>NC_059128.1:47863027-49113027 GCF_020740605.2 Lemur catta | reverse complement strand
GATGGATCTGGGCAAAATCAATTCAAAACATTTTGGAAAGCATTCACCATCCTGGAGGCCATTAAGGATATTCATGATTCAAAAAGGAGATCAAAATATCAACATTAATGGAATTTTGGAAGAAGTTGATTACAACCCTCATGGATGATTTTGAGGGGTTCAAGACTTCAGAGAAGTAAGTAACTGCAGATGTAGGGGAACTAGCAAAGGAACCAAAATTAGAAGAGGAGTCTGAAGATGTGAGTGACCTGCCGCAATCAAATGATGAAACTTGAACGAGTGAAAAATTGCTTTTACAGATGCTAAAAGACAGTAGTTTCTTGAGATGGAAACTACTCCAGGTAAAGATGCTATGAACATTGTTGAAATAACAAAGCATTTAAGATATCACATAAACTTGGATGGTAAAGCAGTGGTAGGGTTTGAGAGGATTGACTCCAATTTTGAAAGAAGTTCTGTCTACCAAACAGTATCACATGCTACAGAGAAATCTTTTGTGAAAGAGTCAGTCAGTGAGGCAAACTTCATTGCTGTCTTATTTTTAGAAATTCCCACAGCCATTCAAGCCTTCAGCAACCATCACCCCGAGCAGTCAATAGCCATGAACACTCTCCACCAGCAAAAAGATTATAACTTGCTAAATGTTCAGATGATGGTTAGCATTTTTTAGCAATAAAATATTTTTAATTAAGTGTATATATATTTTTAGACATGCTATTGCCTACTTAATAGTCTACAGTACAGTGTAAACATAACTTTTATATACACTAAAAAACCAAACATTTTGTGTGATTTGTCTTATAGCAATATTAGCTTTATTGCAGTGGTGTGGAATAAACAGTGAAATATTTCCAAAGTATGACTGTATTTGATCATGAAGGTAGAGGCCTCATGAATGAAATTAATGCCCTTATCAAAAGACATATAAGAGGTTACTTCCTCTCTCTCTGCTCTCTGCCATGTGAGAATACAGCTAAAAGATGGTCATCTGCAAAACCAGGAAGCAGGCCTTCACCAGACACAGGATCTGCCAGCTCCTTGATCTTAGACTTTCCACACTCCAGAGATCTGATTAAGACAATTGGTCATATGTAGCTAGGGAATCTTAGCCAAGCAAATGAGTACTTTCCACATTCTTTGATCCACCCTCTAAAAGAGCCCCTGTCTCTTGACAGTGATTAGTGAATATCTGTTGAGTGCAATTGGAAGAAATGTGATAAGAAAACATGCTGCTTGTCCGGCATCTCAACCTGCTCTGTTTCCATTTTTCTCTATTCTGCTCCACTGTGTTCTAGATTTCTAAGACCTAATGATGTAAAACAATAGTTAGTTTATGAAAGAATTGACATAGGTTTAATCAAACCTTCCATGGTCTGAAAAATGAGTTGTATATCAACCTCTTTTTAGGCTTGTATTCCTCTCAATTACATCTGTCAAATATTACATGTGTGTTTTGTAATCAAGTTTCTGACATTTCATGTAATATCTTCTATTTTGGGTCAATTCTTAACAAGAAATAAATGCCAAAACCAATGTTGCCTTAATTGAGTTAATATAACATTGCATATATTGGGTTAATTTTGCTTCTACAACCTAAATAAGATTTTACCAAATTTCCTTAAACATAAACTGAATTGCCAATTTCAGTTAAATTAAATTTCCAATCCTTAGACACTTATGTTTTCCCCTCCAAGAAATAATTAAGAATTTGATCTTTCTTAATCACACAAAAAACTGCTATAGTAAACTGCCTTTTGTTACTTATATTAGTTTATTCATAGAAGCAAACTGGCATGCATAAATATCAATTTTAAAAATCACCTAAGATTCCAAATAGAATTATGAGGGGTTTCATGGAGCAGTTTCTCATCCTCTTTAAGACCCACAGATGTTCCTTTTTCCCTGCTAATTTACATGACCCCACCAATCAGAAGGAAGATGGCCACCTGAAGATGAAGGCAGAGATTAGAGTTATGCTGCCACACAGCAAGGCATGTCTGGGGCTATCTGAAGCTGGAAGAGGCAATGAAATATCCTCCCCTTGAGTCTTCAGAGGGAGCATCACCCTGTCCCCACCTTGATTTGGGGTTTCTAGCCTTCAGAACTGTAAAACAATAAATTCTTACTGTTTTAATCCAGTTCATGGTGCTTTCTCATGAAGTCTAAGGAACTATTACAACATCCTTTCATACCTCCATGTTTCTGACTCCCATCTGGCACTCCAGACCTCTGACTCTTTCTGAATCTCTGGGGCTAGTTTATTTCTGATTCAGGTTTGTCATTTACTTTCATACCATATTTAGCCCATTTCTATAATTATAAAACCAGAGGGACTTGATGAAAGGCCTTTACCTGATGATTAGCATTTAATTTTACCAAAACCAAATTTGCTGAGTAGCACTTAATTTCATTTATAATTCTAATGACTTTGGAAGCTATGATTTAGAGATGGCAGAGATGCTTTAAATTGGTATAGGCCAAATATCTAAAATGTGACCCATGTTGCTTTGTTTTTAACTAAATGGATCAAGTATGATGAAGCATGGAAAAAAAATGCTCATTTGTATATAGCAATCAAAGGTCATTGATAATTTTAGTAAGAACAATCTCAGTGGAAGGCTGAGGACAGAAGCCAGAAAATTTTAAAATCTGTGAGCATTAAAAATAAAACTAAAATGCAATAAGAAACTAGGAAAAATAAGTACAAAATATCACACAGAGTTATTCTTCATATTTAAAATCGATAGAAAAATTAACAAAAGACATAAAATAAAATTTACAGAAGAAAAATAAATGACCAATAAATATATGAAAGCGATCAAATTTACTTCTAAAATGAAAGTTAAAATAATTCCAGTGTAAAATTAGCAAAGCTTTATTTTAAAGATAATACCCCCCCCTAAAAATAAGTGAGAGTGCTATTAAATAGATGGTCTCCCACCTGGCTGGCTAGAGTTTGAATTGATATAATCTTTATTCTGGATAATTTGATAGTACATATCAAAAGTGTCTAAGCTCTGGAGATTTAATGTACAACATGGTAACTATCATTAATAATAACATATTGTATATCTGAAATGGCTAAGGGAGTAGATCTTAAATGTTCTCACCACAAAAGAAAAAGTAACTGTATGAGACGATGGATGTGTTAACTGTGGTAATTACCTCACAATGTTTACATTTATCAAAACATCACACTGTGAATCTTAAATATATATAATTTTTATGTGTCAAATAAATACAATTTCTAAAATGTTCACACCATTTACTAACAATTCTACTTCCCAGAAACTTAATTTTTAGAAATAATTATTCCCTCAAGAAATATTTTTTGAGCATCTATATATTCCAGTGACTATTGCTAGGTATTAGGGAAACAACAGAAAACAAAACATTGTTTCTGACCCTCATGGATCTTATAGTCTAATGAGAGAAACTGAAAATATAAAGAAGTTTAAAAATTATAAAAATATATTAAGTAGTGAGAAGGAAATATACTTAAGGTAATACGAGTGAAGGAGTTTGCAGAAGAGCACTTCTAATTGGGAAACCAAAAGGAGGCACATTAGAAAGCAAATGCCATGTTGTAGGAACTGTAATAAATCTGCTCTGGCTAGAGGGAAGGCCAAGTAAGGAAAGTATATATGAGATGTGCCTGAAAAAGTAGACAGGGCTCCAAGGATGTGGTAACTTGCAGACTCTGTCAAGATTTGTCATTTTGTTTTAAATGCCAATTGAAGTCATTGAAGGGTTTCCTCCATCCTCTACGTTTAGAATGGTTATGGGAACAAGGAGGAAGGAGGTTTATTAATTTCTATTAATACTACATAACAAATTACCACAAGTTTACCATCTTAAAACAAATTTACTCTGACAGTTTTTGTGGGACAAGAGTCAAGGTACAGCTTAACTGGGTCTTCTGATCTGGATCTCACCAGGCTGAAATCAGCGTCTGCCAGGGATGAGATCACATCTGTCACTCAAGGTCTTCTTTCAAGCTCAGTAAGTGTTGGCAGAATTTAATTGCTTGTCTTTGTAGGACTGAAGTCCCAGTCTTCTTGCTGTCAGCTGGGTTGGCTCTCAGCTCCTAGATACTGCCTTCAAGTCCTAGCCATGTGGCCCCTCACAACATGGCAGCTCAGCTTACTTCTTTCAAGCCAGCAAGACAATCTTTTTTCAGTGTGCTACAACAGAATTGTATGTAATGCACAGCAATCATAAGCACAACTAATAATCCCACCACCTTTGTCATGTAACCTAATTGAGGGAGTGATATTTAGAGGTCCCACCCAAATTCAAAGGGAGGACATTATACAGGGCATGTAAATCGGGGAGCAGGAATCTCAGGAGTCATCAGATTCCACAGGAGGCAAGAATAGAATCATGAAAACTAGCTAGAATGCTAAGAAAAAAAGATCCTAAGACAAAGCCATTAGTTATCAAGCATTTAAATGTCAAGCAGAGGAAGAGGGGCTGAAAACACATGACTGCAAATAAGTATCATGTTGGCAGCAGTGTAGCAGGGAAAAAGAAGACAAGAATATTGCTGCATTTTGGAGTTGGGATCAAACAGGAATTGATGACTAATTGGACCTAAGGGATAAGAGCAATGAAGGGCTAAGAATGAATCCTAGGTACTAGGTTGGTTTTGCAACTGGGTGAATGGAAGTACCATTTACTGAGATGGGAAAAAAAATGGAAGAGAAGCAGTTGGTGTGGACAATATCCAGAGTTTAATTTTGGACATGTTAATTTTGAGATGCCTGTGAAAAGTAGAGATGTTGAATATACAGATCCAGAGTTCATCAGAGTAGTTCATAAGACTGTCAGGACTGAGACACAAATTTGAGAGTCACTGGCATATAGATGGTATTTAAAGCCATGAGTTGGATTGTCAAATATCAATATACTACTTATGTATGGAAGTTTTTGTGGGGGTTGGGGAAATGCATAAAGTGAAAGGATGCAACTGGATAGTATCAATGGAAGATTAGAAAAGGAGAGAAAACTAATGCGTATAGGTGTTGGCCAAGACAGTCTTAATGTTCCCCTCAGCTTGACTAAACTTTAAACAGTCTTCTTCCTGGCTCCATCCTCTGACCTGTGTTTTATTAGAGCATTTACTTTAGAAAACTTGTAAGTTCTTCCTCTAACCTTCTGAGATATAAATCTTTCTAAAAGCCCCTTGCCAGTTTTACAACGCAGGACTGCTTTCTCAGGGTCCTGGGAGCCATTCTTTTGAAATGTAATCATATAGAAAGACAGTGCCCCTATCTCCCAGTCTCTGTGAGAGGGTAGGAGCCTAGCTTTGATAGGTGCCTTGCTCCAAGTTGTAGGAACACCTTCTGTCACGAAGATACAAGAAAATTTACTTTTCCTTTTAGTAAGGCCAATTAGAAAATACATATGGCCTAAGATTCCCCCCCACTCTAGCTCTCAAAAATCCTCCTGTTCTGTTTTAGTGGAGTTGAATTTAGACTGTGTTTTGGGTTTTCTCCCCTATTGCAATAGTCTTGAACAAAGTCTCCCTTACCTGTATAACTTTGCCTGGTGCAATTTTTTGCTTTGACAAAGTAAAAGAACAGATTTTGCAGGGAACATTTAATGTGTATAGTGGCCAAAAGTAACAAGGATGGGAAGCATTGTGAGATATTCTGGCCTTAGTGCTCCCAAATATAGCAGATTAAAAGGTGTTTCATTGTAGGGATAGGCTACAATGTCTTATTCTGGCAACCTTTGTTTAATCAGAGGCTATTGAAATATTTTTCCCACTCTTTTTTCTATTAAGTGTTTATGGTGAAAGACATATTATATATGTCTTTCCAGGATATATATCTCTCCAGGATTAATTCAATAAAGCAAGTTCACATCAGTGAGTTAGTACATGTTCAAAATAATTTCCTAAAGTATTATACAGTTAAAACCAATATTCATGCTGATTGTTCATGAAACATTCAGAAATATTTGAATGCTTCTAAATCTTCAAATTTTAAATTATATATTATTCTGATATTTTCTATTAATATTTACCATTCTGGATCTTCTCTTCACTCTTTTCCCTACATTGTACCCAGGAGTATGGTCCAAAACGTTTGCAACAATGGGTGACCTGTTTTTATTGGTTGGATTCAGCAAATGGAGTGCCCTTGGCAGGAGAGCTGATGGAGGCAGAATAGTGAGGTTCCCCAGCTCCTTCACTGAAGAGTTGCTTCAGGCTGACTGAATCTCTCAGCCAAACACTGCAGCTTCTGTACGATCCCTTACACATAGCTGTTTCCACACAGTGCTAGTGGGGTTGAACACTCTTCCCTTCCCTCCCTCTCTCTCTCTCTCTCTCTTGGTCTGTCATGAGCATGGCCACTAAAATGATATCACCCTGCCCCTTTCGGCCTAGAGATAGTAATGTCAGTAGATTCAGTGGTACTGTGCTATCCTTTGTGATTTTACTATATGCTACCCAGACTTTTATAATTAGTCCCCTTATTAAACTCTTCTTAACTTACTCAAATTGAGTATTTTTCTGTGAAATTGGTAAATGACACGTGGCTTACAAATTTACAGATTTGAGGACATTATTATATCATAAACTTTGAAATCATTATATGACATATGATTTAAATTGTAACTCCCAGATGATAAAAATGTACTGTTACCAAGGTTTTAGATAAATGGTACTTTTTGTTTCAGATTAAACCAAAATTTATCTAGAGAAATAAAGGAGTTAAGAAAGTAGTTTATACTAATTTTTTAAATCCATCCACATGGGAAAATCAAATTAAGTATTGGCTACATTACATCAAGCTCTTAATAAATAGGCTACATTATAGGTGTCAGGCGGAGGGGGGTTAGTGATGACAATCAACCATCTTCCTTCTCCCCTACCCTAGTCCTGCTACAAGGATTAAGGAATTCTCCTTCAGGATGGATACAGCTTAGCAATGAGGACAAAAGGAGTAATTTTGTTTGGGCCATGGAGTAGTGTCTACTGGGCCCCCAGGCTAGTCTCTTTTCCAAGGGATATGAGTTGTATGAAAAAAGATACACACCCCAGTAGTCCTGGCTTGTGATCAGGACTCAACTTCTTACAGAGTAACCTCATCACCTGAATTGGTTCTGATCCTTCTTAGTTCAACTCTAAAAGTTACTACATCACAAGAGGGACCTAATTCTTATCACCTCAATTGCTTTATCTTATTTATTTTTAAAAAATCTAACACAAAGGACTAAAACATTCTTGTGAGCAGCAGTTACTGATCAATATAAGGTCTTAACATTCCTGTTCTTATCTAAGGATTGACAATCCCTATACAGACTTAACATTTGTTCTCTTTTCCTCTTCTCCTAAGAAAATTAACTGTAAAGAGAATTTAACAAGATCCCCTATGTAGATTTAAAACTGAACATATGTAAAACCATATGACAAAATGGATATATAATAAAACATTAAATTACCCTCCAAATTATCTCTAAATCTAAAATATCACCTCTCCCAGTATAGAGAATATAGTAGTTAATCAAATCCTATTAATGAAAATTTTCATACTTGTTTGAGTAACTTATTGGGCTGCTCCTAACTTCAGCTTCTCCTTAGATAAATGATATATGAATCTCTCAAAGAATTAATTGCAAAAGAATAGATGTATAGCAATTTGAATGAACCCTTCGAATGACAATTTCTGTTTAGTCCATCCCTACCTTTTAAAACTTTTTATTTAACATTATATAAGTTAAAATGGAGCATTATTTTGACAGAAATATGGAAAAGTATAAGTTCTAGTCTGAATTTTTCTAATTATATGAAGAAATGCTCAAGCAGAAAAGAAACTATTGAAAATGCAAATTCAGCTATTTGAAAGGCTATTAAAAATTCTTTATTAGAAAAAGAATACCAAAGTTTTTATACATGCCAAGAAAAAAATGCTTAGAAAAATCCTCCAGGGACAAATTATGAACTTGCTGAGAAAGAACTTTGAAAGGATATAAGTAGCCCTTCTATCCATTCTGACTTTAGATCATGGATGACTACAGATCATTTCCATAAATATATCAACCAGAAGTTTTTATAAAAAGAGTTTCAGAGTTAGATTCTACTAGTGAAAAATCTGCTGTCCTGTCCAGAATAAACCCACCTTCTGACTCCTCTACCCCTCCATAAGTCTTCCCTTGAAGAGAAGCTGAAAGAGGCCCATCCTGGACTAGAGGTTTTGCAACAGGATGGTAGGATCTGCGGTATATCTGTTTTATCCAAATTACATGTGCCCCCTACAAACCTGAGTGCTCTTTGACTATTTACCCCCACAGGAACAATACCTTTCAATTTACTTCCAGGACTTGTTTACTCTAACCAGCCCCATGGTGTCAAATAGGTTAAAAAAATATCCACATCTACTGTTCCTGAAAGTTTATGGACTAACATACACATAAAAATTAGAGCAATTGAGAAAAATATATATTCTTATCAAATGAGGACATTTGGAATAATTCTTTGCTTAAGGGATTGAATGTACAAAGGACTAAAGTTCTACCTCAGCTGAACAACATATTGGACATGCTCAGCTCTTGCCAAAAGGTCAAAGCTCTCCATGGACAATAGAGGCTACTGCACACACAAATGGAGCATAACGCATGACTCCGGAGATTCATTCTACAAGTATGAGTCGTCGGCTCTAGCATTGCGAAGCATTAAAACCCAAGCACTGTTCTCTGATGATAACATTGTTCCTAACTACTTGGCACCAGGAGTCACGCTGGAAACCACTGACAGCAATAAAAGGCAGACTGAGGAAATGGGATCCCCATTCTCCCAAATTTTGTCATGACATTATACTATATTGCATTCAGTGCATGGTTAGATCTTTTTAACTAAGTGTGAAGCCCACAGGCCTTGAGAGAAAATTTTGATGATGCATTTAGAAAAATTGGAAAGCATCCTCATCTCAACTCTAAATAGTTTTCTGCTTTAATCGTACAAACGGCTACACCACCACCCTTCCGTTTTGTATTCTCTTGTTTTAAAAGAGCTATATAAAACAAAATTTTCAATGCCAGCTTCATAGTGAATACCAAATTGATTAATAGAGACCAAATCAAAACAGGCTCAAGCTGCAGCAGAAATTTCAAGTAGGCAGTACTTGAAATCAAGTATACTGGTGCAAATAATATTGATGTTCCACCAAATAAGATATAGAAATTCCTAAATTTCTAAAAATAGTACTGGACCCATATTATGTAAATCAGAGATTGTACACAGATCTATATAATGAATTAGTACTACACATATATTTGTGCGATTATAAACATAAAAGCCTTCCCCTAACTCTGATGCTGAAAGTTTCTTTAATAAGAAGCAAAGCCATTCCATAAGAGATATAATATAACATGCAAATATCCTTCAGAGAAAAACACATTAATTTAATTTCATAATAAGCTTGTAAATGGCATTTTTGTGGTTTTTTCCTTTTTTTAGAGCAGACTTTGATTATGAAGAGAAGGAAGAAAATATGTAGACCCTAAAGATACTTAAAAGGGGGAAATAGACACAAGGTAAAATGGGGTGGAGAATGCTGAAAATAAACATAACCTATTTCACAACTTGTCAAGGTTTAATCTCACCATAAAAAATTATTCAAAAATACACTAATACATTGAGGCCTCCAGTCTTCTCAGTGTTTATGCATATCATTAAATATATTAAACCAAAATATGAGTTTCTAATATACAACAATAAAAAAACATAGATAATAGGGAAAACGTACTTTTGCCAGACCAATTTAGGCTTTTGACAGAAAGCAATTTCTCAGTTTAAGAAGATACGATATCCTCAAGAATATTAAGCTGCAGAATCAACAATACTGCCAATTTTTCTGAGTGGTCATGAATGGTCATGAAACAAATGCTCAATTTTTATATTCAACCAGTGATGCCGGTTATATCAGTGATAACAGAACACCTGGTGAAGAATGCTAACATAATAATATAATAAAATATAATAAAACAAAGCTCAAAGGATGGGGGGCTTTCCCATGTAAGATAACTCAGTTAAAGCTCAGGGAAGGAGAGAGGACAATGTGGGCCCCAGGGAGTGTCAGGAAGTGACCAATGCTCTCCTCCTGTAGCAACAAATGGATTCATACATACACTAGTCACCATTTGCCTAAATCCCTCAGATTGCTTGTGTTCTCTTTTTCAATGATCTGAAGAAGTATTTTGAGAACTTTGGGCAATACTAAAAAAATAACATCTCTATTGATGGCCTACTATGTATCAGACACAGTGCTAAGTACTTCATATGAATTATTTATTTAACAAACATAATGATATGTCCATGTCCTAATACTCAGAACCTGTGACTATGTTAGCTTACGTGGCAAAAGCAAATTAGGGTTGCATACGTTATTAAGATTGCTAATCAACTGACCTTGAGATGAGGGGATTATCCTAGATTAGCTAGGTGGGCCAAATTTAATCACAAGCGTCCTTAAAAGTGGGAAAGGGAGGCACAAGGGTGAGAGATTTGAAGATGCTGTGCAGCTGGCTTTGAAGGTGGAGGAAAGAGCTATGAGCCAAGGAAGGTGGGTGGCCTCCAGAAGCTAGAAAAGGCAAGTCAGTGGGCTCTTCCATGGAGCCTCCAGAAGCAAGCCCTGCCGATGCCTCGATTTCAGCTCAGTAAGCGGGACCCCGTTCAGAATTCTGACCTTTATAACTGCAAGAAAACACAGCTGGGTTGTTTTAAATCACTAAGTTTGTGGTAATTTGCTAGAGCAACAATAGGAAAACTACTACACTGAGAATTCCACTGTTTCATTTAATCCTTACAGAATTTTATGAATTTATTATAATATTATTGTGATTTTACTGATGAAGGAACTGAGTTATTGAGCGTTTAGTTAACTTGCCCAAATTTACCCAGCTCGTGGGTACCTGAACCAGGTTTCAAAACTATTCTAATTCCAAAGTCTATTCACTTAATTATTATACTATAAATCTTCTCTCATAGGTTGATATTACCACAAACTCAACATTCCAACTCCTCACCATGTATTTATGCAAATAAAAGGTTCTATCACTAGGATTTTCTTTTGTATCTGCACATGAAGCAGCTGGTGCAGACAGACTGCAGCCCTTTCAACTCAGAATGAACGAGCACATGGTATAAAACAGTAAAGCATAGACTAAAAGCAGAGGAAGACTAGGAGATTTACACATACAGTTGTGAGCAATGAAGCAGGGAGGCATTCTGACAGCTGCTGATGACAAGCAGATTGGCTGCTGTAGGACATCAGACTCCATAAATGCCAACAGAGCTTTCAGTAATGGTTCCTACCAGCACAGCCCACTGACACCATGTTTCAGTGTTGACAGACTCAAATAAACATTCCCATTTCTAGTGACTCGTTGGGCATAGACAATTTGACATATGGACTGACCCCCATATCTGGATAGAGATCTTTCTACTAAAGAATGTTAATATATACTGCACTTTTGCTATTAATCATTTAAAGTATGATTGTTTTTCCTTCTGATTTTTATTGGTTTTCCCGGAAATAGTCATCAACTAAATCCTCATACTCAGTCCACTCAGATGTCCCCACTACAAGTCTCAAGGTTTCACTCCTTCCCAATCAATTCTTTATCACATAAGAGACCTGGCAAGATTAGAACTTAACATTATAATTCTGCAATTCACACAATTAAATATTGTGCCTGATTTATAGTAAGCTCCAAGAAATAAGAGATTCTTTTAAGAAGCTCTCTGGTTCTCTGATTATGACTTTGGCTAAGAGCTTAAAAACCTGGGTTTGAATTTCTTCTGTGACTGCTCCCAGTGAATTCACAGGAAGACACCCCAGGCCACAGTGCTTTTAGCCGTCATTACTGCCCTAACGGTCAGCAGGTACCAATGCACTTGATTATTAGGTACTTCAACACGATTAACAGCAGGTGAAATTTTATTAATCCTGATAACACTACGCACCATGGATCACTAATATTCCATTACATATTCACACAGAACCCAGCACTGCATTAAAGCTCAAGTACATAACCAAACCAATCCCCAAATCTCATCTTTGAAGGTCTGTTTCCTGAGACTACTCCTAGTACCAGTCTTGTATTGGTTTGGAAACAGTCAGGATACAGAAACCATAAGACTGAACAACACAGAGAACATCTAATGTGAAAAATTATTAATGATGTATTAAAAACTGAAAAGACAAAAAGGAATTTTAAGGAATCATGGAGATTGTAATCACAAAGAGCAGCTCCATCCGCTGGGGGAAAAAAGGGAATAGTTTGTAATGACAAAACTTAGGTGCTTGGAGGAGGGACCATGGACCTGAAACTCATATATCTGAGGAAAAGGCACTGCTCAGCTGGTGCTGGCTCCTTTGAGTGATCATAATAAGGCTGGTTCTGCAAGTATTAAAAAAACCGCAATCTGGCATCAACCACAGCAATAGGAAGGAACTGCCTCTGCTGCTGAGGGGAAGAAGTTTTGCTGGGGAAATGCTGAAGGGAGCAGGCAACAGCAGGAGTGAGTACCCCCCAACCCCTCTAACCTTGCAGGCTCCTACCAGTGGCTCCTCTGGGCAGACCCTGACAGGGAACCAGCCTGCCTACAGAGCAGAAAGGCGGTCTCCAGTGTCCCGGCTCCAGCAGGGAGGCAATTGCTACATAACTAGCACAGAATATAATGTTTGTTCATTCCTTTCATTCACCAAATATTTTTAAATGCCCACTATATTCTAGGCACTTGTAAGCACTGAACAAAAGAACAGAGTCCCTGCTTGCATCAAGCTGACATCTTGGTAGGGGGAGACAGATAATAAGCAAATAGATAAATAAACATTTGACATTTCAGGTGGTAAAAAATGCTTTGAAGAAGTCAGTGTAAGGTGGTAGAGAGAAATAAAGCCAGAAGCAGTATAGATAGAGGCAGTGTAGATAAAGCATGGACAGTGGATCTGGACTACCAGAATCTTAGCTGAATCTTAGCTGTGCTTCTTACTAACACTGTGCTCTTAGGCAAGTTACTTAAACTCTCTGTACCTTAGTTGATTTCATTGTGTGTAAGATAGAGATAATGACGACAATAAAAATATAGACCTCATGGAATTGCTGTGAAGATAAGTGGATATCTATAAAGTGCTTAACGCAATATATGGCACATAGTAGGGGCCATATTGTTAAAGAGTGGTATAGTTTCATGGCAGAGGCTACAAAGAGCCTCGGTTGCAGGGAGGAGAGTATAGTTATGGTAAAGGAAGAGAGAAACGGTCATGGAAAGAGTAAGAAAGAACGAAGACACTTGCCTCACCTTTAGACCATTAGTATGAGGGATATAGAAGAGAAATGGCCACCCTTGAGAGATCCACAAGGGAGGCCAACTCTTCAAGGGAGAGCCAGGTTTAAGTTAGATTAGAAGCATGAAAGCCACATTCAGAAAAGAGGTTGAGGGTGCTGTGCTGTAGATGGTAATGTGAGCAATTTAGAGAAAGAAGACACAGAGGTGTGAAAGAGGTATTTACTACTTGTTACCTCACTTTTACTAAAAGTAAAAACACCAAGATTAGAATGATAATGATTTCCTGATAGTAAGAACACCAAAACATTTATTGTGAGCAAAAATATAATTTCTATAACATTGCCCTGTTTGCAAAATGTTTTCACTTTTGCTCCCTTATTTGTTGTTC
This sequence comes from Lemur catta, assembly GCF_020740605.2. NCBI lineage: Eukaryota > Metazoa > Chordata > Mammalia > Primates > Lemuridae > Lemur > Lemur catta. Next base: position 49,099,336 of record NC_059128.1, on the reverse strand, counting down.
CTAATAAAACTGTAAAATTGGCAGATAATATATATTCACAATGAAGGCATGGGCAAATCTAGTATTAGTCCAATAACTCCCAAGTATTTGACAATTGGTAGGAGAGTGAATATATCTACAGAAAGCTAAAATAAGGCCTTGGAGAAAACATGCTATAGAAACTTAGATGTTTTCACACCATGTATGTGAAACAGTAGATGGGGTCTGAACTCCTAATGTATCTAAATAAAAAAAAGGCTCTTTGACAGAGCAGTATCCTAGATAAACCACAAATTACCTGGGCACTGGATCCCTAATGGCTCAATCACAAAGCCACTTCACAGAGGTCCTGTCATTGGAAAACAGTTCATCAAATGTGGCCATTCTGAGCACCTGTCAACACACTGAAGCCTCCGGTGACTCAGGCCAAGAAGACCTGTCCATCACTCTCCTCCCCAACTGCCACTCCTGGCATAACTCCAACGAACTCCTGGGGAATTCCAACAGGTGCTTCATATAGACCATTTAGAATTCCAAAATACAATAATAGTATCTGAAAATGGCTGTTTAGAATAACAGAATCAGGATTAGTTTCCTAGAGTCTCTCAATTTACTGATTTGAACAATGCGGTAGTGTCAAGTAAAGTGACTGACTAGAGGGCACACAGATTCACAGCCAGTTAGTGGCAGAGGCAGAGCTAAATTCTGGTTTCCTGGATACTGAGCCCAACATTCTCTTTCAGCTCTATATGCTGCCTTAAGATTATTGGGGAAATTGTACAGGAAAGAAAAATAACCTGGAATCAAAACCAATATAGGAAAAGAAATAGTGGTGAGGAGGACATCTTTTACAGATGCATTTGACTAAGCTTGTAGAAGAGACAAAAGTGACTCATCGATATATTTAATCACTATGTATAATGCACACATATTCTCAAAAGATATAGCTTAAAAGAATTTAATTTCTATAGCTTTCAACCTATAATCTCTACATTCAAATTAATTTGTAAATACCCTGAAGATAGCAACTTCATTTTTCAGGTCTTGGTACTCCCTCCAACTCAGCACAAAGCTGGGCCCACACAGTTACTTAATAACTGTTTCTATTTAGCTGATTGTAATACTTCACAAAATATTCAGCTTTGAATTTGCAAATTATTTTTAAATTTTTCTTCTTGGTTTAGCAAAGCAGCATTTAAAATTTTTCTAAACCATTCTACTGATATCTTGATTTTCCTACGCAATGTCAACTCTAAAGAGAGTGCCATTTTATTTAGAAAACATTGTTTTATTTATCATTTTTTCAGCAAAATTCACAAGTCAAAAATTATGATATAGATTAATACAAAGTCACACATTTCAAGTTATGAAGCTTTGTTTTATGAAAGACTTAAGCAAACAAAGGTTATTCTACATAAAATGCCACATAAAGCAATTTAGCAGACTTGAAAAGCAAGAAAGGGGAGGGAATATGTTCAAAGAACTACATCGGAATGGAGCATTTCTAGTTTCTATGGTAACCAACATAAATGAATACCTTTTTGGAAAATGGACTAGCAAAGTCAGTGAGATGTAAAATTTATGAACACAAAAACCAAAGACCCAATCCAATCCTATGGTATAGTAAGACATCCACAGTGTTCCTCTAAATGGAATTGTAATAAAAAAAAAAAAAAAAAAGCCCTGTTGCTAACAGGACTGTTCAGACGATCAGAGGATTTTTATCTTAATTCACTATTCTGCCTTCTGGATATTTGTCTACTACACAAACATTTATCAATAATTAGAAATAACATTTTTGGTTTAGATCGAGTAGGATTTGCTTTATGAATCTGGGTGCGCCTAGATTGGGTGCATATATATTAAGTATGGTTATGTCTTCTTGTTGAATTGTGCCTTTCACCAGTATGTAGTAACCGTCTTTGTCTTTTATTACTTTTGTTGGTTTAAAGACTAAGTTATTGGAAATTAAAACTGCCACACCAGCTTTCTTTTGGCTACCATTTGCTTGAAATATCAGGTTCCATCCTTTTATTTTCAGTCTAAATGCATCTTTGCCGGTTAAGTGAGTTTCCTGAAGGCAGCAGATACTTGGTTTGTGTTTTTTTATCCATTGGCCCAGTCTATGTCTCTTGAGTGGGGAATTCAGGCCATTGACATTTAGTGAGAGAACTGATAATTGGGATAGATTTCTGTTTATCTTATTGGGTAGAACTTCATTGCTATGTTTTCTCTCTTGAGCCATTGTGGTGGCTAGAATTTGATCTTTAGCTCTTGGGTGGTTTTACATTCGTGGGTCTTTGTTGTGATGATCCATGTGTAACTCTCTTTTGAGTACTTCTTGGAGGGGTGGCCTTGTCTTGGTGAATTCCCTCAGTCCTTGTTTATCTGAGAATGTCTTAATTTCTCCTTCATATAGAAAGCTTAGCTTAGCTGGGTACAAGATTCTAGGCTGGGCATTATTCTGTTTCAGAAGAGTGAGAATGGGGCCCCAACTTCTTCTTGCTTGTAAAGTTTCAGTTGAGAAATCTGGCGTAATTCTAATGGGTCTCCCTTTGTATGTTACTTGTTTCTTTCTCCTTACAGCTCGAAGAAGGGTCTCTTTGGTGGATATTTTGGTCAGTCTGATGACTACGTGGCATGGTGTTTTCCTATTTGCTATGAATCTGCCAGGGGTTCTTTGAGCTTCTTGAACCTGTATATCTAAAGTTTTAGCAAGGCCTGGGAAATTTTCTTCTATTATGTCTTCAAATAGTTTATCCAGCCCTTGCTTATTATCTTCTTCACCTTCTGGGATGCCTATAACTCTCACATTAGATTTCTTCACATAATCCCACATTTCTTGAAGACTCTGATCTTTTTTCTTATTTCTTTGCTCTATCTCTGTGACTGTCTTATTTAATTGGAAAGAGTTATCTTCGATCTCTGAGATTCTGTCTTCTATTTGATCTACCCTGTTCTTGAGACTTTCCACTGTGTTTTGTAGCTCCCTGAATAAATCCCTCATTTCTAGAAGTTCAGTTTGGTTTTTCTTCCCAGAGATGCAGGGGTGGTTTAACATACGAAAATCTATAAACGTAATTAACCACGTAAATAGAAGCAAAAATAAAGACCATATGATCCTCTCAATAGATGCAGAAAAAGCATTTGACAAAATTCAACACCCTTTTATGATAAAAACACTTAACAACATAGGCATAAATGGGACCTACCTAAAAATAATACAAGCCATATATGACAAACCCACAGCCAACATCATACTGAATGGGGAAAAACTGAAAGCATTCCCACTCAGAACTGGAACCAGACAAGGCTGCCCACTGTCCCCATTACTTTTCAACATAGTATTGGAAGTCCTTGCGAGAGCTATCAGACAAGAGAGCAGAATCAAAGGTGTCCAAATAGGGACAGAAGAGATCAAACTCTCACTCTTCGCTGATGACATGATGTTGTATCTGGAAAACCCCAAGGACTCAACCAAGAGACTCCTGGAATTAATTAACGAATTCAGTAATGTCTCAGGTTACAAAGTCAATACACACAAATCAGAGGCATTCATATATGCCAATACCATTCAATCGGAGAACCAAATTAAGGACTCAATACCTTTCAAAATAGCAACAAAGAAAATAAAATATCTAGGAATATATTTAACTAAAGAGGTAAAGGACCTCTATAAAGAGAACTATGAAACGCTAAGGAAGGAAATTGCAGAACACGTAAATAAGTGGAAATCCATACCATGTTCATGGATTGGAAGAATTAACATCGTTAAAATGTCTATACTACCCAAAGTAATCTATAGATTCAATGCAATTCCTATTAAAATACCAACATCATTTTTCACAGATTTAGAAAAAATAATTATACACTTTGTATGGAATCAGAGAAGACCCCGGATAGCAAAAGCAATCTTAAGCAATAAAAACAAAATGGGAGGTATTGATTTGCCAGACTTCAAACTATACTACAAAGCTGTGGTTCTTAAAACTGCTTGGTATTGGCACAAGGGCAGGGACACAGACCAGTGGAACAGAACAGAAAACCCAAATATAAAACCATCCTCATATAACCATCTAATCTTTGACAAAATAGACAAAAACATACTCTGGGGACAAGAGTCCCTATTCAATAAATGGTGCTGGGAAAACTGGATAGCCACATGTAGAAGACTGAAACAGGACCCACAGATTTCACCTCTCACAAAAATCAAATCACGGTGGATAACAGATTTAAACCTTAAATGGGAAACAATTAGAATTCTAGAAGAAAATGTACGAAAGACTCTTACAGACATTGGTCTAGGCAAAGAATTTATGAAGAAAACCCCTAAGGCAATCACAGCAACAACAAAAATAAACGACTAGGACCTGATTAAATTAAAAAGCTTCTGCACAGCCAAAGAAACAGTCATGAAAATAAACAGATAGCCTACAGAATGGGAAAAAATTTTCGCATACTACACATCAGATAAAAGACTGATAACAAGAATCTATTTAGAACTCAGGAAAATCAGCAAGAAAAAAATCAAACAATCCTATCAAAAAATGGGCAAAGGACATGAATAGAAATTTTTCAAAAGAAGACATAAGAATGGCCAAAAAACGTATCAAAAAAATGCTCAACATCCCTAATCATCAGGGAAATGCAAATCAAAACCACAAAGAGATACCACTTAACTCCAGTGAGAATGGCCTTTATCAAAAAATCCCAAAACAACACATGTTGGTGTGGATGCGGAGAGACAGGAACACTCATACACTGCTGGTGGGAATGCAAACTAGTGCAACCCCTATGGAAAGCAATATGGAGATACCTTCAACAGATTCAAGTAGACCTACCATTTGATCCAGCAATCCCATTATTGGGCATATACCCAGAAGAACAAAAGTCATTCTTTAACAAAGACACCTGTACCCGAATGTTTATAGCAGCACAATTTACAATCACAAAGATGTGGAAACAACCCAAGTGCCCATCGATCCACGAATGGATTAGTAAACTGTGGTATATGTATACCATGGAGTACTACTCAGCTATAAGAAATAACGATGATACGACATCTCTTTGGTTCTCCTGGAGAGAGCTGGAACCCATTATACTAAGTGAAGTATCCAAAGAATGGAAAAACAAGCATCACATGTACTCACCAGAAAACTGGTTTCCCTGATCATCACCTAAATGTACATCAGGGAAGGATACCAATTGGATATCAGACTGGGATGGGGGGTGGGGGGAGGGGGTGAGTGTATGCCTACATGACGAGTGCGTTGCACACCCTCTGGGGAATGGTCATGCTTGAAGGTGCAGGCCCGGGGAGGTGGGGGGGGGAGGGGATGGAGGTATGACTACATGATGAGTGCCAGGCGCACTGTCTGGAGAATGAGAACAGACGCGCTTGGGACTCTGACTCGGGGGGATGGGTGGGACATGGAAAATGTATATAACCTAAACTTATGTACCCCCATGATGAGCTGAAATAAAAAGAAAAAAAAATAAAAAATAAAAAAACAAAGAATGGAAAAACAAGCATCACATGTAATCACCAGAAAATTGGTTTCCCTGATCATCACCTAAATGCACATCAGGGAAGGATACCAATTGGATATCAGACTGAGACGGGTTGTAGGGGTAGGTGATGTGTGTATGCCTACATGATGAGTGCGTTGCACACCATCTGTAAATGGTCATGCTTGAAAGTGCTGACTTGGGGGGGTGGGGGATGGAGGGAGGGGATGGAGGTATGACTACATGTTGAGTGCCAGGTGCACTGTCTGAAGAATGGATACGCTTGAGGCTCTGATTCAGGGGGATGGGCGGGACATGGACAATGTATATAACCTGAGATTTTGTACCCCCATGGAGAGCTGAAATAAAAAAAAAAAAACCAGAAAACAAAAAAAAAGGAAATAACATTTTTATTGCTTGTCGTATCATTGATTATAACTCTAGTAAAGAAGCCAATGAGGCCATGATTCTCCAATAATCCCTTCTTCCCAACAGAGTGTGGTAAGCTGACTGCAGAGACCAGGATATGCAACAGGAAAACTTATTAAAAATTAATTAAAACATTAATAATGAAATAAACCAAAAAAACCACAGAGACATGTATATCATTTGCTTTTTTCTTATCCAGGCAAGTAAATAAATTCCCTTTGTTATAAAGACCATACTAAATATATGTTTCTGGTTTTGTAGATGGAGAAGAGAGAGTACTATGTGAAGTTCTTTTCAGGAACAGAACTAAAATCATTGCCCAGTTGCCCTGTTGCTTTTCTAACTAATGTATGCTTAGCCTACTCCATATAATACAGTCAAAGATTTTACAATTTATATCCATTTAAACATATATAACTTTATTCCCCAAGTGAATGATGGCTGAAGTAAGACATTTATCTGAAGAAGAATCTCTTATAATCACACAAAACTTACAGTGATGAAGAGAGCTGAACAATGATTTCAACATGTCATGTAAATTTGTCATGAATAGGAGAAAATTTCACAGTGTAACTTGCAAAATACTTTTGCTTAATTGTTATATTATTAATACCATAAAGTTGTCTAGAAATCAGTCAGTGTCTTTGAGCATATTGAGTTTGAATTTCAACATGCCAATTCTCTTACTCCATCTGTCTATTCCATTGCTTTAAAAGGAAGGGATTATATCTAAATGCTGAGTGTCTGTGTATTGTCCCAGATTGATGAACTGCTGCTGTTTCTCTCAGCCTCAGATTATAAAGAGCTGTTCCTACAGCATACCTAGGGCCTCAGCTTTTTATACATATCAGTTAGTCCATGGCATTTGTGATGTTATCAGAGTTTCTAAATATGTCATTGCTAATCATTCATCTTATTCCAAAATGATGCTGCTGATAGAGACTACGTGCAGACTAATAAGATCCAAGTCTAAACAACTGGTCTTTCCAAAAGATCTTTTTTTTTATTTTCAATTATTCATTCAGAAACACTATAGGAGGTGATGGAAATACAAGGATGAGTAAGATGCCCCGCTGTCTAGGAAATCACAAGCTAGCAAGAGAAAGAAACAAAGAGTGACTATCAAAATGCTGTGGTTGCATAAAAATTCAGTAATAATTCAAGAGAAAAATCCAAATCAAAACAAGTTTTCAAAATTTATCTTTTGATGCCTACTGCTTTGCTTTGAACTATTTCCAGATTTTAAATTCCGAAATTTTCCCAAAGCAGTATTTGTAGTAAATTATCACTGATACTCTGAAGTTATCACATCAGCTATGTTCAGGACTGTTAAAAGAAAAACTTCAGATAAATCAAATTTAGCAGAGTTTGAGTAAAGAATTATTTATGAATCAGGCTGCACCCTGTACTATTAAATGTTCACAGAGCTCCACCTAGAGTGTGGGCAGGCAGTACCTATTGACAGAAAAAGGAGGTAATGCACAGAAACGGCTTGATTGATTACAGCTCCACATTTGCCTTATTTGGGCCTGGTATGATGAGGCATTTGCTTTAAACAGGCACGGTCTGATCAACTGGCAGCCTGCGACTGGCTGAGACTCAGCCATTTGTTACAAGAGTATATTCTTGAGTGAAGTTGAAGGTTGCTTACATACTAAGTCAGGTTGCAGTTTACTACTTATAGAGGCAGCGTTAGGCCAAATTTGACTTAATTTAATAAGGCAATTTCAAATACATGTGATGCAATACATGAAATTGCCTTTTATGAAATATTTTTTATATTCTATTACTTTATTAAACTCTCTATATGTTTTTCACACTCATACATATTATCTTTTTTATTTTATTTTACTAGATTTAGGGGGTACAAATGGTTTTTTGTTACATAGGTGAATTATATAGTGGAAAAGGCTAGGCTTTTAGAGTACCCATCACCTGAATAGTGCACATTGTACTCAAAAGGTAATTTTTCATCCCTTACCTCCCACTCGCCTTCCCCCTTCTAAGTCTCCAATGTCCACTTCGCTACTCTGTATGATCACGCATACCTATTGCTTAGCTCCCACTGATAAGTGAGAACATGTGGTGTTTGAGTTTCATTTCCTGGGTTACTTCACTTAGGATAATGGCCTCCAGTTCCATCCAAGTTGCTGCAAAAGACATTTCATTTCTTTTCATGGCTGAGTAGTATTCCACATATATGTGCGTGTGTGTGTGTGTGTGTGTGTGTGTGTGTGTGTGTGTGTGTGTGTGTGTATAGCACATTTTCTTTATGCACTCTGCCCATCAGTTGACAGGCACTTAGGTTAGTTCCATATCTTTGCAATTGTGAATTATTCCACAATAAACATACCAGTGCAGGTGTCTTTTTTGATAGAATAACTTCTTTACCTTTGGGTAGATAGCCAGTAGAGGGACTGCTGGATCAAATGGTAGGTCTACTTTTAGTGTTTTGAGAAATCTCCATACTGATTTTCAATTTACATTCCCACCAACAGGGTAAGCTTTCCAATGAGCCTTTTTCTAGTGCCTAAAGAATTTTATAAAATATTGTTAGGATAAAATTTCTTACAATTGCAAAATTTTTATGTAAAAATAAATAATAATCATTGATGTATGTTACACTATAGAAAGTTTATCCTTTTATTCAATAAATACAATAAAGTATATTGGGAAAAAAATTCCTTGACTTACATGATCATCTACAATTTTAGTGTTTCAAAGATGGCATTACTTGCTTTGTTATATCATGGAAAAGTACAGATGTTTCTGGAAGGCACCAGAAGCCCTAACTGCACTGAGCACCTACAAAGTACAAATTCCTCTGCCTCTGCACAACACTAACTCTCAGACCAAAAACACTAACTCCGTCTCTCCAGTCTGTCTTCCAGGCACACTGATAGATTCAAATTGTCTCCCAACCACCTATAGTAAAATCACTTCGTCTAAAGCTGAGTATCATGAAATTCTTAAAGTGCTTTTCCAATATTCACTATGTTCGTACAACATATTCAAAGTATACAACAAGCGGATTTTTGCTGTGTTTTTTTCTTCATAAATATATAAGATAGAGAGCAAAAAAGAATGAAAATTTCAATGTTACCAACTTCCTCAATTCTAAGACTTCATTATGATTGATCTTGGGTGTGGATAGTATTAAAAGATTTTGTAGACACTAAGTTTGGTTTGGAAATTGTGGCCACTTTGCCACCACACAGTCTGTCAACTTTCCTAAAGAGCTGTTAGTACAGTTTCTTTTTCTTTGTTGATTAGTATATCCCTATGCACTGGGCTTAAGTGGAGAATTTGAGGATAGCTTTTGACTCTGCTATAGTTACCCACATATTCACAATTTCTGGCGGTCTTTATTCCTTTCTTTAGATCTACATTTCCATCTGATCATTGTACTGTTGCCTGAGGACTTCCTTTAAAATTTCTTATAATGCTCCTGTGTTCATGACGAATTCTTTCAGCCTTTGCTGAAGCCTGGAGATTCTCTCAAGACAGTATACTGAGGCAGTCACATGGAGTTTGCCTTTTCTCTTTTCACCATGTGTTTCCCTTTTCTCAGAAATCTCTGTCCTGTGTTGCCTATTGTTAAATATCTGAAAACAGTTGTTTTATGTGTTTTGATTGTTTTTGTTGTTGTTTAAGGCAGGAAGATAAATCCAGTCCCTATTAATCCATCATGGCTAAAAGCAGAAATCTTACTCCTTTATAGACAAAAAACATGTCCAACCTTCTTTTCTTTCCAGCTTTATTGGGGTATAACTGACAAATAAAAATTGTATGTATTTAAAATGTATAATGTGATGTTTTTATATATGTACACATTGTGAAATGATTACTACAATTATTAAATAAGTAACACATCCATTACTATAGAGTTACCATTTTGTGTGTAGGGGTGTGAGGACACAAGATCTACTCTCTTAGCAAATTTCAAGTAAACAATACAGTAGTATTAACTGCAGTCACCATGCTTTATGTTATGTCCTCAGAACTTACTCATGTTATAACTGAAAGTTTGTACCCCTAATATAGCCCCATTTCCCCCATCCCTCAGCCACTTGTAACCAGCATTCTACTTTCTGCTTCTACGAGTTTAACTTTTTTAGATTCCACATATAAGTGAGAACATATAGTATTTATTTATCTTTCTGTGTCTGGCTTCCTTCATTTAGTATAATGGCCTCCAGGTTCATCCATGTTGTCACAAATGGCAGGAACTTCTTTTTCATGAATGAATAATATTTCATTATGTATCTACATTAATACACACACAAACACACCCCAGTTTCTTTATCCATTCATCCATTCACAGGTCTATAGGTTGTTTCCATATCTTGGTTATTGTGAATAATATCACAGTGAACATGGGGGTGCAGATATGACTTTGACATACTGATTTTATTTGCTTTGTACATATACCCAATAGTGGGATTGCTGAATCATACGGTAGTTCTATTTTTAAGTTTTTGAGGAATCTCCATACTTTTTTCATAATGGCTATACTCATTTACATTCCCACCAGTGTGTAAGGGTTCCCATGTCTTCACATCCTCACCAACACTTGTTATCTCTTGATTTTTTTTTTATTGTAGTCATCCTAGTAGGTGTGAGGTGAGATCTTATTGTGGTTTTGATTTACATTTCCCCAATGATTAGTGATATTGAACATTTTTTCATATACTTGATGGCTATTTGTAAGTGTTCTTCGTAAAAATGTCTATTCAGGTTTTTTGCCCATTTTTAAATTAGCTTATTTGGTTTTTTGCTATTGAATTATATGAGTTCCTGGCCGGGCGCAGTGGCTCACGCCTGTAATCCTAGCCCTCTGGGAAGCCGAGGCGGGTGGATCGCTCGAGGTCAGGAGTTCGAGACCAGCCTGAGCGAGACCTCGTCTCTATTAAAAATAGAAAGAAATTATCTGGCCAACTAAAATATATATATAGAAAAAATTAGCCGGGCATGGTGGCGCATGCCTGTAGTCCCAGCTACTTGGGAGGCTGAGACAGGAGGATCGCTTGAGCCCAGGAGTTTGAGGTTGCTGTGAGCTAGGCTGATGCCACGGCACTCACTCTAGCCCGGGCAACACAGCGAGACTCTGTCTCAAAAAAAAAAAAAAAAGAATTATATGAGTTCCTTATATATTTGGATATTAACCCTTTATTGAATATATGGTTTTGCACATATTTCACCCCATTCTGCTGGTTTCCTTTTCATTTTATTGATTGCATCCTTTGCTGTACAGAAGCTTTTGTTTGTTGTAGTTCCACCAGCTTTAAATGAAACATATATTATGGAAAATGTTAATTGTTTTCATCTTTGTGGTTAGTAACTTCTATGCTTTATCAAAGATGTTATAAAAATAAGTGTAATAAGATGTTAAGAAAATAATTTTTGGCTGAGTCAACAAGAGACCATAGATACATCCCAAAGAAGATGCTAGAACATATGCATGATTTACAAAGAAGTTCACAGCTCTCAAACTCCTCACTCATATTGAGGTTATAAAAGGATTTAGAATTGAAAGATATAGAAAAAAGCATTTCTCTAAAAGGAGTTGAAGCTCTGTTGTGAATTCTACCTTCTACAAAGAGGAAATGGGCTTTCATCTCAAGCAAAAGGATTTCAGTGAAGTATCAGAGTACTTAATATGTGTCCTCTGCAATTAGTGATCTGGTTTCTATTCATGTCTGTGCAATCTACATTGTGATTTACTGTGCTAGCTGTTTCAATGGCAGAGCAAGGAAGGAATTCCTGAGTTGCACATGGATTGCATTCCCAGAGAATGCATGAATTGCCCTTCAAGAACAAGGGAAAAAGAGCTGGCTTTCCGTGACCATAGGTCCTGTCAAAAAAACCACCTAAAGGGTCAAAATAGATCTCGGCAGAAAGAATCTGAAGGTACTGATGGATTATGTGGAGCTGAAAAAGAACTATTTAAATTAGATATATTATCCCCTGTAAGGAAATTTGCCTTAAGTGAAATATCTCTAGCATTTGTAAGAAATAGACTCACTTTTTAACAACTGTAGAGCCCAGAAGAGAGCACAGATGCCAGTCCAGGATGACAATGCCAATCAAAAGAGAATCCTTTCCTACCACAGACAGGGTTTGTAAAATGAGAAATGAAAAGATGAAATGCTAATTAGGAGAACCCTCAACTTTAAAGCAAGTTAGGATATTTTTATCATTATGAAAAACAGAACATTTTGATTGCTATATTGAGACTGTATTTGTGACTTCTAGTGACTGTTGAAACTTTCATATTACATAAAAGAGAGTGGCGATGTCATGAGGTCTGTCCAAGGTTTCACCAGGGGCAAGAGAAGAACTAACTTCATAGTTAGATTTAAAGGGCAGTCAAGATGAGATGAGTCAAAAAGAGGATCGCCTGGTGATTACATCCCACAGATTGTTCTTATTCAATATAAAGGTTATACGAGAACCTATGAAAGATAAACAAAACCACAAGTGCAGAGGTAAATGTCAGATATAGGAAGCTAAATCATAATTATGTTTCTATATAGAAACATAATATAATGAGTAAGGAAAGAATAATGTTTATTTGGAAGCTTATATAAACATGTAGAATAACTACAGTTCTACTCAGGGGTAATTGAAATGAAAATAAGAGAAAAGCTTATTATGAGCTCTTTTTTAAAGCTCTTCATGGTGTCCTTTTAAGTTGTTTAATTTTAACAACTCTATTCCATTCAGTGTAAACATTTTGATTTCAGCAACATTTCCTAATCTATCCAACATGTAAAATAACATTCATTCAATGCCTGGCTAAATCTGATTTTCAAAAATTTTTGTGTTCATTATAGACAAGAAAATGTACTCCAAAGAAATCAGGAATTATCACATTATGTATTACAGCCATTTATTTGTGGAAATGGAGCATGAAATAAACTATTTAGTTCATTAGCTCAAGTAGGAGAGCACTGTTCAAGCATGTTGTCCATTAATCATTGATAACCAGTGTTTAGTGTGCAGACATGCACAACTGCTAATGTGGCTAAATAATGTAGGATCCTCTTCATAAAAATCATAGTATATGCAAGTTTTCTGTGTGATTTATCACAGTGCCCTTGGCAGAGCCCACAGGAAGATCTTAAAATGGAGATTAACTAAGTACTAAGGTTTTATATGTTTTTATAAAACAGATTTTGAAAATTTCAAATATTCTCCCTGCTCCCCTTTTTCCCTTAGGATTTCTCCAATGAAACTTGGAAAATCATCTGTGTGACAAGTTAAAGCTCTGACTTCCTTTTGAAACCATAGTTCACCCTGTTCCTGATAAGATCTTGTAACAAATGATTGATGTCCGGTCAATAATCTCCTGATGAACGTTGCTAAACACTCCTTAATAATATTGAATGGAAGGAAATCCAAAGGAAATCTTGTACAGAGAGTGTTCAAAGAATCATTTTCCCCAGTATTGAAATACTAAGGGTAGATTGATTATAATTTAAAGGTGTTTTCTTCTCTGAGGTTACCAATAAGCTGACTTATAATATTAATTCTGCCACTTCCCAAAATATTTCCCAACTTCAATAGCAAAAGCTTTAAATTCATTTTTAGAAAATAGCAGCACTATTCAAAATAGTAATACCATGAAAGTGCCAAAGTTCTTATGACAGCTGAATAATAAACTGGTATAGTCAAATAATGGAGTACACAGAGCAATGAGAATGAACACTGCAACTCAGCAGTACAGGTGAATCTCACAAACATGTTAAGCAAAAAGAAGCAAGACCTCAAACAGCATATACTGTATGAGTGCACTTATACAAAGTACAAAAAACAGCAAAACTAAATTGTGCTGTTAGAAGTCGGGATGTGGTTACCTTTAGTGAAGGCACCAGTGATGGGGGATGATTAGCGACTACACAGGAACATGATATGAGAGGTTTTTGTGCTACTGCTGACGATCTGGTTTGTGAGCTGGGTGCTCCTTGCATAGATATGTTGACTTTGCGAAAATTCAGCAAGTTGTACACTTATGGTATGTGCTGTTTTCTATTTGTACGTTACACCTCAATAAAATGTTAATAATAATCATACATGGATACAGAATTAAATATATAGGTCCCTTCCTGTGAGTAGCCAAAGAATCTGGCTGAAGAAGGATTGGGGACAGAGGACAACAGATAGTACAGGAAGAGGACACACAAGCTGAGAGCAGCAGCAACAGAGTGACCTGTGCCGTCTGAAGGCAGCTCTCAGAGCAGAGAAACAGCAAGTCACAATGTGCAGTTGTCACTGATTGAATTAGATGATGCTCTCTGCTTGTTATTAAACTTCATTTTCTCTTAGTTAAGGAATGCTTGCAATTGAGGAAAAACTGATTTTTCTGGGAGGCATACTTCCCAGGTTTATTGTGACAAGAGCTAGAAACACAAGAAATGCATCAAAAAAGGTAACCCATCATGTCCTTTGAGTTTCAGGTACCCCAGCCCAAAAATTTATTTCTGTTTTTAGCTCCCAAGTAATTTTGCAGTATCTGTTTTTCATATGTCATTTAAAGAAATCTAGTCTGTACCACAGTTGCTCTCTCTGAATATGTAGAAACCACCTCCCAGCTGGTTTCATCAGCCAGGTTCTGCTGGCTGCAGGATTTAGGTATTTGCCACCTCACTTTCTCTGGTCTGGAAGTTTTCTAATCCCAATTCAATCCCATAAACTACTTCCTGTTATTTTACCAGGGCTTCATCTTATGTGACTGGGTTTGGACATGTTTTTGACTTGACTTCAACACTCTCTTTCAAGACTTAATTTTTCAGACCTTCCATTGACAGATGAGGGTTCCATTCCCACCCTTGTCTTCAGATGTAACTCCCAAATACCAAGTGGTCACAGAGCCCATCTTCTACCACACCATCCTATCAAAGGACCAGACTGGAAAAAAACTTAAAGGAAATATTTTTCCTGACAAACTCAGAAGGACACTTGAATAGCATTTGCTCTGGATTTTGGTATGAAATAATTCCCCAATTTATATATACTTATAAGATGGCAGAGAGAAGTAATCATTGTTAATTTTAAGAATATTAATATTAGGTAACATTTAATCAGCCTTTACTATGTTCTTGGGACTGACTTAATGTTGCTATATGAACTATCTAATTTAAACCTCACAACTGATGAAGAATTTTCTCCTCAACCAAACTGTGGTCGGGCTCCCCGGAGTGCTCTTCTTGACTGTGCCTAGACCCTGGCCCTTATCCTGCCTTTACCTGGCCCAGTTGTAGCAAGCATCCTGCTAAGTCAGGTTAATGGGAATCTCCCTACCCTTAATACCTGATCACCCTTGATATCAGATCAAGTTTATCATTCCCTGCCTTTGATGTATAAATCTTTGGCCTGTCTTTAGCAAGAATCCCATGAGACCAGTGTAACAAGAATGCCCTACCATTGATGTCTCCTCTTAGTAATTTTCCACTCACTACCTCCTTAACTCTGTTCTTAGGCTATAAACCCCCACTGCCTTTGTTGTGTTCACAGTGAGTTCAGTTGCTTCCCCTTTTGCAATAGCCTTGAGTAAAGTCTTCCTTACAGTTTTAGCAAGTATCAGAATAAGTTTTCTTTACCACAACAACTCTACAAGGTATATAATGTTTGTATTCCATTCTACCAAGAGAAAATTGAGACTTACAAAACTGAAATAAAACATTTAAGTACACACAGTAAGAGCCAGTGTTTGAAGCCAGGTACTTTATTTAACTTCAGAGGCTGAGCTCTTAGCCACTGTCTTCTACAGGAAAACACTATTCACCTTCAAATTATGTTTTAGCCACAGAAAGAGTTCAACTGGGGTGATGTTCAACTAGGATTTTGTGGCTTCTGAAGGTGTAGGTTAGCAGGAGAGAAACAGACTAAGTTCATCTTTCTCAGACAACTTCTTTTAAAGAAAATGATGCTACATGAACTTCAATGGAAATAGGATTTAGTGTCATGAAAAGTTAGCAAGTGAGAATAAAGGGGAGAAATGCTGTGTTAACAATATCCAGAGATAGTAAAACCTTCAAGTTCACTGGTTTTCTTGTTGACAAAATGTAGACTCTGCTGCTGAGAATTTTAATGAGAGAAAATATATCACATTTTACCCATAGATCAGTGAAACCCACATTAGGGACCACTTTTGTTACATATCAGAAATCCTCTTATTAGATACACTGCAGTCCTTTTACTCTCTGTGTTAGACAATCTGGCAGGTTAAAACAATTTCATGTTTTTGAAGGACATGTTTGAGGTTGAAGCAATAGGCTTAAGAGTGCAAATACCTACAAGAAGAACAGGAAAAATTTTACTCCTACTGAAGAGCTGACCCTTAGCAAAACTGAAAGCAACATCAGCAGAATGAGAATAAGTTGCTGTAGTATCAGCTGTGAAGAAAACGGGCCACCTGATGGGGAGGTTTGCGCAGACAGAGGAAAAGAAGGGGAGAAAGAAGATGGAGAAAATTCGTATTCTTGGCCCACTAGTGCCATGGCACACAAGCCAAGTTCATGGGTCTGAAGACTACTCAGGAAGCTGGCTGGGCTCAGGGCATTCCCAGAGCCCTGGGAGAACACTTCTGAACTTGCAGAAGGTGTCCTACCTCCATGTTCCAGGGCACAGGAGGACATGTGAATGCACATCCTTATATGTGGGCAGGGCTAGGCAAAGATCACTGTTTCTTCCCTTCTCCCCTTTGGCAATGGAGTCCTCATATTTTAGCTAGGAACATGACCAGCCAGGTAGAAGCTGCATTTCCTAGGCTCCCTTGCAGATAGTTGTGTTACAAAGTTCATACCAATGGAATGTGAGCAAAGGGATATGAGTAACTTCTGGACTTGCCCTTAAGAGAGGTGGGAGTGCTCTACTTCTTGTTCTTTTTCTTTCCTATTCCCCCAGGATTGGAACATGGGCAGTGTTCAGGCAAGCCAGCTTCAACCAAGAGGGCAGGGACCATACCCTAGGACAGCATCAGCATCTCTTGGAAAACTGTTAGAAATATAAGTTCTCAGTACTCACATCAGACCTGAGTGACAAACTCTGGTGATGGAATCCAGCAGCTCTGCAAGGTAATTCTAACATACAATAAAGTTTGCCAACCACTGTTCTAATGAATAGAAGAGCAATAAGACAAAAGGAACCAAGATCCATAGAGGATCTCAGGGAGAAGAGCCCCTGTCCACTGTGGTTTGCCCACCTATTTCTGGGCTGCTACAAAGAAGCCATATTTTGAGGTCTCCTTATTCTAGTAACTTAGCCAGTATGCTAAATAATACAGAACCCAAATCAAAATTGTTGGCCCAACTCCAGTCAATCAATCAAAGATACTGTGGGTGTTTTAGCAATCCAGCTTTTATCTAGTCCCCAGTAGGGCTCTGTATCCATTCCAATTATTTCCACAGCCTCCTGAGACAGATTTGGGAAATTCTTCGTCACCTTGAAAATAATCCTAGGCATTATTTCCAACGTAACCACAGATATATTGCTTCTTAGTCCTAGAATGAGTGAGATGGGAACAAATTGACAATCAATTCCAGGAGGGTCTCAGCCCCCTGTCCAGGATAAGTTTTCTCAGATGAGGAGCACCAAGACTTTTCCTGACTTTTCTTTTAATGCCTACAGATCCCTAGATTGTCAAACCCTTGGCTGCCAACAAGACAGTTGCAACCTCAGCCAAGCTATACCACCATCTTTCAGAGCCCACAGACCCTCAATCATTTCTTCTTTGATGCAACAGTGATGGTTCAGTTCCAAATCTTTCAGGTAAACTGAACACCACCTGAAGATCAGTCTCTGTATCATTCATGAGCTATGCGGATCTGTACTTTCTTTACTCCTCCATCCAACAAATATTTATAGATATTCACTATATACCAGCTATAGTGCTCAGTACTAGGAATTGAAGAATGAATGGTAGACCATCGTCCTCTCAATAAGCTCACAGCATGGTTAGAAAACAGCCATGTTAAAAAACAAAAAGTAAATACTGTGGTAGGATAGTGCAATCATGGCTGGTATGTTTGTTTGCATATGTGATTTGGTAATACAGTAAAACATAAGGGCAAAAAATCAGACCAAAAGGTCAAGGCAGCTTTTTCAGGGATCATGACATCCATGCTGAGTCTAGAAGGAAGACCAAGAGTGAGGAAAATGAAGAAGGTAGATAAAGTCATTCCAGGGACAAAGGGAGCATGTGCAAAATCACAAAATAGAACAAGTTCAGGATACTATAAGTGGTTAGAATGGTTGAAAAATTGTTCACATGCAAGCACAGAAGGGCATAGGGCAGGACAGGTAAATAGAAACAGATATTAAAAGTTACTGTGGACTATGCCATAACATTTTAACTTTATCCTGAACATTATGGGGAACATTTAGGATTTTAAGTAGGAGATTGACATCACTATGCCTGAAGTAAAATTAAAAATAGAATGGCAGCAATGAGATTCATAATGGAGGAAAGGAAATGAGTTAGGAGGCTACTATATTAACTCGGATGAGAAACAAAGCATTTCTGAAACGAAACAGGTCAGTGGAAATGGGGGAAAGAGGTCATATTTAAGAGATAATAAAAAGACAGACTCTGTAAGATCTAGTGAATACGGCTCAAGGGATAAGTAATAGCCAAGATGTCCTAGCATGTATAGCTGACTGAATGGTGGTGCTATTCATTGAGATAAAGAGTACAGGAGAGAAGAAGATTCAAGGGATTGAGTAGAAATCTTGGTTAGTTACCACACTGAAGTTGATGCATCTGGCAAAACGATAGAGCTACATTTTTTTCTTCTTTGCAAAGAGTACTAGTGCCCTCCAAATACAGAAAAAAGACGTGCTGCATCCCTTCCACAGGCTAGAGAAGTTTAGGCTTAAAATCAAAGGGCTATCAATTAATGGCAGGATTAGAGGCACCAGACACCAACCACCAGGCAGCAGATCAATTGTACAGTCACTGTGATCATAGGGGACTCTGCTTCTAAATCTGAAAATACTTCCCCACATGGGACTCCAAGTCCAGGGTGACAGGAGGAGTAGAACCCAAAAGGGCATGCAACAGAATTCAAACATAAAAGGAAACATGAAAATTTCATGCCATGGAGCCTCTAGAGGAGAAAGAACAATAGAAACCAAGGACCACTATAGGAGATGATAAACAGTCACTCAATATTTTCTCCCATTTGCTATTAGGAAAGGTGCTGATCTTCACAATGTTCATTATCTTCAACACTCTTCTGTATTTTCATTGTTTTCTCCAAGAAACTTTTGTTGCAAATGTAATTACTGCCACTGGACTAAAAATACAGTGAAACCCACAATAGGAATCACCTGTGGGTGTTGTTCAGGGCATGGAGTTGGGGGGAAAAGCTTGAGTCTGAGGGGCAGCTGAGCCTGCTGGACCAGTGTCTGGTCCTTGACATTACCATACCCCAGCAGTGCTTTTTTTTTTCTTATCTGTTTGGAGACAGCTATTAGTCTGAGTCTCACTTGGAAGTAGAACACACCCTTCCTGTGTTTGAAGGAGACATAAGGGGAAAATATTAGGTAGAGTGCAGTACCTGACAAGACATACATCTATGAGAAAGTTGCCTGCAATTGTTATAAACACAAAACAAAATACAAGCACAGAAAGTACAAGCACAGTTCCAAGCCTGGTGGGTGAAAAAAAATTGCCTCACATTTTCCCCTGAGTGTCTGAGTTTGCCAGAGCCTAAAAATTATCCCCCAGGAAGCTCTAAAGTATATTAACAAGGAATACTAAATCTGGAGCCAGACAACCTGGGTTCAAATTCCAGTTCCGCTATTCAACCCGGGAAAATTGCATAAGTTCTTTATGCTTCAGTTTCCTAACATTTAAAAATGTAGATATAATAGTCCACCAGCCTCCAGCCTTAATAAATGAGTTATTAAGTATGAAATGTCTGATTTCCTTAAGTGCTAAGTTTGACAGTTGATATCTCTGACATTTCACTTTGACACTTCTTGTTTTATTTTTATTCTGAAAGTATATCCTCAGTCTTTAAAATGCATGTTTTGGCTTGTGATTACCTTTCAAATTTTTTTCAGAACAATTTTTGTGAAACCATGGATAAGTCAAAGCTTCATGTTATTTTCTAATATGAGTTTGGTCATGAAACCAGTGCTATGAAGACAGCTCAGAAATATCAATGAAGTGTTTAGCAAGGATGTGGCTAATGAATACACAGTATGTTGATCATTTGAAAAGTTTCCTTCTGGTGATTTTAATATTGAAAATGAGCCACGTGGGTGACCTGAGACCAAGGTAGATAATGATGAGCTAAAAGCTGTAGTGGAAGTGAATCCAACTCAACCTATGTGTGAATCAGCAGCAAGGTTTACATTTCCAATATTGTTACTATTCCAACAATATTGGACCATTTGAAACAAATCAGAAAGGTAAAGAAGCTGGATAGATGGGTTCCAATGAATTAAACGAGCATCAGCAAAGAAATATCTCTAAGCTTGCCTTTCTTTGTTGTCACAACATAAGAATGAACCATTTCTACACTATATTGTGATGTGTGATGAAAAATGAATTATTTTTGACAATCGCAAGTGTTCAGCACAAAGGTTGGAGAAAGATGAAGTGCTGAAACACAGTCCAAAACCAAATATTCATCAAAAAAAGCTAATGGTGTCTGTTTGGTGGTCCAGCGCTGCTATTATTCACTATAGCTTCATGAAACCTGGTCAACTGATTATCAGTGGATGTCTACTGCAACCAATTGTATGAAATGATGAGGATGCTTGTGATTAAGCAGCTGAGATTGGTCAATAGAGACAGGCCAATCGTCTTGCAAGACAATGCTCGACCACATGTTGCACAAACAATGCTGCTCAACCTACAGAAACTGGAATTGGAAACTCTCTGTCATCCACCGTATTCACCAGACCTTGCACTGACTACCACTTTTTCCAGGCTTTGGACCATTTCTTGCAAGAAAAAATATTCAATTCTCAACAAACCGTGGAAACCACCTTTCACAATTTTATTGCCACTTGCTCTTCAAGCTTCTTTGCTACTGGCATAAACAAGCTACCTTTAAGATGGCAAAACTATGCCAATAGTTTAGGCCCATACTTTGATTAATTGTACTGCTTCTTGTTTGAGATGTAATAAACTATACTTTTGATTCGAAAGAGGACATTTCGTATTTAGTGACCTAATACAATGTAAAACAGAGCACTGTCAGCTTTACAAGACTGTTTAAGTATCAGTGCCACTACACATGAGGAAAAGGAGTTGGGGACCCTGAAGGCCATGCTTAAAACTCAGCAACGCTGCCACCTAGAGTCCATCCTGAAGGCTTGCCTTGTCAACATGCCAACAGCAGACTCTAGCTTCCTTTATCAGAAATAAGCATTAGCAGTACAGCTGTCCTAAGATACAGAGCACAGATTTCCACTAAGCCAAATAAATAGTTTCCTTAGCAAAAATTTACCTAGTTTGGGGCTTTTCTCTCTTGGGAGTAGCCAAGATCACTCACTCCAACAACTTCTATTCCTACCAGGAGGTCACATCTCTTTTGACTTGTTCAAAATTCTGAATTCTAGAACCTAAAAGTTTTAGATACCTCAAATCATGGAGGACATAAAGCATCACATAGAAATGTGGGGGGGTGTGGGAATAAACCTAAACTCAGAAATGGAAACATAAAAATCTTCTCTATTGCCTGCTGAATTTGGAGCCACTACAGGCTTCTGTCATGATAAAATGGTATCTGGGAATTTTCTGCAGTTCAGGGAAATAATTTCATCTCCATGGTCATTGGCACAGCCTCAAAAATGGCTCACGTCCTGAACCTCTCTGATAACTTTTGCTGTCTGTGTGTTCACGTTGAGCAGCCACTGCTTCCACAAGCTCCATACCCAGATGGCTTTTTGACATGGGCTCTAGTTTGTTTTTCACTTTGGAAAGATTTTTTTCCTCCCAGTAAAAGTACATATATTACTATATTTTTCCCAATGTCAAACAAACCCATTGTACCATGGAACACTACCATGGTCCTATATCACACAAAACTCCTCCCCACCAAGTTTACCATGTTTGATTTAATGTGATACCTCCTTTCATCCAAACTAAGGTTTCCAATCAAGGTGTTTTGGGGTTCTCTTTTCTTTCATCTCCCTCAGTGACAAATACTTTGAGGAAACTTTAAGAAGCATTCCTTTGGTAGAACAAAGGACCACAAGATATGATCCAAAAACAAGGGCCTTTGAGGAGTTTTCAATATAAAGAAGGGAAAATCTAGTTATTAAACAAATATCTCCATTCCATTCAGTCCTCAGAAAGAATAACTAATTCTCAGCCCTCAATGTGAACATCCATTAAATCTGGAGACCTATAAAATGCAAACTCTTCCATATTCCATTCTTTTCTCTCTTCCATTGATTTTTCCCTGACAATAGCACGCTATGATATGCCCACCTTCTTGACTAGTGAATGACAAGAGTGTGAGCATCATACCATTCGTATCCTGCTTCACTAGAGATGGCTCCAGTACCTCACTGGCGAGAAGGCAGCTGGGTCCAAAGCACATCCTCAAGTTAGTGAGGGCATTCCCCAACCCAGGTTGGGGCCAGACACTGGAGATAACCTGGGGCAAGGAGCATGTGAACATGTCAAAGCCCTCAGACAACACTATTGGTCATCATACCTGGGCCAGTCTCCAAAACAAGCTTGGCCCATACCCAAAACTTTGGCTACAGCTTATTAACATATCTCATTCTACTAAATCCCCATCTATTGTTTCTCTCTCTCTCTCTCACTCTCTCTCTCTCTCTCTCTCACACACACACACACACACACACACACATACACACACACACACACACACACACACACACACACACACACACAGGTTAAAATCTCAGCTCCATTCAGGCAAGCAGAGTTAGCTTGTCCTTATTCTTTTCATGCCAACACAACAAGATAAGCTGGCCCTCCTTGCAACACTCTCACCATAACTCTTCTCTTCATTGCCACCTCCCAGATCCCCTTTGTCCCACTTCACTCACTGTAGCTGTAACTTTAACAGAACGCTTTCTTCACTTTTTAAGAAAGTCAGAATACAAAAATAATTCAGGAAGTATTCCAAGAACACAACCATCATAAAAAGCAAGAATTATCTTCAAAGTTCTCCTCCAGAAAGAGTGGTAGCTTGACAGAGAGGCAATGTAACATTCATGGTATACACAGGACTGTAAAGCCACACTCATGAATTCAAATTCCAGCCCTGGCACTTACTAGCTGTGTGACCTTGGAAAATTTCCTCATCTGTGGCTGTTTCTTCATCTGCCACATGGGGATATTAATAGGACGTGCATCAAAAATTTTTTATAAGGATTATGGGTCTTAGCATATCTAAAGTGCTTAAAACAATGCCTGACACACAGTGAGCATGATATAAGTGTTAGCTTTCACTGTTGTTGCTGACAACCAGTGTTATACCTCCTAAAGTAGACAAGTTGAGCTCTGGAAAAACAGACTAGGATTTGAATCCTGACTCTGTCTCTCACGAATTGTGTGGCCTTGGACAAGTTAAATGATCATAATAATGACACCTACCTTTTAAGATTTTATTAGGATTAAATGAAAAAATAACAATAAATGTATACTACTCAAAAACTCCTAGCTATTATTAGCACTAGAAGCTCTCCCCAAGGTATAAGGGAAAGGGGGACTAAACCAAAACAAATAAATAAAAATGTAAAAACTGATGAAACCCATGCAGTTTCTAACTGTGTAATTGTTTAAACTAGGGAGTTACACCAAGAAAGCAAGCTAGGGGTGGGAGAGAATGGGACAGGTAGGAATTAACAAACCACAGTGTAATCGTTTCCAAAATCTCAGCCTCTTCCCCCACTAGTTCTATGTAAATCCAAGCTCTTCTCCTGTTCCAACATTTAAAATTGCCTGCTCATCACTATGTATCAAATAAAAAGCAATTGTGGATCCCAACTGGCAATTCTAGTACAAAGGGTCCTGAGTCTTAAAATGAGCTTTTCAAAATTATTCAGTCATTAAAAAAAAATTTATTTGGATACTATAGTATAAAATTAAGTTAGATTGTCTAAATCACTTCTTTCATTTTATAGATAATGTAATTAAAACCAAGAGGGATTGAATAATTTGCCCAGAGTCACAAGATTAATAAGTAGCAGAACTAAAGTTAAATTAACCCATATCTCTAATTCCTAATTCACTGGTCTTTCACCTACATATGTTGCTTGTTTCTCTCCTCTCTGTCTCTTTTTTAATCTTGTACCAGAAAGATGTCTCTCCTCTTTTATTGATTCATCTCTTTGGAATGTACGTGTCTGTTTATCCCTGGGAAGGTGAAACTAGCACATACA
Organism: Lemur catta; assembly: GCF_020740605.2. NCBI lineage: Eukaryota > Metazoa > Chordata > Mammalia > Primates > Lemuridae > Lemur > Lemur catta. Next base: position 49,075,039 of record NC_059128.1, on the reverse strand, counting down.
GAGAGTGGAATTAAATGCAGGAACACAGAAAGTGGCCATGCTTCATTAAGAGCAAATGGAGTAAACCTATGTGTAGCAGAGCAACGATTTCGCCATAGCTATCTGATTTTCCATCTTACAGAATCTGTGTGTTCCTTGCTCAAGCCTCATTAAAAGTTGCTGTTGGTTCACTGGGGTAATTTTAAAAGTTTGGAAGACAAGGGCTAAAGTTATTGCCCTACACATGAGAACTTAATTGCACTCGAGGTTCGTTGACCTACTTACTTTCTTCAAACATTTTGTGCCTATGGTAATGAGAACTTGAAATAGACCCTAGTCAGTAGGAAAGACAGCGTCATCTGCTTTTCAATTAAATTATCCAGCTCAACAATTTCTTATTTACACCAATGTTACCACCAGATGGAGGGGAGGACCTCTCATATCTATAGTTGACACTTTATTTTCTTTTCCAGATTCTAAGCCCTTACTATTTTTCTCGTTCCAATTTGCTAAGGGAAAAAGTTCATTTTCTTATTTGAGAAACATAATTTCCTGGTAAGGGCAAAATTAAAAACCTTACTAAAGTAAACATCTTTCTAAATGTTGTTTTCAAAACAACCAACCTTAAACATTTCATTATGACTGCTTTTCAGAATAAATATCTATATAAATTGCATTTTATCCATGCTATAAGCAAAGAAATAAAACTGTAAATATAATGTTTTGTTTTTAAAATATACAGTTTAGAATCATGCAATACTAATTTTTTTTCTAACAGAGATAATGCATTTTGTTTTCATTGTTAGCATGAGCAAAAGTGAGAACCAAATTCCCACAGTGATGTTTATAATGCTAATATTGCAGTACCTGCTAACCACCAGATATGGGTGCCATAGCATCATCTTCCTTATATTAGGGCATCTTCAACTGGCTTTCATGTCATGACTCAAAAATGAAGGTACACACACTAATCAAAGGACTCTAAATTCCAGGCCAAACAAAACACCTTTCTCCTCTCATTTACTAGAAACTTAAAGAAAGGGAAAACTTAAGGAAAGGGAAAACTTAAAGAAAGGGAAACTTAAGGAAAGGGAAAAATTTGAATAAAGTAGAACCCAAGAAAACACCTTTGATGAGACTCACTTGAGAAGTCTCAGTCTAGATTCAGATGACTTCTGGGTCTCATTTTGGACTCCTCACAGGATTCATCGAGCTTCAATGAAAGCACCAAGAAACTGTCCTCCTCATCTTCACATAGAATGTTTAGGCTAATCTAAATACACATGTGAATGAAGAAGCAGAGCAATATATAACTGCCAGTCTAACTCACAGAAATAAATTTATAAGGGATTATTTACTTCACACATCATCCTATAATTAGTTCACAAATATCTCCCTCCCCAACTTTCCCAACACAATACCTAACATAAGAACTATGTCTAAATAATATTATGAATACATTTCATTCACAAAGGATCGCAATTGGGTCTGAAGGCCTCTAGGTTTCTCAAGCCAATTCTAAGACTAGAACAACCTGCCACATATATTCCAAATCCCAAGTGCCTCCAATATAACACTGTCTTCTGTGCTCCAAGCTCTGTACTCTAGCAATAAGTAATACAAACCCCACATCCTTTGGGACACCAAGATGCCTGCTTTTTCGTTATGACTACTTTTTGAGTTCCCAAGACTTTTTTGCTCATTAAGCAGTACTCCAATTAATGTGTTCAGTCAAAAGGAACCAGCCAGAAAGGAGCAAACTTAAATTCCACAGAACTCACATCTGATCAAAAGATACCCTTCCCAAGGGTTCCTCAATAGCCCAGCCACCAGCAATCACCCAGGGGACATAATAGATATAAGTTTGCAGGGCACCAGGCAAAATGGCCTCCTAGCCCTCAATGGTGTCAAAATGCAGATGTCTTCCAAGGCCTTCATTTCCTAATCTGAGAATAACTCTGTGTGTGTGTGTATGTGTGTGTATACAGACATATATGTACATATATATTCAATATAACTACATATGTAGAAAATTTTATGAAGTTTATTACATATTTATCATATTTCTGTGTCTTACATCAAATCCCTCCTATTCACATAACAGCAATAGAGATTATCTTGCCTCTCCCTATTCTTAGTCCACGTAAGTGGATCTGGCCCCTGGCTCTGGGCTTACATGTGCCTCAGGCCCTGCTCATCAGAGCATCACAGAGTGATTTAATTTAGGAATGAGCATACGACCCAAGCTGTAAAGTCAAAGAAACTCAATCCCAAAGATATTTAACTATAATTTTAGCAAAGAGAAAAAGGGAGAGAGTGGTGGTAGAGGAGAGTGTGGCTGGTTGGCTTCCCTAAAATGAAATTGATGCAGAGGAAAGAAAAAAAAAAGCTGATAGGTAAAGAGAAACTAAATCTTGAGGACCTTGTTTTAGCCCTCAAACATAGCTGTGCAAGAAGGCTGACCTACACCTGGAATTTTCAGTTAAATGAGTCAATAAACTCCTTTTTCCCTTTAAGCCAGATTATATTACATGCAACAGAGTCCTTTCTACATAATTTTATTAAATTTTTTTATCTTTATTCAAGTCATACTTTCCAGGTGAATCATAGTGAAAGCTTTTCAAAAAAGGCTAATTTTATTAATGAGTACCCGCAAATGGGTACACAGTACACATATCGTATAAGCACAAGTAATTTATCTTTCTTCCCAAGAAAAAAAATGGAGTAATAATATTAAGATCAGTTAGAGAATTACTCTTTTTTTATATCTTAGATTCAACCAAAAAGGTTGCTTTGGAACACATCTGAAAATTTTCAAAATAGCATTAAAATTTTGGGATATCCAAGCCAAGAAAACATCTTTCTAATAATAATAATGCCTGTCGGAATTTCTACCAGAAACAAACAAAAAAATCAAAAGACTATACATTAAGCAGTAATAGCTTTATCTGAAACACGTAAGACCTCCACCATTGTTGTTTTGCTCTACAGTATGACAAGTCCTACCTTGTTGACATTCTAAAAGGAATGAGAATGTGGAGAAATATAATCCTTTCCATTCTAAAAAGGAAAATATTTGCATCTACGCTAATAATTTTCTGTCAAGTTAAGAAAAACGATCGTTCTCATTCTTTGTGTGCTCTCCAAAGCTGGCACAGAATGTGTAGCAAATAAAAAAAAAAATGTTTAGAAGAGCTCGTTTTTATGCACTACAGATTCTAACCTTGTCTCCAAGAGCCAAGGTTGATGCGTCCCATGCCAAATTAAATCTAAGATGTATGCAGTAATGAAAAGGGTAGCATTCCATGAAAAATTCCACTTTTCAGTTAAAGTAGCTAAGGTTTATTAAATATGCAAAAATTACAATGTCAATATAACTTTGCAAATTAAGATTTTCTTTTTAAATGTTTAAGCACTGCACTGTAAAGAATGAAACAGCTGAAGACTTTCACAGCTTGTTACCTGTATCTTTTTCGCAAAGAACCTGCACTAATAAATAAGCCATACACTTCTCAAAGATAAGGGATTTTTGTTCATATTCCAGTGAGCAGTTTACTGAATATATCTGAACAAATTGTCTTTGTTCAATGACCCTGACTAATTCTCCTGCTAGTTGTATCAGTGTTACAAACCTTGGTATCCTGTGATTCATAAGCATCATATTTTTGAGCTGGTATATCCTCTCATGCAGTTGATCATTGAGCACAAAGACGTTTTGTATTAACATGCATCTTATTTTTTAAGACTGAGGTTTGCAAGGGCTTAAGGAACCTGAAGGCAATAATATAAAACATCTGAAATAAGCATGCATTTGAATACAGACAGTACCAATAACTGATTTTTTTTTCTTTTTAAATAACTTTTACTCTTTCTGATGATAAAGGTAATAAAGTTTCAGTAGGAGAATGTAGAAAATACAGAAAAGTATATAAAATAAAAATCTCTTGTAATCTCTACATCTAAAGATATTAAGATTCTAAAAACACGATTCTTTCAAAAATGTTAAAATCTAGGGCGGGGGAATCCTTCCAGGCTTTTAAATATGAAATAGATAACTTTTTTCAAAATTGAGACTATGTGCTAAATACTATTTTGTATTCTTTGGGGGGTTTTTTCTTTTTTTTTTTTTTTGTTTTGTTTTCATGTCAGACAGGTAATGTGCCAACATGGTAACAAGGTTTGAGGTAGGCACATCTCACACATAAGTGTGAAAACCCAATCATCAAGCTTAATATTCTTTTTTATATGTATCATGAACATTTCCTTACATCATTGATTATAAAATATGATCACTAACAACATGATAATATACTGACTTCTTCAGTTTAAAATATTTTTTATGAAGGACTTAATGTCTGCCAGGCACTATGCTAAACTCTCTCTGTACACAGCTCTGAATGGACTCTCACGGAGAGACAGAAACTAAACCATGAATTACATATATGAATACTCTAATAGCTATTTTTTAAAGAGACACACAAGGTCCTATAAGAACAAATAATGTAGGCATTCCGCTTAATCTGGGAAATCAGGAAAGGCTTCCCTGCAAAAGCCCAATTAGAGATGGTGACTGATGGCAGAGTAGGAGTTATGTTAGGTGAAGAGAAGAGCAGAAAGTAAGCAAACGCAACAAGATGTGTGGAGTCCCCGAACTAAGAAGAAGCTCCAGAGTATTTGAGGAACAGAAAGGTCAGAGTGGTGGAAAAGTATAATGCTGGCAGGGCGTGGGAGTGTAGCAGATTAGGCTGGCAGAGGAGTCAGGGGTGGTTTCCCAAGGTCTTTTAGGACATATTAAGGACCATGAGTTTTATCCTAAAAGCAACGAGAAACAAAATGAAGGGATTTATGCTGGTGAGTAATATGATCAGATTTGCATTTTAAAAAGACTTCTTTGGCTGCTAGGCAGATAATGAATTATGGGAAAACAAAGTAGAAGCTAAGAGATAATAAGAGAACAATTGCAATAATTCAGGCTAGAGTTATTGGTTAGGACCAAAACAGACAAGTGGAAAGACAGTGAAACAAACATATTCAAAATATATTTTGGAAGTAGAATCAGCAGGACTTGGTGATGGACTCCATGTGGGAGGTAAGTTAAGAGGCTGATGTTAGGATACTTCACATGTTTTTAGCTTGAAAAACTGAACAATTAAGGCCCCATTTACTAAATTGAGACAGAATGGTAGAGGAAAAAATGTGAAAGGAATAATCAACCACCCAACTGGGAAGACAACAAATTTGAGCTGTCCATGAGACCCCAAAGTGAAAGATGTCAAATTAACAGTTGGATACACAGAGGAATTTGGTTCTCAGAAAAGGACCTGGATAAGAGACTAAGTTTTGAAGTCATTAACAAATAGATGGTATCTATTATAATTTCTTCATAATCAGTGATATATTTTAGGAAGAGTATGTAAAGTAAGCAAAGAAGTGCAGTGGGGACTGAAACAGATATCAAAAAGGGACAAAGTCTACACAAAAATATTATAGAAAGGAATGGAAAGATTGGTAAGAGCAAAACTAGGGTAGCATAGCATCAAGGAAACCAGAAAAGAGAATGTTCTGCAGACAGAAAATGATCTTACGTGTCAATGAGAATTAAGTATAATGGTGGCTGAAAATGATCTACTGGATTTAACAACACAGAATCCACAGTGATATCAGTAAGAGTTTAGGTAAAAAGTAGGGGCAGAAGTCTAATGAAAGTAGTATAAAAGTGGATAAGGGATGAGGTAATGACGATAGCATATGTACACAACTTCTTTAAGAATCTTGGCTGTAAAGAGCATTACAGAAAAAGAGAGGTGAGTTGAAGGAAAAATGTGTTTGTTCTATTGCTTATTTGTTATTTGTTTTAGAAAATGAGAGACTCAAAAGCATGTTTGAATGCTAAAAATGATCCAGTACCTAGCAAAAGTTAAAGGGAGGAGAAACAAAATAATTACTTGAGCAACGTCTTAGAGAAGATAAGAGAGGATGGGATCTGGAGCACACACGGAGGATTTCATCTTTCAGAGGGGGAGGGACCCTTCATCTACAATCTCAGAAGAAAAAAAGAGTGGCCAGTGCAGATGTAAACAGTAGATCTGGAGTTAGATGTAGCAGCTTTCACTTTTTTCTACACAGTATAGGCAATGTCATCATCTGAAACCCCAGGAGAGAGAAAGAAGAATGAAAAATAAAGAAGATAGAGATTTGAAAAGACTGGAAAAGGTGTACAAGTATGAAATAATTTTTGTTGAGCATAAGAGAATGGAATTTCCAGAGGAAGTGAAAGCTAACTTAAAAGATGTGTGATTTTTTCCAATAATTCTTAGTTGCAGTGATACAAGCATGGAGAAAGCTGGTAGTTGAGTTTTTCGAGAGCTGGACTTTTGCCTGAAAGTGAAGAAAGAAGAGAAAAGCAAAGTTACTGAAGAGTTTACAGGGGAATAATTATAATGAACAGTAGACTCTCAGCTGAATACAATGAGAACAGAGAAAGAAGGTAGAGTCAATCTCATAATTTAATGAGCTTATGTGGTTTAACATTTAAGTTACTTAAAAATTGTAAATATTTTTACAGAAAGTTATGAATGTCTTTAGAAATAATTCCTTAATAAAGACTTTGATCATTTCATTTAGATAGACTCCTAATAGAGTTTCTGTGCCAAAGTTAATAAACATTTTAGGAGTCTTAATACATAAAGCCAAATTGATTGCTTTCTGTTAAGAGTATATATAACCAAACAAAAAAGTATATGAGAATTCCCAACACCAGCACTGAACAGCACCACTTTTCATTGTTACCTGTTTGATAGAGAAAATGGAAGACCTAATTCTTAGAAAACAGACATTGAAATATAAAATTAAAATATATTTTTCAGGGAGTGATTAATTTATAATTTTTATTTTCCTTTTATCAACTGAATTTTTAAAAAGTAAATGTTTTATTAATATCAATATTTTAGTATAAATAAATAATAAAGCATAATATTAAAATGTATCAACATTCCTAAATCATATTGTGTCTTCCAATAATAACCCCTCTAAAATAATCTCCATTTTTCCATTATTTTTTAATCTTATTTTTTCTTCAATGAGAGTGAGAATGGATGGTTGGTAAACAATGTCTGTCATTAAAGTATTACATAATTTATAGAAAAATTAATGTTAATTTGGCCATAAATACTGATTTCTACTGTACCATGAGGCCTAAGAAGTGTACCAATGGAAAAAAAATAAAAGGAGCTTGCCCTCATGTGGTTTACAGTCCAGTTGGAAAGAAAATGTAATAATGAAAATTTCTTAATAGCAACTGACAAAGCAACATTATGTGAATACAAATTATTAAAGTTCAGCCAGAATTATTTCCAAATAAATGTGAGGGAAAACAAGAAAACTGTATGTGGATCACCTGACTTGGTCATCTTTTTCAACACTGAACTCCTCTTCCCTGATCCCAAACATTGTCTCTGCTGTGTACTCTGTCTCTAATCTATCCATCCAGTTGCCTAAACCAGAAACCTGAAGTCTTCCTAATGTACCCATAATCAACAATCTATCATCAAGTTCTATCCATTCCAGCTGTAAAATCACTTACATCTATAACTTTCTTTCTAACCCCACTGCTACTTCATAATTTGGGCACATATTGGTTTTTTCTTTTTTTTTTTTTTTGCCAGGAAGATTGAATTAGCATTCTGGCTAGCCCTCTTATCCCAGTACAACCACTGTGAAAGAATTGTGAATTGAATGAAATTTTATTTCACCAATGTTAAGTGGGAAGAGGCCATGAACTTCAACCAACCAGGCATCATTCATATATAATACCAATTGCTCATGTGGACACCTTAATTTTACTAGTAGAGCTTATAATTTTATGTACCTATGTGATTGATGTACTTATATCACTCATTTTATTTAATTACTCAACAGACATTTATTGAATCTCTACTGAGTACCTATGCATGTGATATTTTTCCTTTAAAAATCATTGTTTTGATACATTGCCATGCAGGCTGATGTATCATAAATTCCTCTGTTAGTAATTTTTGTCCCATTAAATTAAAAATAAATCATGAATAATGTTTTCAAGATTATTTGATTTCAAAGTTCTTGGTGTGTTTTCTGAATTGTTAACCATATACTCTCTTCCACTCCATATAAACATCAAAAACAGTGGGATAAAAAGAAAATTAGAGAAGTTTAAGCCATATATACAGGTTCCTAACTCTTGATCCAAAGCTTTACTGCAACATTTGCCTTTTTTGTCTTCCCAATAAGTTATACACAAATTATTCCCTATTCTACCTAAGTAGAAAAAGGATATGAATGATTAATTAATTAATAAATTATACCATATGTTCATATTATGATATAAAACATGACCCCAAATGATATTTTTAAATTATGTAGGATCTTAATTATCCATCTCACACATAACCTGTATTTCATGATTAATTGAAAGTTAAACATCTAATATTTGGCACTGGAGTGTGTAAATGTTGGCAACACATAGGTCTGGAACAATCTTTTTTGGCTAATATGAGCCATTCATTATTCTGACTTGCATCAACCTTAATTTTTCAGTCAGTCTCACTAGACTTCATATTCCATTTGGAAAGGACAACAATTCACTTTCAGACAGATCTTTGCTTCTCTTGATAGAAGGAAATGGTCTGCTAAAAACCTTCCAAAGAAGAAAAAATATTTAGAAAAAGAAAGACCATTACATTTTTACCAGAAGGGAAAAATCTAAAATATCCTAACCTAAATTCTGTCTCCTCCTCAGATAGTATATATATATGATGTATTACTATTCATCATGTAATTTGATTAAATACTCTATTTAAATGTCTAGTATTTCCACTGCATAATGATTATACTCCTTTTGCAGAATGGGAATAACTTTGAAACTCCCCTCACAGAGTCTGAGTAATGCATTTAGTAAAATTTATCATTAACTTACTACTTACTAATTGCTGAAATAATAAGGGAGAAAATACAAAAGAGGAAACAGTGATCAGACTATTTGATAGGAAGATGGGAAGGAGAAATACACAAGAAACAAGTAAAAGAAATAATGCAGCTATTAGATATTTTGGAAACACTCCAATATCTGTTAACATAGAAAACAGAAAGCCTGACTATCAAAAGGAATGAAGCCATTTTTTGGTTCCATTTCATGGATGGTTGCTTACCTAGCTTCTCAGCTGAAGTCATAGCTTAGTGGCTATAATTGTCAGCTAAGTACACCTACCTGGTTTAGGTATTGCTCCTTAAGAATGCCTAAGGAGATTGTGTGATTGTCTATTTATTTACCTTGGTACTTTAAATGGTCAACAAAATTGTTAATTGGGAGAAACTAACGGCATAGAATGGGAAGAACTGCCTTTGATTAAACAGCAGGTAGTCCATGTAAATACACACCAAATTATAAATTGCATACAAGTGTGGTTCAGGTCGTGGTTCATTTACAAACATTCATTAAACAGTGATTAAATTTCCACTCTGTGTCAGGTGTTACAGAGTTCATATTTCCAATTTGGTGCTGATCCACCTCTCCATTTTTTACTGTTTTTGTCTCCAAGCCGTATTATTCTCTTCTGAGTTGCACACCAGTAATGCTCTAATATACCAAACTGCAAAGAGAAATCCCTGAACATTCTCTCCTTTCAGGTACCATGGCCTACTGGAAAGACGATAGATTTTAGGCAAAAAATAAATTGATTTTATATCCCATATTTGACTCAATAATGGTATGTCCTCAACTTATTCAGGTGTAAAATGAGAATAAAAATTGTGCCCTCCACATTTAATAAGGATTAAATGTGGTAATACATGCAAAATACGTAGAACATAGTGGGCATTCAATAAACACAGACTATTTTTGAAATATAAACATTCTCTCTCAAGGTCCTAGGATTTTATTCCCAATTCCAGTCTAACAGCCCAAACTCCATGTTCCATGGGTGCTGTAGAATGTGTGCATTTTGTATGTGGTGTCCTTCATGTGTCAGTCACCAGTTTTAAGTGAGAAAAAAATTAATGTTTTTCAAGCTCAGTTCCTGGCTCTTTCCCAATGTCCCAACAACCTATCTACTGTGTCTATTTCCTGTGTCTCACTTGTTTCTATTTTCCTCTCCTTTTCCCCATCTAATTCAGCAAAAAAGAAACTATCCCCCACCCAAAAAATACTAGTATCTGGAACTGAGTTTAAACTCACCTCACCAGCTCACCTGCAGTTTAATTGTCTTATAACCACAACATGAAGGATACATAATAAGCAAAACCATACAGCCTCTTATAGAGACACACCCTCACCTGAGACACTACACAGCATTTGCTGTTTTCTCACATATCTAGTCTCAGACATTTCCCTGCTTTCCCTCAGCAAGTCTATCAAAGGTTCAAATTTTCTAAAAAGAAGCAATTCTCTAGATATATGTATGTAGCAACATTATTTTGAATAAAAGTATAAAAATTAGAAAAAAGGTACTAGTTCTTCACATATAACATTAAGTTAATTTAAAAATATGCACAATAAATCATATTTTGTAAGGGTGCATACATATTCAAGGACATACAAAAAGCACATTAGAATGAGTGCCTAGAGGGAAAAAGGAATTGGAAACATGAATCAAAAAGAAAAAGAAAAAAAATAAAACAAAAGCATGGACTCGCACAAATGAATTATGTTAAGTGCCATTCAGTAGAACTATTTTAACTACTGGAATTGAAGAAAGATAATTCAAGCAAATATATTAGTAATATCAGGCTAAGCTCTGCTGCAGTAACAAACTCTGAAGATGAAAATATTACTTTATCATTATTACAAAACTGATATTGTAGAATATTATTTAAAGCTGGAAGGTTTTGGACTCTTTAAGACCAAATCACAGAATTAGACAGACTTAGTCATTGATAACAGTGAATTCATCAGACGTTCTAACATGGGAGATTACAACTGTAAAACAATACAGAGGAATAGACCAGAATGTGAGCCTCCTTTCTGTGGGCAGCCAGCTCCCAAAGAGGACAGAGAGAGAAGGAAGGTTTAATCTCCACATGTTCAGTTTGCCCTTCCAAATTCACCAATCAGATTAACTCACTTCTCTCCCTTTGTGGAAGAGGAGGAAGGGAGTGGGGAGAGGACAGGAACATTAACCTGGTGGAACTCTCTCCACATGGAAGGAAGCATCATGAGTGGAGAAGTTTCCCATCCTACCGCCAACACTGATTAACCCACAAAAAGATTAAATCTTTTTGCCACATCCTTTCTGCCAGCTTTATAAATCATACTACCACTTTTGAGTTATTACCCTTAAAGTACAGTTATTTATCACTTGATGACAGGGATATAGTATGAGAAATGTGTCATTAAGTGATTTCATTGTTGTGAGAACATCTAGATGGTATAGCCCACTAAACACCTAGGCTGTATGGTATAGCCCATGGCTCCTAGACTACAAACCTCTACCGCATGTTACTGTACTGAATACTGTAGGCAATTATAGCACAATGGTAAGTATTTATGTGTACTAAACATATCTAAACAGAAAAAAAGTATAGTAAAATTTGTCATAAAATATAAAAAATGGTACACCCATATAGGGAACTTATCATGACTAGGGCTTGCAGGCTTAGAAGTTGCTCTGGGTGAGTCAGTGAGTGACTGATGAGTGAATGTAAAGGCCTAGGATGTTACTGTACACTACTGCAGACTTTATAAACACTTAGGCTGCACTAACTTTAAATTTTTTTCTTTATTTAATAATAAAGTAACCTATTAACCTTAGCTTACTATAACTTTTTTACTTTATGAACTTCAATTTTTTAAACTTCTGACTCTTTTGCAATAACAGTTTAAAACACAAACACATCATAAAGATGTACAAAAACATTTTTTCCTTTGTATCTTTATTCTGTAAGCTTTTTTCTAGTTTTAAATTTTATTTTCACTTTTTAAACTTTTTTGTTAAAAACTAAGACATAAACACACAATTAGCCTAGGCCAACACAGGGTCAGGATTATCAGTATCACTGTCTTCTACCTCCACATGTTGTCCTACTGGAATGTCTTCAGGATCACTAACATACATAGAGTTGTCATCTCCTATGTAACGATGCCTCCTTATGGAATACCTCCTAAAGGACCTACCTGAGGCTGTTTTACACTCAACTTTCCTTATGTATAAGTAGAAGGAGCACACTCTAAAATAATAATAAAAAGCATAGTATAGTAAATATATAAACCAGTAACATAGTCATTGATCATCATTATCAAGTATTATGTGCTATATATAATTGGATATGCTATACTTTTATATGCCTGGAAGCACAGTAGGCTTGTTTACACCAACATCATCACAACCACATGAATAACATATAGCACGACAATGTCATGACAGCTATGGCATCACTAGACAATAGAAAATTTTCAACTCCATTACAATCTTATGGGACCACTGTCATATATGCAGTGCATTGTTGACCAAACTTTAGATAGTCTTACTTCTTTTTTTTTTTTTTTTTTTTTTTTGAGACACAGTCTTGCTCTGTTCCCCGGGCTAGAGTGAGTGCCGTGGCGTCAGCCTAGCTCACAGCAACCTCAAACTCCTGGGCTTAAGCGATCCTACTGCCTCAGCCTCCCGAATAGCTGGGACTACAGGCATGCGCCACCATGCCCGGCTAATTTTTCTATATCTATATTTTTAGTTGTCCAGATAATTTTTTTTTATTTCTATTTTTAGTAGAGACAGGGTCTCGCTCAGGCTAGTCTCGAACTCCTGACCTCGAGCGATCCACCCGCCTCGGCCTCCCAGAGGGCCAGGATTACAGGCGTGAGCCACCACGCCCAGCCTAGATATTCTTACTTCTAAATCACTCTTCGTATTCTACAAATATTAAGTAGATAGTGAGGGGCATCTGGCTCTCCTGGGGATGGGGGGCAAGTGCCCCACTTCAGATAACTGCCACAGTAGGAGGGGGGAGGAGTGCACTGCCAATCAAAAATCACCACACTAACTGCAAAAGTGGCTCGGATCCTGGAAGAAGAAATTCCCAGAAAGCGAAGCAGCACAGACACAGTAGGTCTAGAAGGTAACCAAAAGTAACCTGAGGCCAATTATCATGTCATTAGCATAATCTGCATTTCAGTTTTGCCCAGGCCCAAGAGGACTTTCAGAGAGGCACACGGGAAATCCGCATGCGCATTAAGACTCAGCTTATGTAACTAACAGCTGTCCATCAAGGTGAGCCACACCTCCTGGGGAAGGTCCAACCTAGACGATGTAAAATGAAGCTTTAGTTAATAGTCAGGGTCTCCTGTAATAACAGGGGCCCATTTGCTGTCTGTGGTGAACATATCTTGCTTTTGCTCAGTAAACCTCGCCTCTTGGTTGCTTTTCATTCTTCAACAAGAACACACCAAGAACCGAGGGCAGATTGCCAAACCTGACACGAATATTATAGCTTATTATTATTAAATTTTTTCTATTCTTTACTAAAATGTAAACACCAGCTCAAGGTTCTGTTCCTAGTCCTCTATTGGCTTACTAAGTTACTTAATTCATCCCCATAAAATGAAATGAAGAATAATTTATGCTATTGTCAGGTCTATAATTGGTCACTTATAATGCTATTTTAGGCTATACCAGATAACAACACATTGTATAGAAAATATTGAACAGCATACTAAATTTATATACACTTTTAGAACTATCTTGATTCCTATTCAGTTGTCTTTTCAAAGAGGAAATAGAATCTATTTTCATAAGGCAATATATAAAGGAAGAACTAAAAGAAATATTTTTAGATGTGTTTGCACCCAGAAACATAAGATTAGAATTGAAATAATACACTTTAGATAGCATACACCATACATTTTCCCACCACTACATAGTTTAGATCACTTAAATTCACAAACACCTTTTTTTTAAATCTGCGCATATTCTACTACATATCTGAAACCATTTCTTATCACTAGTTCCCACTCTCTTTAAGGAAGAAACTAGGATAAATTTGGTATTATTGTCAGGTACGGTACTTCTGAAGCTAAAAAAGTCAGTGAATCCAGTGCATATTTGATGTGTTATAAATGTACAATTTATATTTAAAAGGGAGAATTCTGTTCCTTTACATTTATTTAGTTGGTATCACCATGGTAACTGAGCACTTTCACAAAGCCTAATTTATGACACAAAGAAATACAAAGAGTTTATACTTTCCATGTTGTGCAGATTGACAGAAAAACTTTTGGGTTGACACATATTTGGGGAGAAAAAAAAGATCCAGGAAACAATGTGGACAAAAGTAATCTCCTTCTATATGTAAAGATTCTAGCTTCTCAAGTCTATGCTGTAAGAAAAACAACCCCAAGAAAAAGCTTTCTCACAAACAATAATTCAGTCTCAAAACAGAAAGGGCCACAGAAACAATCTCGCCTAACCCTCTCATTTTAAAGATGAGATGCCCTGAAGCCTAGTCAGGTGTTCTGAACTCTTCAAGATTACACAACCAGTTTGTAACAGAACCCAGTCTCAGCCCCAGGCCAGGTGCCTCCTACTCCTTATGCTCTTTCCATACAATCACATTGCAGATATCCCATTTCTACCACTTGTCACCATTAAAACACAACTACTTTGATTGAAAAGTCTTTGATTCTGATGAGAACACGTTTGTTAATTTCTTTAAAAGCTGGTTTTAAAAAATGCTATATCAATCAAAAAGGTTATAAATTATAGCATAAAATTCATGCGGGTTTGGATGTGATCTTAAGGTTGTTTATGGTAAATGGTCAAGAACAATGAAGCGTCTAAGATTTTCCTCTAGTTGCAAGCTAACATGGTAGGTCACCAGTTTCATGGGTGCCGGCAGAAGATAAACTGCTTTATTAGAGACAAAGAATAGTTTATTCCTCACATCAGTAGCCGTAGCTGTAGTACCAGCATTTGTACAATGTCCTCAAATCTTAATTCCCAAGCACAATGCGAAGAGGGCCAGTGATGCTTGCATATGTGGTGAGTTGTTACAGAAGATGAACCCCAAAGTTAGAGAATCCAAATCTTTTATTAAGGATAGTGAGCTTACCTGATCTTTTCCTAGGAGGGAGACTTTATTTTTGTTATACTGTATTGTAGGCAAATCTGTTCTTTACTCCAGAGGAAGATACTGTCTCTGTTTTTCAAAGCTGTTTGCTATATAAACATTCTTGAATAAACAGTCCAGAACAAAGTCATCCAGTGCCTCTGCTTGCAAAAGCCCAGGAGTCCTTTAGAGAATTGCCTTGAAACAGTGACCACCTCTCATTGCTACATTGCCTTAGCCTCTGGAAAATTTTCCCATGAGTACAATACTCCATCAGTTATGATGATTAATCTGAACAATAAAGGCCAAATCTAGCCTACTACCAATTTTTAATAAAGTTTTATTGGAACACAGCCATTCATTTATGTATGAATGAATAGCAGAGTTCACTATACCTTAACTATCAGCCCGTAGTTGAGTGGCTTTTATGATGAAAGGCACATCACTATCAAACTTTAGAATGGTCCAGAAAGCCAAGTATATGACACAAAATACTTTCAAGGGCCACAATGTTGTAGCCAGACTCAGCTAATCAGACAGGAACAGTCAATTTCATAACCTGAGAAAGTGTCAGTGCAGGGAGGCAACATTATACACCCCCAAGATGTAGTCAGCCTGCAATAAATAGATGAGGGCTCCAACCCCACGTGATATCTTCCTTTACTGCAGAACAAATGGGTTAACTTTTGGCAGGAGTTTCAAGTCTTCTATGCAGAAGTAGCCTCTGCGTCAGAAACATAGAGTCCTTTACTATACCCAATCTATGATGTGTTGCCATGTCCAGGACAATGATAGATCCAGGAAACATGAACAGCAATCTGGGCACAGCAAGCTTGACTAGTAGCTTAATTCCAGTTGTTCTTATCAGAGAATGAAACTTTATCATGGGCACCTAGTGAGTTACCCAGACAGTTTGATCAGCAGCTATAGTTTTTGTCCATGATTTCTCGGGCCCAAAGAGGTGTGTCTTTAATTTGTCAATCATAATTTTCCATGTGACAGACCACCAGCTAGAACATTGATTACAACCTATAGTTGGTAAACATATGGCAAGGTTAGTCAAGGGGAGTATTGGCCAGAGGCATGAGAACAGCCTTTAGTTCTTTCCACTGTGCAGAGTAATCATGTCCAGTCTCAGTTCTACATAGCTGGTGCTTATGCTGAACAGCTATAGCAGCCCAGTGGACACCTTTGGGTTACAGCTTAGCTGAAATATCTTTGAGCTAGGCCCAGGCATTTTGGAAAATCTCTATGAACAGAAGGCCCATCCCTTAAGGATGTTGTTCAGACCACTATGACTGCAGTCTTAAGTATACCACTTTCTTTTGACAAGTAAGACTTGTGGGGCCCATCTCACCTATTAGTTGTTGAATCTGAGTTGACCTACCCCAAAATAGGAATATCAGAATAGAGAGTCAAAAGCCCTCCAAGGCTCAAACATTTAGTTTTGATAAGAGCCCAGTAGCAAGCTAACAGGTTCTTTTCAAAAAGAGTGTGCCTAGTATCAATATAAGGGAGGTGTATCTAAAGCCACAACTGGTGCCTCCAGGTAGAAGCTGCCTCCCTCTGCCAGAGGATCCAGATGAAAAAAATTACTCACTGAGATTTATAGTTCAAAGAGGTCATTAGGGTTGTGGAAACCCAAAAGTATTATTACTTCTCTACATATAGCTCTTCCTGATCATAATTCCCTTTGGTACTTATGGGATGGGAGGTACAAGCATATTCACATCAATTTCTACTATATATTCAGATATAGAAACAACAAAAACAATATATTGAATTGGCCCAAAGGGCCTTGCCACCTGCAAACTTACATTAGTTTCTCTTCCCCACTATGAATATTTCTTGTATCAGATCAGTTGAACCTGAGCATCCTCTGCCCCTGAAGATGGTAGAATAATTACTTGGACACTTGTATCCAATATAGTCATAAAGTTTAAGTCCTTGTTCCTGAAGTTCCGTAGCATACTCAGATGGGTGAGTATGTCCTTTGGTCCATTTTGAGGACAGGGAGACATCAGACTTACCCCTATTCATCCCTCTCCATAAAGAACTGAGAAGGGGGGGGAGAGGGAGTAATTTCGGGGGGGGGAGCAGTTATCAGGAGGTTCAAAGGGAAAAAGTGGCTCTGCACAAGTGAGCAATACATATCTACTTTCAATTTTGAGTGACATAGCTCATGACTCAACAAAATGAATTTCTAATGTTTCTCATCTGCCCAACATTCTATATCAGTTGGCAAGATCCTCGTGGCTGGCACCATCTATTTCAGTACTGGGGACCCCTGGATTTAGCAGCCACAGCCACATTGCATTCCAGCTGGGGCCATGGGGATTATTCCCTTTGTCTGACTCAAGCCTGACACACAACAGTGACTTTTTAAGGAATCCATCTTAACTCAGGGCACCTGCAGCTCCATTACCAAGATAATATATCTTAAATTCTTTCTCAGTTTCAACATAAGGAGTAGGGGAGTTTTCCAGGGCTGCAGGACTAACAATAAGGATTTATCTAGGAGTTTGGTTCAATTTCTTATTCTCCAATGGGTCTCCTCCATCAGCATTTAACCCCAGTTTGCATCAGTAAAACCTCAAATGTTTAATGCTTCATCTATCATTTCCCACAGGAATTTCTGTCAGGGCAATCTCCCAAAGCCCAAGAATCTCTTATAACAATATTGAGCCACAGGAAAAAAAGGTCAGA
The DNA here is from genome assembly GCF_020740605.2 of Lemur catta. Taxonomy (NCBI): domain Eukaryota; kingdom Metazoa; phylum Chordata; class Mammalia; order Primates; family Lemuridae; genus Lemur; species Lemur catta. Next base: position 49,057,285 of record NC_059128.1, on the reverse strand, counting down.
GGATTTTTATTTTCATCTCTGAGGGGGTCTGAGATTGGCATGACAGACTGAAGGAGGCACTAAGTCATATGATGGCTCTGCTCTCGCCATTCTTCCTTAACAGGTACTATACACCCTGCCTCCTCATCTCTGGAGTAAACCAAGAAAAGTACTAGCCTTTGCCTGATTTCTGTTCATGGGGGTTGCAAATTTCCCTCCTTGACAGTGAGTACTAAGTATTTCTCTAACTGTTTTCTAGCAGGGAGCAGAACCTTCTGGTCCTCCCAGGGTGAATCTTAATAACAGTTGTTACAATGGGATGGACCTGAGGCTGACCACCAGATTGACAAGATAGTCTTCCTACCCAGACGAGAGTTAGAAACAACCAGGGCACCATTCAGACTTACTTCTGAATCCTCAGCCTGTAACACCCTCTCAAATTCCTCCACATTAACACAGAATAAAGTAGAAGGTCATTAATTGTCTAGTTGATGACACAATTTGGTCAACATGTCTCCTATCACTTGTTCATGGAGTTTCATTTCATCCTATTTATCAGCCTTGAGGCCCTCATTCTTCCTCTTCCATAAAGTCATGTCTCTTTCAACAGCCCATCCTCATCACCAAAACTATCAATAACTTTGAAGGGTCTGATATTTTAACATACATGAAAGTTAACAAGTTAGACAGCCGTAGTTTCATGGAGGCTGGCAAAAGACATGAGATTCCTGCCTCAGAGACAAAGGCCAATTTATTCCTCTTGGCTATTGCAGATATTGGAGTATCTAGAGTATCAGGATTTACATCACATTCCTAAACCTCAGTCCCTAAGGGTAATGTCAAGAAGGCAGAGGTTACGGGTTGCATTATAGGAGAGAAAGCCCAAGTTTAGGAAACCCAGATCTTGTATAAGGGACAGTAATCATGCCTGCCTATTGCCCCAGGGGGAGACCTTATCTTTTCCACAATAGACAGTAAATAAACCTTCTCTTTGTTTTAGAAGGAGACATTATCTCTATCTTCCAAGACTGTTCACTATATAACCATCATTGAAAAGGTAGCCTGCAACAAAGGAAGCCAGAGACTCTGCTCATAAGACCTGTGGAAACAGGAAAGACCTATGAATTGTCTCCCAGTCATGTAAACAATTAGTGAAGTGATTTAAAGAAGTAGATCTCTGTATGAGCTTGTTATTGTTATATATAAAAAATGTATTATTTTTAACACATCTATTGAGCTGTAATTGACATACAATAAAACTGCACATATTTAGGATGGAGATTTTGCTATGATTCCGCACATGTATACATCCATAAAACCAGGAGAATGATCAAGTAAATGAGCATAGCCATCACCTTCAAAAGTTTCTTTCTGACCCTTTTAAAAAATTTCTCCTTTTAGTAAGTATCAGATGACTTTTACCCAAAGCAGATGAAATTAGCTGAATTGCCAATATCTCCTTTTAGGTAGAAATTATATTTCTACCAGACAAGGCATGAAAAGTGATTCTTGGTGGATGTAAGTGTATGCTTTAGGGCATAGTTTGAGCTAAACAAGTGTACTGAAAGAAATTAAGAAAGTTTTCCATCATTATTCTCAATGTTACATGGACAAGACATTTAGAATCATTATTGAGTTTCACTTTAGTCAATGGAGGTTTTCATTTTGAGAAATTACCCATCAAACATGATCTTGCAATATTTAGCTAATCACTAAAATATAATGCTTTGATTTTTTTTCAAGAGGTTTTCTGCCTACTTTTTTCCTTAAAGTTGATTCCTAAAACAGAGAAGTGGCTCCATTATATTCTTTTGGAGGTAAATGAGGATAATTTAAATGTTCTTCTCATCTTTCAAAGGAAGACGCCCTTTTTCTGTTCTTGAGTTTTCCAAAGTAAAGGTTTTATTTTCATAGTGTTTGGAATATGGAAATAAATTATATGGAACATTGTAGTTACATGTCACATTAACATAGTATGAAGTCATAGCTAAGTGATAACATTCTTATATGCATGGTTCATCATATTATAAAGAGAGTACTACTTTACTTAAATAGTAAAGAACTAATAGGCAATACCTTGCATTATTCCACCATGAAGTATAGCAGATCTTACCAAAAAATGGATGCCTAAAAATTATTTGAACTGGAATTTCACTTGCAGTGATCCTTGGAATGAATTCCTATATAGGAGAAAAACTTCAATTGCAATATGCAACATCTGCAGCTTGATGACCCAGTGGAAATTAGCAGAATTATAATTAGAGATAATAGCACACAAGTTATATTGTAACATCTCATGTCTGTTTTTGAGATGTAAACTACACAGCAAATACAAGCTTTTTTTACATTCGTATTTATCATAGGGTTAATATTTTTGTAGGGTTTTTTAATACTCTTAAAAAGTAATTTTAAAACATTATATCATCTTTTTTTAAATATACCCTAAAAGCTAGAGATATATTCTAGAATCCTGGGCCTCACTGCATCTTGAAATATACCACAAAGATGCATTACAAAAGAAATATTAATATATTTTCACACGGTGGCCTGAGAAATGTTTAGAAATGCAAGAAATAAATGATAAATGATAAATGATAGCACTGTTTTGCTATCTTGAGCAATGACAGTTTGATAAGGAAAACTGAAAGATTTTCTGAAATTAAAATAATTTTTCAATATGTTAGATAAATATCACTATCAAGAATGTGTTTGAGCAGGCATAAAAATATTTTGTTGGCTGTAGAAAATTTAATGAAATTTCCATGCTTGAAAACCAGCAATACGTAAGCAGGTAGGCATCAAAGAGGATATTGGGGAATTAGTACAATCTACCCGCAACACTCAAGGGTTCTGAGCCCTCTTTTTCTAATGACATTCTTTCTGCTCCTTTCTTCCTTTGTTAGCTTACTCAGTACATGTTAATTAAGAGCAGTACATGTTAATTAAACACTATAGGGAATTTTTAAACTTGTTGGTGCAATTTGTGCCTCTACTTACTCTATACCTATCTATGTGCTTTCCATGTCTGCCCATAGATTACATTCTTCTGTCGTCTTTATTGCCATCATTCTTCTACTTATAAATGAGTTATTTTCAGCAGACACTATTATAATCATAAGACTTGAGCTTACTTCTCCAACCCATCCTTTTCTATCTTTTTAAATTATTTACTCTATCCAATTTAAGTTCCAGCATTTGATCCTTAAACTAAGACTCACCACAAAACATTGAACCGGCAAAATCCTTCTTTAGAGGAATATATCTGCAGATACATTTCTGTACTTGCATCCTGAGTATGAATTCCGAAATCAGAAATATAAAAAGAGATTACAACAGAAGATGGATGTGGTAATGATTGCACAGCATTATGAATGCATGTGTTAATAATACCACTGAACTGTACACTTAAAAATAGTTAAATGGTAAATTTTATGCTATGTGTATTTTTCAATAAAAAATTGAAAAAAAATGGATGTGACAAGAACATTGGATTTGTAGTCGACCTGAAGTTGATTCAACTACTTGGCCCTATCAATTTCTAGTTTATATAGCAAATTACATAATTCCTCTGGGCATATTTCTCAACTATAGAATGCAAATAATAATTTTACCTATCCTACATGGGTCTTGTGAGGATTAGAGAATGCAAGTCATGAACCTTTTTCATTATAAATACCAAATTTTTTCTTTTCCTATAACTGATCATAATAAATATTAAATTAATTTTAGCTATTAATCAAAAGTTAAATCAACTTCATTGGCCATTAATTATTGCCTATGTTTGGTGTATTTTAGGATTTTATAAGTTTTTTTCTTCTTAATCTCAGGCCAAGTTTTCTCTAGAGTACAAATGTTATACAATTGCAAGGGTGGTCTTTCTAAACCACAAATCATTACCACATTCCAAATCCTTCAGTTGCTTTCTATCTCCTTCTGGTCCCTGCCTTTATAACCTCATTTCCTAGCTCCCACTCTCACACATAGCCTCCAACTGGATCAGGCTGGGACTGAGACCAACATGGAATTCCCTGAAAAAGCCTCATCTCTCTCTCCTCCCTGCTCTGACACAGTGTCACCCTGACCAGCCTGCCTTCTCAGCTGTCTTTCTTTTCCACCTGAACAAATCTTCCCGATCCCTTAAGTCTCAGCTCCACAACTCTACCTTAGAAAGCCTTCTGGGACCTCTGCAGATATCAGCACTCCCCCACCATTTAATTCATACCACTAGCCTACGGTCTGTCTAGTTGCCTTATTTCTTTAAGTGACTGCTCACACACTCAGCTGTGATCCACCGGTGGGCAAAAAGCTGTCAATTTCTTTGTTTCCCTACTACTTGACATATATTTGGCATTTAACAAATGAAATGTGAATGAAAGGATTGGATTCCACTGGAAACATGAACCAATAAACCTGCAGGTGATGACCACATCCACACACAGAAGGTATTGCCCAATAAATTTTCCACTTTTGTGCTGACATGGATTAAGGCACATTCTCTACTAAACCTCCATTCAAAGGCAAATGCATTATGTTGAAGGGAAAATGTATTTATCCACTGTTGTATTTATATGAATTTGTTTAGCCAACCAGTGAATCTTAGGTCAGGATTCTAAGATTTTGGAACAGATCTTTTTATGGGACATATGTTGCCACAGAAAGAGCCAAAAGCATCCACTGCTGCTGAGGAAGAGAGAAGCAAAATCAGTGGAACAATCATGGTGGGTAATTCTACATAGGTTATATCTGACTGGTTGTAAAAGCAGAAATGACAAGAGGAAAAAGCTAAGGAAAAACTGTTCAGTCAACAATCTGCCAAGACCAGACCTGCACCTACAACAGCACATAGCCTCCTCTGGAAAGACAAACTAATTTTAACACTAGTAACATGAAATTTTGTTAAGAAAGTAAATGTGCTAAAAACAAAAATCATTTGAAAGTTATAAATTATGTTTTGGATTTTCCATGCTATTGCTTCCCATATGTAGTGTGAATAGCTCAGAGCTAGTATAGAGCCTATGACACACCAAAAGAAAAATTAAGAAACTCATTAAGTCCTGGGAGAACCACAGCTAAGTAATGTGTCAGGTACCCTTTCACCGCTCTTACTGAAGAGGGTGTGTGTGTGTGTGTGTGTGTGTGTGTGTGTGTGTGTGTGTTGCTTCCATTTGTAAGAAGAGATTTCTTAAAGAAAAAGAAAAAAAAACACTGCATGAAAAATAGACTATTTAACTTTAAACCAGTATTATTTATCTTCATTGCTCATAGTGAGAGCTAGATCAGGACAAAGAGACGCAGACCAACAAGACCCAGTGCCCTCACTGACAGAGATATATTGACACTGCTGTCCCACAGTGCTCGTGGAGGGAAGCTGAGAAGTTAACTCTGCCACCAGGACAAAGGAGGAGTCATTGAGGGGAGTAGACTCAGACATGCAGCGTGGAATTACACTGTTCCCATAACCGTACTTGAGCGAAATTGCTTTGCAATAGAGTACAGAAATATTTCTCAGAACATGAGTTTCTTTCCCACCATTGTTTTGATATACCTTTATATGAGCAAAATTCCTGACTCTCAGCTTTAAATATTCCTGTCAAGAATGCTTATGAAAAATGTAACAGTTTTGATGCTATGGTAGATTGTGTAACTATTCACAAAAATGTACTTCCCTTCCAGCAGGGGAATTAGACATTCTCACCCTGTTAAATGCAGGGGCAGCATATGGCTTGCTTTGGGCAATGAAGTGTGGGAAGGGACCTATATTACTTCAAGCAGAAGCTTTAAGAGCAATGCATGCTTTGCTCTTCTATCTTTCTGGCTTCCACAACAATTGGCAATTTTCAAGCAAAAAACTTCTCCATTAGCCTAGATCCTGGGGTAAAGATGACATGGAACAGAGCTGCAGCTAACCCACAATGGACACACAGCGTGAATAAGAGATAAGATTTTTTTTTTCTTTCTCTGTTCATTAGGTAAACCAGTAAAAAAATACAAAATACAAAATACAGATTTTTTTCTTTAAGATGCTGAGACTTGGAGGGCTGCTTGTTACTACTGCATAATTACCTCATTGTGACTAATAGAGATGTCATTTCCCAGACTGCAATGTGGCAGTCCAAAGGGAAGATTTCTTGGCTTATAGTTTTGTAATACTCTATTGCCATACAGGTAGCAGCACCATCAGGAAATGGAATAATTAAGTCTAGAGGGATATGCACTTTGTTTCTTAAACAGCTAGAATTCCTAAAACTAAAGCTGATATCCATTTAAATTTAAGGTAATCTTCAACTTGAAAACAACTTGTTCTCCAAAAGATAATTTTAGGTCAGAATGCTTCTCACAAAGAAGCAATGTTATAAATGTAAGTTAGAATCCTACACTAGCCCTTTAGTATTTAGTCCCCAAAAGTTAGTATTCTTCTAGTTGCCTTATGTGTTGTAAAGATAGAAGATGTATAATTTGTGGATTAGTCTGGGTTCTCCAGAGAAACAGAACTAATAGGAGATGTATATATATATATATATATACATATATATGCATATATATATATATATACACATATATATATATGTATACACACATACACATATACACACACTTTTATATAAAGAGATGTACTATAAGGAATTGGCTCACATAATTATGTAGACTAAGTCCAAGGCCCAGAGTCAGCAAGTTAGAAACTCAAGAGAGCCAATGATGTAAGTTCCAATCTAAGACTGAGTTCAAGATTAAAGGGAGGAGAAGACCTATGTTCCAGCTCAAAGACATTCAGACAGAAAGAAAGAATTCTTTCTTACTGAGCCTTTTATTCTATTCAGGCCTTCAAAAGAATGGGTAAGACCCATCCACATTGGAGAGGGCTATCTGCTGTACTCAGTCTGCCAATTCTAATGTAAATCTCATTCAGAAACACTTTCATAGACAACCCAGAGATCATGTTTAACCAAATATCTGGGCTCCCCCTGGCCCAGTCAAGTTGACCCATAGAAATTAATCGCCACAATTTTTAACATTTATGTTTGAGAAGATTAACTAGAAATTATTAAATACAACTTAAAAGCCAGAACACCAAACACACACCTCCCAAATATCACAGGGTCAGTAAAAAGAAAAGCATTTTTCTTTGATGTTTGTTTATATGTGTGTTGGTTTTGTTTTATATTTTCCTCCTCTATCTGTGCTTTGGCCCTAGAACAAGAGCAGGCACTCCCTCTGTACAAACCCTTACTTGCTCATGGGACTATCAGCTTCTTTGGTTTCAAGGATTCTGGCAGTGTCAGCAAGCAATGACAATTGAATTGGAAAAGCAAAAAGGAACAGACAGGCCGGGCGCGGTGGCTCAAGCCTGTAATCCTAGCACTTGGGAGGCCGAGGCGGGCGGATTGTGTGAGCTCAGGAGTTCGAGACCAGCCTGAGCAAGAGCGAGACCCCGTCTCTACTAAAAAAATAGAAAGAAACTATATGGACAGCTAAAAATATATATATATAGAAAAAAATTAGCCGGGCATGATGGCACATGCCTGTAGTCCCAGCAACTCGGGAGGCTGAGGCAGTAGGATCGCTTAAGCCCAGGAGTTTGAGGTTGCTGTGAGCTAGGCTGACGCCACGGCACTCACTCTAGCCCGGGCAACAGAGTGACACTCTGTCTCAAAAAAAAAAAAAAAAGGAACAGACAGTTTCCCTGATAGCATTACATTAGTAATGTATTATTATATAACAAATTACCCCAAAACTTAACACCCTAAAATGATAAACATGTATTATCTCACACAGTCTCAGTGGCGTTCTTGTTCAAGATCTTTCATGAGGTTGCAGTCAAGGTGTCAGCTTGGATTAGTCAGGTGAAAGAGTGACTGGGGCTGGAGAATCCACCAGGTGTCTCACTCACCTGCCTGACAAGTTAGTGCTGGCTGTTAGGTCATTTCCACATGGGCCTCTTCATAGGGATGTTTGGATGTTTTTATTCAAGCTGGGTGGAGTAGCAGGCTTTCTCCAAAAGCAAGTAATACAAAAGAGATCAAGCCATGTTTTTTATAACTTTGCCTCTAAACTTTTACACTGTAATTTCCACATTATCTTATTAATTGCACAGATTAGCCCCATTCAGTAGGGGAGTGGACTACATAGCTGTGATCATTAGGATACAGGGATTATTGGAAGCCATCTTGGAGGGCAGTGACATATTTACATTTTCCTTACAACTTGTAGAATATCCTGGTCACTGTCTTTTTTCATTTATTAAATTCAAGAATTTTATAAGTTTAAGTCATACAAAATTCTGACCAACATAATTCCTATCAATATATCTGCAAAATCAAATAAAAAAAGATCATTTTTAAAAATTCAGTCACATTTAAATGTCAGGTAATAGAATAATTATTATAATTTACTTACTATATTTAACTTTCTCATTTTCCTTGTGGTATGATTAATTTAGAACCAAAAATAAATATCAAAAAGGTTATTATCATCATGGAAATTTCCTTCCCTCAGTATTCAATACATTCTTTCTTATTCATATCTGGTAAGGTCATATAACTGAGAATAACAAAAGGCAGGATAAAAAAATTCTATTATTATGAAGCCAATAAAACAGATGTTGTTACTTTGAAAATGTGATCCTAGAAAATTCTTAAGAATAAGCTTTTTTTTCAAAAGCCTGAATAAAGCTTTCAAAGACTTAATTATAATTGCTAAGGTTTATTTGCAGCTTTTCATATTGTCTTTTATAGTAATGGTTTCAAGTCTTGACAAAGCTATTTTCTGAGAAGTATCTGATATCTTTTACACCATTCTGTCAGTCAACAAGTATTACCAACTATCGCTGGTAAAATTCAGAGCTCTCATCCCTCATAGACTTTACCCTACCACGGCACAGATCCATCTCAATTCACCCCAGTCCCCATGATATCCCAACTTTTGCAATCTTCTGTGAAGGAAAGGGTGGTTTTCAACCTGTGTTACTCTGTATTATTCTTTTTTTATTATTATTTCAGAGTATTATGTGGGTACAAACACTTTGGTTACATAAATTGCCTTTGCACTGCCCCACAAGAGTGCCCATCCCCAAGACAGCGTGCACCACATCCAAATGGTGTGGATTTACCCATCCCCTCCCCCCCACCTGCTGGACACCCTATGAATGTTACTTCCCATATGTGCACAAATGTGTTGATCAGTTAGTACCAATATAATGGTGAGTACATGTGGTGTTTGTTTTTCCACTCTTGTGATACTTCATTTAGAAGAATGGGCTCCAGTTCCATTCAGGATAATAGGTAGTTCATCATTATTTTATGGCTGAGTAGTATTCCATGGTGTACATATACCACATTTTATTAATCCATTCATGTATTGATGGGCAATTGGATTGTTTCCGCATCTTTGCAACTGTGAGTTGTGCTGCTATAAATATTGAGGTGCTGATGTCTTTTTTATGGAATCTCTTTTTTTCCTTTGGGTAAATACCCAGTAGTGGGATTGGTGGATCAAATAGTAGTTCTACTTTTAGTTCTTTGATGTATCTCCATACTACTTTCCATAGAGGTTGTACTAGTTTGTAGTCCTACCAGCAGTGTATGAGTGTTCCTATCTCTCCATATCCATGCCAATATTTGTTGTTTTGGGGCTTTATTTATTAATTCATAATATTACAGGGCTACAAATGTTTAGGTTACATATATTGCCTTTGTCCCTCCCAAGTTAGAGCTACAAACGTTTCTATCCCCCAGACGGTGTACACTGCACCCATCAGGTGTGAATATACCCACCCCTTCTCCCGCTCCCATCTGCCCAACACCCAATGAATGTCACCACTATATGTGCACTAAAGTGTTGATCACTTAAAAGCAATTTGATGGTGAGTACATGTGGTGCCTGTTTTTCCATTCTTGAGATACTTCACTTAGTAGAATGGGCTCCAGCTCTATCCAGGATAATACAAGAGGCACTAGATCACCACTATTTGTTGGGGCTTAGTAGTACTCCATGGTATACATGTGCCACATTTTATTAATCCACTCATGTATCAGTGGGCACTTGGGTTGTTTCCACATCTTTGCAATTGTGAATTTCTGGAACTTTTTGATAAAAGCCATTCTCACTGGAGTTAAGTGATATCTCATTGTGGTTTTGATTTGCATTTCCCTGATGATTAGAGATGTTGAGCATTTTTTCATGTTTCTTGGCCATCAATCAGTCTATGTTCTTTTAAAAAATTTCTGTTCATATCTTTTGCCCCCTTTTTAATGGGGTTGTTTGATTTTTTTTCTTGCTGATTTTCCTGAGAAACATAGACCAATGGAACAGGACTGAGAACCCTGATATAAAACTGTCCTCATATTGCCTTCTGATCTTTGACAAGGCAGACAAAAACATACACTGGGGAAAAGAATCCCTATTCAATAAATGGTGCTGGGAAAATTGGATAACCACATGCAGAAGACCAAAACAGGATCTGCACCTCTCACCTCTCACAAAAATCAACTCATGGTGGATAATAGACTGAAACCTAAGGCATGAACCCATAAGAATTCTAGAAGAAAATGTTGGAAAAACTCTTATAGACATGGGCCTGAGCAAAGAATTTATGATGAAGGCCCCAAAACCAATCACAGCAACAACAAAAATAAATGAGTAGAACCTGATCAAATGAAAAAGCTTCTTCACAGCCAAAGAAATTATCACTAGAGTGAATAGACAACCTACAGAATGGGGGGAAATATTTATATGCTATACATCCAACAAAGGGCTGTATTATTCTTAATAAAACACTCTTCGTCCAAGTCCTTTTAGCCCAAAGCACTAAAGACTTCTCAGGACTTTGCTATTTCATCCCTCAGCCCACCTTTCAGACCTTTCCATCACTCCCTCTCTACTGGCTCCTTTCGTTTGAATTTAAGCACACTGAAGTCCCTTCAGTGTTCCCTAAACCTGACTCACTGAGGAGAGGTATAGTCTATATTTCTTGAAAAAGGTGTCTATACAATGTCTAACTTTTCCTTTCACCCTCAATTACCCTACACATTTTATTCTGGTATTTGCATCTGAAATTCCATGAAACTACTAAGGTTAAGATCACCACCAACTCCCTTACTATTAAATCCAATGGAAACTCATTCCTCCCTGTCCAGGGGTTCTGCATGTGACACTTCCTTACCCCTATTACCCACTAGACCACTATTCCAGACTAGGTCTTCAGTGACCTATTGTGACATGGGGATATTCCCCATACAGTCAGGAGGGCTGTGGGGGACTTGGTTTAGTTTCTGGATGCTAAGCTGCAACACTGATCATTTTCTTTTTAGGCACCCTGCTTGTTAAGATGCATAGCTCCAAGGAGCAACTGTGGCTCTTTGGGATTTTTAGCCTCTTTCCATGGGCAGGGTGCTCTACTTCAGTCCCTAGTGTTATGTTGGTGAGCCTGGCTTTAGTCCCCCTATCTCACATGAAAATGTATAAGATTCTATTCTCTACAGAAGCCAAGTTCCCGCTGCTACTTCCCTGCCTCTGAGTCTAGAGCCCAGCAGCTCTATGGCATTAGCCCCACCTTGAACCTCTACTCTGTGTCTGGTCTGTAAAACTACCCACCTCCCTTTTGACCTGAGCTTTGTCTTCTTGGTATTATCCTTTTATAGCTCATTAGCATCATTGCATAATTTTATCAGAAAGGGTGTTAGAGCATGATATCTTGTGGAGACATCCCCTATCCCTTCTTAACTTCACAGGACTGTTGTGCAGATAAAACCCTTTAAAGAAGGTGAAAATTGTTTGTGAACAATAGGGTTTATATAAAGGCTAGTTAATGATAATAGGTGTAAATACTCAAGGAAGCAATAAGACATTTCACTGAAACACACTGGATAGTTTCTGCCCTTCCACACCTGGATCTGAGACCCAGGGAGGAGATTCTAGAAGAAGAGGCTGCCGGCACTGAGAAGCAGCCTATGGGAAAGCCTGGTGAGCACAGCGGTTGTGGTTAATCCAGTGCCAGGTATTTTCAAAACTCTTTACAAATAACACCTCATTTATTCCATCATCATTCTACCCATTTTACAGATGAGAACACAGAGTGTTCTTCCCATTTTACAAATGAGGCACAGAGTGGTTAACCATGAGATTACCCAGCTAATAAGAATCAGACTACCAGAATGTAAACTCCTAGCTCCACAAGAAGTTGTTTCTACAGCAGGTAGGGGTAGGCCCGAGGTAACCATGGGTGAGGAAGGAAACACTGTACTTTCTTTTCAAAGAGCCTTTTCAATTGGCTCCTTTTCTTAAAATATCCCTGGGTGCTTGGGAGACACAGAATCTGCTTGCTTGGCAAGCTTCAGAGGAGAAGGTAGGGCTGATGGTAACTATAAGTAATAGGGATCAAAAGAGTTTCCTTTGTTTTTAATAATCTGCTAATTTAGTCTAGATAATTGAGTCAACCATTCTCATTTGCCTGAATGCCTATAAAACATCCTGTGAGATGCTTGCAAGCAGAAAAGAGAATTCAATATTGAAAAATAAAGCATTCTTTCTCCTACTTAAAGAGCAAAAGCTTATATTATAGTCAGGGGGGAATGAAAACCGTGAAATCACACTTACTGTTTGAACAGCCATTCCAATTAAAAAGCACCCTGGGCTTGGTGTGCATCTGGCCACCACACAAGGCAGACATAAGAGCTCTGCTGGGAGTGCCCGTAGAGTCATTTTGGCAAGGCCCCCTCTCAGAGCCAACTGATCAGTAGGTATCCCTCACCTCTTTCCGAATACAGCAGGAATTGAGGATGCTGAAAAACAGCAATGCCTCCTCACCAAGACCACCTTAACCTAACCACAGCAACACCAGCACCAGCTCCAGGGAAAGCAGCCCTCCTAGGGTACATCAGCTATGGGCAGTGTGATAGCAAGGTTTAGAATTGCTTCAGCCACCATCTAGAGGAGCACTGCAGGAGCCTGCCGGCCCAGTCATTGTCTCTGCCTTTCAGAGCTCCTTTGTGTGGCTCAGTGGGTCATTAGACACACTTCATGCCCAGGTATAAACAAAAGGAGCAGACGTACAAGGGAGGGAAAGACTTCACAAAATGTTCAGCTTTACATCAAAGCTTAGTCCTCAGGTAAAGGGCTAAATCAAAGGCATTCAAATAAAGCTAATGTGTGAAACCCTCATTTAATAGAAGTGCAAAACTGAAAAAAAAAAAAAAGAATCAAAAGGTAAATACAGAGAGTACAGGTTAGGAATAATAAGGGGTTATAAAGCCACTCATAAATAGTGATTGTAAATGTAAAACATGGCTCAGTAGCTCCCTCATATTAAGAAGAGACTAAATTTTGCACCCTCTCACAGTATGGAGGAAATGGCATTCCCCCACCTCCATTCTCTGTCCTGTTCCTTTCCCCTCCTCATTCTACACATTGTTTCTAAACCAGAAGACGCCCAGATTGCCACTTGCAACCATTAGTTCTACCGTCTTTAAAGGGTAGTAACTTCTACATTCACTTACTAAGTACTTGAAGTACCTCAACACCACCCAACAGGAAAAATATTAAAGCCATGTGAGGCCTTGGTGAGAAGAGAGTGTTGTCTGTATCTCCAATAGTTCCTGGAAAAGTGGGCCCAGTAGATAGTTCCCAAATTCACTTTGAATTGTTTGCTAATCTTATACCACACCCCACGATGCCCATTTGGCTAGGATAACATTTTGAAATACTGATCTGCTATTACTCTTTCTTCCTGTACTTTGCCCTTTTTTTCTTCCCATACCTTTCCCTTTTTTCTTCCATTAATTCAAGTAGGCAACCAGATTATCGTCTCTGCTCAAGATAAATATGGAACAAGGAGAAGAGTAGCTTACAATTTTTCTATTATTTAATATCTTCCAAAGCCTAAACTTTGGAGTTCTACAGAGGAGATTAAAATAAGGGTATTCCCAAACACTGACAGTGCAGTAGTCAGAAACATGAAGGGAAAAAGATTTCCCCCAGGAAAGAAAAAATGAGAAATTCCTTCTGGGTAGAGAAAAGAAAGAGACAAAGAGAAACAGAGACATAGAGAAACAAAAACAGAAAGAGACAGACAGAGAGAGAGAGTTCTGTAGGTCTGTAGAACACAGAAGAGCTGACCTGCAAGACCATCAGGGTGTGTGCCACTGAGAGAAAACAGGTGTGTGTGGTAGAGAGGTGGACAGGACAGCCTTGCAAAAGATTCTGGAGTCTCAAGTAAGCCTCTCGATTGACAAGTCCTGTAGACAAGGATGATAAATATCTCATTGGGAAGTTGTGTGAGGAACGGTTAATGATCCCAGAAGCTCACTTCTCCCCACCCTCTGTGACTTGGCTGGAATTATAGCAGAAACTGGAGGATTCTCTCTCTCTAGCTTAAAGTGAAGCCCCACTCTCCTTCCTCCTAGATGCCACACTGTCTATGTCTGCAAATCCTCTCTGAACTCTGGGGTTGACTCTGGAGACAACAAGTGAAGGGGAATGTTTAGCATGCAACTTTCTGCTGGCTGATCTGCTACATCCAATAAGCACAAGAGAGCATATTACCCATTTCACCTTTTGGAAGGAAAAATGGAAAATACAAGAAGAACAAAAGATAAATATCTTCAGGTATTATCTTAGCCATATTCTTTCCAAAATAAATATCTTATGTCCTTATAAAGAAGATGTACTTTTTATTTTATTTTGTTTTATTTTATTTTATTGAGACAGAGTCTTGCTCTGTTGCCTGGGCTAGAGTGAGTGCCGTGGCGTCAGCCTAGCTCACAGCAACCTCAAACTCCTGGGCTTAAGCGATCCTCCGGCCTCAGCCTCCCGAGTAGCTGGGACTACAGGCATGCACCACCATGCCCGGCTCATTTTTTCTATATATATTTTTAGTTGGCCAGATAATATCTTTCCATTTTTAGTAGAGACAGGGTCTCACTCTTGCTCAGGCTGGTCTCGAACTCCTGACCTCAAGCGATCCACCCACCTCGGCCTCCCAGAGTGCTAGGATTACAGGCGTGAGCCACCGCACCCAGCTGAAGATGTACTTTTTATAAATGCTACTCCTGCCAGCTCCAGTACTTCCACCCTCCACTTCCTACATCCTCAGGATCTGGGATGGAAGGGCATCTTCTCCAGGCTGCCTAAGAGTCAAGTAGGTGATCCTAATGTGGCAGATTCCTCTTTTGTCCAGTGTGTCGGTGTATATATGCTAGGGATGGAGAGGTACCATGCAATCTCTACTCTAGAGATTCTTCTCCTGCCAGCACTGATTCCATACAACAGAGAGTTCAGCCACGGGGAAAGGAAGACCTGACCCTGACTGCATATCCCTCTCACAGACCTAGAAAAACTGAGGGCTGAGCAGCTGTCATTGTCAAAAAGTCTGGTCAGGTTGATTAGGGATGTGGAGCTGGTTCCCCACCCAAGTCCCTTCCTCCTCAGCATGGCCATCTATCCTCAGCTTTAACCTTGTCTCTATGATGAAGTAGAATGGCAATAAATGAATGAAGAAAACCCTCCTTCACCTGCTTACCATCATACTAAGGAAGCCAGAGGTCCCTGTAGGAAGTAATTCCCTTGGGTTCTTTTGGAATCTCACTGGATACCAGAAGAGCAAATTCCCGACCGACTAGGACTTCTTCAATATCTGAAACATACCCCTTTCTTCAAAGTCTTACAACAATCACTAAAAGTTTCAGAAAAAAAAAAAACTCCAGCTTCATAGAAAAATTCTACATTTCTGCTGGGGTCTCTTATAACAAGTCCCATGCAATTAATGTATGATTAACATTAAATTAATCTACTATTAAGTTCAAAAGGGCTAGACATCAGAATAGTAACGGTGCTAGCTCAGATACTTGATTATTATTAAATCTTTATGATTATAAAGGAAAAGTATTTTAAGTGATAGCACTTAAACTGCCAAATAATTTCAAATCAACACTTTAAAGTCAGAAAAATCTGATTTAGAGATAAAACTTAAAGGGGAAAAAAGGAGGAGGAAAATCTTCCTCTGACATTCCCCAACCTTCTCTCCCCAAGCTTCTACTTTAATTGCAAACACTGCTGTGAGAACTATCAATTGCAGACTTTATTTTTCAACCCAAAACACTTTTAAGTCAGAGTAAAGTTAACTCAAGGGAGGGGGGGAAAGGTTAAAACCATTTCCTCTAATATTAAGAGTCACGTTAAGGACATGGTTTCAAAAACAGCTCCAACCTAAACTCACGTATCTCATCCAGTGGAAAAAAAATGTTTGACTTTGAAGTGCTCCGAGCAAAATGCTTCCCCTCATGTATTCTTGTTTGTACGTATACACACATATCCTGCCTCATACCAGCAAGGATGTGAGACATTTAGCAAAAATTCATTCAATACAGTTTCATAAAATATAACAAAACCAAATTTAAAAATAGGAATAAATCAGGGGAGGAAGAAATACGCAAGTAAGAAACATAAGATGAACCCATGAATGAGATTAGCCTTAAAAGAAAAAAAGACATTTTGAAAGCCTGTTTGTCAGACATAAGCCAAAAATTAGGAATTGCATCGATTACGCCAAAAAGGAAAACATGAACAATTACTATGCAAGCTTATCAGTGTCCAGAGGAAGAAACACATCAATTCCAAAGAATAACAAAAAGGATATTTTTAACGTGGACCTGAGCAGTAGTAAACAGCATCCTTCACAGCAGCCCAACAGCAAATGTGACAATGTGTCTCATAGGACTGTTTCTTTCACACCCTCGGAGTAATCACTTGGCAAAAGCATTTCTACAGGAAAGACCAGAGATGGCATGAGGTGCTCAGCTCTTTGCTTACCTGGCATGAGCCAGCAATCGATTTTGAAATGAACAGCAAATCCTTTGGGCAAACCTGCAGATATGCTCTTTCCCTCAATCAGGCTTTCAGTAAGTATTGAGCCGTGGCAAGCCCCCGGTAATGCCTCTTTCAAGTCCACGTGTTGTTATTATTTTAGGTTGCAGGCTAAATGCAGCTCCTTACGTTTTAACAGCCAGCGAGTGAGGGGTAAGTTGTCATCCTTTTATACAACTGAGGTGCTTAAAGGGGATTTGACCCAAAGGCAATGCCACTTCTGCACAGATGTGGCCAAAGGAGTGGCCAAGTGCCTTCTCTTGAGCACTGCTGCTTAGAGCTACCTTTGTTTCAACCAGGAGTATTGGCGACTCTGCTAGTATAATGACTAATTAATCCTAGTCTAAATTATTTTTTTCTTTTTCTTTTTTTCTTTTTTTTTCTTTTTTTTTGGAGACAGAGTCTCGCTCTGTTGCCCAGACTAGAGTGCTGTGGCATCAGCCTAGTTCACAGCAACCTCAAACTCCTGGACTTAAGCTTCTGCCTCAGCCTCCCAAGTAGCTGGGACTACAGGCATGCACCACCATGCCTGGGTAATTTTTTCTATATATTTTTAGTTGTCCAGCTAATTTCTTTCTATTTTTAGTAGAGACAGGGTCTCGCTCTTGCTGAGGCTAGTCTCAAACTCCTGACCTCGAGTGATCCTCCTGCCTCAGCCTCCCAGAATGCTAGGATTACAGGTGTGAGCCACTGCGCCCAGCCTGTTTTCTTTTTTTTATTTCAAAATATTATGGGGGTACAAATATTTTTGCTTACACATATTGATTTTGTTATGCTTGAGTCAGGGTTATAAGTGTGCTAATCACCCAGAGAGTGTTCATTGTACCCATTAGGTAGGTTTTTGCTCACCCCCTCCTAACCCCTCTCCCCTGCTTGATTTCCACTGAGTTTTACTTCCCTCTGTGCACATCTGTGCTCATTGTTTAGTTCCAATTTAATAGCAAGTACATGTGGTGTTTGTTTTTTCTTTCTTTACATAATTCACTTAGGATAATGGTCTCCAATTCCATCCAAATTATTATAAAAGGGCTTAATTCATCCTTCTTTATGGCTGTGTAGTATTACATAGTATACATGTACCACGTTTTGTTAATCCACTCATGAATTGACAGGCAGTTGGGTTGATTCCACGTCTTTGAAATTGTTTGAATTGTGCAGCAATAAACATTCATATGCAGGTGTCTTTTTCATAAAATGACTTATTTTCCTTTGGGTAAATACCCAGTAGTGGAATTGCTGGATCAAATGGTAGTTCTACTTTTAGTCCTTTGAGGAATCTCCATACTGTTTTCCATAGAGGTTGTACTAATTTGCAGTCCCACCAAAAGTGTATAAAAGTTCCTTTCCCTAGTCTAAATTAAACTACCACCTTCAAGCAAAAATCCTCTTAGAAATATAGACACATAAATAAAAGAGAGCACTGCTGCTTATCTATAAAAACCAAGAAACTGACACATTTCATATAAAAATTCTTAGAGAACATCAGGATTAAAATATCTATGCCACTACAATGAATTTTCCTAATTATATTGAGGATCATCTTAGGCATCAGTCCTCTAAGAAGCCTGCTCTGAACTCAAATGACAAGACCATCCTTAGGCATTCAAACAGCACCTGTAAGTACCCTATCACAGCATTTACCAGCCTGTACATCATTGCCCACTTCCTTCTATCAGTTAGGATGCATTCAATTTGAAATAACAGAAAATCTAACCAACAGTGATTCAAACATTAATTTGTTTTTCTCGTGTAAAAGTAAGGCTGCAGATAAGACACTGCAGGTATTAGTTCAGTAACTCAATGGTGCCTCCAATTCTCTTGGCATTTCCTTCATGGTCACTAGGTACCTGCCAATGTTTCACATCCACATTTAAGACAGAAAAAAAAAGAGGTAAAAGAGAAGAAAATGAGTGCTACCGTCAGTGTCTGTTTCATTTACCAAAACAATAAAATATTTCCAGAAACACTCCTAGAAATTTATTTCATCTTTTGTCTCACTGGTCAGAATTGAGTCATGTGGCCAGCCCTAGCTGCAGCAAAGACTGGGAGAGTAAGACTGGCATGACCGTGGATAGCTAAAAGCCTAAATCTTAGAATAAACATGATGTGCCATCTGGGACTGGACATGCTGCAGGGCAAGGAAGAAACGTAAAATAGATAATGGCTTTGGAACTGTTAATAAAAGATTTATGTTCATCTATTTCCTGAATTATATGTAAGCTTCTTGAGAATAGAGATTATATTTGTTTTACTATTTTATTCCCCAGAACCTAGCACAGTGCCTGCCTCACAGCAAGTGCTCAATGAGTAATGAAGGAAAGAAGGAAGGAATGAACAAAGAAATGAATGAAATATTAACTTCCCAGCTGTCTAACCTTATAGTTCACACTTAGTAAGGATACAAGATCAATATTTTTGCATACGTTGAACACACCTGCATTCTGAAATAGAGAATATTCTAGTCCACTCTATTCCCTCTTAGGCATTCAGTAAATGCTGCTGGTGCTGATAAGGGTGAAAGTCTCTACAAGACTCTCTGTAGAAAATCACAGTGCTGACACCCAAATATAATAAATACATTAAAATTAGGTCAATTCTTTTCATTAGCTTCATCAAAACACAAAGCCTTGTCCATTAAATGGAACACAAATGGGAACCTTGTCCTTCTGAACCCAAAGAGGCATATGATCATTAAGATTCATGTAATTAGGCCTCGCAAACTTAACACCCTAAACAAATTGCTTAGGGAAAACTCCAACAGACAAATCATCATTTATCTGTAAAAAAAAGAAAAAAAAATAATGACTATGAGACACATAATTTGAAGAAGCAATCAATGAAATGCAAATGTTATATTGGATTTAAACAAGAACTTGCATAGAAGTTAAAGGAGTATTCTTTATGGATTTAATTAAAACGCTGCATATGAGACCTTTCTAATCTCACTGTGCTGCAACTGTATTAAGACACACATCAAAATATTTACATTTAAATATTTTATAATGTCACACTTTAAAATATTAATGATGCCACAAGTAATCAGTGACATTTCTATAGCATTTTCTATAGTAAACTTGCAAGAAAACAGCAGTCTAACCATGTTATCCCTAGTCAGCTATTTGAAATTCAGTTTAGCAAAAACATCAACTTGTCCATTTCTATGATTCTAATGAAAACTCCTCTAAGAACTTCTTTTTATTACAATTTGCTCTTATTCTGTTGTAGATAGTGGCACCAGAGGAAAGAAAAAGAACTGGTTTTGTATCATTAAGTGCTACTTCTAAGTTTAAATACACTCCTTTTCAGAAAGATAGATTTATTGAAAGGTTTCCTTAAAACTGTGAGAAAAATAGATATAAAAATATAACAAGCGAACAAGTCAATGTTATTGTTGTGTTCTACAATGAAGGGATCTTTAAAGAGACTTAAGTGCTATTTGGAGACAATGTTGCAAAATACTGCATTAGTACATACTATAGCCTTTGTAATCATAAGATTCATTTCTTAATATTTTCTCCTTGAAGGCACCAGAGAACTGCTATCTCTCCACAGTCATGGCTATAACCTTTCTCCTATGCCGTCTTTCTTTCTTGTCACTGGCCAAAAAAGGCAACTGAGGAAGACATGATTCAAACTCATCTCTATAAAAAGTCAAGCACGAGTCTTTCTGTGATGATAAATATAGCACAGACAATAAATGTTGGCAGCATCACCTTCAAATACGAAAGATGATTATTCCATTCTTTGTTCCTTAGAGAAAGCTAATTATTAGAGCTAATCATAAAGGAAGTTAATTATTAGAGGAATGGCAGCCAGGTGACAGGGACTCTACAAAACCTGCCAACTCCAGCATAAATTTGCTAAGGGATTTCAGATGTGTCTGACTATCAATTTTCTCTACTGGGGAAAAAAAAAAGAATACCATACTATTTGCACAGTCCTTTGCGAAGTCTAAAACAAATTATGCTGCCTTCATGCGGAGTTAGTTATGGAGAGTTACAATAGTCCTAGAGTTGGGGTAAAGTTATGTGACAATATAAATTCTTTTTGGCAGGGGATTTTCTGACTTGCAAATAAAAACCGTATAAAATAATGATGACCCACTCAGAGGTATTAAAAAAATTGAAATCTCTTCTGTATAATGCATACAAGTGATGGAGTAGAAGGTGATTATCCTTATGTTCTTTGTGAATCAGTTTTCAATGCTGTTCATAATTACTAACTGAACTAACTTCTTAAACCTTCTGACGCTTCTGTCTATATACTGTAATTTTTTTCCTTCTCTTAAAGAATATGTTTCTTAAAGAATATTTCTCTTTTCTTTCTTGGAATTCAAAACTTTTATCACACAGCTAACCTTTCTGATGATACCAGAGGTCAATATGCACATGTTCCTTCCACTAGAAAGCAAATGTGGTAGACTACATTTATTTAAAATACATTTAATCCATCTTTATTAGTAGTAGAATTTTAAAATTTTTCTAAGCATTCATATCATTCCAAAAATTGGAAAGATAAGTTTGTCTTTTTTAATCTTATAGCCTAAACTAATAAGACAAAGAACAGAGACACCAATCAATAAAACTCATAAACATGTTATTTTACCCCTAATCCAGCTTTATTTATTGAGACTTAACAATAGAAGACGGAATATATGTGACTTTTTTCCTGTATTTCACAAATTTGCATTCTAAAGCCCAATGTCCCACAGCAATCACCATCCAAGCACAAAAGCAGATTGCCTGAAATAACTGGACAGGTTAGGCAGATTAGTCTGAATGCTTCTAGACAGCTGAGTGACAGTCCACTTAGCTTTAGATCTGAGGACCCAAATTTAATAAATAAAAATCCTTCAATATAACAGGCACCTTTTATTCTTTTCCTTCTAGCAAAAAGCAATTTAATTCAAGAAGAAATGCTTATTCATGAAATTGCTAAATAACACTAAATAACAAAAATGGAATTATCATAGTGTCAGTTCATAGTTGGGGTCAGGTTGTAGTTGTTCTCGGTTCCTGGTGTGCTCTTGGCCAAAGAATGACCAGACACATCAAAGTAAGGCAAGCACAAGGTAAAGTTTATTGAGTAAAGTAAGATATGTTCGCTACAGATAACAAACAGACCCCCTGCCATAACAAGAGGGCCCCAATTATGGTCTGGGGACCTGTTTTGTGTTGCCTAGGCTGGACCCTGCTCATGGCTCAGACGTCGCCATCAAGCCAAGTCATATAACCTGAGTCTTACTGTGCATGTGGATTTCCCAAGAGCCTCTCTGAAAGCCCACTGGGGGGTGGTGGTGAACTGCAATGTAGATTTAAGATAATGACATGATAATTAGCCTTAGGTTGTTCTAGGTCACCTTCCAGACCCTACTGTGCCTGTGGTGCTGGCCCCTGAGCTAGGGAATCGTTTGCATTCTTTTGCAGTTGGCCTGCTAATTTCTGATTGAAAGATTGGTAGGGCGTTCCCTCCTCCCCAAGGTGTGGCAATTACTTGGGGCACTGCCTTTGTCCCAAGGAGGGCCAGAGGTCCCACACTGTCTACCTAATAGGCAGAATTCCAAGACGGCCCCCATGAGTTCCTGGCATTCCCCCAGGAGTTGCATTACACAGCAAAGGGGATTTTGTGGATGTAATTAAGGTTACTAATCAGCTGACCTTAAGATAGAGAGATTATTTAGATAGACCTAATGTAATCACATAAGCCCTTTAAAAGCAGAAGAGAGTTTTTTTCTGGCTGGTCCCAGAAAAAGAAGTCTGAAAGATTCCAAGAGTGAGAAGGATTTGACATGCCACTGCTGGCTTGGAGACCAAGAGGGCAATGTAATGAGGAATGTAAGAGGCCTCTGGCTGATACCAACAACAAAACAGGAACCTCAGTCCTACAACTATAAAGAACTGAATTTTTCCAAAATCTGGGATAAGTTTGGAAGTAGATTCTTTGCCACAGTCTACACATAAGAGCCCAGACCAGAAGACACCTCGATTTTAGCTTGTGAGGTCCTAAGCAGAGAACACCATGTGGACAGCTGACCTACAGAGCTGTTAAGTAAGAAATAGGTATTGTTTTAAGCTGCTAAATTTGTGGTCATTTCTTACACAGCAATAGAAAAGTAGTATAATGATACATAATTAGTGTTAAATTAGCAATAGCAATTAAGTAATAAACAAAAATTTAAACTAAGGAAAGATGAATGTGGCTGAAATAGTACCCTGCTTGTTTACTTCAAGTATGGTGCTTATTTCCACCTCCAGGGCCTTTGCACATTCTATCCTTCTTCCCTCCAGCCATCTTCACTTTCTCTATTAACAATTAATCAACACAAGACCCATCTCTTCACTGAAGCCTTCTCTGATATCTCTTGTCTATAATGCTATCTCCTGCCAATGAAATACTGTTGAATTCATAGTTATTTCTGAAATTCTTCTCACTAATTTCCATTGTTTTGTGTATTCTCTTCTCCCAAACCACAAGCCTATAAGCTCAATCTCTATTTGTATTCCTAAATTGTCAAATAAATTAATATTAAGTACTTAACTAATGAAAATATACTTTGACTTCTCTGTAGAGAAAGTCTCCAATAAAATTAATAAATTTTTGTATTCACCTTACTTAAAACAAATTAAGGCTATTTCTTTTTTCCCATCATACTTGTTGCTAAATAATTACAACTTACCTGCTTCTCAATCAGCTTTAAATAACTCTGCAAGAGTGGCTTTATGTGATCAGCACTGACCACATATTAAATATTACTGAAGACACAGGATGGTAAAATGTCCTTTTTGTAAAAACTTGTATACTCAGTGATTCATATTAAGAGTTGAACTATACCAGGGTGCTATTTTTAGCATTGCTACAATTACTTCTTGAGAAATTATTTCAGTGGCTTCTACCTCTCAGAATGTAAAGGCCTAGTGTAGAAATATTATCTTTATATTTTCTATATTCTGCTGGTTGAGCAGCAATCAGTTTGTTTACAGTCATCTGAAAACATTGTTTGAAGGTAAAAAACCCTTTTTCTCTCCCTTTGTTGCAGTTCTGTCCTCAAGTGATTTGAGTTTTGTTTTCCCTTTTTAGTTCTTCACAAGATAAATATCTGCAGAAAAATAATTGTCACCAAAAAGTAGTTGTTGCTAAGACACACAAAATGATTTAAAAACAATTAATAATCTTCCAAAAATCTTCAGAAATTTAGATTTATACCACACCATCACAAACTTTAAAAATGTATTTGTTCCTCTGAGAGATGTCTACTCATTTCCCAAAAAGGGTTTCTTTTAAGGCATTTCTCCCTGTTTTTGTCCATCTTCCACCATCTCCCTTCCAGGAAGTTAAGGCTACTCTAAAAGAGTTTGCAGTAGTTTCCATATTTGTAAAGATAAATCAGATTGAAGCAACAAGATGGCTGGATCAAGGAAGCAGGTACACAACTCTTCTCCAGAGAATAACCAAAATACCTGTCAAAAACCCTTATTTCAAATAGATAATTGGAGGGAGAAAGAGTGAAGACAACAGAGGTGACAGGAGGCTTTGAGGGTAAAGCTACAGATGGACTGTCTGTGTGAGTTTTCTGAGTGCCTTGAGTGCCCTCCCCACGACCAGGACCCAAGAAAGGGGTAAGCAGGAGACTTTGGGGCTCCACACTCCCAGCTGGAACCTTTACAGTTTTGACTACAGAGGAGCTTCTTGACACCCACCAGTCTCCAGAGTGTTGTGGGGAGCTCAGGTGGAGCTTTTTACAGGTTTCCAAATCCCAGAACTGGTGCCCAAAACTAACTGGGGGCCCTTCCCCCAGTGCTCTGAGCCCCACCCTGAAGCCACTACTGCTTGGCTGCTGGGCTAGGGAGAAACATGGGAACCTGGGAAATCTTCTGCACCCCAGGCTCAAGTTTCTTCTCTGTGGCTCTGGACAGGGGCAGAACTGAAGGGTGTTTGGACCAGAAGCCCCACTCCTGCCTGCCTTTTCCCAAAGCTGCCCACCTGGCTTCTTCCATGGATAGCAAAATCCTTCTTCTCCCCTACCCCTCACCAAACTGCAGCCAAATTCCAAGCAGCTGTCTTGAACCAGCCTCCTTTTCCTGGTCAGGGTCAGCACTTGAATTCAGGGGGTCTAGGAACAGATCTGTGGGTCTGTTCCCATACTCTCAGGCTTGATTGTGTCAATCAGGGACATGGAGGGGAGATTTTTGAATTGCTCTTGAGTGGAGAAGGAGTCCACATGGACAGAACTGAGAGGACAGTGTGGACTGCGTTTGTGCTGCAGTACGTGGGCAGGACACTCCTCCCTCCTCAGAAATAGCAGCTGTACTTTCTGTACTAGCCAGAAAGGCTTGCAGGCTGGTCCAGCTGTGCTTCCTGAGCACAGTCATCTTTTAACTGGCCTGGCCAGTTTGGCCAGCTGCCAGTGGCCAGAAGCCAGTGGGAGATCTGGGTCAGGGGAGAAGGAACAACCTGAATGAACCCCACTTTCACTTGGTAGACTGTGGACTCTGGACTTCTCCACTCCCACAAACAGGTTCCTTGGCATGGTAGGGCATCTCCATCCCCCACAACCAGGCTTCCACCAGCACCCTGGAAACTGACTTTTCACCCCTGTTGGGATAGTACTTGCACCAGTTTGAGGAGCCTGGATGCAGACTTGCCTAAGCCAGACCCACCTGGCTTTGCCCCATCAGTCTTGGTAGTGGTGAATCACAAGGAGTGGCCCCTGGAGTTCAAGGGCTGCACCCCGTGCCTGAGATGTGTGAGTGCTTCTTCTGATAGATTAGAGTCAGGCATAGGTCCCACAAACAACACTACAGCTAGCTCTCTCCTCCCAGCACCACCTACTAGTAAGGAAGTCAGCATGTACAGCCCATGTCATCATTTACTGATTCAATTGTACGGAGCTCAGCCAACTCTTAACCACAAGTGCCACCTACTGGTCTGGAGACAAAAATAGACATCCCAACATAATACTTGTTGTTAGAAGTACACAGGGCTTGGGAAAGAGGCAAGACTCCAGAGACCCCCATTAATCTCAGTCCACACTTACAGCACATCATCACTACAGTCAAAATATAATTAGCATTTAAGAAAACCACCACACTAGAGCTATCTACTACTAAGGAATTTATTTAGAGCCTTGGTCATCTGAAAGTACACACAAGAAAAGCCAAAGGTTCTTACCTAACAGTCAAACCCATAAAAGGTGTGCAGGGGTGGGGAGAGTGATTCAACTGAAACAAAAGTAAAGCCCAAAACAAGAAGTGACAGTATCTCCAGATGAGCAAGAATCAGGACAAGAATTCTGGCAGTATGGAAAAATAGAGTACAACACCACCCCCAAAGTTTGAAACTAGCTCTCCAGCAAGGAACTCCAACCAAAAGGAAATTATTGAAATGTCAAATAATGAAATTGAAATATGGATTGCATGTAAGCTCAATGAGATCCAGAGAAAGTTACCACAATGAGATACCACTTAACTCCGGTGAGAATGGCCTTTATCAAAAAATCCCAAAACAACACATGTTGGCGTGCATGCGGAGAGACAGGAACACTCATACACTGCTGGTGGGAATGCAAACTAGTGCAACCCCTGTGGAAAGCATTATGGAGATACCTTAAACAGATTCAAGTAGACCTACCATTCAATCCAGCAATCCCATTATTGGGCATCTACCCAGAAGAACAAAAGTCATTCTATAACAAAGACACCTGTACCCGAATGTTTATAGCAACACAATTCACAATTACAAAGATGTGGAAACAACCCAAATGCCCATCAATCCACAAATGGATTAGTAAACTGTGGTATATGTATACCATGAAGTATTACTGAGCTATAAGAAATAACGGTGATACGACATCTCTTTGGTTCTCCTGGAGAGAGTTGGAACCCATTATATTAAGTGAAGTATCCAAAGAATGGAAAAACAAGCATCACATATACTCACCAGAAAATTGGTTTCCCTGATCATCACCTAAATGCACATCAGGGAAGGATACCAATTGGATATCAGACTGAGATGGAGGGTGGGGGGAGGTGATGGGTTTATGCCTACATGATGAGTCTGTTGCACACAATCTGGGGAATGGTCATGCTTGAAGGTGCTGACTCGGGGAGGTGGGGGCTTAGGGGAGGGGTTGGAGGTATGACTACATGGTGAGTGCCAGGTGCACTGTCTGGAGAATGGACATGCTTGAGGCTCTGACTCAGGGGGATGGGCGGGACATGGACAATGTATTTAACCTGAGCTTTTGTACCCCCATGAAGAGCTGAAATAAAAAAAAAATCCAAAAACATAATTAGGACACAAATGAAAACTTCACTAAAGAAATCTTTTTAAAAGCAACATAACAGAACTTCTAGAATGGAAAGACTCATTTATGAAAGTATAAAATACAGTGGAAAGTTTTAACAAAGACTAGACTAAGCAGAAAAAAAGAACTCCAGAGCTTGAAGTCAAGGCTTTTGAATTAACCAAGTGAGTCAAAAATAAAGAAAAAAGAATTTTAAAAAATAAAGAAGTATTTGATAAATGTGGGATTATGTAAAACACCTGAATATGAAAATTATGGGTACCCCTGAAGGAGAAGAAGAAAAAGCTAAAAGCATGGAAATTTTTGAGGAAGGTCAATGAACTCCTGGAAGATTCATTGCAAATAGGATATCACCAAGGCACATAATCATCAGACTGACCAAAATCAAAGTGAAGTAGAAAATCTCACAAGCGGTGAAATGAAAGCATCAAGTAATGTACAAAGGAAAACCCTCACACTAACAGCAGAAACCTTATAAGCCAGAAGAAATTGGGGTTCTATCTTAAGTCTTCTTAAATAGAATAACTGTCAGGCACGAATTTTGTATCCTGCAAAACTAAGTTTTATAAATGAGGGAGAAATAAAATCTTTCCCAGAGAATCAAACACTAAGGGAATTTATTATCACTAGACCTGCCCTACAAGAAATGCTTAAGAAAGCTCTAAAAATCAAAAATAATGGTTGATATTCATCAGTATAAAAACACCCACAAGTAAAAACTCAGAGCTCTTATAAAATGGTAACACAAGGGAGAATACAAAACACCTAGGAAACAATCAACATGATTACTGGAATAGTATCTCACATATCAGTATTAACATAGAATATAAATAGTATAAATGCCCCATTTAAAAAATATAGATTGGCTGAATGGATTAAAAAAAACACAAACAAAATATACACTGTCTCCAAGAAACCCATTTAACTCATAGATTCTCATAGACTCACACTTTTCTCAGTGGCAGGTACCTGGGCACCAGGGCACAATTCTACCTTTTTCATAAACTGGTAGTAACAGTCCTTTGTGTGGTGCCAACCTGCAACTTGCCCAGACCACATGCTTAGTGGAGAACTGTGACTCTAATAATTTTCACATAAATTAATACAATTAAATGCTTTGGCTGAATCCCTCAAGGGGAATTTTTCCCAGAAGAGGACAAATTAATAGTTTATATTTTAGATTCCATGTATCTAAAATTCATTTTG
The DNA here is from genome assembly GCF_020740605.2 of Lemur catta. Taxonomy (NCBI): domain Eukaryota; kingdom Metazoa; phylum Chordata; class Mammalia; order Primates; family Lemuridae; genus Lemur; species Lemur catta. The sequence goes on along the minus strand of NC_059128.1, from coordinate 49,028,943 downwards.
CCAGCTAAAACAAATTGCATAAAAACCCTACTCTGGAAACAAAAGTCTCATAAAGGAAGAAAACAAAGCAAATGCCTATGTAAGAGCAGAATATGGTTTAGTTTGAGCAATTCATTTTGAAAAGAGAAAATCATCATCAAGATAAGCAGTCATCTTGCACAGGAACCATGACAGACATTCAACTAAATTTTCTTTTTATCTTTGTTTATGCAGCAACTCTTATTATCACCTTCAAATGGACTTCTGTATTCTAACCCCTGAATTAGAAATGATATACGCATCAAAGTTTCATAAAATTCATCAGTCAGAAAAGTAAAGCTTTTTAAATCTCATTTAAACATGGTTTGTTTGTCTAGTAACCAAAATACATTGCCTAATTTAAACTCAAAGAAAGCTTAATTAATTTAAATGCTACCTTGATTACCTCTACTATTGATCCAGTAAAAGAATTTACTAACATGCTGAAACACTTGAATGCTGGTCTCGTCGCTTTTTCCTTATTATCACACAATAAAAATCACAGGGTAATTTAAGAATCTTGGTTCTATGTTACAGGTTGCAAAATAGCCATTATTACCGGGTAGAATTATGCAGTCTTGGATACTTTCATTTATAATTTTTACTAATATGCATGTTGTCTTTTAAGAAGAAATTGCTTTCACACTCAAAATATGTTTCCATGTATTATTCCTTACAAAGGACAAAGAAAAGTCTTACAGAAAAGAGGCCACAGCTTGGAAATTTCAGTATATTCTCTCTATAGGCAAACCTCTTCTCTTTTCCTACAAAAAGAACCTATACTTTAAGTGAAAACATGCTTCCCAATAATGAATTTTGCTGAATAGTGCAAAAAAAAGTCATAGTTCGTTTTCTAGTTATGATGGGCAACTGATAGCATAAAACTTTGAGGCAACTATAGCTCCTTTTTATCAATATTTCTATTACTATTAGCACCTTGGTAAACATCTGTCTTGAGAAGTGAAGATGTTTTCCAGTTACCATAAATAATGGCTGATATTTCAAGTGACCTGATTGGTGATCTCAGTTGGAGTCTGGAGACCTAGGCCAGCCTCAAAGTGAAGTATACTGGCTAGAGGACCAGAGTGTAAACCCAAGGTTCATCAAGGGACTACGTCCAGGCAGCCTAGTGGAGGCATCAGAATATGGGGTCTAGGCACAGAGTCAGAGGACAAGTGTGAGCTGGAAATGTTAGACAGAATAGAAGGCACAGATGGAGAGAGTTTGCAATGGAATGTTCCCCTAAGCCTCTCTCCAATACCAAGATGCACTTTTAAGAGTACCTATGACTTCTGGCAGTAGGTAGGGAGGGTCTATTAAAGGGGCCAAGCTACATGGGAAATACATGAGAAGTTCACAGAAATCTCTACTCAAATGATAGGTTGACTGTCTGTTATCCAAAATGCTTGGGACCAGAAGTGTTTCAGATTTCAGATTTTGGAATATTTGCATTATACTTACTGGTTCAGCAGCCCTAATCCAAAAATATGAAATCTGAAATGTTCCAATGAGCATTTCCTTTGAGCATGATGTCAACACTCAGAAAGTTTGGGATGTTAAAGTATTTTGGATTTCGGATTTGGGGGTTAGGGATACTTAATCTGTAGTTTGAAATTTTTTCAATCTTCTGAATTCATGCCTAAAGCAATTTTGTTTTCACTGAAAGAGTTGAATGTCCTTCTCAGAATGATCTATAATTTTTTTCTAAAGCATAAATTTTTATTTCCATATGCATAATGTATTTTTCCAAAGTCCTAACGGGAAAAAAGTGAACTGAAGCTTCATTACAGGATCACGAAAAACACCTTTCTCTCTCAGGGATGAGAGTGACCAATCTAAGTTTTCTATGAGACTCCCACTTAAAGCTCCTATTTCTGAATTTGCAGGTAGGAATTGAGGTTCCAGCAACTTCCCAGGCCCTGTCTCTCAACTTTTGTTTTTGTCCCAAGATTCACGTACGTAGTCAAGACAGCCCAGAGCCATCACATATGCCATGTGAGCACATGCTCCTGCTCAGCTCTCGGGGCTCTAAGCACACAAGCCAGTGAAAGAGGAATTTGTAGGCAATAAAGTAAGAGTTTGAAAAGCCCTTCCATGGGAGATGAAGGACTATACTGAAAATTTCCAGTCCTTACTCCTTTTCTGAATTTTGGAGGCAAATGATTAAAGGTAACTCTTTACTCATCCACAAACCATAACCACTTATAGGTAAGTAGTGAAGACAATGTTCCCTGACCAAGAGGTGAATCTAGCTACCAAAGTTCAAGGATCCTCCATGAATTAACCTAATCAAATTTCCATAAGTGAAAGCCACCCAGACAGCTGTATAATTCATTCTTTGTGATTTTCCTATAGGTTCAAGCAAAAATGACTATCTGCCCTTTTAGATGGAACCAATTCTTTCCTTGTAGCCCCAAGTAGGTAAATAATAAAATAATTAGTTGTTTCTTCTAAAAAAAAATAACAGTATTTATGAAATTAAAAAGCTCTTTTTTCAAGTTTTAAACATCTTAAAAAACAGTTAAGTCTGATGATCACATAGTCTTTGAAATATGAACCAGCTTTTAAAAATCCCTTCCTTTTGAAATGCAATAAAAATCTGAAAATGAATATTTTATTTTATTTTTTTATTTTTTTATTTTTTTTTTGAGACAGAGTCTCTCTGTGTTGCCCGGGCTAGAGTGAGTGCCGTGGCATCAGCCTCGCTCACAGCAACCTCCAACTCCTGGGCTCAAGCAATTCTACTGCCTCAGCCTCCCGGGTAGCTGGGACTACAGGCATGTGCCACCATGCCCGGTTAATTTTTTCTATATATATTTTAGTTGGCCAGATAATTTCTTTCTATTTTTTTTTTTTTTTTTTTTTTTTTAGTAGAGATGGGGTCTCGCTCTTGCTCAGGCTGGTCTCGAACTCCTGACCTCGAGCGATCCACCCGCCTCGGCCTCCCAGAGTGCTAGGATTACAGGCGTGAGCCACCACGCCCGGCCTGAAAATGCATATTTTATCAGAAAGAACTTTTCATTAAAAGTGCAGATGTACTACATCTTATAGAACATTTGCATTTCTGAAACATATGTCTAGGAAATGTAGACATCTACTATGTTTACTGGCTTTATTTATAAAATTCAAAGCCATAAAACATTGAGGTAATAATAGCTCTTGCAATTAAAAAGAAAAAAAATCAATTTATATAATTTCCTGACTTTAGCAAATAAAATATTATCCCAGTTTAGAGATAAGCAACTGAGGACTGAAGAAATTAAGTGACTCTCCCAAGGTCACAGAGTTAGTAGTAGAGGAAATAACAGTACACCCCCGTTTCCGTGCCTCCTAATGAAGTGCTTCTTCCAAAATGTTGCTTTGTAACTGGTTGTGGCTAAACAAAAACAAAACTTATGACTGCCACAAATATTTTTAAATCACTTAATTTACAGAATTGTTTTTTTCTAATTAAATAATATTTATTATACTTTTAAAAAGCTACAACAATATCTATGGGACTTCAATAATTAAAGAAAAACCAAATGGGTTAAGAAGTCATTCTGCTTATAGCACATCTCCCTTCTGCTACTCTCCTTCAGGAAAGAATGTGTATCAGTAAATAGAGAATAAGAACAAAATGAGTTGAATCTCAAAATTTAAGTTAAAAAGTGACAGAGGCAAAACAAAAACAAAAGAAAGAAAATCAGGAAGTAAAAATACAAAAGAAATGATCACCTCCATAATGTAAGATAGCAAGAATTAACGATATTGGTATGCCTTAAAGATATTGCAGGTTCTGTTCCAGACCACCACAGCAAAGTGACTATCACAATAAGCAAGTCACATGAATTCCTTGGTTTCCCAGTGAGACATTCTATAACAAAGATATCTGCACCTGAATGTTTATAGCAGCACAATTCACAATTGCAAAGATGTGGAAACAACCAAAGTGCCCATCAATACATGAGTGGATTAATAAAATGTGGTATATGTAAAGTGTGGGACACAGACCAGTGGAACAGAACAGAAAATCCAAATATAAAACCATCCTCATATAGCTGTCTAATCTTTGACAAAGCAGACAAAAACATACTCTGGGGACAAGAATCCCTATTCTTGGTGCTGGGAAAATTGGTAGCCACATGTAGAAGACTGAAACAGCACCCACAGCTTTCACCTCTCACAAAAATCAAATCACAGTGGATAACAGACCTAAACCTTAGGTGGGAAACGATTAGAATTCTGGAAGAAAATGTAGGAAAGACTCTTATAGACATTGGCCTAGGCAAAGAATTTATGAAGAAGACCCCTAAGGCAATCATAGCAACAACAAAAATAAATGAATGGGACCTGATTAAATTAAAAAGCTTCTGCACAGCCAAAGAAACAGACACAAAAATAAACAGCCTACAGAATGGGAAAAAATTTTCGCATACTACACATCAGATAAAGGACTGATAACAAGAATCTATTTAGAACTCAGGAAAATCAGCAAGAAAAAATCAAACAACCCTATCAAAAAGTGGGCAAACAACATGAATAGAAATTTTTCAAAAGAAGAGATGGGTGTATGCCTACATGACGAGTGCATTGCTCACCTTCTGGGGAATGGTCACGCTTGAAGGTGCTGACTTGGGGAGATGGGGGCTGGGGGGAGGGGATGGGAGTATAACTACATGATGAGTGCAATGTGCACTGTCTGCGGAATGGACATACTTGAAGCTCTGACTCGGGGGGATGGGCGATACATGGGCAACGTATGTAACCTGAGCTTTTGTACCCCCATAATAAGCTGAAATTTTAAAAAAAATGTGGTATATGTATACCATGGAGTACTACTCAGCTTTAAGAAACAATGGTGCTATAGCACCTCTTGTATTTTCCTGGATAGAGCTGGAACCCATTCTACTAAGTGAAGTATCCCAAGAATGGAAAAATAAGCAACACATGTACTCACCATCAGATTGGTTTCACTGATCATCACCTAAGAGCACATTTAGGAATAACACTGATCAGGTGTCAGGCAGATGTGGGTGAGGGAGGGGATGAGTGTATACATACATAATGAGTGCAATGTGCACTGTCTAGGGGATGGACACGTTTGAAGCTCTGACTTGGGGCGGGGGCAAGGGCAATATACGTAACCTAAACTTTTGTACCCCCACAGTATGCTGAAATAAGAATAAAAAAAAAAGTTGTGTTTGCACTTAAGTAGTCTATTAAGTGTGCAATAGCATTATGTCTAAAAAAACTATCACATCTTAATTTAAAAATACTTTATTGCTAAAAATTGCTAATAATCATCTGACCATTCAGCAAGTTGTAACTCTTTTGCTGGTAAAGGGTTTTACTCAATGTTAATGGCTGCTGACTGATCAGTGTGGTGGTTGCTAAAGGTTATAGTGGCTGTGGCAATTTCATAAAATAAGACAACAGTGATGTCTGCCACATCAATTGACTCTTCCTTTTACAAAAGATTCCTCTGTAGCATGAGATGCTGTTCAATAGCATTTTACCCACAGTAGAAAGTCTTTCAAAATTGAAGTCAATCCTCTCCAACCCTGCCACTGCTTTATCAACTAAGTTTACATCATATTTTAAATCCTTTGTTGTCATTTCAACAATGTTCACAGCATCTTCACCAGAAGTAGATTCCATCTCAAGAAATCAATTTCTTTGCTCATCATAAGAAGCAATTCCTCATCCATTCGAGTTTTGTCATGATATTCAACCATGCAGTCACATCTTCAGGCTTCACTTCTAAATCTAGTTCCCTTTCCATTTCTACCACATCTGCAGTTACTTTCTCCACTGAAGTTTTGGACCTCTCAAAGTCATCCATGAGGGTTGGAATCAACTTCTTCCAAACTCCCATTAATGTTGATATTTTGACCTCTTCCCATGAATCATGAATGTTCTTAATGGCATCTAGGATGGTGAATCCTTTCCAGAAGGTTTCAATTGACTTTGCCCAGATCCATCAGAGGAATCACTATCTATGGCAGCTATAGCCTTCCAAAATGTATTTCTTAAATGATAAGATTTAAGTCAAAACTACTCCTTGCTCCATGTGCTGCAGAATGGATGTTATGTTAGCAGACATGAAAACATTAATCTCCTTGTACATCTCCATCAGAGTTACTGAGTGACCAGATGCATTGTGAAAGAGGAGTAGTACTTTCAGTATCCTGTTTTCTGAGCAGTAGGTCTCCACAATGGGCTTAAAATATTCAATAAAGCATGCTGTAAACAGATGTGCTGTCATCCAGACTTTGTTTTTCAACTTACAGAGCACAGGCAGAGTAAACTGTAAATTTAGCATAATTCTTAAGGGCCCTAGGACTTTTGGAATGGTAAATGAACATTGGCTTCAACTTAAAGTCCCTAACAAGAGAGTCAACCTGTCTTTTCAAGCTTTGAAGCCAAAAATTGACTTCTCCTCTCTAGCTATGAAGGTCCTAGATGTCATCTTCTTCCAGTAGAAGGTCGTTTTGTCTACATTGAAAATCTGTTTAGTGTAGCCACCTTCATCAATGATCTTAGCTAGATCTTCTGGATAACTTGCTGCTACACCTTGTACTTTTATGTTATGAACATGGCTGCTTTCCTTAAACCTCACGAATCAAACTCTGCTAGCTTCCAACTTTTCTTCTGCAGCTTCCTCACCTCTCTCAGCTTTCACAGAATTGAAGAGAGTTAAGGCCTTGCTCTAGATTATGTTTTGGCTTAAGGAAATGTTGCGGCTGGTCCAGTCTTCTATCTAGACTGCTAAAACTTTCTCCATATCAGCAATAAAGCTGTTTTGCTTTTTATTAATATTAATAATGTGTTCACTGGAGTAGCACTTCAATTTGCCTCAATAACTTTTCCTTTGCATTCACAGCTTGGCTAACTTCTTGCACAACAGGGCTAGCTTTTGACCTATCTCAGCTTTCAATATGCCTTCCACACTAAGCTGAATCATTTCTAACTTTTGGTTTCAAGTGAGAGACACGTGACTTTTCCTTTCACTTGAATACATAGAGGTTACTGGGGTTATTAATTGGCCTACTTCAATATTGTTGTGTGTCAAGGAATAGGGAGGCCTGAGGAGAGGGAAAGAGTTGGAGGATAAGCTGGTCAGTGCAGCAGTCAGAACACACACATTTAGCAAGTTTGCCATCTTACATGGGCAATGTTCATGGCACCCCCAAAACAATTACAATAGTAACTTCAAAAACCACTGATCACTCTCACCATAATGAATATAATAACAAAAACTTTGAAATATTGCAAGAATTACCAAAATGTGACACAGAGACATGAAGTGAGTATATACTGTTTGAAAAATGGCATGAAAAGACTTGCTCAACAGAGGGCTGACACAAACTTTCAATTTGTGAAAAACAGTATCTGCAAAACACAGTCAAGGGGAGTGCAATAAAATGAGGTATTCCTGCATTGTTTTTATTATGAATATATGCACGTATACATACATAAATACATATGTATGCATTTCCCTTGAGGTAAATATATATCATAAGATAACATAGAAACTACCTACTATTGATATCCCGAAGTCTACAGGCATGTGCATTCCAAGTGCCAAAAACTACCACAAAATTTCAATCTGTGAACACAAACTTTCAAAAGTAGGAATTTCCTACACCTAACATTTATATTTTAATTCTATTCAGAAAAGTATGTAATGCAGTTAATTTCCATATATTTAAAACCCTCAGAAAAGTAGTCATTCTGAAGAGTTAGGTTTATGACTTCATAAAGCAAATTATTTTTATTTTTGTCATCTGGAATGGAAATCTTTTAGCAGTACTCCTTGCCTTCTTAACACAAGTATACAGAAAATAATTTGTCCTTTACCAACAGAATTTTTTGTAAACAAGATGTCCTCTGGGCCCATTGAGCTAGATGTGGTATTTGCCTCTGCTCTAAATGACCCCAGAAGTCCATGCTTTACTAGTGATGATACTTGATATTATTTATTTTTCTGACTTCTCTTTCCCTGTCAGATTGTCAACTGTTATTCAGAGAATTTACAATACAGGCAAAGGGCTGGAGTAAATGATCTCTAAGGACCACTATAAGTATTTTTTTTAATTTCAATAGATTTAGGGTATACAGGCAGTTTTTTGATATATGGATAATTGCACAATGGTGAAGTCAGGGCTTTTTAATGTACTCATCACCCAAATAGTATACTTTGTACCCAATAGGTAATTTTTGATCCCTCGTCCCCCTCCCCACATTCCCTCTTCTAAGACATCTCCAAAATCTGTTATAGCCCTCTATATAACCATGTTTGTGAGTTGATCTTTCAGTAACCCTTCCAGGGTTTCCCCTCACTCCCACAGTTTGCTGTCACCAGCAGGATCTCCAAAGCCACTCTGCTCCTCTGAAAGCCACAGTGAGGAGAATCTGAACTCTGATCAATCAGCAACTTGGTAAGATACTTTACCAGGCAGACTACCAGTTTTCCTCTGTTTCTCTGTGGGCTCTGGTTGAGCAGACAGTAAACATCATTGTCTCATTTGCCTTTCCAAATTTAAGATTAATGAGAGAAAAGCTTTTTGTAAGTGACTAGTCTTGGTATAACAACTCTGGTTTTTTTGTTTTGTTTTTTTTTGGGGGGGTTGGTATTTTGCAGTATGAATAATTCATATTGTCTGACCCCTCTCTTCTCAGAAATAGCCTTTTTGTTGTTATTATTGCTTTCTTTTGTCATTGTGCTTCTGTGTTGTTCTGTCATAAAACGTGTTATCATGTGGTAAAACATGGGCCTAGAACTCCTATAAGCCCACTGCTCGAGCTGGCCCTGCAGGCTAGCCCGTTACGCGGTTCTGGCTAGACTGGCATCTATTAAAGACAATCTTTACTGCAGGTCCCTGAATAAAAAAGCCCAAATGATTTTCCCCTCTTGTCCTGTTATATGCCCCTGGGCTTGCCTTGTGTCTGAGTGGGAATTTTCTCCTCAGTCTCTGCCATGTGGCGGGTGTGCCTTCTTGGGATCATGTCTTGCAGCCAGTCTGAAAAGATCGGAGACTGATTCATGTAAGATTCTAAGCACACTCTTTGTATCAAACATGTCAAGCTCTAGAGGAGTCTTTATCTTAAAAATTCCTATCTTCTTTGTCTATTGTAAATCTAATTCTGAGAGTGAATTTTTGGAAATCATAGGAACTCCTTCCTCTATGTCCTCTCCAGGCTAAACCTGAAAAATTACCACCTGGGCTTTCTATGAAGAGGCTTATTGGATCGAGTTGCTTTTGGAATAAATATATTATTGAGAATTCTAATTATTAATGGCCAAAATATGGATCCTGTAAATTAAAAGACTTCTAATGTTCTAAAAAATAAATTTTAGAGATCTCTTATTCTAAACAATTGCCTTATTTGCGTTCATTGAAGAATTAGATTAAAAGAAAGACCCATAATGTTGTGATTAGCTTTAAAAATTCTCAAGACAAAATTAAAGAGCAATATCTGACCCAAAAAGGAAAAAAAAAAAAACATTGTACTCTGCCCCAGCAGGAACAACAATAAAACCAGTTGAACCTCTGTGGCCTACCGGTTAGAGTTCTATGTTTGCAACTCCAGTGCCTAGGATTGATTGCTAAGCAGAGAATACCTGTTATGTTTTGATATTTATATAATTTTACCATTTATTGATTCTTTTCCCTTGTGTGCACAGCTTTTGATTCCCTGTATTCTGTCAGGACATATGGGGCTTTTAGACATTTCTGTATAAATGGTCAACTGAGAAGCTGGGACCCTAGAAAATATGGCTGGACCAAAAAAAATATGAGTTACACCTGGTTTATAAGTAGTAAGACTTCTCTTTCTTTGAGCTATTTGCATAGCTTTTCTGAATCTCAAAAACTTTTCTCCACCTCCATGGAGACACCTCTTGCCTCCTTGATTAAGTTATAACCTTGGTTAAAGCTGACTGGATTTACTTCAAAAGGTAAGTTAAAAAAATTCAAAAGCAAAAATGTCAGCAGTTTGTCCCAGCTAAAGTCTGCTCCATTCACCTTCATTCCTCACTACTCCTTCCTCTTTGCTGATCATGGAGTTTTGGCCAAAGGTGGCCAACTGTTCAAACTGCGTTCAGGTAAGGCAAATGCTGAGCCGTAAGCAATCCAGCTGTTTCTATACCTCACCTCTATTTTCTGTATGTCACTTTCTCTTTTCTGTCCATGAATCTTCTTCAACCATATGGCAGCATTGGAGTCTTTCTGAACCTGTTCTGGTTCAGCTGCCCTGTTCATGAATTGCTCTTTGCTCAGTTAAACTCTGTTGAATTTAATTCATCAGAAGTGAGTTTTGAAATAGAGTTCCCAGTGACCCCCAAGGAGCACTGAGAGTCCAAGCAAGGTACTCACCAGACCCACTGTGCCATTGTGTTCATTGCTCTCTCACCACAGCTGAGGCTCATGGGTAAGTTTCCTTTCAGATTCCAAAGCTCCACAGATTTGTGTTTTGAACTCTCTGACATTGTTTGAACAAATTTTTTATCCTAACTGGGTTCAGAGGTCATGACAGAAACTAAACTAGGTCCAGGGTCAGATTGTATCTGATAATTAATTAGCTTGAATTCAGTGAGAGGCCTCAAATGTCTGAACAGCTCAGGCAGAAACTAAATGGCAATACAACAGGGGGTGTGAACTCCAGCTTTCAGGAATTCGCAGAGATTTCTATGTTCTATTCCTTTGTTCCTTTTAGTTGTATATTTGGGTAAGGAAAAATCATTGCCTAAGTTGACCATGGAGATCTGAGAGCCAAAGCCAAAATTCAAGGTAAAAGTAGGATCCTTAATTTCTGAAGAACTGAGTACTCTACTATCTGACTACACCTACCTATAAATGTGTAGTTACTAGGCACTGGAAGCAGCCAGTGCTTACAGAAATGACAAATCTTACTAAAGGAAAATTGTTGACTGCTAATAATTGCTTAAAACAATAAAATAGGTAATTATTAATAGAAGATTGAGTCTGAATAAAAATAATAATCTTTAAAAGCCATCAAATAAAAATTCTTTATAAGAGCTATAAAATCTGCTTCTATGTGTCTATACCTGTCATGTGTATGTAATATTTTACTACCAAAATACATAAAGGAGCTCTAGTTAATTAGCTTAAAAAATAAGCACTTAAATATTTTATCAAGATAGAAACTAATTCAAATGCCTTTTAGTTCATGTGACTTTAATAATATAGTAATTGACCTTTGCTCAACTATTTTTTTTATTCTGTTGCACTTTGCTTCACAATTTCTCTTTACATTCACCTTCAGAGAGAAACAATTAACATGGACCTGAATACCTCAGAGATAGTATGAGTCTCCTTCAGTATTCTCTCAAATACTCAAAGCTGATTTAGACTCTATAGCTTTTACCCGAGGATCCACTCTTATGCAGTACATTGATGTCCTTTTGCTCTGTAAACAGGGTGCCCTCTTAGACTCCCTCATTTTTTTAAAGACTAGCTGAATGAGGCCATAAAACCTCTAGATCTAAACTCCAGTGGATACCAGACAACTGTTACTTGCTTAGGACATAAAATATCTCAGGGCAATCAAAAGCTCACCCCAAAATGCCTTGAGTAAATTTTCTCATAGCCCTTATTAGAGCTTGCACACTGGCAAAAGGAAAAGCTGCCACTATTTACACAGCCTCCAAATATACCTTTGGAGTCTGCCATGCAGTTGGCACAATTTGGAAATCTTGTGGTTTCATAACTTCTGCTGACACTCCTATTGCCAATGGGCCTATAATTGCTGCCCTATTATAAGCTATTCACCTTCCTTCTAAAATTCTATTATTCATTGCCCAGGCCACAATAAGGAAATGGATTCTATATCCCCAGGAAATGACAGAACAGACAGGGCTACTAAATATGCAGCAAAAAAATGGCCCTGCACTTTTTCCACTCAATTTATTATCCTACTCTTATCCCTGTCTGATATTATTAATCATCAGGCTAATGCCCCACAGTCTGAAAAAGATAAGCAGATACAAAAGTGTTCTAAACAATTACCAGACATTATATATTGAGCCAAACAGACTCCCTGTGGTCCCTTTTCATTTAACTTTTTGACTTGCACTTATCTCCCATCAGATGGGATATATGTGCAAACAGGGAATAATTAAAGGGAAAAAATGCATACATATATACTTGGTACTTCCCTGGGATTTACAAAATCTCTGACCAAATTATTTCCCAGTGCACTATTTTTAAATCTCACCAAATCTCTGGTGGAAACCAATACTCTCCAGAAAGCCCAGGGAGGCCTGAAAACCCCCTAAATGGGTGGAACCAGGGTCTTGGTGTCCCAGAGAAGTTACTTACAAATGCATGGAGCCTGGACACTTCCCAAATCCATTTCCTTCCCCTCAATTCAGTTCAGGTTGCCTCTAGTACAGGGGAGGAGAGATGGGAGTTCCCTGGAGCTAAAACCTGCTCCAGCAGCAGTATGGGACCATCCCATACTCTCTCACTTTGAAAAGAAGCCACTCCTACTGGAGAAGATCCATGACTTGTCCCAGGGCTTTTCTCTGCTTCCTCCAGCAATTACAGCGTGCCATTCCACCATTTTGGCAATGCCCCACCCAGGGACACAAAATCTGTTATGGAAAACTCAACACTTGTGTTCAAGACCACATCAGAAGAACGAGGACAAGTGGTTTGAGAAGAGGGAAAGAGATTTATTAATTTGCTAGCAAATGAGGAAGATGGAGACTCCTGTCTAAAATGCCATCATCATAATAATGAGCAGAAATACAGAGCTTTTAAAACCAGGATTTCAGCTTCAGACAATTGCTGTGCCATCCCATATCTGGCGAAGACAATATCATAACCTCTGCCCAGACCTCCACCTGCCCCAACCCAGGTCTCCGGACCCAGACCTCTGCCCACCAGACAGTTTTGCTGAGCCATCTCCTGTAGCACAAAGACCAAAGGACATTCCCCTGCCCCTCCCAGCCACTGACCTGAGGCAGGGATGCAGGTTTTAGTTCTTAAAAATGGTGAGAAGGTTTTAAAGAGACAGAAAACATTATTGTTTTGTTTTTTTTTTTTCAGGCCATTCTTTCTGTAACAGAAGGAAGGAAGGAAAGAAGGAAAGAGGAAGAGAGAAATTATAGAAAATTAAAGGAATACAAGAATAATAGGAGTGATGACATTGTTTTGGCTAGACTTCCATAGTTAAGTTTCTAATGAAAGTACATACAATAAACATATAGCCTTACCTCCCACACATTTAATTACAAACTCCTAGAAGAACAGAATCTGGGTTCCCAATACTTAACCTAGTATTTTTGATATAGTAAACAAGCAGGAAATAATAGAAAATACATTTAATACATATAATATAAAATAAGTCTATGGCCACTTATGGTCCACTAGTTTTGCCTGGACTCAGAATTGGTTTTAACATCATCAGCTTCAACTAAGGAATCAGAATTCCTGTATTTTTTTAAATACTTTTTTCTTATAAGATGCTTAAAACCAAGCATTATGTTAGAGTTGAAAGAATTGAGACCTGAGGATAGAAAGGAAAAAGTGAAGTAGATAACAAAATAGATCTGGATATTTTTGCTATGGGAAACTTAAAGGAAACTTAGAAAGGTAAAGAAAGAAACTGATGACATTCTAGTCAAAGCATCTAATGTGGCCTAGGAGAATTTTCCAAGTTTGCATGATTAGCACTAAAGGCATGAATGGTTAAGAAAAGATTACAGACTCTCAGGCATTTGACCACAAGATAAAGGAGAAAATTTGTCTTGCATAAAGGTAGAATTGGGATGATTTATCTTGGAAAGAAGAAATAGCCCACCTACATACAATTTCTCAATAGAAAAACAAATTATAATGTCAGAAATACGAAATAACTGTCAAAGTATATAAAGACAACTCCACGAGTTATAAAATAGAAGTCATAAGTCTATACTGAGACATGATAAAAACTACACTTCTTTTAATGAAAATCCAAAATATGATCATTTTGTTATCACCCAAGTGGCAATCACTATTCACCTTATACTATGCCTGCTCACTTGTTCATAGAAATGCGTATGTGTGCACATGCTGATGCATAAACAAAATCTTTTTACTCTGCTTCAGTCGCTTGATATTCTGGTCAGGAACAGCTATAGTTTCTGTCTTGGTATATGTGATTATATGAAAATTATGTTACTATAGAACTTGTTATCATTTTCAGAAAAATTCCTATAAGATTACTCAGTGAGTTAAGAAAAATAAAATTTGCATAAAAATATTGTCACTATGGAAAAATTTAATCTTCTGATAACAATCAAAAACCAAATGTACCTCCCAATTGCCAAAATTTCCAGTGAAATTGTAGCAAAAAATAAATTACAAATGATAAAAAATTGTAAGAGCAGTAAAAAGGGAAAGAAAACTTTCACTGAGCAGAGATCTTAAAGATTTTTCTGCAAGATGAAAAGAGAGAGTAGGAGCTTGTAATGTTCACAGCAAGGCCTGGCATAAAGGTGGTATCTGGGTCCATGTAAATGAGCACAGAAGAGGCCCAAGAGCCAAGCCAGTAGATAAAAAGAATAGCAATGGAAAGAAGAGCAAAAATCTACAAGACTTATAAAAGTCTGCCTATAGAATTATGCCCTTTCTGCTTTCTCTCTTTCCTCCCCAAACACTCTGGCCCTCCACTGAGAGGTGCTATGTACTCATAAGCCATGACATCTGCTTTAAAGAAATTAATCTTCTACTCTTTGCCCATCAGAGTAATCCCTTATCCTTTTGGAAATGGTTTTGGTAGGTTCCCTGAAGGTTGCTCCTTTTTGCCTAATATAAAAGGCTCATAGTCAACACCTCCAGATTCAACACCTTCTCAATAAATATGAATAAGAAATCAAAAACACTAATATTTCAGGGAAAGAAGCACAAAAGCAAAAAACTAAGGCAAACAAACAGAACTGACTCAAAGAAACAAATAATTCAGAAAAATAGAGAATTTAATTTTTATCCTAATGAAGATTCTCACACTGGAAAATGTACTGTATCCATAACATTAGAATAGTATTCTATGACAATGGAGCAGTCAGAGAATTTTAAAAATCACCCAATATGCTAAAATGTGTTTGCTGAAATTAAAAAAAAAAAAAAAAAAAAAAACAGAAAAACTGGAAGGTAAAGTTGAAAAAATGGGAAAGGAAAATATGAGAGAAAAGATGAGAGACAGACCACTGCTTCTCAAATATTAATGTGCAAATTACCTGCATCATGTTAAAATGCAAATTCTGATTCCATAGATGTGAGATGCTGCATTTCTAACAAGCTGTCAAGTAATGCCATTTCTGCTGGTCCACTAGCCATATTTTGAGTAGTAAGGACTTTGAAAGACATGTGCTTGTGAAATTTCAGAATAGCCAAAAAATTTCTTAAAAAGAAGAAGAAAGTCCTAAGAGTAGAGTCCAGTATCTGTCTCAAACCCTCATTTGAAAGAGTTAAAAAGGAGCTCAAAGTTGTCTCATCTCTGACCAAGGCTGAGTCCTCATAGTGCTTGCCCTCATGGCCTCTCCTCAGCTCTTTCAAGGCTGTCACATCCCAGCAGAGTTTGTTCCTCTTCAGCTTGTTTACTCTTCAGACCAATTTGGACAATCATGATTAACTCAGTGCTTTGTCTTGCTTAGGAAGACAAAATTTAATAATGACAGAATTAAGAATAGGTCGTGCTTACCTGTACTAAATTACCTCTAATTTATTATACAATCTAAAACAGAGAATTCTCAGTTTCTAATAAATATTTTGAATGTGGTTCTCATATTAAAAGAGAGACAATCCAAGCAATATTCTGACACCTATTCAGATATAGGTGATATAATCACAGGCAAATTTTCTTAAATCTTCTAAACAGGAGCAAAGTCAGTGTATTCATGAAGATACATGGGTCAAATTTATAGATTTTAGACTATACCTTGTGCATTATTAGCTGTGATTTTAAAACTTAATGGAGATTAAGAAAACATACATGATTTAGCAAATGATACTTAAATATATAGATATCTGGTGAATCAAGAAGCTTGCTAACCTTGTTTTCCAAGTTTGAATTTATCTTTTGTTTAAAATGTCTTTATTACATACTAATTGTTTCAGGAATTTGAATTTATCTGATTAAAAGCTCTTTATTACATACTGATTATTCAAAGTAATCTTTCTAGAGAACTTCAAACTGAAACTATTGACCATTTTCTTTGTCTTCTAAGGTAGAACCAATGTAAATGTCTCATATTTATCATTGAGAGAAACAGTGAGTGTTTATAAGCTCATTTGGTAAATAATGGAGGATTTAAGCCAAAAAATTACCTAAATATTTCTAAGTTTTTTAAATGCATTCTTCTTTGAGGAAAACACAAATTCTGATCCTCAAAAAATTCCTAGCAACTCAGAAAGTAGAATAGAAGAACAATATTTATGAGAAAAAGACTATAATATTTAGAAGTACTTAGAAGTAATTACAGAAGTTTATATATTACAAAACTAAATTTAAAGTTACACTCTTGGGAAAATGATTAACAAACAGCAAAGTAAAAGGAAATCTAGCAATATTTCAATGAAATCAACTATATGAAGGAATGGCCTAAAGTGTGGAAAGTTTTAAAGGCTTAGCATAAACTTTTCCTAGAATTTTTATTTTAATGGGAATAGTGAAAAACTCAAAGTTCTCTATGATTGTATCAATTTCATCCATCTTAGCTGTTCATTTATTCAGCATATTATTCATTTATTCAGCATGTCCCTTTGGTTAACTGTCTCTTAATATATTGCACTGTTCTTTGATTGGATCATTCACTATAGCAAGTGCTAAATGCTCCTTATCTATTCTAAAACAAAAGGGAACCACAGTGGCCTGATAGCCAATGAAGATTTCAATAGTATTGTCAGTATTTTTTACATCAGCTGGAAGACAGATAATGCTCTACTGATTGAATCTGACCTGTTAGAATGTCATGATTTTATGAATGTGATAAATTTCACATTCTAAATTTTAATGTATAGGTCCTAAAGGTTTCTTCTACAGTTATAATTGGACATTGTAACAGACATTATCAATATCCTCTTTCCTTCCCTACTTAAGCATTCATCAATTCGACTTCCAACTGAAGACCTGAAGGTCTTCTCCGGACATCAAAGTCCACTTTGCCCATCTATGCAGCAAGCCAGAAATGCTGGGAAATTAATGACCCACTGGCCCCAGAAACTCTCAGCTAATGACTGACAGTAGTTGGTGTAGTTTCTCTAATGAGATAACCCTGAGGCATTTGTTTACACCAGCCCCAGAGTTTCCCCAGGGGAGTTAAGTCCAATTACCCTCAGTGGTAACCTAACTTGCTAATGTATACTTTATTGGCTGCCTTCTCTTTCCTGTCTCAGTTCCCTCAATCTCTATCAGTATTTCCTTCATCTTCCAAATAAATCACCTGCACATGGATTCTTGTCTTGGCATCTGCTTCTGATAGAACCCAAGAAAATAGTCCCCAGGAAACAAACCTCCGAATGAGCTTCTAGAATTGGATTACTTGCCTGCCAAATGGTAACAATGACCACATTTTTAGGCCTGAGTAGGGTGGTGATAACTTTTGGCATGCTTTAATGTCACATTTACTAAGGCTCTGACTTGTGGTGAATTGGAAGGAAAAAGGCAGAAGAGGAGACCATGTCGTTTAAACGAAGAACCGTAAGTAAGCGTATACAAAGTATATAAAATCATAAAGGATAAGTCACAAAAATAAGTAAAGGATAAGTAAGCTATTGCATCCTCCTTTCCTATGAGCAAAAAGGAGACAAAGTACTTAGCATATATCTTCAAATATTTTTTTAAATTTTTTAAAGACAAAGATCTCCCTATGTTGCCGAATCTGGACTTGAACTCCTAGGATCAAGAGATCCTCCTGCCTCATCTTCTCAAGTAGTGGCGACTACGGGCATGTGCCACCATGCCTGGTTTATAACTTTAGATTTTTAAAGATTATATAACACAGTTAGCAAAATGGTCCCAAACCATTTATTGAGTAACTAGGGAGGATGCCAGTTTTGAGTGGACCCAAAGCAAAAGATGGTTCTGCAGCATGTTCAAATTATGATACAAGCAGCCCTGCTACTTGGGCTATATGATCCAGAAGATCCAAAGGTGCCAGAAGTGCCCATGAACCATAAAGATGTCTTTGCATTCTCTGGCCACCTTCAGGAGAAACACATTGCCGACCCCAATGGCTCTAGAGCAAGGCTATGCTATTTCCAACAGAAAACTTCTCCATTAGAGAGGTAGCTCCCAGCATGATACTGATCCCTAATAGACACTGAGTGCCTGAGTAGGGGACATCAAGCCATTATGCAATTGGAGATGCTCATCATAAGCTGGGTACTATCAGCCAGTAAGTGACAAGGTCGGAATGACACGGGAGTGACTCACTGTACAATGGAAACACCACTTTCAGGATCAGACGTGAACAAGCCCAAAAGGCACAAGTAAGTTACACAAACAGGTGCAAACCCTGGTGCTGCCTAGCTCTGTTGCGGTGATTACAACTTCTCGACTTATTCCTGTGGCTTTGTAGGGGTTCCTTATGACCAGCTGATAAAACAGGAGGAAAAACTTGAGCCTGATTCACAATTTAATCAAAATGATTCATTAGTTTTTGCTGAAAACATTGCTGACATAAATACAGCCTCACTCAAAAATGATCCTGAAAAACAGTGGTGAGTGGAAATCCCCCCAGTGGGCTCAACTTGATAGATGGTCTTTAATGAAAATGTTGGGAAGATTCAGGTTCAGGAGTAGGAAGAACCAGGGAGGTTAGAAATACTGAAAATAAACTTTACCTCTTTATAATTTATCCTACAGCCAGGCCAAACTGTCTAAGCTGAGCACCACTGATATTCCTTAGGGACCACATCATTCCATCTCTTAATCAGGAAAATACTTATTAAGGACTTATTTACGTATTGCAATGAGTACAAAAATTGGTCTTAAAAACACAATTCTTGCCCATAAAGCACTTCCATATTAAAATCTCTATTATCCTTCATTATCCAGCACTATCTAAAAATGCATCATTCTGGAAAAGCTAGTTTTCTAGATTCCGTTTTAAGGACTAGAGCTTCCAGAACTATAGTTCTGGAAGTGTAAGTGGATGTAAACACATGCACACAGATATGCACAGACACCCACACATAACAAACCTGTTCAAACTTCTGACTTAGCATTTCCAGATTTCTAAAATGAATGGATTACATGACATGAAATCCTTGCCACTGACATTATCACCACCTTTGCTTCTGATCTATCTCTCTTTTCTTCTTTTTTTCTTCTGTCACCTGTCACTCCTCCTGTGACTTTCAGATTTCACACAGCAAAGTCTGCCTTCTACTAACATCACTACGCTATAAATCCCTCCTTGCCTTCTGTTTAGACAGAGAATGCACTACTTATTATAGTGTCAAGTTTTCAGTTGTCCCTATTCATTGCATAAATGGGTTTAAAATATTTTCTAAACAAAGACACATTCATTTTTTATTTTCCTTACCTCTGGGCTCAGTGCCACTCAGATGCTTGAGGGCACCAGATAACCAAAGTTTCTTGTAAATGAATGTAGCAATCCTAGGCCTGTTTATCATAGTTCTACCAGTGATGAATTTGCAAGTCTATGCTTTTATTAAGAGTAGATATAATAAATGGTTTTTGATGAACATGTTTTGCTTCTGCAGAGTCATTTTTCTATGCACTATTGCTGTTTGTGTGGCTAATAAGACACTATGATTTACTCATTTATTTAATAAGCATTTGCCAACTTTCTATTATCTTTGGAGTTCCTGGCTGAGCACTGGAAATATAAAGATTAGTAAGAACCCACAGTCTATGGAGGAAACAAGTACACAAATAATTTTTATATGATTTGATAAATGCTGTAGTAGAAACAAACACAAGGCACAATCAGAACTCAGAGGAGGGCAGATCTAACTCTGCCTGGTGGGATCTGAAAAGTCCTCAGATGAAGTATGAAATTTGAGCCACATCTTGAAAGATGGGTAGCAGTTTGCCAGGCCAAGAATCTATGACTTGGAAAATAAAGAAACAGCATGTGCCACGGCATGGAAGCAAACATAACAATATACCTAGGGAACAGGGTGCATATAACTGAGTGAAGGAAGTAAGGCTCAGGAGAAATACAAGGGTGCAATTCAGAATGAACTTGTGTGCCATGCTAGAGGCTGACCTTTAACCTGAGGTGCTACATGGAGAACCATTGAAGGACTTTATGCATGACAGTAACATGATCAGATTTGCACTTTACAAAATCACTCTGACCATAATAGAGGAAAAATTGGAGAGAGGTAATGTGAGAAACAAGATGACCAGCTAAGCCTAATCCTAGCAGTAGCCAGAGAGTGATAGCAAAGGAGACATTTAGAAGGTAAAGTAAATAGAATCAGGTGATTAACTGCATGTGGAGGGAAAGGAGGAAGGGCAGAAGGGAAGGTAACGGAGAGGAGAGAGTCAAGCATGATACTCAGGTTTCCAGCCTGGAAAGCTGAATGATGACTTTAGCTTTGCTGAGTTAAAAAAATTGGGGGGCAGGAAAAGTTTGGAGGTCAAGATGATGAATTTGTTTTCGGAAATGCTGAATTTGAATAGTCTGTGGAATAGCCTAGTGGAAATAAACAGGAGGTTGTTAAATATGTCAGGATCTCAGGAGAAAGGTCAGGACTAGACAGATAAGATATATAGGTAGCAGTATTTTTTGTTGTTTTACTTTTTTATGGTATAGATGCAAGGTCTACAACATGATGTTTTGATACACACATAGATAGTGAAATGATCACTACAATCAAGCTAATTATATAGGTATTAGTTTAAGTAAAATTTCTCTCTACATCACCATTCGGAATGGAAACCAGACACAAAAATACCCGACTTGGACATTAAATGCAGAACCTCTGCCCAAATAGAGATTAACATTAACAATCATTCAGTCACTAAGGCAGTTGGCTCTGTCTTCTAAGATGAATCAATATAATCCCTACAAGTAAAATTATGTTATTTCCTGTAACCTTGCCATTGATCAAAACCAAATTCTCTCTTCTCTTGGGTTTTATTCATTTATGTATTATACTTATTATATATTTCCTAATTGATGTAACCCAAATATCAGCAGCCTTATATGTTTATCCCCGATCTCACTCCTGAGATCCTGGGCAAAACACACCTTGCCCAGACCAAGGGTACCTCTTTTCAGTTTAATATGTGTTGTTCTACTCCAGATTTGTTTGCTAAAAATGAAATAATTATGTTAAGCGTTGAAAAAGATGATATTCAAATCTTATAGTCATTCTAACTTTTTAAATCTTTTCTTCAAACAGCAAATGCTGACCTCCAAAAAACACAAATCAGTACAATGGCCTCCCACTTCATCTTCCCACTTCATTAGGTACTTATCATCATCATTGCATTCAAATCCTATAGTTCAGAGAATAGATTTCTTTAAAAAGCAAAAACAAAAAAATAATTTGGTAAAAGTCAAAACTTATTCCTGAATCTCACTTCAGTATCATTAGATTTTGCAGCACAATAAGGTTCTAATCACATCCTGATTGGTACGGATTTATGCGAAGAGTTTATACAAGAATTAATGGACATTTAGAAAGTCATTCCATGCATACCGATATGTGATTATGTCTGAAGATATGAAAAGTCACCCACAGCTGGAAACATGCTACAATAATAAGGCTACAGTTGGAAATGCTATTTTAATTATGAATTTCTTTTCTATTTTTAGATAGCACTGATATTCACTTACTTGTATTAGAGATACATTATTTTAATTTAAATTTTTGTTCTTTAAAATTCCCATATATAGAAAATTAAAAAAATATATCACTGAAATATATTCAGAAAATTCCTAAGAGGGGTTTATATTTTTATTTCAAAGATAAAAAATAATATAATCACAATTAAATTCATGAACCTAATTAAATTAGATAAGCAGGGTTTAAGATGTGTTTGCCCAATATAAAAGCTGTTATCATGAACATAGGAAGGATAAAAGACATACTTAGAGGCCACCCAAAAGGCCTGAACTATCCTAGTTGTTGTCTCTTCATTTCCAGATTATCACTAAGTTATCAAGGAAAGAAGCTAACACTTACTGAGCAGCCACCTGGCCACTCATATAATAATACACACTTGACCTAATTTACCTTTCAATACACTTTATTATTGGCTCCATTCCATAAAAGAAAAGAGAAGCTTACATAAAGGTTTTGTGATGGTTTTAAAATATGGTCACAAGTCCATGGCAAAGGTGGAGTCTAACTCTCTTCCACTTGAGTGTGGGTGGAGTTAGTGACTGAAAATATAGCAGAAATGTCAGTTTGTGACTTCTGAAATTAGATCATCAAAGACATTGAGGCTTCCTCCTTGCTCTCTCTTGGATGCCTCATTCTGGGGCATGCTGGCTGCCATGTCATGAGAATACACAAGCAGCCTGTATTAGTCAGCGTGGGCTGCCATGACAAAATACCATAGACTAGAGGCTTAAATGACAGAAATTGATTCCTCACAGTTCTAGAGGCTAGAAAGTCGAATATCGAGGCGCTGGCTGATTCAGTCCCCGGTAAGAGCTCTTTTCTTGGCTTGTGGACAGCTACCTTCTCGCTGTGCCCTCACGTGGCAGAAAGAGAGAGCTCTGATGTCTTATAAAAGTACTAGCCCTATCAGATTAGGGCCCCCCTATGACCTCGTTTAACCTTTTTTACCTTCTCGCAGGCCCCATCATCTCCAAATACAGTCACACTGGAAGTTAGTACTTCAACATATGAATGTTGGAGAACACAAATAATTAGCCCATACCACAGGCCTATGGAAAGGTTTATGTGTCAAGGAACTGAGGGCCCCTGTCAACAGCCGCATGAGTGAGCCAGCTTGGAAGCAGGTCTTCCAGTTCCCATTAAGCCTTTGGATGACTGTAGCCCTGGTTAATGTCTTTTTTTTTTCTATTTAATTATTTTTACTAATAAGTTTTTATCTGTAAAATACTCAAAACTAGTATATAGTGTGGGTGCCGTGAATTTTTTTTCTTTTTTTTTTTTTTATTGCAGCTCATCATGGGGGTACATAAATTCAGGTTATATATAATCTTGAATGCAATCTCATGAGAGACCCTGAGGCAGAGCCGTCTAGCTAAACTGATCCTAAATATCTTACTCTCAGAAACTGTGAAAAAATAAATATTTGTTTAAGCTGCTATGTTTGGGGGTAATTTGGAATAGCAATAGATCACAAATAGAAATAGGCCTCAGTCAGTAAGTAGTAAAACCGGGATTAGCAACCAGGTTTCTCTGACTGTTGAAGCATATGCTCTTTCTACTACCCACACTGCTTCTTCAATATCTATTTAACACATTAACTGTCATGCGAGTTGTTTCTAACTCACACTAGTTTTGAGCCCAGGACCTGGTGAGGTGTATGTAACTCACACGTCTCATCACCTTGGTAGCCATGTGAACTATTTTTCAAGTTGCATATAACTCACACACAGAAAACAATAAAAAAATAACAAATTTTCATTAAATTAGAAAGGATCATTTTGTTTACAAAGTTTTTATTCTGTTTTAGTAATAAAACATTGTGGCCCCAAGGAAAAACTTTTTTTTCTTATGTGGCAATTTGTTAAAAGTTCATTCATTTATTGTGAGCGTTCACACATATTACTTCAGGTCATCCTCATAACAACTTTGAGAGATTGGCTTTATAATAACATAGAAAAAGTATCTTTTATAATTAAAAATAAATTTTAAATAAAATAAAAGATAGGATTTTGATATTATGGAACTGGTTCCACCTCTACAGAATGCACCAATTTGTCCACTTCACTCCATCTCTGCTAAAAGTACACTGATCTATGTCATATCTCTACTAGCCTGGACAACCTCAGTGGCTCAACTGGTTCCCTGCTTCTATAGTTTTTTCCCCCAGTCTGTTCTTCACATAACAGGAGAAATGAACTTTTAAAAATGTGAATCAAACTATGTTACTCTCCTACTTAAAATACTTCCATGACTTTGTTTGATTCCTTTTGCTAGTTATACTTTATATATCTAAATCGGAGTGAACGGTACTAAACATATGGTCACTTAATTGGTGGCAACCCATTGTAACTACAATATAATACATGCATATGATCTCTCCTTCTTCATTTCTTTTTATTCCCCCACACTGGTCTTTCTTCTGTTCCATGAACTGATGTCATCCTCAATCTGGTTTCAAGCCCTTTGCAACGTATAACCAAGAAGATGAGCTCAAGGAAATAAAAGGTAAGCTCTTAAGTTAAAAAAAAGTTACAGGCTACCTAGAGTACAAACACTAAGACATAAAGAAAAAACATTAAAATTTTTAGAACATAGGTGAGAATATAACTAAAATTTATTGGACACTTGAATAAAATATTCCATGCTAGTTATAAAGATAAAAACATCTATATTTATAAGTAACCTAAACAAATCTGAGTTTATTTCCATTCAATTCTCTGGCCAAATTACATTAACTACCAGTATGTAGGTCAATAGGTCAATTCATCTTTCTGTTCTGCCTTTATTCTCTGTTATACAATGTCTCAAATGATCTCTCCTACTGAGTTGGCTGCTGACCTTAACAGTAGACAGCTGTACATTAAAAGGGCCACACACTCCCACTGCTCCAAGTTCAGTGCTTAGACATTACAATTGAGTAAACATGATTCTGCTGCTCCTGGCAACTACTCCTCATATGCTTACTCGGAGGACTCCATGCTTTTCTTTGTCTTTGTCTCTTTCTTTTTATGCTTCTCTATTTTTTTAATAAAAAAAATCTATTTCTGAATCCTGTGCATTGTGTGCTCCTAATACCTCACCTCTCCTTATTCTCTCTGCAACTCCTTCTTCCCTACTTTTGCTCGTCAAGGAAGAATAATTTATTCCTCTCAGAAATCCTATGTTTTCCTGACAGTGGCACCAAAAAGGCAATTCCCCCAGGAAATCCTACCAATCTAGCATTCCTGAGACTAGTAATTAAGAATTGTCTCCATTTTTCAAGTGTCCTTAGCTATAGCTAGGTAGTAGAAAGGGAAATTACTACAGTGGACTTGCCACTTAATTAGGCTTTAAGTTTTTGCAACTCTTAAGATAAAAAGTCAAATATGGTCAAAATTATGTTTGAAAGTCTCTTAGGAGACCCACATGAGAGCCTAATACACTGTCTCTCAATAAATTAATCACAGTTCTCCTTCCAGAGGTGGACTAGATTAGTGTTTTTGGTTTAACACCCAGTGAAAGAGTTGGCTTGTGTTTAGGGTCCAAATAGCTTTAATAAACAATTATCATCGAATGTGGAAATCATAATCTCACAGTCAGATCTCATGCCATGAGAGGCAAGGAAGAAATGAGAGCGTGAGCTGAGAGGCATGGAGAGCACCCGAGGAAGAACAGCAGCTCACACCTCCCCTCTCACGCTTACTCTGGGTCACAGACACAGAGTAAAGTGATGGAGTCACCTCTATTATTTCTGCCTCTCCTCTCACTTTCTCCCCCTGCCCCCTCATGTTAAGTTTGCCTAAATTACATCCGTAAATCATGTGACTCCAGAATATTTATAGAAGGCCGCTACCTGCCCCAGCTGAATGATGACTGCCCTGAGATGGAGGGAAACACCCTCTCCTTGCTTTTGGCCATATCTTGCCCCTACATGTGACCTGCTCTAGGTTGTAAGGGGTGACCACTGAGTCTGGAAGCACAAATACAGAATAAATAGTTTCTTGATATCATATTATAATACACAATAAAACAATATGGTCTGTATTCCAAATACTATGACCACTCTCTTTATAAAATAGCTTGAACAGTTACATATAAAAGCACAAAAAATGATAAAGACAATTTAGCCAAAATAACTGTTATATCAAACACATAACTAAAAATTCAAAAGTAAAATGTATGTATCAGCAAGTAGGTCCAGTTTTTCTTTGAGTGGTAAGAAAGGAGATAGTCTCATCATGCACAATTTTGTCTTTGTTTCTATCTTAAAATCATTTCATAACATTTGCTCAGCCAATCAAGAAATTAGAAATATATGTTTACATCATTTACCCATTACTTAGCAGAGTTAGGGGTACAAAATCTTTCTTTACAACTCCAAGCCAATGTCTAAAAAGTAAAAGTTGGATAAATTTCCTACCTGGTAGTTTTAGCAACCTTCACCTTCTCCTTGGAAGAAAGTAATTATATGTTAATTGGATGGTTAGAAGGAAAACCTGCTGATTTCCAGGCAAACTGGATGTGTCAGGTTAGAAAAGGAATAATTGTTCTCATCAATTTAGTTAGGACACACTGGTAAGCCCTTTAGAAGCCCCTGTACCTGTCTCTGAAAAGAGCAATATAGGCCCCAAATGACCAACCAGATATACGGAATCCTGGTCGTTTCATTTTCTGCCAATAGTTTTGTAAAAACTACAGGCACAGAAATTAAAGCTTTTATTGCAGGACAGATGGGCATGCATGCTGGGAAGCCATATAGCTGGCCCACACAAAACGGATGAACAATTCCTGATTTTCATAACACTACACTTGAAGACACAGCATATTTCCTGCCTAAGCAATGAAGCCAAGGGAATAGGAAAGACTCCTTTCTAATATTTTTCCAGATAGTTAAATGTGATTGTCTAGAGAATTTCCATTTACAGTTACTTAGCTGTGCTTGGCATGCCTCTTACCAAGATTCAGTATTCCATTCAGCTTCAGGTGCCTGGGGGAGGGGCGGGAGAAGGGCTGTGTCCACAATGGCCTTGATCTCTGCTATCTGTTAATCCCGTCTTAACAGGGCAGCAGCTGAGTTACATTATTGCTCCTCTGAGGCTATTTATATATAATACAAGATTCAAGCCACCGTTACCAAACTCTAGTCTGGTAAACATTAAAAAGACAGATTCTTTGGACCCTACTACCTACGATTATGATTTAGCAAGTTTGGATGGGAGGAGGTGTCAGAAAACTGTATTTTGACTGGTATTCCCAATAAACACACTCTCATTTGGAAATCATGACTTAGAACATCAAAAAGAATCAGAACCCAAACTAGTAAATCTCTAAAGTAGAATTTAATGCATGGGCAATGGAAATTAAAATTTTGGAAGGGAAATCACACATTAGCAGCTGCCTATCCACCTTTGCATAAATCTACCTAGGGTGAGCTGTTTTAAATTTCTATCTAGCCAATATCTGAATACAGAAAGTTTGGACTAAATGACTTCCTACTCCACTTCAAGAATCATATGCAGTGATGAGCTGGCAAATGTTTAACAACCACATCTCCAAGAAAAAATGTATGCATAGATATGTATAAGATATATATATGCATGCATACATTTATGATAAATTTTGCTTATATAAAAGATATGTAACATATAATTCACAAATAAGAAAATATACAATATTTTATTGTAAATTCCATATTTCTATAATTTCAATGTGACTTGCTATGCCTTGAAAATCCACTATCAGTTTTTATAATTCTATCACCAATAATAGTCTCACAAAATCAGACCATGAATGTATGCTTGATTACTACCCAATTCAGCAAAGAAGTCACTCACATCATTAGGAAATGAGTGTCGTTGTGACACAAGTGTTGGTTGATAATTTTGTTTATATTAAGGAGTAAGATGAAAATAAGGAACGCATATGCTGGAACTTCACTCGTTCATCAATAAGGCGAGTGACTTCTTTGCTAAATCAGATGATAGTTTATAAATACTGGTAGAAAATTTCTTTGTGTTTTTTATGCTATTCACAATATAATAGTCACAGACAAGGCACACTTTAAGTTTATTCAGCATTTAACATTTTTCCATCCCTTGAAAATTTAGACAATCAATAAGACATTAAATCAAGCCCTGGTTTGCACCATTTGCTGATTGCTATAGTATAAAGACTTCCACCTGGCTGGATTTAAGCTCTCAACATGAATTCTCTGAGGGCCAGGTTTAGAAGAGATGCAAAGTAGTGTCTCTTTCCTTAGATAATTGATGTATATAACCTCAAGAGCAGAAATAATAGCTAAAAGTAACAAAGGAATTAAGAATTAATAAATTTTGAGTATTGAATACTTTTATTTTAAAATAAATTAATTGTAACTTTATATAATTTGATTTTTAATAACGGCTATGTTTAACAACTGGTTCACAAAAATTCTGAAAATTTAAGAGCTCTCTAGAGCTAGTTAGAGCCACTTAAAACCACTATTATATGTTTGCTTACAAATGTACAGATGGAAAGAGGCAAAGCAAAATAGGTAAATTAGATAGCCCATGTTACAGGGGGTAGGTTAGGAGGAAGAGAGAGACTAGTGGAAGAAAATGCAAAAAAAAATGTTCTTACTTCTCTGCAACCTTCACTCTCAGATATGACCATTTCTTAATTATATAATAGTAACTCACCAGCAGTATCCTCAACAGAAGAATGGAAATTAACCAATTAATGGTGGCCCATGGTCTCTGGCCATGTTACCTTCTCTAAAAGCAATGAGCCAGTGGTTTTTCAATCCTAGAGCCCATCAGAATCATCCAATTTTTTAAAATGCAGGTATCAGAGCCATGTAAACCAGAATTTCCCATGGTGATTCTACATTCCAAACTATTTTGAAATTTTTTTTAATCAGGGATTTAATTATTAACACATATCAAACCTAATTTTTTTAATTTCAGAATATTATGGGGGTACAAACATTTTGGTTACATATAAGGCCTTAGCCTCCCCCAAGCCAGGGTTACAAGTGTGCCCTTCCCCCATATAGTGCACTCCGCATCCATTTGTTGTGAGTTTACCCACCCCCACCCACCCCTACCTGACCAACACCCAATGAATATTACTACCACGTGAGCACCTTAATGTTGATCAGTTAGTACCAATTTGATGGTGAGTACATGTAGTGCTTGTTTTTCCATTCTTGTGATACCTCACTTAGAAGGATGGGCTTAAGCTCTACCCAGGTACTTTGAAATTTTAACCTAGAATGTCCAGCATTTAATGGCATCTATTTGGCTGAAGTTCACATTAGAGAGAGTCAATTTCCAAAAGCTCGTCCTGAAACTAGGTAACTACCATATTGATTTCAACAAGTATATAAAATAATTCATTTCTGTGTTTAAATGGGAAATTATATGCAGCATGTTCTTTAAGAATGAGCTATAATAAAAACAGACATCTCATTTACAAAATTTCTTGCAGCTTTTTTTCTAATATACAGTCATAAATTTCCCATGAGTGAAAAGTTTATATTCACAATATTCTGTTGCCTTGCTATATTTTCAAAATTTAAAGATCAAGAAGAAACAAACTTTGATCTGACTGACAATCTGATGACAGGGACAGAAAGAGTAGTTTTTAGGACATATTTTCAAAACTGTGCACATGGAATGACATTTCAAGTTTGGAAAATCCCATTACTATAAATGGGATTTACATGGTTACGTTCCAAACTACTTTGAAATTTTTAACCTAGAATGTTCAACTTTGATGTTGTCTATTTGACTCAAGCTCATGCTGGATAACTTATCAGTTGCTATTTCAACACTCAAGTGGTTTGAAGTTAAGAAATAACCATCTAATATTTGTAAGTTTTTAATCAACTTTAGCAAGCTAGGTGAAAATTATTTAATAGAAAAATGCAAAAAATATTTCCAAAAATATTTATGTAATCAAAACAGTATAGAAAAGAGATTTAAAAGGATTACAATCTGAACTTGAATTTAGAAATTAGTAATCATCTGATGTTCTAATGCTTAGCATTATAATAAAAGCATCATATCAGGCCATTTATATTCACTACTTAAATTATCAACCTTGAATGTTTTCACATTTTAAACATTATTCTAGATGGTGCTCTCTCATTAGGAGGTCAGTATTCTAATGACATATAAACAGTTTTGCAAGAAGCCCTCCCTGAGTCTCTATTTTCTCCACTTACATATCTCCTCCACCCCCACACCTCACAATAGTGGTGTCATTATTGGTTATAGTGTCTCTAAAAGCATGAATCATTTTAGATGATAATCACTTGGATAAAGTTACTAACAAAACTGCAAAGCAATCAGTGAGCCAGTTTAGGGTTCAATTATCCATTTACCCCGGAATTAACACCCAATTTTACAGACACAATGATTAATTCACCACCAGGGCACAGGCAAAAAACTGTGGGTACAAACCATAAAACGTCTTTATCTATCCACAGTGCTAAATTTCAAATTATCATTTCATTTTTGTTCATTCATTTCCATCTGTTTATTGCTTACAAACCCTTCTAGTCTATATATTAGTCAGATACCACCTAATGTTCTTTGGCACTTGTTATAGTTCCCATTAAACTAAAATTCTAAAATAGCCTTTTAAATGCTGGATTTTTATCTTTGCCAATGTGAAATTGCAAAGCCTTCCTTATCCATTTATTGCATCAAATCCTTGATTTCCCCAGATGCTAAACCATTAATCTTGTCTGGATGTATTTCAAGATCAAAGCTCCCATTTTAATAAATTTACATGACAACCAACAGTAAATCTTCAGATGCTCACCTTTTTGTATCACAACTTGTCTAAATGCTCCATATGTAGCTGATGCATACCCTACTTTTGGATTTGGAAACAAAGAACATATTTAGGGGATTACATTTGGACAGAGACAGCAAGAAATCTTCTTTTTACATATTTTTCTTTTTTCTGAGCACATCCAATAAATTTATAGCTCTGCAAGTTAACGGAAAACATGGATGTTATTATACATGCTGCTTTGTTCCCTCTAGCTCTCTTCAAAATATCTAAAACCAGGGCCTTGCAGAATTTAACAGACCTTTGCTGCCACCAACTGAACGCATTCACCCGATGCAAGTGGGTTTTGTTTTTTATTTTAACAAATTAGTGCTGGAAAGGAAGATGAAGGAAAAACACATATTCTCTTGGCCCGGATCCCAAACCCCAACCAGAACTCCACTTCTAATCAGTAATACCATGAGAGCATTGAAAGAGAGCTGAGAATTCATATCTTGACATTAGCAATAGCAGCCCTCCCTTTACAACTCTAAACCAATTTATATTGGTAGAAAACTCCTCCTTTATTTGTAAGCAAAGGGCACTTGTTTTATTCATACAAACAAGCATAAATCAAAGACTTACTGCCAGGAATGTCATGTCATGAAAAGGTAATGTTGACCTGGTCATTGAGCTGGGCTAAGTGACAGGCTTTGAATTGATAACATTACCAGGTCAGGAAAGAAAACTCTTCTAACCTCACTCTCACTGGCAAATTCTTGCAAAAAAAATTCAGAGAAGTCTTCATAGGCAGCCCTCATTTCTTTTTCCCCAGCTGAATACACTTTCATCTTTTAAAGGGATAAGAGATTATTTAGATAAGTGGTCCTAGACCTTGGCAACAAATTAGAATCCCCTGGAAAAATACAAATCCCAAGATCCCTCCCCAGAACTCCTAGTTAGAACTTCCCAGAAGGGGATTTGGGCAACAGAATATTTTTTAGTCCACAGAAGCTACTGAACCACAGCCAGAGTTGAGGATCACTGGCTTAGTCCTACTTCCTCATTTTTTGGATGGGGAAGCAGCTTCAGAAAAGTAAAACAATCAACTAAAATGTGTTTGCAAGCCCTCAAGGAAAACCCTGAGAAGGCCTAGAGACCTGAATTACAAGAGTGTGGTGCCCAAGCTCACCAGGGAGGCTTAATCCAAAACAAAACACCTCCAGTATGTTGACCTTTGCCATATTGCCTTGTTCTCTTGAATAATGCAGCATAAGCAGGAAGAAAATATCCTTTTGGTCAAGCAAATAGTCTTTGGAAGGTAATAAGAAAAATAATTTCAGTTTATTTTCATTTTATATGTGCCCTATTTAGCCTGATATTTCTTTACCTTGAACCTTATGAGAGCTGAAAATATCTTTACTATGAGTCAAATAGGACCTAATTAGTTCTAATATTTTCCCTTCACGTAAACAACCCAAATATGGAATGTTTTAAGTAAAATTAATATATACTTGAAGTTTTTCATTTATTTGTCTTAGTATTTATAGTATACAAAAGGAAATAACTTAATACATGGTATGATGATGTTTTTTTCCTACAGTTTCCTAATTTTTTTACCTCCCTCTTTGGAAGGTTCATTTTAGGTTCTTCTAGTGTCTTATGAAAAAGATCTGCTGGCCGGGCGCGGTGGCTCACGCCTGTAATCCTAGCACTCTGGGAGGCCGAGGCGGGTGGATCGCTCGAGGTCAGGAGTTCGAGACCAGCCTGAGCAAGAGTGAGACCCCCGTCTCTACCAAAAATAGAAAGAAATGATTTGGACAGCTAAAAATCTATATAGAAAAAATTAGCTGGGCATGGTGGCGCATGTCTGTAGTCCCAGCTACTCGGGAGGCTGAGGCAGTAGGATCGCTTAAGCCCAGGAGTTTGAGGTTGCTGTGAGCTAGGCTGACGCCACGGCACTCACTCTAGCCCAGGCAACAAAGCGAGACTCTGTCTCAAAAAAAAAAAAAAAAAAATTCTGTGGGCTGAAAAATAAAAATAACAAAAAAAAAAAAAAAAAAAGATCTGCTTACCATCACTACCCAAAAAAGCAAGTTAATGCTTTATTTCTCCTAATTCTTGGACTCTCCCAACTCTACCAGCCCAGCCCCATTCAACCCTAGCCCTAGCTCACCCAGTGGTAACCTTGCTCCAACTCTAACTCTGATTCATCTGCCTTCCCGCTTAGTGGTGAACTTAAGCTGCTGTCCTAGTGAGCATCCAGGAATCCTTGAAATTAAATCAGTACTGCTGCCCCCACCAGATTGAGATGACTCTGGCCTTGCCAATGAGAAGCTGATTTCACACAATAGGGCTTGCTATTTTTAGAAATTCAATTTATACTTATGGTGGGGCGAGGAGCAAGCAAGATGGAGGTTGGTGGTGGAAGTAACTTGAGTCCATGAGCAAGAGTTACAGATCGATACAAGGCAAGACACCCACTAGGAATCCATGGGGATAAAGGAACGATGCACTCCTGGGGGCAGCTAGCCCAGAGGAACGAAGTGGTCAGGCAAACAAGAGTCTCTCGGTAACAAAGCCTCAGTACTTGGAGCAACATAGGAGCACAAGCAACTTGCTTTAGTACCCTTGAGGAAAAGTGTAAATCTAAAAGCAAGAGCCTGTTTCCTTCCTGCCTCTTAACAAGATACAGAAAGGATTCTGGAATTCTGAGGACACTACAGAACACAAATATGATTTTCGCCCCTGAAGGGCCTCAGAATATCAGCAAAAGATGGAGAAATCCAATGATACGTTTACCCAAGTGACAGAAAGCAGATCAAAGGAAAGAGGCCAGAGTGGCGTTGGTGGTATAGTGGTGAGCATAGCTGCCTTCCAAAGGAAAGAGGCCAAATCAAAACAAAAGAGAGAGAGAAAAATCAGGGCCATGCAGTAATTGGAAGGACTGGCACAGAAGTACATATAAAATATTTCTAGAAAATTCTAATAACTAATTTAGGATTAATTTCGCAGGAAGATAAAGGTGCTGAAACAGCAGATGGGACTGCTATTGAGCATCTACTAGGTTTCAGGCACTAGTGATAGAAATAAACAGGTTCCACCCCCAAAATGCTTCATGTCCCCACCTCCCACCTGTCCAGACATTGCATGTCTTGAATTAATCATTGTGTCTGTAAAATTGGGTGTTAATTCCTGGGCAAATGGATAATTGAATCCTAAACTGGTCCACTGATTACTTTGCAGTTTTGTTACTAAGTTTATCCTCAGTCCTGATATATTCATATTATGACAAACTAGACGTTCCCATAAGAAGTGGTTAGTTGGGGGAGGGAGGAAGAAACAATATATTGGCTAATTATTGTCATAAAAAATTAATAATATTAAACCTAAATCTATTATATTTGTCCAATGCTGTTCTCTGATTAAGTAAACAACACTAAAATAATCCCATCCAATAAGCCCACTCTTATTTTGCAGCTAACTCATTCTGGTGATGCCAATAATATAGATTTTTATAAAAATTCAGTTTTCTACAGAGATCATACTGAAGTTTTATTACAGCAAGGTAATACTTTGTCTTGCATACTTTCAGACTGAAATAATATGTTTGATGCTTTAAGGTTTAGAAATTGAGAGCTCACAACCAAAAACTTATCTAAGTTCTTGAAAATATAAAACTTCTTTTTCATAGAAAAATGAGGTTCTTCCCACTAGTGCCTTGAAGCTGACACTTGCAAAGGTTAGGAATTGCATTCTAACAAAAAGCACCAAGAAACAAATATTTTGTTGTGTTCAGCTGGACAGTAAATAACCATATGTAACATGTGCAGTGACTTCTTAGAGTCTCTCAAGTCCCATGGAGATGTATGTGGCCAACAGACTCTGATGCTAGCAGGCTGTTTGAAGTGGGTTTTGACAAGTCTGTGGGGCCTGCCATTGTAGCTCTCCTATCCTATCTACTATAGTCAGCAACTGTTTGATATTATGCGAGGAAGTCTGCCAGCCACAGACTGCTGTATCATTGTACCAGGACACTTCTCTGCTGCTCTAAAAATTCTCATGCACATTTGTTCTGGAGAGAAAGTATATTGGAAGTGTATTGGAAGTGCATTGGAAGTGCATCTTTTGGACTTCCTTTATATGTCCCTATGATCAACTCTTACAGTCCCTATGACTCACTCTTATGATAAAGTGGGAAATCTCACAGTAGGAGAAAAATATAATCACCAAAATATTCAAAATAAAATGCCAGATTTGCTATCTAAAATATTTTAATTACCAATTCATCTTCAAAATTATGAGAATTTTGTGGAAAATTCTAATATGATTTGGCTATAATCTAATACAGGGCTGGAGGTATACAATACAGTTCCACAGGAATAAAAGATATGAAACCCAAACTTAAGGCATCCCTACTTCAGTGATTATCAATGATTAACTGTAACATAAAAGTTACATTAAATTACATGGAGCATACACCAAGTACCCAAGAAATATGGCTGTAGTGGAAGGGGAGTCTCTGTCATATTCCCATTGCTGTATTCCTATTATTGTAAGATATGTCCTGTAGTCCCAACAATCCTGCCAGCAAAGATGTACCCCAGTGTAAGATTAGTGGCCTCAAACATTTATCTGAATCATACATATCCTTATAAATCTATGATATCTCAGCTGGTAACTGCTGAATGATGAGCTAGCTTTTGGGGTAAACAGAGTGGCACTCACTTCAGTCGTGAGGTTCGAGATGCTCCGGGAAATACTTGGTACCAAAAACTGTCTCTCTGACTTGAAAACCTCAATCTCTGAAATTCTACATCTGGGAACTCATCCTCTAGTCCATTTTTAAATGGCAAATATTCCCCCCAAATGCACAAAATTTATTATCCCACACTAAAAAGATAATTATTTTCAGGACTGAATTTTTCCGTTGGGATTTGAGGCACCAGAGCCTCAAAGAGGACAGACAGTTATAAAAGAGGGAACAAGCAAAGAAAAGGCAACTAGAGCACTGAAAAGAACTAGCCTATTTCCCAAGTTGGTTAGTCGTCCAGTCCACAGGGGGATTTTGGCAGGCTGCTTTATTTATTTGGTCTCAATGGTGGCAAAAAAGGAGAAATGGCACAGGAGATGAGATGGAATCATGGGGAAACCTGGCCATAACAGATACTATTTCATGACAAGTCTCCAAAATTAGAAGACAGAAAACTGTAGTAGAAAGCGGGACAAATCCTATTACATCACTGAGCCTGTTTCCTGACATATAAAATGTTGGAAAAATGCCAACTATAGTCTACTTTGAGCCTAGCAAGGCTCAAATAAGAAAAACAAAAGTGAAAATGTTTTGAATACCATCAGTATTACACAAAGGTAAAATATATTGCACATATCAGATCCTTTTTACATTTCACAACAAAAAAGGGGATATTTTTTAATATCTGATTGGTTGTCAAAATGTGAGCCTCTGATGAGTCTTTATGGCCCAAAGACTGCATCGAATAAATCCATAATGCCTCCTCTGCCATCCTCATTCCTTTCTCTTCTTCCCTTTGTGGGTGGTACAAAGAAGAATGGGAAGGAAGGATGCCACCTATTTCTGATTTCTCAGCCTGTCTGGAGCTGCCACTATAGAGATTCCTTTTGGTTTTTGTTTGTTTTTCCTGTCTCATCTATCAGCAATCTTTAGCTGAGTCTGCAGAAGCTCTGGGAGCCAAAATCTATCTGAAGAAAATGAATTCAGAGAGAAAAAATTCATAGAAAAAGAATCATTAACATGGAAGTGTCTGGAAGCTGCATTTGTAAAATAACCTTCATGGTCAGAGTGACTGTTAACCATTCATTCAACACAGTGATACACTACATTGAATATACTAGTGAAAGCAGACAACACTATTAATAAGCAAAGATACCGAGGAACTTATTCTGGAAAGTAATTGGTATGATGAAGCAAAATGAGAAGCAGACCTTTAAAAAATAAGTAAGGTAGACCAAAAACCTTTTGAATCCACACCACTTCCTTCAGAAACATTGGCTATTAAATTAAGTGGTCAAAAGAGACACTAAATTTGTCCTGTGGTACAAGTTCTAGAAGTGAATATTGATCAAGCCTTCTAAATGATTTTTATTTACTTTCAAATGTAGATCAATGGAAGAGAAACTATTCTATTCCATCTATCTGACTAATAATGGATATAGATCCTGACCATCACCACTGCTTTAGCCAACAATTACCGTGAGACTGAAATATGGCTCCAAGTTTACATAGCATAAATTTGAAAGCAATATAAAATAAGACATCAAGAAGAAGAAAGACAAAACAAAATATAGGAGGGAAAAAAATAATGTATTCTACCAAAAATTAATCAAATAAATATTTGTTGGACACTTACTATATTCAAAAGCTACATGTTAATTTTTTAAGTACATTATTTTGGTTCCTATCAACACTGTAGGAGAGATGATGTTGGCCCTACCTCGGAGGAGAAGAAATTGAGCTCAGAGACATTTTTTCCATAGTTACGCAGCCAGAAGGTTAGGTAGTAAGGATTCAAACTGACTTTAAGTCCAAAGTTCTTTCAATATAATAACTTACTTTTAATGAAATAGGTTTCTTATTCTATTGATCATAGAAACAATAGGTTCAACAATTACAGCATCACCTACGTAGGCAGGTCATGGGACTGTAGCCAGGGGCAGCATGGCTCATCAGGCTATAGCACCTGGGCCCCCCATGGCTGGTGGTGCCAGGGAGATGCATAACACCTTGCCAGGGAGTTGCGGTGGCTGGGGCTCTCCCTCCACCCAAGCCTGACTGTGACAGCTGCTGCAGTGCTACCCTGTGGGCAGTGGCAGTGCTATTGAGATGGTGAGATGGTGGCAGCAGATGCTGAGGGCAGTAGGTGCCTTCTCTGTTCAGATCCCTGGAAGGCAGCCAGTAGTGGGGGGTTGGAAGAGTACACAGCACCCAGTCATAGTGCACAGCACCCAGTCACAGTGCACAGCACCCAGTCACAGTGCACATGAGAGCGCCTTACCTCCCCACTCCCTGCCTGGCCTGGCAGGGGTATCAGGGAAGTGGCTGCAGTGTAGCTGACCCCTCTGCAGACTGGGTGCTCTGGGGCTGAGAGTGCAGAGTGGCATCTGTTGCAACAAGCTGAGACCAGAAGCTGGCAGGACTCCACTGTGCCTGCTCTCTGGCGCAGTGCTGCTGCAGTCTCCAGGCAGTTCCCCTATCAGCTCAGAGGCCTGCCATGGTGGGGGAACACCTTCACAGCTTAGGTTGTAGTGTCTGCTGTGGGAGTGGGAGCCCCAGAGATCACTCTCCTGACCCTTCCCCACGTGTGGATGCTTCTCCCAGGTACCTTCCAATCTTGCTGAGCAGATCACCCTGCCTCTCTCTCCCCCATTTTGGGTCTCTCCAGTTGCTTCTCCAATGATTCACAATGCTCTCTCTGAGACGGTTCATCATGGGTGAACCTCTACCTGAAACTTTTGATCTTCTCCTTGACAGTAGCTAGTACAGGCTTTTTCTAGTCTGCCATCTTGGCCCCCACCTCCAGAAAGATTCTTGATAGCGTGTTAATATTTATGAGTGATGACTACATAAATTACTTTCAATGGCTGAAAGAAAATTCCTCAGCCATTACAGAGGTTTATTTTTTACCACAAGTCTTTCTCCTGTATGGAAGACTTAACCGCAGCTTCTGTGATTATAGTCAGGGTATGTTCACTGGCAAGTTCCCTTTAGGATAAACAATAGGGACTAAGCATGCCAACTGGAAACCACTCTCTATGCTAACATAAGGAGGACTCTATTCTATAGTAAAAATACTCAATCTAGGAAATCTAGGCTTCCCTAGACAGATTTTCCAATTGTTGGAGTAGAAAGCCTATCTGTGCCCTGGTTGCCAGTTGGATCGGTGGGGGTGAGGGTGAAGTGCCCCATCAGGAGGTACTCTGGGAGAGGAGGAGAAAGGGGGTGGGGGGATGGCCAGTAAAAAGGAAGTCTGTTACATATATCACTATTTTCACAAGATAGAAATAAACCAGTGAAGAAAAGCTATACTTATGGGGAATTTTTACTACAAGTAATGTAGTGAGTATCTTCAACAATAAGTTGAAGTAGGTCATTTTCATGGCGGAAAGGCACCGGGCGTTAACATAACCATGAAAATAAGCAGTTAGTTATATTGCTTAGAAAGTAATAAGGGTTGCTTATTAGAAATCAGATGGTAGCTCTAAAGAAACTTTGATACATTCCTCCACTTATCTTTTTGATATACTTTCCCTATAAAGAATTATGTAATATTGAAATCCTTGTATCTAGAGGCCCTCTAGTCTTACTCCCTATTTGTTACATATTTGAACAAGTGGTTAATCAGCTTCTAATCAATGTTCATATTGGGAAAATTATTATCTCCCAATGCAATCCATTCTACTTTTTGACAGTTCTACTTATTAAAAATGTATTCCATATATTGAATCAATATATGCTCCCTATTTTTATATCTCATTCATTGGTTCTAAACTTGGTTTCTGGAATTACATAAGTAAGCCTCACTGTTGGCCATGTGATAGCACACTGAATGTTTGTAGGCAGCTAGCATGGTACCCTGCCTCTCCAAGCTGTGTAGTCTAAGTTCTCCTGTTTATAAAGAAACTCTGAGGAAAATTCACTATGTGCAAATTCTCATCTTCTCTGAGTCTGATCATATAATGGAAGAAAATTGGGATCAAGAGAAGAGGAAAAAATGATGTTAGTAAATAAGAGAAAGAGAGGCAATATGCATTTTATAAAATAACTCTTAAATGACAGGTTTTTGAAAACCAAAATTCTTGGGTCTTCTTTTATAAAATAATATTTTTAGTGACTAAAACATATAATGCCCAAATATCCTTACTTGCATAACAGTTATTTTGAATTATTCTTAAAGTAAATTATTATTAAAGGATCTATTTTTTTCTATATTTTCTGAAAAGGTTAGTAGGAATAATTTAGTGCTAAATGTTTTTAAAAGAAAAGGACAAAGCATTTATTTAAAATCTTTTCTAAATTAGGATCAACTTTGTCATGGATGAAGAATAGCTAAACTATTGTTGAACTCTATTTTTTAAAATGTATCTGTTCACGAATTGAAGGGGTATTCTTTGAATCTAAAATGAGCTTCTCTCATTTGAAGGGAAAATGTTAATTTAACCACTATTTTAGATTTTATTTACAAAAAAACTTGGTGTTTAGTTACATATGCCACCCCCACAACAAATCTAAGAAATCAAATGTATTTATATTTTTAATCACATTTTCTAATTATACATTGTATACACGGAAAACAAAAAAAAACCAAAATGTCCTGAAATGTACATGGGTGGCCTTCTTCATCCTTCTGTCTCTGGCTTTTAGTGCTGGACAAGGCAGGGCAGCTTAATTGTCAAAGGCTATGGGTCTCCACCTTTCAGGCTTTGAGCACACAATCCAGGGATCACAGGATTAAAGGCTATCAGTTGACCCTTTCACTCTCTCTCCCTTTTCCTTTTTCCCTTGGTGAATCATTGACGCTTATATTATTTAATTCTCTCTGGAATATGGAATAAGAATACTACAGAGGTATTCAAAGAGGACTCAATCTAAATTCTACCGTGGGGAAAATTGAAAACCGTTTAAAGTGTCAAGCAGCAGAACTAAATGTAAGTGTCTATGATCCTTGATATTAACCAAGTAATCAGAGATGCATGGCTCTCTTTTTTAACATAAAATTCTTTTCCTTAATATTTATACTCAACTACACACTGATAAACAGAAGCACTTAGTAAAAACTAAATTAAATTATTCCATTCTTTCATAATGAATAGGTATTAGTGTCTGTCCAATTTAGAGTCAACCAATTTCCCAGTTTTATGATTTCTAAAGACTAAATGTAATTGTCTTGGTTTGTTTTGTATTGCCATAACAGAATACCACAAACTGGGTAATTTATAATGAACAGAAATTTATTTGGCTCACAGTTCTGGAGGCTGGGAAGTCCAAGAACATGGCATTGGCATCTGGCAAGGGTCTTCAGGTTGTATCATCCCTTGGGAGAAGGCAGAAGGACAGAAGAGTACAGGAACAAAAGAACAAGAAGTGGCCAAACTCGCTTTTATAACAAACCAACTCACAATAACTAACCCACTCCCATGATAACTCACCCACTCCCTTGATAACAACATCAGTCCACTCATGACAGCAGAGCCCTCATGACCTACTCATCCTTTATTAGGCCCCACCTCCCAACACTGTTGCATTAGGGATTAAGTTTCCAACACATGAACCTGTAGAAAACACATTCAAACCAAAGCAGTAGTGCCACACTCATAGTCTGCAGAGAAAATCCACAGAAAGCATGCCTTGATTCTTCCAGTGAAGAGATATGAACAGGCTAAACCAGCTTAGAGTACAAGTTTCTAGAACAAAACTTGTGTCACCAGCACATTTTATTTTTTAAAAAAATAGCATGAGGTTTTGATTTTTACCTGCTTTATTTAAATAATTTTCCTTTTGACGATGTTTAGTCTTTATCCACTGACACCTAATGTGCCCCCTAGTTAATGACTTAGGAGATACAAAAGCTTAATTTGAGCATTTAAAAGGCAAAATTTTGTGGTCAGGGAAGAAGAAAGATTTCATATCGCTGACTCTTAGAGAGTACTGTCAATTTATTCTATTTCTCGTCTTCTGCTTGAGCTGTTCACCCACAGTTTCCAAATCAATGAAATTATAATAGAATCAATTCCCATTTGTAATTGTGTGCTTGTTCTGTAAGAAATCCTCCTATCATTAAAAGAAAAAAGGTACATACTCTTAGGGGTATAACTGAAGAAAACAGAGACTATTTTAGCAAACAGTACTTATACTTAAAAGACAATAGCCTATAAAGCCTTGGGAAAAACAATATTTAATCTCATAGCACTAAATTTTTCAGGGATACCACACTTATCTTCTCCCTGCTTTCTTATTTGTTTTCTTTATCATATGTCATCCACCAACTTATTCAAATTCACTTTTTCTCCACAATCCCTGAAGACATTTGTTATCACAAGGGCCTCTTTGCTGTGCCTATTGAACATTGTAGAGGAAAGGTATGAGAAAGGAGAAATAATTTACAGTTTCTTATTCAATCCCAATGATAGAACTCTGAGGGAAGGAGGAATGAAGAGAGGGCATTGTGATCATGCCCATTTCACCTGGAGAGGAAAGCTCAGAGATCAAGAGACTTGCCAGAGTTGGAAAGTTTCTGTCAGAGCCAAGCCTGGAGCCAATATCTTCTGAGCTTTAGTTTAGCTCTCTTTTCACATCACTATGGGTCTTCTCTACTGATTTCCAGGATGGTTAATGTCCATTACTAAATTTCTTATCCTTCTTCTCATCACAAAGGAAGGTGAAAATCTGGTTTGAATCAAAATATGAGAACGTAAAATATCTCACAGGATGTGAAGATACATACTTTCTGTAAGTTTTCAAAATCAGCTACAGTAGGATAATGTCTATATACAAAAGAAATCAATCTACTTTCACTATCATTACTTAAATTTGTGCCAATTTTTTCTTTTCTGCTAAGAAATTATTTAAAATATTAGAGTTCATAATATTTTTAGTAGTTATGTTCTGTTGTTCTTCACCCAAAACTGGCCACTCCTAATCCAACACTACCCAGTATTACTTAACTTATGACTTATCTCATGGTTGTGAACATGGGTCCTGAATTAAACCTAGATATACTGTTGTCTTCTATGTTCCACATAAAGTAGCTACTACATTTGTCAAGCATCCTTCACCTAAACAATGTCATTCAATAATATCAAGAAAAATATGGTTTATGTGCACATATATGTCTTAATTTTGGTGCATATCAATCATTTGAAGTACACTTGAAATTTACTTTGTTTTTTAAAAAAGATAATAGCATGAACAACCTTAAACTATGAAACACTTGAAAAATTTAATCTGCAGCACTGAACATATACGTCCATATGCTACCAGAGCTGGCTTTACCAATAAGCAGAGTCTCATACCCATAACATCAAATCTTTCTCCTTTTTATTGTAATTCACAGCTTGATCATCCAGAGAAATGTTACTTGCACATTATTATTCAGCACAATCTCATCAACTTTATCCTTTAGCAATGACCTTACGATAAGAAATTAAGCCCTTTGAAATAGCATTTGTAATTATTCTATTTCCATAAGATTAACATGTCAAATATCACAAGAGTACATGTAACAGTCTTTTGAAGCTTAAAACCCTCTGGTCACATTTTACTTAAGACCATACAAAGCATTATCACAATGTAATCAGCAGAATATAAATTGCTAGGTGGCCCATATGTTTTATGCTCATTCATTTATTCATTCTTTCCACAATTATTTATTAATACATCAGTGTTCCAGGCACCACACTGTTGGAATACAGAGAAACAGAGAAATAAAGATCATTCTCGGTCCTAAAGGCATTCACGGTTTAGGGGGCAAAGCAGACTTATTTTTAAAAATAAAAGTTACTCTAGTGTGGGATATGAGAAATACAAATAAAGTTAGATGTCTTGAAACCTTAGCATGAAGAACACTTCTACGCACAAAACAAGAAAACTCCTCGTAGAGGAAATAACGTGTTATACACATACCATATTGTAGCATATTTCGGAATTTCTTTCCCTTTTAGGGTTGAATAATAGTTTATTGTATGTATATATGATATTTTGCGTATCCATATATCCATGGATGAAAACTTGGGTTGCTTCTACTTTTTACCTATTGTGAATAATGCTGTTATGACCATGAGTAGACAGTATCTCTTCCAGACCCTAATTTCAGTTCCTTAGACTATTAACCAGAAGTGTAACTGCTGGATAATATCAGATAGAGTTTCTTTTTACAGTGATGAAAATGGTCTGGAA
The DNA here is from genome assembly GCF_020740605.2 of Lemur catta. Taxonomy (NCBI): domain Eukaryota; kingdom Metazoa; phylum Chordata; class Mammalia; order Primates; family Lemuridae; genus Lemur; species Lemur catta. The sequence goes on along the minus strand of NC_059128.1, from coordinate 48,985,434 downwards.
TCAGATAGTGGTAATGATTACACAACTCTGTGAATACACACACACAAAAAAAAATCCCACTGGACTGAACACTCTTTCAAAAAGAGAGATTGTGTTTCTCTTTTGAGAGAAAGAAAAGTAGGTGCTCATGAATTTGCTGTTTAACTGAAATTCAAGTGAGGCAGTTTACCCATCACATTCAACAACAAAAAAAATACTTTACTTTATAAATAATAAAATAAAGTGGGAAGGGGGGAATGAAGAAGGAAGAACAGACAAGAAAGACCATAGAGAGAAAGAACATGAAAAACAACTTAATAGGAGAAAGAAAAATAAAAATGGACGTGAGCCCACATGCAAATTTGGATTAAAGTGTAAACGAACAAAATTCTTTCAACTTGGCCTGAAATTTATCTCCCCTTATACACTCTTACCCTAACCACATCAACCCTCTTTCTCATCTCAGCTTTCCTTCTTGCATAAGCATGAGAATCTGAGATAAAGTGCTAGTATTATGATCTCCAATTCACTTAATTTGTAGGGATCAAAGTAAATTATCATCTATTAAGTGAAACAGTTCGCTGGAAAGAAACCTGATTTAGAAGTCAGAAAACTTGGGTTCAATTCAATTCATCTATTTTCCAATCTCATATGCTGTCAAGTTGAAGTTCTGAGTATAGTGCCTATGGTTGAAAACTTTGACTTTCTCATCATGTTAGTAGTAATTGATTTAAAGATCTAATAACATGCATCGAGAATTCAAAATACCATCTATGGTTCATGTCAAAATGTGCCAATTGCAAAATGGTATTAAAATCAATATAATCTGGAAAGAAGTAAAACTGCAGTTGGCTAAATAAACTTCAAGAGATTTCCATAACAGCTGTGCACAGGTGATAAAGATGCAGAGGTCACAAATTTAGTGACCTTTTTGACACAAAATAAAAAACATGAACCACTTTTCCTTAGCACACAATGAACTTTAACTCATTTCCTTTGAAATATAATGGACAGTTTGTCTGTGCTATTTTCACTGAATGAACATGGGACTTTTCCAGTTTCACTGTTTACATTCTAAGCATATTCTGGAAGCACAGGCTGGAAGGTAATGTGAGGGATGTGTAAACTAAAAATTTTTTTTTTACTTTTCCCCATATATGCCCTAATATTATAAGATCTTCATGCTATTTTTATTAATTCTATAGAATCCATGTGGTTTTTCTCACATGCCAAAGAAAAAAAGCAAAAAGAAAATAAGAGAAGATGAAAATGAATAACTGGCCAGATACTCTGGATCTTACTTTCTCTCATTAGTTTTCATTCTTATGATCCTTATCAATCACTATTCACCTTTCCAGAGCAACTGTATGCAAGAGGCTGGCTAGGCTTTGGGATTCCAAAAAAGAACTCATAATATGATTGAGGAGATAATATTAATATTAGTCACCATGAAGGTCTAATTAATGGCATATACAGTAACTGTGAAGGGATTTCAATGGAAGAATAGATTGTTAACATCTAGGGCAGTTCGAGTACTTTGTGAATGAAGTAGTCCTTGGAGACTAAGACTTAAGTGGAGAAAATTGGGTAATGCATTCCAAACTTTATCAATAGTATGAGCAAAGCAAAAATTGCAAGTGGCATGTCCAGAAACAGCAACATTCATACCAGTGCATTAAGAGCTGAGATTTCATACAATGATGTTTTAGAGCATGTTCTCACTGATTTGAGTTCAACTCAATCACTTCCTACCTTTGCCATGTTAGGTGATTTCTAATCTCACTGAGCCTCAGATTCCCTACCTGTGACTATGTCAATGGATAATGGATATTAACTGGTTTCCCTGATCATCACCTAAATGAACATCGGGGAAGGATACCAATTGGATATCAGACTGAGATGGAGGGTGGGGGGAGGTGATGGGTGCATGCCTACATGATGAGTCTGTTGCACACAATCTGGGGAATGGTCATGCTTGAAGGTGCTGACTCGGGGAGGTGGGGGCTTGGGGGAGGGGATGGAGGTATGACTACATGGTGAGTTCCAGGCTCACTGTCTGGAGAATGGACACGCTTGAGGCTCTGACTCAGGGGGATGGGCGGGACATGGACAGTGTGTATAACCTGAGCTTTTGTACCCCCATGATGAGCTGAAATTTAAAAAAAAATTATTTTATTTTAATAATTTTCCAGGATTCATCTTTATCTCTATGATTATGCAGAATGAAAATAGCATCTTCTCTATACTAGGAATATTATATGAATAAAGAAGGCTAAACAATTATTAAATATAATATCCAAAAGAAAAAAAAATAAACCAGATTACTTAGCAAAATGCCTTGCATAAAGCAAGTTCTCAATAAATATTAACTATTATTGTCTCATAAGGGAAGTGTGAGCAGAGATTGGAGACATAGTTAGGAGGCATATTGCAGATGATCTATAGACCAAAGAATCTCTGAAATTTCTGAGTAAAGTCACCTTCCATACATTCTATACTCACATAGCCCCTAATTCCACAATGTAAATAAATAACCGCTGTGGACTCATGGCCTCATATATGACAATTAAATATACAGATTCCAGTATTCAAACACAGATTTAATGACTCAGATTCTCCAGAGCTGGGACATGAGGAATTTATCTTTCTTTAAATGATTCTGATGGACAGCCAGGTTTGAGAACTGTTCACTCAGACCACAGAGCCCAAGAAAGATGCAACCAAGACATGAAATGAAGAAAATAGAGGGGGAAAGTCTTTAATCGTAACAGCCACAAATATTATATTCTATTAAACTTAAGGATATTAACAAAAACCAATCCTTTCCACGGTCACACCTTATATCTTGTCATTGCAGGAAATTGCACTACTTCTACAATCAATCCAAATATCTCCATCTCTAACAATGACTTCTTCCCATCCACCATGCATCTTCATCTACTATGAGTGTTTTGGGGTTATATTCATCTGCTCAGGCTGCCATAACAAAATATCACAGACTGGGTGGCTTAAACAATAGACATTTATTTTCTTACAATTCTGGAGCCTTTCATCCACAAGCTCCTTTCCCAACTCTTTCCCCTAATTAATCCTTCTCAATTTTGGAGCTTAGCTCAAATACCACTTACTCAGTAAGCCTTCAAAACCCGGTCTAGGTCTTTGCTGTTGCTCTTATAAAAATGTGTGTCTTCATTTAAAAGCCCTATCTCAGTCTGTAATTAAATATTTTTCAGGGTTAATACATGATTAATGTGTGCCTCCTGTGCTAAGTAAAAGTTCCGTTGATTCAACATTATTAATTTCTTGACACCAGGGACTTTGTATATCTTTTTAGCACCCTTGATTCATATTACCTAGCATAGTGCCTGACACAATTTAGGTACTCAGTATTTGTTAAATAACTGAAAGCCTACATTCCTTTCTAAATAAAACTGCCTTGACCATTGCTACTGAGAAAGATGCAGGCAATCAGGTTTTGTACCAAAATGCCAACACGATAGCATGGCTAATTAGACCAAAAGTATATCAGTGCCTTAAAATTTCATGGTTTAAAACACCCTCCATTCATTTAGCTCATGATTATATGGGGCAGAATTTGTGCTGGGCCAGTTGGTTGATCTGGGCCAGGGTTGGCTGTTCTTGGTTGGGCTCAATCATGTATTTGCAGTCAGTTTACAGGTGGCCGAGGGCTGGCTAGTCTAAGGTGGCTTAGCAGGGACTGCTAATCTCTGTTCACTTGGTCTCTCAACCTCCAGAAAGCCTAGTCCCTGCATATTCATGTGGTAGGTTTCCAAAAGTGATAGAAGAAGTGCTCAAAGCCTCCAGAGGACTAAGTGTACAACTGCACAACATCACTTCTGCTTCATCCTACTGGACAAAGAAAGTCATTAAGCCAAGACTCCATCTCTTGGTGAGAAGAGAGTCACATTGCAAGGGTGTGACTATAAGGAACGATGGGGAATTGTGACTCTTTGCAACATACCACACCTCTACTGGAAGGCCAATGACTTAAGGCATGATATGGAATATAAAGGTGAGCCAAGGCAGTAAGATCGTTACTCTCAGGAACCTAAAGAATGCAGAGACACAAGGAAACTGAGAAACTTAGAGTGAGAGCTGAAGCTGAAAGGAGTTGGGGAGGGGGTGACTACATTGGACCCCATATCAACCAAAATTATAAAGGAACTAAAGCTCTGAATAAGCACAGGAAGTTGGTAGAGAAAGAATGGCTCAGACACCAGAGCAATGCAGAGAGGCCATGAGAGAGTCTCTGAGAAAGATAAAGAAAGAAGCTGGAAACAAGAGCTGTTTTAATTCTTCCTTACCTTTCAACACCATATGTAGTCCTACAATAGACTCCCATTTTATTCAGGCTGAACTCTTCACAATCAAAAGTCTAACCAGATCAGTATATGAGAAATGTATGAGCAATCTTTTCTTTTTCTTTTTCTTCCTAAATAGAACTATCTCACCTACACACCCACTCCAAAAAAAGAGAGAAAACTGCTTCTTTGAATGCATAAGTGAATTTTATGACTGGAAGAAGAAGAGTTTGGTAACACAAGCTTTGAAATAGCACAGTACACCAAATGTTTGCAAATGACAAAATAAGGTTAATTTTCATGGAAGAAAATATTTTCTGGAAAGGGTCAATGTTCTTACATCATTTTATGGGAGATATCGCTTTTAGGTCCATCTTGCCATTTTCTGCTGTTTTCATTAGAGAACCACCAACACAAAGAAACATGGGCTTCATTATAAGATGTAAATATTGTAATCTGCATAAAGAAAATCATATTACAAGCTAAATATTACCCATTTGGATTTGCAGCCAAGTTACAGTTCACTAAATCCTAAGTACTTTTTTTTCCCATCCAAAGCTATATTGCGTTTCAACTCTCTTGTTAGAATCTGATGCTAGGAATTGACAAGATAATAGGATGGAGAAAGTTTTCAGATCTCATTTACAGCAGATCAGAGAAGGGTCAGTTTCCTGAGTAATGAAGCATTGTCTGGTTGTCCCTAAATCACGCCACACTCTGCCCAGTCCCAAGAGGCTTACAAAGCATCTGCATTATCACTATCTTTCAGAGCATTACTCTAACACCTCACAAAAGAAAAGTTATACTAAATGATCTGGGAATTGAGAGATACAAACACCAAACTTCAGAATTCAGTTTAAAAAAAAAACATAATCACAATTCTCCTTGTAAGAGAGACAGACACTTGCAATTCATAGAAACAGCTTTTAATTTACATTCAACACTAGATCTTTTTGTCTAATTTGTTCTTTCTCAATCTAATGTGTCTTGAAAGCCCCCATTGACAACCTGTTGCTAATAAAACACAGAGGAAAATAAAGATTCACTACCTCTGCCCCACATTCCAATTTTATTCTCATAGCTTCGTTCTCTGGTCTGTACATATTTTTCCTCCACTATTACCTTATAGAATAATGCCAGATCCTGTGAGTGATGTGTTTGGCTTCCCTGGGAATGAAGGAAACATGATGTTGACAATTAATAAAGGAGAAAGTAGTCCTTAATATTTGTCTTTCAATTTCAGTATCAAATATCTACCTTTAGCCTCCTGCTTGGTTCAGTTAAACCCCTACATAGTTTCTTGACATTTTGAAGGACAGAAGGCTTTTATAGAGCTCCCAGGGTTTCTAGAGTGACAATTCATATACTATGATAGGCACCTAGATCAGCAACTCAGTTGTCAGACTCACCAGAAACAGCATCTCTCTGCAAACATCATTATATTCCATAGTAGAAGCCATTATGAATTAGTTCAGAAACTTCCACTCTGCAAAATTCACACAGATCTAAAACTCTTTTACCCAGGCCTTTGTATCTCATAGCATGAAAATCAGGAGCCTGAACAAATACCACACAAGCTGATTGCATCAGCTTGATTTATCTGAGTTCTGATCTGCGAGCCTGGGCTAATTTATAGTGATTAGATCATCATTCATGTCCTCATTGATTCCAGAAACCTATCCCCACCTCCTGATAGTTTACTCCACATCAGTTCACATGATCTTTCATACAGGCATTCCTTTGGATTTCTTTACAGATTTGTGTGCATGACCAGAGGAAAGAAAAATAATTTTAAGAAAAATCAAGGTAACATCTGCCAAAGCATGATAAAGTCAGGGAAAATATTCATATATATGCATGCATACAGGTAAGGTCCCATATGCTAAAGTATATATTAATAGCATACATAATTTCCCTTTCTTGCTTAAAATAAAGACTTTAGTGAATCTGACTTGAATTTAACTCTTTAAATCCATTCCTACTTTATAATATAATAGAAATAGTGGTGTGACTATTACTATTATAGAAAAACCTGGAGCCTGCCCAGGGCAGGGGAAGCCAAGCTGGGCCAGAGAAGCGGCCCTGGGACTAAAATAGGAAGGTCTGTGGGATGTTCTCCAGCACTTGGGTCACTCTATATTCATAGCATTCTTTTCATAATAACATTAGAACCAGAAGGTTTTCATGAGAAGAAAGCTATAATGAATGTATTCTTAAGATGGAGAGGAACAACCAATGTGATGGGGCTAAATGTTACTTATTTGTTGTGGTTTTGGGTTTTGGTTTTGGTTTGGTTTGATTTGGGCAGCAGTTTTAATTCTGTTCTTCTGCTTCTAATGTACAAACCACTACACAAGTTAGCTCCCGACTTTCCTGCTATGTTCTCTATTTGTTTTCCTTTCTTTTAGTTACCTATCCTCTTCAGCCAGCTCTCAAAATCCATTATGATTATAAATCCACTTTGCATTTATGTTTCATTTAGTGTAAAAAGTACTCACATGCCATATTCATTTAAATCTTATAATAACTCTATGAGATGTATATTATTGTCACCACTTTAAAACTAAAGAAAAAGGGGTTAAAGTAAAACTAAATGACTTCTTTTCAATCCTAGTAACATCTAGCATCTATTGAGCACATGTAATGAGCAAGGCTTTGTGCTAGGTGCTGTATCTGCACTGTTTCTTAATTCTCTCAACAGCCCCGCAAGGTAGGTATTATTAACTCTCCTTATGTTACAGATGAAAAAACACAAGCTCTAGCAAGCTTAAGTAACTTGCCCACCATCAGGCAGCTGGTAACTGGCATAGCTAAGATTTTCCTGAGGTTACATAACCACCAAACACCAGAGCCAGCACTATATCTAGGTTTTCTGATTCTGAATCAGGGATGAATCTATTGCAGTTCTTATGCTTCCACTTCAAGCCCTATATCGTGGCAAAATACATTCGGTTGTCTTCTTTTGTTCAAAAATTCTGAATTAAAAGTGTTGGAAGGTATCATAAGAAAAGGAGAAAAGAAAGTATTTTCTCTAGAGGTTATCCTTCACATACAAGAAGGCAGAGCAGAAAGAGTTAAAAGATACCACCGAAGCTGACTTATCCCATAATTTATCTCGTGCTATAAAAATGAAAGACTTCTTCAGTTTCCTGACAGCCTTGCTGTCTTAAAGGTGAAATGCCCTCAGGGTCCATAAATAGGTTTTGTCCTTTTGGAATGCTCAATGTTCCAAAGTGTTTTTTATCTTTAAAATATTAAGTAAACACTGTATAGTACTCAAATGGGCTCTGGGGATATCTCTGGTTTGATTCTGGCCCTTCAGCGAAGCTACTGAAGTATAGATCTGAAGAACTAATCAAAAGAAAACTAAATTCACAGCTTTCTCTAAATATTTTATAGCACAACATTTTAGAGTGTCACCTGCCTGCCGCCTCTGCCGGTGTGTGAGCTGCTGTCTTACGACCTCGGATCGTGCTGCCCGCGTGGACGCCGTGTCCACAAAAGCAAGAGCCAGCAGCTGGAGCCTGGCCACAGAGGGGAAGGCGCCGGCACCTGCCTGCAGCAGCCTCCTTTTCCTGTTTGACTTCCCCGCTGTAGGAAAAAAGCACATTAGGAGCTGATCGAGATGAGCAATGATTTGCCAGGTTTCCGTCATCCCTCCGGCAGCAGTGTCCACGAGGAGCACTTAACACTGCGTGGAGAAAATGGTTCCCAGCCATTGACTTCCTCCCGGAAGCAGCCAAGCATTTCACAAATGGAGACCTGGAGAGCAGCAGGGCTATCTCGGCTCAAACTCACCCCTGCTGCCGAGACGAACAAAACAGCCACTAAACATTTAGTTTGCCAACAGTGTGTGTCAGTAGCATCATCATCTATACACAAAGGCTTTTTAATAGCAATTCTAAATGAAGCTCCAACACATTCCCCCCCACCCCCTTATGAACTCTCGAAGTTCCAAGAGCAAAATCAGTCAAGGGATTTATTTTCAAGGTACGTCCTACCTTCAACAAAGGAAAAGAGAAACTGGCAAGCTTTTTCCAGACTAGCAAGCAGTTGTGCGCACACACACACACACACACACACAAAGACAGACATTGTGCTTTTTGTTCCAGGTCCCAGAAACACTCACTATCAATTTAAGCCACCATAAAGAATGGAATTTAAAGAACTCCATTTCTCTCTCTGCTTCTCCAAAGACCTGAGCTACTATACTATAGGTTAGGATGAGAAAACACAGAGACCTCATACCCACAGCATTTCCCCCTTTCTCCAAAGTGTACATTTCTTTTTTCTTGACTCTCTAAAATATGGAGAAAGGGGAAAATGCTGCACTAAAAGATCCCTCCTAGGCAGGAAACACGAGCTTTAAATCCATCTGACATGTGGAGTTGGGCCAAAGCCCCTTTGTACCTCTTCATATCCACTGATTCACATGAGGGATGAGAAACCTCAAAGGCAAAGAATTCGTAGGTAGGCCAGGATGAGGGTTCAGAAGGCATGTCTGGCAAAAAGAAGGTCGGCGGGGAGTGAGGGGAAGGATAAGGTAAATAGCCTGGGAGCAATGCAGAGTCCTTGGGAAAGAAATCCTTCCAAGTGGAAAAGGTATGTGACATGATGAAACAGACTCAGCAACAGAGTCTAAAGTTTAGAGGAAAGTGGCAATCATGGGTACTTCGAAGTGGCTGTTTGACACTGTCCCTACTCAGAAGAAAGGTGAGACTCAGCAGCCTGGAGTCACAGCAGAGCACCATGGCCATCAGGGCAGGGTGGAAGGTGATCTGGTACGTGGTACCCAGTAGAGCAGTGACAGCAGCCACTTAACCAGGAGCAGCATGGAACATGCCCCAGAAATGTACTGAGAGACCAGAGCCTGAGGAAACCTGAGGGAGTGAGGTTGCCATCCTGCCTTGAGGTCACAGTGTTGGGGGGGGTATCCAGCCAGAAAAACTCTGGAACTACACATTAGTGGATCATATTTATACCTCCTGGATGTTGCAGGTTACTGAAGCACAATTATTCAATTTTCAGATACTCATTTTTTAAAGGTTATAGCTACCCACTCTAGAAGTACAACAACTATTTGATTTCCCAGCATGAACTTCACATTGGTACTTCCCTATATTTTTAGCTGTTCTGTGTTCTCATCGAATCCATTGCCATCCTTAAAGACAGGTAGTGCCTGTAGTATCAACACATACAAAGAGTGTCTGAAGTCCAAGTATCTGTGTTAATAGTTAGGCACTTATTAACACAAACAACTCCACTTAGACTAATGTGGAGATTTCTAATATATAAGGTGGTAGATATTCTAGGACTCTGAATTTGTAAATCTTTTCCTTATATCTTCGATGCTACCTTAATTTTCAAAAAACAATGCAAATTATAAAGAACACATGGTTTTGCTTTGAATAGAAAGTATACTTGAGCTCAGTTAATTTCCTGACAGCCTTTTGAGATGTGTTAGTGAAGAATTAATGCACCCTGCAGCCAAAATATTTTGTTGCTATGCCTTCCAACTGGATGATTTTTAAAGTAATTGAAAAAGGTTTCAAACTTATATGAAGAAGTAGCAGTCATCCCATTTTTCTGTCCCCTTTTACAATAAAACCACTTGAAAGAACTGCCTCTATTTTTTCTCCTCTTATTCCTTCCTGAATCCACTCCAATCTGTTCTGTCTCACAAATGCTATGTTGACAAATCCAACAATGTCAATTCTTTGTTCTTATTTTACTCAATCTATGAGCAGAAACTGGCTCCTCGGTGCATTTCTTTTTTTTCTCGACTCCCAAATTTACTTCTCTGGTCTGCACCTCTCCCCTGAACTCCGGACTCATGTATCCAACTGCCTATTTCACTTTTTTACTTGATAGCTAAAGTATTTCACACTTAACATGTACAAACCCACAGTCTTCATTTCTTCTTACTCTATTCTGTGCTTTCTCCTTTGATTTTCCCCAGTTTCAATAAATATCAAACCCATTCCTTCATTATTCAAAAACCTTGTAGTTACCTTTGACTCTTCTCTTTTACTCAAACCCCATTGTCAAATCTGTCAACAAATTCTACAAGATTGACCTTCAAAATATATCCCGAATCTAACCACTGTTCACCATCTCCATCACTGCTACCCTAGTCCGGGCTTCCACTGGGATAAGAAATGATCCCTTTCTTATCTGGATAATTGCAATAGTCTCCTAACAGATGTTCCTGTTTCCATTCCCTTGTTCCCTAGTCTTTCTACACATAGCAGTCACAATGTTTCCGTTAAAATATAGTCAGATCGTGTCACTTGTCTGCTCAAAACCTTGCACAGCTTGCTATCTATCACAGAGTGAAATCTAAAGTTCTTACCAAGTCTACACAGCCTGACCTAATTTGGAGCTAATCACCTCTGTGATGTCATCTCCTACTGCTCACTCTCATTTCTTCCTCTGCCACCAGGCTGACCTACTTGCAATTCTTCCAACACCTCAAACATGTTTCCATCTCAGAGCCTCTGCACTCCCTGTCCCCACTGCCTGGAGTTATCTTCTCTCATCTTCATGGCTCACGCCTTCCCTTCCTTCTGCTCTCTGTTCAAATATCCCCTTACCAGAGATGCCTCCCCTGACTTCCTGACTACTCTATATAAAGAGAACACCCCTCATTTCCACTTGTCACTCTCCTTCCCCTTGCCTGGCTTTGTTTCTCCTTCAGAGCACTGATGATCACCTGACATAATCATTTGGCCTCTGACATTAGAATGTGAGCTCTACAAGAGGAGGGACATTTTCTGCTTTGATCACGGCTGTAACCTCTATCATTCAGATCATTATCAAACACACCCACCACATGTCAGCTCTTCCAAGACTTATATTTTTAGATATATCTGAACATCTCTAAATTGGGGCTGCATCTTATAATATGCAACATTTTTTCTTTCTTAGTAGCCCATAAAAGAGTGGTCAGTATTAAAATTGACATCTTAGAGACAATAAAATATGGTACTGGTATTCAAAATTTATTTTGAATGAACAAATAAATCCCATTTATTATATTTTCAGAAGAAGTATGGGGGCTCAAGCTCTTGGGAAAAAGGCTACTGAATTATAATTTAATATATAATTTAATCTACTGATTTTGAATGTTTATCTGATTGATAGTGAAATAGGGGTTATAGAACAAAAAATACAGATTAAAATATCAAGAGAAGGGCATTGTCAAATGGAAATAGAGTAGAGTAAGAAAGAGACAATACAGGCAAGAGAATCTCCAGGACTTATTTTAAAAATTTAAGGTAATTAATCAAACAGGCTTACATAACTCACTAGCCTCTGAGAAAAACACTGTATTAACATACAAAACAAAAATTATTCATAATGGTAACCTGAGAACTAGTCATCAAAAAATGAATAAAATATGCAGTGTGCTTAGTTCAAAAAGCAGAAAAATAGCACATCTTTTAAAATATGGTTAAAATATAAATAATTAATTTAGCTTTCAAAAGTGATAAAATTTAATAATCTGGGCACACTATGTCTCTCTTAATGAAGTCATCATCATGAGGGCGGTTCTCAGAGAACTTCTTTTGGTATTCACTTTACATTTGAACTAAATTTCATCAAGACCCAAGACAATCTCACACAAAAAGAAAATCTGGAGGCTGGGCACCATGGCTCATGCCTGTAATCCTAACATTCTAGGAAGCCAATGTCAGGAGTCCCAGACCAGCCTGAGCAAGAACAAGACCCTGTCTCTACAAAAAATAGAAAAAATTAGCCGGGCATGGTGGCAGACACCTGTAGGCCCAGCTACTTGGGAGGCTGAGGTAGGAGGATCACTTGAGCCCAGGAATTTGAGGTTGCTGTGAACTATGATGATGCCACTGCACTCTAGCCAGGGTGACAGAACAAGATTCTATCTGAGAAAAAAGAAAAAAGAGAAAATCTTGGAAATCATAGAATTAAAAAACCTTTTTACATAAATTCTAATCTTATTTCTTATTTTGATAGATGCTCTGAGTTGAAATGTGTTGGAATACTACTGATCATTTTCTTGTGCTTATGTATTGCATGCTTCTGCAAGTAAACTTACTTTTACCCACCTTGTATACTTCCTGCAAGATGATGGAGGGAAACAATTTCATAATTTTCTGATTGTAATTTTCTCTTTCTACTATGTTTTTGGTACACCCCATTAAGTTCTGCATATCATCATAAACTTAGAAAAATTTTTATCAAAGTAAGAAAATAATTTAAAAGTAAAATCAACAGCAAGTCGTGGTATTGAGGGGTGGGAGGTTTACTTTGGGGCAAAGCTAAGAGTATCACTTTCAGCTCCATATAAATGCAAACTGTTAATGCAGACTTCCATTGTTCATGTGAAGTTGGTTTTGTCCACAACGCTAATTTTCCACATCTCAGTTATTACAATGTTACATTCCTTTAACTTTAGTTCCCCAGTTGTTGCATAGGAATAACAATTCCTAAAAGGGTAATTATGAGGACTAAATAATGTCGTAATGCTGGTAAAAAAAAAAAAAAAAACCTGAATGATGTCTGTTACATAGAAAGAATTTGATAATTATTATTACCATTATTCAATTTATTGTTGTTATTAAGGAATTATTAAGAAACTTAGGCTAAAACTTCCCAGTCAAGGATCAATCTAGGTATCAAATCTAGATTTAACAGAACCTCCCTTTGGGCTGTTTCTGTGAGGATTCTGAGTGTGAACAAGGGGTGAAGGGTGACCCCTCATTTAAGTAATCAAGTAAATGAGAAAAAAGACTAGATCAGGGGTCCCAAATCTATGGTGAGTGGTATAATTATTTCATTATATATTACAATGTAATAATAATAGAAATAAAGTACATAATCAATGTAAGGTGCTTGAATCATCCTGAAACCATCCCCCCATCCCTGGTCCATGGAAAAATTGTCTTCCATGGAAATGGTCCCTGATGCCAAAAAGGTTGGGGACCACTGCTATAAATGATTGATTACATTAATTCTTCACCCCATTCTTGTATGCATGCCTTTGTCCTGTAACTTTGTAATACCCTCCTGCTCTGGGCATGACATTCTATTCCACGTCTGGTTTCTGGGCTCAACTAAGTGACTTTGCTTTCGCCATTGGCATGTTAGCAAGCAAAAGCATGAAAAAGCACTTGCACAATTCCACTTATTCTTTTACTCCTCTGCCTTTACCATGAGAACAGGCCTGCCTAGCCTGCTGGGGATAAGATGCAAAACAGAGCCAACAGGGCTCCAATCATTCCTGCTAAGGCCTTTCTAAATTCTACAACAGTGTCCAACACCCAAATATGTGAGAGAGCCCAATCGTGATCAGTGGGTACATGAATTATCCCAACTAAGACCAAAAGAACCACCCAGCTCACCTCCAAACTCAAGAGCTAAATAAATGTATTGGTTTTAGCCAGTGAGTTTTGGGTGGTTTTCTCACAGAGTTATAGTGACATTAGATAACTGATAGGGAAATTGATATGTGGCTGAGTGAAGACAGTGAAAAGAATGATGCCTCAGTTCTTTGTTGGTGAAAAAGACTACAGTGATAGACAGTAAAACCATTAAAAGTATCAAAGGCCTCAGTGCTTGCTTTCCAAAGCAGTAAAGAAAAAAGTCTGTCCCACTCCAAGTCAGTCTTAGAAAATCCAAAGGACAAAGTGAGTGGTAGCAGCTTGAAAGAGAAAAAGAGACCAAGCAGAAATCCTGGGTGTACAGCAAGCAGGAAAGGAAGAATGGAAGGAACTGACCTGGCCCTGAGAAGGACTGTGCACTCTACCCATCCTCTCTCTTACTGTTTCCCCTAAGTGGGAATTCTTTTGTAATAGAGAAAGAGTGAGAATTTTGCTGCCCCTGGGAGAAAATCGTGGGAGCCCATGTGACTTGCAATGGGAGGAAACTCAACAGAAGCCACTGATTGGGTGTTACAGGCCAATCTACCCCAGCCATGTAAAAGTGGCTTACCCAGCACACCCAAGAGCCACCCACTCTGCACAGACCACATTTTGATTGCCCCTGTTATTACTTCAAGCCAATATTGCAAATTTGAATATCAACGTAGCAGCTGAATTCCACTTAGAGACACATCTTAAAACAAGATCTCTTGGTGACTTTAATGACAATTTGTGGTTTCTGATTAGAAATAGAGCAAGTTTCCACAAGACAAGACTAACCATTCTTTCCCCAGACCATGTCACCTCCTAAAGGGACAAATCTAAAGGATAGGATGATGTTAATAAAGGTATTTTGTCACAGTTCAGGGGGATTTTTGGCCTGTTTGGTTTTTTGTTGTTGTTGTTGTTGTTTTAACTCAACTCATCCATTCATTCTTCCCACCAGCCCTTGCTGTAATTGACAGAAATTCTTTTTGGAAAGGCATTGGATCACACCACCACAATCAGTAAGAAGGACAGGACAGTGTGTGGTTGGTTAGTCCCCACCCCTAACATTTCCTGTGGTCCTGTGAAGTTCAGGCTGCTGCTGTCTGAGCCAGCCCTTTCGTCAAGCTGCCAATGCCACCTGCTTTGTTGGGAATTTACTGTATCTTCTACCTCAAATGTACAGCAGAAAAGATGATATTTTTTTCAACTAATCGTAGACGGTCTTTCATCTACATGATTACTGCCCCTTTGGTCCTGAAAGACAGCCTAGCTCTTTAAGTTTTACAGAACCCTCTGTGCAGGAACTAAGTTCCCAGGAGGCTGGGCCAGGGGTTGACTCGGGTGATGACCCCACTGAGTCACACTCTCAGCCTTCCTATAGTTGTAAGGGACTCCTTCCTTCCACTCTCTTCCACCTCAGAGTAACTTCTTTGTTTCCCAGGACCTTCTGTCAATATGTAGAGCAAACTCTTTTTTCTCCATCTTCATTAAACAGTTATAAATCTAGTGTTTAGGAGTCAAATCATCAGGTCCAAGGCCCTCAAAGCCGCCTCTTAGGACTCCTGGGAGCCAAGAAGGAATTAGGACTCCTAGTGCTTAACCCAATATCCCAGAGAATATGAGACAGATATGCAAATTCACATTCACAAGCAGCTGAACCTCACTGTGTGTGCTTCAGCATCAAGATTATACAAACAACTAGTTAGTCAGTTAGAGATGAGTATTATCATATATATACTCACACTGAAAACCATTTTGACACTATGATATGTTTGTCTTCTTTGTCCTAAATATTTTACCCAAGTCATCTTTCACCTTAACTTTTCTGAAGCTAAAACATATACATAGATAGGTTTTTTTATTTTTAGGGCACAATTTACAGTTCCCTCTAGAACATTCAAGTCACTGTGCTATGTAGGGTAGTTCTAACAAAGGAGAAAAGAGGGGAAAAAAGGCCTTCAACAAGACAATCCTTTATTACTGTAATATAATTCCAAGCTCAAGCTACTCTAAAAAAAATCACTGCAGTTTGTCACTAGAAAGCACCAGTGAAACATAAAATGTTAACAGTAACTCGTAGAGCCCCTAGGCATACATAGCAGTCCTCCTTCCCCGAAACAGTGGTGTGAGCCAATTCCTCGCTAACAGACTTCTGAATCAGTCCTGATGAATGAGAACATCTCCCTGGAGGAGTCACCCAGTGTGTTCACCAGACAGCTCTGGTTATCACCAGTGTTCTCGTGCCTTGAAAAAAATACAGTCAGCTCAACTCTCTTAGTGAAAATAGCCTTACTAATTACTGCTGAGTTCCAACCAGAGTTAACTTCCATTTTGTATGTATAACGTTTTCAGTGTATCACTGTTAATACCATAGCACCTTATGGCACTTTTAATAAGTCTTCTAAATATCTTAAAGCACCTAAATTCACTGTTATAAATAATCCAGTACATTTTGCCAGGTATAAAAATACTTCTGTGGTGCCTCTTCTCAAAGCAGCAGTTCTGGAAAGGCCCACCATTTCCTTTCTACTGTCTTTATAAGAAATATCCCACCAATAGCCTGGGAAAGGCAGCTCTACATGCTTTGTGTCCTATCATTTTCAGGTATAGAAAATAGAACCAGGATGGGACATCTGACCCAGACTGAGCCAATAAGATTCTCTCTCCAAAAATTTAAATTGGGACCCAGAGAGTCAGTCAGTCAGTTATGGTGAGGAAGCAAGGTAACCTCATGTAAATGCAAATGAGTCAGCAGAGAAGCCACTCTGCAAGAAAACAAAAACAGTGTTAGTTGTCTACTGCTGCCTAACATACTACCTCAAAACTCGGTGGTTCAAAACAACAAACATTTATTATTTCACAATTTATGAGGGTCAGGAATCTGAGAGCAGTTTAATTGGGTGATTCTGTTTCAGGGTCTTTCATAAAGTTGTAGTCAAGCTGTCAGCTGGGACTGCAGGCATCTGAAGACTAAACTGGGGCTAAAAGATCTGCTTCCAAGCTTACTCAAACAGCTGTCGGCAGGCTTCAGTTCTTCATGGGCTGAACCCCTTAAGAGGCTTGGTTCCTTGCGGTATGACATGGACCTCTCCATAGGTCTGCTCACTAAGGCAGCGTGCTTCCCCTAGTACCAGTAGCCCAAGTGAGGAAGACAGGGAGCACGTACCTAAGATAGAAGCCAAAGTCTTCTTTAACCTGACCTCAGAAGTGACAGCCTACCCCTTTTTCTATATTATAGTCAAAAGTGAGTTACTAGATCCAGCCCACACTCAATGGGAGGAGATCACACAAGGGCATGAGTACCAGGATTGGTGGGAGCCATCCTGGAGGCCGACTACTACCTCTGCCCTACGGCCCCCAGCGATTCACATCTCTCCCACACACAAGATTCCCTTATCCCCTCCCAAGGCCCTAAGAGTTTCACCCCTTTTTAGTGTCAGCTCGAAGTTCAGAGTCCTGTTGTCTAAATTAGGTCCAAGTGTTGATGAGGCTTCTCAGGTATACCACAGCCTTAAGCCTTAAGCACAGCCCCTCAAATGCAATTCTTCTTGATCTATAGACCTGAAGTTAAAGAAACAAATTATCTATTCTACTTCTCTACAAAGACACACACACACACACACACACACACACACACACACACACACACACACTTTCACATACCCAACATAAAATGGAGACAGGCATTGGAAAGCTGTTCTACATAATCCTGTCAAAAAGGGAGGCAGTGGGGTATGCAAAAAAGTCACTGGTCCATGGTAATTTTGAAATCCAGCTGGGCAAATGTTGGAAGTTCCTTGATTAGATTTCAAGGTCTTGGAATAATTTTCCCTGACTGAGCTCTACCTTCTCGGATTGTATTTCTAACCTCTGAGTCTTCCTTCCTTGTGAAATGTAGCATGTGTTTGTAAGTGAGCAGCTCTCATGGATCCCTTCCTTCCATTAGAATTCTGAGGTCCAAAGGGCACTGCTCATTCTGTACTGTCTGTTTCCCTGGGTCTAAGCTAGTGATGTTTCTGCATGTATAACTCTTTTAAGAACTTTGTAGATGTCCTGTGAATCATTTTGGTGTTAACTCCATCAGACAAAAGCCACAGTCACAAATCTCAAGATAAGCTCTTCTCTCTCTTGAGCCTTGGTCGAGATAGCTGAGGGAGAATGCTCTTAAGGTTTCTAGAAGCAGTATTTTTTGATTCAAAGGATCTGTGAGACACACCATTAATATCTTTAAAGGGCCCTTTGTGTGACTGAATAGTAGCCAGGGGCATGATCTTTGATCTTTCTAAGATCTTAACAGAAGCTTTGACAGTCACATCCTTTGCTTCACCTTTAGACTGTGGTTCTCCTGAGAGTGCTCTAGATTTGATCTTTAATCAAAGGCCACTTTTCAAATTTTGGCACTATTTGTCATCTGGAAAGACTGAGAATTTTCAACTTGACTCCTTTTTAATAGTCCTTACCTCAGTTTAGTTCTTTTCTCTCCATTTTACTATAAGTGGCAAGAAAAAAACCAGATAGCACTTTCAACACTTTGCTTAGAAATCTCCTTAACTAGATCACCCAGACTATGAAGCATATTTTCTACTTTCCACATTAATAGGCAACAATGTTGCTAATTTTTCTGCTACAAAGTTTTTTCCTTTCTTCGCTTTACTACCAGCAATCATAAAAGACCAAGGGGCTTCTATTAACAACTTCTTAAAGATACTGTAGAATTTCACTAACACTGTCCTCAAAACTCAGTGCCTAGTTTGAAAGCCACTCCCACATTTTAGGTTTTCATCATGGCAGCACCCCATGTCCAGGCTCTAAAATCTACACTCATTATCTATTGCCTAACAAATTACAGCAAAAAATTAGCAGCTTAAAACAACAAACATGTATTTTCTCACTGTTTCTGTCGGTCAGGAATCAGAAGCAGTTTGACCGAGTAATCTGGGCTCAGAATGTCTCATGAGGTTATAGTCGAACTGTCAGGTGGAGCTGCAACCAACTCAAGACTCAACATCTCCACTGTGGATAAGGGATCCACTTTCAAGTTCACGTTCTCATTGACAGGCTTTAGTGACGCAGGGTCTTTCAGACGGAGGGCCTCAGTCTCTCAGAGGACCTCAGTTCCTCACCACACCATGTGAGCCTCTTCATGTTGCTGCTTGACACGTGGCACTTTGCTTACCACAGCACAGGTGTTCTGAGAGAGGCAAAGTGCACACACTCAGGAGCGAAGTTGCTATATTTTTTAACTTGCTAATGGAAAAAAACAAACTCTGTAAAATAATTTAAAGAGGTTTATTTTGAGACAAACATGAGTGACCATGGCCGGGGAGCCACACTCAAGAAGCCTGGAGTAAGTGGTCCTGAGGCAGCTGAGTCACAGTTTGGTTTTACACATTTTAGGCAGACAGGAATTGCAGATAAAATCTTACATCAATACATGGAAGATATACATTCGTTTGGCTCAAAAAGGCAGGACATCTCTAAGCATGGGGTGAGGAGAGGTGAGGGGGGAGGGGGCTTATAGGTCATAGGTGGGTTCGAAGATTCTTTGATTTGTAATTGGTTAAAGAAATAAAGCTTTGTATAAAGGCTTAGAATGTTTTAAGTTAGGATAAGGAAGTCTGTTAATTAGGGACAAGCCACAATATACAGAGTCAAGTGATCCATTAAGCAAATTGATGGCCAGCAGGTATAATTTAACATTTGCTTTGCATGGCCTTAGGTCCTGTTAAGAATTTGGTATCTTACTGTCACAGAGTCTGTTTTGTCAGTCTTATGATCTTTGCTTTAATATTAATGCCAGTCAATTGTAATATCTAAACTCCAAAAGGGAGGTAGTATAATGAGGCATGTCCAAACTCCCTTCCCTTCATGGCCAGGAACTCAGTTTTAAGGTTTTTCTAGGATCCCCCCTTGGCTAATAGGGGGTTCATTCAGTTGGCAGAGAGTTTAGGATTGTATTTTTAGTTTACTAATTAAACCTGAAAAGTGATGTTCAGTTACTTCCACCTTTAGAAATGGGTCAATAAATCCAGCCAACACTCAATGGGAGAAGATTATATAAGGGAATGAACACCAGGAGGGTGGTCATTGTGGACCATCTTAGAAGCTACCTACCACACAGATCCTGAGATGAGAGGTGAACACCATGTAAAAAACAGAAACAAAGATGAGCTGATGAATTTCTAGTCTCATGGGACCTGTCTATTTCCTTAGTTGCATTCTGTAAGTTTATGGGATTCCTCTGAGCACTTAAAATAAATACGCATATTCCTAAGCAAGTTTGAACGAATTTATGCTCCTTATAACCAAATTATTGCTATGACTATATACCGTCTTCCTGCAGTGTCTGTACTCTACCTTCATGAGACTGAAAGCAAATAAGATGTACCTTTCTGCAACCTAAAGAAGACTCAGAATGTGAACTGACCTGAGGATATTGTAGAGCAGGCATGTTCTGTATTCTGCTGACCCTGTCAGCAAAAAGCTCTCTGCCAGCACATTAAGGACAGCACGTTTATATCAGAAGCTGTGCTTTTAATTTCTGTGACATGTAATGAGGCAGTCTCACTAGCCAGAGTATTTTATTAGATCATAATGTGCTAAATGTAGTTTAATCAAGAGATGTCATTAGATAGCTTCCCAATGAACTTCAGATGTAAGATGATTATACAACAAATTATTTCTGGAACCCCCATGAACAAATCTTAAGAAAGATGGGGTCTGTACTATGAGTAATAGTACTCACATAACTAGTAATAATAATGAAAATAGCTAACATTTATTGAGTACACACATAAGGTTCTCTTATAACTCAGGATGGCTATACTAGAAATGCCACTCTTCACAAACCTTTTTTTAGAAAACTTACACTGAGAAAAGAGAACTTACTAATATTTGTTACTAAGTGCTAATATCTGAAATATTACATTTATCTTTAGAACTCTAAAATGTAGCTGCAGTTACTATCTGCATTCCAAAGCTGAAGAAACTAAAGTTTAGCAGCACTAAGCAACTAGTCTAAGGTCAAATAGCCTGCCTACTAATAATTATACCCTTGGGTAGTCCCTTATCACACTATATTGGAAACAATCTGTGAGGTCAATCATCCTGGCAAAAGTGATGGTGTGTGAGTTCTGGTGCTAAGTCATAAAAAACATTTCAGCTTCTCTTAGATCACTCATTCTGGGGGGAGCCAGATGCCATACTGTGAACATTCAAGAAGTCACAGGTAGAGTGTCTGGTTCAAGATGGCTGTCTAGAGACATTGGACATCCACCCTCTCTAGAAAGAAGAAACAAAATTACAAATGGAAAATCATACCTGGAATGGATTATCAAGGAGAGAACACTGGAGTCTAATAGAGAACTCATTGGAAACACCTGATTCACAGAGGGAGAAAGAGGTGAGAGGCCAACCCAGCAGAGATCGGCAAGAGCCCAGAGGGACTTGGTATTGTGAGGAAAGGGTGAATAAGAGAAGCTTGGTGGACCACATCCCTGACTCAAGCATTATAAAAGTGATCCATGTAACCAAAAGTATTTGTGCCCCCATGATACTTTGAAATAAAATAAATAAATAAATATTATCCAGCCTCAAGTATTTCTTTGTGGCAACACTGAGTGGACTAAGAACCATGGCTGAGCTTTCATCTGAAAGCTTGACTAGGGAATAATCTGCTTCTAAGCCCTCTCACATAGCTCTTAGCAGGATTCAGTTCTTTGCTGGTTATTGGCCAGAGATTTCACTCAGTTTCTCTCCATATAGGCCTCTTCATAGAGCAATTCAAAGCATGGAATCTAGCTGCCTTATATCTTAGAGCAAGTGAGTGAGAGCAAAGGGAGAGTACGCAAGAAGAAAGCCACAGTCTTTGTAACCTACTCTCAGAAGTGAGACTACATCAAATCTGTCATATTCTGTTTCCTAGAAACAAGTCAGTAAATCCAGCCCACACTCAAGGGAAGAATTTGACGCAAGGGTTTGAATACCAGGAAGTGGGGATCATTGTAGGCTATCTTGGATATCACACATCACGCTGGGATATGACTCCATAGTCTGAGTTAATGCTCTTCATCATTACATTCTATGCCTCCCTTGAGTATATTCCCTTAAGTTATGAATTCCATTTATATAAATACAACCCCAGCATTGATTTTCCTTATAATCAAAGCACATCTTTCCAGAATATTTGGGGAGAGAGTGGTTAGCCTCAAGCCCATTCTTGAGTAACTCTCATGTTTCAGCTGCCTCCACTCCCCAATCATATATCTATTGTGAGTCACCGTTCAATCAGCTGTACTCAGACTCAATCTCTTTACTCCTCAAAGTACCACCAATTCAAGGCTTCATTCATAGGCAACTTTACTGATGGCTCCAAAGTAGCCAAAATGATTATATTGTCTCTCAGCAGGTAACTTTAAAATTGAGTATTAGCCAATCCTGTCTTTAAAGTTTTTCCAGCCCCTTAGGCACTGGAAACTTCTCACAGATCACCTTTCCCAAAGGCCCCACCTGCTACTTTATTCCTCCCTCTTCAGGGCTGCCCTATAGAGCTGTGCCTGTTGTTCACTACACAAGGGTGCTTGTCTAAAGGGATGAGTGAGGCACTGAAATTCAGCTCACGCTCTGCTCCAAAATCTGAGGCACATGTCTCGGCCAACACCATATAGTCTTAGTAATATAAAATGTTTGAAACAATATAAAATACTTGAACTCCTCAAACCAACGTATAAATGAGCGTGCTTTTGGTCAGTGCCTCTATTTTAGTGCTTCAAGAACAGATTGAAATCTTAGCAGCATACTGTTCTCAGGAAGCAGATTCCTAGGCATCCAAGTTCTATATGGCCTCAAAAAGACCGAAGATTTAATATACATTCCCTGTGCCCTATGGCATGCTTAGCACTCAATATGATAACTTACATGAAACAGAATGTTTAATGTGGAAATTTTAGCTGAGGCTACTTAGATAGGCTATATACCAGATACCAAGTGATTTTTGAGGAAAAAAAGCATGTGCCAATTTGCAAGACATTATCCAGAAACCACATCAAAGTATGAAATTGGTTTGTACCCGTAAGGGGGTATAAAAGACTTGAGAAAGTAGATCTGGGGAAAGGACTTTGTGAGGAAAATGAGGGTGCTGTGAGCTCTGACCCATCAGATCACCAAGAAGAAACAATTGAGAGGTTTCTGCTCTTTCACCTTCTGCTTAGGGGAAAGGGTGCCTCAATAGGACCACGTAGAGAGCCAAGGGTCAGCTGCCTCCCCAGAAAAACTGGGGAGCTGCTTTGGTGGCAAAGTAAATGCAGGCTGTTGCTGCATGAGGGAGGTAGCTGCATTTGCAGTCAAACCATACAGGAGAATTAACTGTGGACCAGATGGGAACCTCACAGAGCCAGGTGTCTAATTCAACCACCCGGAGGGGTCAAGGGGACCCCAACAGCAAGAGAGTATGTGTGAAGTGGATAACTGCACTCAGAATCAGCTCCATGGCATGTACCTTGTGCACTGGCACACGACCCTGCACTCAGAAGTGTTCCCCCACCCATGCTCTATGCATTGAAATTCTTGATAATTGTATCTTTGAACATTTTCTTAATAAGTCAAATGGGACAATGTGCATCTGCCATTCTTTGCTACTCCATTTACCATTTGTGATGCCCCATGACACAGAATTCAAGTGGACTCACAAGGCATGAGAGTTCAGTGAGACTCAAAGTTGAGTACAAGGTAAATGTGTCATGTCTATAACCCCAGTGGTTACTTAACAGCCCCCAAGAGCCCATGCTTTGCTTGTGAATTAGAATTTATTTTGAACACAAAAAGAAGGCAATAGCATTCTAAGAAACACAAATAGCCAAGGAACCTTATCATATTCTTTCTTACTCATTTCACTTTTTTGCATTAGCTAACAATTTACACTAAAAATAATATAGAAGGAAAGAGAAAGACAAGGCAACTCATAGTTCCTTTTCCTTTCGATCTTTCCTTATTCATCAGTAAGCCCAAGGTACAGAGTGTCAGTAGAATGTACACATATCAAGAAGCGAAATAAAACAGTCGAGATAGTTTTGTGCAGTGTTTCCACTGTTCTGTGCATGTACTATGTCCCAGCTACAAAACACAGTCTGTGTAGTTTCAGGAATTGTACATATAAGTTAAATGCTCTTATATTTGTTTTGAAAACTGCATTGCAAAATATAAAGATGAACAATAAAATAACACTAATTTAAAATATTTTTCTTGGAATGACATTAAATAGCAAAAACATCATGACAAGTCAAGAGACAGACTATAAAAGAGAAGAAAAAGCTTTATATTTTAGACTTTTAAAGACTCTTTTCCTACTTTTTGAACAAGGGACCCCGCATTTCATTTTGTCCTGGGCCCTGAAAATTATGTGGCTAGTTCTGACTACTCCCACCACTTAAGACTGTCTTCTTTTCCCTTAATTCCCTCTCACCTGGAGAGGTCCGGATACACAGTCAAGCTGGGAATAGAGGAGAAATATGGAGGTGAGTAAGACAAGGCCCTACCCATCCCAATACAAGGGGCCCTACAAGAGAAGAGGAGAAAGATTAACATTCATCTTTTTACTATTGTTGGGAATTAGATGTTCTAAGGTTTGAATTGAGACTGATTTTGACCTAAAATGACTTCAGTACAGTCTATTTCCTAAATGTGAGCAAAAAAGTAATGGAACCAGCTCTTCATTCAGGGGGAAGAAGAGATTATTTCACTAAATACATTTTAAAGGAGCAATGAGGGACAAAAGTTGCATTTTTATCATATCTCATAAGTCATGTTTGTTCAACACTCCATCTACAAATGAAACAGAAAGTTTGAAGAAGTCTGATCAGAGCTTTGTCCCTCCCAAAAAAGAAAGCTTTTCTTGGTTTAGAACATCTCAGTCATAAAAATTACATTGAAAATGATTAGACTCCACAGCTGACTTTACCTCACAAATTACCCATACATTTCAGCTCATGTTACAATTTCTTTGGGGAGCATTAAAATGATTTTTCAATTTTCTCACTCAATTTCTTCTATCTCTGCTGAAAATAAGAGACGACATTGCATGATAAGAGCAAGTCACTTTGAATTAGACCAACTTGACTTTTGTCCTGCAGTCAATCAAATACAGATCGAATGTGGGTTTTTTCCCCAAACAACAACAACAAAAAGACTATGAAAATTTCATAAAGAAGCACTTCTTATATTTTTAGAAATATAAAGATTTGTTTTTAAATTCCTCTATTTTTAATCTTCTGTCACACTGATAAGCTATGAATTTTAATTTATCACTTTACCACATCTTCAAAACAAGGAAAAAGCCAAGAAATTTATTTCTGAAGGATAAACACAATAAGGCTTCTGTTGTAATACATATCTTTAAAATGTAGAACTGTAATTATTTCAAGTGGTGCACCAAAATTAGCCTCTCCTGATCAATAGATTTTGTCTCTGTGATTTTTTTTCAGTAGAATAGAATTTCGTGCAGAACTTCCAAATCCATGTGGCAGAGCACAAATGCTTTTAAATTATTTTGAGAGGACTAATCAATACAAGAAATTTTATTTTCAACTGATATTCCCAAAATAAAACTCAATGTTATAAAGTTATAAAACATAAAGGTTAGGTTTAGAACAAATAATGAATACAATACATTATGGACTCATTGTGTTGAAGGATTTTCTGATTAAGTAAAAGTTCATCAATAAACAAATCTTAACTTTATAAGATGTGTCTGTCAAATCATGCTCTGTCTCTGAAATTATGCAGAAGCCCAAAACAGCTAGAAATTCTGAGCCCCTCAAGAGTACCTTGCAGTTTCTTAATTGGGATTTTTTTTTTAATGCTCTATCATCTTTATAGTACAGAAACTTTCTGGATGACATTTCACTGACCACTTAATGAGTGCCTCTTATGTTCCAGACATTGTGCAAGGTGCAAGAAACACAAAAACTAGTACCTTCAGAGTAGCATAGAGTTGCCAGATAGAATGTAGGACTCCTTGTTAAATTTGAATTTCAGATAAACAAATAATTTTTTGCATAAGTATGTCCCAAGTATTTTATGGGACATATTTTTTTTGCCAAAACTGGCAACTTTAGACTAGGGGAACTGAAGATTTTGTTCCTGCACTGCAGAATTAGTACCTGAACATATGGACACTACGAGCTGAGTTCTCTCCCTGCCTATCCTCTACTGGTGCCTTCCCCTCATCCTTCTATGTTGGCCTATTTTTCCTAAAGCTTATCTCTTCCTCTTTTTTGGAGTGACACCTTTCTTTGATGAAATGTATGTTCAAATAACTTCCATAAGTAATGATGTGTGAAAGATAGGACATTCTGAGTTCTTACATGGTTGACAGTGCCTTTATTTTGCCATCACATTTGATTGATCCGTAATCTGAGTATAGAATTCTGTATTAAAAATTATTTCCCAGCCAGGCATGGTGGTTCATACCTGTAATCCTAACACTTTGGGAGGCCGAGGTGAGAGGATTGCTTGAGGCCAGGAGTTCAAGACCAGCCTGAGCATGAACAAGACCCCATCTCTACAAAAAAAAAAAAAAACAGAAAAATTAGCTGGGCATGGTGGCATATGCCTATAGTCCCAGCTGCTTGGGAGGCTGAGGCAGGATGCTTTGAGGTTGTGGTGAGCTATGATGATGCCACCAGCCTGGACAACAGAGCAAGACCCTGTCTCCAAAAAACAAAACAAAACAAAAAATTATTTTCTCTCAGAACTTTGAAAACATTGCTCCATTATCTTCTAGCATACAGTATCACTGATGAGAAATCCAAGGTCAGCCTGATTCTCATTCTTTTGTGGGTGATCTGTTTTGCTTTTGTTTTTGTTTTCATTTTTGTTTTTGTTTTCTGAAAGGATTTATGAACTTCCCTTCATTCTTGGGTGTATTAGTTTGCTAGGGCTGCCATAAGAAAATATTACGGGCTGGGTGGTTTAAACAATAGAAATTTGTTTTCTCACAATTCTGGATGCCAGAAATACAAGATCAAGGTGTCAGCAGGTTTATGGTTTCTTCTGAGGCTTCTCTCCTTGTGCCACCTTCTCACTGTGTCTTCACGTGGTTATTGCTCTGTCTCTGTTGTCTGTGTCCTAATTTCCTCTTCTTTTAAGAACTCCAGTTGTATTGGATTACAGCCCACCCTAATTACTCCATTTTAACTTAATTGCCTCTTTAAAGGCCCTTGCTCCAAATAAAGTCACATTCCGAGATACTAGGAGTTAGGACTTCAACATATGAAATTTGAGGATCACAGTTCAGCCCATGGCACTGGTATTCTGAAATTTCACAGTAATATTTGTGGCCATTAGTCATATATTTCATTTATGTCATTGGTATCTCTATGGACTCCTTCAATATAAAGACCTGTGTCTTTCAACTCTGGGAAATTCTCTCCTATTATTTCTTTGGTAATTTTCTCTTTCTCTTTGTCTGGCCTCTCCTTCTGAAACTTTTATTCATCAGTAGTCATATTAGCAGAATAGGCTAACTGCTGCAACACACAACTCCAAAGTCTTAGTAATATAACACACAAGGATTTATCTCTCACTGATATGACAGTTAGAGGAGACAGCTAACCGGGTATGGGACAAGTAAGGGTCTGTACCAGGCAGTGACTCAGGGACCCAGGTTGTCTAGCGGCTGGGTGTCCCCTAGAGCCTTGAAGTCCTTTTACTACATTCTCTTCTCCCACCTACTATGCAAGACAGCATGGAGGACGTCACAGGAGATGTTAGTGTTCAGTTGTAAAAGGAGCATGCATCACTTCTGCCAGAACTTGGAACTTCAGTGGAGGCTGGGAAATGGAGCAGGGCAATGAGCCTAGGAAGGAGAGGACTTCACAGCTACCAGAGAGCACTGTGAGTCTCTGTCACAGAGCTCCTGTATTGAGCCTTTCTGCCTCTTCTCTCTCAGAGTTTCTGTTTCTTTTGCTTTTTGTTCCAATTTTTATAACAGAAGATTTCTTCTACTTCATATTCTAACTGTATATTTTTATTTTATTTTTATGCATTATTTTTAACTTCTAATAGTTTTTTCTTATTCTATATTTTTTACTAGCATCCTCTTCCTGTTTGATGGGAACATTATTTTTCCAACTTCAAGTCTTCAGAAATATTAATTATAGTGTGTTATCTAAATTTTTAAAAATTCTTCGCCTTGTTCTGTTTCCTCCAAAACATGCTGCTATTTATATAGTCTGGTTGTTTTCTCTGTTTTCCAGTTTCCCACAAATTTTTAGTGATCCTTGGATCCCCATAGTTATTTAAGAATCGGTCAAGAAGGCCAGGTGCGGTGGCTCACGCCTGTAATCCTAGCACTGTGCGAGGCCAAGGAGGGAGGATTGCTTGAGCTCAGGAGTTTGAGATCAGCCTGAGCAAGAGCAAGATCCCATCTCTACTAAAAATAGAAAAATCAGCTGGATTTTGTGGCACATGCCTGTAGTCTCAGCAACTACTCAAAACGCTAAGGCAGGAGGATCGCTTGAGCCCAGGAGTTTGAAGTTACAGTGAGCTGTGATGATGCCACTGCACTCTAGCCAGAGCAACAGAGTGAGACTGTCTCAGAAAAAAAAAGAATAAGTCAAGAGAAAAGCTGGCTGTGAGCACTGAGTGGCCAGAGAGTGTGAACATGGGGAGCCTAGCTACCTTAATTCTATTCAATGTGTTCAGTGTCTATAAGTAAATATTAAAAATGTCTTTGTTTTTTGTGATATGCTAGGCTGGAGATGGTCATCTATTCTTCTGTCTATAGGATTCTAGTCAACTCCCTTATTTTAAGGCCCACATTACAATCCCACCCTCTATTGAACTTGGCGTTTCTAGGTCCCAGGACTTTCTGGTTCTGTGAGCAAATCTGTTCCCTTCTTGGCCACATCCCTTTTAACCTAACATCTGGGTGGGGCATCCTCACCTCTGCTCACCAGGCAGTATCATCAATCTGCCTTCACTGATTTCTCTTACCACTCATTGCTCTTCCTCTTTCGTCCCTTTTATTTTTGTGGCTTATACTTTTCCTTATTCTTTTCTTATCACTTTAATGGCGTCCCAGGAAGGAAGGAAATGTGTGTGCTCAAACATTAATTTAGTGATGTCACTTTAGGATAAGAGACTAGTATAATAATGTCTTGCTGGAGTGCCAGAAAATCCTTCATAATCTTTATTTTGTTTTATTTTTATTGTTGTTGAATTAGATATCTGAAGTTAATTTATGGCAGTGAGCATTGTGGGGTTTATATGTAGATTTGGTACCAGAAGAGGTAACTAAAGCTCTTATCAAAAGGAGAAACTACCTGAATAGGAACTAGCTGAATAAAAATAATACTGATATGGCTGCTAGAATGTGTTTTGCATGTAGAAATATGAGTCACAGCAGTGAAAATATGAGGAAAAAAGTATTGATTGTTATGAATGTTTCCACGGGGTATACTGAGCCTACAAACATTTTTCCTTCTCTTCATTTGGCTTCCTTCCTGGATGATATTCTAGGACTTCCGTTAGTAGACTCATTCCACTTCAGCAAAATGTAGCAACTTCTTCCAAATTAGTTTTCTCAACCAGAAGGTGCATCAGATCACCAGGGAAGCTCATTCAAGGTACACATCCCTGCTATAGCCCACCCCATGAGCTTGTCAAACTTTCTCAGAAGGGGGGCCAGGCATGTGTACTTTGAAAAGGCTCCAGAAGTGATCAGGGTATTGTGTTTCCCATGCCACATCAAGCCCCCACCTCCCACACACCATACACACACTGTAACTGTGGACTACTGTTCTAGATGGCAGCTTGTTCCCCAATAGAATCCTTTAAATCAGATGTTCCACATGAAACAGAATAGTATGTTCATTAAAAACTCAGTTTCTGGAGTCAGGCTGGGCTTGAACTCAGGCTCTCGTATGTATGACCTTGGCCAACTCACTCTAATTCTATTGATTATAGCAGTAGATACAAGTTACATTGACTGTTATCTATTTTCCAGGCACCGTACTAAACACTTAACATGGATTAACTCACTTAATTCTGCAACAAGCTTATGAAGTAGGTGTTATTCAAGGAAATTAAGGCTTAGAGAGGGGATAAGTAATTGTTAACTTGCTTAAAATTATACAGTCAATCAGTGATGGAGCTGGAATAACACCAAAGTCATTATGCACTTGGCCATTTCATTGTATTGTCTCCCAGAAATAAAGAAAGCATGAAAGAGAAAAACCTACAAAGAAAAACAGGAGTTCATGAATCTAACATATAAAGAATCCAAAGCAAAAATCTATGAACAGTATTAGCCTGTCACTGTGCTAGAAAGTAGAAACCAACTGAAAAACAATAGAAATGAAGATAATGTTCAAAAGAAAATAACTGGGTGGTCTCCCATAAAAGCATTGTATAGATACAAAAGGGATTCCCATTTATCAGCTTCTCCTCCACAACTAACCTGATAGATGAAGAATGGCAGATGTGATGTCATTGTCACACCTGGCCTTTTAATAGACTCCTGAAAGCACTGAATGGAAGTCTCAGCATGACACAGCCACTCAGCAGGCTTAGAAAGCATCAGGTCCAAAACTGGAACAGGAAGACACAGGGCTCTGGAAGGGATGAAAGAAAAGGGGACTAACAAAACTGATGATCGTTTGAAGAATTTGAGGGGAAGATTGAGGCAAAATATACAGGTTAATTTTGCAGACATACACGCAAAAAAAATTAGAACTTCTTGACTCTGTAGCAAATAATATTTAGCCAATTACAATTATGTAAATATGATGTATGGCTTTTCAACTTTTTGAATCAACCTATAGACTAATCATAGAAGACCTTATTTTTGTTTAAAAACAGAATATAACTATTATTGCAGATGTAAGATTGGGTTCAACTATGAAAAAAAACAAAATACTTAAGTATGATAGAAGCCTATGTCCTTTCATGAGAGCAGAGTCTGTGAATAAGCAAACTGGGGCTGGCGTGGTGCCAGTCATCAGAAGGCATCCAGACTCCATCCGCCAACACAAGACTTCCACCTCAGGACCCAGGATGGGTGCCCAAGCACTAACCAAAACATTCACATTCCAGACAGCAGGGATGAAGAAGATATGGAGAACAACTGGATTATCTCAAGAGCCTTGTCTTGAAGCTCTGAGATTCTTTCTTCTCCTTGGTTTAGCCTGTTGTTAAAGCTTTCTGCCGCCCGCATTTTGAAATTTCCTAAATGACTCTTTCATTTCTTTAAGGTCTACCATATCCTTTCTTATGTCTTCTAGATCTCTAGTGACTTTTTCATTTTGTTCATTGATTTCCTGAAACTTTTTTGGCTTCTCTTTGTTGGTTTTCAACTTTCTCTTCAATTCCATTCATCTTATTTGCCATCCATATTCTGAATTCCATTTCTACCATTTCAGCAATCTCCATAAGAGTCCACTACTGTAGCTCCATTGTGTTCCCTAGGGGGTGTTGAACTATTTTGTTTATTCATGTTGCCAGGGTTCTTCTGCTGGTTTCTTCTCATCTGGCTCCCCTTCTCTTGGCTCTGGGTTAATAGGATTGCAGGATTCCTGTTCTCCTTTGCTGGTGACTCTCTCGAACAAGTCCAGAAGTGATGGCTGCTCAGGGCTGGGAGGTCCTAACTGAAGTGTTGGACCTCAGGGAGGTTCTGCTGGCCCAGCAGTAGTGGTGGGGACTCAATAGTGGGGTCTTGGGGTCCAGGCACAATTCTGGAGTCTCAGGCATGGAGGCACAGGCTCAGCAGGGGCCCTGGAGCTACAGGGCAGAGCCTCAGACTCGGGCACACTGAGAGCTTCGGTGCTAGCTCTGGGGATTTTGGGGGCAAAGCCAACCTTACAGAGGGCTGTTCCATCTGCATGGGGGCTGCCAATCCCCTGTTGTGCAGTCTCAATGACCTAGGGTCCTCATAGGTGGGCTAGCACTGCTTTCAGCTCAGGTTTTCCCCCTACACCTAGAACCCACTGATGCAGTCACCCCAGGCTTCCCAAAAGTGCCTGTGGTATTTGGAGCTCCTGCTCTGTTCAGTTCCCATGCCAGACAGGAGGTGTGCTTGGCTCCCAGTCACAGGGCGCTACACAGAGGAGCATCTGTTCCCTCCCTGGCTCAGTGGGGGTGATGCAAAGGTTATTGCTGGGAGGCTGGGTCCTCCCAGCACCATGCACCAGAATGATCAGGATGGCATTGATTGCAGAACCCTGGGATTGGCAGGCACCAGCTCGCTGCTGCACCTGCTCTCCAGTGGAATGTCTGTACTGAATCTGAGCAGCTCCCCACTCAGCCCAGGGGTCTGAAGTGGAGGACGGAGATCCATCACAGATTGAGCTGCCTGTAACTTTTGTTTCTTTCCTAAAAAGCATGTTGCTTCTATCCTGCTGTCTTCCCACCCCCCAGCTTTCAAAGCAGTATGAATTGTATCCGGATCCCCAGCTTAATCTCCAAGATGGTGGATGATGCTTGTAAGAATTAGCCACACCCTGTTTGATTGAGTTGGAAGATGCTTTAATGAGCTACAGAGTTGCTCTCCCTGTCAGTGGTTGATGTTTGCAGCAGAGAGTCAACTGCAGAGATGTTCTTTTGTGCCTGTGATAAGTTCTAGTCCCTCAGGTGGAGCACTTGAATGCCCCAGGCTTTGGGAGGGGCCTTGTAGCTCTTAGGGGGTTGCTTGAGTTCCCCTCCACAGCAGATGTGCGTAGAGGTAAGAAGAGGCAAGGCTGGGTGTGGTTAGCTTGTGCGAGTCTGGACGGCTTAGCAAAGCCTCAGCAGGTCTCGGAGGTCGTCTTTTTGGCCACTAGGGGGAGCCACTGGGAGGAGTGTCAAGGCCAGCACTCCAAGCCAGAAAGGCTGCTTGTAAGGGTGGGGCCACACTTCCCAGACTGGCTGTGGGGAGTCAGCTCCACCCCTCTTGCATTGCCCCTGCCCTTGGGCCCTGAACGTGCTGAACCTGGTTGCTATGGCACCATGGGCTGGGATCCTCCCCACCTGAGCACAAGCTGCACTCAGTTGCTATGGCGCCATGGGCTGGGACCTTCCGTTCGGGAAGACCCCCCTCTAGCTGACAGTACATCTTTCTTGTCAGGAAGATGGGCACTTCCCCACTTCACATCTCGGACCCCCACCATTTTCTCCTGTCAGTTCCACCCACATGGGCTCCCTCACCTCCCAATTCCAGCTCCTAGACCTCTACCCCTGGGTCCCCTCAGCATCCTGCTCCATTGAGTCCTGGGGGCATGGAATCCAGGCTGCGTGTCTGACCTACTGGCATCTCCACAAAACACCAACCTGCAGAGAGGTCCCAGATCAGGCACCCCAGATGCCCCAGAAGGTCCCCAAGGGGAGAGGCATGGGCCTTAGTCTCTGTGGAAGCTTCAGACTGCAGGATGCACCAGCTGGGGGAAGGGGGACTGCTTGCCAAATTCTTGGCTCAAACTACTCTGCCAGTTGCAGTGGGTGGGGGAGAGGTATTCTCTCAATTCTTTTAATATATTTTATGTTTATGTACATTCTGTGACACTTAAAAAGTGATGTCACAATGTTGTCTTGTATTTTATTTAATATGTTTGGAATTTCAGCTGCATTATAGGTTAAATAGTCTTGGGAATGTAACTATCATTTACAATATAGTTTTTCAATGAGAATATATGTTCTGAGTGCCAAACGATTGAAGAACACTTTTGAAATACAAACCTATACTGGAGGAACTATTTAACTCCTTAATTCATCTGACTGATGAAATTCTAGACTTACAAGAGCACCCGAAAAGTGGATGTCATGGTGATGAAAGTGTGAACTGATAAATAAGATCACAACTAACATCAGATGTGACTGTTCTGTTGTATTACTTTGTGCTGTTTAAGAAAAATAGCCTATATTTCTGGAGCAATGCCATGTGAAATCCGGCAGTTTTGTGTAACATCAGCAGAATAGAGCATAATGTCAGCAATGTTTTCCTGGGATGGTCATATCTCATGAAGAGAGGATGTCAGCTTGCCAAAAAGAATATTATATGCCAAGTGCTGAAGTATAAAATACGGAATTTTACCATTCAACAATATGGGACAAGATTAAATCATATATGCCCTCAATCATGGGAGGTAGTGATAAAAAGAAGTTATCAATCTTATAAGCCATTTAAGAGTCTATCAATTATGAATGATTAGTTTTCTGTGGAAATGATTTAGCAAATACCTTTTGTCCATTGAACAGACCCCTAAACTTTAAGCACAGCATAAATATTGAAATATGTGAAAATGGGCATATATCCCAAAAAAATTCTTAGATTTTTTTTCAATTAAAATTATCCTTGTGTGACAGATGCCTTTAAACTGAGAAATTCTAGAAAGCCCAAGGTTACAGCAACAGAACTTTGAGTTGACTCTTGGCTTAGTACTGATTATACTTCTTTGTTCATGGAAAGGATTAAACTTTTTGGTAAGTATAGCCATGCAAATTTGTTTACTCAGGGAAAGAATTTTTACCAAACAGCAAAAAGCTAAAGAGAATTTCTACAAACAACTTTCACAAGAAAAACTCTGTTATCCTTAGTTTCTTTTCATTGTGTATTACTTTGCTCTACTGTAATTGATAGGAAGAAATCTGCCCTCCAGAACAGCATGGCTTCTTCAGAATCACTGAGTTCAGAATTTTTCATACTATCCTATGATTGTTAGGAAAAAACATTTTTAAGAAGGAATAAATTTACTCTGTAGAATCCTCTGGACTTTGGCTGTTTCTCTTTGGCATCTTTATCTACAGTTTAGATGTTTATCTACAATTTAGAATTGTTCTGACTATATTGGGTAAAATTGCTCTTAGAATAAGCATGGTCCTTGAAAAGACTTACATATTTATTATCCCATTCATAACTTTTTTATTATGTCTTAATTCTACTTTGAAATTTGTAGAACATATGTGAGGTCACAGTAAGGCCAATATTATGAATGTACAGACCCTGTCATCAGGGATACAAGTCTGTCTTGTGTTTGTGGAGGCAACTTCATTCCTTTATTTCAAGGTAACATGTTTTGAATACTTGGATTAGAGTTGGTGAATAATCTCTCTGGTTTCAATGAAAGAATACACCTCCAAAAAGCATCTCCCTTAGTTGGTGCCCTAAATTTTAGAGGTGCTCTTGTCCCTTCTGTTTTCTATTCTTACTTTAATCAGTCTTCTAAGTAAATTGATCTGACATACATTTTCAATGATACCCTGTGCCCAGATGACTCCCCTGTCTACCCCACCAGCCACATCTCTCCTGAACCTTAGTACCATAAAACTTCCTGCTGGGCTGCCTCTCTGGATGTCCCAAAGTGCAAAACGGAACATTAACTTTCTCTTATATTTTATACCCCCTCCTGTGACTCTTATATCAATGTGACACTCCCATCACTTGAACTAGAAACCAGAATTATGCTAAAATTTTTCCTTTCTTTCAGTCCTCAAGCATCCAATCAGAAAATGAATCTTGTTGATTTGTTATACCAGAATAGTCCCAGAAGAGCCCAGCAGAAATATGGCATGAGGAGCTGAAGACCTTCCCAATCCCATCCTCACATTCTCATCTCCTACATACAGGGGAATCTATTTTTCTTAAGTTTCAAGGGTCTTTTTGTTTTGTTTTGTTTTTTGCTGAAGGAAAGAGAGAGGACATGGGCCCCCAGGACTCAGGAGAATAGTGAAATAGCATGGAAGTGGAGAGCAATACGGTATCTATTTGCCAACCAGTTCAAAGAGCTGGGTCTCATGGTGGTGTGCAACTATAGCTCCAGCTACTCAGGAGGCTGAGGTAGAAGGATCACGCAAGCCCAGGGGTTTGAGATTGCAGTGAGCTATGATGATGCCACTGCACTCTAGCCAAGGCAACAGAGCAAGAACCTGTCTCAAAAAAAAAAAAAATCCAGATCTGACCCTCTATGGAGAATGGGATGCATGCAGAAGCCAAGGGACAGATGCTCTTTTTATGAGAGAAATAATAAGACTTCCCACAGTTCTGGTCTCATCATTTCACCCCAGACACTTGCATTTACCTATTACCTGGCTTTTCTGTACCTGTGATACTCTTTCAATTGGCCCTTTACATAACTACTAGTCTTTCCAAAGCATTAGCTTAATAATTTCACTCCCCTGTTAATAAGATGTCAAAAGCTACCCATAGTTTTTAAGTGATATATCCAATTCACTATCCTACTCTTCCCATCAGTCCCAATGCTTTGGTGACATCAAACCACTGGTAGCTACCTAAATATACCCTACTGTTTTACGCCACCATGATTTCACATAGCTGTCCCCTCTTCTTAGGTCACCCTCTTTTTTCCTCACACAACCAATGTGATAGCATTCACTTATTCTTTAAAATTACTCAGGTACTGCCCTGGGAGGAAAGGCTTTCGTGGTCCCTAGAATGACTTATATACCCATCATGTGTGTCACCAAAGCACTCTACATTTACCTCTACTACATTCATCCACTGTTACTCATCTCTTGCCCCCATGAGATTTTAAGGCCTTTGAGGAAGGGTTAGTTATCTTTCTTTTATCCTTGTACTGCCTGGCACATAATAGATATACAATAAATTTTTCTGTATAAACAATATAACATTTTTTCATAGAAACATATTTTCCTAGTTCCAAACAAATTGATATACAAATATACTTTGTGAACTCAATCTGTTCATAAGTTTCATAGGTTCTATTCTGGGAAATTGAAAGTCACTTTATATACCACATGCAAATAATCAGTTGTCAAACAGAATACAATCAAATACACAACTCCAAAACTGCATCAAATATAATTTAACTTTTATTAATTTGGCACCTTCCTTATATCTTGGAATGTCTCCTAAGCATAATCATGAACCTCAATTTCCATTGTATTATACATAAAAGATGCCAACACAATGATGAAGATTTTTTAGCACTGATTACCAGAATATTTTGTGTATTGACATTTATTATTTTTGCCAGAATTAATTCTAAATTGCATGTCAGGCATTTCACAAGGAATGAACTTAGCTGTAAATGCTATCAAAACAAACCTTCCAAGAATTTTATTACAAACAGTATAGTGGTATCCCAGACTCCAACACAAACTCATTGGAACTGCAATTAAAGTCATCTTTCTTTTGTCAAATTGTAATTTAGGTAAATATATTTTCAATGTCAGAGATCTCTGGCTGTAAAACAAATAGAAATTTTACAAAATGTCTTCTAGAGCTAAACCCTCTAAAAGTATACAACATATATACTTATTGAAGATTATTTAATGAACTTGCTAGTGGATAATTGTTTAAATAAAATTAATATGCAGGTGCAAAGAACAAAAATAGTTCTTTATCCTGATAAGCATCTCTTATTTTCAGAAATACTGAGTATATATTTTTCCACATAATTGTAAAAGGGTTCTTCCGAAACATTGTGCTAAAAGCATAATACTTAGTAATAAATGTTATAATTACAGAGAAATCCTTTATTTTAATGAATTGTGTATCCCCTGTGCACAATTAGTTGACTCTCCAAATTTTAATTTGCAATGCCTTTCACATTAAGGCATATTTTTTTATGTCTGAAAATGAAGTAATTGAGCTGCCAACAGTGTAAGTTGCATTTTGAGCTGTATTTCAAAACAAGAATAATAGGTTTTCATTTAGCCACCCATGTTTGGGTCAGTAACAAGTATGTGTGAGATGGCTACCTGGAATTCTAGCATCGTCTATGGCCATGTAACAGAGATTTATTCTGCATTATATAAGAGGGATTTGAGAGTACAGAATTAATGACCTTGGCTTCAGTCTCTTAAGTAGTAGGCTTCAACCAAGATAGCTAGCCTTAAAAATGCACTAACTGTCTTAGTCCATTTGGGCTGCCATAACAAAAATACCATAGACTGCGTGACTCAAACAACAATTTATTTCTCTCAGTTCTGAAGGCTGTGCTGGCAGATTAGGTGTCTGGTGAGGGTTAAATCCCTGGTTTACAGAGAGCAGTCAGTCTTCTGGATATGACCTAACATGGGACGGGAGGGATGAGGGAGCTCTCTGATGTCTCTTTTATAAGGGCACCAAATTCCATTCATGAGGAGTCCACCCTCATGACTTAATCACCTCTCAAAGGCCCCACCTCTAAATATCATAACATTGGGAATTAGGTTTCAATATATGAATTTTGTTGGGACACAGACGTTCAGTCTATAGTACTAACCATAACTCAACAAAGGAAATTGTGCGTTCAGAATGCACAATTCTGAATGTGATATGGATGCTCCCGTATCACAATGATATCAATATCGTGATCATGGATAGTCCCACTATTGTCAGTGGGTATTCTAATGATGTCAATATTATGATCATGGTTATTCTCACTTAAAAATTAAATTCCCAAGCTCTGGTTATCAATAAATGCTAACAACTTCTAAAAGAACTATACTAAAAAAAAAAAAAAACATTAAATTAGCACGTACTTCTTCAGTGTGAACACTAGTCCTTTGATGCACATGAAATCTTAGATGGTGTTTGTCACCAGTTAACATTTTTCAGGATGTTTTTTTCAGATGGTAAGTCTCTTTTCACACTCTGCAATTTTTTATTAGCGCTTCTCCATGAAATGGGCCTTTTTATTTTTAGCTCTGCCTGGATTAAATTCCTTTTGATGTATATTTCAAGCTTCCCCTTTGACTAGCTCAGCATTATAGACCTCACTAAATCCTTATTCAAATGGCAGGCACGACACTGCTCCCTTCTCTAATCACAGCGGCCATCCCCTAACAGAAGCTATTCCAAGGCTCTTGGGAAAAAAATCACGTTTAATCTGTGAGGAGAAATTTAAGGTGGCAGGATTTCATTTCTCTAATGTATATACATGTGTATAAGAAACACAAAAAAGTGCTGTTTAAAGCTTTTTTGTTTTGTTTTGTTACAAAAGCAATATGTAGGACCTATGTACTGAATTACAATTATTCTCGCTTAATTTGACTACTGTGGAATTGGAATGTAATATCTAAGGAACACCTACAAAATGAAGTTCAAATGAAGGACTCAGATCTCAGACAAAGACAAATTGGGAGGTAATGAAATAGCCAAATTGACAAGATTACTCCAGCCTTCATCCTTTCTATCAATAGAGGGAACTTTATTTACTTAACTTGCCATTTTCAAAGGAAGGATTATGAAAGAAAATTAAAGAAAAAAGGGATTGTCATCCAGGTAAGAGGAAATAGAAGCACCTAAGCCCTAAAAGTTTGGATAATTATTTTTTCAAACTTATGTTTTATGCACAGCTGACAATAAAATGTCACTAATTAATATATATCAAAAAAAAGTTTTTTAAAATCCTCTCCACATTATATCTTATTTTCAAATGGAAAATTAGTATTTCTATTAGGGGGTTATATTTTACTTCAGCACACCTCTAAAGGATCAAAATTTACTTTTCAATTAAACATTATAAACTTAGCACCCAGCTATTTCAAGGGCAGGCAATAGATGCCCTAGGGAGAGTAAGTATGTATAAGGTAGCAGTTGCTGACTTCTGTTTAGAGCCTATGAACAAGATAGCAGTCACTGATTTCACTTACAGATTCATGGGTGAATGGGACATGTACTTCAGTATATATATCAAGGCAGAACAACAGGAGCAAGAATGGAGGTATGAAGTGCTCTAAAAGTCAAAGTCGAAAGAAACTCCAACTGATGAGGGAAGTGTTAAGATTTTCCTGAAAGAAAGAGTAATTGAGATGTATCTTAAAAGTTGACTATGGGCCAGGCGCAGTGGCTCATGACTGTAATCCTAACAATTTGGGAGGCTTAGGTGCGAGGACCATTTGAGACCAGGAGTTTGACACCAGCCTGAGCAACATAACCCAAGACACCCTCTCTACAATAAATATAAAAATCAGTGAGGCGAGGCAGCACAAGCCTGTAGTACCACCTACTCAGGAGACTGGGGCAGAAGGATCATATAAGCCCAGGAGTTTGAGACTGCAGTGAGCCATGATGATGTCACTGGACTCTAACCTGGGCAACAGAGCTAGACCCTGTCTCAAAAAAAAAAAAGTTGACTATGAATTGTAGAGGCAGACATAAGAAATTTAAGATATAGGGGAGATATGAAGTAAAAAGAAAAGAATATCAATGACATGAGGTACAGAGAGAAAAATAAGTAGCAGTCTGATTTGACTGAACTGTAGAGTTCAGGAGAAAAAGAAAACGGGAAATTAAGTTCGAAAGAGGTAAACCAAGGTAATTTCATGGGAAGCCAAAGAAGGAATTTGTACTTTCATAGAAGTATAGAATTTTATAGTTGAAAGGAGCTAAAGGTCCATCTACAACATCCTGCCAATTTTTCAGTTGTAAAAACAAAAGCCCAGAAAGTTACACTGCTAGTTAGTGGCAAAGCCAAGATATGAATAAAGGTTTCCAGACTTCCAATCCAGTGGTACTTCCACTCCGCTGCTTCCGAGTAAAGACAGGCTTAGAAATGTGTTATGCAAAGATCGCCCTGGCACCATCTAAAGAATAGATTGAAAATGAGAAAGAAAAGCAGCAGAGATTCTATTTAGAAGACCTAATAGACTAACCTAGGTGGGAGATAATAAGGGCCTGAAGTAAAGTGAGAGTAATGAGAATGGAAAGGAACAGACAGATTTGAGTAGCATTTCTCAAGCCAATAATTCTGTGGGGTTAATAAGTGATGTGAGGGGGGAAAAATGGTTCTTGTTCATTTAAGTTTGGTAATGCTAGGTTAAACCAAGATAAACAAATGTCTTCACTATGGGGTTTCTAAGAGCCTTTACTAAGGCTCTCTTAAACTAAGAGTCTCCTAGAATGAGACAGAGAAAATCAGTATTGCCCAAAGTATTTTAAACAGAGAATTTTTTTAATAGAATAACTGTTAAAGTGAAATTTCATAGAAAAACCAGTTTGTGAAACACCATGTTAAAGACAGGATAAAAAATGGAGGATTTCCTGAGTGCTTTTACCCTTATGGGAAAAAGGAGGGGGAAAAAAAGAAGTCAAAACAGACTCTTCAGATTCACAGGTTTAAGTGCAGGAAAGAGCTGGTTTGTGTTAGCACCTCTGTTATTGACTATAAATCCATCATATATCCCATCAGTATCGATAATAAGAATCCACTTTGTGCCTGGCTAGAGTGCCATGGTATCAGCATAGCTCACAGCAACCTCAAACTCCTGGGCTCAAGCAATCTTCACGCCTCAGCCTCCCGAGTAGCTTGGACTACAGGCATGCGCCACCATGCCAGGCTAATTTTTCTATGTATATTTTTAGATGTCCAGCTAATTTCCTTCTATTTTTTTTAGTAGAGATGGGGTCTCGTTCTTGCTCAGGCTGGTCTCGAACTCCTGAGCTCAAGTGATCCTCCTGCCTCAGACTCCCAGAGTGCTAGGATTACGGGCCTGAGCCACCATGCTTGGCCCAAAATCTCTTGTTGTGCAATTTCAGTCAGTTGGAAGGTGATCTCTCAAAATTGTTTGGGAAAACATAGTAGTTTCATAAATGAGTAAACACAGTCTTCAACCCCAGAAAGATTTTAAATTAGTACAGAAATCTTTTTAAAAATCAAGACCTTAGTATTAATACGTTTGCACATCGGTTTTATATACATGTACCATTTAAGAACATTTGGCCTATTTAAATAACAGTTCAGAATTATAACTGCAATTTAAAATGTATAATTGAATAATTGATTTAGACTGGCAATTTTAATTGGCATCTTACTCTTAAGAGAAATTAAATTTCACCAACTCAATAAGTTTATTATTAGTTATTTTTGGATTTATAAAAATTAAGAGCCTGAGATTTTGTTTACAAAAATCTATAATTGTAGTGTTCATGAGACAAATTGAATATATTAAATTTTTAAATAGAAGTTGAAACGTTTAAGTGAGTTCAATTAACTAAGTTTGTAAATGTTCCCAAATACTAATCAAAGGTCCCTTGAAAAGTGAAAGCTAAAATTTCCTGATCTTTTTTGATGATCTTATAAACAATAAAATTTGTAAGGTGAACCAGAGAGCTAAAGGAAAAACTATTGTTTTGTTTGTTATTGTTTGTATTTTTTATTTTAAATAGAATAGTAATTTTAAATACCAACTTTTGTAGTTACTCTGAATAGTGTTTTCTGCAAAGAAAAGCTTCCCCTGGAGACAGTAAAACCTCATATTCAACATAGTTCTAAAGAAGTCAGTGAATCTAATGACTGATGGGTAGATCACAGACATCTTTTTTTTCATTTTTATTTTTTAATTATTATGGGTACATACCAGTTTTATATCCTTATAGGGTACATGTGATGTTTTGATACAGGCATACAATGTGTATTAAGCAAGTCAGGATAATTGGGATATCCATTACCTCAAGTATTTATCATTTATTTGTGTTAGGAACATTCCAATTCTACTTTTTTAGTTATTTTAGAGCATACCATAACTTATTGTTGACTATAGTCACTTTGTCTTGCTATCAAATATTGTTCATTCTACCTATCTAACTACACTTTTGTACCCATTAACCATCCCCACTTTATACCCAACTCCTTATTACCCTTTTCAGCCTCTGGTAATCATCATTCCACTATCTGTTTCCATGAGATCAATTGTTTTAATATTTAGCTTACACATATGAGTGAGAATGTGCTAGATTT
The DNA here is from genome assembly GCF_020740605.2 of Lemur catta. NCBI lineage: Eukaryota > Metazoa > Chordata > Mammalia > Primates > Lemuridae > Lemur > Lemur catta. The sequence continues at coordinate 48,943,077 of NC_059128.1, read as the reverse complement.
GTCTTTCTGTGTTTGGCTTATTTCATTTAACATAATATTCTCCAGCTCCATCCATATTGTTGCAAAGGACAGGATTTTATTCTTTTTTAGGGCCATATAATATTCCATTGTATATTTGTACCACCATTTCTTTATCCATTCATCTGTTGATGAGCACCTAGGTTGATTCCAAATCTTGGTTATTGTGAATAGTGCTGCAATAAACATGGGAATCCAGATATCTTTTCGATACACTGATTTCCATTCCTTTGGATATACACCCAGCAGTGGGATTGCTGGATCATATGGTAGTTCTATTTTTAGTTTTTTGAAGAACCTCCATACGGTTCTCCATAGTGGTTGCACTAATCTACATTCCCATCAACAGTGTACAAGTGTTCCCTTTCTCCTCAACCTTACCAGCATTCGTTATTGCCTATCTTTTTGATAAAAGCCATTTTAACTAGAATGAGATACTTCATTGTAGTTTTGGTTTGCATTTCTCAATCACAGAGACCTTTGAGAGAGTAAGTGGGGCAGAGCGGTCAGAGTAGAAGGCAAAAGATTCTGGTGGTAGAGTTATGGAGGCAAAGTCACAGACTATTGTATTAATTTCCTATTGGCTCCTATAACAAATTACCACAAATTTATTCTCTTATAGTTCTAGAGGTCAGATGTCCAAAATGGGTCTATGGGACTAAAGTCAAGGATAATAGAAGTGCTGTATCTTAATCTATTCAGGCTACTGTATAACAAAATGCCATAAACCAGGTGGCTTATAAGCAACAGAAATTTATTTCTCAGAATTCTGGAGGCTGGAAAGTCCAAGATCAAGGTGCTGGCAGATTCAATGTCTGATGAGGGCCCACTTCCTCATCAATGGCCATCTACTCACTATGCTTAACCACTACCTTTCTTTACCCTCTGCCATGGCAATGTCCCAGATAGTGGCTTCCCCTCATCCTGGGTCCCACATAAAGCAATGCAAAGCCCCTAAAGCTGCCCCTCAATGGACACATACTGTGAATGAGAAAAACACCTTTGTGACTTTAAGTCACTGAATTTGGCAGCTGTTTGTTGAAGGAGCATGAGCTAGCCCATCTTGCTTAATTCAAAGGCACAAAAGAGTTTCTATACATCTTTGGAATATTTGGCCTAACCTACAGTGCTTAAAGTCCAAATTGGAAGATCCAGATTATGTATTCAGAAACATTTTCTCAGTGACACAAAATCACAGAATGTGGTGCCAAGGAAAGCTGTAGAATTGTCTTTTCAGGCAGTGTTTGAGAAAAGTGAAGTGTCTAATCTGGTTTAGGTTTCAAGCTGCCTAATGATAAAGCAGTAGATTATATAACCACTCAAATTTCCTCTGAGCCTTACGGTTTTACGTTTTTTAGTGTAATGCCATGCTGGAAACAAATAGGTTACAGAAAAGAAACAATATGGGTCACATTCTAGGTTAGTCAGCAATTTGTACAGAATTTGTTAGTTATTTTAAGATTCAAAGTGACTTTTCAATGCTATTAAAGTAACATTGGTGAATTATAACAATGCTTTGTATAAATTTACTTGAAAATAGACCATAGCAGTGCCAAAATGATCAGAGAGTAAACTAGTCACTTTTTCTTTCATTCAAAAACATATATTAATCACTAACTAAATTCCAGGCACTGGGCCAGACCCACAGATACAAACATAAACAGGAAATGGTCCCAGTCTAGTGTTTTACAGAGGCAAAGTAGTCTCCTAAAACATTAATTACATGACACTGTGTTAAGTGCTATAGTAAAGGGATAAATAACGCTTTAAGTGATCACAGAGCGGTAAGTAATAATGAAAAACTGTGTCAGAGAAAGCTTCCAGGAAGAAAAAAAATCCGTCATCAATTGTTGCTGAAATTATATATGTACACATATACATATACATTCTGAGAGATAGAGACACATACATACATATGTGTATATATACATATTTGTATTTTTGCTCTTTTAAATGGCACATAATTTGTGCCTGTGTTTACCTAAAATGTAAAAATAATGTAAATATAAAAATGTAATTAACCACATAAATAGAAGCAAAAATAAAGACCATATGATCCTCTCAATAGATGCAGAAAAAGCATTTGACAAAATTCAACACCCTTTTATGATAAAAACACTTAACAACATAGGCATAAATGGGACCTACCTAAAAATAATACAAGCCATATATGACAAACCCACAGCCAACATCATACTGAATGGGGAAAAATTGAAAGCATTCCCACTCAGAACTGGAACCAGACAAGGCTGCCCACTGTCCCCATTACTTTTCAACATAGTATTGGAAGTCCTTGCGAGAGCTATCAGACAAGAGAGCAGAATCAAAGGTGTCCAAATAGGGACAGAAGAGATCAAACTCTCACTCTTCGCTGATGATATGATGTTGTATCTGGAAAACCCCAAGGACTCAACCAAGAGACTCCTGGAATTAATTAACGAATTCAGTAATGTCTCAGGTTACAAAGTCAATACACACAAATCAGAGGCATTCATATATGCCAATACCATTCAATTGGAGAACCAAATTAAGGACTCAATACCTTTCAAAATAGCAACAAAGAAAATAAAGTATCTAGGAATATATTTAACTAAAGAGGTAAAGGACCTCTATAAAGAGAACTATGAAACGCTAAGGAAGGAAATTGCAGAACACGTAAATAAGTGGAAATCCATACCATGCTCATGGATTGGAAGAATTAACATCGTTAAAATGTCTATACTACCCAAAGTAATCTATAGATTCAATGCAATTCCTATTAAATTACCAACATCATTTTTCACAGATTTAGAAAAAATAATTATACACTTTGTATGGAAACAGAGAAGACCCCGTATAGCAAAAGCAATCTTAAGCAATAAAAACAAAATGGGAGGTATTGATTTGCCAGACTTCAAACTATACTACAAAGCTGTGGTGCTTAAAACTGCTTGGTATTGGCACAAGGGCAGGGACACAGACCAGTGGAACAGAACAGAAAACCCAAATATAAAACCATCCTCATATAACCATCTAATCTTTGACAAAATAGACAAAAACATACTCTGGGGACAAGAGTCCCTATTCAATAAATGGTGCTGGGAAAACTGGATAGCCACATGTAGAAGACTGAAACAGGACCCACAGATTTCACCTCTCACAAAAATCAAATCACGGTGGATAACAGATTTAAACCTTAAATGGGAAACGATTAGAATTCTAGAAGAAAATGTAGGAAAGACTCTCACAGACGTTGGTCTGGGCAAAGAATTTATGAAGAAAACCCCTAAGGCAATTGCAGCAACAACAAAAATAAACGAATGGGACCTGATTAAATTAAAAAGCTTCTGCACAGCCAAAGAAACAGTCACGAAAATAAACAGACAGCCTACAGAATGGGAAAAAATTTTCGCATACTACACATCAGATAAAAGACTGATAACAAGAATCTATTTAGAACTCAGGAAAATCAGCAAGAAAAAATCAAACAATCCTATCAAAAAATGGGCAAAGGACATGAATAGAAATTTTTCAAAAGAAGACATAAGAATGGCCAAAAAACGTATCAAAAAATGCTCAACATCCCTAATCATCAGGGAAATGCAAATCAAAACCACAATGAGATACCACTTAACTCCGGTGAGAATGGCCTTTATCAAAAAATCCCAAAACAACACGTGTTGGCGTGGATGCGGAGAGACAGGAACACTCATACACTGCTGGTGGGAATGCAAACTAGTGCAACCCCTATGGAAAGCAATATGGAGATACCTTAAACAGATTCAAGTAGACCTACCATTTGATCCAGCAATTCCATTATTGGGCATATACCCAGAAGAACAAAAGTCATTCTTTAACAAAGACACCTGTACCCGAATGTTTATAGCAGCACAATTCACAATCGCAAAGATGTGGAAACAACCCAAGTGCCCATCAATCCACGAATGGATTAGTAAACTGTGGTATATGTATACCATGGAGTACTACTCAGCTATAAGAAATAACGATGATACGACATCTCTTTGGTTCTCCTGGAGAGAGCTGGAACCCATTATACTAAGTGAAGTATCCAAAGAATGGAAAAACAAGCATCATATGTACTCACCAGAAAACTGGTTTCCCTGATCATCACTTAAATGTACATCAGGGAAGGATACCAATTGGATATCAGACTGGGATGGGGGGGTGGGGGGAGGGGATGGGTGTATGCCTACATGACGAGTGCATTGCGCACCCTCTGGGGAATGGTCATGCTTGAGGGTGCAGACCTGGGGAGGTGGGGGGGGAGGGGATCGAGGTATGAATACATGGCGAGTGCCAGGCGCACTGTCTGGAGAGTGGGAGCGGACGCGCTTGGGACTCTGACTCAGGGGGATGGGCGGGACAGGGACAATGTATATGACCCGAACTTATGTACCCCCATGATGAGCTGAAATAAAAAAAAAAAAATAAAAATAATAAAAAAAAAAAAATATTTCTTTGGAAAAGAAATAACAAGGTGTAGCATACTTAGGTTTATCAATTTTCAAAAGCCTCTGTAAACATAATGACCTCTATCTTTGATCATTCAAAAAGAATTGCAGGATAATAAAAGGCCTAGAGTTGTTACCTGTAAGACTTAACCTCTGGACCTCAATTCCTGATGTGTGAATGGAGATAAAGTCTTCCCTGCAGGACTCTTCTGAAATGTAACCTAAACATTTGTACACCCACAATGTGCTGACATAAAAAAAATAATAACAATTTCAAAAAGTAGATGTTTAAGCATTATAATGAATGATTAGGTTTTTTTATGTTCACTCATCTTGACATTTTGCCACAAGTAATAAATGGTGAAATAAAATATTTTTGTAGTTCAAAAAAAAAAAGAAGAATTATAAAAGCACCTGGTATATACCTTGCAAATAATTTGTCTTCAATAAACAGTACTTGTTATGGGATCACAGTTGTATTTATCACTAGAATTAGGAAGCTAAACTGAACCTGCTCCGACCCTAAAACATGTTGTGGAAGTTATGCTTTTGAGTCCCTATTAGGACTTGGTTACATATTGTCTTTCTATTTCAATTATCTTTTTTCTTATAAAAGTATAGTATAAACTTTATATCCCCCCAAAAATATTCAGTGTCTGGGTTTTTTGATTATTTGAATTCAGAATCAATAGGAGTTTATAGGTTCTGAGGAAATGAAAGAAAGAGAAACAAAAACATGATAAGATAGAATAAGTATAAGGAAATAAAGGATTTGAAAACATCTGGCAACCCCAGTCATCAAATCAAAATATTCATTGAGCTATGGTTACTGCTGGAGGCTTCTTCCAGGCATAAAATATCACAATCATCTTTAACATTCCTTCTTCACTATACAAGCAAAGCAAACTATGCCATAGCTAAATAAATGCCTGGGGTGGTTATTATTTCACTTCTTAGTTCCATAAACTACTCAAAAACAGTGCCCAGGTTTTCTAAATATCTATGCAACATTTTAAACAGGTACATAATAAAATAAAAAATGAGAGCAGATAGAATCTCCTCTAACAAGCTCTCACATGCATTCCTTTTTTTGTTTTTTTGGTAAAATGAGAATATAGTCAAAAGATAGGAATAATTTTTCCTTAGTTTATGATTGTAGCAGATTAGGAAGTGAAGCTTTAGCAATTGGCAGCTAGTGTTATACATAAAATTACATGTATACTTAGAAATTCAAATTTGTATTGCATACACATGTTGGGAGAAAATGCTCCATCCATAGGTCTCTCATGTTTCTGCATGTCTCGCAAGCAGTGGCACTGACAGCTTTTGTTCCAGGCAACCTTTTTTTATTCCCAATGTTTCTTAAAAGTGATTTGTTTCTCATGCAGTACTTTCTCTTTTTTTGTCTTTACTGATGTGTAAATGACAAGTAAAAATTATATTTCTTTAAGGTGTACAAATTAACATTTTGATATTGAAGGAGCTTAGGAAACTTCACCTCAAAATATGACTCCTTGGGATTAAGAGTATTTTGAATTAAAGACACTTAAAGACCAACAGGCATTAGAAGGGGCTTTCCCTCTTCATAAAAAAACCAGACCCATCAAAAAGAACAATTGATTTCCCTTCCCCTCCCTGTTATCTCAGTATATTATAGGAAAGATCAAGAATGCAACTAGACCTGGCCCAAATTATTTCCGATATAATACCTGTCTCTCAGGTTAATTTAATTTCCAAAGAGAATCATTTACAAGTCAATCTGTTTCCCCTCATCCATTCTTTCTCCCAAGTATTCATTCTCCCTAGTAACCACATATTGCCCCTAAGCAGAATTATCTATAGTCCTCATCTCCCCCTTCCCTCTAAAATAAGGGTATATACATTTCTGGACTCCATTAAAATATTGGGTAATCACTCTGTGATTCTCCCAGTGAGCACAGTAAATAAATCTCTTTCTCTTATTAATCTGCCTTATTGTGAGTTGACCTTCCCGCGAACATTCCAGGGCACAAGGGAAGTTTCCCCTCACCCCACGATATACATATACATTGTGAAATAATATCCACAACCAAGCTAATTGACCTATTCATCACCTCAAATACTTACCTTTTTCCTTTTTGTGTGTGTGGTGAAAACATTTAAGATCTACATTCTCAGCAAACTTCAAGTATACAATACAATATTGTTAACTATATTCACATCACTGTATATTAGGTCTCCAGAATTTATTCATGTCGTAACAATCCCGCTTTGGGGTATATAGCCAAAATAAATGAAATCAGTATCTCAAAGAGGTATTATTTGCGCACCCATGTTCATTACAACATTACTCACAATAGCCAAGATATGGAAACCACTTAAATGTCCACTAATGGGTGAACAGATAAAGAAAATGTGGCATGTATACACAATGGAATATTATTTAGAGTTTAAAAAAGAAGAAAATTCTGATATCAGTGACAATGTGAATGACCTTGGTAGACAGTACGCTAAGTGAAATAAGCCAGATATAGAAATATAAATACTACATGATGTCACTTATATGTGGAATCTAAAATTACCTCATAGAATTAGAAAGTATATGGTTATTGCCAGAGGTTGAGGGGAGGGGGATATGGGGAGATATCTGTCAAGGGGTACAAAGTTTCAGTTGCCCAGACTGCCTTTCCAAAGCTGTTTGAATAAACAGCCTTGAAAAACAGATCTGGAGTCTCCCTTGGGAACAGGGGGCAGATTTATTTACTGTCCAGAATAATAAAGATAATGTCTCCCCCCAAAGTAAAGATTGGGCAGTTTTATTTGCAGCCCATTATGAAAGACTGGAGCTCCCTAAGCTCAGACTTCCTCAGCTGTAATGCACACTGTGATGGTTAATTTTATATGTCAACTTGACTTGGCTAAGGGATGCCCAGATAACTGGTGAGACATCGTTTCTGAGTATGTCTGTGAGGGTGTTTCAGGATGAAATTAGCATGTGAATTGATAGACTGAGTAAAGATCTCCTCACCAATGTCAGAGGCCATCATCCAATCCATTCAAGGCCTGAATAGAACAAAAAACACAGAGTAAGGGTGAATTCACTGTCTCTTCTAGAGCTAGGATATCTTTATTCTCTTGCCCTTGGACCCTGGCCTTCATTAGCTCTCAGCCTTCAAACTCAGATTGGGACTTACACCCTTGGCTCCCTTGGTCCTCAGGTCTTTGGGTTTGGACTGGAATGGTGCCACCAACTTTCCTGGACCTCCAGTTTACAGAAAGCAGATTATGGAACTTCTCAGCATCCATAATCCCATGAAGCAATCCTTTGTAATAACTCTTTTTCTATATATTTACATATATCCTACAGGTTTCTATTGTCATGAGCAATATAGTTCTTTTTTCTGACCCAGAAGTTTTATGTCTTCGGTAAACATTTGTGAAACTGTAGCATACTAATTTGTTAATGTGTAAGTAAGGTAAAATCTCAAACTCTACATAGTTTTTGAGAAGGCATAGTTACAAAGATACTTTGTGACTCATAAGCACACTTTAGAAAAAGGGTGCCTTTCAACTAAACAAATATTTATTTAAAACCTAGTACATACAAGGCACACTGACTCAAGTCTCCCAGTTCCAAATTCTATTTATATCAATATGAGGGTTGAGCAGGAATGCAGACATGAGCTTCCTTCAGCAGAAATCATAGTTTTTGAGACTTTAGAAGAGTTAAGTAGTAACAAAATACCACTGAAATGTGGTTGCAGTACAGTCAGTGCAAAGCAGTTCAATTCTAGTGTACGTCTTGCCAAAATTACAAATACTGACATGTCATGTATCTTCAAATGTAAAATCTACGAAAGCCTAAAGTCCAAGTTCTCAATAATAGACTTGAATCTTGCCCTCAGGATTTGGAGGGAGGAAGTGGCATTACCCAGTGCTCAAATTTCATATCCCTCATCAAGTACTAATCCTACTATTATCACATCCAATTATTACTGAGCTTATCTAAGAACATGTACTTTTTTAAAAATAGAAACGTCCTTAACTTCAAGGTTCACTATAGTTAGAGGGACCATATAATTTATCACCCAACCAGGGACACTCTTGGGGAGTCTAAGGGAGTGCTATTAATAATTATACTGAGGCAACAGACATAAACCAGGCCTGGCTGAGGCATACTGAGACATGTAATCAGGCTGCATACACCATCTACATTCCAAGGAGTTCAAAGAACCATTCCCTTAGCAAAGCCACTCAGAGAGTCTGGAAGAAAATGTTTTTGTATACAGCTCTAGATGCTAAAGTTCTCTCACTTTCAGGTTGGTTATAAACTTATAATAAGAGCAAAGCTAACCAAAATCTAACATGCAAACAAAGGAGTTTTACAAGCAGTTTTTAAAGCATTTTCTAGGACTGTCGCAGTGCACATTTACTTCTCACAGAGAGATATTTTTATTTTGAAATGATTTGCAAGATTTCATTCAGTGTCATCCCTTCAGGGGACACAAACTGCAACTAGCATCAAGAGGAGTTGTACTGCTAATTCCCTGAATGCCACACTCTTAATTAATCTCAGTGAATAATAGGATTTCTAATGTAAGTTATTCTGATGTCATCCATTGCCTAAAGGTGTTTCTAATGATCTATGTGAAATGTCAGAAGATATGCTTTAGTCACCGTGTGATAGAGAATTTGGACAAACAAGCAGGGAAATCTTGATCTGAAGTCTGTGGTAGCTAGGTCAACAGAAGCCTGTTAAAGAACTTAAAAGAATTTTATTTTCCCAGGAGTTGTTTTCTCTTCCTAAGGAGCAACTGTAGTGAAATCAAGACAGACATGAGATTTCACTAGGAAGTGACTATAAGGAACAATGAGTGATGCAAAAACAACTCAGGCCATTCCTCTTCAAGGCACACTTCCAGAGAGGTTTGATTTCCTGTATTTTAAGCATTGTGGGTAGCTGCTGAAGAACTCAGGTTGGTGTTTTCATTGCCATTTGAGCATTCTGAAGAAAAGAATTTGTACTGTGCATAATCAAGATTTAACAACCCAAACATTGTTACCATTGCCTCTCATTTTCTTCTTTTTTTCCCCACATTGTGCATTATTGCTATATAAGAACTATAAATTGAAAAAATGCAACAGTAGACAAGATGTTTATATCATCCTCATCCAGTTGATTCTGCTAGGAAAGAATTTCAGGGTTTTTTGGCATTCTTCCTTAACTTCAATATTAAATATTGATTGATTTACTCCAAGAAGTACAGACTAGAGATCAACAGAAAATTTTGATGTCTTTGAGGCTGCACATTTGTGATAAAAACTGTTAATTTCCCTTCAATATCCATTATCCCTTTCTTTCAATATTACCATTTCTCAAAGTTTAGGTTGAGCATATTACTTCCCACCTAGAGACTATGTTCCCCAGACCCCTTGCAGCTAAGTGTAGGTTATGTTCGATATTCCTCAGCATCCTCTACAACCAACAGGATGGCCCAAAGTAATGTAAGAGCCACTTAAGACACTCACCTTCCATGTCTTTCACCCTTTCTTAGGTCTGGAACTCAGGTGTGTTCGTGGTGAACCAGCTTAGAACAGGAAACCAAAGTTTACACCCTAGATTGTGGGGTAGCGAGTCAAAAGATGCCTGGGTCCATGAGATGTCTTGTGGACCAAACTGATACCCTGTACTGCCTTCCAACTCAGAATTTGAAGGAGAAAGAAAAATTTCCTATCTTCTTCAAGCCATTTTTATTTTGATTTCTGTTAAAGTAGCCAACGAGGATACTAATCAATAAAATATTACAAACTAATTCATTTTAGGACTACCCTGCTTATTATTTATCTCAGATCACTTTAAAAAGTTAGCATGTGGCTCATAAAACACAAAATCTAGTCCAGGGATTCATTAGAAAAAAAAAAATTTTTAAACTTATTTCCTAATTACATTTCACTGCCCATCAGTTAACCTGCTTATATATTAATGCATTCTGAGAGATAGTTTACTAAATTGAATCCTTGGAGCTCAAATGCAGTTACTTAAAAACAAAATGTGATATTTTGCAGGCAAACACTTTAAATTAAATTTTTAGTTCTCCCAACTGCGAACTACAATAAAATTGTAAGCCCCTCAGCTGACTGAATGGACCCCCGTCTTGGCCAAGGAGACCCTAAAAATAAAACTGAGTTACTGGACATGAGAAGGGAGGTTAGACATGCCTCGTCATGCCCCACTCCCTTCTTGGAGATACCCTTTGTAGTTCATTAATAGGCCTAAGGCTATACAAGACAAAGCTTAAACCACATGTACAGGTCATCTATTACTTAACAGATCACTTGAGTCTGTGTGTATATTCTATATACGTCCCGTGGCTTGTCTCTGATTAGGACTTCCTTATCTTAACTTAAAACATTCCAAGCCTTTAGACAAAGCTTCATTTCTTTAACCAATTACAAATAAAAGAATCTTTAAATCCACCTATAACCTGTAATGCCCCACTTCAAGATGCCCTGACCTTCAGGCCAAACCAATGTACACCTTTCATGTATTGATTTATGGCTTTACATGTTAATTCTTATCTCCCTGAAATGTATAAAACCAAACTGTAACTCAACCACAGCGAGATGACTTGCTCAAGGCTTCCTGGGTGTGGTTCTCTGGGCCATGGTTACACATACTCAGAATAAACATCTTTAAATTATTTCACAGAGTTTTGGTTCTTTTCCACTAACAAAACTTTGCTTTCATCTCTTCATTTTTAACGTCACATAATAAAAAATAAAATTCTGTTATTAATACAATAGTATAGCAAACATACCAAGTATTTGTCAACTCTAACACCCTAATGAAATAGCAGGACGTCTATCTGCTAGGAATTTTACTGCAGTCACAACAAGAACTTGCAGTGCATGCCATCATTGCTTCTTTAGTCTTCATCACTCAAAGAATGTTCATTATAACATCATCAGTGAAGTACAAACAAGGCTTGTAACTTTGAACTGGTAAAGTTCACTTTTTAATTATTGAGTAGCTTCTATTGTTTATTTTTCTCTTGTGTTAGTCATTGGGAATGGGATAAGAAAGAAAATTCACAAGAAGCTCGAGAGTAGAAGGGTGGTTATCACTGCTCAGAGGGGTGGGGAGATGGGGAGATGTTGGTCAAAGAATACAAACTTGCAGTTATGAGAATAATAAGTTTTAGAGACTTAATGTACAGCATAGTGACTATACTTAAGAATGTTGTATACTTGAAATTTGCTAGGAGAGCAAATCTTAAGTATTCTCACCAAAAAAAAAGGTAATTATGTGAAGTGATGGATACACTAATTGGATGTATCCACTAATGGATACATTGATAATCATTTCACAATATATATGTATTTGAAAACATCACACTGTACATCTTGAATATATACAATTTTTATTTGTCAATTATATCTCAATAAATCTGGGGAGGAGGGAAGCAACAAAGAAAGCATCCCTAGAAAAAAATTTGAATCATTATGTAATGTTGCTATATTTCCTGTGGCTTTTCTTTGTTCATTTGTCCTTGCATCCATTTATTGTTTCATTCAGTGTGGAAGCTAAAATAACTCCATCTTGAACGCTAATCTGACATACTGACTTCTGATTAACCACATTTCAGAAATGCCTATAAGATTTTTAGTTTATCTATTGTTCCTTTTGTAAGAGCACATACTTACCGTAAATCCTGCCCACAGGTCAAAACAATTCTAAACAAAAAGAATAATGTTGGTGGGAATGTAAATTAGTACAACCTCTATGGAAACCAGTATGGAGATTCCTCAAAGAACAAAAAGTCGACCTACCATTCAATCCAGCAATCCCACTACTGGGTATCTAACCAAAGGAAAAGAAGTCACTATATCAAAAAGACACTTGCACTTGAATGTTTATTGCAGCACAACTCACAATTGCAAAGATATGGAATCAACCTAAGTGCCCATCAACTGATGAGTAGATAAAGAAAATGTAGTATGTATACACCATGGACTGTTACTCAGCCATAAAAAGGAATGAAATAATGTCTTTTACAGCAACTTGGATGGAACTGGAGACCATTATCCTAAGTGACATATCTCAGGAATGGAAAAACAAATACTATGTGTTCTCACTAAGGAGTGGGAGCTAAACAAAGGATATATATGGTCATAAAGCCATGTAATAGACATTGAAAACTAAGAAGAGGGGGAAGTTAGGGGAGTAAGGGAAAAAAATCTACCTATTGAGTGCAAAGTGTATACTACTCATTGGTGATGGGTACTCTGAATTCCCTGACTTCAGCACTCCATAATTCATCCATGTAACAAAAAACACTTGTACCCCCTAAATCTATTAAAATTAAAAGAGAGAGAGGAAAAAAAATCTAAAGGCATCACATTACCTGACTTTATACAACAAGTCTATAGTAATCAAAACAGCATGATACTGGTATAAAGGTAGGCACATAGACCAATAGAATGGAATAAAGAGCCCAAAAATAAAACCATATAGCTATGATCAATCGATTTTTGACAAAGCAGACAAAAACATACACTGGGGAAAGGATGCCCTATTCAGTAAATGCTACTGGAAAAATTAGATAGCAACATGCAGAAGAATGAAACTGGATACCTATCTCTCACCATATACAAAAATTAATTGAAGAAGGATTAAAGGCTTAAATGTAAGACCTGAAACCATAAAAATTTTAGAAGAAAACCTAGGAAAACTCTTCTGAACATTGGTCTAGGCAAAGAATTCATGACCAAGACCCCAAAAGCAAATACAGCAACAACAAAAATAAATAATTGGGACTTAATTAAACTAAAAAGTTTCTGCACAACAAAGGAAATAATCAGCAAATAGACAACCTACAGAATGGGAGAAAATATTCACAAACTATACATCCAACAAATGGCTAATATTCAGAATCTACAAAGAACTCAAACAAATCAGCAAGAAAAAAAACAAATAATCCCATCAAAAAAAAAAGGTCAAAAATCAATAGATGTTGGCACATTTGTGGTGAAAAGGGAACACTTATACACTGTTGGTGGGAATATAAACTTGTATAACTGCTATGGAAAACAGTATGGAGATTTCTCAAAGGGCACTAAAAGTAGATCTATCATTCAATCCAGCAATCCCCCTACTGGGGATCTACCCAAATGGAATCATTTTATAAAAAAGATACCTGCATCCAAATGTTCACCACAGCACATATGAAATCAACCTAAGTAGTGTCCATCAACCAAGGAGTGGATAAAGAAAATGAAATGAGTAGTACACCATCATGGAGTACTACTTAGCCATAAAAAGGAATGAAATAATGTCTTTTGCAGTACCTTGGTTGAGACTAGAGACCATTATTCTAAGTAAAGTATCTCAGGAATGAAAAAACAGATACCACAAGTTCCCACTTGTAAGTGGGAGCTAAATGAAGGATACATATGGTCATAATGAGCAGTAATGGATGTTGGAAACTAAGAAGGGGGAAGGGTGGCAGGATGTTGAGGATAAAAATCCACCTATCAAGTACCATGTGCACCATTCTTGTGATGGGTACACTGAAAGCCCTGACTTCAGCATGATACAATTTATCTACATAATTAAAAAACACTTGTGCCAACTAAATTTTTGAAATTAAAAAACTTTAAAAGTTCATTAAAGTAAATTTTATTTACAAATAAGAAAACTTAGAGACTCAAAAATGTGAAAAAAAAATTCACCTGTGTCATATAGTTAGTAAATAGTGGAGCCAGGTATCAAAACTAGGTCTGAGGTCTATAAAAATCTATGATATAAATCAGTATAATGTATTATCTCCTACATAATATGTAAATGCAAGCCTTTCTATTCAGCATAGTATTGGAAGTCCTAGCCATGACTTTCCTAAAATTCTTTCATGAGTTTTATAGTGACATAATTTAGATACTGGCAGAAGGTGAAGGAGTTCAGGAAATTTCTCCCCAAAATATTACTCCTTGGTATAAAGAATATTTTGAATTGCAGGCCCCTTGAGATCACCAAAGCATGGGAGGGGGCTTTCCTTCTGTCTGCATAAACAGGACTGACCTGATCAAAAGATCAAAGGAGGCAACTGACAACCCTTCCTCTCCCTGTTATTTCAATGTATTAATATGACTGGAAAGAAGATCAAGAATTTAAGCAGACCTAACCCAAATCATTTAAAACATAATACCTGTCTCTCAGGTTAATTTACAAGTCAATCTGTTTCCCCATCTATTCACCCTCACTAGCAACCCCTTATCTTCCTATACTCCTCATTTTGCCTCCTCCCCTCTAAAAGGCATGTATAAAAATATCTGAACTTCATTGGGATATTGGGTAATCACTATGTGATTCTCCCCATGCGCATGGTAAATAAACCTTTCTCTTATTAATCTGCCTTAATTGTGAGTTGATCTTTCAGTGAACTTTGGGGAGGTGGGACAGAGGACAAGTTTCCCCTCACCCCTACAAAGGAAAAAGACAATCAGTAATTACAATTAAATAATTGTAATACAACTGTAAATAAACAAACCAAATTGATTTGTTTATTCTTCAGGGCCAAGATGAGTTTCAATCTTGTTAGCCACAAAACATAGTTTAGTTTCTCATCTAGGAAAACCATTTTCATTTGTCACAAGTTCTAAAATACAAACAATACTGTATATATAATTGAGTATTATTATTGCTACCAACATTAATAAATTTTGCTTACAATGCATTTTACAAATTGTTTCTATCATAATTACAAATTACTTTTTTAGTATAAAAGAACTTTTTATGGTTACTACAAATTTTGTTTTATGTTGGAAGTCATTTATGTATTAATTTTGGAATTGCTACATTTTTGTTTGCAGGATTTTTGACAATTTTTAAAGTGGTAGGTGCCCTGAGTATCTTTCAGCAATGAGGATGCAATTGCAACTATAATGTATAAAATGGGAATTTTCAATTAATGAAATAGAAATGATTTCAAGTTAAACTTCTCTGAAATACAGCACGATTTTTTTTTAGCTGCAGGACCTTATGAATCATAATAACCTTGTGAAATGTTTGGAAGAATAATGGTTTACCAGATTATCTTCAATTATTAGTGGGCTGTCCAAATCCTGTGATTCCAATCTCAAGAAATGAGATCATCCAGTTTGGAGTTCCCAGATTATCTGTATGCTCAACCAGCCCCTGTGAGAACAGGATTCAAAGCAGCCTCCCTAGAAATTGCCTTTTCTAAGCAGGAGAGAAAAAAACAAGGGAACCTGATTCAAATCATGTCAATTCAGATTCCCTACATTAAAAAGGCTCATTGTGTTTTGAGAGGCCCCTGCTTCGGGCAAATAATTCAGACTCCTCTGTTCCTACTTGTTTTCTCCCCTTTAATTTCTTGTTCTTGCCTTTTTCCCACTTGACTGGCTCCTCTCCCCTCAGAGGCAGGGGTAGCAGCAGAAGCACACCAATAACATCCACCAACAGCCTGATCTCTGAGGTGCACTGTGCCCTCAGCTTCAGAGATCCAGGGACCCGGTAAATCCATTTCCCTGACACTTACCTCTTCTAGAGTTTCTGCATGGTGGCTTTTAGCCTCTCTCCTGGCAGAGATCAGCTCTAAAGAAACAAGACAACCAAGGAGAATTGAAAATAAAGGGAGAAAAGGTCCTAATGCAAGTGAAGGTTTACATTTTACCAAGTCCCTTTTGTGAGCTTATCAGGGCATTTTTGCCTCAATGAGTAGGAGCCAGAGGCTGTTAAAGCCAACAGGATCCCAGCTTTCTTCTCCCACACTCCATATCCCTCCTGGATCTATTTTCTTTTATTATGTTTCACGAAGAGCTTTATTTTTCAGCAGGGGTGCAAAGGAGCATTTGCTGGTTTAGGGGCAGAGGGATTTGGAAAAGAGGAAAGGATTAAGACCACTGGAAACAGGTGGAGACTTGTTTTCATATGAGATTTGTTAAGATCACAGCCAAGGGACTCACATCGGGAACTGTTCGAGACAGAGTTTCTAGGCCCTGCAACAAAGTGTGACAGTCAGAAGAAAAGAAGCTAGACTTCCCACCTCCACAGAGCATCCAGGGATTCTCTGACATGCCAAGGACCAGAAGCACTTTGAGATACCACCCTTGACATAGATATCAGCATTCTGATAAGAGGCACTGCCCGTGGGAGGCCTTCACCAAAGGACAAACTGGATTGTGAGTGTCTCAGGGTCTCATAGAAATAGCTAGTGGGCATTAGGAAGGAGCTAATTTGGGGCAGCTTGTCAATAAGTGTTCTAACTACCATAATTTGGTTATTAAATGTAAATGTAACCATATTTCGAGGTCACACACTGGTAAAGTCTGGGATATCATGTTACATGTACTGCATGTGGGCTTATTTGCCAGTTAGCATCAGTTGACATGTCGATGTCATATAATAACATTGAAAGCTGTTTTTTTCTGGTTTCAGTCTGGGCTTCATCTTTAAAATCTTCATAATTTGGCTGGGCGTGGTGGCTCACACTTGTAATCCTAGCACTCTGGGAGGCCGAGGCGGGCGGATCGTTTGAGCTCAGGAGTTCGAGACCAGCCTGAGCAAGAGCGAGACCCGTCTCTACTAAAAATAGAAAGAAATTATATGGACAGCTAAAATATATATAGAAAAATTAGCTGGGCATGGTGGCGCATGCCTGTAGTCCCAGCTACTCGGG
The DNA here is from genome assembly GCF_020740605.2 of Lemur catta. Taxonomy (NCBI): domain Eukaryota; kingdom Metazoa; phylum Chordata; class Mammalia; order Primates; family Lemuridae; genus Lemur; species Lemur catta. The sequence goes on along the minus strand of NC_059128.1, from coordinate 48,925,931 downwards.
AGACTGAGGCAGGAGGATCGCTTGAGCCCAGGCGTTTGAGGTTGCTGTGAGCTAGGCTGATGCCACGGCACTCTAGCCCGGGCAACAGAGTGAGACTCTGTCTCAAAAAAAAAAAAACTTCATAATTTAATAAAAATTATTGTCTTCCAAAATGACTAAATCCCAGGGTTTTGTAGGGCAAGTGATGGAGGCCAAAATAATTGGCATAGTAAGGTCATTTCTGCAAAAGCTTCAGAAAATGTCAAGCTCAATTTAGGAGACAAGGATGGAATTAAGGGGTAAAGCCATGTCATTATCTAGGTATCAGAACAGAAGCCTTCGTGTGTCCAGGGAAGAGTCAGGACACAACAGCCAAGGGCAGTAAATGGCAGAGGCAAATGAGCAGAGGAAACAGGGATTGAGAAGACTCAGGCCAATCTAATCTAACTGCAGGTACAGCACTTTATAACCAAGGTGATTATTAAGAATACTCTTTATCAGGCATCTTTTAGGATGGCTTAAAGCCATTGCCTTTTACCTGAGACTCTGTGTCTCCTGACCCTGTGACTGAGGGCTGTATATACCCTGGCCCAATTTAATAAGGATGTCACTTCCTACGTTATATAACTTAAAGGCATGTTGAACTTGGTTCCCAAATACCAACCCCATCAGAAAAGTGTAAGTATTTAGTGATTATCAGCCAAGACCCTGGGTCCCTGAAATGAGCAGCCACTACTGCTCTCTGAGACAATGAAACTTAACACTTACTGACTCTGGAGACAGACCAGATCAATATCTTAAAGTTTTGTGGGCATTAGGCTGTGCCTCTGAACTAAGAGCCAGTGAAATCAGCGGCAAATGCTCTCTGTAAAAGGCATAAGGCCATCTTAGGGCAAAACCAAATCAGTAATGAGATCTAAAACCAAATATCAAAGGTAAGGGGAGGAGGGGAGGGGATCACTTCCAGGGCTCTCCAAGGAGGTCCTCTCACCCCCAGGGATTTAATTGTCATCTGGAAACCAGAGAGGGTTGTGCTGATAGGAGAGGAGTATGCTACATAATTTTGCCTAGGGTTGACCCTGGCCTTATATTAATATATTTTCTTTAAAAAGGGAAGGGGCAAGGGACTTAGTCCCTAAATGGCACTTATAGCTTTTAGAAGCAATCTAATACATTGCGACACAGAGTCAAAACTAGGTAAACCAAATGCACAAACTTTCCATTTTTTAAATCTATACAGATTTGTAGACGTTAAAAATAAAGTCAAAGAAATTATCTGGGATCTCTTGTAAAAGAAAAATTGCACTGCATCAGCTAAATGGTCAAGCAAGACTTTATTCAAGATGAATGCAATAGAAGTGAAAAATTGAACTCAACTCCACTGAAACAGAAGGCAGGATTTTTTTTATTATTATTATTTCTATATATTTAGGGGGCACAGTTGCAAGTTTGTTACACAGACATACTGTATAGCAATGAGACCTGGGCTTTTAGTGTACTCATCACCTGAATAGTGTACGTTGTACCCAATAGGTAATTTTTCATCCCTCACCCCCCTCCCACCATCTCACTTTTAGAATCTCCGATGAGGATTTTTAAATTCTAGAGTGAGCTAGTAGAAAAGTACTGAGGGACATCAGTGGAGATCCATGTTTGCTAATTGTAGCTTACTGAAGTTGGGCTTCTACTCTCCCACAGAAACAGGGACAGGGGTTCTAGCTTTCTTGATGGTTACATTTCATAGGGATGGCTTCCCAGTCCTTGAGAAAAATATTCCTGAGTTGTTAGAAGATTTACATTTCAAAGGGGCAGAGAAGAATTTACAATTATAAGTTTTCTAAGTAAATGCTCTAAGGAAACGGAGGTCTGAGCCTATAGTCAAGAAGAAGCCCGTCTATAGTTCAGCCAAGCTGAGAGGAACGTTAAGGCCATCTTGGTCACTATTTTCAACCTTAGAAAATACAAGCTGAGAATTATTTGTAGCTGGTTCAATAAAGATCTTCTCTTTTCTCTGGTTTAGCTCCGTAATTCTATTTTGCAAGTTAATTGCTTCAGTGAATGATTATTCATAAGGTGAATGGCAATGACACTAATATCCTCTTTGCAAATGCTGTTTTCCACTTTAAACTTAAGTCTTCCCTAGGGACTTGCTACTTCCCAAACACACACTTGGTGTTTAAACTAACAGGACTCTTCTACCTAGGTGAATCTTTCAAAAGGAGAAGATTCTAAGTTTGATTATCCACAATTGGCTACTGAAAAATCTTTTCTGCAAAGGATACTATGTGTGTAGGAAGCTTTAGACTCAACTGGCATCTCAATTTAAAACTCTTAATAAATATTTCACTTCCTTCATGTGTGTATCAGTCACCTGTCACTCAGTGGTACTAGAGAGCAGGAATGAAAGATTTCTGACAACCGTTCTAACAAAAACATAATGAAATTCTTCTGATGAATCCCACTTTAACAGGTCAGGACATCAGATTGACGGGTCCAGAAATTCATTTGATTACTGGAGCTTTGCAGGGGAAAATGAGGTCTGAGAAAACCAGCTGATAAAAAAGCACAGCAAAGGTCAAACAAATCAGAGAAATGATCAGCCTAATGAGCCACAAAATTATTTATTTGCTTATAAAAAAGAAATTAGCCATAGCTCATCATACAAACCCAGTACCCGTCTTACTCGATGGAACACATGATTGCCCAGACATGAAGAAACAGAGTGGGGGTATTCAGGTGTGCAGCCTCTAGGGGGATTATTGGATTTTTAGCAATGTGAAAACACTAGAGATATACTCAGAGCCAAAATAATTAGGAAACCTTTGTTGATTGAATCCCACGTCTTATCTGACGGGCTTCCAGCTTGTTAAGGTGGTTACTACACAACAGGGAATGGAAGCACTGAATCCTAGTTCATTTTGTTGTTAGGCCTCTACTCATAGTTCATGTCCCTCCGAACGTGCCAATGTTTACCTTGCTATTTCATCCTTCTGCTTGCAGGATAATCCCTTTTTTTCCCTAAAATAAACTACTCTGACAACTGACATTAAAGACCTGTTTGTTTCTCTCAGCTAGCTTCAATCTTACAGTATTTTCCTGCATGTTTCCTTTCCCTACAGTACAGATTGCCATTGAGGCTATTGTTCTTTTTTTATGCACAGACCATCATTGTTCTAAACACAGGAAATGTAATATTCCATGTCCTACGTTCCACCCTTAAAACAAGAGAGTACATGTACCTGCTCCTTTGTCCACTGATCAAATACAGTCCAGATATGAGAGCCAGCTATATAGAGCACAATGAAGAGAACCATTTGCCCTCTCCTCTGTGTGGTACTTAACCTATATTTCAGTTCAACACCCTTTTGACATTTTAATTTGTCATTGTAAGCCACAGTCTTTTTCTCACATAATTACAAATGACTATAATCTTCCAAAAGAGAACAAAATACATTGTAGATGAACAAGACATACTAAATATTTATATTATAGAGGCAGGGAGACTTTTGATGTACATCTTTGAAACAGAAACAGACTGGGGTGGTTTTATTTTTTACATTTTACTTTAAAATAACAAAAAAGAGAGTTATAAAACTTTTACATAGAGTCCCTTGCACCCTTAACCTAATTTCCCCCAATAATGACATCTCATAAAACTGTAGTACAGTATCAAAGCCAGGAGATTGACACTGGTAAAATGTGTTAGCTACACTACTAACGACTACAGAATTTATTCTATTTTCACCATTTTTTTCATGAATGTGTTTGTGTGTGTGTGTGTGTGTGTGTTTATGTATGTATGTATAATTCTACGCAATTTTATCCCATAGATTCGTGAAACCACTACCACAATCAAGATACAAATCTGCTCCATCACCACAAAGGAACTCCTTTGTGCTATCCATTTACATTTGCACTACCCACCTACCTCACACCTTCCCTAATTCTATTCCCTGGAAACCACTATTCTGTTCTCCATCTCTATAGTTATATAAATTGAAATCATACAGTACTTAACCTTTTCAGATTGTCCCTTTTCACTAAAAATAATGCTCTTGAGATCCATCCGGATTGTTGCATATTTTAATAGTTTGTTCCTTTTATGGCTGAGTAGTATTCCATTGTATGGCTGAGCTGGAATTCATTTAACCCTTCAACCATTGAACAGTATTTGGGTTGTTTCCAGTTTTTGCCCTTACAAATAAAACTGCCACGAAAATCCATCCATATGTTTTTGTGTAAACATATGTTTTCATTTCCCTGGGATACATGCCCAAGAGTGCAACAGTTGGGTCGTATAGTAAGTGCATGTTTAGCTTTGTAAGAAACCATCATATTCTTTTCTAGAATGGCTGTACCATATTACATCCTCACCAGAAATATATGAGAGATCCAGTTTCTCCACCTTATCACCGACATTTGGTATTATCACTATTTTTTATTTTAGCTGTTCTAATAGATGTATAGCGATATCTCATTATAGCATTTGCCATTGTAGATGCACTTCACATTCATAAGCCTATAGTTTTCTCTCCTCTACACAACTTTCTCTCCCTGTAGACACAATTTTGTAAAGACTCTCTATAAAACTGCCTTCCATTTTGCTCTTACCTTTAATCTAATCTCCAAACTATTGTAAAACCAGATAGTGGAGTGGAATTGGCTTGCATTTTAGGAATGAGAAAGCAAAGTTAAGTGTCTGAAGACTCTATAAAGCATACACCTTTTGGGTCTGATCATTTTTAATGAAATATTTACAGCATTTCGGGGTAAGAAATTGTAGGGGCCATTTTCTTCAGTCAGGCTCATAGCTATGAATTCCATGTCCTATCAAAAAAGTGAGGGTCATTATGTTCTGGGAGATAATTTGGTACTAAGGAATGGAACTGATTTTATTTGTCCAGATAAAGGGCTAATGAGGATATGAGATCCAGCTGTGGTGAAATCAAAGAAGAAACAAAGATTTGATTCTTATGGCTCCTGAATAACCCAGAAATCAATCACCTGCTGTGCTATCAAAGGGACCTTTGTGACTACAGCAGCCCCAGTAACTGGTGTTTGAGCTCATACCATATGTCTTAAATGAAAAGTCCTCAGTATGACCTACTCATTTGTCTTAACAATATATCACCATGGGATTAGTGAGGTTGCAGAACTAGTTTTGACTGTAAAAATAATTTTAACACAGAAGAACAGGCATACATTTTCCACATCACATATAAATATTTTTATAATGTTACACAGACTATTCAAAGTCTCAGACAAATCCATCCAGTGAAAAAATTCCTTATAACTCTGTGCTAAAATTTCTAAAAGTTTTATTATTCACAAAGAAGGCAAGGAAAAGTGTGAGCTCATTCATAAGTGGTTTTAAATCATAAAAGTGATGAATCTTGTTACATTGAGCTCCACTCTAGCAGAATTAAAAAGAAAAACTATCCCATAAAGATGAGGTGATAACAGAAATCAGAAACAACCAAAAGAGTTTTAGATTTGAAAAAGCACAACTGGATCAAAATGTTCACACCTAAGAAAAATCTTTATTCAATGAGTTAGTATCGGCTTTTCTAAGAATAGAGTTTAAACCTTAGCAATATGTATTGCCAATATATGGTTTGCTGTATAAAAAACAACATGATCTCATTTGAAACTTGATACCCAAAATCAATTAAACTTGATACCCAAAATCAATGAAAAAATATTGGGAGCAATTTTGTTCTTTTTAAAATTATGTGTGTGTGTGAGAGAGAGTGTGTGTGTTTGTGTCTGAAATCATTACTGATCTCATAACAAATCTCGAGTCTCACTTGACACATCCCATCTGGCAATTAGGAAACTGATGAAGTTGTATCACCCTGCATCACTACATCATAAAAAAGCAAGGGAAAGTTTCAGAAGAACTTCAGGAACATAATATTAATAGTTAGAGAAAGAGATATGTGGGGCAGGGGTGGGAGGGTCAGAGATAGCTTCAAAGAAGAAACAAGAAAAAATATGTCTTCAAATAAGATATGTTCTTTTCTCCAAAGTTATAAGATACGCCAATCCCAAGACGATAAACTCCAAAGGTATTTATTATATGATGCCATCATAACCAACCAATATCAGCCATCTGGCTCATATCAGACTTGGTTAGAACTACCATGCTGAAGCTGGGATCTTATGAATAGCATGTAATAGTCTTAAAGAGACAGAATTAAAAATTAAAATTCAGCCACATTTGAAACTTAGAGCTCATTTACATATTAATACAAACTCTAAGTAGGCCCTTTTAATACATACTCTAAGACATTTGGTTGCAACTATAAAATGTGATTTAAGAACTGACATTTTTCCCTAAACTATAAATTTAGGGAAACTCACTTATAAGTTTTCTTTCTGGATTTTATAGAGTAAGAAAAGAAAACTTACTTCAATGGTTTGGCTGAATTCTACTATTCATGTGTCTCTGACAGGGTGACACCATTTACATCATTTTTCTTCCAGTAGTTGAGTTGTGAGAGTTTGAGGATAAAGAGGAAATCTGTATAGACACTCAAGACCCAAATGTTTCACATTGTTCATTGACAGGGAACTTTAGAGATACACATTATTACTAGAACCCAACTTATGCACATTGTCTCGTATCTCCTGATAACTCTGCCAACAGAGTCCTCAGGGTATCTATTTCTGGTTTGTTTGGGGGTTTTGAGGAGTGTGCAGAGGGATTCAATGTGATCATGTCCTCAAACATATTAAAGTGAAAAGTCCCTTTCTATCTCTACACATTCTGCTACTCTGAAGCGATGAGTTTGTCTATATTGACTTAAAAGTCTTTTTCACATAATTACCATAAACCATAAGTGACACCTTAACCTTTAAAGTCAAAATGTTGAGAAACAGTTATTAGAAACTTATATTAAAATATAGTGCCGTTAAGGCAAGTAGAATAGATTACAATTAATATAATTTTTCACTCCACTCAGATAAGAAGAATAAAAATTAAGAAATCATAAAACTCTTATAATGATGACTTTATTAGAAAAGCAAAACGGCCTTATAGTGATATTTAGAGTATTATCGTAGAAGACTACTTCATTACAACTATATATACCCCTTTAGGCATTGTTCTTTTAGCTGTCCTAATCTATTGCTCAGCCAAACTAATAAGTCTGAACTGTTTTCTAATTCCTGTGTAAAGATGAAGGTATTGGAAACTTATCATGAATACTAAAGAAGAAATAAATGCACTAGGGAAAATGCACCTGTGCATTGCTATTCTCTGTCTGACTCCCTAACTGCCACCATTAATATTTTTTGTGTTTCTCACAGCTGTCAGAACGTGCTGGCTTCTGCTTTATTCTCAGCTCCTAAATACATCTTTTCAAGTTACATGGTTTGCATGCTAATGTTCAACCAAGGCATATTATTCACTGTAATTTTGATCTTATCAAAGGCAGGACAAGGATTTTAAATGCTACAACCATTCATACTAATTAGAAGAACTATTCAACAGCCAGTCTTAGATTTCTCAAAGACTGAGGCATAAATAAGAAATGGGCCTCACAATTAAAATGACAGCAATAGCCTAGAAAAATTTCAGATGTTCACATTTGTTTATTTTGTGTTTTAAATCCAATTGGGTACTATTTTCAAATAACCCCAAATCAAAGGATATACCATTTATACCAGATATGATCGGGGATTTCAAGACAAATGCTACTTAGAGAACATTTAGCACACTGTCTAATTTCATGAATGAAGAAGGCTGGAAAGCATAGAGAAGTTAGCATTCTTACGCACAGTCACACTGAGAATAAACGGCAGAGTCAGGACTTAAAATCATACTCTTCTGTCTCCCAGCCTCACAATATAAGCTGAGACCAAAGAGAAGAAAACTCCAAAGCATGTTAAAAATTAGAGCCCTTAAATATATTTTTAATTGCCTTGTCCTATATAGAATCTCTATTCAAGTCAAAATGATCAGATTTTCTTCATTACAAATTTTTTACTTCTGCTTTTTGATCATAAAGGATCACATCACCTCTACTAGATCCTACAGTAGGAGTTTTAACCCTGATGCCATCAGGAGAGCTGCAATTGGTCAACATGCTACTTTTCAAACTGTCACACTATTCTGGCATGCTCTTTTGCCACTTTATTTGGAATATCAGTCATCCCAATACTTATGGGGCATGGCTTTCCACACCAAACACTCCTCGGGAGATACAACTTGACTCACTCGAATGAATACTTGGAATATTAATTAGTTCACCATTATATGAATCATTTGGTGAACATGCAGGCTTACAGCCTACCCATAGGCCATCTAGGTAAAGTGCACACTTGGATTTCTAAGAGTACAGGCCTCTACAGTCTTGAAACATGAATTAGATGAGGATCAAACCAGAAGGGCATACTAAGCTTACCTGCTGCTTTTATCAAGTAGAAGTGCCTACATGCACAAGAGAAGGGAACAGATGAGGGAAAGTTGCCTTGAAAAAGGTTCCCACAAATGTTCAAATTGGTGATTTTACAAGTAGGATGTACTAAACAGATCATTCATAAAATAGACTGATGAGAGTTTGTGAATTTTCTACAAGATACAAGAAAGATTTATAACTAAGTACTATTAACTAGAAAATTTTTTCAGTCATGAAGACAAATAGGGTGAATTTCTCAAATGAAAGAGATAAATTTTTAATTTCTCATATCTTGTATTATAATAATGGAAAATTTGGAAGTCAATAAAACATGCCAAAAAGATGTCTTACATTCATAAATTGGCAAATAACATGGTTTCTGAAGATATATTACTAAATTCATTCTATTGAACTATTTAGAGTGACATATGAAAAAACAGAAATGTAGTAGGGAAAAAGAAAATGAAGGAAAAAAGTACAGAAAAGAGAAAAAGACCCATAATAAGTAAAACGCACATTGGGTAATTAACCATCATACACTTAATAGATATAAGAATCAATGCATTTTGTGTTTGCTTTTTGGTCAGATCCCTGTGAGGCATGAAGGGAAATAAAAATTTCACCTGCATTTTAAAGGAAACTTGGAAAAACACAAAGGGTGTAATTTTCATGTTCTAAGACTAAGTTGTGTGCTCAGATACCAAGCTTCTTAGGAACCAGAATAAAAATATCTGCTAAGCCTTTTGCATTGCACATTCACTCCTGTAATCTCTGTTTCTTATAGTCAATAAACAATAAAAATCAACATATTCTCCTCTATTTGACTGGGGAAAGAGGGCATTAGGTAGATATCTTCAATTGGGAGAGAATCATGGCCTACAAATTCAAAGTGCTTTTGTACACTAATCTCTCCCTTCTTAATCATCACACTAATCTTGTAAATAATCTCAGAGATACAGAAATGTCAAATGATTTAATCACTGTATTTTGCAAGTGTTGAGGATTATATCCTGAACACAAAGATGGGAAAAGGCTTCAGGCCTTAGTTCTATCAAATACTTGGGGGACAATCATAAGATATGCACAAGCCTATTTGCAAATAGAATAGCAAAGAATAACAGGCACTTTGAATGAAGTGGCCATTTATTTTTTTCACAAGTTTAGTATTTTATTATGAATCGACTGTTTCCAAGTTCCATATTGCATATTCCAATAAGACAACACTGCACACCTTCAGGTTTCATCACAAAGGATGAAAAAGACTATCACACTTCCCTGCTAATTCTCAGACGTGATTGAACACGTAAGGCAAGGTGAGGTTTATTCCTTTAGCCTTTAATGGCCCTAGTTATTTCTTTGAAGTCCTCTAGTAGAGAATCTATGTAATCTGATCTTCTGATGGGTTAGAATTCCTCCTATTTTAAAGTATTTTCTTTATTCCAGATGACTGTTAATACCACTTTGTTGCATTTGTGAGGGGCCTATACCCACACATTTAGACCGGTGCACCATTCAGAGGCCATCAGAGTAAGATGCACCAAGGTTAGAGAAGGAACATGTGTATTTTAGCATCTGAGCTAGGGAAGTTCCTCTATTCATTGATCTCCTCTTTGTCATCCTCAAAAGCTTCCTCCCCGTCGTTGATGGTGGCTCCCTGGTAGGGTCCTGGTAGGGACCAGTAGGTCCTCGGATACCAGGTCGTTCATGTTGCTCGCGGCCTCGGTGAACTCCATCCCGTCCATGCCCTTGCCTGGGAACCAGTGCAGGAAGGCCGAGAACTGCTCCGAGATGCGCTTCAGCGATTCCTGGATGGCCGTGCTGTTGCGGATGAAAGTGGACACCATTTTCAGGCCGCGGTACAGGATGTTGCACACAGCCACCTTGACATTGTTGGGGATCCACTCCACGACGTGGCTGCTGTTCTTGTTCTGGATGGCCAGCATCTGCTCGTCCACCTCCTTCATGGACATGGGGCCGCGGAAGACGGTGGCCATGGTCAGGTTGCGCAGGAGGCGCAGGTCGCAGGCTGCCATCGTGGTCTTGGCGTCGACCATCTGCTGGGTGAGCTCGGGCACCGCTGGCTGCCGCGGCTGGTCAGGGGCGCGAAGCCCGGCATGAAGAAGTGCAGGTGGGAGAAGCGCACCACGTTCAGGGCCAGCTTGCGCAGGCCTGCGTTGAGCTGGCCCGGGAAGCGCAGCAAGGTTGTGACCCCACTCATGGTGGCCAACACCAGGTGGGTGAGGTCCCCGAGGGTCGCTGTGGTCAGCTTGAGCGTGCGGAAGTAGTTGTCATAGAGCGCCTCGTCGATGCAGCAGGTCTCATCCGTGTTCTTCACCAGGTAACGGGTGAACGGACAGGGTGACATTGTAGGGCTCCACCACGGTGTCCGAGACCTTGGGCGAGGGCATGACGCTGAAGGTGTTCATGATGCGGTCGGGGTACTCTTCGCAGATCTTGCAGATGCCCGAGCCCCCGCCCAGCGACGGGGTCAGCTGGAAGCCCTGCAGGCAGCCGCGGTGCTCGCTCTCCTTCCGCACCAGCTCGGCGCCCTCCGTGTGGCGGTCGCCCAGTTGTTCCCTGCGCCCTTCTGGCGGGAGACGAAATTGTCAAGCCAGAAGAGTCGTCCAAAAGGCCGGGACTGCACACTGTCCAGGGTGCCTGGCTCTAAGTCCACCAGGGTGGCCCTGGGCACATATTTTTGAGACGATGACTCGTAGTAGACGTTGATTCTCTTCAGTTGTAGCACCGAGTCACCCACGGAGCCTCCGGCCGGGCTGATGCCATGTTCATCGCTGATCACTTTCCAACGCTTGGTGCGGATCTGGTTCCCGCACTGGCCTGCCTGGATGCGCACGGTCTCCCTGTGGGCGCGGCTCCGCGCTTGGGCTCTGGCTCTCCCGACGTCGGTGGCGACTCTGAAGTGGTCATTTAACAATATGGCATTTCCCTTAATGATCTGGAAATTAATTAGTTTCAACCCATTTCATTGTACTGACTACGAAGATGGGGACAAAAAAAACTCTTTTAGCTTGTAATGTTAGGCTCTCTCCCTCAAAAAAAAAAAAAAAATGATGTGAAGAAACTTAAGATTCTATAATGTGGGAAAGAACACTTTTTTCCCACATAATGGAAATAGTTTGTTGTATTATGCAATGCACTTCATGTTTTCCAAGGCGAGTATCAGTGGTTCTGCTTCATAGCACCCACATCTTTGCAGCAAGCAATGTAGTCTGTGTTTCCGTTATGACTGTCACCATTGTTTTGACTGCCTTTAACCTGCTTGGCAACTTGAGAATTGTTTTGTCAGGATCTGCACCCATAAAGTGGCCATGGCATGGCCTTTGTTGATAAACTGTTCTCACTTCACTGACAGATATTTTCTGATGTCTTCAATACAGCAACAGTGATCCCATAGTGACAGCTAATACGGGAAAAATTCTACAATGCAATTTTAACTACAAGATGTAAAGAAGACACGAAAAATCTGGGGTGAATGGAATTGATGGGTCATGGGATATAAATGCAAACTCCCTCCAGGGATGTTTGAGAGTGCCTGTTTATGTACATCCTTGCAGATATTAGGTATCATGCTATTTAAAAATCTTTAAATCAGTTGGATTGATTAAAAATAATATCGTGTTATAATCTGTACTTTTCTTATGAGTGCAGCTTAATATTTTCACACCTTAAGTTGTCACAGCTATATTTCACTGTTCATTTTCTTTTTCTGTTTTTCTATTAAGGACATTGTCTTTATTGAATTGGAAGAGCACTTTATATACGGAATACCAATTCTAAAGTTCAGAATATATTAAGGGATAAATGACCAATATCTCTTTGATCTAAAATGCCTGCAACAGGATAGAGAAAATGTTATGCATTGAAATTCCAAAGGAGTTGGTGGGGAGGAAGAACATTTCTCTGCAGTCTGTACATGAAGAAAGGGTTGGTTTGGAGCTTCAATTTTGGGGGAGCTTGAGGCATAAAAGAGGCATGAGAAAGACAGTGGAAAATTGTGGGTGTGTGACATGATTGGAAACAATCTAAATGTCCCGCAATATCACCATCTGTGGGATGGACATGCTTGAAGCTCTGACTGGGGGGAGAGACAAGGGCAATATACGTAACCTAAACATTTGTACCCCCATAATATGCTGAAATAAATGTCTAAAAATAGAATATTAGTAAATTATTAATTTAATATACATAATGAGATGCTATGCAATTGTGGTAGACAGCTTCTAAAATAGCCCACATAATATTCAGTCCCTGGTATTCATGCCTTTGTATTATCTCTTCCACTTGAGTGTTAGCTGGATCTGTTGACTTGCCTCTAACCACCAGAATATGGCAAAAGTGGTGGGATATTATCTCTGAGATTAGATTACTAAAAGATTACTGGCTTCTGTCTTGGTCATCTTCTCTTGCTCTTTTCCCTCCTCTGATAGAAGCCAGTTGCCATGCTGTGAGCTGTGGAGAGGCTCATGTGACAAGGAACTAAGAGAGGCTCCCAATAACAGCCAGGGAGGATCAGAGGTTTCAGTTCAATTACTTACAAAGAATGCAGTCCTGCCAACACGGTATGTGTGAGCTTGCAAGGAAATCCTCCCCTAGTTGAACCTTGGGATTTCTATAGTCCGAACTCATGTAAATGTTTGTTCTTTTAAGCCACTACGTTTTGGGGTAACTTGCTATGCAGCAATAAATAACTAATGCAGCAACCATCAAAAATGATAATGTAGATGTGTGATAGGTATGTAGGATTGGGTAGGGGGGATAGGTTTGTTGGTGTGTGCACACATAGTCTGTCCTGCTGCAACACATGTTTTTGTGTAAACATAATTACTAAATAGGGGAATTATGCCAGTATAAGATGGAGTCATGGTTCATACATGATTTTTTTTTTCTGGATAAGCAGAGCCAGAATAGGAGGGGTAGACTCCTAACCACCAACAGGATAAGAAAAACCCTCAGCTCAGCAGCTGCACTGACAGCAGGAGTCCCTTGGCTATGTTTTAAGAAAATTTAAAACAAGTGCTTGAGAATATAAAATATGGACAGACTATTTATTAAGGTATGATTTATAAGATTTATAATAAGAAAATATTGAAAATAACCCAAATTCCATCAATATAAGATTAAGTAAACTATGCTATACCAACCAATGGAGTTCTATGCAGGTATAAAAAGAACTGATGACAACTCATTATGCTGTTAAGTGAAATACGGCAAGGAGCTGAACAGTGCACCTTGTGCGTAATAAAGGGGAAATACCAATATGTATACATATTTGCTAATATCTTCAAAAAGAAACTGAAAAAATTATCCAAAAACTAATTAAAAACATAATACCAAATCCAGTTTGTGAACTTTCCTTGAATTCTAATTTGAAGAAAGGAATTATAAAAAGATTTCTTAATTGAAGAAACTTGAACATGGATTTGATATTAGATGATATCAAAAAATTTTGATCAACTTTGTTAGGTGTAAAAATGGTATATGGTTATGTTTTAGGTTTTCATTTGATAGAAATATACACTGAGTTATTAACAAGGCAAATCATATGATATCATGAATTTCCTTCAAAATACTTCACTGGGAAAAAACAATAAGGGGTAGGTTTGAGGAGATAGATGCAAGAGGATTAGAGAAATAATTATTATTAATAATGTAACTGTCAAAGCTGGATTTGGAATACAATATATTATTTTATTTACCCTGGGGTGTGCTTGAAAATTTCCATAACAAAAAGTTGAAATAATAAAAAAAAATGATAAAAGAGGGTTTGCTCACAGAACTTTCTAGAGGGACACACCCCCAGACAGCACAGCTCTCAGCTCATGGCAGGTTGCCCCGTTACCCACGCCAACTTTGATGGTAGCCCCACTGACTCAGAGCTCTGCTCCTATCTATGTTGTACATACACTCCTGCTTGACATACTCCTTCCAGTTCTAGTTAAAGAGTTGATGGCATCGTCACCCTATTGTTCTTGCATTTTTTGTTTAATCTCCAACATGTCAGTCTGCAGTCAGGTTGAATTGTCAGTCTGACAGTCCACGTTATCTTCCCAGGTACCAATGACTATTTTTGCTGGTGCTCCGGTTACAAACTTGCTTAAACTTTGAATACGCTGTCCTAACCTTAACTTTTGGTTAAACCTTGTCATTTTTAGTCATAATTTTGCCAAATACGAAGCTTTTCAGAAATGTATACATTGCATTTTACCAGAAATGCCTATATATGCAAAACATGTACAGAAAAGAGCAAGTTGGCAAATAATTTATATATCGCATGATTCAAATTTTGTTAAAACACACATATATATGCATAGGAAAAATATTTTGTACTTGTTCATATGCATTTTCTAACTTTTCTACATGCATTTTTGTGGGTTTATAAAAGAAACAAGCATTTCAAATTAAAAAACAATTGATAGCCCAGAGTCTGACCATTTAGACAACTAGAAAGGTCAGATTGAATATATTGAATGTTGAATATTATACTGAATATTCATATTCAATTACAATATGTTGTAATTGTCTGTGGCATAGAGAAGTCTCAACACTCTGAGTGTCTCTGAAAGAGATCTCTCTACCAACCCCACCCCAGCAGAAGTTAAATTGTCCTGTACTGGGGTGAAAAGCAGAGTGGGCTGGGAGCAAGGAGGTCAACTATTCTACATGTTATTTTGACAAAGGCTACTAAGAAACCAAAAATCTGACAGAGTTATCAAGACAACATCTTAAATTGAAAGAGAAGATTAAGAAAAACTCACTGTTATCAAAAAAACACCTTTGGTCCTGGTGCAGTGGCTTACACCTACAATCCCAGTACGCTGGGAGGCCGAGGCAAAAGGATTGCTTGAGGCCAGGAGTTTAACACAAGCCTGGACAACACAGCAAAACCTCATCTCTACAAAACAATTTTTAAAAACTAGCCAGGTGTGGTGGCGCATGCCTGTAGTCCCAGCTACTTGAGAGGCTGAGGCAGAATGATTGCTTGAGCCCAGGAGTTTGAGGTTACAGTGAGCTATGATTGCACCACTGCACTGCATTCTAGCCTGAAGACCCTGTCCCCCAGTCCTCCCAAAAAAACACCTTTTACTGTGACAATCACCTTTAATAGATCTTCACAATATTTTTGATATATGTATATCTGTCTTCACTTTATAAATGAGAAAACACTCAGAGAATTTAAGTAACTTGAGGTTATGCTGCTAGTAGAAAGAGTTTATATTTCAGAGAAAATCGAGTACAATGATATTAATCAAATTATGTTATAAGTAATTTATTTTCTCAAAATTGGAGTAGCTATGTAACTTTGGAAAATATCATTTATCTTTTTTATGTTAAATTAATCTCTAATATCTCATTCAGTTTCATGGTTCTCACAAGAACCATACATAAACATTTGCCCAGATATATGTGGTTAATTCTTAATTATCCTTGCCCCCTGAATTGGAGGAAGAGGAGTTTATGTGAATAATAACGAAGCTCACTTGCCAAAAGGCACAAAGTAAACTGGAGGCCAGGAGTTGCCTGTTGCTGTCCCCTCCTGAGAACAGGCACTGGGCACTGCCCCCCTTCCCAAACTCTACACAAGACCCACTAGGGCACAACACCTATAGACAGTGGTCTGTCTGCCAATCTTTCTCTTGCCTTTCTCACCTGGACCCCAAATACAGTTAGAATTTCCTTCTGACCATACATAATTCATAAATTATGCCATTAGTCTAATTATTTCATTTTCAATTGTTTGAATAGTTTTAATTTGTTACAGATATTAATCAAGGTCTTATATGGCATTATAAAGCTAATACCCTAAGACCTTATCAAAGTTCACTTTCTCTAACCCTTTTAGAATTTCCACTTGCCATTTCTTCCAAACTATTAACTTTCATACATGTGTAACCCTGTGAACCTTGGAAAGCTCTAATAAGTACACACTAATTTGCTGTAGCTGCTGAGCTATTTTCTCCTCTTTTAATTCTGCCCCACACATTCTTGCCACTCATATTTGGCCCTTGAAACCCTCCTTGCTGCCCATCCTGCCTTCTCCTTAGGTCTTGAACACTCAAAAGAGTTACAGGGCTTTGGAAACAATAAAACTCTGTCCACCGTCCTCTCACATACCTGTAACACAAATCATTGGCATTCCTGATAAAAGCCCTGAAGTCCTCCCATCATCCAAAGCCTTCTAGATTATCCCTCAAAAAAAATCAATTATGGTAAGGATGATATTAAGTAATGTTATTGTATTCTAGTATTTAAAAATTAATAATACTGGCATAAATGTTAAATCTCAACTCCTTATAATTGCAAAATCCCATTTCCCTAGCAGGCCGTCTAAGACCATGGTTTTCATTGTGTTGAGTTGAAAGCTTGCATGGGGAACAACACAGCCAATCTCCATCCCCCCCCAGAGTCTGTGTATCAGACTCCAAGGTAGCCAAAAAGGCTTCACACAAGAGCCAAAAAGCATTTAACTTGTCAAAAGCATCCCTGGGAAAGAAAAAATTCTCATCCAGTGGAATTAGTCAGATCACTTTAGCACCTGCTTCTCATATTATTATTTCCCATGATCTTGGCTGTTTCCCCAGTTTTCAGGCTCCTCTTGCAGCCACAGCTCTGGCTTGACTGTTCAGCTCTCCACATTTTCTGATGACTCCAATTTTCAACATTGACTGCTCCCACAATCCTTTCTGTTGGCTCCCACCTTCCACCTGATGCCCGCTTGGCACTTTCTGGTTCTGACCCACGTTTGAACTCCCAGCCCTGGATAGTAAGGACATCTTACTAGACATATAGGAAGCTGCCTAATTAATGAACCTCCTGAAATATCACTGGGTATAGTAATATTAAGACTCTATTAAAAAAATTATTCTGACACTTATTAAAATGATAAAGAAGACTTTACTCAAGACTATTGCAATAGGTATCAATACCAACACAGTAGGGAAGAGAAATGTGGCTCAACTCCAAGTATAGTAAAGACAGCTGGGAATTTATAACTGAAGAGCAGGAGGCAGGGTGTCAGTGGATAGGCATCAAGGATAGGGGGATTCTTTTTTTTTTTTTTTTTTTATTTCAGCTCTTCATGGGGGTACAAAAGCTCAGGTTATATACATTGTCCGTGTCCCGCCCATCCCCCTGAGTCAGAGCCTCAGGCGTGTCCATTCTCCAGACAGTGCGCCTGGCATTCACCATGTAGTCATACCTCCATCCCCTCCCCCCCCACCTCCCCGAGTCAGCACCTTCAAGCATGACCATTTCCCAGATGGTGCGCAATGCACTCATCATGTAGGCATACATCCATCCCCTCCCCCCACCCCCGTCTCAGTCTGATATCCAATTGGTATCCTTCCCCTATGTGCATTTAGGTGATGATCAGGAAAACCAGTTTTCTGGTGAGTACATGTGATGCTTGTTTTTCCATTCTTTGGATACTTCACTTAATATAATGGTTCCAACTCTCTCCAGGAAAACCAAAGAGATGTCGTATCATCGTTATTTCTTATAGCTGAGTAATACTCCATGGTATACATATACCACAGTTTACTAATCCATTCGTGGATTGATGGACACTTGGGTTGTTTCCACATCTTTGCAATTGTGAATTGTGCTGCTATAAACAGGATTTTTGCTGAAGTCAGGCCAGGCCAGGCTGATCAGATATCAAGCATAGGTGATGAGGAATTTGATCAGATATTGAGGGTGATCAAATATGAAGAGTGGAGAGAGTGTCCCAAAACTAACTTAACAGGACTCTTGCTAAGACTAGACTCAGCAGGCCAAAAACAGAGCCCTAGTAGAAAAGAGAGCTCAGAGAAGCCTGTCTAAAGTTTGGTCAAGGAGAGAGTCTTTGTCAGCCCACAGCAGCATGTGTAAATAAAAAAAGGAAAGGGGAGGAAGTTAACAGATTTTTAATGACTATCTGATTGTGACACTGTGTCATTGCATAGTATTTTGCATATATCATCTCATTTAACCATAAGTATTATGAGGAAGGTGTCATTATCCTCATCTTACATACAAAGAAACTGAGAAATTAAATAATTGACCTTGGGATCAGAAGTCCTGGATTAGATGTTGGCTTTTTCCCACACCATCTCTACTGACCATAAACAAGTCACTAACCTCTCACAGTCTCAGTTAATGTGCAAAATGGACACACTATACTTTCCTCCTAGAGCTTTAACTATTATCTACATGGGGATGACTCCAGAATCTCTCTCTCAAATCCTATTTCTAGATTCATATTTCTAACTTCCTACTAGACAGATACTCCTCAAAATTAATGTCCCAAATTGAACTTATTATCCTGCTTCAAAATACCTCCTTTTCTTTCTAAATTCATGATCTCATTAAATGATAACTATCATTTTCCAAGCTAGAAACATGAGAGTGATACTCAACTCCAGGCACTCATGGCCCCCACACCCAAACACACATACTTCCATTAGCAGATACCTAATCCTAAGAAAAACATTTCCCAAAGCCACCTTCTTAATTTTGTCCCTATGATCACTCTGTTCATGGCCCGATCATCTCACCTGGTGATCTTATCAACAATCATTATCTGCCCCAGCCCATCCTTTTAATTGTTATTAGTGTCATATCCATTAAAATGGAATCTTGGGTGGGGCAAAGGCAATTTATGTAACCTAAACATTTGTACCCCTGTAATATGCTGAAATAAAAATAAATAAATAAATAAATATAAAAAAATAAAATAATTGATTCATAAAAAAAACAAAAAACAGAATCCGGTCATATTACGGTGCTGTGTAAAAACTCTGTTAATCCTTCACTGCCTACTAGGAAGACCCAAAGTCCTTAACTAAACATACAAAGCCTTTCACAGTCAGCCTCAACTTCTTGCAGCGCACCACCTCTGACTGTCCCTCTCCAAGGAGGGCCCATTCAAGGAACTCTCCTTCTGTATCACCTGCTCCCTCTCTGAAATGTCCATCTGCTAAAATACCTTCAAGATCCAGGACAAATGTCATCTTCCTCCTGCATGCCTTTGGCATCATCGCCCTCTCCAGACTCCCGCAGCACTTTGTTCATGTCATTAGCATAGCCTTTGCTATGGTTTGTGTCCCCCTAAAATTCACATGTTGAAATCTTAGCCCCCAAGGTGATAGAATTAGGAGGTGGGGACTTTGGGATGGGATTGGTACCCTTATAAAAGAGACCCCAGAGAACTCCCTGTCACCTTTTGCAATCTGAGAACATGGTGAGAATATGGCCATCTATGAACCAGGAAGTGGGCCCTCACCAGAATCTGTCACCACCTTGTTCTTGGACATTCCAGCCTCCAGAACTGTGAGAAATAAATGTTTGTTGTTTATAAGCTACCCAGTTTTAGGTACTTCATTATAGCAGCCTAAAAAGACTAACCCCTTAACCACAGAGGAAGTGAAAGTCTCATACATCTGTTTCTCCCATCAGACTAGAAGTTTCTTGAATACAAAGACTATATGTGAGTCACGCTTATGTCCCCTGAGTCTTACTTAATCTAAAATATCATTACACCTACAATTCATTTCCTAAACTACAAAATTATAGAAAATAAAACAGCTCTCTTTAACCATCATTTAAAATAAAGAAAAATGAAGACAACTGCAATTCAGCATGCAATGTTAATTTAAACTCAGTAAGGTTCCCATTCATTTAAAATTAAGGAAGGGTAGAATCCAAAATACTTTTCCCCTAGGATTAAAACACATTATTGTATAATTATAGACAACATTTTAAAAATTAAAGCGTGTTGCTTCTTTAGGGACTTGATTTCTTTTGTTCCATTTACTATTTTTATAGCATGTATGCTAAGCTTCCAAAAGTCATTTCCTAAGTAGTTACAAGAATAAAAGAAATTCAAATTCAATATCTTGAAGTCTTTCTTTAGGAACAACTCATCCCTGCCAATGACTTCCCAACATATTTTCTGGATTACTATAATTTTAAATTAAAGAATTAAATTCTGAAGTAGAGAAAAATTTTAAAATAACTCTGTACTTAAGTAATCCTAAATGGCTTGATAACAATTTATAAACAAAAGCTCATCATTATTTGGGATATTTTTCTCTGTTTTAGTTGTAGCTCATCTGAGCTACAAATAGTCTAAACTGTTAATGTCTGCAAAATATAATTGTTTTAATTATTACATAATCTACCTTGTAAAATATCAACTTTCATTACTAAATAATACCTTAAATTATTATATAATCTAAATAATAATTATATAATTTATCACTAAATTCTGCAGTCTTTCTTTATGATCCACACTAACCCATCCAGAATTACCATGAATTACATTTTAAATCTGACATTTATAACTTTTTCTGGGCAATGCCTTTCAACAGACAGAGCCATGTGAATTTATATGTATTGTTCTTTGGTGTAGAATTTAACACATCTTCTTTGCCCTAATCTATATTTGGCAACTGCACTGTATTGTAAAGAATATTTACATGCTTTCCAAAAAATTGAAATGCAATTTTCTGTAGGTAACTTGCCCAACAGTATTCCCCCAGATGATATAGCCTAGTTAATTTCATTTGTGTGAAAAAGAAATTTGATTTACCTCTTAGGTATATTTTACTTTGGCAGAGACTGCTGGTTACCTACTCAATATTCATGCTTTCATTTTTCCCCATTAACGGAATTCCAATTCAGTGGCATCATCTACGTGATCAGAAGAAAAAAAAAAAAAAAAACAACCTCCCTTGTAGACAGAGGTGGCCATGGGATAGAGAACAATGCCATGGAAGCGGAAGTTGTTGTTGAGGCTTCAAGAGAAGCTCCAGGAAACAGGTGTTTGACTCAGCTGACATAGTCACTTTTGTCCTTTGTTCTTCCTCCATGTTCTTTCTTTACACCTTGAGAAAAGGACCAAAAGAATTGCAAACATCTTGGTCCTGACACCCTAAGCCGCCAAGCCAATACCAACAGTCAGGCTTTTCATCACATAAGAAAAAGAAGCCCCTATCTTGTTTAAGCCACTGTTACTTAGGTTTTTGGTTTCATGCAGCTGAACTGAAAGAACCCCTGACAGAAATTTGTACCACCAACATTGCAGTGTCTGTAACTCGAATCGCCCAGGGTACCTAAATGCACCAAAGTACAGCACTGTTTTTCACACATGGATTTTGTTAAATTTTAAATTATAGCACCTTATTAAATGCCATTAGACAAATTCAATTTTGCCTGTATATGAAAATCTTTTGAAACAGTGGGCTCCAAAAGAAGAGCACAGGGCACAGTATATAGTAAAGAAGCAAGACAGAGAAAAGGAAGGTCAGCATCCTCAAAGACAGATTCCTTCACAAGAGAGCACTGAAGGAGAATTAGACAGAGTCCAGCAGAGCTGTTTCTGAAAATAATGACTATGTTAAAAAAAAAAAAAAAAAAAAACACTGAAGAAAGAAAAGACCAAGAAGAGCATAACCTTTGAAATGCACAGAATGTTAAAAAAACAATGATTTGTTCTATATATCTGTTCTTTAAATTGTAGCTTCATTATTTTGTTTGAAATGTATTTATTCTCAGGACATTGGATATACTCATAAACATAAGTTATACATAAAAGATTTTGGACTCATTTTCTCATTCATTGAAAATTTGTTAAATGCCTACTAGGTGCCAGACACTATTCTAGGCCCTGGAGCTATCTTAGCTACCAACAAGATCATCAAAGCTTATGTTCTTAAGAGCTTATTTATGGTCTGAATGGGAGGGAGAAGGACACAAACAACAAGTTAAAGAGTGATAAGTGCTGAAGAGGAAAAGAAAGAGGGAAAAGGGTGTCAGGTGGCAGGAGTAAGTGCAATTTTAGACAGGATGACATTTAGTAAAAATCTAAAGGCGGTAAGAAAACAACTTACGTCCACTTATGTTGATATGTTGATATTTAGGGGAAGGAACATTCCAGGCAGGAGGGGTGGGGGTAGCGGAAGGGGGGTGACAAAGCAAAGATATGAGGCTGGAGTGCTTACCTGGTGTGTTCATTTCTGGGTGCAGCCAGGGTGAGCATCAATTTTGGAACAACGTGATGGTGTCACATCTCAGGCACCATATTCATTTGTTCACCAACATTCATCTATAATATAAAAAATTCACATTTGACTCTCAAAGTTTCCAATGATATTTAGGGGAGTAAAGTGAAAATTGTTCCAAATAGAAATAAACACCCAATTTCATTGCCAAATAACTGAAAAACTAAAGTTCTCAGTTACATTTTAAAACTTGTGTTGACCAAGCTCTTAAAGGGACAGTGCACTCACATTTTTTAAAGGGGGGTTTCTTATATGCAATGTTTTATAAAACAATAACAGCAATAGAATTCCTGATATAACATAAGAAAATTTGCTTTTAAATAACTGATCATTAGGAACTATATTCTCATATTGTTACTAATTTTTTAAAAGTGATAGCTGTAAAAGATTTCTTGCACTTTTTAAATCTCAAGTTTTCAAAAATGTGCTACACATATTAAGTACTAGTTTCAACTTTTAAAAGATTTTTATCCTGTAATACAAGTAATTTTCAGAAAGAGTATTGCTTGTGTGAAAAAAAAAATTGAGCACCTCTCTCAATTTCGGAGTAATGCCTGAAAAAGTATCCCTTAAAATGGTTATATTCTTAGGGGTCAGAAATAGTAGATTGAGGTTTGTAATGTGTATCAAATGGAAATTTTATTTTGATAGACTTTATATCACTTCAATTGCCCCACTGAAATGGAGATATAAAAATACTAAAATCTGCTGCATTAAAATGTTAAACTTGTTGCTCTAAAATGAGTATATCTTGACTGCCTATGTGCTTGGGGTGAGTCATTTATCCTCTTATTCTCCCACAGAGAATTTGATTGCATTCAGACTATTCAAACCAGCTGGAGAATTCAGCTACCTTTGGGAAAGTTGCTGTTAAAGAAGGATCTGTGAAGAGCACTCCTGTCCTGACAAGAGTTTGAATGTGGCCTGAGGAGGCCATCATCACCTCTTCACAGCTAAGAGAGCCAGAGTAGGCTTTGCACCACCTTCTTCAGATACTTCCAGCATTTGTGAATTTACCATTCTAGAAGATGTGAAAATGGATTTTCGTATGTTTGTGTTTATTTTCAAATCAAAACCACTTAATTTAATCTACTTTATAGGTCTACAAGTTCCAGTATTCTAAGTAAATAAATGATGACAATTGTCTCTTTTATAGATCTTTATCCTAAAAAATAATCATAGCATACTCATATAGTATTTATAGCACAGGTACAGTTTCAAATATTCTAAAACTGTTATTAATACTTCATTCAATCCTCCTGCCAACCAGAGGAGATAAGTGCCACTATCATTTTACAGAAAGAAACTAAACATCCTTCAGTGGTCTGAAGTAAGAAAAAAGAAAGAAACTAAACAACATGGAGCTAAGTAACTTGCCCAACATCACACAGCTGGTAAGTAATAGAGCCAAGATTTAGACCTAGCAGGGTGGGCTCCAGACTCTGGACTTTCAACCATGATGTTATGCTGTTTAACCCATGTTCTCAGTGCTATGTTCTCTTCCAGTGAATTATGGCTACAAAATGTGAATCTGTTATTCTACAGATATGTAACTGTGCATAAAGCAGGGCACTGCTAGACAATGACAGGTAGTCAATGTACTTATGTAACAGAGATAATGGCCTGGAAAATATGGCAGCCGTATTTTTTGTCTCTGAAGTCTGCATCCCTGCCTCAGGCCAGTGGTTGGGAGGGGCAGGGTAAATCTTTTGTTTGTGCAACAGGAGATGGCCCAGCCCAACCTAGTGAGGGGAGATCTTGGGAGGAGGTCCCGGGATTGTCTTCACCTGTGGTGGGATGATCAGCGCTGTCGACTGTAGTTGCCTGAAGCTGAGAACCCATCCTTTGGAAGCTCTGTATTTCTGCGAATGTTCAGGAAATTTGGGTTTTTGAGACAAGAAGGTCTATCATATTTTCTCCTTCGCCGGCAAAGTAAACTCTTTCCTTCCTCTTCAAACTGCTTGTCCTTGTTATTCAGCCTCGTGGCAAGTGGCTGAGTTTTTGGTAACACTTAGCTCATGATAGAAAATGTTTAAGACATAAAT
This sequence comes from Lemur catta, assembly GCF_020740605.2. Taxonomy (NCBI): domain Eukaryota; kingdom Metazoa; phylum Chordata; class Mammalia; order Primates; family Lemuridae; genus Lemur; species Lemur catta. Next base: position 48,901,445 of record NC_059128.1, on the reverse strand, counting down.
CCACTGAAACATATCTAACACTACTGACTTATAAACAACAGCTAAATAAGCCAAGTGTGTAGAACAAAAACTCCATACGAGTTTAGAGGAAAAACACCTACACCAAGATTATTAGCAAAGGGTTCAAAGTGAGAGTGAGTTTTGAAGTGTCCTTGAAAAAGGATGAATAAGTTTTGAAAAGGAGAAAGGCATGGAAGGGACGGTCAGCTTGAGCCAAGGACATGAATAAAGAAAGCAAAGTTCTGTTAACAGAACAGAAAATCACATCAACTGCTGAAGAAGCAAATTCATTAACACCAACTGATGGTCTAAGGATTCATTCATATATATATATGTATTCATATATATATATACACACACACATATATTTAATGTTCTTTGAGCATCTTAGAAAAAAGTAAGCATTTAAATTAAGTCTATTGCTATTACTTTTGGTTATGGATTTTTCTGTCACTCAATTCTAATTTTCAAGTTAGAGAAATTGCTAGTTCTCTTGAAAACTAGCCACTTGACTTCAGATTATTCAATGACAGAATCAGAAAATTAGAGTTAAATCAGGCACAGTGGCTCATGCCTGTAATCCTAGCACTCTGGGAGGACGAGGCAGGAAGATCACTTGAGCTCAGGAGTTTGAGATTAGCCTGAGCAAGAGCAAGACCCCTTCTCTACTAAAAATAAAAAATTAGCCAGGCATCATGGCACACACCTGTAGTCCCAGCTACTGGGGAGGCTGACACAGGAGGATTGTTTGAGCCCAGTAGTTTGAGGTTGCAGTGAGCAAGACTGTCTCAAAAAAATAAAAAAGAGAGAGAGCTGTGATCCAATCCTGACACTTACCTGCTATGTGACCTTGAAAGAGTTAGTTAAATTTTTAAACCCCAGTTTCCTTCTCTGTACTAGGGGGAAAATAGTACCTCTCTCATTTGGTATGCTGGGAGAATTAAAATGAGATAATGTGCATAATTCACTGAATATCAGTGATAGGGCTTGGCCAAAGTAGGCTCTCAATGAACGTGGTTCTCCCACTCCCCTCTACCCCTTCCCTACACACATACACACACTAGTACTTCTGAGGGGATTCTTTAGACCATCTTGTACACTTATTGATTAAGAAATGAGAAAAGCAAAGGCTAATAATGTGAAATTATATACCCCTAATAATCTAAAGATAGAGGACTAGTTCTATCTAATTTTAACTTTTAGCTTGCTGGAGAGAAAATTCTCATTCCTTCCATTGACTGTGACCACATTTGAAACTGCCACTAGAGAAAGTACCTCTGCTCTAAGGTTGAGCTCACTTGCAAACATTCTGCCTGTTTGCTCTTTTTTTTTTTTTAACAGTGTTGGAAATATAGGTGGTTTTTTTGTCTCTATTTTTCCGTTTTTCTAGTACACATGTATTTGTATAATAAAATAATTAAATAAAACAGTAACAAATTGGCCGTGCGTGGGTGCAGTGGCTCATGCCTGTAATCTTAGCACTCTGGGAGGCCTAGGCGGGAGGATCACTTGAGCTCAGGAGTTCGAGACCAGCGTGAGCAAGAAAGAGGCCCCGTCTCTACTAAACAATAGAAAAAAATTAGCCGAGCCTGGTGGTACATGCCTGTAGTCCCAGCTACTCGGGAGGCCGAGGCAGGAGGATCATTTGAGCCCAGGAGTTTGAGGTTGCAGTGAGCTAGGATGACGCCACAGCACTCTAGCCTGAGCAACAGAGCAAAACTGTGTCTCAAAAAAAAAGTAACAAAAAAGTTTTTATACAGCTCATGAAGTTCTAAGAACCATAATTCTGGGAACATTGGTGGCTTTAACCAGGGTACGGTTACCAATACCCAAGGCATGGTAAGGCCGGCCTTTGGGATGATCCTTGAGTTTGCTTGCTGTGTTTCTACCCACTGCCCCCAAAGGCTCTGTGGTCACTCAGCTCTCACATGATTCCAGAGCCTCATTTGCTAAATGCAGGGCCCGCTCCCTTCACCGTGTGGCCCCTTCAAGCACCTGGAGCGGGAGAGATCTGGCCTGACTCCGGGGGAGCCTGGCTCACCTTGAGAGGGTCGGGGTTCCCACTGGGAAGTGGCAGTTTCTGAGGCCTCTAGAAATAGCCATGAGCCCCAGGTGGAAGGAAATAACCAGAGACCCTGATTCTAAAAGGTAAACTTAGGTTTTGACTGAAGAGATGGGGCTTCTGCTTTCAAGTCACAAAGTGTATGCTCATTGAAACACAAGTTTAAAGTCAAATGTGAAAAACAAAAGATCCTATTCTCCTAATTCCTATCCAGCCCCAGGAGTCATTAAACTTTGATGTGTATTCTTCCAGAGTGTTCCACGAGTTACTATATAATATACATCCACTCTCCACTTCTTTTCAAAAACAGGTTCACATCCAACTTCTTTTGCAACTTAACTTCTTCACTTTTGTCACACCTTGTTGCCAGCTTGTACTATGTAATCTACTGCATAAAACTACCTTTTTTTTTTTAAGCAGCAGTTGCACAAGAGGTTTTCTTAGAAGTATTCCAAGTGTTAGTTGTGCTTCGCCTTGCCAATCACCCTGGTTTTTCAAGGGAAAGGTGTCCTGCAGGTGTAATGATTTACCATCTTGCCTGCTGCCACCCCTCCTCGCTCTGGGCAGAAAGTCACAGTTGCCAAGTCCAAACTTTTACTCAAAAGAAACCAGAAGGTCAGTGTGGAATTCCTGCTCTCTGGTGAACCCTGATCCTTAGCTTGAGGGCCTGGGAGGCTAAGAACGCCTCTGTGGGCCTCGCTGCACTTCCCACTGCGCACCAAGCCCAGCACCCTGATGCAGTCCTAGTAAAGCAATTCGGCTTTCCTACCTGCTCCCAGCTTCTAGGAGAGAAGAGAGGGCTGTTCAGTAATTTCTGCAAACCCAAAACTCCATCCAGGAGCCGAGAGTCAGGAGCCGACCCACCGGGCCGCGGCAGCTTTGCAGCCCACCACAGGGGGGCTCAGACAACGAGGGATCAGAGCACCACTCAAGGGCCATCTCGGGGTGGGCCAACCGGCGCCCCTACACCTGTGGCCCCGCCTCACCTGAGCACCAGCTGCTCCTCATGGAGAGGAGGGAAACCTTCTCCACCTACGCGCGCTCCCTCCTCACCTGAGCACGGTCTCCCGCCCAGAAGTGAACGCGCCCCTTCCCAGCCACCGCCCCGCCCCGCCCCGCCCCGCACACACTTCGGCCCCTCACTGCGCACGCGCCTCCTGCCCACCTGAACACCTGTTCCCCACCTCACCTGTGCACGCCTCCCCCCCACGTCCCCACCTGCGTCTCCCTCACTTGCGTCCCCCTCACCTGCGCTCCACACAGCACTCCGCGGAGACCCAGACCCGCGCCCCCGCCGCATGGGGCGTCCCCGCATCCCCCCGTTTGCTCTTAACTGGAGCCAACCACTGACTTCCAGACTCCCTGGGCCTAAGTTTATTTTAGACCCTCTTCCTCTTCCAGAGCCCTCAAAATCACAGTCACCTCCATGAACAGCCCAGTTCTGCTCCTGACAACCCTCTAGCATGGTATGAAGTTGCTTCAGGGCATACTTTAAATTGAATCTACAAAGGAAGAATGAAGTGGAAAACAAAAGCAATATTCCAGATAATATTGACAAATCTGTCACTGATTTTAAAAAAAAGTCTTAACTCAGATACATTGAATATGCAATAAAATTTACTCAGCTATTAATTTCACTCTGCCAGTATAGACACAGCATTATAGCCTCAGGACAGCCTCAAAAATACATGTACTTAAAGGTAGCTCTACAGGAAACCATACCTTCTGCATCACTCTCTTCTTTTTTACTAACACTCTCAGATGCAAAGTTATCCTTCACTTTCTATGATGGATATCCATACTTAGAAAATGCTCTATCAGTTATTTGTCCTTTAATATGAAGTTAAATACATATGCTACCTCTCCTGCTAGTATTTACATTTGAAGTCTTATAACCAGCTGTGGAAAGAAAACCTTTGTCATATGTTAAGACAACTTCAAGCATCATCAGCCAGGTGAGAGGAAGATAAGAAAATAAATGGCTAATTCTCTAAAACCACAGAGACTCCCCACTCACACAGCTATGCAAAACATCAGCTCCACAGAAAGGAAATCATAAAATACCTTGGCAATTACATCCTTAAGATGCTTTCGTATGTTACTCCCTAGAAAGCTGACAATATAGCTAATAAAAATTATTTTACATTATGCTAAGCTAACAAGATTGCTGGATACTTACTATTTCATTACATGTATGTTGTTGCCTAAGAAAAAATAGCACTAATTAAACTCATTAACCAAGTAAGTGCAATTCAGGTTTCCTTACTGGTGTATTCCTTGATTCCTGGCCTAATTTTTTCTCTTACCACCATGTTACCACACCCTGTTCCTCCAGGTTCAATCTTTGTTTGATGCCTCAACCTAGTCTTGCTTCGTGCCCATCCAAGTACTAGTTCTTTCTTGGCTCATCTGATTACTGGGGTAACAAATCCTATCTACCCAGATTTTATAGCAATTATTGTCATATTCAGATCAGCCCACAATGTGATCAGCCCTCTGTCTCCCAAGCTATTATGTTCCCTTTGTTAAATCATTCTGCTTCCCATCCTCTTCCTCGAGGACACCTGGGCTCTTCATCTCCTTTAATAGCAATAGCCACAATAAAAATAATGGCTAGCTAGCTTTTACAGAGCCTGTGCTATGTAGCATTTTGTTGAGTTTTTTTAATATACACCATTGCATTTAACTCTTGCAACAATCCTATGAGATAAGTATTATCCCAACTTCACAGATTAGGAAATTGAGAGTAAGGCAGTTAAATAATCTACCAAATCACACAGATAAGAAATAGCAAAACCAGGACTACTTGACTTCTAAATCCTGTGTGTAGTTCATAAAGGTTAGCATAGCACTTCTGCCTGTCCCTAATTAAAGTGCCCAGGTGAGTACAGACAAAAATGACTCAAGGCACATGCTGGAGGAACCCAGTGCCTCCAAAGTAATGTCTCTACTTTCACGTTTTCTGTAAATAGGTTGTGTAGACCTTAACATTCCTATTTTTTCAACTTCCAGCTTTTCTCAAAGCTTCCTCTTCCTGTTATAGCCCATCAACTACTCAGCTCACAAAAATCAGGATCCCACATGCTTGACACATGCCCATCTAGTAGGCAGTATTCTCACCCAGCATGGATATTAGTATATCTAAGTCACATCTACACTTACAATGACTCCTATTTATCGTTCAGGGGTTATAATATCCATACATGTGTGAGAAGAAGGAGTTTGTCACAAAACATCACTAGATTTTTAGTCTGTAGCATTGGAATGCAAAATCTGTTCATGGGCAAAAACTTGTTAGCAATCTAAATTCATTTAGTTTTATTAGTTGTTCCCTTAAATTAAAAAGTTAGGGATAACTACATTTTGATAATCCCCAAGCCACTTCTGACAGAGTAAGCCTAGTACATATCTGAAAATGACACTTGTATAATATCCACTTGTGAGACAAAAATGGGGATTAAAATTATAAACTTGCATTTTAATGTTCAAATACATAAAAGGAACCAAAATAATAATGCATATATCCTTTGTTACACAGAAATTGCTCATGTAGAATTTTGGATATTCAGAATTACAAACCCAAGGAAAGGCTTTGATACCCAACCAGTCAAATGAAAAATAAAAGTAAAATAGATTTACATTTTGCTGTTTTGCTTAGTATTCATCCATAAGCAAAACATAGCCTATTCCTCACTAGGTTATGTGCCTTTTAAAAATGCATTTGATTTGACAATAAAATTTAAAACTAGGAATATCAAGTTGACACAAGCAAATAGAAAAGTATTCCATGTTCATGGATTAGAAGAATCAATATTGTTAAAATGTCCATACTGCCCAAAGTAATCTACAGATTCAATACAATTCCTATCAAAATACCAATGACATTTTTCACAGAATTAGAAAAAACAAATATAACATTCAGAAGGAACGAAAAAAGAGCACAAATAGCCAAAGCAATCATAGGCAAAAAGAACAAATTTGAAGGCATCACATTACTCAACTTCAAATTGTACTACAAGGTAATAATAACCAAAACAGCATGGTACTGGTGTAAAACCAGACACACAGAACAAGAGAACAGAATAGAGAACACAGAAAAAGCCAAATACTTACATCCAACGGATCTTCAACAAAGCAGACAAAAGCATACACTGGGGAAAGGACACCCTATTCAATAAATGGTGCTGGAAAAATTGGATAGCCTTGTGTAGAGGAATGAAACTGGATCCCTATTTCTCACCATATACAAAAATTAACTCAAGATGTATTAAAGACTTAAATTTAAGATGCAAAACCCTAAAAATGTTAGGAGTAAACCCAGGATAAACCATCCTCAACATTTGCCTAGGTAAAAAATGAATGAATGACTAAGATCCCAAATCGAATACAACAAAAACAGAAATAAATAAATAGAACTTAATTAAACTAAAAAGCTTCTGCACAGCACAAGATATATTCAACAGAGTAAATAGACAACCTACAGAATTGGAGAAAATATTTGCAAGCTATACATCTAACAAAGGCCTAATATCTAGAATCTAAAAGGAACTCAAACAAATCAGCAGGAAAAGAAAACAAATAACTCCATTAAAAAGTGGGCAAAAGACATGAACAGACATTTTTCAAAAGAAGAGCTACAAATGGCCAACAAACATATAAAAAATGCTCAGCATCACTAATCATCAGGGAACTACAAATTAAAACCACAAGATAACACCTTACCCCAGTCAGAATGGCCATTATTAAAAAGTCAAAAACCAATAGATGGTTGGTACAGATGTGGGGAAAAGGGAATGTTTATACACTGTTGGTGGGAATGTAAATAAGCACAACCTCTATGGAAAGCACTATGGCAATTTCTCAAAAAAATAAAAGTAGATCTACCGTTCAATCCAGCAATCTTGCTACTGGGGGCCTACCCAAAGGACAAGAAGTCATTTCATAAAAAGACACCTGCATCCGTGCATTTATCACAGCACAATTCACAATTCCAAAGATATGAAACCAACCTAAGTGCCCACCAACACATGAGTGGATATAAAAAATGTGACATATATGATATATATATACATGATAAATATAAATATATATATACACACACATACCCCATGATATATATACATATACACCATGGAATACTACTTAGCCATCAAAAAAATGACATACAGGCAGTCATCAGGTTATGGGTGACCAGACTTACAGCATTCCATACTTACAACTAAGTTTTAAAAGATTAAAAGGTTTACAAAGTAAAAATGTTACAGTAAGCTATGGTTAGTTTATTATCAAAGAAAGAAAAAATTTTTTATAAATTTAGTATAGCCCGAGTGTACAGTGTTTATAAAGTCTACAGTAGTGTACTAGGCCTTCACATTCACTCACTGACTCACCCAGAACAACTTCCAGTCCTGCAAGCTCCATTCATGGTAAGTGCCCTATACAGGTATACCATTTTTATATCATATTTTTAGCATACATTTTATATGTATAGATATTTTTAGATACAGTTGCCTACAGTATTAAGTATAATAATATGCTATACAGGTTTGTATCCTAAGAGCAGTAGGCTATACCATATAGCCTAGATGTATAGTAGGCTATACCATTTATGTTTGTGTAAATATAGTCTATGATGTTTGAACAAGGATGAAATTGCCGAATGACAAATTTCTCAGAACGTATTCCTGTCATTAAGCAATTCATGACTGTATATGTCATGTCCAAGGCATAGAAAACAGAATGGCATGTCTCAACAGTAATGCTGGAAACTAAAATATAAGGAATCAATGTTTTCAATATTCTAAAGGAGATACATTTTTAATCCAGAATGCTATATCAAACAAAATAATCAAATATGAGCATGAGAGAAAGATATTTTTAGACATGCATAAAAACACAAAATTTGTTTCTCAAACATCTTTTATTAAGCAGCTACTGAAGGATGTCTTTTTATAAAACAAAGATGTCAACATCAACAACAAAGGAAGACATGGGACCCAGAAACATAATCCAACACAGGATGGCAGCAACAGAAAGTAATTCTCAACCCAAGATTCAGAAATTCTAATTTAAAAACAGAAAAATATACACAAAGTATAAAAGTATTCATTCAAAAAAAGTTTTGACAGAGTTGGAGAAATAAAACCAATTTACCTACTTCCGTTACTATATTTACTCCACTAAAATCATCTCTTTCTTATTTTAACCTTTCTTGAACATAACACTACATTGAATTGTAAAGGATGCCAAATGTGTTTTCAAGTATGAAAGAATATTGGTCTTTCTGAGCAAGGAAATATTGATAGTTTATTGTTTTCACCAATTACTTGAACATCTTTTAATTTATCTTTCACATATTTTTCTGGCTTCTAAATTGGTATGTGAGACCAGGGATTATAATTCATCATTCATTGTAACTCAAAAAGTCCTCAACATACAATAAGTGCTCAATAAATAGCTATTAATTTATAACAGTTATGTATTTATAACCTACATAATATTAAGTGCATAATAATTAAAGTGTACTTAATGCATGTGACCTTCTACTTCAGGTGTGAAGATTCTTAATGATGATACAGAAAAAGCTATCCATAAACTGCATAATGAAGACCCAACAGGAATAAATCAATCAAGTTGGGCACCAGCATTTTGAAGAAATATTAGAAGAAAAGTAGACCCTACCTACATATCAAGTGATAGAGGCTCATTACTTACAGGCTATACTTTCAGCAAAAACCACGAAAATCCTGTGATTATTACAAGGATCCTAAAACAAGAAGGATCCTAAAACAATCCAGAACAAGTGGCACAAAAAATGTTGGAGCGGACCCCTGGAATGAATGAAAGAAGGTAAAAAATTAAGAAAGAAAGGAGTGAAGGAGGGTGATTAGGAGAGAGGAAAGGAAAGAGAATTGAAGTGAGAAAAGAAGGTAAGGGAAAGAAAGGGAAATCCAAACGGAACAAAACTTCCAAAACTATCCTCTTAGTGGCATTAAGTAAAAATCATCATTAGGATCCTCGCAGAAATTATCAGAATTCACTTTTTCCTTCATTTTTTTAAACAAATATATTTTGTGTCTTTGTGTCAAATACTGTGCTAAGAATTAGGAAGTCAACAATTAACCATATACCATGATAATCCTTCATGTGGACGTTACAATTTGTGTATAGATGTATGTACATCTAATAAATGTGTATTTTTCTCATGTTATTGTTTTTATAACTCTCAGCATATCCTTTTGTGTTTTCATTAAAATTCAGAATAAAGAAACCATTAGGCCTTAACTGGATTAGTCTTACCTGAGCATAATCAGGATTTGGGAGAGAAAAGGATGCCAAAGATATAAATAAAGCAGCACTATACAAAATCATGTTTTACTGAGACTTATTTTTTTCTGGGTATACTACATAATACAGTTGCTGATTTGTTTGTGTTGTGGCTGTTGATGCTAAAAGAAAGATCTGGAACTAGGGACTTAGAGTTTTCAGCTCCACATGAGCTCAGGGTTATAGCCCCAGACCTTATACAAGTAACCCTAATCAATTTTGCCAAGATTCTTACTAATAAAGTCTGTGGGATCAAAACTGATGTGTCAAGAGTCTCTTGCACCAAGATATATTTTAAAAGCTATAGCCTTTTGGCATTCTGTTTTCCTTTGCAGCCCACTAAACCACTGGGATACACTGAAGCAAGATTTCAATAAAGACTAAGCTCATACTTTACATGTAGAATTTCAACCCGACAAAGAAGACCTGGAATTCAGTCATAAGCAAGTGTTCAGGCAAGTTATTTTATGCATCTCTCCTGCACACATGCTAGAATCTATAGCTCTAAAACTGATCCCACTGGGCCCTGAGGCAAAACACTTTCCAGAATGAAGACACTACGCTAATTGCTTCCCTCTATCTATTTGCTCCCCATCATTTCTTTGTTTTCGGGGTTTGTTTGTTTTTCTCTTTGGCCCTTAGTAGTCTCTCATGAGAGAGAAGTTGTCTTTTTTGTTTTTTCTTACAGAATCTAAAGGAAATACTCATAAGAAAGGGGTTGTCTGAAGTAACTAACAGGACGCATTCAAGAACAAAATTCTTTAAAAAATGCTTCGAATTTGGGTATGTTTTCATTCACCAACTTGTGCAACTGAATCCTTAGGAGGGGACCAGAGAAAAAAGCCCCCCAGTTCTTTTATGGAAGACCAATAAGGTCATTCATCCCTTTGCCTCTTCCTCTCCCTTACTTAAGCCACCCTAATAAAGAAGTGAATTACTCTCTCCTCTTTTTGTTTTCATTGTGTGTGTCAAAGCCCCAGATGCACATTTTGTTATTCTGGAGTCCTTGTGGACAGAGATATTTGAGATGTGAGGGGCATGTTAAAAGACCATTTATAGCTTATACAACAGAGCTTTTAAAAGCTCAGGGTCAGCATGGCAGTGTCTATTTCACCTAAAGCCAAATTCTTAAGCCAGGGGAAAAAGAGAAAGAGTGCTGTGAGTTGTATTTACTATGTACTGATAATTCAAAGAAAAACAAAAATAGCAGTAACTAAATGCACTGTTATTGACTCTTTAATACAGATCAAAGGGATTTTTGAATGTACAAAATTTAAAAATTACAATGATTCGAAATTGTTACTTGACAACATTTCTGTGTCCTGGCTTCAATTTAGAAAAATCTCTGGAGCCAGAATTTCCCTTATTCAAAATAGTATAAAACTTCTTTAGCCTGAAAAACTTGGTTTCTAAACATCTTGATGATGATTGTAAGAATTTACTTTCAAACAATTTTATTTTCACCAAAAGACATCAGCATGAGAAAACAGTATTTGGTTGTCACTAACTCGAATTCTAGTAATGTAGTTTGCCTATACAATTTTGTTATTATCAGCTTTTAAGAGAGTGAATCAGCAGTTTAAAAACTTAAAAATATTCTCTTACCTTTCTTTAATCCTTGCCTTAAAAGAATCTGGTTACCGGCTACCTTTGGGCAAGCTACCAACCCCAAAAGTACCTGATTATAAAAGTGTCCATGAAATCTCTGAGTCACATTCAGAAGTAGGTGGCTAAATAAGGGCTGTGCCAATGTATGGGATTTGGGTGGGAAAGAGTGCATACATAGGTTAGCAGAGGGAAGAAGAAAGCATCAGAGTGGGAGAGGGGAGCAGATTCGCAGGTAGGATAAGAAGACTGGATCAGGTTGGGGTAGGTGGATGGCTAGGAAGTGACTGAGTGACTGACAGAGCTACTTCTGTCATCTGTGGAGCCATCTTCAATTCCTTTTTTAAGGAAGCATTTTGTGCCTGCAAAGGAAATTGAGGTCAGGAAAAGATAGAAAACATACCACATATGAAAGATTACCACCACTTTTGTTTACTTCTTTAACTCCCACTTCCCTATCCATTTTAAAAGAAGTTCTCGCCTCCCTGCACCCTAAGAGTAAAACAGTTATTTTGTTGTGTCATTTTCCATCCAAATATGTACCTTGAATGCATTTCTTTGTGACACTTCCAATTTTGGATGGTATTTTAATGGAAGAAAATGGAAGCTCAGGCCAGTTTGAGCAGTACTGTGTTATATGCTACAGCCATGACTCAGTGTAATTTGATTTAACCAGGTTCAATAATAGTTACACAATGCATTGCACTGTGAACTTCAGATTTTTCTTTCAGTAAAATTCTCCCGAATCTTGATATCCAGCCAACATTCACATCACCTGTTGTTATTCCTAATTAGAGTAATGTGGACCAAAACATACCTATAGCCAAAATTTCATACCTATTCAGAAGAAAGTCAATCTAGTGCCTTTGCTCACTAAGGAAGTACAGAGCAAGCACTCAAAGAGGGAAAAATGTGATTTATTTAGTGATATTTTTTTAAAAGACTCCTGTAAACAAGGTATTTAAAATTTTCAGTTCAATATGAATTTAGAGTCAGAGTTCCAAACCTCTGACTCTAAATTGACAGTAACTAATCAATTTAACCACAAGTGTCACCAATAGCATTTGTAAGGCTGAGACCAGAAGATCAAACGTCTGCCACAACAAGACATATTACTTGTTAAGTCATGTTTCTGTCCATCCTGTGCTCAGGTTCAAACTGCGATCAGTGAAAGGATGCCCATCTACAGCCCTGGCATTTGATGTAGATGCTCCAGAAAATTCAGCCCTTTAAAGACACATATTGATTGATATAATTCCAATATAAAAGAGTAATTTGATGATAAAAGCCTTCACTTCACAAACCTTGAAAGCTATTTTAAAGGCCGATGAATATATTTGTGAAGAAATTGCTAAGTGAAATCCCCAAAAGAGAAGTTTGAGACTCTACTGTCAGAATTGCTTAATTGTGCATTCACTAACTAATTAGAATTATGTGCTTTCAATAGTGTTCAACATTCATAAAATAAAGCAGAATCCTTGGACTGTGCCACGTCACATTAAAAGAAGAAACAATAAATCTAAAAGAATCAATCAAGATGGTAAAGAGGCAGAATTAAAAGCAACAGCATATTCTAGAATACCCCATATACCACTTTGCTTCCACGGTTAACAAGAAAACAGATTAAATGGAAACTAAATGGGACTAGCCCTTTTCAACTACAAAGATGGTAAAGACAGTGCCTTCAAATACGTTGGCCCACACAAAGCTCGATGGCTCTTATTAAAAACACTAAATTGGAAACACTTGACCAAAGCCTTATTGATCATGTTCAAGTGGCATAAGAGAGTAACCAAGATTGTTTTTTAAACCATCTGACCTCTCTTTTGGAGTTAGATAAAATTGAATAAGTCTTTTCAGTTCCTACCTGCCTCGTCACACATGCACACACCGTGAATTATTAACAACGTTGAAGATATGAAAAAACAAATGGCTATCATCAGCTTTTCTAAATAACAAATGTAAACATTAAACCTACTTTAAAAGAAGATTGCATAAAATTTTTAAAATATAGTGTGAGATTTTTTCTAATTCATAAGTAATACAAATTGCTTACATGTAAAAAAAAGAAAAAGAAAAACACAAAGAAAGAGAACAAAAGACATCTATCATCCATCACCTAAAAAAAGTAACAATTAACTTTTTGGTATATACTTCGGCATATATATATATATATATATATATATATATATATATATATAGTTTTTAGTTTTTGCAAAATTGGGATCCTACTGAATATAGTTTTGCAAACTTTTTTTAAACTTAACAATATACTATAAACATTTTTCACATCATTAAATATTCTTCTACTAATTATTTTAGCAACTACATTTTATTTAACCAATCTCCTGTATTTGGAATGAGGGGTAGTTTAATTTTTTATTATTATAAATGTGACTTTGATGTATATCCAAGTTGGTAAACCTAAAACTGTTTTCTTGGGAAACATTCCTAGAAGGGAATTGTTATGTTAAATTATATGTATTTTTCAATGTTTTGATGCATATTGCCGAATGTCTTCTAGAAGGCTCTTTTTTAAATGTTCCATGTTTTATTTAATTGACTGCCCTGCTAGCTAGATTAGTAAAAATCATAGTCACCTAGAATCTTTCCTCACTCAAAAGTGCTTTATGGTACTGGACTCCAATATACCAAAGAGGCATCAATTAGAGCCCCATCATTACTACCCATAGCCCAAAGAGGCTACAATGTACAAAAATCTGTGCCAAACATCTCTAACATAAGCACACATGTTCCTCAAGGGGTCATTTAATTAACATCATCCTTCTGTAATTGGGTGGCAGTCAGGGGAAAAAAGTTGCCTACATTTTGTAAAAGTGTTCATAAATGAGGATTTCATATTTCAGGAAATCCTATACTAAGTCACAATATATAATTTATACTTACAGTAATTCCTAAATGAGTGTCTTTCAAAATAATTATTTTGCACATGGTTTCTAACAAAGATTCTTCTCCGTTCTGATTTATTTAAATGGTGAGTCTACATAGTACTGTGTTGTAGTTAAAGACAAAGTTAAGTTGAGCAATTGGCCTCATTGTGTTTGAATCATTTTTTCATTACTTCCTGGTTCTGTAGTCCTGAATAAATTATTTAACCTCTCTGAGCCTCAATTTCTTCACATGTAAAATGTGAGAATATTAAGAGTGAAATTCCTCCTGCAATTGTTCTAAGCAAGCATTAAATAAGAAAATCTGTGTAAAATGCTTAACACCATGCATAACACACAATAAACATTCAGTATCTCTTGGTAGTTGTTATTGTTAAGCAAAAACTGCCTTTGGCTCTCTGAAACTTGTTGCCCTTCATCCTTCATTTGCCTAATAAAAAAATATACATTCTGTGCAGCCTTTGCAGAGGTAAGGTCTCTTTTAGCTCTGTGAAGCTAAAAGAACTTTGCTGACCCTTAAAAGCCAGCAAGGGTGCAAAGTGTTGATTAGTAGTCATATAAAATCATGGCTCCTCCAGTGTGAAAACCTCTGTTTGCAATGAAACAACACTGACATCTAGTGATCAGAAAGATGAATTACATATTCTGGCAAATACATCAACAAATACAAAAGCCTTAGTCTTGGCCCAACAAGTTTTTCTATTATGTTAGGGAAAATGAGTTAAGTCCTAGGTAGGTTTGCGCACATGCCATTTATGTTGGCTATATCTCATCCTTTGGTTGCTTGAACAACTGAATTCCACATTGTCCATTATATTAGCCTTCACTCTTTTAATCGATTTGTGTACCTTAACAATGTGAAAAAGGGAGAAATACGTTTAAAAGAAATATTAAAGTATGTTCATTTTACTTTCAAGGCAAATATAAAAGTCTGGCAAAGTAATGCAAATTAATATAACATAATATGCAGGCATAAAATACATTAATGAGCCCTAAATATTATAGAATTTATGATTTCCATTTTATATAATTTTATAACGGAGATCAGAGAATTGAAAACATGTTATGCAAAATGTAACCAATAAGGGCTTTTCTGCTTCACATATTTTTTATAACAAAGAAGAGTTGGGAAATTAATATTTCAGAAAAGAATTTACAAATTCAATCATAAATCAAGTTTTAAGAGAATTTCTTACATAGAAATTAGATAATTAGTCGCAGACAATCCATAATTATCAGTCTATACTTACCAAAGCTGTGATAAGTACTATTTTACCTTGTGTTATAGTCACATGACTAAACCCTTGCAAGGAAACCTGAAGATTTAAATCAGCAGCAGCAATTCACAATTGCAAAGATGTGGAAACAACCCAAGCACCCATCAATACATGAGTGGATTAATAAAATGTAGTATATATATATATATATATATATATATATATATATATATATATATACCATGGAGTTCTACTCAGCCACAAAAAACAATGGTGATCTAGCACCTCTTGTATTATCCTGGATAGAGCTAGAACTCATTCTACTAAGTGAAGTATCACAAGAATGGAAAAACAAGCACCACGTGTGCTCACCATCGAATTGGTTTTAACTGGTCAACACTTAAGTGCACATATAGTAATAACATTTATCAGGTGTCGGGCAAATGGGAGGGGGGAGGAGGGGATGGGCATATTCACACCTAATGGGTGTGGTGCGCATTGTCTGGGGGATGGACATGCTTGAAGCTCTGACTTGGGTGGGGCAAAGGCAATATATGTAACCTAAATTTTTGTACCCCCATAATATGGTGAAATAAAAAAAAAATTTTAATTTTAAAAATTTTTGAAAAGCCATCAAAAAAAAGTTGACAGTTTGAAAAATATTACATTATGTTTTATTCATAAAAAACAAATAAATCAGCAGCAGGACCTCAGAAGTAAATGCTAATAGGAGCAACTAGATCAAGAGAACAAAATTGAGAGTGGTCCCTTGAGTCAGCTGAACCATCTGTTTATCATCATTGTTAATAACATCTACCATTTGTAGAGCATTTATTATGTATCACACTCTGCTAGGCTCTTCTAAATCATAATTGTTCATTTATTCAACAAGTAAACTGTCTACAGTACTGCCAGACCATGTAATAACAATGGTGGGTCACAGCAGACGAAATCCCTATCTTCAGTGAGATTATAAGCTACTCTTAATACAAACTATAACTGTATGTTATGGACTGAATTTTGTTCCCCCCAAAACTCATACTGAAGCCCTACCCACAGTACCTCAGAATGCAACTGTATTTGGAGATAGAGCATTTAGAGAAGTAATTAAGTTAAAATGGGCCAGGCGCAGTGGCTCACACCTGTAATCCTAGCACTCTGGCAGGCCAAGGTGGGTGGATTGTTTGAGCTCAGGAGTTCGAGACCAGCCTGAGCAAGAGCGAGACCCCCCGGCTCTACTAAAAATAGAAAGAAATCATATGGACAACTAAAAATATATATACAAAAAAAAATTAGCCAGGCATGGTGGCACATCCCTGTAGTCCCAGCTACCCGGGAGGCTGAGGCAAAAGGATTGCTTGAGCCCAGGAGTTTGAGGTTGCTGTGAGCGAGGCTGACGCCATGGCACTCTAGCCCAGGCAACAGAGTAAGACTCTGTCTCAAAAAAAAAAAAAAAAGTTAAAATGAGGCCATTAGGGTGGGCCCTAATCCAATCTGATTGTTGTCCTTATTAGAAGAGGAAATTTGGACACACAGAGAAGAAACACCAGGGATACATGTACACAAAGAAAAGATCATGTGAGGACATAGTGAGAAGGCAGCCATCTGCAAGCCAAGGAGAGAGGCCTTAGGAAAAATCAAACCTGCCAACACCTTTATCTTGGACTTCTACCTTCAGAATTATGACAAATTTCTGCCGCCCAGTCTGTGGTACTTTGTTATGGCATTTGTAGCAAACAAATACACTGTGATAAAATGCCATTTAGAGAAGGTTCACAGAACTATGAGCACACACAATAGAGCATTTGACCTATTCAAAGCACCAAAGAAGAATGAACTCTGAAGAATAAGCAGAGTTTGACAAGTCAGAAAGGGAGAAGCAGTATGTTCCAGGCTGAAGGGAGAGTTTGCGCAGGGCCCTGTGATAGGAGGAAGCAGAGCATATTTCCAGGAACTGAACGAAAATCAATATGGCTGGAACACAGATGGTGAGGGGGAGCATGGTATGAAACAAAGCTGGAAAGAAAATCAGACACCAGATCATGCAGATGCTTGCAGGCCAAGAGTTAAAGATTTTGGTCTTTATCCTGAGAAAATTGGAAGTCACTGATGTGTTTTAAGCAGGGAATAATATGGTAAGTTTGAATTTCAAAATCACTCCAGCTGAAGTAGGAAGAACAGATTGGAGGACAGCAAGAAAAGAGATGGGGAGACCAATTAGGAAGCTATTTCAGTTGTCTAGGTAGAGAAGTGGTCCACTAAATGAGAGTGATAGCAGTAACAACGGGAAGATGTAGATCAATTCAAGAAATATTTAAGAGTTGACTGTCATAGATACCTCACATAAGTGAAATTAAGCAATATTTGTCCTTCTGTGACTGGCTTATTTCACTTGACATAATGTCCCCCAAGGTTCATCTATGTTGTCAAAAATGGCAGAATTTCCTTCTTTTTTAAGGATGAATGATATTCCATTGTGTATGTATACCACACTTTCTTTATCCAGTCCTCTGTCAATGGACATGACAGATGACCATATCTTGGCTATTGTGAATAATGCTGCAATGAATATGGCCCGACACCCGATAAATGTTATTACTATATGTGCACTTAAGTGTTGACCAGCTAAAACCAATTCGATGGTGAGCACACGTAGTGCTTGTTTTTCCATTCTTGTGATACTTCACTTAGTAGAATGAGTTCCAGGATTTCAAGAGTTGAAATCCTGATTTCAATTCTTTTGGACATTCTCTATGATACAATAGTGGTTATTAGGGGCTGGATGGGTGGGGAAAATGGGCAGTTGTTGTTCAATCGGTATAAAGTTTCAGTTTTGCTAGATGAATAAGTTCTAGGGATCTGCTGTAAAACATGGTGCCTATAGTTAACAATAAGGCATTGCACAGTTCAAAATTTTTTAAGAGAATATATCTTATGTAAGTGTTCTTACCACAACACACACACACACACACACACACACACACACACACACACACACAAAGGAACATAAGGAAACTTTGTGAGGTGTCTATTAGCTTGACTGTAGTGATGGTATCACAAGTGTTTGGATAGGTCCAAACTCATCAAATTGTACATATTAAATATGTGCAGTTCTTTGTATGTCAATTATCCTTCAATAAAGCTGTTTTTAAAAAGAGAAATTTAGGAGATAAGGGTACAGAGACATGGCAATAACTTGGTTATGCGGGGTGACAGAAAAAAAATCTTTCCAGATTTCTGCCTGCAAAATACATAGATAAAAATGTACCATACTCTAAGATAGGGAAATGGATGACAGCTAGATTTGGGGATGAAAAATTTTTAGCTGTTTTTTGAGTCTGATGTTGAGTCTGAATTTGTCTTTTGAGACATCCAACTAGAAATGTCAAGAAGTTAGTTAAACAGACAAGTTTGAAGCCCAGAGAAGAGATCTGGGCTACAGACGAACTTGGGAGTCATTCACGTGTAGGTAGGAAATGAAGCTAGGGGTGAGAAGATCTAGGGGGAGAATATAAAGTGAGAAGAGGAGAGCCTAGAATTAAGCCTAAGAAACTCCAAAGACAAAGGTGTGAACAGGTGTAGGAGGAAACCCAGGGTAGTGCAGTGACATGGAGTCTAAGGAAAGAAAGGAATGATCAACAATGTAGAATACTACTGAGATGTTAGGATTGTTAGGAATATGCGAGAGCTGTTTCAAGACTGAACTGAGGAATGGATGGAAGGTGAGAAAATGGAAGCAGTGAAAATAGACATGTATTTTGAGATCTTTTTCTAGGAGGAAAATAGCTATGAGATTGACAAGAAGTTTGGGATGCAGTTTTTGGGTTTTGTGGTTATTATGACTGAATGTTTGTGTCCCCCCAAAATTCATATGTTAAAAGTCCTAACCATCAATGTGATGGTATTAGGAGATAGAGCCTTTGGTAAATAATTAGATTTGGATGAGGTCATGAGGGTGAAGTCCCCATGATAGGATTAGTGTCATTAGAAGAGACAGCAGAGCTTCCTCTCTTCTCCAAGTGAGGATACGGTGAGAAGGAGGCCATCTATAGGACAGGAAGAGAGCCTTCAACAAGAACCAAATATGCAGACACCTTGATCTTCCCAGCCTCCAGAACTGTAAACATTTAATATTGTTTCAGCCACCTGGTCTATGGCATTTTGTTATGGTAGTCCTATCAGACTAAGTCAGTTTGGGGGGGGTGGGTATTATGTTTTATTTGGTTTGGTTTGGTTTAGTGGGAGAATATAGGAATATGTTTTAAAGCTGATGGGAATCACACCGTCTTTCAAAGAAAGATATTTTGGTCTACATATTAAAGATCAGGAATGCAAGGATCATAAAGGTTAAACAATTCATCCTAAATTATACAGCCAGCAAGTGACTGAACCAGGTCCCAAGTCTAGATCTGTCAGACTCCTCTTTGCCATGCTGCCTCTCAATAAATATTTATTGCACACCCACTATACATAAGACCAGATGATGTAAATTCAAATTCACCTAGAGTTAGGGACAGATTCAGTACATAATGTGATGATGACACTCCATAGAAACAGAATCTGTTCTCAAGTCTAGTACATACCAGAAAGACTCTCTGTTACCCTTAGAATTGCCAGCTCTGCATAATGACAAGATGAAAAGTTAGAGTTGCCTAAAACTTAGAGCTGCCTAGAACAACTAGGAATTGAGGAAAGGGATGAAAAGATGATGTACTAGAGGATAAAAAAGAGGGAATAAAGGCATGATCTGAGCCTTAGTTATAATTATGCCATTCTTAGAGATCCATGGAGAAAAAAAATAAGATCACTAATTTATGTGCTGTCTTTAATACTGCTATGGTTCTAATGGTATTATCTCATCTCATTCCTAACTCACGTATCCCTCTCCTATGGAGATTTTTAGCAGGCTGGCACAAGAGTGGTTATCCAGAGCAAATATTTTCAGTGGAACATTCTGTCTTGGTTGGGGCAGTAATCCCTAACTGCTGCTCAAATTCCAGTTAGAAATATTCCCCTGAGAATCCCAAGCACCAACCATTCTTAAGACATAACACCACTGGATATTTGCTCAGTGTTTCTTGTACTTCCCCTGGGAGTATTTTAAAAAGAAAAAGGATTGAAAACACTCTGTTGCTGTGACTCTCAACCTTGCCTGCACACAGTAATCACCTGAAAAGCTTTTAAAATTCTGCTTTTGAAAGCACTGATGTCTGGGTCCTACCCCCAGAGTTTTAGATTCAATATTTCTTGAGTATGGCATATGAATTGGAATCTTAAAATTTCCCCCAGTGAATCAAATGTGTAGCCCAGACCCCTGTCACCCATACAAGGGCTCTTTGGGAAAGTTCATTCTTGTAACAGTCAATATTCACTCTGAAGCAGATAACGTGCTGAAAAGCGAGACACAAAGATAAACAAGCAAAGATCCCTATCCTAAGCAACTTGCTTTCTGTGGAGGGATCAGACATAAAACAGACAACAACAATATCTTTGATATGTCCTGTAATAGAGAAATAACAGATACCAGCCCCATCACTGCCCATTCTACTTTACAGGATGTCTCTTGTTAATTGTCAAGATATTCAGAACACTTGGTCCAATATTCTCTACAGCAAGGGATTTTCTTCAGAACCTCCAGAGTTGGGGTTCTGTGGACTGTGCTGCCACTGAGAGCTAACAGGGACTCTCCATCACAGTCCACTCTAACAGTGAATGCCCTCTTTCTTCCTGGGACCAAAGAGGGAATGAGGAACAGCAAAGCACCCGGTAGCAGATACTGTTCTTTAGTTACTATAGACATCCTCCCCACCCACCCCCACCATTTCTTCCCTCTATGTAATCAGAACATCAATGTTGTGTTCAGTTAGATAGGGAAGTTGGGCTTCCTCCCTCAGATCCAGGAGTTGATCGTGATCAATTTAAAACACTGAGGAGCAATGTTTTACCACTTTGCCAGATAAGTTCTTTGCCAGTCTCCTTTGCAACTAAAGGTACCATATGACACAATTTTGGCCAATAAGGTAGAAGGGGAAGTTTGACAGCAGGCTTCAGGGAAGATTTCTCCATGATAGGAGAAAGCTTTGGGCCCTTTTCTCCTTTTTCCTGACTTGAAAACAGATGTAATGCCAGACACTGGCACAGACATTGTGAGACTGTGAAACAATAAGCACAAGTGAAAAAAAGCCAACACGCTGAGAACCGGTAGGCAGAAAAAACAAAAGAACCTGAGTCCTATATTACCTTATTGCTCCAGCCTTGGACAGCTTCATCCAGACAGCTCATCCTGTGCAAAAAACAAATCCCCATTTGTTTAAGTTACTCTTGGCCTGGTTTTCTGCTATGATCATAACTAATATACAGCCCTTCTTTCTCTGCTACTTTGTCCCTTTGGCCTCCAGAAAGCTGACATATTAGATAGCAATGTAATTATGAAGATGTGTGCTGAAGGGAAGTTTGGTAGAGAAATAAAGCACAGCGTGGACAAAGCTAACATTCTAGGTAATCCAGACTTTTCCATGCATCACTTAAGCAAAGCATCTCATGACCTTGGCCATCATCCTTCACACTGAGGGTGACCACCACAAAGCATCCTCTGCCTCTGCTCAGACCCACTGCCCTCAGGTTCACAGCCCTGTTGTGGGAGGTTTCACTGTTAAACTAGGGAATTACATTTCCTAGGATCTCCTTCCCTGTATGTTTCTGAGGTAGGATGAATTTGCATGAGATTTGAATGACAGAAGTAAAGCAGTGACCATGATTCTCTGAAGGTCATTGTTGACAACTATGGAGATGGACAGATGCAGAAGTAACCAGCAGGTTCCATTTCATCATCAATCTCCTCTGTCCTGCGTCCAAGTTTTCTTCCCAGCTGCTGTCCCTGCTGACCCCAGCCTCACCACCAGACATTTAACTGCAGACCCAGAAGCAGTCACCACATGGAGGCAAGAGCTTGCCACAGCCCTCTGCATGTGCTTCACCTTTGCAGCCCCACTTCGATGGCTAGACTCCATGCCTGGCTTCTCAGATGGACCATTAGTACAGCTATTATGGAAAACGGTATGGAGCTTTCTCAAAAAATCAGTAATTTATTTTCTTATCCTGCAGCTCCCCTTTCAGAGCCTCACTTACCCAGCTCCTCAATTGTGTAAGGTCTAATTCCTATAATAAATCCCTTATCTCATAACACTCACAGTGACTCTGTTCTCCTGACTGATAACCTGCTCACCACTCCCTACTCCACTTCACAGGTGGAAAGACCCTGTTCTCAATTTCTTCCTCAGATCAGGTGGCGAGCAGTGGTATTATCCCCACCCTATTACAGTTCATTAACCAGAGGGAACATATGTCCCCCAATTCTAGTCCCAGCTTCCCTCCTGCGATAGTGGCAAACCTGCTGATTCCCTTACTAGGGGCCCAATTAAATAAGCACTTTTCTCAGTGACAAACATTAGCTTTCCTTGGAGACAAATAAGTCTCCACGAGGAAGAAAGAACATTCTCCCAATGGCAGAGCACTGGCTTGCCATGGAGAAATAATGGATAACCCGTTTTAGCTCAGAAACACTGGGGTTTAGTTCAACTGGGTGGAGAGACCAGGCAGCTGAACAAGAGAGTCACACAGCTGTATTCTGTTTCCCAAGTAATGGCCCCAGCTCAGGTTGCAACCTTTTGAGTTACAGTCTCTTTCTGAGGATAGGGGAGGGGGGTTATCTGGAAATTCCTCCCACCACAGAATGTGAAGAAAGAACTGAGAAAACACCAAATATGAAGTGATAAATGCAGCTAGAGAGCATATACTTTAGCTGGGGCCTACGGCAAGTAGAACCTCCATTGTTAGAGAAGGGGCATGTGTTTTTCCAAGCTGAATATCCCTCACTATCTGAATATATTCCATTCCCACATCCATACATGAGTGGGATAAAATAAGGAGATAGAGCATTATCAGAGTCTAATTCCTCAGCTTCAGACAAACTGGGACACTTTAGCACCTCCTTGCAAGGAAAGGAGGGGGAGAAAAGTTTTCACAGTAATACAGTAAAGTATTAACCTTGTTTTATTAGCAATATTTCTAGTCACAGGTTTTTAAACACCAGAATCCAATGAATCACAACCCATAATCATTTTGGTAAAATAGCAAATGTTAGCACAGAAACCTCTTAACAACCATTTTTCTGAGAGAGAGAGACAAGAATTGTCATCATGACCTTTCTTTCTCAGATTTCAAAGCTGCCAAAAAATGAGTGTACCTTGACCTCCTAGAATAAAAAATGTCATCGGTAGCACTCTATTTCTTCATAGTCTTTTCAAAGGAAACAGTAATTTCTTAAAAGTTAAGCCTTAAATTTAGGTTTCCTTAAAGACAGGTAGCACTTTAACATGCAAAATGGATCATAAAGTTCAGCTGTAAAATTAACTTTTACCCCAGTGAACTTTTCTTAAGCTGCTGAAATATTGCCATAAAAGGTCAAATTCTTGGTAAACTCCAGAGAGCAAGATTGTTTAAATAATGTTCAGGTTGAAATAGGCAAATAAGCATGCTTACTTTTTGAGCAAGGTGAGACTGGAGTGGGTAGAAGTGTATGTGGTGCACCTTGGAAAAGTCATTTAAATATAACCAATGTGAATCTCAGTCAACAAACTCACATATGAAATAAAAATCATTCCTGTGCACTATAAATCATTGCACTTTTTGGCCAGCAGAAAATTCAACTTGAGGCATTCTTGGTGCTACCACATATACTCCCAGGGTTGAGCCAGGGTCCCAGGTCTTGTCTAACAACAATTCAAACAGAAGACCACTCTAGCCATTGGCGTTGGCTCAAATAGGTCATCCCCGTGAACTGGTCTTCATAGTGTACTTCAAATCCAACAGATGTAACATGTAATCTGTGAATATGTACAATTATTATGTATCAATAAAAAAATTAAAAAAAATAATGATTGATACTTTATAGCTATCATCATTGCATTCAAGGTGAAATCATTTGTAAATGACTTCCTTACGAATTCCCCTATATAATTTTTTTTATTTCAGCATATTATAGGGGTACAAAAGTTTAGGTTACGTATATTGCCCTTTCCCCCCAACCCTGAGTCAGAGCTTCTTTTTTAACAAAACTCTTTGGTGGATGATCAAACCCATTACCTAAAATTGTCTGCTCCCCCCAGATACCTCCAATCCCACAGCCTTCATTCCCTTACTTGCTTTATTTTTGTCCTAACACTTTTTTGAAATCAGATACTTATAATTCCCTCCCTATACATTTGTCCCTATACATCTCCCTATTCATTTACATAGAATGTAAACTAATACCCGGAATAATGCCTGACACGTAATAGCTTCTCAACAATGTGTCATTGAATAAGTGTTGAAGACACAATTTAGCCACCAACTAGTTTTCCTGTCTTGTTTGTTTAATCATCAAACCCTCCCAGGAAGCAGGTGAAAATATTTGTTTCACATCCATCTAGTTCACTGAATAAAAGAAGGAAAAACAAAAGGTTTATGTTTCCTTGTTTCAAGTAATCTGAATGTTCTTACCTTGCCACATATGTTTTCAAGTTAAATGATTACTATGCTGCCTTAGGTTGCCATGAAGCAGCCACATTGTCCTGAAGCTAATTTGTCCTAGGACTGAAGACCTACAGTTTTTTCCCTACGCAGGACAGTGGGAGAAATTTGTGAAACTTGAGAGGAAGAAGAGAAGGGCAAAAAGGACTCCTGATCTTGTTGTTGTGCTCTACTTCTATTATATTTCAATCATTAAAATATATTATGAGATTCTGGGAAATTGTATGAAAAACCTTTTATTAAGAACAGTGAAAACTATTCGATGAAAAGGAGAAAATATATAGGAATTACAACACTGTAATTGGCTAATGAGAAGGTTATTGTTGAGAAGAAAGTGTCTGTTAAAAATATGTCCTCGGGCCGGGCGCGGTGGCTCACACCTGTAATCCCAGCACTACGGGAGGCCTGAGCTCAGGAGTTCGAGACCAGCCTGAGCAAGAGCGAGACCCTGTCTCTTACCAAAAATAGAAAGAAATGATTTGGACAGCTAAAAATATATATAGAAAAAATTAGCCGGGCATGGTGTCTCATGCTTATAGTCCCAGCTACTCAGGAGGCTGAGGCAGGGGGATTGCTTGAGCCCAGGAGTTTGAGGTTGCTGTGAGCAAAGCTGATGCCACAGCACTCACTCTAGCCCGGGCAACAGAGTGAGACTCTGTCTCAAAAAAAAAAAAAAAAAAAAATGTCCTCATCAGTTTACTTTTATCTAGACTATAGGAAAAAAAAGTAGAAATCTGTTTCACAAAAAAAGCCAGGTGTCACATTTCTTTATCACAGTGCAGTTGCACTCATAATGCACTCATCAGGCCTGTTGACTCAAGTTAGTACATTCTAATATAGATTAGCTAAATTGTTGAAACACAGATGCACACTCAAAGAGAACATGAATTTTAAAATCCAGTTTTATATTACATTTCTTGAGAAGTTTTACTATGGTTTGAAATCCATCCTGGAAGAGCTTAGTAGAATATTCTGCCCCATTTGTATTTTATGAGACAAAACCAACAGGTTCACCATTTATTCCTAACTAAAATTGAATTGTCTTGAGAATTACAATAACTGTCAGCCTCTAATGAGCTTATCTCACGTCTCACAGTTTAATTGGATTGTTTTCTGAGACAGCCTTTTTTTTCAATTTCATAAAGACCATAAATGCTCATATTATTATTCTTTCGTTTTCTTTCCTCAGAATTTTGTTCATTTTAATTTTTAGTCATAGTGGCCTAAAATGACCCTGTTTTCCCTTCCAACCCAAATTCAAGTGAACTTCAGCTATAGAATCATTTGACATCTTTCAATCTATTAATATAATTTCATTGATAAGAAGGAGCTTAATAACAAAAGCAATGAGTGAGTCATATATAATATTTGCAAGTGATCAAAATCACAAACAGGCAAATAAATTTCATTCAACAAATGAATGATGCTTAAGTCATGTACCTGAAGCTAGCCCAGTTATCAAAAAATCAAACCACAAAATGACAGAAGGCATTATTTTGTCATGCCAAATTCCTAGCTGTAAGTCTCTGAACAGAGACAGCCCTTGGGTAACAAATGACCTACACAATAAATTTTATTGAAAATCACATTTATATAACAATAAACACTTTTTGGCATTAAAAACTAAAATAGGGTTATACTGGAAAATGTCATCCATAAATACATCATGATTTATTGAAGTCTTAATCATGTTTAGCAGTATATCAAGCACTATGGTAACACAAAAATTTTAAATCTTGGTTTAAAATATAATTATAGTACAAATGTAGAAACAAAGCAAAAAGGCAAGAAACTTTTTAAAAACTCTTTTATTATTAAAAAAAAAAAAGTGTAGGCTGGGCGCAGTGGCTCATGCCTGTAATCCTAGCACTCTGAGAGGCCGAGGCGGGCGGATTGCTCAAGGTCAGGAGTTCGAGACCAGCCTGAGCAAGAGTGAGACCCCCCCCCATCTCTACTAAAAATAGAAAGAAATGATCTGAACAGCTAAAATTATATATATAGAAAAAAACTAGCCGGGCATGGTGGCGCATGCCTATAGTCCCAGGTACTCGGGAGGCTGAGGCAGAAGGATTGCTTAAGCCCAGGAGTTTGAGGTTGCTGTGAGCTTGACACCATGGCACTCACTCTAGCCCGGGCAACAGAGCTAGACTCTGTCTCAAAAAAAAAAAAACAAGTGTAAAGAAGGATCCAAGCAGCACTCCACAGCATCTTCTAGATACACACATAGCTACAAATATGATTCCAATTATACATACACACACCACACCACACCCGCATTAATTAACAGCAGCTATCTCTAGCTAGTGAAATAATGAGGATTTTTTTTCTTCTTTATATGTTTTTATATTTGCAGAATTTGTACAATAACTGCATATTACCTTGGTAATCACACACTAAACTGCCTTGGTAATTACATACATAGAAGTATATTTGTAGTCACCTTAACTCCCTAAATCAGCGGTCCCCACCTTTTTGGCACCTGGGACTGTTTTCATGGAACACAATTTTTCCACGGACTTAGGGGTGGGTTGGGGAGGGTATGGTAGCAGAGCTCGGGCGGTGATGCCAGCAATGGGAAGCAGCTGTAAATTATGCTCCACCACGCACTGCTCTTCCGCATGCCCTGCCCCGTTTCCTAAATTTAATGGAAGACAATTTTTCCATGGACTGTGGGGGGCCGGGGGCCAGGGCAAGCGAATTCTGCTGCCCAGTCCCTAGCAGGCCACAGACCGATACTCCATATTGCTCTGCTGCCTGGGGGTTGGGGACCACAGCCCTAAATGTTACCTACCTAATCCACTATACTTATATTTCAAGTATGTTCCATATGTGTAGAATAAATACTGAACCTGAAATACTAATAATGTAACCCTGTCACAGCTTCCTGGTAAATGTAATTTCATCCCCTGCCCTGCTTGCTATTCTCATGAGATAGAACCTCCCCTCCCTATTCCCCGTCCCTGTGCCACATACAGTCCCCAGAATGCTGGCATATAAATTCTCTACTTCTTTACACTTACATGGCACAGAGAACTTTGGAAGGCAATGTCTGCATCTGAAAGTCTGTATTAGATATTTTTAGGTAGTATACCCTTGAGATACCTTCAAATTTCACTATGGAGGACTACATCTACCAACCAAGGGCCAGATTAGGCTCTTTAGAAACCTAAACACTGAAAAGATTAAATCCTTCATGTGTAATTTTTCAAAATAAGGCTAAAAATCACATACACACTAAAATTAAAATAGCCTCTGTTGGCCAGACACTGTGGCTCACTCCTGTAATCCCAGCACTTTGAGAGGCTAAGGCAGGAAGATCGCTTGACTGCTTGGACAATACAGGGATACCTCATTTCTATAGGGTCTCGCTCTGTCACCCAGGCTAGAGTGCAGTGGCATCATCAGAGCTCACTGCAACCTGAAACCCCTGGGCTCAAACGATCCTCCTGCTTCAGCTTCCCAAATAGCTGGGAGTACAGGCGCCAGCTACCACACCAGGCTAATTTTTCTATTTTTTGTAAAGATGGAGTCTCGCTCTTGCTCAGGCTGGTCTCGCACTCCTGCCTCAAGAGATCCTTCCACCTCAGCCTCCCAAAGTGTTAGGATTACAGGCGAGAGCCACTACACTCGGTCCTCCAAAAATGTTTTTAAATTAGCTGGGGGTGTGGTAGCACACACCTATAGTCCCAGATACTCTGGGAGGCTGAGGCAGGAGGATTGCTTGCACCCAGGAGTTTGAGGCTACAGGAGCTGTGATCACACTGCTGCACTCCAGCCTGGGTGACAAAGCAAGACCCTGTCTCTAAAATAAAAATTTAAAAAAAAATAGCCTCTAACTGTTCTACCTTCAAAGTTCAGGTTCAGAATTCTCTTTACAGTAGTGGACACAGGTGGTTCTTTGCTGCTACCCTAAGCATACCCATACTCTATTCATTGCCTAAGTGAGCCCTACACCTAAACAGCAGACAACTCTGCTCTCCCAGTCAGTTTCTCAGTAAGACTGCAAATTAGGGAATTGAATTACCAGCACATTCTCTATTCATATAAATTTTCCACTTCACAAAGTCAAGAAGGTTTCCAAATTAACAATAATAACATAATTTCTAAACTGCTGCTTTCTTTCTTTTGAGTTCATTTCTTTTTCTTCCTATCTGAAAGTACATAAAGCCATGTCTATGAGATCAGATACCAATTCAAACATCACTCCTCTTGTTTCTATCTCTTACAAAAGCATTCCTTTATTCACAAAGCAAGCTAAATGAAAGACTGAAATGAAGTGCAGTTGGAATAATTTATTCCCATCTAGCTATATAAACTCATAAGCAATGAAAAAATTCAAGTATGTATGTATGTATGTATGTATGTATACATCTTAGACATTTTAAGATTTGTCTTTGAATGAAGAAAGATACTATCAAAAGAGAGGGTGTGTGTTTCAGGAAACAGAGTTTTGGTCAACAGACTCCACAGAATGAAAAGGAACCCTGAATCCAGCTATGTGAGTAATCAGTTATCAGCAGCTTTCGGTGGGTTTGTGTTATGCTCAGTGTTTAAGTGTTAGCAATTATAAATTCACAAGTGTAACTAACAACTAAAGTGAAGGAGAGAGCTTTCAATGCTATTGTTTAAGCTTAGCTGACAGTAAAGGAAAAGGGAAAGGAAGCTTCATGTGTAATCTGAAACCACATATTATCATTAGAGATATCATAACAGACTATAATCTTGGTAGGTTTCTGCTATGGTTTGACTGTTTCTGCCCCCTCCAAATTCATATTGACACTTAATCCCCAATGCAACATTATTAAGAGGTGAGGCCATGAGGGCTCTGCTCTCTTGAATGGGATTAGTGCTTTATAAAAGGGCTTAAATGAATGAGTTTGCCCTTCCATCGTGTGAAGCAGAGGTTGCACAGCTGATGCACCGTCCTTTTCTCTGGTCCTGGCTGCTGGCATCCCCACTGATCTGGCTTCTGGAGCTGGTGGCACCCAGCTGCTGGCTCTATTTCATGGCAGATTTGATGATCTTTGAGCGTCCTGCTGGTCAGTCTCTCCATAACCTCTTTGTATCAGGAGGAAGACTGAGGTTTCCCACCCCAAATCCCAATTAATGGTCTACTCCACAGCCTCTGTATGGGGTCTCTTTACCTTGCTGGAAAGACTTGGAGGTAGCAAGCCAGTCTACAACCACCGATACTTTCTGAAGCCTGCTCTAGACCTTGAGGAAACCTGTTAATATCAACTGTGACAGGCTCAGCTCCACAGGATGCTAGAGGTTATCTCTGCCTTCTTCTGACAGGCGAGGCACTCTGCCAATTTTCTGCTGCCCTTCTACCAATTTGAGGGGTTGGTTGTGCCTATATGTTCTGCCCCTCCGAGATCTCCAAACAAGAAGCTAGCACCAGGGCCTATATTAAATACCTCCCATTCCAAAAGAGAATTTCTTTGGGACCCCAACTTCAGGATAGGATGGGACAGGTGGGACGTTCTCCTCTCCCTGACTGAGGTGGTGGGACGGCACAAAGCACCTAATGCTAATGTTCCATAAACTCTTCTCTCCCACAGAAATTTCCACTTCCATCCAGCTTGCCTTATATATCCCCTTTTTATTTGTTCTACCATATTTTCTCCCACCCAACAAGATCTATATTCCATCTAGACATTGGATGGAATGTCAGGCATCCTGAGCTGAAGAAAGGGAGAACAAACTCTGTATTTTAATGTCTAAAGTTATTGCCATGAATAAATACTTCGCATATGCCTTCCTTATTCTACCATTTTTCAGTGATCCTATGAGCAATATTTGTTTCGTGTCCCCTGTCAAAGATTGAGACCACACTTGAAATCTGAAATCAAAAGCACAAAGATGAATTTGATGCTTAAGTAATGAAGAGTTATGCTAGTCAGGAAGAGCAAACTTCTGACCTTACAGAGCATTCTTGGGAAATGTTTATTGATCACAGAGGTGAAAGTGGCTTGAGATCAGCCAAGAGTGAATTTTGTATTGATTACAGAGGCAGATATTTGATGACAGCCTTAGAAGTGTGTTCATGGGAGTAAGGCCACTACCCATTACTGGTGATTATCACTAATTAGACAATTAGGTTTAAAATCAGTTCTAACCCTAACACTAACCATGGTTGTATAATTGTCAATCTTTTTCTAGGAGTTTGGAAACTTTTATTTTTTACTCTCAATCCCATTTTTTATCTTCTCTCAGCCAAAGCTGCAGGGAAGATCATCAAGATTGTCCAGATCTTTGCCATTGTTGATGCTCTTGGATTTTAATGTTCATTTGCAGAAGCCTAATTTTCAGTTTAAGTGTTCCTCAGCATGATTTTACCTCCATTATTTTTTTGGATCATGTGTTACAAGAGTGCTATGTAAAAGTGCTTAAGACTGTGAATAATGAACGTGACATGATTGTGAAGAAAACAAGAAAAATGAAGTTGCTATAAAAATGCACTTTGGAACCATAGCCTAAGATGTTCCAGGCTGGATCAATAAAACAAGTCTCTACAACTTCTTTAAGTCCACCTTAGATGATCAGGCTGATTTTGATTTTCGTTTAGACATAGATTGTTTCACCACTACCACCACTCGTGTTAATTCAGATACAAAATAAAGTGTTAGCAATGGTAAATTATTTCCCCCTAATTGGTCAAAAGAAAATGTAAGGGTATTATTTAATCAGTAGTAATTTGGACTAACCTAAATGTTTGTTCTGATACATTACTTACAAATCTGGGGACAAATTTTGAGACCATCTGGGTTGTTCAACTCCTATGAATGGGATTGCTATTCTCCAAAAGACTCTTCTACTAGTTATTATTCCCAGTAAAGGTTTTATCCATTTAGATATTTTTAAGAAGATAGAGTCTATTGAGGGTATAGAATTGTCATTCAATAGGAATGGTCTAATTTATAGCCCCATAGAACAATTAGCCAAGTCCTAGGTTAGCACTGAAAAGCCTGATTTCCACACAGAAAAGAGAATCCAATAGCCGGTAAAAAATTCATTCAACCTTAGTAGAACTGTAGGCTTATTTCCTTTAAGTTTGTCATTATAGTCACTATTGTACTCCAAGAATATCTACAGCCTCCTCTTCTAACATAAGCATGGTTTCCTTTATTTATATATTGTCTAAAAAATAGAATCATCATTGGTAAGGTTAATATAACACATCTTTCTACCATTCTTTAAATTGGCTTCACTAAGCAATAGCTTGGGAGAGCTGAGTTATAGAGTTATGGTAATAATCATCCCTCCACTTGTGCACACTATTATTGTAGTAAGAGAACTATGATAAACTAAGTCAGAAATGAATAACCTTAAACCAATAAAGAAGAAAAACATGACAGAATTCATCAAATGGATGTACAACAGAAATGTAAATGATCTCTGTGCCAGCCCAACCTTTGGTAATTTATACCATACTCAGCAAGAAAACGGGAACAATTTGAAATGCTCAAATTGCTGGGTCCTCAAGGGCAAGGCAGTGTGACTGACAGCTTGAGACTACTGCCCGCTTTAGCTGTATTCTCAGCAGCCATGAACTATATAAACCCAAAATGGGTACCTTTGCCCCATATGTGAGAGGAGGAAAGCTCATTGCAAAGAGCCCGCCTGGTAGGAGGCTACAGCTTCCTTCAAAGGCATTTGGGCTCAGCTCCAGAAATAGCAAATGCTATCATGAATGAATGAAATAGGTCATTCAGTGTTTTGAACTCATTCTAATGAATGGATGGTGGAAGCATCTTGTCCTGGCTCAGAAACACCACCCCACTGTACACTCATCTCAGTATGGATCCTGTCCCTCCTCTCCTGCTCTTTCCCACCCATGGCTTCATTTAAGTAGAAGTAGAAAAACTGCAAGTACACTTTCAAATCATTCCTGCTTAGGCCATCAACATATTTTAGCCTAAAAATGCAGTGTTTACATTCTGTGTTTCTGGATGACCCATGTCTATCTAAGAGGGCCGCGGGACGGAAAAGACCTTTAAGTCACAAGTGAAAGAATTTGACGGATGATCTCTGGGGTACATAGATTAATACCTTGAAATACTTTCCCATCACACACAAGCTGCCACTAAGAATGAAGTCACTGACTTCACTTTCTATTTTCTGATGCCATCCTCAATGACTTCTGTTTCAGAGAAGGTGACAAAGAGCCAGGAGACTGTAGTCTCACCCAAGCAGTTTATAAGACAGCTATTAGAACAGCTCAGCGTAAATGTGAGAGAAAAAAATGGCACCGAGGAGCAGGACCAGGAGCTGCAGACTAGAGACTGGGTCTTGCCACAGGATTAGATAAATGAGTAAGGTATTGAATGAGGACCTGACATTTGGAGGTTCATCAGTTAGGGTCCCTTTCAGGTCCCAAAGCACAGCCGAAGACGTTAGCAGGGCTATCAAGGTGACGCTTTGCAACATTCTTCTAACCTTTGTGGAGCTGATGTAAATGATTCTACACCGTAAGATTGGTTTCTTAGTTTACATAGTAAAAAACACAAAAATTAAGCTGAAGCAAGGTGTTGGAGCATAAACACAACTACAACTTCCCGAGCCCCACCAAAGTTTAAAACTGGAGCACAGAGTCCTCTTTCCCATAACACCCAGTATGGGATTAATTAGTCAGCTATAGACTGAATTTTTGTGTCCCTCTAAAATCTGTATGTTGAAATCCAATCCCCAGTATGATAGTATTTGGAGGCAGGGCCTTTGGGAGGTGGTTAGGTCACAAGGGCAGAGCTCTCATAAATGGGATTAATGCCCTTATAAAAAAGGGCCCAAGGCAGCTCATTTGTCCCTTCTGGTATGTGAGGACACAGTGAGAAGACAGGCATCTATGAACTATTAAGCAGGCTCTCACCAGACACAAAATCTGCTGGTGTCCTGATCTTGGACTTCTCAGCCTGCAGAACTGTGAAAAATAAGTGTTGTTGTTGTTAAGCCACCCAGTCTATGATATGCTATTACAGCAGCCCAAATGGACTCAGACACAGTGAAAATCTAAGGCTGGTTGAAAGACACACACACACTCACATTCAGGGTTGGAAACTAAGGAGAAAAGGAGTAAGAGAAGAATAAACCCTTGGAAATGGGAGACCATGCATATATGGGAACTCTACAATCTCTTGATAAAGAGATAATAAATATGCTTCAGTAGACCTTAATCCAGTGCAGCAGCAGCATTTGCACACTGCTCGCAGCCAGGAATCCCAAAGAAAAGCTGGATCACTAAGCCTGCAATAAGTGCTGCCCAGCATGAGGAGGACTACCTTCTAAAATGAGAGAGAGGGTCTAGGAAAAGACCTTTCTGCCAAGTTTCGGGGTTGGCCCCGGGCCCTCAAACAAGTTACATAAAATAGAGAAGCTACAGTCTGACTTTCTGCCACACTCTGACCCGTGTATGGTGTGGAATATGTTGCTTTAGCTTGAATTGAAGAGCTCCATGTTTGATTCTGGATGCGCCTGACCAGCTCTCTGCCTCTTACACAGCATACTACTCCTCCCTTCCCTGACATGGAGGTGGTGCATGGACTTTATAGCCAAGATGCTAATACCTACAACAAGCAAAAACAAAGGCATGTTTTCACCCTTTATAGACTGGAGTCTTAATAAGCCTTCTTTCTTCTTAAGTATACTTCAGGGTACATTTTTTCTTTGGATAAACAACAACCAAGAAGAAAGAGAGCGAGAGAGAGGAAAGGAAGTAAGCAGTTTGCTTATAGAAGTCATTTTTTTTAATTCAGCAAACACAGAGCACCTATTTTTGCCAGGCATTTTAGGAAACATCTTTAAAAAAATAGCAGAAA
Organism: Lemur catta; assembly: GCF_020740605.2. NCBI lineage: Eukaryota > Metazoa > Chordata > Mammalia > Primates > Lemuridae > Lemur > Lemur catta. Next base: position 48,866,941 of record NC_059128.1, on the reverse strand, counting down.
TCTAAAAATCAGATGGTACTTCCAGTTAAAGCTCTCCAGAATTTTGTTGTTTTAGAAATGGAAGTGCTAGAGAATGTTAGGAACAGATGGTCTCAAAAGGATATCCGAAAATGAGTGCCCCAGGAATGAGAATGTGATTGCTCCTACCGTCTCTTGCCTAAAACATCACAGTAAATTCCAAATTGGTGCCTCTGCATTCTGTCCATTATCTTCTCTCAAATCCATTCTTCTCATGATATCAGAGCCATCTTTCAAAAAAAAAAATCTTAGCATTTCACTTTTTCCTCTTCTCTCAATAATGCTATATAAAGTCCAAATTTCTTAGCAAGGCATCTCAAGCTTTTTCTCACCTGGCTCTGACCCCACTTTTCAATCTCATCCCTTCCTTTGTAGAGGCTAAACTATCTCCCCCAAGCTACAAACTAGAAGTCTGAGAAATGCTATTAATATTGTTATAACTTCATATTGTCTGTGGCAGCTGGAACAATAATACAGTAGCCCTTTCCCAGAAACAGTCTTATCAAACCCACATAGGAACCAATGGCCGGACTCTGATCTGAAATATAGCCTTAAATTAAGAAGCATCCTCATGGCTATGAGCAGTGGGATTTTTAGGAAAGCTACTTAGAATATTATTTTTGCTGCAACAGAGGAGATTTGAGCCAGGATTTTAATGAACATCATAAAATCTGCTGAGAATAAGCAGTGACCAAAAACCCTAACCTACTACTACTCTAGGTTATGATAATGCAGTGGTTCAAAATGGACTCCAGGGTCTTGTATTACCATTGTTCTCTCTGAATGGTACCCTTATTTGCTGGGATAGCCATAAATAAAGTTACAAAATAGACTATCTAGCTTGGGCTCAGAAAAAGGAAGTAAGAGAATACCACTTTCCTTTCTAGCATGCCCACCACCTGGCCTGAATCCCTCTTGCCGCTCTGTGCTGGACTTTCCACACTGTGCACCGTGTGTCAGAGTTCACCTTCTCTCTGCACCTACCCTCCTCTCCACCCAATGTGAGTCACAGTCTCTCAATGCCCTACTCCTAACTAGAAACTGATTGGCCTATTGGTCCCAAATGTCCCCCTGTAATAGTATTATACACCACACCCTTTTCTATGTCACTTTGTAGTGCCCTTCCACTGTGGCTGCAATACTTTCAAAAAATATTGGCCATGTTTTGGCCAATGTATGTTAGTAAGCATAACATGAGCAGATACCGTAAATGTGTTTTTGTAGTTTGGCTTGTGCTTTTGTGCTTCTGAGATTTGCCATGAGAAAAAAATAGCACCTCCAGGTAGATGCTGGTCCAAGGAGGATGAGAAAATGAGGGTAGCAGACATAAATACAATTGATATCAGCCAAACCCAGCAGAGCAACAGCCTACCCACAGCCTCATGAGCAAAAATATATGAATGCTTGGCTTTGTAAAACACTGAGTTTTTAAGATGGTTTATTACACAGAATTATTAAGCAATAACTGAATAATATACTATCTAATAAATTAATTTTTATCAAGGCAACAATAATCAATATTACCCTCTACATGCCAGTTTTTCTAATCTGTAAAATGGAAATAAGAATAACCTAACTCAAATGATTATAGCAAGAAATAAGTGAGACACCAATTATGAAGCCCTTAGGTATGGGCTAGCCCTCACGAAAACAAAATGTAGTAATTTTGAGGTTTTGGTCATTATTTTTTTAAAAGTTTATTTTTTGGAGCAGTTTTAGGTTCACAGCAAAATTGAGAGGACAGTAGAGAGATATCTAATACACTTGCGGTCCCCACACAGGAATAGCCTCCCCCATTATCAATATCCCCCACCAGTGGGATATTTGTTACAATTGATGAACCTACCTTGAGATATCATTATTGCCCAAAGTCCATAGCTTACACTAGGGTTCACTCTTGGTATTATAAAGTCTACGGGTTTGGACAAATATAGACTAACATGTATCTATAATACCATGATAGCATCGTACAGAGTATTTTCTATGCCCTAAAAATCCTCTGTGCTCCACCTATTTTCTCCCCCTCTCTCCATTGTCTGGTAGCCACTGATCTCTTTACTGTCTCCACAGATTTGGCTTTTTCAGAATGTCATATAGTTGAGATTGTACATATGTAGCTTTCTCAGGCTGACTTTCACTTAGTGATATGCATTTAAGTTTCATCCATGTCTTTTCATGGCTTGATAGCTCATCTCTTTTTAGTGTGGAGTAACATTCCTCAGCTTATTAATCCATTCACCTATTGAAAGAGATCTTGGTTGCTTCCAAGTTTGGGCAATTATGAATAAAACTGTTATAAACATTCATGTGCAGGTTTTTGTGTGGACATAAGTTGTCAACTCCTTTGGGTAAATACCAAGAAATCCGATTGCTGGATTATATGGAAAGAGTATATTTAGTTTTATATGAAACTTTCAAACTGTCTTCCAAAATGGTTGTACCATTTTGCATTCTCACCAGCAATGAAGTTGCTGTTGCTCCACATCCTCACCAACATCTGTTGTTATTAATGTTCTGAATTTGGGCCATTCTAATAGGCATATAGTGGTACCTTATTGTTCTATTAATTTGCATTTTCTTAATGACATAGGATATGGAGCATCTTTTCATATGCTTATTTACCATCTCTGTATCTTCTTTGGTGAGGTGTCTGTTAAGGTATTTGGCCCATTTTTTTAATTGGGTTGTTTTCTTATTATTGAGTTTTAAGTGTTCTTTGTATATTTTGGATAACAGTCTTTTGTCATATATGTCTTTTACAAATATTTTTTCCCAGTCTGTTGCTTGCCTTTTCATTCTCTTGACAGTATCCCTTGCAGAGCAGGCATTCTTTATTTTAATGAAGTCCAGTTTATCAATTCTTTCTTTTATGGATCATGTATTTGACTTCATATCTAAAACACTGTTGTCAAACCCAGTATCATCTAAATGTTCTCCTATGTTAACTTCTAGTTTTATAGTTTTGTGTTTTACATTTAGGTTTGCGATCTGTTTTGAGTTCTTTTTATTGAAGAATGCAAAGTCTGTCTACATTCATTTTTCTGCATGTGGATGTCACATTGTTATTATTTAAATAATCTATTACATGTCCAAGTTTATTTGCATTTTCAGATACTTTCCCCAAACAGTATGGTTGAATTTATAAGTACAATTTCTAGTTGACACTTCCTAGATACTCTCTGCCCACTAATAAGCCATCATACAGTGGTGCCTGCTTAAGAAGGCATGTATAAAGAAGTGAAACAAAAAGTTAGTTTTGCACAGTTTTTTCCCCACTCTTCTGTTAAAAAGGAAATACATATGTATGAGAGAGCTATGAAATGTTTATTCTACATGAGTTAAATGCCCTTATATTTGCATTTATCATACATATTGTAAATACATATTGACATTATATAATATAGAGATGAATGGTGAAATTCATGCTAATCATTTAAAATTTTAATTTCATTTACAACATTACACTTTAAAAGTAATAAAATGTAGGCTGGGTGCAGTGGCTCACACCTGTAATCCTAGCACTTTGGGAGGCCAAGGCGGGAGGATGGCTTGAGGCCAGGAGTTCAAGACCAGCCTGAGCACAAGCAAGACCCCGTCTCTACAAGAAAATAGAAAAATTAGCCAGGCATGTTGGTGCACACCTGTAGTCCCAGCTGCTCAAGAGTCTGAGGCAGGAGGATCACAGGAGTTTGAGGTTGCAGTGAGTTACGATGACACCACTGCACTCTATCGTGGGTAACAGAGTGGGACCCTGCCAAAAAAAAAAGATAATAAAATGTTATTAAGGGAAAAAGCTTTATATATCAGTACTTTTAACAGTACTTTCTTCCTGCTTTTTGAATGAGAAGCCTAGCATTCTCTTTTTGCTCTGGGCCTCACAAATTACATAGCCAGCCCTGAATAAGTGCTATTAACCCTCATTTGTAAATGAAAAAACAGACTCGGTGAGATTAAGTAGCTGTCCCAATATCACAGAACTAGCAATAGGCAGACACCATATTCAAACGTAAGTCTGACTCCAAAGATATTGCTCCTCTACCATTCAATACTGCATCCAAACTACAGTTGGTAAAAGGCCCAAGGGAAACCACAGGCATGGAACTAAATCTATTGCTTCAATTCCTGCCTAGGTAGACTTGTTTGAAGTAAAGATTTGGGTTAAGGCCCATCCCATGTACTACAAAGTGACTACAAAGTTAAGCAGGCTATTTTAGGAAACTTCTAACATTCTTTTCACTAATCTGTGATCTGGTTTCTCAGTTTAGAAAATCCATAAATTTGAGATCATCAATTCAAATATAAATTCATTATGTTCACTTGTCAAATAAGATCTTTAATTCCCTCTCAAATCTTCTATTTTTCTAAATCCCATATATTGAGTCACATGAAAGTATTTACTTAATGTTTTATACTGCACCATAATTACCATCTTGATGGTCCAAGGAATTATGCTAATGTGACTGCAGTCCCAATTTTTCTGCTGGCTTTTGTTCAATTCTTCTTTTTACCTGGTTTGGTGTTTTTCTGTTGTTTTGGGTTTTGTTTGTCGGTTTTTTTTTTCAGACATGGTCTTGCTCTGTTGCCCAGGCTAGAGTGCAGTGGCCAGATTATAGCTCACTGTAATCTCAAACTCATGGGCTCAAGTGATCCTCCTGCCTTGGCCTCCCAAAGTGCTGGGACTACAGGTGTGAGCCACTGTGCCTGGACCCTTTAACCTGGTATTTCATAAGCATCCTGTTGTCCATAGGACCTTGTGTCTCTAAAAATTTACCTTCTGGCTTCAGCAGGCATTTTCCTACAATTCACAGCAAAAGTTTCTAAGGCCCTCTCTCTCACCTTTCCCAGTAACATTTGCAAAATCCAAGTCAGCAATCATATAGACTAATAGTTAAGAGAGTATAATTCTTTTGCTACCTGTAAATGGTCAGTGAGAAAGTTGTCCTTTTACCACACCTACAGGGGAAAATGTGTTTCTACAGCCAGAAAATACAATTCAAATAAAGATCTTTCCTTTTATCTTCTGGAATGAGAAGTCACCACTCGTATATACAAATATGTATATATTTGAGGAATTTTGTTTTTTATGTATAGATATGCACTTATTCACTTTTTCCCCCCTGGACTTGTGGAGTTGCTGCCACAGCTAGAAATGTAAAATATTTGTGTCAAAAATTTTATCACAGAAACTCTTCCTTTGAGATTTTCAGAGAATTGAATATATTTTATAGATATTTCCAGATGTAGAACACAAATAATGCTGTCAAGAAAATTTCCTCTAAGAATGATGCAGCAAAGATGTTACTGTCATAAAAACAATGAATTTTTCAATGATAATAATTTCTGTAATACATTCCTGAGAATCTAGGAATAACACTACATAAATATTCTTATTTGAGCAACTTGAAAAGACATGCATAAACTGTATTTATAGGTTTAAAAATTGCACTACATGAAGTCCTGAAAATATTCCTTTTGATTTTTTAAATCCATGGAGTATCACTGCTAGCCAAAGAAAGAATAAAATGAGAAATGGAGGACACAAAGACACACAACCAGGGACTTTTAGACCAAGCCCAAATGTACCATGTCATTACGAAATGTTTTTAAATAAGAGAGAAATTATGATTCTTCTTATAACAAAAACTTGCTCATCTGGTCTTTATAGTTCAAGAGCCAAAAAGAAATTCCCACAGGGAAAAAAATAGTAAGCCTACTATATAAGAAGAAACTAAAAACAAATGATATTCTTATTTAGAAGATGAGTCCTGAGAAATGATGATTCCAATTTAAAGAAGTATAAACTACATGAGTATAGTACAATGAATATGGCATGCAGTAAACTGATGGTGATAGCCAGCCTTACAAGATGGCCCCCATAATCATTGTCTCCTGATACTCCTCATATCCATGCCCTTAGGTAATCTCCCACGTTGACTTATGGCTAACCTGTGTGATGAACAGAATACTGCAGAAATAAAAGACATTGCCACTTCTGCCTGGTTCTGTCTTGGATTACTAGTTATAGGGAGGTGTTGGCCTCCATGTCATGAGGCAGCCTGTTGAAAGGCAAAAGTAAGGAGACCTAAAGCCCACCACCATTATCCAGGACCAACTTGCCAGCCACATGAGCAAACCACTTTGGAAGCAAACCCTCCAGCCCCCAATAAGCCTTTCAATGACTGCAGCCCTGGCTTACATTTTGATTGCAACCTCATGAGAGACCCCCAAGCTAGAATCACCCAGCTAAACTACTTTGGAATTTCTGATCCACAGAAACTGTAAGATAATAAATGTTTATTTTTAAAGTGATTTTAAAAATTATGTTTTGGAGTAATTTGTTACGTAGCAATGGATAACTAATACACTGGCCTTCTAAACCTGATAAGTAGATGTCCTGACTCACGATATCTACATCTTTGTGAGATCAGAAGGATATCATTTGCTTTACAAGTTAATAAACTCAATTTTATCACGTCACACAAAAGTGATGAGTCTCTATGAGATCAATCATGCCCAGTAGATGTCAAACTCATAATAGCATTACTCTTAACGCAAAGTGCCAATTTATTAATTTACAATGGGAAGTTGACCGGCCATTGCTCAGAATGTTAAGTACATTCAAGAGGCTGAGTTAAAATCCAATGGTTATTTTATGAGGGTAGAATTAGAAGGAGGATCATTGGATATTGTTGCAGAATATGTCCACAAAACAATGGGAGTAGAATTTAAAATCCTTTCTACTTTCTGGAATATTTCTGCCAAAAGAACTAGTCTCTTGAATAAGAGTACCCTCGTTCTAGGCCATCACAGATAGATAAAAAATTCTTTTCCATCCAACTCCTCTGCTCCAATATTTATGGTATAAAGAAAAGTTTCAGTTATTATAATTTTACCTCAAGCCAGATGTTGCAGTTAATCAGTTTGCAACTCACTTTACAATTTCTTCCTCAGAGATTTTAGGTAAAAATCCTTACATTTCACTTCTTTGCCAAATCTTGTGATAAAGGCCCCCCAAGTAATTGATTCTGTATATCTATACTGATCTCTTCAACTCCAGAGAGGAACATTCCTGCTGACAAAAAATGCTGGGAATATAAACTCTCAGGATATTTCAAACCTCTGCAGTAAGCTCCCTGGTAATCACTGACTTATTCATCAAACCTTAACAGTATTATCTAGAGGTCACCCTTTTGAGAGAGAGATAAGGAATTGATGCTTTCTGCAGCTGGTGACTTATTTTTCTTATTTTTTATTTTTAATTATTATGGATACATAATTATACATATTTATGGTGTACATGTGATGTTTTGATACAGGAATACAATGTATAATGATCAAATCAGGGTAATTGGGGTATTCATCACTTCAAGCATTTATCATACCTTTGTGATAGGAACATTCCAATTCCACTCTTTTAGTTATTTTAAAATATACAATAACTTATTGTTAACTAGTCACCCTATTGTTCTACTAATTACTTATTCATTCTATCTAAATGTATTTTTGTGGCCATTAACCATTCCCCCTTTCCCTCTAATTGGTAATGCCTGCAAGCTTTACCAGGGCTCTTTAAATTTATCAATAACTGAATTATTAACGTAGCAGTTATTAAGGAACTCTAAGCAATGCTGGAGTACATCCTTAAGTTTTCAGGGAGAGAATTTGATAGATGCTCTCCCTAAGACATCTCTTCCCTTTGCAATCAGAACCAGCCTGCTGATCTGCCCCAGCCACACCAGCATGCTTCTGTGTTGAAGGTGCTGCTGGAACCCACCTACAAAGAAAGCCCCCAGTTTATCTATCCCTCTGAATGCTTCTCTCCTATATGAAAACCAGACTCAGGTAGACCCAATCAGGAAAGTTTCTATGCCTTTGCTTTTCACTTTCCTCCTTCTCTGCCTCCTCCCCCAATCAAATCCTTATCTCAGCTGCTTTTTCCTGCAGACAGCTAATTTGTTTAATGTCTGATAATCTGTTTAATGTATTATCCTTTCCAGTGGGTTTGCATTTTTGCCAGGTAAACTGCCTGTCTAGACATATTTTAGACTTTAGGGTCCTCAGATAAGGTCATGATTTTAAAATTCAGTATGTATAAGAATCATTAAGAGTGCATTTTATATGCTATTCCCTGGTCTCACTCCTATAGGTTTAGTCTATAAATCTCAGGTAGGGCCCAGAAACCTGCATTTATAACAAATAATCCCATTCATCCCTCATGTTGCTTATGGATGTGATCCAAAAACCACTCTTTGAGGAAGTCTTATAAAGAAAGATAATTTGGGACTAGGAAGTCTAGGTTATCAGAAACTACCAGAAACCATGGTTCCCTACTTCAATCTTCAACCTCTTTATTACAACTATACTTGCAATTATAGTTATTTTATTTTCTAACCAGTTGCAACAGTCCTGCCACTCACCTTGCAAATCCAGACCCACCTTTTCAACAGGCATTGAAATCACACCTTGGTTCAGATGGCCTTCATTTTAAAGTCAGGCTTTTCTTCTCAAGTGCTGAGAGTAATCCTAATGACATAATTAAGCCATATGCTTTGATGCCTGGCTTGAGGCTCTTTCTTATTCTGTCCTTTTGGCAATGCCAGCCCACCAGAATTTCCAAGCTTGATAAGCTGTCCATTGCTGACAACCCCGGACCTCACTCACTCACCCCTTCTGCAGATTCAGAGCCTTGGTGATGACCCTCCTGGGTCACTGTTTTTCCAGGAGTGGTTAATGAAGCATTGAGATATTTAAAAAATCTGAGTACTTGGGGATGGAACCCAGAAACATACAAGTTTGATACATTCCCCAGGTGTACTTGATATAAGAAACACTGGTATTCATATACAAAAGTTAAGATAGATTAAAGACTTAAATGTAAGACCTGAAACCATAAACATTCTAGAAGAAAACCTAGGAGAACTCTTCTGAGCTTCTACATAGCAAAAGAAACAATCAACAGAGGAATAGACAACCTACAGAATGGGAAAAATTATTCACGAACTCTCTGGCAAAGGACTAATATCCAGAATCTAAGAGGAACTCAAACGAATCAGCATGAACAAAACAAATAACCCCATTAAAAAGTGGAAAAAAGACATGAACAGACATTTTTCAAAAGAAGAGCTACAAGTGGCCAACAAACATATTAAAAAATACTCAACATCACTAATCATCAGGGCAATGCAAACTAAAACCAAAATGAGATACCATTTTACCCCAGTCAGAATGGCCATTACTAAAAAGTTAAAAAACAATAGATGTTGGTGTAGGTGCACAGGTGTGGTGAAAGGGAAAGCTTATACGTTGTTAGTGGGAATGTAAATTATTATGACCTTTATGGAAAACAGTTCTGAGATTTCTCAAAGAACTAAAAGTAGACCTGCCACTTGATCCAACAATCCCACTACTGAGTGTTTATCCAAAGGAAAAGAAGTCATTATATCAAAAAGACATCTGCAAGCATATGTTTATCACAGCACAATTCACAATTGCAAAGATATGGAACCAACCTAAATGCCCATCAACTAAGGAGTGGATAAAGAAAATGTGTGAAGGTTCTGCCTTTTATAATGGATTAGTGCCCTTCTAAAAGAAACCTAAGACAGATCCCTCACCCCTTCTGCCGTGTGTGGTTACAGTGAGAAGACACCAGCGGTCAATGAAGAAGTGGGCCTTCACCAGATACTGAATCTGCCAGTACCTTCATCTTGGACTTCACAGTCTCCAGAACTGTGAGAAATAAATGTTTGTTGTTTAAAAAAAAAAAAGAAAGAAAAAAAGAAAATGTGATATATGTACACCATGGAATACTACTCAGCCATAAAGAAGAATGAAATAATGTCTTTTGCAGCAACTTGGATGGGATTGGAGGCCATTATCCTAAGTGAAGTAATGCAGGAATGGAAAACCAAATATTGCATGTTCTCACTTATGAGTGGGAGCTAAGCTATAGGTACACAGGGGTATATAGAGTGGTACAATGGACTTTGGAGACTCAGAAGTGGGGAGGGTAGAAGGGGAGTAAGGGAAGAAAAGCTACCTATCAGGTGCAATCTACACTATTCAGTGATGGGTACACTAAAAACCCAGATATCGCCACTATACAATTCATCCATGTAACCATAAACCACTTGTGCTCCTAAATCTACCAAAAAATTTTTTTAAAAAAAGAATCATTAGTATTGAGTAGTTACTCAAAATTGCCTAATGATAAAAATCACCTGGACACAGGGTGAAAAATATAGTTTCCCAGATATCACTGTCTGGTTAATCCGATTGGGAAGAGGTTGGGCTTTATTTTTGACAAGTGTTCCAAGTAATCCTAATAATTGGGTGATTTGGGAAACCCTGGCCTAAAGTAATAATGTAAGGCTTTAATGTCAGGATCTCTTTCTGAGATCAGTTTTACACTAGATTGAATATTAAAATTAGGAGAATGAAGCTATTCAGTATTAGAGAAGTAATCCTCAGAAGATAACAAGTAGCTTAACAAGGAGTCCTACACTTATATTTCATCTCTCACACACAAATATCTTAAGTGGTAATGAAGGGATTTTAAAAAAATACTTGGGTCCTTAAAACTCATGTTGCAAGAGTGAGATCATTCAGTGCTCTTTTAAAAGATGAATTACTTTCATTCTTTAAATCATGTTTCAAATTTAGCTTTGTAAATGGCATTTAAAATAGAAAATTTGGGACATACGTATTAATACTATAAATAAGAGATTGAACTACTCATTTCTGAAGTATTATTCTAGATATGTAACTACTACTGGCGTTACTTTTAGATATACTGAGCTCACTATTGGTGGCTCAGGTCTTACTTATAATTTCAACAAACCTCTCCTAAACCTCAGAATATTTTTGGAGTTTATTTTTAATAGCAAAAATTATTGATTCCCTAAAATGAACAGTGAGAATGGGAAGAGGGGTCCAAATTTGGAATTAACAAGACCAGCTACCTGGTGTCTCTCCTCTTACAAACTGTTTAACAATAATAAAGTTACTAAAAGTTCTAATTTTATGGGTTGCAGTCATTCCATTACAAAATGTTTAAAATATTGAGGAATACAGCTAGCAGTTGAAGGTTGGAAAAAGTAAAGTGTTCTCCAGTTTGTGCACATAACTATATAGAATTTGTCTCTTTGGTAGTGTCATTCTTGGGGAGATAACTCAAAGAACTTACTATTTTTATAGTCTTCATCTGAGAGAGCAAATGTGGTGAAAAAAGCACTTGGTTTGAGAGACGTAAGACCTGAGTTCAAATCTTGGCTGTTATTTATCAGCCATGTGGCCCTGGGCAAATGACATAATATTTATGCACCTCAGTTGCCTCAACCATAACAACACAGATAACACAGTCTCTTCTGCTCTGCTCTACTCTTCCTCCTCGGGTCTCCTCTCCTCTTCCTCGACCGGTCTGTTCTCTCAGGGAGAGTATAAATACAGACAGCTTAAGTGGTAAGAGACTTAAAGTGAGTGATCAAAGGCGAACTTCACAATCACAGCTCGGCAGCCCTGGGAGCTGCTGGAGCCTGTGAATCGGGGCTACAGGGAGGACAGGAGTTGCGCTGAGTCCCTGAGTTAGAGAGCTCAGGAGCAGGTAGGACCATAGAGAACAGCCATTGGCTCTTTTTTTCTCTTTATTTTGAAATAATTCTAGGCTCATAGGAAGTGGCAAAATAGTACATAAAGTCCCATGAACCTTTCACTCAGATTTCCCCAGTGATGACATCCTAGGTAACTACGGTACAATATCAAAGCCAGGAAATCCACACTGCAATACTATTAATTAAACTACAGATCTTATTTTTATATATATGTGTGTGTGTGTGTGTGTGTGTATACAGTTCTGTGCAAATATATGCCACGTATAGATTTGTGTAACCACCACTACAATTGAAATACAGAACTTTCTCATCACCTCTAAGGAGCTCCCTCAAGCTACCCCTTTCTAGTCTGGCTGGACCCTGGCAACTACTGTCCTCTATCTCTGGAGTTTTGTCATTTTAGAATGTTATATGAATGAAATCACACAGTATGTAATTTTTTTTGAGACTGGATTTTCTTCACTCAGCATAATGCCTTTGAGATCTATCCACACTGTTTTATGTATCAATAGTTTGTTCTTTTTTCATTGCTGAGTAGTATTCCACTGTGTAAATGTAGGGCAGTTTGTTTATCCAGTCACCCAATGAAGGACATTTGAGTGGTTGCCAACCTTTGCACGATTCTGACCGTTGTTTTTACTGAAAGGTACATAAGCTTGAATGGGCGGGTTCAGTAAAACATCCCGAAGGAATGCACTGTCAAATCGCCCTTCAGGGTATTGTTTTAGATGCTCCCTTCATATCAGTTGTGCTAGTCTATGGGAGCTCTGAGAAGCAGCACTTCTGTCATGCTTCAGATACAGAAAGGCAAAGTTTCTTGTCAACTTTTAGTGTGTTTTAATCCAAACATACAGGGAACCTTGTCATTGATGAAGTTTCTCTCTTTGCTCTGGCTGCCAGGAAGCTGTTTGGTGCGACCTGTTTATTTGTGAAATTCTCCAGTTTTGTTTTCTTATGCAATTCTCATATAACCTGGCCTTGACTTTTTCATCTTTGTTTTTACCTTAAATATTATTTTAAGTATAACAGCATGGAGAATAGTACCAGAATTCCAGCGAATCGCCTCTTTGGAGAGAAAAATCCACCAGTGCTGGAGACAGAGCCTGTTTTCCCAGCGACGCATCGTGGGTGCTCAGGAGAATAAGAGAGAAGAGAGTGCGCAGGACGGGGGCAGAGCTCAGTATCTTTTGCAAGACTTTGAGCTCCTTTGAGTGTCAGAACCGTGAATTGTCCCTCCTTGTAGTCCCGCAAGCCCAGAGCAAGGAGAGCTGCAGAACAGCCACGCCCAATGATGCTCTGTTCACTGTTCTACTGCGGTTCCCTCACGAGGAGAGCAGTGGACATTGTGTCCTGTGGGCCCAGCTAGGGCCACACGGTAACGGCGAAGACAAATCTCTCTGGCAGCCACGAGCAAGTGGGAGTGGGTGGGAGGCACCCTGAGACTGAGGCAGGGAGCAGCTCCGGGACAAGCCGCGAGTAAGGGCATCGCCTCTTCAGGTAAGAAAGAAATGGATTTCCAGCAGCTGCTGGGGCTTGACTTTGCTCCGGGAAGTCCCATCTCTTTCTTTCCAGATACACGAAGCTCTGCCCAACCTGAACTGATTTGGGGGAGCTGGAAATAGATTTGGGAAGTGTCACAACAGCCATGGCCATTTGTAAGTAAGGACCCCCCCGCTCCGGGGATGCCAAGACGCTGTTTCCACCTGTTGTGGGGTGCGGGGGGGTTCAGACCTACCTGTTGGTTTAGAGGCACCGTTTGTGGGTGGAAATGTAGTAGTTTAGTGGGGTGGGAACCTGGAGCTCTTTTGTGGCCCCCAGGGAACGGGGGAGACTGGGCCACCATTTGGGGAAAGTTTGAACCTTCCGGCCCTATGGCAGGGCATTTGGGGTACTGTGGAGGTGTAATTTGGGTGGCCTTGTCCACTTTGGTTTTCCATTTGTTTGATAGGCCTGGCATTGTGTGTTGAGAATTCTCTGTATTGTCTGTGTTTGTTTGTAAAGTTTTGTTGCAACATAGGAAAGTTCCATCTAAAAGTCCCTTGGGAAAAATCTTGGCTGGATGGTAAATTTATAGCTACAAACCTACTTTAAGGAAAATGGTTTTATCATTTTTATCATAATCCAGTGTATGTGCTGGAGTGTGAGGAAAAGTGGCTGTTAAAATGAAACTTCAGATTGTACTGTCTTGTAACTGAAATTATTTTGTCAAAGGTCAGGTAAATAGGACAAGATCTTATATGTGTTGGGTTATTGGGTAGGAAATATCTGATTTATTCAAGGTTGGACATTTCATGTTTAATGACCTAAGGTGATTTTAAAGGCCTGCTATAAAATTAGTGCTTTTAACAGTTGAATTTCCCTGGGGGAAGGAGGAACTGGTGGGCACTCTCTCTCCCATGGGGGCTGGGGGAGAGAGTGCCTATTGCCCCCACCCCCAGGCACTCCGACTCCCCAGGAGTGGCCAGGGTGCCGGCAGCCGATCTGCGGGAAGGCAGCGCAGGCTCTGATCTACCCCATGCCAGATGCCTACAGCGGTTTGGAGAAATAGCCCAGCACAGGGTCCATCCTGGGGCAACTAACACCTGTCACAGCCATTTTGATGCTGAGGGAGGGGAACGGAGTAGGATGGAGTAGGGCAGAAAAGCCTGCTGTCTGACCGGCCCGCCCCTGCCAGGCACATGCACTAGCAACTGTGTATTATGCCCCACAGAATTCCTATCTGCCTGTGGTGTTTGCCTAGAACAGGAGCAGGGTACTTAAGAAAATTTCTTATCTACATTCCACCACCAGCTCCATGCGGGCCGTCTGTGAGCAGGCTCAGGGAATCAGGGAGCACGAGCACCGGTGTTTTCTGGGCTTAACCCGGCCTGGGCAGGTGGTACACGCGGCCTGGGCACGACCCTGGGAGCCGCAGCCCATTGTTGTGTGGGAGGAGGGCGGACAGCCCGAGCTCCAGCCTGCGGAGAGCCCATTGCCACTGTGAGGAGCAGGGGAAGTTGGGACTGAAACTAACTCGGGTAGAAATGGTGTCTTCCTCTAAGCAGAAAACTCAATTTGACCAAGCGACGGTCTGTAATCTGGAGGGCACAAATTATGTATACGTTTTGTAAAAAGAAAGGACATTAGAAAGAACTTTGCCCCCGAATTGCAAAGGCCTCCAGAGAGTAAGAAGTCCCCAAGAGAGAAAAAGTTGGTTTTTTTTTTAAGCCCAGAACTCAGACGGCGGGGGTGGGGGGCGGGGCAGAGCCCCTGCCTCTAAACAACCCCACAGGAGCGCTGGGAGAAATTGAGAGTGGGGATTCAACTGGTGCCCACCTGCAGGGAGAGCAGCAGTCCGGTGGGGGACCCTCCCACCCCGACACAGCCGCAAGGTGCCAGCCCCACCTGGGCGGGCCAGGCAGAGAGCGGTGGGGGCGGGGCCCGACAGCAGTGAGGCAGCTATAGACAAGCTGCGGCTGAAGAACCTGAACGGTATTACAGGATCCTGGGACTGGAAAGGCTTTACAGCACTTTAGACTCTGTTAGGAGTTTTTAAAGGGGCTCTCCTTCCCTGTTTGATGAAAGCATAGCAGGGGGTTTGTGAACCTGCAATTGGACAGATTTGTAAACTTATATTAACCTATCTGGGGTTCCTAGGAATGGTGCCTGGATCCCAGACTTCAGACTGATGGTGCTGAGCCCTTGTATGAGGCCCTTAAGGGAACAGCTTATTAATATTTTTTTGCTAACCTTTTTTTTTATTATTCTGTCTATAGGAGAGAGAGACAATCCTTAGTGAAGATTTCCCTGGGCTATCACCTCTTCTGTTGATCTGTATTTGTCATCTGTATATGATTTCTGAATTTGCAGAAGCTCAATCACCTACAGGGTGCTTTCCTGCCCCAGGCGTGTATCAGACATTGTCTACAAGGTGACAGTCCATTTTGCCTTGCCAGTCCTCGCTGTTGTAGTTATTGCTTTTTCTTCTGTTGTTGTAAATATACTGCCAAAGCTTTGTGATAACATACATAAGTATAAACCTTCCATCTGAAACGTCACCGCCATTTCAGCAGGAAGTAGCTGGATGACAACATCACCCCTCCTCCCATAGATATGGAAGTGGAAAACTGAGAATGGGGAATATGTAACAGGGAATGGCCTGGGGGGAAAAAAGATTTTCTGTCTCTTTAAAACGTCCCCCACTCTTTTTTGGAACTTCAGCCTGGCCTGCATCACTGAGGCAGGTTAAGCCTTTTGCTAAAACTCCCAGGTAGCACCAGCCCCCCCCCCTTTTTCTTTGGATGAGATAGGACGATTAGAATAGTTAAACATAGTAATTGTCTGAAGCTGAGAACCCTCCCTTTGAAAGCTCTGTATTTCGGCCTATGTTCAGGGCATTTGAGATTTTGAGATGAGAAGGTCTACCATTTTTCTTCCTTTGCAAAGTAAACTTTCTTTCCTTCCTCCTCAACTGATTGTCCTCATTTTTCTGATTCAGCCAGAAAAGGGTGATGGGAGAGATTGAAATGTGGTCAAAAGAAAATCAACAGATGGGGATGAGCTTTTATTAGAACAAAGCCAAGGGTCAGTGCAGGAAAGGGGGAGTCCCTTCCCCGGGAACACATGGCCTGGGGGAAGTGGAGGTGCCAGGTGTGGAGGAAATGAGGCCCAGAGGACATGCACACTGCTGAGGATCAGTTTTCTGCATCATGGTTTCCTGAATACAAGACACACTTGTATTCTAATAGAGATGCTATCAGTATTGAGCATAACTGGATGATTTCTTCACCACTCAACAGAACGTACCCTACTCTTAATTGTATATCCCAGTATTAAAGATTTTTTTAACAGAATAAAAAACCATATGAATAAGAAATATACTATAATTAAAAATACTAAAACATCAATAGTAGTTGTATATGGGTGGGTAAATTGTAGGTAATTTTTATTTTCTTCTAAAGCTCTTCTATTTTTCCAACTTTCTACTAAAAATCAGATTATTTTAATAATATTATATACAATACACATCCATTTTAGAAAAAAAATTTTTATGTTTTTCTTTAGAGACAAGGTCTCATCTCACTCTGTCACCTAGGCTGGAGTACAGTGGCATCATTATAGCTCACTACAACCTCCAACTCCTGGACTCAGGTGATCCTCCTGCCTCACTCAGCCTCCCCAGTAGCTAGGACTACAGGTGTGCACCACCATGCCTGGATAATTTTTTATTTTTTGTAGAGACAAGGTCTCACTATGTTGCCCAGGCTGGTCTTGAACTCCTGGCCTCAAGTGATCCTTCCACCTTGGCCTCCCAAAGTGCTGAGATTACAGGCTTGACCCTCTATACCCAGCCATTTTAGAAAATTTTGAGAAACAAAAATAAAAATTTAAATTACATGTAGGCTGGGCGTGGTGGCTCACACCTGTAATCCTAGCACTCTAGGAGGCTGAGGTGGGTGGATCACTCAAGGTCAAGAGTTTGAGACCAACCTGAGCAAGAGCAAGACCCCATCTCTACTAAAAATAGAAAGAAGTTAGCTGGACAAGTAAAAATATATATATAAAAAATTAGCCAGGCATGATGGTGCATCCTGTAGTCCCAGCTACCTGGGAGGCTGAGGCAGAAGGATTGCTTAAGCCCAGGAGTTTGAGGTTGCTGTGAGCTAGGCTAACGTCACGGCACTCTAGCCTGGGCAACAGAGCGAGACTCTGTCTCAAAAAAATAAATAAATAAATTACATGTAATCTCATGATAATGACTGATCTATCAATAGATGAGTTAACATATACCATTTATCTAATGGGCTAAACCTGGTAGGGTACAATCAGGCAATCAGGTAATAGCTTTTTTTTTTTCCATGCCACCTCCTTCAAACTGGCTCTGTCAGCTCTCCCTTCCCCTCCTCCCTTTGTACATCCTGAGTGGATCCCAGTGTTCTGGCAGCCATTTTTCAGCTATAAGAACATTTTATCCTCTCCTCCACCTCAGAACTGATCCAAGAATTGAAGTCCTGGGAGGATGGGGAGCCCGAGGAAGGAGAATATGGCTTCCTCTTTTACATTCCTTATTTCGTCTCCTTCTTCCTTCTTCTGGCTCTGGCAAGGAGGTTGAATCCAACAAGCAAGAGGGAAAAGAAGAAATGGCCTTCTTACTTAAGTACCTCCACCTGTACCATTTCCTGATACTAAGGATGCTCTCTAGGTTGCAAACCCTCCACCTCCCCGGTATCTGCTTCCCAGTAGTTCACCCACAGCCTCTTTCTTCTGGAGCCCCTCCCTAGAGCAAACAGCCCTCTGGGGTAAGACACTTTCAAGACCATTAACACCCTCCTCAGTGTCTATTGGCTCACAGAACTTACAAATCTTTTCCCCAACCCATTCCCACTGTTGCACTCTCTCAGGCAGGCCCTCAAAGTCAGAATTTTCCAAGCAAAAGGCAGTCAACAGTTTTGATCTTCCTTACATTCAGCCCTAAAGTTCTGGGCACAGGCATCCAGCTCTCTTGTAAAATCGCTCATGCTCCACACCTATGCATTTGTGCTGTTCAGCAAACATCCAGCAGAGGAGTGAAATGCCAGCCTCCCCTTCTTACAAGTACTCCTCCAACATCATCAAGAGGATATCTTACAGCTCCCTTCATTTGGCTTGTGGGTAAGGCTCAAAGACCCATCAACTGCAAGCTCCCTTCAAAGAATACTTCTCTCTAATAAATGTTTAGGCTTGACTTAAGCTGCTGATGGTGATGGATACTGGGCCAGTCCGGTTTAGTCTGGTCCTCTAAGATGTGCCTAACACCTCTTTTGAAAATGAGGGTGTGCTTACTGTCCATTGTCCTTAGCTTTGAGGATTCAGCCAGAATTCCACAGCAACAGAAAAAGTTTCATTAAACATCAGTTACGTACTTTTACAAAAATGAGATTGTACGTATACATTAATAAGCATTATGTCTTAAAACGTATTACTGGTCTATTATGCCTTAGGTATTGAGAGAAATAAAAATCTGAATATGCTAAAATCCCTGTCTTTTAAAAAGCCTGCAATCCAACAGGAAAGATAAGACATATAGACAAATAACTGAAATAAAAAAAGCATTATAAATGCCATAAAAGTTTAACAAAAAACATTATAGGTGATAAAGGGAAAATTGCTTCCAGTGTGAAGTACAGATGAACATTTATTAGAAGTTAAATTTCAGCCAGATTCTAAAAAATTGGAAAGATCTCAATAGTGTGAAATCAAAGTGGAGGAACACATATTCCAGAGACAGGAAACAGTGAGTAAAAGTGTGGAGACTGAAAAACATAACATTTCTTCAAGGAATATTGAGTAGTCCAATTTTTTAGGGAATACAATATTTCCCAGAGAACTTGGCCTTTTTTTTGACAATAACAATAAAGACAGCCTAGATTTATTAAGAATTCCTCATCACACATTGACATTTTATTAGGGCACTATAAAAACATTTTGGGACTATGTCATGAGAGGTAGCTAGAAAATATGGACGGTTCATTTGGCAGTAGGAAAGCACTGAAGAATTGTGAGTTACAAAGAGACACCAGGCTGAGCAAGGGCTAAAGGCGAGAAGGAAAGTAGCAAGGAGGCATGTGCAATAATCCCTGCCTATATTAGGATGGTGGCGGGAGGAATGCAAAGGAACGCAACAATTCAGGTGACAATCCATAAACTTTTGAGCATTCAGCCCATCAATAACCTTGATAACAGCAGTAAAGCCTTGCTGGAGAGGCTTTGGGTTGACTGTTCACTAGTGAAGAAGGATTTGCTCTGAGAATACAAATTCCCACTTCTTATCCCTGTCAAGGCCAGGGTAATACATTTTCAAAGAGGCTGTCTAGTGTTAAGGGTCTAGGAGGAAGTCATAGAAAGAAGCTAAGTTAACTAGCTCATAAGGGAATCCAACTCACCCACAGAGGCACATGTCAGGAGGTTTAAATGACTCAACAGAACAAAGGAATGGCAAATTGACTAGCATTTTCTTGAATCTGCCTCCATTTTAAACATTCCCATAATAGCAAAACATCAGAATGCCCAGGGTAAATAATGATCTGTATTAATTGAGAAATAATAACAAATTCTATCCAGGGACTGTGAATATTTAAACTTACGGTGCTAATTTGAAGTGCTATTCAGCATTCTATTTCTATACTAAGTGCCCTAAATAATGTGTCAATCCAAGACCAGGAATTCTTAATATTCTAGGCTGTCTTTATTGTAATCATAAAAATACAAAGTATAATGGCTACTAAGACTTTGCAGTATCCTAGACCTGATTCAACACCCCAAAGCTACCTTGATGTTTTACAAATTTCACTTTGATGCCAGATATAATTAGTGATCAAATGTTTCGAGATTGGGTCAAAAGGGAAAATAATGAAAGGGGAAGACATTATCATTGGCAAATGAAGGTCATCTTTGTAGAAGCAGGAACACCAATTGTGCATTACTAGCAGAAAAATTCATGCATTTCTTTGATGGTACTGTATTGCCATCTAGAGGCACAGCAACGTGCCTATGATGTGCAGTGCTAGTTAAAACCAAACTGAAAATCTAAGACAGATGCTAGAACAAGTAAAACAGAAAACGTGAAATTCTATGGTAATATTTTCAAAGAACTCCTACCTCAACAGGAAATACAAATGGCTTCTAAATCAAAAATAAAGGTAAGGGTGTTTTGAAGTAAAGGCTATGTATTTTCCTGGAAATCTGAAATATAAGGGTGAATGAATTAACTATAGAACTTGCAGCAGTTTAAAATCAACATATAAATGGATAAAAAGAAATTGGGGGTGGGGACAATAAAAGGAAAAGTTTGCTGGGAAGGCACAAATCATTAATAACTTGAGCAGCTAAAGATGGTCCAGAATTTTTACTGAGGCAATGAAGTTTACTCTATTTTTAATAACAAGTAACTACATGGGCCATTATAAATCCTTTGCATTTTGAAACACTATTTGTAAACATGATCTTTAATAACACTTCATTTTAACCTGAAACAATGTTATAAACTATAACCAGGCATCCCTAATCAGCCCAAAAATATTATAGAATGTATCGAAATACTGGTATTAGTTGACAGAGGCTGAAAGCCCCTGACCCTCCCTGTGGACAGAGTTCTGAGCTTCGGACTCCACTTACCTGTACTAACACCTGTGTCAGAATTGAGCAGAGGTTTAAGATACAGAAGAAAAGAGAGTGTCACCTCAATGTCATCTGAGGTCACTCTGACCTCTGAAATGTGTAAGAACTGTTTCAAAGGCTTGTCCCAGGTGCAAAGGGAAGGTTACAGTCTCTCAGGATTTCTGAGAATTCCTGGGGGCTCATAACCTCATAATTGCCTTGCACTCAACTTCCTCTCTAACTCACTCAATTCTCATATTCCCAATCATTACCCAATATGGAGCTATCCCTTTTCTTAATTTCTTCAAAATAGCACTACCACAGGATAAGGGAGAGTCGTACTATATGAAAGGTTTGGAGGACAAAGGACTATAGAGCTAATAAACTAACATTGATAGTAGACAACCCTGTTCTTTAAAAATCTAATATGGGGAAATTTTATGCCCTTACTTTGGGGCAGAAGCAGATGCAGGCAGTCAGTCAGTTGTATTTTTAAATAACAAACAATTTTACTTCTGATTAAGAGTCAATTAATTCAATTTCCTTCTTGGCCCAAGAGCATGTTAACACCACCTTCTCCTGTCTTCCAATTCCTTCATATAGTACCTTGGAAAAATATTACCTTATACTTGTATAATGCTATATTTTTTTCACAGTGTTATTGTCATCCAATAAAGTGATTAAAAAAACATTTAATGAGAAACTTCCAAACTGTTAAGAGGCATGCAAGATAGCGTGGTTGTTAGTCATGCAACACCAAACATATCATAGAGTCAGTCATTTTACACATTTTTGCACTCTCTTCAACCTTGGCATTGCTGTCTTTCTGCTTATGCAACTTCTCAGCCACCACCACACTGCAGAATAGGGAGCACAAGGAGTGTGAGAGGAAAATTTTCCATGGTAACAGATGCCATATTAAGTATGATTAGTTATCCTAAGATTGAGAAAATAAAGCTTATTATTTTACTGTAACAGATATGTAGTGAATCAAAAAATATATATCTGGGCTCCTTCAGATGTTACACATATGTTCAGATGTTTTGGTTAGGGGCTGTGTACCTGTGATGAATCCCGAGCATGAAAAGTTTTTTAAAAGCAGTGGGGAATTGTACAAGGATAGTTGTGTTATAATAAAAGTGAAAAAGAGAAAAAAGAAAAGAAAGCAGTAGGGGAAAAGGATTCTGCTATTTTTATTAGCTTCAGCTTTAAATTGAATTACTTTTTTCTTGTTCTTCCTCTTTTTTCCTCCTCTTTTTTTGGGGTAAGTACAGCTTACCTGGCATTTCTATTGCACAGTTTCAGCTTAAGGTTTTATCTCATGAAGTCTATTCTTACCAAACAAAAATAACCTTTAGAGGGGAAGCAGGACAAGACCTTTCGAATTCTAGGGAACTCACACCTGGATTTGTCTTCACAGAACCCACATGCAGGGTCCTCATGACCTCTAATTAACATCTTACCTCTCAGCCCCCGTAGCTACCCTGGGTTTTCTGCTTTGCTCAAGCAAGTTGGCATTCACCTTTGGATCATCAGACAATGAATGAGTTTCAAGAGACACTAGCTTTGCTGGTTTTCATGTCCTAGCCAGCATCACCTTTGCTCATCTTGGGCCATCTCCTATTGCTCACATTCTCACAAGCATGCTGACATTGAGACAAAGATTTTGAAGTGTTCATTGTGAGTAATGGCTTTGATTGTGTAACTGTCACACTGAACAAGAAGGACTCTCGGGGTATAATCAGGAAGCAACTCTACTATTTAAGCACTAGTCTTTAAAATATGATCCATTAAGCTAGATCAACTCCCTTTTCCAGGCAAAATTAAGGCAGGCTTCACATCTTTCCTGTCCTTTTAACACATTAACTGCCATAGGAGTTGTATTTAATTCACACGAGTTTTGAGCCCAGGACCTCGTGAACCACATGTAACTGCAGTTGCTTAATGAAAATCTTACTTATAGATGTTCTTATTGTTATAATTAATATTGACAATTTAATTGCATATAACTCACATATGGAAAACAATAAAAAATAACAAATCCCTCATTAAATTAGAAAGGATCATTTTGTTTTCAAAGTTTTTATTCCATTTTCATAATAAAACACCATGGCCCCAAGGAAAATTTTTTTTTCTAGTGTGGCAGTCAATGTGTTAAATGATACCAGCAGTTCTCCGCTGTAGCAAAAAATGTCTCTGGAGCCTGAGTGACGTTCCTTCAGCCTATCCCTGATTTCAGCAGCATCTGTGGTAGACAATTCTAGGTGATCTTAGAGTATTCAGCTTAAACTCACATGGAAGCAATTAGACTAATAAAATGATGGAACATCCTATTAAAGGTCAGCTGAGGCACCAATTTAGGATGATACTCTGCAAAGTAAGAGTATTGTCCGCAAGGGTGTAGTACATTCAATTCCACCAATAGCTGAAATATGGAGCTGTGACCCAATAGCTGAATAATACATGGTTACAGAACCAAGGCATGGATGTGGTGTTGGCGCTTGTCTCCAACACTCCCAGTGACTCCATGTGCAGAATCTGTGCCTCCCTTCCCACCATCGAAGGCTCTCTGGTTAGAGGTCTTAGTTCTCAGGGGCTTTCATTTCCACCAGGCGGCATAGCAAGGACTGCATTGAACCTGAAGCTACAACTAGCCACCTGATCACTTTGGGCTCCTCTTGCCAGTGGACAAGCAGACAACAAAAAAGTTACTATTATGCAGGGGCAGTCAATCCTGATTATCATGAGGAACTGGGATTACTGCTATGTAATTAGGGCACAGCGGGGTATGTTGGTACCCCAGATATTCACTTTCATCTTCCAGTGTTTTCACATCCAGTTATACCACAAACAAGCAATTGCAGCAACCAGTACCCGACAGGAGCAAGACAATCAATAGTGCAGACCCCTCAGGGATAAGGGTCTGTCTGGGTCACCCTGCCAGGAAAGCAAACTACACTTGCCAAAGTGTGAAGAGAAATCTAGAATGGATGGTGGATGAGGAAAAAAATATCAGTCATGACCTTTTGACTCACTGCAGCAGCAGGAACTAAAGTTTGTTCTTCTAACCCACTATATTGAGTTTTATATAGATATTGAGGCCAGTCCTCTCCTGAGGACTCACTGGAAAAGTGGGCTTGATCTGGGGTACAAGTGAATATGAGCTGTGTGAGGGGGGAATGACAGCAAACACCTGAAGGCCCACCTCTGATTTCAGCCATAACTGTGGTGGACAGCTCCATGTGACCTCAGACTCATCTTCTGCCCTGCTGCTGGCCATTTTAAGCCAACACCACATTTCTTTCTCCTGCTCCCAAATAAACTACCACATCCAAGTTCTAGCCTCTGGCTCTGCTTCCTGGGGAAAGCAGATGGTGACAAGCATTTCACTTCCTCTATTCTCAATGCCTGTGCACCACCATTGTTGCCGCTGCTGCTCCTGCTCTCACTTTCTCCACCGCTGATCCTGCCACCAACAATGTCCTCCACCACCTCTCTCACTTCCCAGCTCCCTTGTCCCTCAGCAAGCCTCAGAGAACCAGCAGTTTTTCTAACCTTCAAAGGCTTGTGCTCAGGCTACCAGACCTCCACAAGTTAATCACCTATTTGAGGTTCTTTGTAATTTTTCTCAGTTTTATTGAGGATAATTGACAAATAAAAATTGTATGTATTATATTTAGGGTATACAATATGTTGTTTTGAGATACTTACAGGTTATGAAACAATTACCACAATGAAACTAATGAATACAGCCATCACCTCACATAGTTGCAATTTGTGTGTGTGTATGTGTGTGTATGGTAAGAACATTTAAGATCCGCTCTCTTAGCAAATTTCAAGTACACAACACAGTATTATTAACTATAGTCACCATACTGTACATTGGATCTCCAGAATTTATTCATCATATATAACTGAAACTTTGTACCAAACTTTGCTTTGACTAACATCTCCCCACTTCCTCCACCCCCAGCCCCTGGAAACCACCATTCTACTCTCTGCTTCTATGAGTTCAACTTTTTTAGATTCCACATAAGTGAGATCATGTAGTATCTGTCTTTCTGTGTCTGGTTTATTTCACTTAACATAATGTCCTGCAGATTCATCAACGTTGTCATAAATGACACTCGCATTTCTTAAAGACTGAATAGTATTCCATTGGGTCTATACGCCACATTGTCTTTATCCATTCATCTGTTGATGAACACTTAGAGGTTGATTCCATATTCTGGCTATTGTGAATAATGCTGCAATGAATACAGGAGTGCAGATAAATCTTTGACATACAGATTTCACTTTCTTTGGATATATACTCAGAAGTGAGGTTGCTGGAGTAGTTCTACGTTTAATTTTTTGAGGAAACTCCATACTGTTTTCCATAATGGCTGTACTAATTTACATTCCCACCAACGATATACAAGGGTTCCCTTTTCTCTACCTTTTTACCAACACTTATTACTTTTTGTCTTTTTGATAATAGACATTCTAACAGGTGTGAAGTGGTATCACACTGTGGTTTTAATTTGCATTTCCCTGATAATTAGTAATGTTAGCACCCTTTTATATACATGTTGACATTTGCATGTCTTATTTGGAAAATTGCCTGTTCAGGTCCTTTGTCCACTTTTTAAATTTTTTAATTGACACATAATAATTGTACATATTTATTGGGTATGTGGTATTATTTTGATACATATAATGTATAGTGGTCAGATCAAGGTAATTAGCACATCCATCATCTCAAACATTTATCATTTCCTTGTGTTGGGAACATTCAATATCTTCCTTCTAGCTATTTGAAACTATATATTATTCTTAACTATAGTCCTCCCACAGTGCTATAGAACACTAGAACTTATTCCTCCGAGCTAGCTGTAATTTTGTATCCATTAACAAATTTCTCTCTATCACCCCCTTTCCTTTGCCCTTCCCAGCCTCTAGTACCCTCTGTTGTTCTTTTTACTTCTATGAGATCAACTATTTTTAGCTTCCATGTATGAGAACATGTGGTGATTAACTTTCTGTGCCTGTCCTAGTTCACATAACATAATCCTCCAGTTCCAATCATGTTGCTTCTAATGACAAGATTTCATTCTTCTTTATAGCTGAATAGTATCCCATTGTGTATATATGCCACATTTCCCTTATCCATTCATCTGTTGTTGGACACCAAGGTTCATTCTATATCTTGGTTATTGTGAATAGCTGCAATAAACATGCAGGTGCAAATGTCCCTTCAATATACTGATTTCCTTTCTTTAGATAAATGCCCAGTAGTGCTTTGCCCATATTTTAAACACGTTGTCTTTTAGTTATTGAGTTATTTGAGTTCCTCATATATTTTAGATATTACCCTCGTATCAGATATGTGGTTTGAAAATATTTTCTCCATTCTGCAGCCTGTCTCTTCATTCTGTTG
This sequence comes from Lemur catta, assembly GCF_020740605.2. Classification (NCBI taxonomy): domain Eukaryota; kingdom Metazoa; phylum Chordata; class Mammalia; order Primates; family Lemuridae; genus Lemur; species Lemur catta. The sequence goes on along the minus strand of NC_059128.1, from coordinate 48,840,781 downwards.
ATTGTTTTCTTTGCTGTAAAGAAATATTTTAGTTTGGTGCAATCCCATTTGTCTATTTTTGCTTTTGTTGCCTGTGCTTTTGATGTCCTATCCAAAACAAGCATTACCCAGACCAATGTCAAGAGGTTTTTTTCCATATGTTTTTTCCCTTTCCAATTGTGTGTTCTTGGCATTTTTATCAAAGATCTATTTGACCATAAATCTGTGGACTTATTTCTAGGTCTTCTATCCTGTTCCATCGGTCTATATGTCTGTTTTTATGCCAGTATAATATTGTTTAGATTACTATAGCTAGCAAATCTATTTTGAAATCAGGTAGTGTGGTGCCTCCAGCTTTGTTCTTCTTTCTCAAGACTGCTATGGCTATTCAAAGTCTTTTAGAATTATTTTTCTATTTCCATGAAAAGATGTCATCTTTATTATGTCCTTCCTTCTACTGACTCTGGGCTTAATTTATTTTTGGGGGGTTTTTCTGTTTTTGTTTTTTGTTTGTAGTCCTTTCCTCTGCCTATTAATTCCCAAGGGCTTGGTTAATCTTCACTACTCTAAGAAAAATATCAAAAAATAAAAACCCAAATAAATAACAATCCTTTATTTCTGTCTAGTTTCCTGCTGTAAATGGACCAGATCTTCCCTGGGGAACAAAACAATCCATTGGCCCTTACTGAAAGACCAGAAAGGCAAGGCAGGGAATTAGGGGGTCTAGCGCTGTGTAATAGCAAAGTGCATCCCTAAAAAGCCTGTGTACCAAAGCTCTGCCATTTTGAGTCTAGTTGTCTCTGGCCCCAGCAAGGGTTTGCTCTTTCATTATGTATTCTGCTCACAATGTTTGAAATTGACTTTGCAAGTCTATAAACACCTAAAGAGGTTCTCCTTGCCTTAAAAAAATACTTCTCTCCCCTGTCAAGACCAGACGCCTGCTTGTTCAGACTACAGTCTCAGTCAAACCTGCCCTGACCCCAAAATGAACTCTTTTTCTTGCCAAACCAAGCGAGGGCTCCATTCCAGCAATACCATCTGCTGCAGCTGGGCTGCCACAATTCAAGCCAGCTGCTGCCAAATCTTCCCACCCAGAACTTTTACTCCAAATTCCAGGCTCCCTGTTTATACCCACTCAGTCCCATGAGTGAATAGCAATATTTAGGAATCTAAGGTGAGGTTTGGATGGCATTAGGCTGGTATTAAGCTCAAAACCTGCCCTACCACTCACCTCTCGTGCTTGTACATTTTCCAACCAAGAGAGCTATAGTTACGGGACAGTAACCAGTAGGAAAATTGCCATTTTATTAACAGCCAAACCAGCATCCAATAACTCCCAATACTGAGGCCTTTCAGAAGCTAGAGAGAAGAATGTGGCTTAGTCCTGGAGACCTAAATGGAACTTGCCATATCCTCTAAATCTAAAATAGCAAGGACTACAGAGAAAGCAGGCTCTAGCATTATGTCACCACTTAGTTGCAGAACTGGAAGGGGGAAAAAGAAAGACACAGACAGATTTTGTCTAGACAGCTCAAAACAATTCAAGATACAAAAGAAGAGAAAGATGCCTAGCCTGTTCTAAAAAGACAGGACCTGCTTGGTTGTACTTACCACCTGAGAATAGGAAGAATAAGACACCATATATAAGTATTGACATTTAAAGCACAGTACCCTGCCCTTTTACTTTGGGCTGTTATAACACAGTATCATAGACTTGACGGCTCATAAACAACAGAAATTTATTTCTCACAGTTCTGGAGGCTGGCAGTTCAAGATCAGGGTGCCAGCATGGTCAGGTTCTGGTTGAAGGCCTTCCTCCAGGTTGCAGACTGCCAACTTGTCATTGTATTCTCACGTAACAGAAAAGACAAATGAGCTCCCTTAGGCCTCTTTTTTAAAGCCAGTAATCTCATTCATTCCTCTCTCATGACCTAATCACCTCCAAAAAGGCCCCACCTTTTAATATCATCACCTTGGGGGTTATGATTTCAATATATGAATTTGGGAGAGACACAGAACATTCAGTCCATAACACCTGCCTATGAAATACAGGGCCCAGCAAATGCCTTGGGCCCTAGCCAACCAGAGTATCAACTTTTCCTCCCTTAGGTAGGGGACACTTAGAAAGAGGTGAGCAGAGGGCACGAAGTACAGGATAATAGACTTACACAAACACAACACATGCCACACACAAAGACATACACACACTGGCTATCTATCTAGGCTTGGGTATAGGACAAAGCTTAATTTCTAGAGGAGTGTTAGGACACTATCACAGGTAAACAAATAATTTTATAAGAGTAGGAGCCAAGACACAAAAACTGGATAACAAGACCCAGGTCTAAGAGAACAAGTGCATTCTACCATGTCCTAATAACCCATGGAGTATATTATTAGAATATCAAATTTTTTATTTCGAGCCTTTCATTGTATTGGTTATCTACTGCTGTAGAACAAATTATCTAAAGATCAGTGGCTTAAAACAACACCATTTATTATCTCACAGGTACATTTGGGTTACAAATCTGGGGATGCCTTAGCTGGGTCCTCTGGTTCAGGGTCTCCCACAGCCTCCAATCAAGATGTTGGCTAGGGCTGTAGTTATCACAAGGCTTCCTTGGGGGATGATGTGCTTCTAAGCTCACTAACATGGTTGTTAGCAAAGTTCAGTTCCTTGCTGGTTGTTGGCCAGAGGCTGCCTGCAGTTCCTTGCCACTTGGGCCTCTCTAATATGCATCTTCCTTCATCAAAGCAACCATGCCAGAAAGGCAAGAGAAAAAGTGCCAACAAGATGGAAGTCATAGTCTTTTGAACCCAATCTTGGAAGTGACCTTCCACACTTTTGCTGTATTCTATTAATTAGAAGCAAGCCAGTAGATGCAGCCCACACACAAGGGGAGGGGATTACATAAGGGTGTGAATACAAAGAAGTGAGGAATCATTGGAAGCCATTTTAAAAGGCTGCCTACTACACTTATGAAGATGACGGTTGAGAGACTGCAGATATATTTTCCAAATTGTAATATGTATATCATATACTCATCTTGTACAATAACTCAAACAGAAATTTCCCTGTTTGAAATTAGGTGATCTCAATAGCTTTACATCATTTGATTAAATACTTAATGCTAAAGTAGGCCCCATGATAAATCACTGAACCACCAAAAGTCTTTACATTGTATTCAGATAGGTGGGCCTCGGTAGAGAATATCTGTGTTTTAATCTGCTCTGCGCACCTTTTCCACTGAAAAACTGCCCCTTCTCCATCACGTATGGTTCTGATAAAACTGGTAATCACTGGGCCCTACTTGACCCCTGGTTATTCAGGCAACCATCATCCTTTTCATAGTGATTGGTCGAAGAGGTAGGTACATGATGGCCAGAGTTCATCTATGCAAATTGATATTAGGATACTGGAAGAGGGAAGCTCTCATCTCTCTTCCTTTTGAATCATGAACAATAAAAATTAAATCTTACATCTGTCAGAAGCCACCTTCCCCACTACACAAAATGACTTGTTGGTACAGCTGGGAGAAGGAGAAAGGAGAGAGAAAAAGCTAATGACCCCATTTGACCTTCTATAGAGCATCGCAGAGCACTCTAGCCAGCTCCACTTTGAACTTCCCAGTTAGATGAGCCAATAAATCCCAATTTGGTCAAACTTGTTTGAGTTTCTGACATTTGCTTGCAACTGAGTCTTGGCTAAAACAGTCCTGTTTCTTCTTACTAATTAGTAAACATATTCCATTTCTGTGTAGTTCTCAAACCAGGAAACACACCATAGTTACCTGAAAAGGGTTTTTATTAAAATATAGCTTTCTAGGCCCCACTCAAACCAACTATTTCAGAATCTTTCAGGGTAGGATCCTCACATTTGTATTATTTTAAATTCAACAAATGGTTCTGAAGCCTAGCCAGTAAGGACACCCAGTAATCTATTTGTCTGGTTTGAACTATTATAACAAAATATTATAGACAGGGAGGCTTATAAATAACAGAAATTTATTTCTCCAATTCTAGAGGCTGGAAGTCTGAGATCAGGGTACCACAATGGTTGAGTTCTAATGCAGCCCTCTTCGAGGCTGCAGACTGACAACTTCTCATTGTACCCTCACATGGTAGAAAAGGGGCAAGAGAGCTCTCTGGGGCCCCTTTTATAAGAGCACTAATCCCATTTGTGATGGCTCCACCCTCATGAACTATTAATAATTACCTCCCAAAGGCCCTACCTCCTAATACCATTACATTGAGGGTTGGGATTTCAACATATGAATCTGGGGGGTGAGGGACACAAACTAGTCTATCTTCACCTGGACAAACTCCAAATTCTAAATTGGCTTTCTCTTACTTGAACTGTAGGCATAGATCCTGCAAAGGAAACAGATAGATTTCCCTACATCCCACCATTAAGCTCTGTTTCTCCCAAATGAAAAATTAGTGAAACATTTGTAAAATACTTTTGTAGCATTTATTGATTTATTTTAATTCTATGGATAGAAATCCTTGGTGGGAACAGTATTATCATCGCAAAGGTAGCAATATTGGTTTAATGCTCCTTTAATTCTCTAGCATAAAACGAGCATAATAACAGAGTGCGCAGTAATGCAAATGGCCTTCTGATGCAAAGATCTATACTAAACGGCACAAAACAGAGCTGAGCCATGATCCTACATCTTTTTACATCTGTACCTAGACAAACCGGTAAACTAATCTTGTGTTCTAATATTTTAGTAAGAGCAAAGAAAAAGTAACTTTTTAAAACAATGATATCAAGGCTAGATTTCAAGTTGGTGATATAGGAAACCTCTGGCTGGGAGACCTTTGGGCAATTCTGTGAGGCATGCTAGTGAGGCAGAGCACTTCTCAGCCATCTGCAATGGCTCAACGGTTCCTTTTTCTTTTCTTTTTTTTTTTTTTTGAGACAGAGTCTCACTCTGTCACCCCAGGTAGAGGGCAGTGGCATCATCATAGCTCACTGCAACCTCAAGCTCCTGAGCTCAAGCGATCCTCCTGCCTCAGCCTCCCAAGTAGCTGGGACTACAGGTGTGCGCCACCATGCCTAGCTAATTTTTTCTGTTTTTAGTAGAAACGGGGTCTTGCTCTTGCTCAGGCTGGTCTTGAACTCCTGAGCTCAAGCGATCCTTCCGCCTGGGCCTCCCAGAGTGCTAGGATTACAGGTGTGAGCCACCGCACCTGGCCCTCAATGGTTCCTTTAAATCTGGATACATTCCTTCATTTGAAAACTGGCACTAGATGGTACAGCAAAGTTTAGGCCTATCTGCTTCCATAAGATAATTTACATGTTACATCAAGGGAAGAGAACAAAAGCAAGAGATCTTCTACAGTCTTTATATCCTGAACAGTTATGGGAACCTTTGCATGTTTGCTGTTTTCTTTCATTAACTCCTAGATGAAGACACCTTTTAGGGTTCCTAATAAGAAGAAAACTAGCAATTAAATGTCATCACTGCCAATCATCTCAGGTGTAAAATTAGGAAACAGGTCACCATGGAGGGACTATGCAGTAATTGGGTAATTTCCAGGGCTTGACTATGATTTTATCTCTTTCAGTCCACCTCTTCTAAGATGGAAGACAGAGGGAGAGGTATTTCCAATTCTGCTTACACCGTTGAAAAATTAAGTACCAGGATCTCATCAGCAGGGGAGAGAGGACAAGATGAGAAATCAGCAGAGTTAATATCTGATTATTAATGTTATCTTGAGTCAAAAGTAAAGAGATTTCATTTTTAAAAGACTTCTGACTGATACCTATTTCTCGGAGTTTGGAATGATGTATTCATTGCTTTATAAAAAGAAACAATTAATTTGCGGCCTGGCAAGAAGAAGAGACTCTCTCCTGATAATTGGCCAATTTTTTTTCTAAAACAACCTCAAAAAGTAATTGAGCTCTGGGTCTTAACATGTGATGCAAAAAAATAAAAATAAAATCTTAAAAAAGCAATTGAGCATGTTTTCCAATTATTGTCCACTAAGGTATTAATTAAGCCAAATCAATTTGTGTTTGACAGAGACTTTAGTATACAGATGAATATCTTTTTCAATAGATTAATTCAATTAGTCATTTGAAAATCCATTTACTAAGTAACATCCCAGTGAGCTCAAAGGTCAATATGTTACAAAGACATTATTGTGATCAAAGGCTTATTTTAGAATTTAACCCACACTCCCCACATAAAAGTATGGCATTTTCTTAATATCCATCAAGGCATATTTACTAAAAATAGTAGTACCAAAAACAGAAGATCAACTACCCAGTATAAGCCCAAGGGCTCTCCCTTTTGCCTAACTGGCATGTAATCTTATCTCCCAGAAACTCCCTGGCTAGTGAGATGTTCCTAAAACTGGTTGTTATGCCTACCTCTTTGACATGTTTACTATCTTTAGTGATTCTGCTGCAGCAGAATCTGCCACAGCAGCCCATCATTTCCACATGTGCTAGCAATTGGAGGAATGACCTCATCACATGCTCAGATCTGAAAATGCTTGAGAGACTGGCGCCATTTTGAACAGCTTTTCTCTGTTAAAGAAGTGCTTTCTTACTTGTTGGGCGAGTGACGTATGTTTATATTGGCAGACACTGGATCTCTAATTCAGAAGGACAAACGGATCCTGACCTAAAAGCATCTGCTTGACAAACTGGAATAGCCAACTGGGAGAATGTCTTGATTGCAACTGACTTATAATATACTTACTACAACCATATCCTTTTCTAATAGATCTAATTAATCTCCTCCACTTTAGTGGCAAGAAAATATGTGTGGCTACATTGACTTCTGGAAATCATAAAGAAGAATACAGTGGATAGTCCTTAAAGTTATGTGTGTGATTACCTAACCTTGGGCTATGAAATGAAAAAAGGTAAAATAGATTTCGGTCTATGTAGGCAGTCTTACTTGCTCTCCTAATGCTTTTTTCTTCCTCTTAGAGTCACAGCCAGAGACGAGAATTAAGACAGTGAGTATGCTTTGGCTCAAAACTAAAACTAATTTTTAATCATTCAGTCAGACAAAAAAAATGTCTTGATATAGTAAACTTGTCTCTCCATAAGTAAAATAAAGTAGATGAAGCAATAGTGGCTAGACACAGCATTTTCCATCTGGATTATTAGGAAATAAAAGGAAAGGAGAATTTAAGCCTGCATGCAGATGTACACACACATACAGTTCTGATGTTATAGCATCGGGAGAAAGGGGCCAGTAAGAAGTTGGTTCTGCTCTGGTGTGGAAAGGACACATTAAAAGGTCGGAGCCTTGTATGCTGGGATTGATACCCTTAGACCCAACCCAACTCTCCCAAAGTCCCTGGGGTGAGAACAATGAGAAAGCTATCATCCTCTACCTGATACATGGGTCCTGTATAGGATGCATCATTCAAGCAGAAACACTACCAGACAAATCAGTGTTCCAGCTTAGGGCCTGCAATTGGGAAAAAAAGTGCTGGATGGTTTAAACCATTTTACTTTTCCTTTTTGTCCATGTGCCAAAAACAGGGAGCAGGAGTCATGTTAATAAGTGCTTGATTTAATTGAATCATGCAGATAGACTAGAGAGAATTGAAATGGGTTATAAACTATTAAAGTCTTTCCACTTCAAAAAGAATTCCAGTAGGAGTTTGTATATTAAACAATTAGGGAGTTCTCAATGTGTCAACTATGATAATTACTGTTATTATTACAATTGAGTATGTACTCTCCTCTAGGTACTATTTTAAGTGGTTTTTTTTTCATGTAGTAATTCATTTAATTCTCACAAAAACCCATTGATAACAACCTACCAAGTGGTCCCTTCAGAAATATATTCTCTTGTGTAGCATCCCCTTCCTGTACCCTTGCCTCCCAGACACACATACACACACCTTCATGGCTCTCACACATGGTTCTCAGGATAGAGACACAATTCCTCAATGCAATCTGCAACAGTGCATCTCAAACTTTAAACTGCATGTGAATCATTCTGGGCATCTTGCTAAAAATGCAGCTTTGATTTAGAAGTTCTGGGATGGGATCTAGAATCCAGAATTTCCAACAAGCTCCCAGGTGATGCTGGTGCTGCAAGTCCTCAGACCATACTGGGAATAAAATTGCAGACCACAAGCTGTCTGCAAGCCAGGAAGAGTGCTTTCAATAGGACCTTGACCATGCTGACACCCTAATCATAGACTTCCAGCTCCCAGAACTGTGAGAAGTAAATGTCTGTTCCTTAAGCCACTCAGTCTATTGTATTTGTTATTGCAGCCCAAGCTAATACAGTCCCAAGCACACAATGGGTGCTCATTAAATAACTGAATAGATCAATTAATTAATTAATAAACAAATGAATACTGTGTCTTTGGCTTTCATAAATGGCCAATATAAAAACCAGCCAAATGAGGATTTTCTATTCATTTCTTATAAAATTATAATTTAGAATATCATTAGTTATATTATTCACTGTCTTTAAAAAAAGATCTCTGTGGTAAATTATCCTCAGACCTAAGGAAAAAGAGTCTTTTTCTTATAGACTAATATGTTTCTTACTAGATAGTCATGGTTACATAACCCATCATGTTTCCTTCTTTGTTCCAGCTGCTAGGAAATTGGTAATAATTATCCTTCTCTATCTGACTGCTAGAAAATTCCAATCTGTGCCCTCCTGTGTGGTCTGACCTTCCCTGATAATGGCTGCCTATGAGCTTATTGTGTATACAAGGTTCCAGACATTGCAAAACACGGACATAGGTGTCGGGGTTGGGCACAGGGGGTGGAGTTGTTATGATAGATTAGATGTGACTTAAGCAATAGCAGTCAAGGACGGAAAAACTAAAACAAGTTAGAAAATAGAACCAACAAACAGAATCAGAAGCAAATAAGCATATATCATAGCTGGAGGGGAAACATAAAGGAACAAATGAAGAATAGGAAAAAAAATACAATCGAGTAAAACAGCAGCAGTCTCCAACCTTTTTGGCACCAGGGACAGATTTCATGGAAGACAATTTTTCCACGGGCCTCGGGTGGGGCGGGGAGCTCTGAGGTTGGGCCCCCTAGGACCTTGACAGGCCACGGACCATGGACTGGTACCAGTCTGCGGCCTGGGGTTTGGGGAACGCAGGAGTAAACAATCAAACAAAAGACAAACTATGACAGCTGAGTTTGGTGAAGATTTGCCCTTTTTCTTGGCCTAAAGGATGGGAGTTATTTGTTCAGTTGTTAAAGCTGCCAAGTGCCAGGGAGACCTATAAGAAACAACACCACAAAAGCTGACATAGGCCATTCACACAAACCATTAAAATGGCTCTATGCTAGAGATGACATCTAGAACATGAGTCTATTAGCTGCTTCCCGGGCCCATCTCTTGTCACCTTATCCATTTTCCCCGGGTTCTAATCCTGGAATCTGTTATGGGCAGGGTTACTAAACCTTGGTACTATTGACATTTTGGATCAGATAATTCTTTGTTGTAAGGAGCTTTCCTGTGCATTGTATAATGTTTTAGCAGCATTCCCAGCTTCTTCTCACTAGATGCCAGTAGCTGCCCCTCCCAAGTTATGATAACGAAAAATGTCTCCACGCATTGCCAAAGGTTCCTGGGGTCAAAATCTCTCCTGGTTGTTATGGGTGATTTATCAGTCAGGGTACAGTCAGGAGACAGAAACCATATCAGTTATTCAAATATATAATTTAATATAAATAAATGCTAACTAAATATAAAGTTATCAACTAGGATACTAAAATCATTAAAAAGAACTCTATCATAGAGATAGCAACTGTAGGAAGTTGGAGAGGATTTTGCAATAGAGTTTGTATAAAGCAGTTAAGCATTCCCAAAGCAGTTACAATGGAAGATGGGAATTAAGGTGGATGGGGATGGGAGAGAGACACAGATCATGCAAGGCCTATTCTAAGCTATACTAAGAAATTTTTGTTTTTCCCTAAAGGTAGTTGGAAGCCACTAAATGATATTAAGTAGCAAAGTGACAGGACTGTTCTTACAATTTAGAAACTACATTCTGGCAATTGTAAGAAAACTAAAGACAGAGGGTTTGAGACATGAGATAGAAGGCAGGGAAACTACTAAAGTCTGGTGAGAAGTTACAAGGATCTGAAATATGACAAGTAGATTCTGAGGACTATTTAAAATACAGTCTCTAATTTATCTCGTTCAACTCATTTGATATGGACTGTCTGCTATAATTCAATGATCACTACCCTGGCCACAATACTTGTCAGTTTTTATTTTTTATTCAAAAATATTTGAAAATTTGTAATCATTAGAAGCAACTGGTAGTGAACCATCCCTTTCCACCACCACCACAATTTAAAAAACTATGTAGCTAGACAAAATATATGAAATAACTGTTTTCATATGTTGGACAATAAGCAGTTCAAGACTGTGAACCTAGAGAAAAGAAACAAACGAGGTGAGCCCTACAATCACCCAGAGTTCTTCCTAGAGGCACTTCATAGTCGCAGCAATCCTGCTAAGTTTAGCAGACAACGATCAGAAATTAGGGATATTGATACTGCTGGAAGTTGCAAGGCTGACTACTGGACAGAAGGAAGCTTCACAGAGAAAAAGATCCATAAATCTGCATATGGTTCCCTTGAGTCTTTTGCCAAACACTAAGCTGTGCACAGAGTGAACCTACAAAGCTGCACAAGGAACAACTAGTAGAGAAAAAATAATTACCAAGCAGCAGTGTGTTGAACAACTACTAGAAGTCACCCAAGTCTAGGAGGTATTCTTGTTTTGATCTGCAGGTGGAGAGGCCTTACTGAAAATCTTTTTTGTTGCTGAGTGTGTTCCTTCATATGGATGTACTATTATTTGTTTATCCATTCATTTGTTGAACATTTGGGTTGTGTCTAGTTTTGGGGTATTACCAAACAAAGCTGCTATGAATCTTTCGTATCTCAAAACAAGTATACTGAGTGAAAGAAACCAGACCAAAAAAGAGTGTATACAGTGATTCCATTTATGTAAAACTTTAGAAAATGCAGATGATTCTACACTAACAGAAAGATCAGTGGTTGCTTAGGTGAGGGAGGAAGGGAGGGAAGAAGAAATTACAAAGGGGTAAGAAGAAACTTGAGGGTGATGGACATACTTGATCATAGTGATGGCTTCAAGGGGGTATACACATGTCAAAACTTATCAAACTATACACATTAAACATGTTCCATATATTGTATGTTAATTATACCTCAATAAAATTATCTTAAAAAAAAACACTGCAACTCAGCTGTCAGATTTTGAGGGGAGTGGAAAAGAAGCAGAATGGAAATCTCAGTTAAAGGCCTCAGTGAGGTTTGTAAATTATCCAAGTATGCAAGGAATCTGTGCTTCCTCCATCTTGCTGAGCCTTGGCAGAGTTTAATAAACCATCTCACTACTATTCTCCAGAAATGGTGTCAACCACCATATCATGTCTGTTTTAGGGAAGAGAATGACCTAATCAGTATAAAATGAACTCCATGTCCTGTGAGAGATTGTCAGTTAAACATATAATCCATATTAACACACATTTTAAAAGCGTTTCTACTTGCAGGATAGGTTTAATATTGAGTGTGAACTTTCTGCACGTGTGTGAATTCCAACGCACTAGTTTATTTACTCTCTCAGAGCCTCATCTATAAAACTCCATAAAAAATAAGAAAAACTAGGAAACTAAAAAGAGCAGGCTTTGCTAGAGTTATTAATTATTCTTTTGGGGGGCAGAACCATCTTTCTTCCCCCGCTGCTCCAAGAGACATCATTTCTTCCCATTCTCCATCAGCAGCCATTATCTTGATTAAGTCAAGCTTCTCTCCCAGCCTCCATCCCTCTATCACTAGACTCCTTGAAAGCAGTCCATGAGGAAGGTCCCTACCACAGCCTTGGCTGACCATCACGTTGATGAAGAAGCCATTCAACCTCCCCCAGGCTCAGCCTGTGGCTGAAACACACTGAACTACCAGGCTGGCCTCGAGCTCTCCACATCAGCCCTCATGTATTCTGGAGGCTGGGCCTCACTTTCCAGACACTCATTTGTTAAATAGCTGGATGGGAGAAATCTCCACAGTATCTCATTTGTACTTGGAGGTAGAGGTAGTTTTCCAGCGTAGCCTGGGTTCTTCAGACGTAGAGGCATGTGGGGTTTTGATTCTTTAAGGGAGGATACAAAAACTAGGGTCTAAGGAACAGAAATAGTGGTTGAGCCCACAAACTAACATTAAGCACTCCTAACTTCAGTTTCCAGCACCATCACTTGTTGTGTGGGGCTCTATCTCCCAAACTCAATTTCTTCAACTCTACAATGAGGCTAAAGCTATTTTTTTTTAAATAGTGTTAACTTCTATGTAAATTACAGCCTATTGGTCAATCATCACCTTGAACACTAAAGCTGGCATTTAACACACTAATTCAACTTTTTCCTAAATATATACTTAAATAAAAAGCTTAAATAATTACAATTTTAAGTTTTCTTCTTCTGACTTAAGAACTTGAGAAGACCTAAAAGCAAAGTAAACTCAAGTAAAATGGTACAAACCTCAAAAAGCCAACGAGGTTTTGCCAATAAAGCTCCGCCTCCGTGCAAACCCTGCCCACTTCCGTCTGCCCCACCCACCCTCAAATACTGAACCCCGCCCCTCTATTCGAGATCCCGCCCCCTGCACCTGATCCTGGTTCCCATTGGCCAATCTAGAAGCTGTATACACACCCGACACACGCACGTTTGGCTGGGGCGTCTTTGCGCCTGCGCAGCAGCACCGTCAGCCCGCTGGAAAGGGGGGGCTGGGGGGAGGGGGGCGGAGGTCAGGCCGAATCTTCCTTCGTAATAACAAGCGACGCGTCCCGCGGCCCTGGCTTTGTGGGTCCGGTCGGATTGGACCTGGGCGCTGGAGCTACTGTGGCTCCCGCCTTGGCGGGTGCGATGGAGGCTGTGCCGAAGCCCAGCACTCATGCCGGGGGAGGCCGAGACAGCCGGCGGTGCTAGTAGATGAGGCGGCGGTGGCGGCGGCGGCAGCCCGGGCTCTCCATGAGCAAGCGGCGGCGGCGACGGGTGCGGCGGCACCGGCGGTTTTCGGTCCCCTGGGAGGTACGAGGAGTCGGCTTCCTGGTGGACGGAGACTGGCCGGTGTGGGAACGCCTTCCACAGCCCGGCCCTCCCGCTCATTTGCCCGCAGTCCCGGACGCGCAGCGGGTTCACTGCCCGGACCGAGGCAGGGGCACCCGGCCGACTCGTCGGCCCCGGGTGTGGGCGTCTGCCTCTCGTGCGGAGCCGGCCGCGGCGCCCGGCCTCCTGGGCGCGGCCCGCCGGGGGCAAGGTGGGCGCGGCCGGACTGAGCGGGCTACGAGGGGGCGCCCGCCGCGCGCCCAGCCGGTCCCTGCCTCAGAGCCCCGCGCTGCTTCAAGGGGGAGCGCGTGGCCGCTTTTTCCGAGGAATGTTTCGGGGCGCTGATTCCAGAGGGGACCCTGAGAACCCCTGAGCCCTTAGGGAGTCCGGCATTCCGTGCCTTGGGCAATGATCTGGTCCCCACAGCCAGCTTGGGGTACAGAGTGCCACACGTGGAAATGACCGCTAAAGAAAGGCGTCGTTTTGCTAAGGAAATAGAGGTCGGGGAGTTTTCCACATTTATTCAAACTGGAGGGCCTGTTGAGGCAGGAAAATGAAGCCAGCTGAATACATCCTCCAGAGCTTCCAATACAGTGCTTAACAGTCTTTTGACAATGTGACGAAAACCTAGACAATTTTAAGTAAAGCTTTTTACAGCCATTTCTCCATCTCCCTCCTCCCATTTTTATTGCAGTCACCAAGTCAATGCTGAAACGATTGTTACCCCTACTTTTTCCAGTCCTCCCCTTCCTTCCCTTCTTTTTTCCAGAAACAGACTAAAGAAGTTAGTTTCATGGCATTTTTATCATTGTGGTTAATTCTCTTAGAATATAACTATTGCTTTACACTGCTATATTTTATCTTAACTTGGTCGTGTCTAAAAGATAATTTGAAGGAAAATACTAGAGATTTATGTTTCCAATGCAATGTTTAGGAATCTGAACTCAGGCTCTTTAAGCAACCTTAAGCCGTGCTACAAAGTTCTTTAAAATTCAACAGAAAGAAATCAAACCATAGAGTTATTTTCATTTTTAGAGTTATTTGAATGCCTTATGATTTTTTAAATGAAAACGAGTCAGTTTCTGTTAAGAAATTGAGTTCCTGTTTTCGTAAACTACAGATTTGCCACACCCTCTTATTCCTAAGTAGTTGACTAGAACCAACTTGTTAACAGACTAGATGTAAACATCTACACTTCAAACTAAATATAGTGTTGAATATTACTTTCACTGGTATTGCTTGAAGCTGAAAACGCTGTATGTGGGTGTGTTTAATATTAATATATTGTAGAACTGAATTTTAATCTGCTTGTATTGCAGATATTTTGAACTTAATTTCTCACAAATAAAACACGTAGGTCTGCATTATTATTGAGTGTTGAGTTCATGCTGTGCTTGGGAGGATGTGGCACTTGAAAAGATGGTGAAAATATTAGACACTGATCTCAGTCACTCATTTCTCTGTTTCTATTCGTCAGGTGCTTCCCTTTTTTCATAAAAATACACTTTTCCATAAAAGTAACATATTGTAAAACAATTTGATCTTAGTTTAGACATTTGTTTGTCCCAAGTAAAGTGAAGCAATTTTTTCAATACAATTTCAAAAGGGACTCATTCCTTGTTTTTAAAAAGTGAGGTTTATATAACATACATATGACATAAGCATGTTTATTAAAATACTGTCAGTGGCTTTAAAAACAAAATGCTTAATTATCCTCAACGTTGGGGAAGGATAGGTGCCAGTTTAAAGAGGGAGGAGACTTCAGTTCATTCCCAAAACATGCATGGGGGATAATCAATATATTTGTCAGTTTCTGAATCAGATCTTCATAGCCTGGCCTCTGCAGTTAAAAGTTACAGGATATCTAAATTGCATAATTAATAGAAGAATTCTAAGTTGCAAATAAAAATCCCAAAGTGAATGGAAATATTAGCTATGCTACTAGTCACGTAAGTTCTCATGATTAATATTCCCCATATGTTGTCTTTCAAACCTGGTTATCAGAATTAGCCTTAGTCTATAGCAATAGGAGGTATACTACACTAAAATGTGTAGTATAAGTAATATAAAGACCATCAAATAGCTATTATTCTATATCCCAACTAAGGATCCCATTATATTAGTTTCTTAAGTGGAACCACCTATATTAACAAGAAAATGAAGCACAGCTTGTATTTTGGAGGGAGGAGGAGGTTTACATTAGGAATCTACCTAACCAAACTTTGTATCTTTAAACAGCTTTATTTTCATTTAGGATTTATTTATACTTTGCATCTTTAAACAGCTTTATATTCATTTAGAATTTTTATTTTATATCAGAGATAAAATGTAATATAATTAACATAAAGACCTATCAGATTGCCATTCTGTACCTTAAAAAGAGATTTCAGCTTCTTAAATGGTCTTTCTAGAGACCAGCCCCCAAAAGGGGCTCATTTAAATTTTTTTTGTTACACTGGGAGGGCTTCTAATCAAATTTAATTTGAATCATTAGATGGATTTATTTTCATTTAAACGTATCTCCTGCGTTTAACATACAAAGTCACAAGTTCACATGTTCTATTTTAAACTTTTAAAATGCAGGATGAAGACACTGTTTGAAGAGATCAAAGCATCAATTAAAAATAACTACAACCAAGATCGATCATTTTGGAGGCCTGTTCTTCCTTGGGGAGGTGTATTTACTATCAAAGCTGGCCGCAAAGCAGTATCCTGTACACCACTCTATGTTGAGATAAGACTGAAAAATACCTGCACCATAGATGGATTCTTGATGCTATTATATGTCATTCTTAATGAAAATGAAAATTTCCCCAGGGAACTCTCTCTTCACTTTGGTAGAGAGTTTGTAGACTGTTTTCTTTATTTAATGGACACCTACAGTTTTACAACTGTGAAGCTACTTTGGATTTGGGACAAGATGGAAAAACAGCAATACAAGTCTGAAGTTCATAAAGCTTCACTAATAATTGATTTGTTTGGGAATGAGCATGATAATTTTACAAAAAATCTCGAAAATCTCATGTCTACCATTCAAGAGAGTTACTGTTCCAACTGGCGATGCCCAACTCGCATACAGGAAGATCAGCAGCGCACAATTAACATAAAGTAAGTTGCCCTAAAGTCTTTTGTCACTTTTACTTTTTATAATGAATGTTGCTTTAAATATATATAGTCATGCACCACATAATGATGTTGGGGTTAACAAAGGACTGCATATATGAGGATGGCCCCATAAGATTATAACACGTATATTTACTATACCTTTTCTATATTTAGATACACGAATAGTTACAGTTAAGTACAGTATTCAGTACTGTAACATGCTGTACAGATTTGTAGCCTAGGAGCAATGGGCTATACCCTATAGCCTAGGTGTGTAGTAGACTACACCGTCTACGTTTGTGTAAATACACTCTATGATGTTCACACAACAAAGAAATCGCTGAAGGACACATTCTCAGAATATATCCCTGTTGGGTGAAGCATGACTGTGTTGCCAAAGTACTTGTTAAAGTAGAGCCTGTGTAACTACTTATCCATGAACCAGCCACACAAATGTAAGACCCTTCTGCAGGTCCCCTGAAAAAAATATTAGTCTATTACATCCAAACACCTTAGAATTACTTTACAATAAACCTTTTTAGTAGCAAAGTAATAAATTAGTCAGTATGCAAAATGTTTTACTCTTGCTTTGAGTTTACTACTATGACTATGTAATTCTTTGTGTTACAAATTTAACCTCTTAAAAGCCCTTAATACTGTTTTGGAATGTTTCACCTTTTGAATGGATCTCTGCCAGGAAGGCAAGTTTCACATGAACAAGAGGATTAAAAAGTATTTTTTCATATCATAGCCAGGGCATAATTATAGACAGAAACCTCGAACTTGGCGACTCACAGCTGAAGGAGATGTGGATGTGAGAAGCTTTTACACTGACTAGGAAAGGTGCTGGGAGCCAGCTGAGTGTTTTTGGCCTTCAGAGAGAAGGCAGACCTCCAAGCTGGTAAATGACAGGGAGGGAGTCCAACTTGGCAAGCCCTAGTGGAGTGCTGGGAAACATTAAAGCCCCCGGGGGACATGAGCTGGAAAAGGGATGATTGCCAGTGGAAGAAAAACAGACCCAAACACATTGTTGTCAGACAAGGTATTTGGCCCTGTGATCCAGAAAAACAGCCTAATAGATGTTCCCACTTGGAAATGTACATCACCTACCCTAATTTATTAAACTCACATTTTTTCTGAAATATTATTACTGATATGATCATGCTGATTTTGAAATCTCTGTCAATGTAAAATTTTCTTAGTCTACATCATAACGGTCTAAAAAGTGTTTCAGGCAGGGCAGTGGCTCACGCTTATAATCCTAGCACTTTGAGAGGCTGGGGTGGGGAGATCTCTTGAGGCCAGGAGTTTTAGAGCAGCCTGAGTAAGAGTGAGACTGTGTCTCTACAAAAAATAGAAAAATCAGCCGGGCATGGTGGTGCGTGCCTGTATTCCTACCTACTAGGGAGACTGAGGCAGGAGAATCACTTGAGCCCAGGAGTTTGAGGCTACAGTGAGCTATGATGATGCCAATGCACCCTAGCGTGGGGACAGAGTGAGACCCTGTCTCCAAAAAAATAAAATAAGTAAGGTTTTTTTAAAAAAGTATTTCAAAAGTTTATCTTGTTTGTTTAAAAACTAGTATGTTTCAATTTGTAAATATTTTGAAACCATAACAAAATATTTATAATTCCATTAATACTAATATTTTATACTTCTCTCTTTTAATAAAATATTTTTCATCATACTCTATAACTTTTTAAAGTTTTTGCCTACATTTTATGCCTGTATTTAAAACAACCTCTGAAGTATGTAGGAAAAATTTTTTTAACAGATCAGGTACCTGAGGCCAAGAGTGGTTGTGACTTTCATTTAGTCAGGTAACTAATCATATTCTTTCCTGAAACTGAGTCCAAGTTTTTCCCACCAGACCAGATTGCCTTTTTTGAATCCTCTCACAAATTTTTTAGATTAATGTAGCCACATCTGCATATTTCAGGATTGTTTACAGAAGAATGTGATGTTTCTTAGAAAACGTCATGCATTAATGTTTATTGAGTTCAACTGGTTTCTATACTACCTGCAAGAAGTACAAAGATAGATGACAGAGGTTGTACTTGGTATATACTTCTGAGGTCCCCAACCTGGGGCTGCTGTTCCGTGGCCTGTTAGGAACCGGGCCACACAGCAGAAAGTGAGTGGCAGGCACGCAAGCGAGGGAAGCTTCATCTGTACTTACAGCCAACCGTATTGTAAGCTACATATGCAAGGGATCTAGGTTGCATGCTCCTTATGAGAATCTAATGCCTGATGATCTGAGGTGGAGCTGAAGCAGTGATGCTAGTGCTGGGAAGTGGCTGCAAATACAGATTATCATTAGCAAAGAGATTTGACTGCACAGAGATCATAATAAATCAATTGCTTGCAGACTCATATCAAAACCCTACCAGTGAGTGGTAAGTGACAATGTAATAATAATAGACATAAAGTGCACAATAAATGTAATGCACTTGAACCATCCCAAAACCATCCTCTGCCCCTAGGTCCATGGAAAAATTGTCTTCCATGAAACCAGTCCCTGGTGCCAAAAAGGTTGGGGACCGCTGGTATACTTGGTTTTGCTACTAACAGATTGACCTGTAAAATTTGTTATCCTAATAATGTTTTAGCCTGTAAAATATTGAAGCAGTTCTTACATACAGTTTACAATTATTGTAGTCCTCCCCAAGAAATTCCACATGGAAACTTGATACGACTGGCTGTGGATGAGTTATTCTGTTCCAAGATTGAACTGTGTGAAGAGCGTGGGTAAGTATATGATAGACATTTACGATGAAAGTATTTCTATGTTGTTTATAAGGAAACCTGAACTGATGTGCTCTTTGAAGTTCATGCTTTATGAAATGGCAATTCAAGTATTTAGGAAGCCTAACACTTTTTAATCTTATTAACAAACTCAGTTTACTATTTCATCTTATGCTGTATTTTCAAGTAGCACGATATAGACTATGGTACTACAGATAATTAATGAACAAAAAGCAAATGCCTTTCTTTTTTCCCCACTGCTGAGTAGGTACAATAAAACCTTGGTTAACTGGAACCCAGTTAATCGGGACCCTCAGTTAACTGGAATTTTTTCTGCATTCCTCATTTAGAAGAAAGAGGTAAATGACAATCAAAAAATTTAACATAGTAAAAAAAAAAAGAGGGGGCAGAACATATTTATCCCAATCTCTTAACAATTTCTGTATCTACGTTATTTCACACTGAGAATTAATATTTAGAAGAGTGATCTTACAGCTAATCACAAAAGAAAGAAAGATAAAAACACCTTCAGTTAATTGTACTTAAGTCCAGAAAATGAACTATTATATTTTAGCAACAAATACCTCAAACGGGTGATTTTCTGGTTAACTTGGTTTAGTCAGTAATGTTTGTTAACCAGAATACTGTACCCTGAGCATTCCGGTTAATCGAGATTTTACTGTATAATTGTATTTATTGTATTCTGATCCATATGCTTAATGCCTAATAATACTAACAAAACGAAATTTGCTTCATGCTCATAGAAAATTCTAAAGGCAAAAGGAAGCAATTAGACTCATTATTCCCCTCTCTGCCATTATTTGAAACCAGTTTAAAGAGAAAAATGTATCTACAAATAAAAGCTTATATATCAGTTCAGCAGAATCACACTTTTATAGGCTTAGGTAGAAATAGCTAGCTTTTCCTGGAGTTTTAAAGTATCATTTCTCATATAGAGAACACAGCTTGTAAACAAGCTAATAATATAGCCACACATCCACCTATATCTATGATACATAATTGTAAGAAAATTTAAGTCATAAAGACAGCCCAGAAGTATTGAACGGCAGCTTTGACCCAAGTATAATAATGCCCATGCCTATTTTCTATTTTAGGTGTGGTGGCTTAAGAGAATTTTCCCAGCGAGTTTTTTGCCATGGGGCACCCGCTTTTGTTGTCTTAAATATGCAGCATTGGAAATCTGAAGATCTGGCATATGTACCCTATTACTTGGATTTATCTGACCACAAGTAGGTGTTTTTTTATTTTTTTATAAAACGACTGAAAATAAATTTTTTATCCTATCATTTATCATAATTTTAACTAGCCCTTAAGAAGATATTGTTGGAAAAAATCAGAGCTATCTCTAAATTTATGTATTCTGAATAGGACAGAATCTACTAGAGAGAGTCAGTCACTAGCAGTAGTGGTTAGGTACTTGGACTATAGAATAGACAGAATTGGTTTCAAATCTAAGATTTTTCAAATCTTAGCCCCATCTTTTACCAGATATATAACCTTGGGCCAGTGACTTAACCAGTTATCACATGAGTTTTCTTAGATATAAAACAGAGATGACATCTACTAGGTGCCATTATTGTGAGGATTTAATAAGATAGCACATGCTAAGTGATAAGGAATAGTGCCTGATGCATAGTAAGCAGTCAGAAAATAGTTGCTATTATTGGTATTTTAAGTCGAAGAAGTGTATAGTAATATACAGGAGTCATCATTTAAATATAAAATGCCATCATTTTAATCATTATGTAATAAAATCATATGATAAAAATATTTGCATACAAATCAAGAAATACAGGGTTCTTTTAGCATTTTGCCTTTAAACTTTTTGTGTGTGTTTTCTATTTTTTAATAGAACCACACAGGCTATGAGTTAATCTGTTAAAATATGTTTTGTAAAAATTCTTAAATTATATCATTCTTTCAACATTTTGTTCCACATTACCAATTACAGTACATGATTTGTACAGATGGATATCTTTTTCAGGGAACAGAATGCAAACAATCTCAATTATTTTATTCCTTAGTTAAGAATTTAAGCAATGTTTATCTTTTAAAAAATTATAATTTTCTGCTACACTTTGTTACTTAATTTGCAGGTATTTGTTGGAAGGTGCCACATTATTTAACAAAGAAGAACATCATTATTCTGCAGCTTTCCAGATTGATGGACATTGGATGCACTATGATGGCCTCAGAAATGTGAATTTAATTTTGTTAAATAAACCCCCAGAGTTTCTCCTCTTGTCATCATTGGTTTATATTCGAGCAACAGAGAAATAAATGTAGACTGATGCTAAATTAAATTGTTTTCCCTCCTGCCCATGCTCCCCCAGATGAAGGGCTTTATTTTGTGTATACTTGGTATCCAAGGAGATAGTTCAACTATAATAGTTTCAGAGGTGTATTTTCCAGTGTTTAGCCCCAGGTAAATCTTTTATATAGAGGATCTATGCAGAAGTGTTTGTATTTCTTTTTTGTATTTCCTGGGTTATTTTTATACAAGCATATTTTATGTTGAAATAAAATATATCTTATGGCCTTTGTATTTTTTATTTATATATACCTCAAAGATTTTTACAATTCTGTCCTTGAGTACGAGAAAATACTTTCTCATCAGAATTCTAAATTTTTCTTTTTAGATCCAAGTAAAACCTGGATAAAAGTCAGTATTGCAGTTTATATAAATTTAATAGTTAAAAATGTATTTCTTTGCCCTACCTCACTGTAATCCAAAGTGCACTATTGGATCTAGTATGGATTTGATTGTACAACTTACGGATGTCTTAGTTTACTTTACCTGTCAATTTGCTGAATTTTCCTGTGGCAATTTTTAAAAATATTTATGTGAGAAAATTTTCTGAGCTTAACCTATTTCTTTATAATGGCAAATTATCTAATACTTTAACCACTTGCTAAAGTATTATAAACCTGCCAAAGGATTTTAAATGTTAACTAAGCTTCCAAGTTGAATTCAAGTTATTTTTACAAACAAATTGTATAATTGTCCTAAGAGTTTATCTCATAATGAAATGTAATTGAAATGCTCTAATAAAAATGTATTTTGCACATAAGACAACTATAAAAAATATTAGCAACTGGATGTTTACTAGCATTGGACTAATAATAGAAATGTACTTTAAACATATACTATGTTTAAAATAGATGCCTGGGAATATTTCTTTTCCTAGTGAAGTTTTATATTGGCACAGAGAAAAAAATAATTAAACTTTTGGAGTAACATCTGCTGGCTCCCTTGTAAGTAGTAATTGATAGCATGAGACTTTGACTTGTAATATAAGTCACTAGAATTTTATAGTTATCAGAATATTATATTTCTTTTAAAAGATTGCAATTTAAGGGAAAAAATAAAGAAAGATTCCCAAGGAAAAATACTTTTTGAAATTTATCACCATTTGTTTTAGTGTTTACATTTCAATAAATAGTCCACTTTAGGTTTTGGGTTGAAATTAAGAGCAGTATATTTGGAGACTTCTACGTGACAACACAGATCACTGCCATATACCAAATTGCCAAGATTTCATTCAATCAATTAAATCTTACATTAGCATGGTGCCATGTTAAGAAAACTTACCAAAGAATGGATAAATGTGGGTGAAACATTGCTGAGAATTCCTCATTTTAGTAAATAGTATGAAAATTCCCTTTTTTGTATAAGATAAAAAATGGTTTATTTTACAAAAAAAGAAATTGCCCCAGGGTTTATTTAAATACTTCCCCAAGTATATTTAAATAGGATTTTATTGTAAGCTTTTCTAGGGACACCTTATTGGTTGAATCAAAGTATACAAAAACACAAATATTAGTGTATACGTAAATGTTGTCATTAACAAAATTTATTCCTAATGCAGATTTATTTTTTTAGGAATTGCACTTTATTTGGAATACCAGTTTATCATGAAACAATGACTTACCTACCTCACAGGGTTGTTGTGAGGATTAAGATGTTTGTTAAAATCTTGACTACCTTCAACATGCTAATAAAAAACATATTTTTTACCTCTTTCATGTACAGGCAAGGCTTCCAGATTTTCTCTTACTAATAATTTTCAGCTTTTTAAAAATTAATTAGACAGTATCTCATATGGCTAATGTATTTAATGTATAATGGAAATTAAGTATGCCTTCTGTACCCCAGATGGTTAGAGTTTATGGAGAACAGGTGGTTTATTATTATGGTAGTGGGTGCTTGAGGGAAAGAAGAAATTATCCCCTGCTGACCAAACAGTGAATAGAAAAGGGTAAAGAATGGGCTAAACTAGATTATATACAGAATGGGAAGGTGAGGGTATGGAAAATCCTTTGTAACCCTAAACACCCTTAGTGAAATCAGAATAATCTACTTGGGGCAGGGGACGGTGGCAAAAGATATGAGGAAATAATATATTTTTAATCAAAACACTACAAACCACTACTATATTTATGAGGAGAGCAAAGATAATTTTAAAACTTTGAAAGAACAAATAAAGGAAATTTAAGGAGGACTCTTCACCTAGCTTCTCTTCCGCAAAAGAAACAATTTCCTCTCCAGCTTCTGCAAATAGACTTAGATTATTCCTTCAAAGTAGGTTTTCATTTATAAATTATTAGAGTTGACTTAATATCTGAGACACTGTCACCAGGTCTGATTCAATGAAAGAAAAAGAGAAACAAAGGATAACTGACTACCACAGGCTTGCTTACTAGGGTGAGTCCCACGTTCTATTTCTTTCTTGAGTATGAGCAAACAACTAAATTATATAAGCAGTAAGTACTATGATAAACAAAAAGCTGTACATGTTGAGCAGATGATCAGTTTAGTGTTAAATGATTTAATGGGGTTTATTAATATTTGAAAATTAATGCACTGTAAGTAGGCAGAAAAGGATGAGCAGTTCATGTAAAATGACTGTATTTAGTGCCACTAAACTACAGCCAAAGCAAATATTTTTATTTTTCCCATGTTCCTTTCTTCATGCATTAACATTTAAAATACACATTGAACTCTTCCTTCTTAAAATAGCATAGCTTTTTAAGTTCATCTTATTGTTTTATTTATACAAAGGTCTTAAATATGATGCCTTACAATCAGGAGTTCCTACATCCCACCCAACTGGCCCAAGGTTCGCTCTCCAGTCACCTGGACAGCCTCCTGGCTATGGTTTGAATGATCACGTCCCCTCCAAAATTCATGTTGAACTTAATCCCCATGGTAGTTGTGTTGAGAGGTGGGACCTTTGGGGGGTGATTAGATCATGAAGACTCTGTGCTCATGAATGGGATTAGGTGCCTTTATAAAAAGGCTTGAGAGGATGAGTTTGGCCTTTTTGCCCTTCCACCTTCTGTCACGTGAGGATGCAGCAAGAAGGCCCTCTTTAGATGCTGGTGCCTTGTTCTTGGGCTTCCCAACCTCCAGAACTGTAAGAAATAAATTCCGTTCTTTATAAATTACCCAATCTCAGGTGTTTTGTAATAGCAACACAAATGGACTAAGACACTCCTTAATCTCAAATTTAACTTGATCCTGGGGGCTGGGTGTGGTGGCTCATGCCTGTAATCCTAGCACTCTGGGAGGCCGAGGTGAGAGGATGGCTTGAGCTCAGGAATTGGAGACCAGCCTGAGCAAGAGTAAGACCCCCTCTCTACTAAAAATAGTAAAAATTAGCCAGGTGTGGTGCTGCACACCTATAGTTCCAGTTACTCAGGAGGCCGAGGCAAGAGGATTGCTTGAGCCCAGGAGTTTGAGGTTGCTATAAGCAGACTGACACCAGGGCACTCTAGCCCAGGCAACACAGTGAGACTCTGTCTCAAAAAAAAAAAAAAAAAATTGATCCTGGGGAAAATAAACTCTAGGAAGTTGAGGAGGAGGAAGTTAGTAGGGAGGGCTCTGTAGCTAGAAGATTTTTTTATATCTTCCTGAGGCTGTATATTAGCCTGTTTACCTTCAATTAGTTCCATAGTCCATTTTTTGTTTTCTCAATAAGGTCTTCTGCAAGGTATCAAGAGGAATATCACTTAAAACTGAAAAGGTGAGCTGCTTTGGCAGAGACCTCAAAAAGGGTGTGGAAAGAAATGGGAAGCTTTGGGAGCTGTGTAGACAAGCTAGCCATGGCAGAATCAGAACATTGCTGACTGCACATTTAGCTGTATTTTCATTACTTGTTTGTTTTCTCTTTGAATGCCATAAAGTCCCATTTTTAATAGGATTATAAAAATAATATGTAAATCACTAAATACAAAAATAGTGTAAAGAAGAAAATAAAGATAATCCATAATTTCTCTATTCAGTGATAACCATTGGTTCACACTAGTAAAACTTTCATGGAAAGTCCAGCATGGCTCTTTAGTACTGAAGAGAACCAAGAACCAAGGAGTTAGAGCTTGTTTGCCATCAGTGTTCTGGTGGAAAAAAATCCACCCAGTTTGAGAAACATCTTCTCAAACCTTCAAGAACTCATTCTTTTATATTATGATGAATGTCATTCTTTTACACTTCTCTACCTACATCTCAGTCACGGTATTCCAGGTGCCAGAATTGGGGAGCAAGACTCTGATAGTATAAATTGTCCCAAAATAGATACAACCAAATTGATTTCCTGTTTTCCTGTTGACCTAACACAGAAGTATAACAAGGAAAGATTAAAATACCCTGAACATTTTAGCTTTAAGGGTGGAAAAAAGCTGGTTGAGCAAGTTTTCAAAGAGGAAGGAAGTAGGCATGATGCATATCTCTGCATACCCAACATATGGAAATTTTAAGGCAATATGAAAGGAAGGGAGGGGAGAAGAAAGGGAAAACACAGGAGAGCAAGTTAAGAAGAGACCAGGTTAAGGTTTAGAGGAAATGGCTGGCTGGCTAGGGAAATCTTTACGCAAGTGGGCTAAGCTTGATTTGGGGGCTGCAAGCTACAAGGTAATATCAGACATATTTTCTCTGCAGCATTCATTTAATGCATACTTATTGAGTATCTGTTATTTGCTAATTCATTTAGGTATGCTTTCTGCCCTTAAAGTGTTTGCATGAGTAAAAAAATAATGGCTATAGAGAGCGAAGTACTATGGCAGCGTAGGGCACTTGAGGCTTTGAGAGTCCACAGGAGAAGCATCTCTACAGACAACTGCTGAGAAGTCTTTGAAACAGGCCTTTCACAGTTGCTGCCTAGTATTCCTGGAGGAGGTTTGTGGAGGAAAGAGACTACAGATCATTTATCTTGTGATTTCAAGGGCAATTTTAAGGTCCTGTTGCCTCTACCTCTACCCTCAAAGCTTAATTGCCTTTAATTTCCATTAGAATGCTATAAATCTCATATTTAAAGATAAAAGATTTTCAGGCAACTTCAAAGTTTAAAAGAAATATATTGTAGCTAAAGTAATCTACAAGGATTAATATCAAATTTTTCCTGTTTCTGATAAGAGGGAAGAGACGAGAGGAAAATGAGAGGGTCATTTGGGATGGGTCCTCTTTAAATATTGGATGACTGAGTTGTCCGCTGGACTTCTGGAGGGATGGGACTGTTGAGTCTCATCTTTGCAGTGTTCTTTATGAACACTAGGTGGCAGACGCTCCTCGGTATGGAATGTAAAGATTCCGGAGAGAAAGAAACACACCTGGACTATTTGGCCTTAAAAGTATTGATCTATTTTACAATTTGGGCTAAGCAAGTCCAGTTTTTCTTCTGTTCTATGACACTACATACACTCACAATTCAGGGAAAACATACAATCATGACATCTTTGATACGATTGGCTGTGTTCTCTCTCTGCCAGCACCACCCTAGCTAAAATAGTATTTGTAAGCTGACTCCTGGGGTTTCTTCAACTACTTCCTCCCAACTCTCATGGTTTCTGAAAATTTCTCCTCTTTTTTCACCTCTTCTTTTGAGAAGCCTCAGGAATTCGTGCCCTTAGCCAGCTTATGAAAATGCCAGAAGACCTGATCCAGGATTGCCCTTTTTCACCCAGGACTAAGACTGGAATTGCGGACTTTCTAAGTAAATCAAGATATGTGATCACCTTGCCACTGGATTATCTCTATTATCAGCTCTTGATTACCAGTTTTCGTGCTGTTGAGGGTATGGCAAGAGTATAGCAGTTAAAGGCCTGGAATCCGAAGCCAAATTGCCTGGGCTCGAATCCAGGCTCAGTCACCGGCTGTGTGGTTTTGGACCTGTTACATAACTCTAGTTTCCCAGTTTCCTCCCTGTAAAATGGAGATAATAATAGAACATATTTCATAAGATTGCAGTGAAGATTGAATGAATTACGTATAGCACTTAGTGCCTGACACACAGTAATGAGAGCTATGAAAGTGTTGGGTACCATTATTGATTCCTCTTTCAATATTTTATCCAGAAATTACAGTAAGCTAGTAGGTGAGTAGTGCTGCTGCAGAAAATGAACTAAATTCTGTGCAGTTTGAAATGCAAAAATAAATAAAGCAAAAGCAAAAATGTAAGAGGAAAGTGAATGGCTTAAAGTTTTCTCGATATCAAATGATAGTGAAATATCCCATCTTGTTCCTGTTCCAAATCATTTATCTGCCAGATACTGTCCAAAACCATTTATCCCCCTGCTATGGTCTGAGTGTTTATGTCTCCCCAAAATACATGTTGAAATCCTCACTCCCAAGGTGATGGTATTAGGAGGTGGGGCCTTTACAAGGTGATTAGGTGACGAGACTGGAGCTCTCGTGGATGAGATTAGTGCTCTTAGAAAAGAGACCCAGAAGACAGATCTCAGCGCCTTCTCCCACATGAAGACACCGAGAAGGCTCTACCTATGAGCCAGAAAAAGTCTTTACCAAGATAGTGAATCTGCCTTGATCTTGGGACTTTCCAGCCTCCACAACTGGGAGAAATAAATTTCTATTGCTTATAAACTACCCACTTTACCGTAATTTTTTATATCAGCCCAAATGGACTAAGACACCACCATACACACACACACACACACACACACACACACACACACACACACACACACACAGAGAGAGATAGAGAGGGAGGATTTCAAAGTCTCTCAAAATCTGGCTCTAAAACTTTTTGAGACATATTCTTCTCTTAAGTGGGAACCACCTACTTTATTAAATTCTAGGACTCCTGCCTGTTTAAACTAACTCTCTTCAGGGCACACACAAGAATATATTTTCCAAGACTTACTTCCTGATCACCAAGACAAAAGTGATTGGTCTATCCTTATTTACATCCTGCCTTACTCAATAAGATATTTAAATCAGTTTTTAATATACATTAGAACATAAGGAACTTTTCATTTCTTTAATTACATTTTAGTGTTGTACATAATTTCAGGCAAACATAACCTGAGGCCAAGTGTCACCTTTTAATAAGCCCCTGAGTGGCTAGACTAATAAAAACAGCCTTTAAGGCACTCCTGTCCATTGCTGATGAGTATGCAAAATGGTAAAAACTCTTGGGAGAATTGAGTGAGATCTAGCAAAGTTATATATCATCTACCCTGCCCCTGTAATTCCACTTCTAAAAATCTATCCCCAAAATACAAAATGACAAATGCACAGGGCCATTT
Source organism: Lemur catta (assembly GCF_020740605.2). Taxonomy (NCBI): domain Eukaryota; kingdom Metazoa; phylum Chordata; class Mammalia; order Primates; family Lemuridae; genus Lemur; species Lemur catta. The sequence goes on along the minus strand of NC_059128.1, from coordinate 48,812,296 downwards.
ATTGCATTATTTGTAAAGGCAAAAGTCTAGAAACAACCCAAATGCCCATGAGCAGACTAGTTAAAAGTCCTACAGTATATCCACACAGTAAATTGCTGTACAACTATAAAAAAAGATAGTAATGATCTAAATATATTGCTATGTGAAAATCTCCAGAATATGTTAAGTGAAAAAAAAGTCAAAAAACAGTGTTTTTATACTATGCTATCTTTTTTGTAAGGAAATCAGGAATGAGGTATATTTCTATTTTTAAAGTGAAACAATGAAATCAACATCTAATAAAAAAGATTACCTATAGAGAAATAAACTGAACATGGTGGAAAAGATAGAAATGTAGACAAAATTTCTGTAAATGCACCTTGTCATATAGTTTATACTTTAAAGTAAATATTTTATGTAATTAAAATTTTAAATTAAATAAAAACATATATCCCTAAAAATTAAAACCTGAATTAAAATAATCTAACTACACATAAATTATGTTATTAACAAAAGAAAAATATTACTTTGACTCTAAAGCCAGTGTTCTTATTGTACCTCCTTATAAAATATTATCTAAGGACAAAAGAATCACAAAGCAATCTTAACTGCATTTATTGGTCTTATTATTTATAGCTATATCAGTATTATCATTTTAAAACTATTATAATAATAATATAAGTATTTTTACTTATATTTATAGCTATATCATATTATTTGAAACTATTGTAAGATAAAGCAAATAATTATGTTAATATTGATAGACAAAAATTTTCAGACAAAAAAAATACAGTAAAATCAAAGAATTTCAGTAAAAGCCCCTTTTCTCTCTCTTAAAAAAGAAGGTATTTCCTGACTCTGCCTACTGAATAGCTATAAGCAAGGATAAATCGATAGCAGATAGTTAATCAATATGACAAGAAAGCATTAGCCAAATCCAGAATGTGAGGCAATCTACAAGACAAATGATCTCAGTTCTTCAACAAATACATGACATAAAAAAAAGGCTGGGGGGGCGGTGCTGGGGGTGAGGGGCAGTGACTGGTAGAAATTAAAAGGGATTTGAGACATAACAATTAAATGCAATGTATAACCTTTATTTTAGATCCTGAATCAAAGCAACCAATGGTAACAATTTTTTTTGAGACAATCAGGGAAGTTTGAATATAGACTGAGTACTAAATATTATAAAAGTAATAATTTTTAAGTGTGATTATATCAGGGTGGCTTATAGACTAAATTTTTAAAGTGTCCTTTTCAATTGGAGATGCAGCCTCAATCATTTACTTGTCATATCACATGGTGTCTGGGATTTTCTTAAAAATATTCCAGCAAAAACAAAAAAGTGAATAGATGAAGTAGAATTAGCAAAATGTAGTTAATAGTTGAAGCTGCTTGATGGGTACGTGGAGGCTCTATTTCTATTAGAAAGAAAAAATAAAATAAAAAGCCTGGGAAGCATATCAACACTCACTTGAGCTATTCTAATACATACTGTCTCTTCATCACAGCACTCAATTTTACTCCTAGCCTTGAGTTCTAGTTCTGCACTGCAAGGGCTTTTTGTATCCCATTAGGAGTCTATTGCTGACTCCTACAATCCATACATCACACTGTCTTCCAAATTAGAGTTGAAACTTCCACCCCTATTACTGGCCCCAAATGAAAAGAACCATATAGTAATTTTGTGAATGTACCCAAGAGGCACAGCTAGACCCTCTGTCAGAGTAGCACTTTCTTCTATTCTCCTTCCCTGTGTTTAAAAAAAGAAAAAACAAAAAACTGATGTGTGTTTTTACATTCTTCAAGTGGATTGTAGGGTATGGCTTATATTCTTTTACACCTTCCATCATGTCTTGCACATACCAAGCTCTCAATAACTGTCTGCTGATAGATTTTACAATGACTTCTGGGTAATGTGAAAGCTATCTGTGCATGCTTTAGAAAAAGGCAGAACTTAAAAAGCATCCACTTAGCAGAGAAATCTTAATGTTTTAGTATGTACCTCTTTTAAAATGCATATTTATATGTTTTATATTACCTATAAGACACTCTAAATACTTCAGGATATATCTGTTAAGTTCCAATTTCAACTCCAGAGTTGCCCTCATCAAGAATGCAGTTGGGGGATGGTTAGCTGGCATTCTAACCAGGAAACCCATGCTTATGGCAACTGCAATTACTTCTGTTAATCCATAATTTGATGGCTGTCCAATGTTTTGCTAATTAGCATATTAAATGTCAGGAGCATTTATAGGGGAAGTGGCTCATTGACTAACATGATATCAGAAAATTGCTCTTAATAGTAAAATTAAAGACTGAAATCCATTCAGGCCTATAATTTACAAACTTCCTTAAAGATGGCAACTGAATCTCAAATTACTTCTTTACAGTCCGTTCTTTAGGATTGCTGGTTACCTGATGCTGATTATTAAAGTAACAGAATCATCTGAAATACTGCCTTGTCTGCCTCAAGCAAACCTTTCTTCTACTGCCCAGTTAGAGAATCTAAAAGGACAGAAAGCTGGGACTGCCTTGGGCTTACTGACTGAACTCTTTTGTGACTTTTTTGCTAATGAATGTTTCTTTAGTAAATGTCTGAATCAGTGGCAGAATTTGGCCTGAACATGTTTTCGTTGTAACCTAGTAATGAGGATGTAAAGGAGTGGCTACCCCATACCTACTTCAACTTTTGAGGCCACTATCTATCTACCAAATACACCCTAAGAGCTGCACATGACAAAGTTAGCTTGGTTCAGCTTGCAAAAATTATCAGATGACATACACAAAGTCATATTTTTCAATTTTATTTTAAACATTTTACATGAAATGAAATTTGACCATAATCATTACAGAGCATTACCACAATAACATACACAAAGAACTTTTAAAATAAAAAAAGAACACAAGTGCCACTTTACTATGTAAACAAAAATAAAATAAAACCCTGATGCTAAAAAGGTACATATTTAGAGGTAAAATACACATACAAAAACATTTAAACATTAACATAGTCCACAACTAGATCACATTCTTTGCAAGAGAGTACAAATATTAGTACTCTACATCTACAAAATTTCAGAATCCTGTTAAAATCAAAACCATTGCTGGTTTATTATACAGCACAATTCATAAGGCAAAAATATAGGCATTATCATCCAGTTCTTTAATTTCACTTATATTTTAAGGCAAACTTGGAACTTTTTGCTTAGTATTTTGAAATAAATGGGACTTACACATGATAACCTGGACAAAATTAACAATAAATTATTTCTAGTTAAATATGTATAATATAAAAGACATATGGATAACAATTTTTCTCTCTGCAAAGATGTAAACTGGATTTTTTACTCCATATTTACACCAGTAAGAAAATTTGTAAACCTACTGTATTTAAAACATATTGTATTCCTCATTCTTTTCAAATGTTTATCAATACTGAATCAATGTACTTTAAGTGAAAATCCAACACATATCCAGCTACAGAGTAACTTCTATCTAATTGAATCATGTCTAATTAAAGTGCTGTTTACAAAGGGAAAAAAAGGTTAAGAAGTAGAACTGGATGTTAACTTGACATGTGACATCTTATAATTTCTTAACTTTCAGACTATAGAGGTTAAAAGGTTATCACAAGTTTATTGAACTTTAAGCAGTAAGTTTATTGTAGAATCTGATTTTCCTGAAAATGAGCACTTAGGTGACAATACCAGGAATCCAACATCAAAACTGAAAATAAACAGCATTATATGTACAGATATTTTCCTCATTGTTAGCCAGAGCCTTGATACTACAGGAAATAGACTTTTTTAAAAAAAATGTCTATAGTTTTTCTACTAGAAAATACATTATCCAATTCCAGGAAATTTGGAGTTCTATAAACATTAGGTTTTCTATACTTCTTTTTCATGCCAATAAAACCTAATTGGATACTAAATAATTGTTTATACATAAACTAGATTTCTAATTACTTCTTACGATTTTGGAGATACGGAATTAGATTCATACTTTATCTTAATCATTACTAGGGTACAGGTCTCTCCCACTATATTTAACTCTCACTGAAGGAAAAGAGTATATCTTATCTTTCTAGCTCCCAAAGCCTCTAACAGAATGAATGTCTTATACATGTAGTAGACCCTCCATATGTATTAACTATCAAAATAAACTTGCAAAATGTAATGACATTGTCCTATCATTTGATACCACTTCCTGGAATTTAATATTCACTCATATTTAAAAGTTAGTAATAACATATGGAATTTGTAAATATCCTTGGGATTGAATTAAAAATCACTAAGTTCTATTACATCATCCAACAAATATTAAATAGCCAGATTCCTGACAGATTAACTCTTTATAACATAATTATAGATGGCAATTATCTTGTAACTGATTAATTTCTATTTCCCAATGCTGCTCTTTTCCAGAATATTTCTGGGCAATCTTAAATAGCTTTTCCCTCCTTGCCTGAATATATATAATTATTTCTAATACCTTTAATCCTGGGGATTTATAACCAAACATTTTGATCCTTTTTAACATAAGAAACATGTGGCTTTAAATTCACAATTTGTCAGGAGAGTATTCATAATGGAATATCTCACAAATTTGTAACAGAAGGCTCTATTGTAAACTTATCAGTTGTCAGGTCAGATTAGTAGCTGTGGTTGCTATGAACAGTATAGGTTTAGCAATACTACAATAAATATATTTCTGAATTTTGAATGTTTTTTCTCTTCCCATCACAGATTTTCATAATTAGTTCACTGGCATATGGCTTCTACTATTGCCCAAGATGTTTCATGTTTAGTCTTTACCAAGATGAAATTTAGATTTTCCAAAAACAATGATTATATGCTTTTGATCTAATTTACTAAGTGATTATATTTTTATACTAATTTGATAGAGGAGATAATACATGAGTAAAACATTGTTAAAATAAAATGTATAGTACAGCTGTGCTTACAATTAAAATAATTTTCTATAGTCTTTCGAATTCCCTTATCTTCTGAGGGGAAGGGATTAAAAATAGTATAGTAGAATATATTTAATAATTTGATTGATATGAACAAAGAAAACTGAGTTGGGGATTAAAAACTAGGTATTTGAAGGAATCTATTTTAAATTGCTTTTCCTTAAGTAAAGTCTAGGCCAACCATAATAGTGCACCTTATTTCTATGCAATAGATTTATTCAAATCAATGAAAAAGTTATTGCTATATATCATTATGTTATTCAAACAAGCAACATAGAAAAGAATCAGACTGTAGATTTTATTAATAGCTCCTGTTGAGTTTTAAATTAGAAGAGACTAAAAATCACTTGCAAGGTTTTATAATCTGTGCAAATATTCATAAAGCACGATACTACTTTTATGATTAAAGATGATCTTACAGTTTTGTAGTATATATTCAAATCTACAACTGGCAGTTTATGGAAGAACAAGGAAAACTGCAAATTGCCCAGCTACATTTTTCAAGAAATAACACATATGCTAAAATGAGCCTAAGTTTTATAAGTGTAAATGGCTTCTTAACAATAGTCTAGAACAGTATGGCACTTAAGAATGAAGTATGAATGTTTTTAAGAAAAAAATATACACTGCTTTGCAGAGACTTTATAAAGAGTGGACATGTAAAAAAAAAATCAAGGAAAAGAAAACAAAATAACTACAGTACCAAAAATACAAGTACCTACATCATAATAAAATGTAAGTTAATGTATTTAAAACTGACAGATACTTACTAAAACATGCTAAAATAAGTTAACCACTTCTTTTAAATAAGCTGTCATTGGCTACAGCAAATAATTCTGCTTTAAAAGCTCATTTCTTTAATCAAAGTAGGACTAAATTTAGAACCACTACTCAAGTAAACATTGAGTTCCAGTTTTCCTCAATAACTTTAAAATATTCAGTTACCTAAGAAATGTACAAAGTAATGCATAACTTTGTCTAGTGCTTTACATTTAATGCATATATTTCTGCTTTTAAAAAGGACATGTAATATCTAGCACAAAAAAGATCAAAAATGTATCTTTCTTTAAATCACTATTCAGGAACTATGAAGAGCATAACATAGGCCATTTTGATGATTTTTGGATGTTAACATTAGTGCAATTGCTAACATTTTAAATAAGCAAAAATGAATCAAGCCAGTAAAGACGAAAAGACTATCAAAACATGTCATGCATATCTCATAGTGAACATCCAAAAGAACATTGGTTATAGCCTTGTTATAGATCCTACAGTTAGCACCATTTTAATATCTGAACACTTCAAAAAAGCAAAGATCCTTGAAAACTAAAATTATTATAAGGATGAAAAAAATCAATAGGTACTAAGAATTGTACTAAACATTTCTCAAATATTTACATCAACACCGGGAAGCCTGCTGTATAATTAAAGTAAAACTTAAACAACTTATAGGATTAACTCTTTCTATCTATGCTTATTGTAGCATAGATGGATAAATTCATCCAGCATTAATCTGCCCATATGCAAAAGGCATAAACAGTAAATATCTGACTTCTTAAAATAGGGCCCCAAATATCATGATAGTAAAAGCAATTGTCTTACAAACTTGTTACATACTCAGCCCTAAAACCATTTACCAGGAAGAGTATTCAGATGAATCACTATGTCGTATTATTTATAACCTTTAAAAGTACCAAAAGAAAAAGCAGCCCTTTGTTTGTTTTAAAACAAACAAAAAATGTGACGCATATGAATTTACATCCAACAAGCTTTATCAGCACTCTGTCCAGTCATTCAATACACTCCACCATCTAAAACATCTCTCATCCTATTAAATCATAGTACATGTCAAGGAAGGAGAGCTAAAATTAAAAATAAAAGGCAGCAAGGTTTTCTCTACATGTACACTTAAGAACATAAAACTAGTCTATCCCAGCCTTAGGGGAAAAAGTGCACAATTCAATTGGCAAGGTCTTTCCTTTTTTTTTTTTTTTGATTATTGATTTACTGTGTAATCAAGAGCAACCAAAACTACTTGTCAATTCAAAGTATCCAACAAAACTTTGAATCTTCATGCCACCTTAAGTTAAAAAGAATGCAATGCAGTTCGTGGGTTTCAGAAAACTGGGCATCCTTTCATGCAGCACAAGTTTTGCTACCACACTATTTCGAAGAGTTCACACTTGTCAAAGTGCAGTTAATCCAAAGTTGCAGCGACAGTATATCATGCCAGCTGAATCCAGCCACGTATCTGAGATAGGGTCATATTTCTGCACTGTATTCAGATAGGAAGACCCTGAGTGACCACCAACTACATAAAGGTAGTTATCGATTACTGCGGCACCAACTCCTAGGAGAGGTCGGTTAAAAGAGGAAAGAAACATGTTAACCATGAAGTATACTTTCTCTCACTAAAAATTCACAAATTTGTATTTTAATGTTTTCTTAAACAATCTGTCATTAATTACATAAGCAACATACAGTAGTCCTCCCTTATCTGAGGTTTTACTTCTCATGGTTTCAGTTACCTGAGGTCAACCACAGTCCAAAAATAAGTGAATACGGTACCGCAGTATATTCTGACAGAGATATCACACTCATGTGACTTTTATTACAATTACAATATATTGTCTTAATTTTTCCATTTCATTATTAGTTATTGTTGTTAATCTCTTAATGTGCCTAATTTATAAACTAAACTTACATACAAAAAATATATGTATATGAAAAAACATAACATATATAGGGTTTGGTACTATCCACAGTTTCAGGTATCCACTGGGGATCTTGGAACATATCCCCTGCAGATAAGGGGAGGCCTAATGTAGCAATGTGTGCTTACTAGAAAAAAGTCCCTTTAATATAAGAGTTGAAGTCTTCTTTCACTTCTCCTCTCCAATTCTACTCTTCCTCTCCCTGCACCATAGGAAAGTACTATTAAGAATGTAGTATATTTGCCAGACATGGTAGCTCACGCTTGTAATCCCAGCACTTTGGGAGCCTGAGGCGGGAGGATCGCTAGAGTCCAGGAGTTGGAGACCAGCCTGGGCAAAATAGTGAGACCTAATCTCTACAAAAACTAAAATAAAAAGAATATAGTATGTATATTTCCATATGCTTTCTTATCAACTTATATTTGCATATATTTTTCTAGAAATAATATATTTTATCAGGTTTTCAAATACATTAAAATATGTAGAATATATAAAATATAATTTATGCTTTTAAAAATTCTACTTAGATATTCACACATAATAGTTCTCAAAACAGTCTACCCAAATTTTATAAGTTCTCATTGTTTTTATGGCTTTCCTTCTCAAGGATACCAAAGAAATTAATTATAGTAAGCACTGAAATAGCTAGTTCCAGTTTTTCCTTTCAGTTTCCCTTGTATGTTTATGTTTCAAGAGTTTCTTTAATCATAAAAATAGGCTGAGCAACCCAAATCCAAAAATCTGCAATCCAAAATGCTCCAAAATCCAAGACTTTTTGGGCACCACATGATGTTCAAAGGAAGTGCTAGATGAAGCATTTTGGATTTCAGATTTTCAGATCTGGGATGCTCAACCTGGTAAGCATAATGCAAATATTCCAAAATCCAAAATATCCAAAACACTTTCTTACCCCAAGAATTTCAGATAAGGGATATTCAGCATGCATAAAGAATACTCCTAAAGCATTTCCGTCAGTAGCTTTAAACCTTCCCTTTAAAATGATGTGACTTGAGTTTGAGTTCAAAGATAACAACTTCTTCTAAACCACAATGATATACTTGTTTTTTCTGAATGAACCCTGAAATCCAACACTTTTTCATCAATTATACCCCTTGGAAAGGAAAGAACATTGGAAGTGAATATATAGATTGCTGATACATAATAAGAAACAAAACATAATAATCCAAGGATCGTGTGTGTGTGTGTGTATAAAATATTAAGAAATGACATGGGCTATATGGACAAAAAGAGCTTCGATAAAGACACACTCTATTAACAGCATTCTCCAAATTGTGTTCTCCAACTCTGAGAAATGATAATATGCATGCTGATATATTAAAATTACAATAAAGAAATCTTTATAGTTTTGTCTAGCTAGTTATCTTTCAAGTTTACCACAAAAAAGTTTTCTTCTGGACAAGTAATCCCTACTGTTATATTCTAAAGAACTATTATCCCAAGAACATCACTATAGAAAACATCACCCTCTATGTTTAAAAATTAATAAATTATTATTACCTGTTCTGGGTTCTTTCATGGGCCTACACACAGTCCACTGATTTTGATGAGGGTCATATCTTTCAATGCTTGACAAGTGTGAGACACCATTATGTCCACCCACCACAAAAATAAAGCCTAGCATGACACCCACACCAAAGTGAATCCTTTTATCTGCCATGGATGCAACCATCTCCCAGGAGTCCTTACTGGGATCATAACGCTCCACACTGCAAATATTCACAAAAGAAAGAATTAATTTACAGATCATTTGTGTCACTCTTCCTGCCAAAGCAAAACTAAAACACACCATAGTTTTAAAAGTTCAAATAAATAGATAGAAAACAAGAATAGTTTGTTCCAAATGTTTAGACTTTCCTGATAAGATACAGGGATAAAAGCTTACCTTGTGAACAAGGTGCAACTCTATATGCTATTCCATTATATTGTATAAGCAGCAAAGTATATTAAAAGGGTAGAACTTGGAGTCAGAAGACCTGGGTTCAAGTACTAATGCTACATACTTAGAGCTGAATGAACCCTAGCTCCACTATTTTGGATTTGTGTAGTCCTGAATAAGTAATTTCCTCTCACCTGCTCAAGTCCCTTATATAAACTAGTGCAGTATTTGAATATAACCTACACGCATCGTCTCATATACTTTAAATCATCTCCACATTACTTATAATACCAAATACCAATGTAAATGCTATATAAATAGGTTTTATACTGTATTATTTTTAATTGTTGTATATTTTTTTTGTTCAAATATTTCGATCCACAGTTGGTTGAATCTGTGGATGCAGAATCTGCAGATGTGGAACCCGCAGATATGGAGGGCCAAATGTACACTCTTTCATTAAAACACTTATAATCAATAAAACACACACCACTCTGATTACTATTAAAGATAAAATCTTTGCAACATCAATTTTCAGTAAAAGTTCAAAATTGTGACTAATTTTCCATACAAGCAGTAACTTTATACTTTTATGCTCTCATATATATTTCTCCTTTATTCAGCAAATACTACAGAATATAGGAATCTCAAATTCAGAATCCAGTACAACTCATATACATGTATGATTATAGAGTAAGAATCCAGGCTGGGCGCAGTGGCTCATGCCTGTAATCTCAGCATTTTGGGAGGCCAAGACAGGAGGATCGTTTAAGGCCAGGAATTTGAGACCAGCTTGGGCAACATAGCGAGACCCCATCTCTAAAGGAAAAAAAAAAAAGAGAAGCTAGAAAGTAATATTTAAATAAGGCTTTAAGTTTATGATGCATTAAAATATTGTGTAGACATAAAGGAATTAAATTCCCACTTCTTTATTCTATTAAGCAATGCAATAAAAGACCATATATATACTGTACATACATATATACTCACACAAAATCTAAAATTGTCTAACTTTATCTTATTTTCAGGTTCCTGAGTTTTAAAATTTCATCCATTTATAGTGAATAAATGGAAAATTTAATACAAGGGATTTGATTCTTAGGTTTGTACTAAATTCCCATGTAAAACAATTACCATTATACTCATAGAGCAGATTAAATTTCCCAAAAGCTTATTGATATTACTCAAAAACTTTAAAAATAAATTTTTCATACATACAAAATTGTTTACAACTCATAAATCATTGTTTATGATACTTTAAAAAAATCTACAAACATAATATAATTTAATTATTAATTTAAATACCTATTCATGTGGGCAGGACCATATCCACCAATGGCATATATCATTCCATCCAATACAGCTGCAGCAAAACAACTTCTTGTTGTAGTCATTGGTGCCACAGGTTCCCATTTTCTTATTTTGGGAATATACTTCTCTACAGATTGTAAATAAGATTGCCCATCATAACCACCTAAAGCATAGAGTTCTCCTGCAAGGACTACTACTCCAAGGGTACTTCGGCTCTCATTCATTCTCTCTAGAGAAGTCCAGGTATTTGTATCAGGATTCCAGCATTCCACTGAATTTTCATGTTTTCTGATAGTGACACCAGGACGCACATTAGTTTCAATACCACCTATAACATACACTTTTTGGTCTAAGACGCATATTCCAAATTCATAGCGAGGAATGTTTAGGGGTGCCAAGCCAATCCAAGAGTCATTCTGAGGAAAGTACATCTCCACGCTAGAATAAGAAAAAATTTAAAATTTAAAAACCCAAAATGGTCCATAAACAAAAATTTGTTTAACCTCATTAGTAATCAGGAACATGCAAATTAAAGCCACAATACACCATGACACATCTTCCGCCTTGGCAAAAATGTAAAGTCAGATAATAACGGTTGGCAAGAATGTGTAGCAAGGAATGCATACTCTGTTGGTGAGAGTGCAAACGGGCACAAACTGCTCTGGGAAACAATTTTACATTATCTAATCAAGTTGAAGATATACACGTGCCCTGACTCTGTAATTACATGTCTACGTATCTACTCTATTGAATGTCTACTATAGTCAGTTTTGTACCAGGACACATACACCGAAATGTTCACAGCAGCATAATACAATCATCCATCAAAAGGAGAATGGTTAAATAAGGCATGGTTTATCTGTCCTATGACTGAGCAATTCCACTCTCAGATATGTACACAAGAGAAATGCATGCATATGTACATGTACAAGAATATTCACAGCATTATTTTTAATAGCCAAAAACTGGAAACAATCTAAACATTCATCAACTATAAAGTAGATAAATTGTGGCATACTGTATAACAGAATATTATTTACAGCAATGAAAATGAACAAACTACAGCTACTTGGGGTGAATCTTACACATATAATGTTGAGAGAAAGAAGTCAAACTCAAAAGAATATATTCTGTATAATTCCATTTATTCAAATTAAAAAAATAGGTAACACTAATCTATAAATTAGAAATGAAGAGAGTGGTTACCTTTGGGGAGAAGAAGGGAGTTCAAGGGTGGCCTCTAGGTGCTGGTTATGTACTGTTTCTTGAACTAATTTGTAATGTTCACTTTTTGATAATTCATAGAGCTATACAGCTGGGATTTGTATACTTTTATGTATGTGTCTCACACTTTAAAATATTTAAAATTAACATTTTCAGAAAGCAAAAATCGTATTATGCCCATATACTATAATACCACATAGCAATTAAACTATTTCCTCATGCAAGCTCACAGACGAATTCCATAAACTTACTGTTTAGTGAAAAACCACATCTCTAAAAAACATATACATATAGTATTACTGCATTTATATAAAAATATGTAAGACCCAAGAATATATTGGGGCACATATAGTATGTGACAAAATTATAATGAAAAGAAAGGAATAATACATAGAAAATTCAGGAGAGTGGTTATTTCTGGGAGAGGGAGGGAGATGAATTAAGGAAGGACACATTGGGTATTAATAGTCTATTAATCTGGTTGATAGGTACTTGAGTATTTATTTTTGATACCCTAGATGCATATGATTTATGGTCTTCTGCATGTATATATATTGCATTACTCCCCAAAAGTTGGGAAAAAGTAGCCAATGTCCCCAAACTCAATAATAATGTAATAGCATGAAAATACATATTCTCCATCCAGTATGATCAAGGTGCATTCATTCATCCAACAGTTACTGAATTCCTATTTATATTAAGTTTTGTTATAATGCTTATTTTTACAATGTGAATTTGTTCCAATGACACTGATATATCAGGGAACACTCTGACCTTAACAAGAGCAGTTTTAGCAAGGTGGTGGAAATAAATCTTAACTGGAGTGGTTCAAAAGGGAATGGAAGATGAGGGAGCAAAAACAGCGGGTACAAATTTTCCAATGATTTTACTATAAAGAGTAAAATAAATATTAGGAGGTAGCTGCAAAGTAGAGCAGAGAAAGACCACGTGGACGACAGAAAATTAATTTAATCTGGGAATTAAAACCAGAATATGTTTGTATGCTGATGGCAATGATGCACTACAGTGGGAGAAGGTGATGATGATATAGGACGGGATAACCAGAAGAGCAAAGTCCTTGTGTAATGGAGAGGGAATGGAATCTGGTGAATAAGGAGAGAAGTGGAGGGGTTGGTCTTAGACAGAAATAACTTGGTAGATTTGGTGATGGAAAGATGAGATAGTTCTCTTCTGGTTGCTTCTATCCTCTCAGTAGAATAAGAGATAAGGCAATCAAGCTAAGATTTAGAAGGTGAGGGGAAGAGGTTATAGATATTTTTATGGAGAGAGCAGAAGGTGTGAGACAGTCCTCCCAGGAAGGCAAAGAGTAAACTGATTAGGAAAATGCAGAGGGGTTGCTGGGGAGTGCTGAGGGCCCCAAGTGAAACCAGTTAAAATGGGTATGTGTGTTTCTCTAGCTACATCCTGCTGCCCAGGTGCAGCCATGGCTTAAGTGGAGAATTGATTTTAACTAGATGAATATGAAGGAGGGACACAAAGGCAAGGAAGCCATGGGCGTATTCAAAGGAATGATGGCAGTCATGTTCCTGGAATCTAAGCTGGGAAGGTGAGAACATGTGGTTGAATGGCAGTCAGTTCTCCTGACTGAGTATAGGGCCAATGGATCAAAAATCCTGAAGGTAACAAAGAATCACTGGAGTATATGTACTGAAATAAAGAAGCTGGCAAGAAAAGAGGTGGTGGTCAGAGAATGAAATGTGTGAACCAAGATTTTAAACGTGTTGAAGTTATTGGTAATGACAAAGGCTGGCACCTAAAGTAGGTACAGTCTTATGAGACTGAGCCCTTAACCTGTGGGGTATGGGCTAACTCTGAAGAGTTAGTGACAGATGAACTGAATTGTTAGACACTCAGCTGGTGTTGGAGAATTCGAAAATTAGTTGGCGTGAGGGAAAAAACCTCTCAGTGATAGTAAGACTAAAAACCTTGATGGATCACCTAGAAGTTAAGGATTTCTGGAGATGATTTAGGTAAATAGATACAACATATAAAGTTATTAGTCCTATGGTCTTTTCAGACTGTCTTAGTCTGTTTTCTTCTGCTATAATAGAATACCGCAGACTGGGTAATTTATAAAGAAGTTTATTTGGCTTATGGTTCAGGAGGCTGAGAAATTCCTCATGGCCTAATCACCTTTAAAGACCCCACCTCTGAATCAGTTCCAATCGCAATTAAGTATCCAACACATATGAACTTTTGGGGGACACATTCAAACCATAGCAGAGGATAAATGATAATCAGTTCCAATGAGAGTTTCTTTCTTGGCATTTAGACCTATGGTTTATAGTGTTGAGATGAGTGATGGCTAAACATCCATTCAACATTTAATGTATTTGCACAATTATTCAAAAACACTTTTGGTGTACTGCCATCCTTATGACTCCCTTTTGGCAAGTAGAAACAATAACATCGTGGGAGTTTTTCTAATTTCCTTAAGCTGCCTACCCAAGCCCCACTTCCTTCTCTAGCGATCTCCTCCCCTAGTTAAAGAAAAAAATTGAAGCTATTGGGCAGGATCTTACTTTAAATCTTTGCCCTCACCTCTCCCCCCGACAGGTAAACCTGCCTTTATATTCTGATCTTGAGGCATAAGGAGTTCCTCTTCTCCTATTCAAAACCTTCTATCCTTGCTTTTGATACCGTCTCCTTCTACTTCTTCTGAGATGTTGCTCCACCAATGACCATTCCTCTATCCTACATCTTCATGCTATCCCTATTTTCTGGCATCTGATTATAAGCACAGTTAAGTCTTTCTCTCTTCAAGAACAAAATAAAACCAAACAAAATCTTCCCATGACTCTATCAGGTACTGTCTTAACTCTTTCTTGTCTCTGCCAAGATTCTAAAAACAACAGTCTTGGGCCGGGCGTGGTGGCTCACGCCTGTAATCCTAGCACTCTGGGAGGCCGAGGAGGGTGGATCGCTCGAGGTCAGGAGTTCGAGACCAGCCTGAGCACGAGCGAGACCCCGTCTCTACTAAAAATAGAAAGAAATTATATGGCCAACTAAAAATCTATACAGAAAAAATTAGCCAGGCATAGTGGCGCATGCCTGTAGTCCCAACTACTCGGGAGGCTGAGGCAGTAGGATCGCTTAAGCCGAGGAATCTGAGGTTGCTGTGAGATAGGCTGACGCCACAGCACTCATTCTAGCCTGGGCAACAAAGCGAGACTCTGTCTCAAAAAAAAAAAACAAAAAAACAACAGTCTTCATTCACAATTTATTTCCTTACTTTTTGTTCACTTCTCAACCCACTATAATGTATCTACAGCATTCCTAAAACTCTGCTGAAATTACTCCATCAAAAGTCATCAATGATCTCCATATTGCCAAGCCTAATAGCTACCTTTCCATCCTTAGCTTTCTGGATTTTTCCATTGCATTTTGATCATTGATCACATTCTTTCCTTGACACACTTAAATTCCTTGATTTTCATGGCACTATCCTCTCTTGGGTCTCCTGTCTCTAAAATTGTTCCTGTTGTCCTCATCTTAGTGTTCCTTAGATTTTCATTCATGAATCAATCCTTTTTCCTTTCTGTATATTCTCATTAGGCGAAAGGTGGAACTAGTCAAGAAGTCCCTAGAAGACTTCATGCCTTTAGTTTATACCTCTAAATTATGTATATGTTGATGACTTCCCAATTTCCAGCCCTAATCTGTTCTTTGAGCTGTGCACTCATATCCAGCTAGCAGTAGGAAACCCTTTACTTGGATATTTTTCATAGACACTTCAAACTCAGTGTGTCCAAAACTAAACACATTATTTTTCCCCGTAAAATAACTCCTCCTCCCACATTCATTCATTCTCTCTCTATGTAACCATCCACCCAATCATCTAATCAAAAAATCTCACTTGCCCAGTTCTTTCCCCACCCTTCCACCTTCCCTAGGGAAAAAAAAGAAAAAATCTCACTCATCTTGGATTCCTCTCTTTGCCTCACTACTCCTCCCCCCAATCCAAACACCAAATCTAGTCAATTTACTCTGTTAAAACAGTTCTTAAATTCTCTATCTTTGCTACTTCTATCCTAATTTAGGACCTCATAATCTCGTTTGTATTTCTATAATAATCTCTAAACTAATCACTCTGATGCTAATCTTGGCCTCTCAATCTTTCTCCATAATGCAGCCAGAATGACCCAATAAACAAATCTCATCATTTCACTACTCTCCTTAGAATAGTTTTGTAGCTCGCATAAAAATATTCTTTTTATCATAGCATGCAATAACTTCTTTTTTGTAAAAATAGATTTAGAGGGGTACAAGTGTAGGTTTGTTACATGGATAAATTGTGTAGTAGTGAAGGCTGAGCTTTTTGTGTAACCATCACCCAAATAATGAACATTGCACCCATTAGGTAATTTCTCATCCCTCCCTCCCATCCTACTCTCCTACATTTCCAAGTCTCCAATGTCTATTATTCCACACTCTATGCCCATGTGTAGATATTATTTAGCTCCCACTTATAATTGAGAAAGTGATATTTGACTTTTGGCTTCTGAGTTACAATAATTTCTTTGACTTGGTTCATCATGACCATCGATTGACACCTGTTGGTTAGAACCTTATGCTTCTGAATACCAAACAGCTTTTCATTGCCTACAGATCCTATACTGTATCATGCCATTGTGTCTTTGCACATTCCCTGTGACGATCCCCCTTTCTTCACTTGGTTCTTGCTTAGCCTTCCATACTCCACTTGGACATTAACTTCTCTGTAATATCCTCCCTAAGTTCCTCAGATGAGACAATTGCCTTTCCTTAATGTTTCCATAACATTAAGTTTATCACTGCATTAACACTATGCATTATAATTATCTATTTAAATATTTGTCTCCTTTACTAAATTAAAACTTGTTGAAGGCCCATTATCTACCAGAGTCACAAAGATGTTTAATATTTTTTGTAGAATTATATTTAATAATCATTCAAGTTGGTTCCAATTTTTCCAGAGTTATAAATAATGCTGCAGTAAATAGCTCTGTACAAATGATATGTTTAATTTTTAAATTTTATGATAGATTTTATGATCAAAGATTATTGGGTCTAAAGATATGAACAGTTCTTAAGACTTCAGTAATTTATGTTTGTTATTTTTAATATGTGACAAACTAAGAGGCACCTGTTCAAAACTTTTTACAATGTAAATTTATATTTGGAAGTTTTTGTTATGACATTGACTAATACTTGATGCCAATAATCAATGCCTTTAAGAATTAAAGTTAAACAATTAATTCGTATAGCTACCATAACTAATGTTCTACTTGTAGCCCAATCTCAACATGAAACAATTTAGACTACAATTAAGGCCGGGCACAGTGGCTCATGCCTGTAATCCTAGCACTCTGGGAGGCTGAGGTGGGAGGATTGCTTGAAGCTAGGAACTCAAGACCAGCCTGAGCAAGTGCAAGAGCAAGACCCTGTCTCTATAAAAAATAGAAAAATTAGCCACGCATGGTGGCATGTACCTGTAGTTCTAGCTACTCAAGAGGATGAGGTGGCAGGATCACTTGAGCCCAGGAGTTTGAGGTTGCAGTGAGCTATAATGATGCCACCGCACTCTAGCCCAGGCAACAGAGTGAGATCCTGTCTCAATTAAAAAAAACCCCTACAATTAAAATGTATAGTCACACTTTTTATAATAAAAGATGCAGAATACATGAGTTGCCACTAATGAAACATCAATAGTTTCCTACCATTGGAGAAGGAAAAGCAATTTATCAAATTTTTGGAAATGGCCAGAAAGAAATCCACAGTATTAAAGAAATACATCAAACACAGAAGTTTTCATGAAGCCATCCTAGCCAAAGAAAAACCAAAGATAACATCAAGCTGTATTTTCAACGTATAAAAGTTACTTGTATAATGCTCTTAAGGCAAGGGTTGGCAAACTATGGCTGAGGGCCAAATTCAGCCCACCAGCTATCTGTATAAATGAAGTTTTATTAGAATACATCCACATTCATTCATTTATGTATTATCTATGGCTGGTCTTACACTACAATGGCAGAGTTGAGTAGATGCAACAGAGATCATATGGCCCTAAAATATTTACTATTTGGCCGTTCATAGAAAAATTCTGACAACTCCTGGTCTTAAGTCATTAGAAAAGGAAGCATTTTTTACTACTGTCTTGAAAAAATGCTTATACTAAAGAAAATAAATTACACATAAAATCCATGATTTCTATCAGTATCCTATTTTTTCTCATTTCTTTGGTGGTAGTTCTGATTAACTGTTTTCACTCAAAGACATTCGTCTCCCCAGTCTGCCCTCACCACGGGTTCCTAGTTCTCTTCTTTAGCATATTCTGGTATAGTTGACAATAATAAATCTCCTCTGACCTCATCTGACTCAAATGAAGATGTAAATGGTTCCAGGAAAAAAGAAAAAAGAGATATAAAATGGAAGAACAGTTAGTGGGTAACCAGGCTGGATAAAGTATGCATGCTTTGGGGAATGGTTAATAATTGAGAGTATTGTAGGGAATGGAGGACAATGTGATTAAAACAACTCCATAAGTATTTGAGGAAGAGAGAAAAAATAAAAAGAAGCAAATAAAGTAAAAAGGAAAATCAAAGTATTTTAAAAATATAGAAAATTTACACATTTAAAAAGCATAAAATCTACTAGCATCACTCCTTTAAGGAAGCCTTCTATTTACCTATCCAAACAGGCAAAGAGTCCAGATTTCCCTCCTACTGCACAAAGTACTTTGGGAGCACAGCGAGGTCGTGTCATCAAGACTGTCTGATGAGAGAGTCTATGTTCAGGCATAAAGTGGTACTTTAGGGCTTCATTCAAAAGATGTTTACAAGTGCGATCATCACGAATAAGATGATTTGCTTCATATAGTCTAGTGAGAAACTTAACACTCAACAATGGTAATCGTACACTGTTTAGCAGCTGCGCTAAGTATTTCTGGCGTTCTTGTACATCATACTTGATCCAAGACTCTAATGCATAAAAAACAGTCTCTTCAGTAGCTACATTCAAACAGTCATTGGAAACAATTTCATCCAAATCAGCATGTGTAAGCTCAAAAAATTCTTCAGTCTGGCAAACAGCTTCAAAATTCTGGCATATGTATTTAGTGGCTGCCAAATAAAGGTCGTGACAACCATATGTTTCTGCAAAACGAGAAATTCCAATACAATTACCAGGATCAAGTTGGCTTTCAAGAAATGCACAACATTCTTTCAGGACAAGTTTTATCTGGAGGAGGTTTGCTGCTGGCAG
The DNA here is from genome assembly GCF_020740605.2 of Lemur catta. Lineage (NCBI taxonomy): Eukaryota > Metazoa > Chordata > Mammalia > Primates > Lemuridae > Lemur > Lemur catta. The sequence continues at coordinate 48,792,930 of NC_059128.1, read as the reverse complement.
GAGAGATTCAACTGTATCCTGAGAAATAAAAACAGTCCCTGTATAGGCATACTCCACAATAGCCTGAAGAGCAGTTTCATCAATGCACTGAAACTCAACTTCACTGTTCTCTTTTTCAGAAAGGTTTCCAGTGAACATAGCTTTGAAATACGGGCTGATGCTGGCAAGTACCACTTTGTGAGCATGAATTTTAACATCACCTACTCGAAGAATGATGTCACAGAGTTCGTGATGCTGGCGAAGAAGATTCAAGCCCTGTAGAAGTTGTTCAGAATGTAAGTGGGTTAAATTAGCAAGCATGTAGGTCGGGGATGTGTGGTCCATCTACAGAAAAACAAAAAGCATGCACAGTTATTTCAAAATAATCTTGACAATATGATTCCGTTTTTCAAACAGTAGAAAATAAATCATCTTTGTTATTTATTTGCCTATTCATTGGTTTTTAAATACTTCATACTAAATAGTAGAACTAGAGGCTTTTAGAGTAAGAGGAGATTTAACTCTTTATAGAAGGGCACATAATTCAACTCCTTTATTAGAGATATTAAAATGGAGGCCTAAAAGCTTACTTGATATACCCCAAACCATAACGGTCTCTAGGCAATGAACTTTTGGATGAGAACTCTACCAACTCTTTCATTCTGTTTCCCTTCATTAAATTCAAGTCATGAGCTATCACTGACACAAAATGCAAATGTGGGGTGGGGTGGGGGAGAGGAAACTTGCTTAAAGTAAAATTAGTTTTCAAACAATACTAGCTATTTGCCAACTGATGGATGCTTTAATTTAAATTTCATGTTAACGCAAACACTTTACCCAAAAAGTCAATAATTGCTTTGATAGAGAATGCTGAATTTAACGAATTGACTGTCAATTCATCCAAAAACAACAACAAAATTATTGTGAACAGAATCCAAGGTTCTATAGTGAAGGCAATAAGGCTAACTTACTGATCTACACCACAGCCACTCAACTATTGATCCTTAATTTAGATCATGCCCACTCAATCTACTTGCCCCTTTGTGTTTCTGGAAGATTAAAAAGAATAAAAATAAGAGAGAAGAAAAGGAATAAGAAGGAAAAGAAAGAAAGCAGAATGACAATAAAGACGGTGGTAGGCTGAATACTGGTTCCCCTAAAGACATTCACACGCTAATCCACGAAACCTGTGAATGTTACTTCATATGGCAAAAAAGAACATTGCAGATATAATTAAGGATTTTGAAGTGGGGGGGATTATATTGGATTACCCAGGTGGGCCCAAAATACAATCAACATGTACCTTAAAAGAAGGCAGAGGGATCTGCCGTAACAGAAGAGCAAGAAAAAAAGAAAAAAGAAAAGAAAAAAAATATTAAAAAAACAAAAAAGGTGGCAGAGGGAGATTTGACAGAGACAGAAGAGGAGGTCATGTGACTACAGAGGCAGAGAATGGAGTGCTGCAGCCACAAACCAAGGAATGCTAGCAGCCATTGTAAGTTGGAAAAAGCAAGAACAGATTCTCCCTTAGAGCCTTAAAGGAAGCATGGCCCTGCCACTTTAATTTTAGCCCACTAATATTAATTTCAGACTTCTGGCCTCCAGAACTGTGAGAAAACACATTTCTGTTGTTTTCAGCAACTGAGTTTGTGATAATTTGTTACAGCTGCCATAAAAATTAATACATGGATATTTCAAAATGGATTGTAGCAGTTAGTTAGAATAGACAAAAGTAACATAGGACATCTATACAATGTAAGCTGCTTCCTCCCTGTCTCACTCACACTTTAAACAAAGGTTATAGGGATAACAAAAAAAAAGTAGATTTGGTTTTTATCACAAAAGTGTTACCAAATTAAACATTTTGGACACTATTAAATATTAACAATATAAGTACTGGCAGGACCTGGAAAGTTTAGCACTTCATTCCTGTGCATTTCTATGTGGAAAAAATACCAATATTGAAACTTTTATCTTTGTCAAGAACCTCATCATTTGACACTTGTTTAACACTGCATTTTAAGTCAGTTAGCATATTATGTTAATATGGCCACCTTACAGCTGATATCAGCCTCCACTTCTGATCTCTCCAAATAATCCCACATACATCTTCTAGTACAATTCTCAAGCATTATTTCAATCAGGGTATGAACAAGTCTCAAGAAATTTCTAGGTCTTCCAGTAGGTACATTATTCCAGAACAAAATACATACTGGTAAGAAGACAGCAATCAGAAAGCAGAAATTTGGGTCTGGGTATGTTCTGTTACTTATATAGAATTGATGTTTTTAACCTGTTTAACTTCTTTTAGCCTCAGTTTTATGGAAAAGTTAATAAGTAGACTAAAAAGTGATGAAAAAGAGGAAAGGCAAGTAGATATAGAAAATAAGTAATGGGGTAGTTACTTTACATCTAGTTAACTTTATCTTTTCTCACCTTCATTTTCCTTATCTGCAAAATGAGATCATAATAATATCTGAACTATATGCCTCACAAGGTTTTTGAGGGTCAAATCAGACAGTGTACATGAAAGCACAATAAACTGTAAGAGTTTTACATGTAGAGTCCTATGGTGAGGCCATAGAGGTATAACAATATCGATGAAGAATACAGATTTGGAAATGTAAGATAATGAGTTTGAGTCCCAACTGGGTCATGTATTATTATGTGGAATTGGTACATTTCTTAATCTAAGTGTTAATTTTTTAATTGACAACATAAGAATACCCCTACTTATCTCAGTTTACATGAAAGTGACTGTGTAAAGCATAAAGTTCCATACAACATGAGGTGCCAGGAGTACGTGTCACTTCACAAAATTGCCTCCTCACATGATCCCCACTTCACATAATTCCCATTCTTTCCCATAATGACCTTTCATTCTAATAATGCTCATGCAATGACAAGAGCTGTCTATAAAACTTGCTGTCTCCCAAATATTTTCTTCTACATGTTAGATTTTCTCTATAATCTTTTTCCTCTAAGTTCCATTCCTCTAATTCAAATTCTCAACAGTCTAAGTCAAAATTAACTTTCCCTGGAAGTCGATAAGCATTTTTGTACTACATTCTTTTACATGCAATTAATTTAGTTATATGTGTTGTTCCGAAAACATACCCCACCTTGACTCTCATTTGTCTAACAAGGAAAATGACAGACTGAAAAGTGAAGAACAAAAAGCATGAAAGGTGAATGGATATGAAAAATAAAAGAAGGGACTGAAAAAGGAGACCTAGCTACTTTGTAAGTTCATATCTCTCTCAAACAATTATGTTCCAAGATATTTTAAAGAGTCTGCTAATGAGATCCATGAATCACTGCCAGTGACACAGGACTAGAGACTGTTTTAAAAAAACAATAGGCCAGGCACAGTGGCTCACACCTGTAATCCTAGCACTCTGGGAGGCCAAGGTGGGAGCACTGCTTGAGGCTGGAGTTGGAGACCAGCCTGAGCAAGAGTGAGACCCTGTCTCTACAAAAACAGAAAAATCAGATGGGAGTGGTGGCGCACGACTGTAATCCCAGCTACTCCAGAGGCTGAGGCAGGAGAATCGTTTGAGCCCAGGAGTTTGAGGTTGCAGTAAGCTGTAATGACGTCACTGCACTCTAGCTGGGGCAACAGTGTGACCCTATCTCAAAAAAAAAAAAAAAAAAAAAAAATCTTAAAAGACCGAATACAACCTCTGAACCATACATGTGTGCGTACCTAGACATTTAGAAAACAACTGGAAATTTGTACACTGACTAGACTATTGATTATATTAATAATCACTGTTATTTTTTGTTGCTGAATAGTGCTATTGTAGTTATGTTTTTAAGAGCTTTTATCTTTTATAAATATATACTGAGATATTTTTAGATGAAATAATATGAAGTCAGGGATTTGTTTCAAAATAATAAGCGATGAAAAAGCTGATAGGAATGATGTCATGAGTTGATAACTATTGAAGTTGGGTGATAGGTACGTGGGGTTCATCATATTATTCTACTTGTATATGTTTTTGAAATTTTGCACAATAAAAAGGTTTTTTGTGAAAAGAAATGAGAATGTAAAGCACTAAACACCGAGTAAGACTTATAGATAAAGAATCTTTTTTTTTTTTTTTTTATTGAGACAGAGTCTCGGCTCTGTTGCCCAGGCTAGAGTGAGTGCCATGGCGTCAGCCTAGCTCACAGCAACCTCAGACTCCTGGGCTTAAGCAATCCTCCTGCCTCAGCCTCCCGAGTAGCTGGGACTACAGACATGCGCCACCATGCCCGGCTAATTTTTTGTATATATTTTTTTAGTTGGCCAGATAATTTCTTTCTATTTTTAGTAGAGACAGGGTCTCGCTCTTGCTCAGGCTGGTCTCGAACTCCTGACCTCGAGCGATCCACCCTCCTCGGCCTCCCAGAGTGCTAGGATTACAGGCGTGAGCCACAACGCCCGGCCAAGAATCTTAAATTCTGAGAGTTTAAGTGAATTAGCAAAATCATACAACTAGTAAGAGGCATCACTGGGATTAGAAAGTTTTCTTAATCTTAGAATAAGAACAATGTTCTCCACACATCACATTTTAAAAATTACAATGCCAAACAACGTTGAGCTGCTTAAAATATTTACTGAACCAATTTGTTGTTACTCTGATAAGTCTAAATTATTCTACGAAAGAACATCTAGAATTTCTTTGTTGAATTGTCATAATGTAACAGGTACTGTTATAAGCTTTTTATATGTATTAATTTCCTTTATTCTCAGAGCAACAATAGGGGACAAGCACTGTTATTATTACTATTCCCATTTTATCGATGAAGCAATTTGAAGCACACAGAAATTAAGTCTAAGGCAAGATTTAAACCTTGGCACTCTGTTTCCAGAATTCTTAAATACTATGTTATACTGCCTCATTTACTATAAGAAGCTCAGAATTTCTTAATACTGTTAAAATTTTAACTCAAACAAGAAACTGAAAGTGTACAGAACAGAACCCAAAAAGGAGAGATCATTCAGACACACACACACACACACACACACACACACACATCCCCATCAAATAAAAATATATCAGGGCTTTAAAATGAAATAAAGAAGGACCCATAGAATAATCATTCCCTTCCATTATTCATGTAATAACAGATTTGATATAGCAGGGTCACTCACATCCCTGCCATATTTTTTTGTTCTTAATTTTTTTTACCCTAAAACAAATACTTAAGAGCACAATGGCCGATGCCTGTAATCGTAGCACTTTGGGAGGCCAAGGCAGGGGGATGGGAGTTCGAAAGCAGCCTGAGCAAGAGTGAGACACCGTTTCCACAAAAAATATAAAAATTAGCCAGCCATGGTGGTACTCATCTGTAGTTCCAGCTGCTTGGGAGGTTGAAGCAGGAGGATTGCTTGAGTCCAGGAGTTTGAGTTTGCAGTGAGCTATGATGATACCCCTGCACTCTAGCATGGGAGACAGAGCAAGACTCTGCGGAAACAAAGAGAAAGGAAAGAAAGGAGAGGAAGGAAAGAAAGGAAAGGAAGGAAAGAAGGAAGGAAGGAAGGAAGGAAGGGAGGGAGGGAGGGGAAAGGAAGGAAGGAGAGGGAAGGAAGAAAGAAAGACGAAACGAAAAGAGAGAAAGGGAAAAAAAGAAAAGAAAAAAGGAAAGGAAAGGAATATTCTAAATCTAGGTAACTGAATTCGTCAATATTGAATAAATAAGATCTATATGAAAAGTTTTAACAAGGTAATAGTATTGTACTTCACTTCTAATCATTTTCTTATTGTATCAATATCCACAATATACAAATAATGGTAGATGAAATTAAAATAAAATCAAACTTTTCCATAGTCTACAGTAATTTCACAATTTTAGGTTCTGAAACCAAGATAATAAACGTCAAGCTGTGAGCTTAGGAGACGGGTGTGGAACCTGTGGCCTTAAAGCAAAACATGACCTTCTAGGTCCTTAAGGACAGTCTTTTGACTGAATCTAAATTTTGCAGAAACAATCTTTTTATTAAAAGGGGTGCAGCAGAGAAAGAGGAAGCTTTTCTTGCCTCCTTTCATGCTTAAAAACTAAGATTCTTGAAATCAAAAGGCCACAGGTTCCCCATCCCTAGTAGGATCTACTTAATTGACACCTAAGCTACAAAGCAGTGTGTTGAAATCAGTTGGGAGGCAATTATCTGCCAACATATAAATACAGAGCACAACCAGAGTAAATAGTGAAGAGAAATGAGGATTGCTTAAAAACAAAAATTCAAACAGACACATTTCTGTAAAAAGCATGATTTATGAAATTAGTTAAGTATTTTATAAACTGCTCTTTCCTTAAATTTCTTTCCCACAGTTCAATTTTCCTCACAGTAGAATTCAACAAATGATGGTATATAATTTCACCAGTGAGCCTATGGAACAAGTAGGCATATTTTCCTTTTCTCTGAGATTGACTTTTACTATATCTGGACAAACAAAAGGAAAATTACAAGGCTGTAATAACTGAATCACCATTATCATGGATTAAGAAATAATATAGATAACACAAGTCCCCAAAGCCATTACTACATCCAGTAAAAGCTCTAAGTTACATAATTAACCCCTGTGCACTGAAAAACTGGTGCACTGAAAAACTGGTTACAACAGATGTGAAATCCTGTTAACTTATACAGATTTGTGTTTAAAATGCAATACAAATTGGAGTTTTGTTGAAAATTATAGTTTTGACTCAGGACAGAAATGTGCAATGGCTTTGTAACATAAACCTAAGTAGATGAAAATATATCACCGATATACATCAAGAAAACCTATTTAATCCTATATATAAAAAAATCAGTTTATAATTTCTTAACCTTATTAAAGCATTGATTCAAATAAGAAATTAAAAAGGTTTAGAATAGAAGCCCCAAAAGGATAGATTAAAATATATATAATCAAATAATAATCAAAGATATGAATAATAATGGGAAAATTTAATTTTATCCTATAGTTTCAATGCTCTCTCCCACCAAAATTTTCCCAAACCTCTAAGCAAATACCTAAGTTGACTAACTTTTACTTTCTTCCTCTGTCCACTCTGCAGTGGAAACACTCATAAAATGTGCCATAGGACAAAAGTAGATGTAACCTAAAAAAATTATTGTGAGGATTAAATGAGTTTATGCTCATAAAGTACCTAGCACAGTGTACGGCACATAACAAACACTCAATAAATGATATTATTATAATTATTTGTTAATAGCACCTTTCATTTGCATAGCATTTTTCACAAGAACTTCTTAAACTACACAAAATCCCTAATAGTTTACAGAATTCACACTGATTTCCAATATTCCTGGATGTCCGTAAAATTTGAGTATGAACACAGAAATATTATAGAGATTCATGCAACGCATTATATATTATGACTGTGGAAATAAAAGATATTTTTAGGGAAGTTCAGGTCAAAAAATTAATGTATGTATCACACACATTTCTATTATCCATTAACTAAACTCTTGAAATTATTAAAAATTTTAACTTGTTTTACCTGAATTTGCAATTTTCAATGTATCCTTAACTACTTCCTTTCAACTTTCTGATGTGTATTAATAATATACCAAATAGTGTATCCCACTGTTCTGGAATTTGATTAAAAATTTCTATCCTATTTATATCTATGATTAAATATAAAAGGCTTTTCTAGTTAATAAACAGAGGATCACTAGAATTCAAAAGTAAATTTTTTAAAAAATCTGCTTTGTAGGCCAGGAGGGGCACCTATAATCCTAGCACTTTGGGAGGCTGAGGTGTGAGGATTGCTTGAGGCCAGGAGTTCTAGACCAGCCTGAGCAAGAGTGAGACTCCGTATCTACAAAAAATAGAAAAAGTAGCTGGGCATGGTGGTGCATGCCTGTAGTCCCAGCTACTCAGGAGGCTGAGGTGGAATGATTGCTTGACCCTAGGAGTTTGAGGTTGCAGTGAGCTATGATGATGTCACTGCACTCCAGCCTGGGCAAAAGAGTGAAACCCTGTCTCAAAAACAAACACAAAACCCCGCTTTATAACAGAAGTAAACAGACGACATTTATGTTCCACAAAATAACCCTAAAAGATAATCAGTAACTTAAGTGATACCAATGAAGTCCCATTTCCTAAATATCCACCATGTAGACTAATGCATCTTCCAAGTACTCACCAAGGAGACAAAAAGTAACAGACATAAAATAAATTGGAATCTGTAACATATTGTAATGTACAGAAACCTGAGGCGAAGACAGGTCAAAAGAAGACTTATCTTGCTTTGTTCCCAGGAAAAGGGCATAACTGCTTGATTTAAGTACCCAGGTTCCTTGAAAAGCATTCTTTATAGAGAGAAGGGATAATTCTTCTAACCATAATTTTGATGAAGAAATACCATTCAAGACTTTCCAAGTTTCTTTTCTTTGATTTCATGATTACCACACAACCTCTAGTTATTTATTTATTTGGCTTCCCAAATTATTAGATACAGGAAAGAGTCCACTGGATTTTCAGTTCTCCTAGAAAGGCTTATCTTCTATTCCAACAGAAATTGGCATTCTAATGTGTACATTCCAATGTATACATCATTCTCTTGTTTAGTTTGAATTTGGGTTCCTCAAGTCTGAGCATGCAAGAGTAAAAGTATACATTTGAGTTTCTTAGGTTGGAAATAGCAGAACCAGACACTCTTTCTCATCGACAACTGCTACAATCATCATGGTTAACCTGCCCCTAAAATGAAACACTCTAGCCAAACCAAATTTAGGTAGATCCATTTCAACACCAAAATGACTAATTAACATGAAAGTAACAACCCAGAATTTAAACCAAAACACAGGATGCATGTTTACACAGTTTTATTTACATGAATACTTTATTCTCCAAAGAAAAAAGAAACCTATGATATTCAAACTGTACTTTAAGGCAAAGTCCAGAAATTATTTTTGAACTTGCATCGGCCATGAACATTATTTATAAAGTGGTTTGGCATACATGGCTGGATTATTCCTAGACTTTAAAAAGCTTTTAAGGCCGGGCGAGGTGGCTCACGCCTGTAATCCTAGCACTCTGGGAGGCCGAGGCGGGCGGATCGCTCGAGGTCAGGAGTTCGAGACCAGCCTGAGCAAGAGCGAGACCCCGTCTCTACTAAAAATAGAAAAGAAATTATAGGGACAGCTAAACACACACACAGACACACACACACACACACACATAGAGAGAGAGAAAAAATTAGCTGGGCATGGTGGCACATGCCTGTAGTCCCAGCTACTTGGGAGGCTGAGGCAGGAGGATCGCTTAAGCCCAGGAGTTTGAGGTTGCTGTGAGCTAGGCTGACGCCACGGCACTCTAGCCCAGGCAACAGAGTGAGACTCTGTCTCAAAAAAAAAAAAAAAGCTTTTACGAAACCCACCTAATGGGTACAATGAACACTATCTGGGGTGATGGGCACATTTATAGCCCTGAGTCAAGTCTTATATCAAAAGCAACTGTACCCCCTTAATATTTTGAATTAATTAATTAATTAAAAGTATTTAAAAGACATCCCCTCTGGTACAGAGCAGGGTAGGAATCCTTGCATTTGAAGTGTATGAATTTGGGACTTCAAATTATAACTCAAACTTTTCTCACTGGCTCATTCAAAAATAATTGTGTTATTCCTTCAAAAAAATCCTTTTTCCACAAACCAATGCATTTAGCCTCACACTAGAACTCCAACTCTTCAGTTGTGTCCGCTTAAGTTTCATTTCTGAGAAGGAGAAAATGTCCACCAAATTCTCAGTCTAAAACAAAGAAATGTCTATTATCATTTCTAAATCCACAGGGCAGAATTCTCTTAGGACCGTGACGCCAAGAACTCCCACCGCAACTGAAACCGTCTTTGCAATCTGTCTCCAGGAGACTTGAAAGGCTGCAGAGCCGCAGGAGGATCCTGCCGGGAGCTTGGGGGGAGGGGGCGGGGCGAAGGGGTGAGTCCCACAGAAGAACGACATTAGGAAGACTTTGAGAACGCATAAGGGAGAGGCAGTTAGCTACAGGGACAAATAGACTTATCTTCAGATTATGTACGTTTTAAAGAGAACTCAGAATGACGGGAGTAAGGAAAAGTGACAGAAAACCATTAACGCTCCACAGCCGGAGGGTTAAGAGAAGTAGAAAAGGGAGAGAAGGGGGAGGAGAACGGGGAGGGTGAGGGCCCAAAAGACCAGGAACTGAAAAAGAGTACCCGATCTATGATTTTGGCCTTGGTCCGGATCTTCTGTCTCAGCACAAGCAGGAGGAAAGGATCGCACTTATTCAGGATTGGGGAGAAACACATTTACAAGGTAACAAGCCCTGCACAAGAAGATGTCGCCTCTTCCCACCTGCTCCGTTCATTCCTTTACCTCTCATTCTAGCACCAGCAGCATTCGGGAAAAACTCTGCCAAAGCCTGCACCGCTGGAAGACAGCAAAAGGAAAATACCTGAGTCCCAGGAATCACTCCAGCAGAGACAGGAGGAGGAGTTGTGGACAACTGGAGGCTGGGCAGGATCCTCACTAGCTCTGGTCAAACCCCAACTCTCACGGGTGGGGCGGGGAACTTCCGCCCGGAGCAAGGAGAGCGTCACTTCCGCCTACTGTTTTCACCCCGCCTCTCCTTCTGCGCTTTAGCAACGTTCTCAACGTTTTGACTTCCTCTTCCAGCCGACTTTTGCCTAGTAGTTCCATTTGACGTGGACTACATGGCCCAGCATTCACCACGGCAGGTTTATTTCCGGGTCAAGAGGTCCGCGCTGGGTGCATCACCATGGAAGCGATCGGTTTGGTCACGTGGTGCCCCTGGTTACGCCCGGTGGCTGCTGTGGGGGTCTGAGGCTCAGACGGGGGCCATTTTGCCTAACGCTCCCTGCCGGAGTCGGGGGCGGCCTGGCAGCTCGGTGAAACTGGTCTTTTTCCTCTTCTGCAGCGTAGGGCTTGGAGACGAACTGGAAGACTGGGCTCCATCGAGCCCTTTGGAGACGGCAATGGTTCCTTCCCGCCACCACCACCTGACGACCCTTGATGGCGGCTGCGCCCTCTGCGCTGCTTCTGCTGCCACCCCTTCGAGCTCTCTGTGCTTATCGCCTCCAGAGCCGCAATCTTCCTTCCGCCACAGAGACTGATGATAGTCGAGTTGGGGACACTATGAGAGGAGAAAAAAACTACTACTGCCGTGGAGCTGCGGGAGACCACAGTTCCTGTACGCCTACACCTTTGCCTCTGGCCTCGGCCCTCTTGATGCCGGCGGAGGCAGTGTCAAGTAGCAGGTCTGGGTCTGGGGGCGCTTTGTCAGGGGGAGATGAAGAGGAGACTCGGCTCCTTCAGCTCCTGCGGACGGCTCCGGATCCTTCCGAGGCCTTCCAGGCTTTGCAGGCTGCTTTGCCGCGGCGGGGCGGGCGACTTGGCTTCCAACGACGCAAGGAAGCATTGTATCGGGCGCTGGGCCGAGTGCTTGTGGAAGGAGGTAGTGATGAGAAGCGACTCTGCTTGCAACTTCTCTCGGACGTTCTCCGGGGTCAGGGGGAGGCAGGCCAGCTGGAAGAGGCCTTTAGCTTAGCTCTTCTGCCTCAACTGGTAACCTCCTTACGAGAAGACAATCCAGCCTTGCGGAAAGATGCGCTGCAGATCCTGCACGTATGTCTGAAACGTAGTTCTGGACAGGTGTTGAGAACGCTTATACAGCAAGGACTGGAAAGTAACGATGCCCGCCTTAGAGCTTCCACAGCACTACTCCTCCCTATCTTGCTTACTCCTGAGGATTTGTTGCTTGGCCTGGATCTCACCGAGGTGGTAATATCCCTAGCCCGAAAGCTTGTTGATCAGGACGTAGAAGAAGAATCTGAGACAGCTTTCTCTGCACTTCAACAAATTGGGGAGCGACTTGGCCAAGACAGGTTTCAATCCTATATCTCTCGCCTGCCCTCTGCCCTGAGGAGACATTACAATCGCCGCTTGGAGTCCCAGCTTGAAAGTCAGGTTCCCTATTATTTGGAACTTGAAGCCTCTGGATTTCCTGAAGATCCCCTTCCCTGTGCTGTGACTTTTTCCAGCAGCAATCTTAAATTTGGGATTATTCCTCAGGAGCTGCATTCAAGATTGTTGGATCAGGAAGACTATAAGAACCGGACTCAGGCCGTTGAAGAACTAAAGCAGGTGCTGGGAAAATTTAACCCTAGTTCTACTCCTCATTCTAGTCTTGTTGGTTTCATTAGCTTGCTATATAATTTGTTAGATGATTCTAACTTCAAAGTGGTCCATGGAACGCTTCAGGTCCTGCATTTACTGGTTATTCGCCTTGGAGAGCAGGTACAACCATTCTTGGGACCCGTTATAGCAGCTTCTGTCAAAGTTCTGGCAGACAACAAGTTGGTAATCAAACAAGAGTACATGAAAATCTTCCTCAAGCTAATGAAGGAAGTAGGTCCTCAACAGGTGCTTTGTTTACTCCTGGAACATCTCAAACATAAGCATTCCAGAGTGAGAGAAGAGGTGGTGAACATTTGCATTTGCTCCCTGCTGACCTATCCCAGTGAGGATTTTGACTTACCCAAACTGTCTTTTGATCTTGCCCCAGCTCTTGTAGATAGCAAACGCAGGGTACGACAAGCAGCTCTAGAAGCTTTTGCTGTGTTGGCATCATCAATGGGCTCAGGTAAAACCAGCATTCTTTTCAAAGCTGTGGATACTGTTGAACTACAAGATAATGGAGATGGAGTGATGAATGCTGTACAGGCCAGATTGGCTAGGAAAACCCTACCAAGGCTAACAGAACAGGGATTTGTAGAATATGCAATACTCATGCCATCTTCTGCCCAGAGTATGTCAAGCCATTTGGCACATGGAGCAGATACAGACTGGCTTTTGGCTGGTAACAGAACTCAGAGTGCACACTGTCACTGTGGAGACCACACAAGGGATAACATGCAAATTTATGGATCTTACAGTCCAACTATCTGTACCCGAAGGGTATTAAGTGCAGGCAAAAGAAAAAATAAATTACCATGGGAAAGTGAGCAGCTTGGAATCCTGGGAGAAAGCCAGCCCTCCAATTCCAAAGATATGGAACAGGTATGCTTCTCTAATTTCCTTGAGTTGAAATTGAAGAATTTAAAATAAAAATACTCCTGTAATGACTTAAGGGTGAGGCTGCATGATGGTTGTTATGCTTTGTTTCCAGTCAATTTGAATGCTGATGTGAGTATTCGTTATAATGGTACAGGTCACAGAGGACCATTTAATAGGCTTATTGCTGGATGTATTTGATTAAGTTTGAGGCACAGTGTGAAATAGATAATATCTGTATTTCAGTTTTAGTTTGTTACTTTGGAATGTCAGTTCATACAACAAATGCTGAATTGCCTCCTCAGTGCCGGATAAAGAGCTAAGTTCTGAGAATACAATTCCACACAGTATAGGGAAAAGGTCAGACCTGTGAACTGGTAATTAACAAATTTGTTAAGTGCTAAATAGAAATATAAACAGAGTCCATTGGGGATACTGAAGATAAGAAAAATAATTCCACTAGAAAAGTCAAAACATTCAGAGAAGATGGGACATTAGAACTGAGACTTTTCCCTTAATGTTTTTATTTTAAAAATTACAAATCTACCAGTAATTTAAGAATACATGGCTGCCCATATACTTCATCTGTATTTGCCAGTTGTTAAATTCTTGCGGGTATTTGCTCTAAATTTGCTGACCCATTTGAAAGTAAATTGCAGATATCTTGACATTTCATTCCTAAATATCTTGGCATATATCTCCTAAGAATAACATTCTCCTTTATAACCATAATGCCATTTTCACACCTCAGAATATCAGTAGTAATTCGGTAATATATAACAGACAGCCTGTATTTACATTTCGTCAGTTGTCCCCAAAATATGTTTTATATTTTTTGTTTTACCTTTATCATCCAGGATCCAGTTGAGAGGTTCATGATAGTTAATGTCTCTCTCTCTTTTTTTTTTCTTCTTTTGACACAGTCTCCCTCTGTTGCCCAGGCTACTGTGCTGTGGCATTAGCCTAGCTCACAGCAACCTCAAACTCCTGAGTTCAAGCAATCCTCCCTTCAGCCTGCCCGGTAGCTGGGACTACAGGCGTGTGCCACCATGCCCAGCTAATTTTTTCTTTTTTAGTTGCCTGGCTAATTATTTTTCTATTTTTTTTTTTTTATTAGAGACAGGGTCTCGCTCTTGCTTAGGCTGGTCTTGAACTCCTGACCTCGATCTATCCTTCTGCCTCAGCCTCCCAGAGTGCTAGGATTACAGGCATGAACCACTGGCCTGGCCTTAATGTCTGTTTTATCTAGAATAATATCCCCACCTGTTGTTTCTTTTTTTCCCCCTTGACATTGACTTTTTTTTTAAAGAGTTTGGGGTAGATGTTTTGCACAGTGTTTCACATTTTAAATTTATCTGATTGTTTCCTTGATTAGATTGAAGATAAACATTTTTAGCAAAAATATTACATAAGAGATAGGTATATATTACATAGGAGATATGTAATGTGAACTTAACAATATGTCACATCATTGGGCAAATAATATCAAGTTGTCCCACATTATGATTCACTGGGCAAGTAATGATTGATATTATTTGTCCAATGATCTGATGCTTAATTTTATAATTGGTTAAGATGGTGATGGCCAGGTCTTTCCATTGTGAAGGTATATTTTCCACTTTATAATTAGCTTATATAATCTGTAGGATGAGACTTTGAGACCCCATGAATACCCTAACAACCTTTCACCCACTATTTTTAGTGTCCACTGATGATCTTTACCTGTATCATTTATTGCACTGGGAACTACAAAAAGGGTAATTTTAAAAGAAATTCTAATATTTCTTCTATATTACCTGGAACTCTTTTTTTCTTCTATGTGCAATATTAATAATTAAGTACATCTTAACTTTTCAATACTAAAAATATTTTAATGTTTTTGATGCTGATATTGTCCCAAATTTGACCAGTGGCTGGCTCCAAAGTCCTTTTGACATCACTCTTTAGTTTTTGAGTACTTTTTTAACTTTAAACATAGCATGATGCCCAGACTTAGCTTGTATTCTTCTTGCTCCAGACCTGGAACATCCATTTTTCAAAAGTGTTGGTACTGCTTTTTTCGTGGAGAGTGGTATTTAAAAACCGAAATCTGGGTATAGATTTGCTCATTGCTGTTTCTTCCCATTGTGGATTGGCCCTTTCATTGGACAGAACCAGGAAGTACCAGATTTTTGGTTTTTTTTTTTTATGAATTCATACTAATTCCTCCAATTAAAATCCAGCCTTACAGGATTCTTCCTTATCTTCCTTTATTCCATATTTGAATCTCCCTTCTCTCAAAATAAAACCCTGGTTCCCAGCATTGATCATATTTATTCATATGCAGTATCCTACAATATACAAAAAAATTACTAGACCAATAGCACAACCACCAACTACCTACTAAATAAAGTTCAAGATTTATTTACAGTTTTTTGTATTTAGAATTATTCAGAGTTTTTTATATTCAAACTTTTCTTAATTTTTTATCTGAGTGATTATTATTCAGACAGTGTGATGAAGGATGAATAGAAGTTTGTTAAGTGTGGTTGGGTCCCAATGAATTTCAGACTGAAGGAACAACATGTTCAAAAACACTTAGCAAATTAATAAGAGAATGGAAGTTTTTGCCCAGTTGACACAAGGGATCTAGTGGGAAATTGCAGATATTGGAGATGTAGGTAGGAGTAAAGTATGCAGATCATATTTTGCAAATAATGAGTTTGGACTTTTGTAATAGACCTGAAGTGGATGGAGGTGAACTAAGTGTTCTCTATGGTTCCTTTTTATTCCAAAATTTGTAGATTTTTTTTGTACTAATTTACAGATTTATATAATCTGGTTATATGGTTATTCTCATGTATTGTAAACCTTACCTGGCAGTAAATGATTTTCTGTAAGCATTGATCTTGTGGCTTGTTATGCGTCATGTCTAAGATGTCAGTGTATATTTATTAAGAAGATTCTGGTGCTGGCCTAAATAACAAGAACCTGAAAATAAGTGCATTTCTGAAATGCTAGCATAGACATATTTTGCTTTTGAAAGATGCTGTGGTGAAATTAAAACATAACCCAGAAATCAAGTTATAATTACTTGCTTAGAAATGGTCTGTAGAGAAGCTACATTGGAAACTATCTTAATGGAGGACAGGGGGTGAATATTTACATATTTTTATGTGTGTAGTTTTTAAAAATATATATATACATATATATTTTTTAATTAATAAACTTTATTTTTTTAGAGCAGTTTTAGGTTCAAAGCAAAATTGAAGAGAAAGTTACAGAAAGTTCCTGTCGATACACAGGAATAACCTGTCCCATTACATCCTATACCACAGATGTATATTTGTTATAATCAATGAACCCACATTAACATATCATAATCACCCAAAGTCTATAGTTTACATTAAGGTTCACTCTTGTACATTCTATGGGGTTCTGGCAAATGTATCTGTCTTGTATCCACCATTATAGTATCATACAGAATAATTTCACTGTCCTAAAAATCTGTGCTCTGCATATTCATCCTTCCCTCCCACATCCTACCCCTACCCTCTAGCAACCACTGATCTTTTTTCTTTCTCCATAGTTTTGCCTTTTCCAGAATGTCTTATAATTTGAATCATATCAGTATGTAGCCTTTTCAGACTGACTTTTTTCATTTAGTAGTATACATTTAAGTTTTCTATGTCTTTTTGTCGCTTGATAGCTCATTTCTTTTTATTTAATAGTACTGAATAATATTTTGCTGTCTGGATGTACCACAGTTTATTTATCCATTTACCTACTGAAGGACATCTTGGTTGCTTCCAAGTTTTGACAATTATGACTAAAGCTGCTATAAACATCTGCGCACATGTTTTGTGTGAAAATAAATTTTCAGTTAATTTGGGTAAATACCAAGGAGTGTGATTACAGGATCATATGTTAACAGTATGTTTAGTTTTGTAAGAAATTGCCAAATTATATTCCAAGGTGCCTGTACCATATTGCATTCCCACCAGCAATAAATGAGAGTTCTTCTTGTTCCACATCTTCATCAGTATTTGTGTTGTCAGTGTGTAGTGGCATCTCATTGTTTTAATTTACAATTCCCTAAAGACAAATGGTGAACATATTTTCATATGCTAACTTGCCATCTGTATATTTTCTTTGGCGAATTATCCGTTAGGGTGTTTTGTCCATTTTTTAATCAGGTTTTGGTTTTTTTTTTAAATTGTTCAGTTTTAAGAGTTCTTTGTATATTTTGGATAGCTGTCCTTTATCAGATGTATCTTTTAAAAATATTTTCTTCCAGTCTGGGTCTTGTCTTCTCATTCACTTGACATTGACTTTCTCAGAGCAGAAGTGTTTAAATTTTAATGAAGTCCAGTTTATCAGTTCTTTCTTTCATGGATGGTATCTTTGGTGTGGTATCTAAAAAGTCATCACCATGCTGAAGGTCATCTAGGTTTTCTTCTATGTTGTCTTCTAGACATTTTATAGTTTTGCATTTACATTTAGTTCTATGATTTGTTTGGAGTTAATTTTTTCTTAGGGTGTAAGTTCTATGTCTAGATTAATTTTTTTACATGAGTATATCCAGTTGTTCCAGCACCATTTGTTAAAAATACTGCCTTTGCTCCATTGTATTGCCTTTGCTCATTTGTCAAAGATCTGCTGACTGTATTCATGTTGGCCTGTTTCTGGGCTCTCTATTCTGTTCCATTTATTCCATTTGTCTATTTTTACCTGTACCACATTGTCTTGATTACTGTAGCTTTATAATAAGTCTTGTAGTTCTGTAGTGTCAGTCCTCCAACTTTGTTCTTTCATTCAATATTGAGTTCACTCTTCTGGGTCTTTTGTCTCTCTATATAAACTTTAGAATCAGTTTGAAAATGTCCACAAAATAACTTGCTGAGATTTTGGTTGGGATAACATTGAGTCTATTATACATCAAGTTGGGAAGAACTGACATATTGACAGTATTAACACTTCCTATCCAAGAACATAAATTATGTTCATTTATTTAGCTGTTTGATATATTTCATCAGAGTTCCGTACTTTTCCTTGTATAGATCTTGTACATATTTTCTTAAACTTATACCTTTGTAATCCCATTCTTGTGTATATTAATGTAAATGGGAGTGTGTTTTTTATTTCAAATTCCACTTGTTCATGGCTGTCTTATAGGAAAGCAGTTGACTTTTTTTTTTTTTTTGGTAGAGACGGTCTTGCTGTTGCCAGGCTGGTCTTGAACTGGCTTCAAGTGATCCTCCCACCTCAGCTTTCCAAAGTGCTGGGATTGCGGCATGAGCCACCATGCACAGTTGACATTTGTACATTAACTGTGTGTCGTGCAAGTTTGTTATAATCAGTTATTAGTTCCAGGAGCTTTGTTTTGTCAATTCTTTTGGACTTCCTCATAGACAATCATATCATCTGTGAACAAAGACAATTTTATTTTTTCCTTTCCTTATTGCATTAGTTTGGACTGACAGTATGATGTTGAGAAGCAGTAGTGAGGGGGGGGGCATCCTTGTCTTGTTCCTTATCTTAGTGGGAAAGTTTCAAGTTTCTCACAATTAAATATAAATGTAAACTATAGGTTTTATGATAGATGTTCTTATCAAGTTGAGAAAATTCTCCTCTATTCCTAGTTTGCTAAGAGTTTTCATGTATGGTGTCAGACTTTGTCAGATGCTTTTTCTGCATCTGTTAATACAATCGTGATTTTTTTTTTTCTTTAGCCTGATAATGTGATGGATTACATTAGTTGACTTTCAAATGTTGAACCAGGTTGGCATACCTGGGATAAATCCCACTTGGTGATGGTGTAGTGGTCCTTTTATACATTGTTGGATTCAGTTTGCTAATATTTTGTTCAAGATGTTTGTATCTTTGTTCATGGGAGATATTGGTCTGTAGTTTTCTTATAATGTCTTTGTTGGTTTTGGTATTAGAGTAATGCTGGCCTGATAGAATGAGTCAGGAAGTATTTCCTCTACTTCAGTCATCTGAAAGAGATTGTAGAAAATTGGTATAATTTCTTAAATGATTAGTAGAATTCACCAGTAAACCCATCTGAGTCTTGTGCTTTCTGTTTTTGGAGGTTATTAATTATTTATTCAGTTTCTTTAGCGATATAGGCCTAGTCAGATTATCTGTATCTTCCTGTGTGAGTTTTGGTAGATTGTGTCTTTCAAGGAATCGGTCCATTTCATCTAGGTTACCCAATTTGTGAACATAGAATTGTTTTTTTTTTTTTTTTTTCTTGAGACAGAGTCTTACTCTGTTGCCTAGGCTACAGTGCCGTGGCGTCAGCCTTTCTCACAGCAACCTCAGACTCCTGGGCTCAGGCAATCCTCCTGCCTCAGCCTCCCGAGTAGCTGGGACTACAGGCATGCACCGCCATGCCCGGCTAATTTTTCTATATATATTTTTAGCTGTCCGTATAATTTCTTTCTATGTTTAGTAGAGATGGGGTCTCACTCTTGCTCAGGCTGGTCTCGAACTCCTGAGCTCAAATGATCCGCCCACCTCAGCCTCCCAGAGTGCTAGGATTACAGGCGTGAGCCACCGCGCCTGGCCAGAATTATTAATAATATTTCTTTATTCTTTTAATGTCCATGCAATGTTCTGTCTTTCATCTCTAATGTTAGTAATGTGTCTTCTCTTTTTCTTGGTTGAGTTGACCAGAAATTTATCAATTTTATTGATCTTTTCAAAGAACCAACTTTTGGTTTTGTTGATTTTCTCAGATTTCCTGTGTTCAGTTTCATTCATTTCTGTGCTAATTTTTATTATTTTTTTTCTCCTGCTTACTTTGGATTTAATTTGCTCTTCTTTTTCTAGTTTCCTAAGGTGCAAGCTTAGATGTTTGATTTAAGATTGATCTTTCTTTTCTAATATATAACTAAATACATCATAGACTTATGACTAGACTTAGGAAGCCTTAAAAGGACGAAGTTAAATAGGGGGAGATGTGAATTTTTTGTGAAGGAAGATGGACTATTCTAGTTGAATTTGGAGACTACTGGGATGTGAAAAGAATTGCAAATGTAGATTCTGAAAGTATACTGAGATGTAATTACTGACACTGTGAGAATGGGTGGGTTCTCCAATGGATATAGAGCAAGAGCAGAGAGCTTAGGACCAAATCTTGGTATACAGCCCATTTAGGGAATAGGAGTAGTAGATACAATCAAATAAGGCAAAGAGAAAATATGTCTAAGGGTTGGAAGAGAACCAAGAAAGAACAAGGTTTAGAAGCTAAGTGGAAGAAGAAGTGATCAGAACTGTTAAATGCAGACAGAGCTTGAGGAGAATGAAAACTGAAAAAGCATCATTTATTCTTATGTATTATATCCTACTACTTATAAAATAATTTTTAAGGTACTTTTCTCTTAGTTTTATCTTTTTTTTCACTTTTTTTCTTGACACATAATAATTGTACATATTCATGAAGTACATGTTACATCTTGATACAGGCACACAACATACAATGATCAAATCAGGGTAACTGGGACATGATTCACCTGAAACATTCATCATTGCTTTACGTTGGGAGCATTTGAAAACTTCTAGCTATTCTGAAATATAATGAAGTATTGTTAACTATAGTTGCCCCATTGTACCACTGAACATCAGAACTTCTTCCCTCTATTTAACAGAATTACCCCTTCACCAACAGCTCTTCATTACCCCTTCCCACCACCCTTACCAATCTCTAGTAGCCGCCATTCTATTCGCTACTTCCTTGAGATCAGTTTTTTTTAGGTCCCATATATGAATGTGAAAATGAAATATTTGTCTTTCTGTGCCTGGTTTATTTCACTTAAAATAATGTTTTCCAGATCTATCCATGTTTCTGCAAATGACAGAATTTCCTTCTTTTTCATGACAAAATAGTATTCCATTGTGTACGTACACCACATCTTTTTTATCCACTCGTCCCTTGATAAACGCTTAAGCTGATTCCATATTTTAGCCATTGTGGATAATGCTGCAATAAACACTGAAGTGCAAATATCTTCTGGTTACATTTTATGTCTTTGCCTCACCCAAGCGAGGTTTAGAGGCATGCCCTTCCCCTCTACAATGCTCATCATGTCTGTGACCCTTAGTTGTGAGTTTGTCACCCCCAACCCCCTAATCCCTGGAGAATATTACTACCATGTGAGCACCGTAGAATTGATCAGTTAGTACCAATTTGACGGCAAGTATACGTGTAGACTGTTCCTCTGATCTTGTGATAAGTCACTGTGGATAATGGGCTCAAGCTCAATCCAGGAAAATACAAGAGGTGCTAGATCACTGTCATTTCTTATAATTGAGTAATATTCCATTGTATACATATACCAAATTTTAGTAATCCACTCATGAATTGACGGGCACTTGGGTTGTTTCCACATCCTTGCAATAGTGAATTGTGCTGCCATAAACATTCGGGTGCAGATGTCTTTATTATAGAATGTCTTTTGCTCTTTTGGGTAGATGCCCAACAGTGCTATTGCTGAATCAAACAGTTATGTCCACTCCCAGCTCTTTGAGGTATCTCCCAATTCTTTTCCACAGAGGTTGCACCAATCTGCACTCCCACCAGCAGTGTAAGAGTGTTCCCATCTCTCCGCATCTTCGCCAGCATTTGTTGTTTTGGGATTTTTTGATAGAGGCCAATCTCACTGGGGTTAGATGATATCTCATTGTGGCTTTGATTTGCATTTCTCTAATGATTATAGATGTTGAGCATTTTTTTATATGTTTGCTGACCATTATTCTATCTTCTTTTGAAAAGTTTCTGTTCATTTCCTTTGCCCATTTATTGATGGGGTTGTTTGATTTTTTTCTTCTTGATTTTTTAAAATTCTAGATAGATTCTTTTTTTTTTTTTTGAGACAGAGTCTTACTCTGTTGCCCGGGCTAGAGTGAGTGCCGTGGCGTCAGCCTAGCTCACAGCAACCTCAGACTCCTGGACTCAAGCAATCCTCCTGCCTCAACCTCCCAAGTAGCTGGGACTACAGGCATGCACCACCATGCCCGGCTAATTTTTTCTATATATATTTTTAGCTGTCCAGATAATTTCTTTCTAT
The DNA here is from genome assembly GCF_020740605.2 of Lemur catta. Taxonomy (NCBI): domain Eukaryota; kingdom Metazoa; phylum Chordata; class Mammalia; order Primates; family Lemuridae; genus Lemur; species Lemur catta. The sequence goes on along the minus strand of NC_059128.1, from coordinate 48,770,850 downwards.
TTTTAGTAGAGACGGGGTCTTGCTCTTGCTCAGGCTGGTCTCGAACTCCTGAGCTCAAATGATCCACCCGCCTTGGCCTGCCAGAGTACTAGGATTACAGGCGTGAGCCACTGTGCCCGGCCAATTCTAGATACATTCTTGTTATCAGCCCTTTATCTGATGTGTAGAGAGCAAATATGTCCTCTTAATTCTTCTGATTATAAAAAAGTTACATAATATATGCACATTATAGAAAATTTGGAAACTATAAAAGAGCACAAAGGAAAAAATTTTTAATTTTCCTCAGTCTCTCTTCTGGAGAGGTCTACAGTCAATATTTTATTGCCTATTCAGTATCATTTCAATTTATGTATACAGGTGTAGATTCTTTTTTCCATGAATGAAGGTATCTCCTTTTTCACTTACTTTATCATGAACATTTTTTTCTTTTATATCAAATAATATATAGTAGGATCTTTAATGGCTATTTAGTATTGGATCATATGTCATGGTATGTTAACTGATCTCTTGTGAATATTTAGGCTTTTTAATTATTTTTGTTTCTACCATGTAGTTGATCCTTTTTGTGCTCTGACATATTATAGAATAATAGTCAGAATAATAGTCAGATTCCTGTGATATTCTTTGTATCGCTTTCTGTGTTTTTAAAAGTGTTTTCTTGGGGTAGTAGAGGCAAGTGATCAGGCATCACTAGCTGGCTACCATGTTAGCTTTAGTTTTCTTAACAGATTTCTCTATAATGTGTTAAGAGTCATAGTAGTCAGTAACCTCGACTGAAAAGTAACCAATATACTTGTTTCACGTGTATGTAGTTTCTAGATCTGTCGTTTTTTCAAGGTAAAAGATTTGCTTATTGGAAAGTCGTGGAAAAAGAGCAGGTTTAGTAGAATGTTTTAGTACAATTTAAAAGTTTGCATCTGAGTATGGTGGCTCACACCTGTAATCCTAGCACTCTGGAAGGATTGCTTGAGCTCAAGAGTTCAAGCCCAGCCTTAGCAAGAGCAAGACCCCATCTCTACTAAAAATAGAAAACTTTAACTGGGCGTAGTGATGCACACCTGTAGTCCCAGCTACCTGGGAGGCTGAGGCAGGAGGATCACTTGAGCCCAGGAGTTTGAGGTTGCAGTGAGCTATGATGATGCCACGCACTGTAGCTGGGGCAACAGAGTGGGATTCTGTCTAAAAACAAAAAAAACCAAAAAACCCATGCATATAGAGAGGTTAGCTTTGAAATAGAAGAAAAGCTTTTTCCTCTGAAACTAAAGGAAAAGCAAAAGGAAGAGGACATAAAATATAAAAAAATTTTGAGGTAACAAGAAAGGGTTTGTTCTTTTTTTAAGTCAAAAGAAAGGAAGAAGTAGCTCTAGTGCCATGTTTATCACACTTAATGTGCATATGAATTGCCTCAGGATCTTGTTAAAGTACAAATTCTGATTCAGTTTGTTTGGACTGGGACCTGAGATTACATGTCTAATAAGCTCCTCTGTGCTGCTGATGATCTGTGAACCACATTTTGAGATCAAGATTTCCAGATTCTATTCAATTAAGAAACAATTAAGAATGGAAAACAGAGCATCAGCGATTTAAAGAATGTGCGAAAGCATTTGTACCCCCTTAATATTTTGAAATTTTAAAAAATTTGAAATAAAAAATGTGGGAAAGATCTAGAGTAAGTAATATAACAAATTTGATACGGAATCAGAAAAACTAAAATTATGAAATTGTGCTAATGTGTTTGGTAAGGATTTAATTCTAAAACCTGAGATTTTCCTTGGATGTTGGATTATTTCCAATAAGTAACCTTTAATTTTCTTTTAAAAATATTGGCCAGGCATGGTGGCTCACACCTGTAATCCTAGCACCCTGGGAGGCCAAGGCGTGAGGATAGCTTGAGGCCAGGAGTCTGAGACCAGCCTGAGCAAGAGTGAGACCCCATCTCTACAAAAAATAGAAAAAATTAGCCAGGCTTTGGCAAGCGCCTGTAGTTCCAGCTATTGGGCAGGCTGAGGCAGGAAGATTGCTGAGCCCAGGAGTTTGAGGTTGCAGTGAGCTACAGTGACATCAGTACACTCTACCCAGGGAGACAGAGTCAGACTCTGTCTCAGTAAATAAATAAAATGAATAGAATTTTAAAAATATGCTCAGAGTATCTGAATAAGAAATATTTTTATTTTAAAGCACGTCAAAATCATGAACTACCTGGCAAACATATCTATTATCAGTATAGATGTTGGATTGTTTCCCATAAGTAGTCATTAGTTTTCTTTTTAAAATTTTATTGGGGTACCTGAAGAATTAAATAAACTTTTATTTTTAATGCTTATAAAAATAATGAACAATCGAAAAGCATATCTACTTTAAGTGCAGATGTTGCTTATGTCAGAGCTAAGTAGAATGAACTGTTGGTAACAGAATTTTTTATAGCAGAAAATTTAGAAGTTATTGTATGTAAGTCTTGAGGCATTTGTTTTAGTCAGCTTAGATGAATAGTGGGTAAGCTAATTAAAATGAGCAGAGCACTAAGTATTAATGGCTATTTTATTTTTCATGTAGAAGTTGAATTTAAGAAAGACAGTTAGTTGTAAGAGAAAATTGGTTATTCTATTAGCATATGATTATGAGACCTAAGTGTCTGTGGACAAATGTTACAGTCTTTTTTGAGAATGACAATATTTGCAACAAAGTAAGAAAGTGAGAATATCAAGGTCTTTTTTAGAAGAGATAAACTTCTTAAAAATTATTTAAAACAGGTAAAGACATGGAAAATACCTTTTTTTTTTTTTTTAGACAGGTTCTCTCTCTGTCACTTGGGCTAGAGTGCAGTGGCATCATCACAGCTCACTGCAACCTCAAACTCCTGGGCTCAAGCTATTCTCCTGTTTCAGCCTCCCGAGTAGCTGAGACTACAGGCCCATGCCAGGCTAATTTTTGTATTTTTTTGTAGAGACAAGGTCTCCTCTTGCTCAGGCTGGTCTCGAACTCCTGGCCTCAAACAATCCTCCTGGCCTCAGCCTCCCAAACTGCTAGGATTACAGGCATGAGCCACCATGCCTGGCCTTGGAAAACACTGTAATATATATAATATTAAAAGTATATCCATGTTTTTCTGAACTGTTTTCTTCTTTATCATGTCTGTGTTTGTTAATATATCTTTAGATGTATACAAACATGGATTTAAATAGTAAAGTTTAAAATTTTTTAAAATAATTAACCTTAAAAGCATTTAAAATAAGACAAGGTATATGTTATATTGATTCTGCCATCTTAAGGCTGTAACAGTTCCTTTAGTCAATGGACAAAACATATCCATTATCTTAACATACATATTTCTATTTCCCTGTAACTTTTGTACGAAGGACAGTGTCAGCTGTATATATTACATTCAATATTACCCAAAGAAACCAACTTTTGTTTCCTCTCAAACGCTGAGAAAACCAAAAGTCATGTAATCCAGGCAGGGCACAGTGGCTCACGCCTGTAATGCCAGCAGTCTGGGAGGCCAAGGCAGGTGGATCATTTGAGCTCAGGAGTTCAAGACCAACCTGAGCAAGAGCGAGACCCCCCCCCTGCCTATTTCTACTAAAAAAAATAGAAAGAAATTAGCTAGACAACTAAAACTATATAGAAAAAATTATCTGGGCATGGTGGCGCATGCCTGTAGTCCCAGCTACTTTGGAGGCTGAGGCAGGAGGATTGCTTGAGTCCAGGAGTTTGAGGTTGCTGTGAACTATGCTGACGCCACGGCACTCTAGCCTGGGCAACAGAGTGAGACTCTGTCTCAAAAAGAAAAGAAAAGTCATGTAATCCCAAACAAACTTTTCATTTTGTTCATGTGAATATACATTCATATCCTTTTTATAATTATTTAAATGGCAAAAATAAGATTGTATATTTGGATACGTGGTATTAACATATCATCCAAAGGCATTTATATATTCTTTAACCTGTTCATTTGTTGGTTATTCTCTAATGTGCAAATATAAGACACAAGGATAAATCAGAAAAACATATTTAGGGATCAGTGATTTTCATTTTTATCTTAATTAGAAATTATTCAGGATCTAAAGAGTTTTCATTAATTCAATTTTATATTAGTCTAAAATCTTAAAGTTAACTAAGGGTCTGAAAATTGCAATATAAGCTTATATATTAAGCATTATAAGATATGTGGCTTTATTTTTTTTTATTTTTTATTTTTTTTTGAGACAGAGTCTCACTTTGTTACCCGGGCTAGAGTGAGTGCCGTGGCATCAGCCTAGCTCACAGCAACCTCAAACTCCTGGGCTTAAGCGATCCTACTGCCTCAGCCTCCCGAGTAGCTGGGACTGCAGGCATGAGCCACCATGCCCGGCTAATTTTTTTGTATATATATTCTTAGTTGGCCAGATAATTTCTTTCTATTTTTAGTAGAGACGAGGTCTCACTCTTGCTCAGGCTGGTCTCGAACTCCTGACCTCGAGCGATCCACTCGCCTCGGCCTCCCAGAGCTAGGATTACAGGCGTGAGCCACCGCGCCCGGCCAAGATATGTGGCTTTATAAGAATTGATCTCTTTTTATAAAGGTATTATCTATTATAAAACTTAATTGAACACATAATTTTACAATTTTGTATTTTGAAAAGCAGTGATGTTAATGTATACAACCCATGAAACCAGTAGAAGAAATTTCAGTTAGTTAGGTTTTTCCTGAGAAGATAAGTTGAAGATTTGCACAAGCAACTATATCATACATAATATTGTTTTTACATGCTGGTAAGATCTGGACAAAGACAAAGTGAGTTTAATTTGTCCAAAGAGACATCTTAATTAGGTTGTTATTTGAACTTTTTCTATACAGTTATATACCAGATATTAAAGCTTTTAATTAGAACTATTTTTTTACTTGTTCTTTAAGCAAGTGACCAAGGATATTATTTAAACTCACAATTAACTTTTGTTTTCTCCTGAATAACAGGTTTTGGCAAGAACATTTTTTTTTCCTTAAAGAGAAAATACGTTTAAATCTTAAGTAAAAAGAAATCTTAAAAACCTTTTGAGTTTTATTTAGTTCAGTATGATATAAGCCCTTACTATATTAATATGTTATTTATAAGCCAGTTGAAACAGGAGCTTGTTCCAGTTGATTTTTATCCTGATTTATTAGTATTGCCCACAGATAGATAAGTTATATCAATTTATTCAAAAAGTATTTTGTTAATGAAATGGAAAATTTTTACCCCTTTATAACTTAGAGGATCTAATTATGATAAAGCAGTAGAATTTAAGGTAGAAGCAGGTACCAGTCTATTAAGAATGTTGATCAGCTAAAGAAACAAAAACATATTGGCTTGGGCTTTTTAAAATTTGATAAGTGCTGCTCTTCCATTTCCCCAGCTAGAAATAAAAGGTGAATTTTACTATATTATGAAAATCTTTCACTTCAATTTAATTTTATTGTTTGTTTATATTTAATCTGGAAAAATACAGTGAAATTACTTTGTATATAATGTAACTAAAATGATGGGTAAAATGTTTCATGAGAGCTTTACTAGAATGAAATGAAATCTAAACTCTACCTTTTTTGATGAAGATAGTTGTAAAAATTACATTTGAATTGCAAGAAAAACATAACTGATTCATTTCGGGCAAAAGGGTGAAAGTGTATTCTTATTTGTATGATTGTGGTGATCCCTGAGGTGCTGCTTTTAGTGGAATGAACTGCTGTGATCTAAAATGAAAAAGAAAACAGAAAGAAGCAAAAACATAGATTCATTATGTTCCTTGCAGAAACATCATTGAATATGGTAGTTTTAAATGTATTTCCACAAATTCTTTGAGATTCTTCCTTTGAAGAGTTGGAGTCTGATTCCCCTCTCTTTGAGTGTGTCAGTATTTAATGGATCACTTCTAACAAAGTAGAAATAACAGTGTGTGACTTCAGAGACTATGTCATAAAAAGGCACTGCAGCTTCCATCTTGGTGGTTCTTGCTCAGATAACTTGCTCTGAAGGAAGCCAGCTGTCATGTCTTTAGCAACCCCTGGGGGGGTCCCAAATGGCAAGAAATAGAGGCCTCCTGACAGTAGCCACCTGAGTGAACTTCAGTGATCCTCCAGTCTCAGTCAAGCCTGCAGTTAACAGCAACCTACCCAAATGTTGATTGCAACCTCAGAGAGACCTGAACCATCCAGCTAAGCCACTTAGCCAGAATCATCTGGCTAAGACTGCTTCCAGATATATCTGCCTTATCCACAGAAAAAGACATAATAAATGTTTGTTGTTTTAACTTACTGTTTTGGGATAATTCATTACACAGCAATAAATATTAATAACTAATAGATTGAGAGTTGTGATTCCCAGAAATTTGGTGAGATACTTTTTTTTTCAATGTCCATATAATAATGACATTGAATTTTCTTTGTTTTTAAAAGGCTAAACTTGCTTAAGGTTTGGAAAACTATTAAATATTGTTTTATTTGGCTTTTTAAACCATTTTTCTAATTGAATTTGCCTAATTTATACTTAAGTTTCTTCAACACTCTTTTGCTTTAGAGTTTTGAAGTAATGTTAATTTACAGTTACTGAATTATTTAGAGATATCAAAGAAAGCTGACCATTGAATGATATGAATTTTGTTTTCTTTCATCTTTGGTACAGGAATTCCATTTTTGTAGGTATTGACCAGTTTTGGGTCTGTAATAAGTAAACATGAAAAAGCCTTACCTTTTAGATGGAGAAGGAGAATAAAGGAGCCCATTCAAAAAATAAAAATAAACAAAAAGACCAATAAGGAAGCCAGATTCCAGATTCCCTGTCAGCTGCTACCTGACCAGGATATTGTTATGTAGCAGAAATCACTTAACAGTCAGACCATAAAATCAAAACCCAGTTTCACCACTGCTGCCATCTATGTGGACACGATTGTCCATGTACTCAGAACCAACGCCAGGCTTTGCCAAGAATCTTAATTTAGTGTACAAGAGCCATATTGCTCAGTATAAGGGAAGGTTATTGGGAACTTAAAGGTCCATGTCTCAGAAAGGATATTCTTTCAGGCCACACATTTAACTCTCATGACACAGAGGGACAATATATTATTTAATATATTAGTGAAACTGCTAGAAATAAATGTTAAACAAGGAATCAGAGACACTTGGTTGGTTATTTCATACAGTGTTTTGTTATTTTGCATGCAGTTTGTTGTCAAGTTAAAAAAAGGGTTTTGTAATAGACTGAATCAAGGAGAAATTAGGATTGATAAAAGAGAGAAAAAATATTGCAGACTGAACATAGTAAATTTTGTTTGCACGTTTTATGGGCTGGTTATTCTGCCTTTGTATAAAGACTAAAGATATAAAAATCATTTTAGTTTTTTTATAAAAGATTTTAGCTATGTAACATATATGAGTCAATTTCTAAGGTTTGCCTGTCTCCTTCTATCAGCACTGCTACCTTAAGCCATGTATGTACCATTTCCCTCATTGGAATTTCTTCCTTATCAATATGAAAAAAAAATTGGAAGCAACCCAAGTGTTACATCATAGAACAATGGCACATCTAGTCAGTGTAATATTATGCAGTCATTGAAAATAGTTTATATCTTTAGACCCAGCAATTTCATTTCTAGGATTTTTGTTCTACAGAAATACTTGGGTAATACACAAGGATATATGCATAACATTGTTCACTGCAAGATTGTTTGCAATAGTGAAAAGTTGTGGCAAACAGAATGTCCATCAATAGGAAACTATAAGTCCAACTCTAATGTGGAATACTGGGCCACCATTAAAAAGAATAAGCTGGGCCAGGCGTGGTGGTTCATATCTGTAATTTCAGCACTTTGGGAGGCTGAGGAGAGAGGATTGCTTGAGATCAGAAGCTCAAGACCATCTTGGGCAACATAGCAAGATTCCCGTCTGTACAAAAAATTTAAAAATTAGGTGCTGGTGTGTTCTTGTATTCTCAGCTACTGAGGAGGCTAAGGTAGGAAGATTGCTTGAGCCCAGGAGTTCAAGGCTGCAGTGAGCTATGATCATACCATTGCACTTCACCCTGGGTGGCAGAGTGAGACTCTGTCTCTAAAAAAAAAAAAAAAAGAAAAAAGAAAAAAAAAAATGTTGCGTGTGTGTGTGTGTGTTTTAAAGAATAAGCAGATATGTATATGTTAACACAGAAAGATATTTTCATATTTACTAGGTGCCAGAATATTGTGATCTATTTTTGTTTTTCAAAAACTTATTTTTTTCCTCTTGTTTTTAGAAAAAAGAAAAGAAAAAAGCTTGTCGAAGAATGTTTGTATGTATAAATAGACGTGTTAAAAGTGTTTTTCAATAGTATTCCAGTGAGAAGGGAGCCAAAGAAGAATTTGACTTTATAACTTATTTATTTCTATATTGTTTGCATTTTTTACAATAAGCAGTTACTATTTTGTAATTAAAGTTTATAGCGGGGCACAGTGGCCTGCACCTGTAGTCCAAGCTACTGAGGAGGCTCAGGTAGGAGAATTGCTTAAGGTCAGCCTGGGCAACATAGTGAGATCTCGTCTGTAAAAAATTTAAAAAAAAGTTTATAGCACTTATAAGGGGTTTTAGCAACATAAGAAATACCTTTTTTTTTTTTTTCCTGGAGACAGGGTCTCACTCTGTTGCCCAGGCTAGAGTGCACTGGCTCATTACATTCTCAAACTCCTGGGCTCAAGCAATCCTTCTGCCTCAGCCTCCCCAGTAGTTGGAACCATAGGCACGCACCACCATGCCTGGCTAATTTTTCTATTTTTTGTACAGTCGGGGTCTCGCTCTTGCTCAGGCTGGTCTCACTCCCGACCTGAAGCGATCCTCCCACCTTGGCCTCCCAAAGCGCTAGGATTACAGGTGTGAGCCACCACACCTGGCCAGGAAATACTTTTAAAAAGTGTAAAATCAGTATATAAAATTTACATACAGTATTATAACTCTTAAAGTGTACATAGGAAATGATTTGAAAGAAACACAGGATGTTGTTTACAGAAGGTGACTGTAGGTAATGGGAATAAACACTTTTAATGGCCACCATTACAGGGCAAGGTTGGAGTCCAGGTGAAACCAGAAGGAACTGGTAAAAGGTAAAAGGTCCAAAAACTGGAAGTCAAGATAAAGATTAGTATGAGTTCAGTAAAGGCAAGAGTGTAGGTGATTTCTGAGAGAATTAGTCATTTGCTACTAACTCTACTGAAATAGAATTAAAACTATTTTTGAGATATTTTAACACCCTCTGCCAAAAGCTAAAATAAGATGCATTAGATCAAAGGATTGAATGACTATAAATTTGTATAATCTTTTAATGAAAAATATATAAGAATCACTCAGTGGGCAGATGGGTAGATTAAAAAAATATATATACACACAAGAATCAAATGAAAAAGTTAATATGAAATAAGAAATAGCAAGACTGAAAGAGTATATAAGACTATGTAAATTTCAAACCATTGTTAAAATTAAGTGTGAGACTTGCTTTTTATAATGCTTATAACTGAGGAATTAAATAAATTTTTAGGTATTAACTTCAAAAACTGAACACTCAATTTCTAAGTGTCATAAAGTGCTGTTCTAAATAGAGTGCTTCACATTTTGTCAATTTAGCTCACAACTCTTTCAAAATTTATCTATACTTTTCTCTTTTACTCTAAACTATTTTCCCTTTTTTCATTGTTTTGTCCCATCAAAACTTACTCTGATGAAAATCACTAAACTACTTTTAAGAGAGATCAAAAAGAGCCTCTCGTGTTAATAATAATTGGTGTGTCGTATGGTCTCCTTTCAAATATTTGCACAATTTTCTATAGCAAAACTGAATCTCTGCCTGAATTCTAGATTTCCAAAAATGCCATGTTCACACAGACTCATACACGTACATACACGCACACCCCTGCTCCCATTACTCCCATCACCACTCCCACCCCTACTAGTTGTTTTATGTATTTGGCACATATACTAATGTTCTGCTGGCTAAGCAGAAATTAATTACAAAGTAAATCTAATGTAAAATGTATTCCACACTGAAGAATTATTTGTAGATTATTTACTATTTTAGCTGTGTTAATGTCTTCTTTTAATGTATCTAATCAGAAATTGACTGTAATTGGTTTCATTTTTATTTTATTGTATCCTTTTAATATTGACTATATAATCAATCATAGGAATTACAATATTGGATTTTGAGAAAGCAGTCCTTTTTCTTCTGGGCATTTTTTATTCCTCATTTGTCTTTTCTGCATTAATTTTTGAAGGAGTTAATAGGTTTTTCACAAAACTTGATGAGGAATAATGAGTTCCCTGAGGTATATTAGGTAGCTTACAGTCTTACCTTGTAATAGTCAAATGGCTAAGAAATTTTGAAATAGATATATCTTTAATTTTATTGTACTATTTTGATACTTGGCAAAGTTGCTAAAGAAGCATACTGACAAGGCTTATAGTTAACCACATGTGTAGATTTGATTGTATCTGTTAAGTTCCAAATAAATATATATAATTTCTTGTCAAATCAATTTTTTAAATGTTTTATAGCCATATTGAATGTGAAGCGATCCAGAACAATTGAGGTCATCATTAGTGAAGAATTCTGGAAACTTGAACATGCTTCCATTTAGTTCTTTAACTGATTATGTATAACTTCAATATTACATCCTGGCACTTTTGTCTCTTTACGATCATGTGGGGTTTATGAGAAAGGACTTGGAAACCATAAAAGTACTATAGATATATGAAGTATTATATACTTGGTTTTAACTAAGAGATCTATCTTAAGAAAATCTCCTGGCCGGGTGCGGTGGCTCACGCCTGTAATCCTAGCACTCTGGGAGGCCGAGGCGGGTGGATTGCTCAAGGTCAGGAGCTCGAGACCAGCTTTAGCAAGAGCAAGACCCCATCTCTACTAAAAAGTAGAAAGAAATTATCTGGCCAACTAAAATATATATAGAAAAAATTAGCCGGGCATGGTGGTGCATGCCTGTCGTCCCAGCTACCCGGGAGGCTGAGGCAGGAGGATCGCTTAAGCCCAGGAGTTTGAGGTTGCTGTGAGCTAGGCTGATGCCACGGCACTCACTCTAGCCCAGGCAACAAAGCGAGACTCTGTCTCAAAAAAAAAAAGAAAGAAAAAGAAAATCTCCTAAGGGAACTGTAACACAGGTTACCACATCTTTTACATTTGAGTTACAGAATATGGATACTAAATTTGCCTCAGTAAGAATAGTAGAGTGGAATGCTTGCTTGTTTAGTAGACTTCATTTGGCATTTATTATCTGATGCTTAAAGATAGCATAGTTTGAGAGGTTATGCTGCTGAGTCCAATGTTCTTTTCTTCATGCCAGTTGTCATTTCATCCTTTTTGTCATTTGTATTCTCTCCTTCTTAGTTGCCAGATGTGTACTGTAGAATGATAAGATACAAAAAAGGGTTGAGGTGAAGGTAGTAAGAAAGGCAAAAGAAAATTAGCATTTCTATCATAGAATGAAAAATACTGTTAATGTACCATACTAAATGCAGATGTTTATTTGTATCATTGTATATTTGATAAAATTGTTTTCTTATAATTTCTTAATTGGATGTTATTTTATCATATTTATTATCAGCTAGGCTTAAAATTTGCTAATTTATTATTCTGTTCTTATAGTTTTTAGCATATGATTTCATCCCATCTCCAAAATTAAAGCCCTCTCAAGGAATGCCAGCCAATGATGATTTATGTTTTAGCAGAAAAAGAGTATCACGAAATTTATTTCAAAGTAGTCGGGATTTTAACCCAGATTCTCTTCCTATATGTGCTGCTGGTAAGTACAAGTTACAGGTAATGGACATGTTGAACTAAGTTAAAGATTTTTCTAAACTTTCTAGTCCATTCAAGGACTCAAAGAACTTGCAATCTAGTAGGCAATTCAGATTCAATAAACCACTTATTGAAGATCTGATGAAAATTAACACTTTTTGACATTATTAATTTTGTAAGTCACCAGAAAGATTTCTCATTAAAATTTATTAAATAGTAATGTAGGGTAATATTTGCTTAATAAATCACCCATGTTTATTGAGCATCTGCTATGTGTTACGTACTTTTCTTAGTACTGGGGATCTGCCTGATAGAGCTTACATTCTAGTTGGGGAGGGGAGCAGACATGAAATAAATGCAAGATATAGTAGGTTAAATGGTGATAAATGCTATGGAGAAAAATAAAGCAGAGAAGAGTATGAACCAGGGTCTTTTTAAAATAATGTGGTGAAAGAAGGCCATATTTAGACAGGAATATTTGAAGAAAACCACTAAATATTAGGAGAAAAGAGCAAATAATTTCAGGAAGTGGGAACAGTCAATGCAGAGTGAATAAGATGGAAGTATATGGAACATGTTTGAGAAAGATAAAAGAGGCTAGTATGTCTGGAATGAAATGAGTAAGCGGAAGAGAAGTAGATAATTAAAGAGATAATAGGAATCCTTGTTTATAAGGCCTAGTGGACTACTGAATGAACTTTAGCTTTTACTCTGAATGAAGGGCATTTTGAGGGAAGAAGTGAAATCACTTGCCTCATGTTTTCAAGGTTCATTTTGCATGTTATGTTTAAAATAGATGAAAGGAGGTCAAGGGCAAAAACGGGGCCTGATTAAGAGTCTGTTATAGTAATCCTGGCTAGAGTTGATGGAGGCTTTAACCAGGAAAGCAGTAAATGTAGTGAGAAGTGATTGGATTCTTATTATATGTCAAAGGAAAAGTTGAAATAATTTGCTGATAGATTAGGTATAAAATGTGAGAAAGGAGTCAAGAATGCTGTAAGGATTTTTGGCCAGAGCAATTGGAAAGATATTTAATTACCGAAGTATTACACAAAGTAAATATTATGGTAGTTCAGAGGACATTGTCATTGGCCATGTTAGTTAGAAGAGGCATTAATGAAGAGTTAGTACTTGAACTGCATCTTTTTGAGGTACATGTGATGTAAGTGGTTAGAAGGACAGTATGAAGAGAGCAAAGGCTTACATTAGGAATGGGCTGGAGATAATTGTGGGAGCTGTGTCAAGACAAGGTTCATTTTAGATGGTGAAAGATAAACTGGGAGAAGGGGAACTCTGGTGTGTTAGGCTCAAAAATTTGAGTTTGTACTTACAAGCTATAAGGACTAATAGAGATTTCTTTTCTTTTATTAAGGAAAAAAGCTAGGGTAATAAGGTTGTTTGTAAGTGGAATAGGAAGGCATAATGAGGAAGATATGATGGATATGGTGATTCGTTATAAAAGATGAAGAAGGAGGAGTAGAGAAGGATTTTAAGACTTAATACCCAGGTAATTAGAAAAATGGTAGTGTGTTAGCAAAACGATACAAGCTGGAAGGGAAAATGGTTTAGAAGGTAAAGACTGAGTATGTTACAGACTTTCGCATTTATTTAATATCCAGATGATATCAGTTATTGAAATTTGTTGGCTATGAGTTTGGATACAGTATTCACCAAACATTGTTTTCTAGGAGAATTTATAAACTTTTATGCAGTAAGACTCTATAGTATTTTCACACAAAAATAAAATGTTATTAATATAATGATTACATAGGTTAATTTGTTTATTTAATAGAGAAAAAGAAATGCAGGAATATATCCATTATTTTGAATTTTCATACATGTCATTGTTTCTGTACCACTGAGAAGCTCATTACCTAGTTGTACAGATTGTAAACAACTGGAGAATAAGACAATATATAGCGTAATGCTAGATTGGTTGACATAAATTAAAAATACGGGCCGGGTGTGGTGGCTCACGCCTGTAATCCTAGCCATCTGGGAGGCTGAGGCGGGTAGATTGCTCGAGGTCAGGAGTTCGAGACCAGCCTGAGCAAGAGCGAGACCCTGTCTCTACTAAAAAAAAAAAAGTAGAAACAAATTAGCTGGCCAACTAAAATATATATAGAAAAAATTAGCTGGGCATGGTGGCGCATGCCTGTAGTCCCAGCTACTCGGGAGGCTGAGGCAGGAGGATCGCTTAAGCCCAGGAGTTTGAGGTTGCTGTGAGCTAGGCTGATGCCACGGCACTCACTCTAGCCAGGGCAACAAAGTGACACTTTGTCTCAAAAAAAAAAAAAAAATATATATATATATATATACATATATATATATATACTTACAGGAATTCAAGAAAGCAAGAGATTATAGGTTTTGAAGTGGTTTCAGAAAACCACAGGAAAGAAGTTAAACTTGACTTTAAAGAAGAGTGGAGGCCAGGCTCTCTGGCTCATGCCTGTAATCCTTGAGGTCAGAAGTTCAAGACCAGCCAGGGCAACATCACAAGACCTTGTCTCTACAAAACAATATTTTTTTAATTAGCCAGGCATGGTGGCACATGCCTGTAGTCCTAGCTACTCAGGAGGACAGGAGGATCACTGGAGCCCAGGAGTTCAAGGTTATAGTGAACTATGATCTTGCCACTACACCACAGCCTGGGCAACAGAGTGAGGGAAAAAAAAGTGATGGAGAAGGGTGGGGTTTACCAAAGGCAGTGAGGCAAGAGGAACTGTTGAAGGCAGGGAGAAAGTATAACCAAAAGCATGGACATAAGAATTAACTTAGAAGATATCTAGTACGTGAAAGATAAAGGGGCTTGATATCATAGGGAGAGAATTTTTTTTAAATCATGGAATTTCCAAACAAGGGAAGACCAGCTCATTTTATAGATGAATAAACTAGAATGCCAGAGAGGTCATTATCACCTCCTTTTCTTTTTTTTTTTTTTTTGAGACAGTCTCGCTCTGTTGCCTGGGCTAGAGTGAGTGCCGTGGCGTCAGCCTAGCTCACAGCAACCTCAAACTCCTGGGCTTAAGCGATCCTACTGCCTCAGCCTCCCGGGTAGCTGGGACTACAGGCATGCGCCACCATGCCCGGCTAATTTTTTCTATATATATTTTAGTTGGCCAGATAGTTTCTTTCTATTTTTAGTAGAGACGGGGTCTCGCTCTTGCTCACGCTGGTCTCGAACTCCTGACCTCGAGCGATCCACCCGCCTCGGCCTCCCAGAGTGCTAGGATTACAGGCGTGAGCCACCGCACCCGGCCTCACCTCCTTTTCTTAAGACGTATTTACCAGCCCAGGAATAACCTTACCCAGGCACAAGAGAGGGAAAGGGATCTGAGAAATGTACCTGGATAAGCTTGGAAATTACGTGACTACTGTGTGGTATAATAGGAAAGAAAGTAAAAGTTCTGCAGTACAACTTTTGAGGTAGTTTGTATACTACAAATATTGGAAAGAAGGAAAGCCATGTCTGGAGAAACATTCTGTGGTGAAAGGAGGGTGTAGGAAGAAACTGCCTTTGTATATATTCTTCAATATACCTTTCCTTTCCCTGTTCTTTACCAGTCTATCTTTCGTCCTTTAACTCCTGCCACTAATCAGATTTGCTAATATTAAAAGCTTTATCCCTTTTTTGCCTGCCTGCCTGCCTCACTGCACTTGTATTCCTATGTTTATTCCCACCTGAATTATGCCAACATTTGTGGAAAAAAGATATATTTATGAAATAAAGTTAACATTGACTTTTATGTTTCTCCCCTCCTTCATTAAAAAGGTACTCATCAAACAAATCTTTCTGGGAAATGTGGACAACTTGGATTTTCACAGATATGTGGTAAAACTGGCAGTGTGGATTCTGACTTACAATTCCTGGGGACAACTAACAGTCATCAAGATAAAGGTATAAATTCCAAATTTATTTGGAAGCAAATAATTTATAAATGTTATATGGGATTTACAGTACTAACATATATGTTATTTTGTGTAATATACTCATCACAAAAAAGGAAGGATTTTGTTATATTTTTAATAACAATTTAATAACTTTTTTCTAATTGTTACCGTAAAATGTTAGATTTTTTAATCTTGATATAAATATGACTGATTGAAATTAGAATTTAGAAACTCATCCATAGTAGAGGTGAGCATTTTATTTTTTAATTTTTTTGTTTTTAATTTTTATGTATACATAGTAGTTTTATGTATTTATGGGGTACATATGATATTTTGATACAAGCATACAATGTGTAGTGATGATATCAAGGTAATCGTGATATTCATCACCTCAAACATTTATCATTTCTTTGTATTGGGAACATTACACATCTGTTCCTCTAGTTATTTTAAAATATGTGATAATTTATTGTTAACTATGGTTGCACTGTTGTGCTACCAAACACTAGATCTTACTCCTTCTGTCTAACTGTATTTTTTTTAACCCATTAACCAATCCTTCTATATCTCTCCTCTTCCCCAATATCCTTCCCAACCTCTGGTAACCATCATTCTACTCTATCTCCATGAGATCAATTTTTTTTAGCTCTCATATGTAAGTGAGAACATGTATGTGCTGTTTGTCTTTCTGTGCCTGGTTTATTTCACATAACATAATGTCATCCAGTTCCATTCATGTTGTTATAAATGACAGGATTTTATTCTTTTTTATAGCTGAATAGTAATCCATTGTGTATATGTACCACATTTTCTTTACCCATTCATTTGTCAATGAATATTTAGGTTTATTCCAAATCTTGGCTGTTGTGAATAGTGCTATAATAAACATGGGAGTGCAGATATTTCTTTGGTATATTGATTTCCCTTCTTTTGCATATATGCCCAGCAATGGGGTTGCTAGATTATATGGGAGTTCTATTTTTAGTATGATGAAGAACCTCCATACAGTTTTCTGTAGTGGCTATACTAATTTGTATCCCCACCAACACTGTAAAAACATTTTCTTTTCTCCACATTATTGCCAGCATCTGTTACTTTTCGTCTTTTGGGATCATATCAAGGTAAAAAGTTTCTACACAGAAAAAGAAACAATAAGCAAAATGAAGAGATGGCCTACAGAATGGGAGAAAATATTTGCTAACTATTCAACAGACAAGGGATAAATAATCAGAATAGATAAGGAACTCAATAGCAAAATACTAAATCATCCTATTAAAAATGGGCAAAAGATCTGAATAGACATTTTTCAAAAGATGACTTATAAATGGCCGACAGGTATATGGAAAAATGCTTAACATCACTCATCATCAGAGTGAAGAGCATTTTAATACAAAGTCATTGAAAGTAACATCCATTAGAGAGGACTGTGTTAGCAGATGATGATTTTCTCTAACAGCTTTAAATTTTAAGACTATTTAAAATTTATTGTCTCTTGCTAGGAACCATAACTTCCTGACAGGTTATTATTTCAGATAAGACATAAGTTACAGAAGAAAAGGAATGATTTGAGGCTGGTTGTTGGTCATAAGAATTTTGGGGTTGCAGGTGTTTCTTGAATTTCTATGCTAATAGTGATAACAATTATTAATATATGTAGAAGTAGAATCAAATTAAATATTTATAGAAGTATTTTAATTTTTGTTGTATGTCCTTTACTAAAATTTTCTTTTGAGTGGTAGGGATGTACTTCTATATTTGTTAGGAAAAAATAATAATCATTTAAAATTAGTAAAGATTTAGTGCATATAGCACTTGTATTCTAGCTACTCTTTTCTCCACTAATCCCAAACTCCCACATGATCTCTTAAAGTTTTTCTTTGTGGTATTATCCACACCACAATAAAAGTTTGACTAAATTTCTTCTAAATTTTGACTCTTGAATACCTTTAGGATTCACAATTAGTAGAACCAGAGAGCATTTGCTGTGTCACTTAGCCTGTTTCTGTCTAGGCTATCCCTGAATGATTGTATTACGTTTGAAGACCACCTCACTTTTAGTATTTAATCAGATCTGTGTAGTGGCTCTAGTTTTCCATAACTTCTCAGTTTACTAATTAGAGCAGCAAGTATAAAGGGATATCAAGTTGTTCTAAAGTTAATAGAATTTAACTTAATAGTTGGCTATACATTAAAAATTCTGCCAGGACCACCATCTCAGCTAATATTCCCCGTGGGATCTCTGAAGGACGTGAGATGTGGATGCCAAACCATATGGACATTCTTATCCCAATTTTGTTATTATTATTATTATTTTTTTTTTTTGATAGAGACAGTGTCTTGCTATGTTGCCCAACCTGGTCTCAAACTCTTGGCTTTAAGCAATCCTCCTGCCTTGGCCTCCCAAAATGCTGCAATTATAGGCGTGAGCCATCACACCCAGCCCCCATCCCTTTTTTTTTTTTTTTTTGAGACAGAGTCTCACTCTGTTGCCTGGGCTAGAATGCCATGGCATCAGCCTAGCTCACAGCAATCTCAAACTCCTGGGCTCAAACAATCCTTCTGCCTCAGCCTCCCAAGGAGCTGGGACTACAGGCATGCACCACCATGCCTGGCTAATTTTTTGTATATATTTTTAGTTTTCCAGCTAATTTCTTTCTTTTTTTTTTTTTTTTTAGTAGAGATAGGGTTCACTCTTGCTCAGGCTGGTCTTGAACTCCTGAGTTCAAACGATCCTCCTGCCTCGGCCTCCCAGAGTCCCATCCCAATTTTAAATGTTGTAGTGATCCACACAAAATGTTGGAAATGTTGGTGTATGTTGCATTGAATTGTTTTTATTTATAACCACAAAAGATCTGATGTTTGATTTTTTTGTAAGAAATATTTTTAAATCTCTGAAAAGGAATATATGAGACACTGCCATGAAAGCATCAAAATCTATTAATGGAATACTGTAATTGAAATCAGGACACTGAAAGTTTTCATTCTATATGTAAATCTGTGACTAGTTAAGTGTTTTGTAGTCCCCTCCACCTAAATAAGATTTTGGTAGAAGTAGAGGTCCTAATGAATTAAAAATAAAGGATATGTAATATATACAGTCATTTAAGTCTTCAGAAGCATGCTTGTTTTGTTAGTATACGTAAGCTTGGCAGGTCTTTTGTCATGGAAAATCTTTTAAAAAATATTAAAAGAAAATTCATGGGAATCCCTAAAAGATTACAAGTAGACTTTTATATTAGTTGAGGAATAAAAAGAAAAGATCAATAAAAGGTAACAAAAAAGTAATAAAGAAAAACACAATACATAGAAAGCACAAAATAAGATAGATAGAATTAAAGCCAAATATATCAGTGGTTACCATAAATATAAATGGGCAGAACTTACCATTTAAATAACAGAGATGATCAGATTTTATTTTATTTTTTATTTTTTATTTATTTTTGAGGCAGAGTCTCACTCTGTCGCCCTGGTTAGAGTGCAGTGGCATCATCATAGCTCACTGCAATGTCAGACTCCTGGGCTCAAGTGATCCTTCTGCCTCAGCCTCCCTAGTAGCTAGGACTATAGGTACCTGCCACCAGGCCCAACTGAGTTTTCTATTTTTGGTAGAGACGGGGTGTTGCTCTTGCTCAGGCTGATCTCAAACTCCTGACCTCAAACAATCCTACTGCCTCAGCCTCTCAGAGTGCTGTTATAGACATAAGCCACTGCATCCAGTGTAGATTTTATTTTTTCTGTTTTCATTGAAGTGCTATTTTTAGGAGCATCACCTAAAATAGATCAAAATAGATGGGGAGAAAGTAAAGCACGGAAAAGGTATACTAGGCAAATGCTCAAAGAAAAACAGGTATTTGTTGAGACAGAGTCTCAAATATGTTGATGATAGGGAAAATATGCCAACATTATGCTAATTATGCTAGCATTAAAGCTAAAAACATTTTAGTGCTATAAAGTATCTCATAATGAGAAAAAGCACAATTCACTAAGATGGTAAGACTTTTCTGATATATATGTGTGTATACATGTATGTATGTATATGTGTAGTTTGACAGAATTATCAGGAGAAAATAAATCTATAAATGTAAGAAAATTTTAATAGCATAAAGAAGTTTTGTATTAGAAGATACAGAATGTTCAAACAACACAAATTAAATTAGATCTTTACCTCACACCTATAAAAATATAAATGCTAGATGAGATGAAAACCTGACTGTGAAAAGCAGAAAAACTTTAAACTCTTTGAAGATGTGTTTGCATAAGTAACACTCTCTTTTATTTTATTACAGTGTATAGTAGCCTAAATTTTGGCAGTAAGACACAGCAAACATTTGGTAGTCAAACAGAGCGTACTTCGTCATACTGTGGTCCAACTCCAAGTCCAGGAGCCTACATCCTTCCATCCTATCCTCTCTCATCACCTCGAACTAGTCCAAAGCACACATCTCCTCCTATTATATCTCCGAAGAAGTCTCAAGATAATTCCATTAATTTCTCAAATTCCTGGCCTCTTAAAAGCTTCGAAGGGCTATCAAAACCAAGTCCACAGAAAAAGATTGTCAGCTCAAAATCATCTGACCCTACAGGTAGAAATGATGGTAAAAGTCAATACTTTGTTCAGATTTATTTGTGTGTTTGAATTAGTTCTTTGGAGTTAATAAATAGGGTTGTTAGATCTTTAAAAGCTGGTAAGTTACATTTTCTCTCTCCGAATTATTAAATACTTGGGAAAGTAAATTTGTTTTAAAATTTAACTTGTGTTAAATAGATAAAATATACAAGATAAGATAAAATTCATTTGAAACGGTCATTTCTTTCTTTTTTATATTGCCATTTAAAATCTTGTTTCAGAATCAGGCAAATCATATTGCTTTGTAACAGACATATGTTGCCTGAGAGCCTACTAACAAATTTTAGCTTTGCAAATATAAAATGTCATTGATAAATAATGCCTAGTACTCATTTATTCAACATTTATTGAATATTTATTATATGCTAACATTATTTTGAAAAGTTTTCTATTATTTGTTATAAAGTGTTTTTTTCTTAACAGTAACCCACTCCAAAATCACGAAGTTAGCACATATAAGTTCATTCAGGACACATCCAGTCTCAAAATAAAAAGTCTATTAAAGGCATCCCTGTTACCCCACATGTTTTTCTGTCCCCAGCCATTGAGGTAAGATTGCCTTTAGATTGCCTTTAAACTACCCCACAGCACCAATGTTCAATCTGTTGCATATTCAGTCAATTTTATTTATTTATTTATTTGTTTGTTTGTTTGTTTGTTTATTTATTTTTGAGACAGAGTCTCGCTCTGTTGCCTGGGCTAGAGTGAGTGCCGTGGCGTCAGCCTAGCTCACAGCAACCTCAAACTCCTGGACTTAAGCAAACGATCCTACTGCCTCAGCCTCCGGAGTAGCTGGGACTACAGGCATGCGCCACCATGCCCGGCTAATTTTTTCCATATATTTTTAGTTGGCCAGATCATTTTCTTCTATTTTTAGTAGAGATGGGGTCTCGCTTTTGGTGAGGCTGGTCTCGAACTCCTGACCTTGAGCGATCCTCTCACCTCAGCCTCCCAGAGTGCTAGGATTACAGGCGTGAGCCACCACGCCCAGCCCCTTCAGTCAATTTTATTACTTTCTCTTAGTGCTGAACCTTCATTCCCATCTATTAATTTCTTTCTATTTGTCTTTCCTACAAGATCAAAAATTGTATTGAAAACTGAGACTTTATTCAGCTTGTTCTTCCCACTGCCCAGTGTTAAACAGCTTTTGCATATAGTAGTCATTCAAATGTTACTTATATAGTTAAGTCAAGCCAGAAAAGTAGCTCTTCTGGCTTATTATAGACTTTACCATAGCAAATACTAGTCATGATTATGTTTATGAAGGTGAATAACAAAAATTTAACTTGGCATGTAATGGTTTTATATAATATGCAAGGATTTGGGGTCGCTCATTTTTGTTATATTCATTAGGAGAGACACTGATATTTTCATTTCAAAATCTCATTTTAAATAGTAATCTTCATTTCTAATGAAAGATAATGTGCTTTTAAATTCAAAAACACTGTATTCCAAACACTTGTGACTATAACACCCTTTCTCTGAAATTGAAAAGAAATTAAAGTAAAATATATATTTTTCATGCAGGAGAAAATTCTCAGGAGAAACCGCCTCCAGTTCAGCTTACACCTGCCTTGGTGAGATCACCATCTTCCCGACGAGGCCTAAATGGAACAAAGCCTGTCCCTCCCATACCAAGGGGAATAAGCCTTTTGCCTGATAAAGCCGATTTAAGCACAGTAGGACACAAAAAGAAAGAGCCTGATGATATTTGGAAGCATGAAAAAGATAGTCTTACAATTGATCTTTCAGAATTAAATTTCGGGGATAAAGATTTGGATCAAGAAGAGGTTAGAACCAAATATCATTTTGTAATAATTCAAAAATATTTGTAATTTTCTATAATATCAGTTGTTATGTAAGGAAAAATCAAGTACTTTTTATCTCATAACATTTTTTCTTATTTATAAAAATATTTCATGTTCATTATAGAAAATGTGGAAAATACCGTGATTAGAAAGGAAATTCATATTAGATCCTGCTACCCAGAAAAATTTACTATTAATACTGTTTTTACTTGCAGTATTTTTCTATTCATATATTATTCCTTTTTAAATTAAAAGTATGAATAATACAGCAATACACTCACATACGTCTGACCCTTCCCAATGAACAATTTGTCATATTTCTTTCCTACTTTTTAAACAATAGGAATCCCAATCCAATTTTTTCCCTTCTTCACCACAGACAACCACTATTATTATAAATTCATATTTTATGTATTTTTGCACCTTTTATTTTAATGTATTATTTTTATGCATTAATTTATGGTATAGTCACACAATTGATTTTGACTTATAACTAGTCTTTTGCTATTGCAAACAATGCTGCAATAAGCATGCTTGAACCTGTCCTTTGTGTGTATGTGCAAGTTTATTTATCTTTATGAAATTGAGATCATATTGTACACTTATCTTTGAATACGCGATCACTCTATGCTGTAAAAATGTATTGCCAATATAATAATTCTGTACATACTAATTATGTCAGAGAAGGAATGTGGTTGCTGTATTACTTTGGGTTCAGAGCACTATTTCCATAGATGCCTCCATTTCAATTTGCCTGATGTCAGGTTTTAAAAATGTTTTACATTAAATATGTAAGTGTAAACAGTCATGATATTTTCTGGTCTTGTTTCAATCTTCAAGATGTAAGCTTCTTGTAATGATAGTTTGCTCAGTAAAATAGAGTTAATATTAATGCATATTCATTTTAAAAATATGTCTTTAACATTAAACATTCTTAAAACTAACTTCTAAAGTACCAAAATTGGTTCTTAATGAATTAAAATAGTCACTGCAACTTCTAACTGCTTGTGAAATCTTTCCTTGATTTTTTTTTTCCAACTCATTTGTACTTCAGTGGTGCTAGAAAGGGAATTCACTTGAAGAGAAGAAACATATTTTAAAAACGCATTTTTCTACGTAACTCATAAATTTCACCTGATCCTACACAATTTCGCATTTTTTTTTTTTTTTTCAGAGACAGGGTCTCACTCTGTTACCCAGGCTGGAGTGCAGTAATGCAATCATAGCTCACTGCAGGCTCCAAATCCTAGGCTCAAGTGATCTTTCTGCCTCAGCCTGCTGAATAGCTAGGGCTATAAGTGTAGGCCACCGCACCTGGCTGTTTTTTTATTTTTTATGGAGTGAAGATCTCACTGTGTTGACCAGGCAGGTCTTCAAGCCATCCTCCTGCATGAACCACTGTACCTGGCCTTGCATTATATTTTAATGTTAACTTAAAAATAGCCTTTTTTTCTTTTAGTGGATAATTGCAAGGAGAGATTCTTTTATACAATTATTAGTAAATACAAGGGGATACTGTTGTTTTTAGATATTCAGCCTTTCAAGTTCTTATTAGAGAAGTGGCCCTATTGAATCAGTTGAGAATTACTTATTTTGCCTTATAGTTGCTAATATGACACTTTCATTTATTATTTTGAGTGGGTCGCTATTTATCTTCTTTGGTGTGAGTTGACTTTAAGAGGCATTACATATTTTATACATTAAAATTGCATTCTTATGTCACAAAGTAAAGTACATGAATCAACTTTTTCAATTCTATTCTTCCATACACATTTTTATATTTAAATTGATATTTAAGTTTTTATAGTACTTAATAATGTATCACACACTTTAATTTTCATTACTTCACTTAATCTTTACAATAACTCCCCAAGTTAAGCAAGGCAATATCTATTAATATTGTGTTTTTAGTTTGTGGATATTTATGTTTGTTTTTACAGAAGGGTCTCAGAAATAATTATGTGTCTTGCTCAGGGTCAGAAAGTAACCAGTAGGGCTAGAATTCAAGCCTGGTTCACCTAACTGCACTGCACTGTGATAAATCCGTTAAGGGATTTGTTGAACGTGCCTTCCAAGTGTGAAGACTTAAGAAATTTATGGACATTTTCATTAATAGAAGACAGATACTTTCGTTAAATGCTTAACTTTATGAATTGAAATTTAAACAAAGCAGTTTACATATGTGTTTATGTTCCTTAATTTGTTCAAAGTTCTATTCCCAGCCTTAATAGTTTGTAATAAGTTTCTATTATGCATTTCTAAAAATACTTTGCTTCAGAAGTGACATACAATGATTCTGTTAATTCTCTGACCTTTAACACTTACAAGCTTGATATAAATGTCAAACTTTAGAAAACTCATTTTACTTTTTAACCTTCTCCTTGAACTTCTAAGTAGCCACATCAGCACACCAGTGATCCAAGACCAGTTGTACCTGTGACTTCAACTCTGATATCTACCATCTGATTCAGTGATTCATTTATTAAGTAATTGAATTAATACAATATATTTACTCATTGTGCCCAGTGCTGGAAATACCATGGTGAACAACACCTGAGATTTTTCCTCTCAAGTTTACAACCTAATACATTGTTTATAAATACCCAGGTGATGAAATCTGTGTATTTATACTATATACATATATATTAGCATTCATCTTGTTAATACTGGATTATGGAGTTGTTAATTAGGTATAGTTAATAGAATTTAAAATCTAAGGGTAACTTTTACTAATATAAGGAATTTATGTTATCTTATAAAGTTAATTGTTTTTATTTTTTCTTAGATGCAGAGCTCTCTTAGGTCCCTTCGTAATAGTGCAGCTAAGAAAAGAGCTAAACTAAGTGGCAGTACTTCTGATCTTGAAAGCCCTGATTCTGCAATGAAACTTGACTTGACTATGGACTCCCCATCTCGGTCTTCTTCTCCAAACATCAGCTCTTACAGTGAAAGTGGAGTTTACAGCCAAGAATCATTGACTTCTTCTCTGTCTACAACTCCCCAGGGGAAGAGAATAATGTATTTTATTTTTTGGCATGTTAAATGAATGTTCATCTGTAATTCATGATCTAGAGCCCTAATATCATATTTGGAAAAAAACTTAAAATCATTTTTTTATTAATAGTTTTTAAAATGTTAAAATACATTTGAAAGACAATGGAAAAGTTCACAGATATTACTTTGCCAGGCTTTGGTTTGGGATGGGGTGGAATGAGAAAACACAATGCCAACTGTAATCTAGAGTACCTAATTAATATAAACCTCATTCCTAAAGCCACGGTTGTTCTTCCTAAGATTTATCCTAATATTCTTTGTCTTTTAGCTCTTTTCTGGATCATTGACTCTTTTGCCAGTTTACCTGTAGCTAATATTACTGCTTTCATTTTAAACTCAGCACCAATTTCCTCTAATTTATGTATATGTTCCATGTAGCTGTTATCCCACTATTTTTTTGTATCTTATTTCCATTATCTGGTAGAAGTTCAGGACTCCATACTATAGCTATCACAGCCTTCTCAGGAGTCTCTCTACAGCATTGGTGCTGAAATTAGAATCCTGGCCACCCCACGGCAACAGAAAATTGTTTTCCAGCATAGCAATTGGACCAGCTTTTCCAGATTACTCCTATAACTTCTAAGTCTTAACCCTTAACCTCTAAGAGATCCTATCCAGATTTGTGGGGATCTCTGTGACCTTATTGTAGGATTTTGAGGAATCCATTTCTCCTTTATTTTGGACAAAAACTTAGGGGTAGAATTGCTAGGGCATAGGGTAGATGTGTATGTAACTTTTTAAATAACTGCTAAATAGTTTTCTAAAATGATTTGAGAGTTCTGGTTGTTTAATATTCTTGCTAATATTTGGTGTGGTCAGTTGTTTAAATTTTATTTTCCTTGATTTTATCCTGGACCATGTTTACTGCAATTAGAAGTAAATTTTTTTAATTAAAATTAATTTTACTTTAGTGAATTGGAATTTCTAAGAAAATGTGGGTAAATGGAGATTGCATAGTCAAAGGAGAGGTGGTATTGTAGTAACTTTAATAGAAAGGGGTGTTTTGTTTCAGCAATTCATAGAATTAAACTGAATTTTTGTGTCCCGTTCTTAGAAGTTTGTCTCAGCCCATAGTTTTCCCTCCATACTTTTAACTTAAATAGCAGCTTATTTCTCACTTGGTAATTTTTTTCTTACAACAATTCCTCTGTTGTAATTACCTTGGTAGAAAAATATAATACATTTACAAAATGAATTTGGAATGAATAAATGGGCTGGTGAAGTAACTGTTTACATTAAGTTATCAGACATTTAAAATATATGTATTTAGACTTTAGACCTAAAGTCCTCCTTTGATCTTCCATGAAGATGAAATTTTATGTTATATACTCCTACAGTTGCAAGGTAATTTGGAAACCATTTGGGAAGAAAAGTTCATTTTATATTGTAACATTTAAAATCCAGTATTTCCTATATTGCCTTATGGAGTTATTCTCTTCAGATACTGAATTCAGTGAGAAGGGAGTTCACTACACCCTCATTTATGGACTGAATTACCTTCAACGAATATGCAATTTTCACATTTAATAGTTTAAAACAATAATTATTCTTGATCAGCTTGCATCCTGCCCTAAGATTCAGAGCCAAAGAAAGCTACTACTCCCCGAAGCAAGGCTTTTATCCTTAGGTGAGTTAGGGATGAAAAGTTGTTGAAAACTACCCTTCTAGAGACTCAAGTTTTTTCTTTCATCCAAGTCAAATATACTCAACATGAATCCAAATTTACTGTAGTCTATTCTAGAGAAATTATTCCTTCAAAATATTTAACAGATATTTCTCACTAGGCTCATTGAGAAATATATCTACCCAACTACTAAGAATTGTACTTCCTTGTAAAATCTCTTCTTTATAATATTCATCACTGACTTATTGACATTACACCATATACTGATTTAAAGCAATTTCCTTACAGTCAGATTTAACATTCTTTGGTTTGCTTTCTTTATGAAAACAAGGCCTGTAGGCCTTTATAATGTCAAGAAAGTATAGCAAAGAATAGTCTAAGAAGAAAGTGATATTTACCAAACTCAACTTGTTGCTGATCTTTTATTTATAATATAGTTAAGTTTCTATTTTTGGTGACATATGAGGGTAGATAATATGACAGATGATTAGGAATCATTTGATTTGATTTTGGAATGAATTCTCTTGAATCAATTTTTTTTTTAACTCCCCCAGGGATTATACAGTATAAGTCAGAGAGTCATTTCTTGTGGCAATACTCTTATGAATAATTAGGAATTGGCCGTATGATAAAAGGTTGAAAGTTCAAAAGGTGAATTAAGAATACCATTTAGCTATAGTTTTTCATACTTGTTGCTGTCTTATATAAACGTTTAGTGAGTTATAAAAGAATAGAGAATGTATGATACGAGTGTTGAACAGCTCTGAATCTTAATGTTTATTGAAATTACTTTTGTTTCATTGTAGGTCAGACGTATTTCCAACATTTGGATCAAAACCTTGTTCAACAAGACTTTCTTCTGCAAGGAATAAAAACTCTCATATTGCTGAACAAAGCCCCAATGCAGGTATTCTATGACTATTTATAATTTTTAAAAAGTATAATTTTTAAATGATGTCAAAAATGGTGGCAAGTGCATTTCAGATTTTCAAGGTTTGTAGTTACCAATCAATATTAATCATTTTTTAACTTCTTAAAATATTTTGATAGGAATAAATATTATATTATTTTTGGAAGAAAAAAGTATTCGTTTTCCTGAATCACTGATCTCCTTTTAAGCCCATAGCATACCTGTGCTTGGCTCCAAGATATTTTGATTTTGTTGATGTGGAAAGTGACCAGGTTTTCAGAGTTTTGAAAACTTCACAGTTGATTCTAATGTGGAGCACAGTTTCGGAACCACTGGGCATCACAAGACAATTTCCTTTAAAAAAAATATTTAACTAGTAACTAACTTCATGTGTATCTTGTGTTAAGAATTTTTGTGAACTAATGTGGAAGTCTCTAATTTTATAACATCACTTCTCAGAAAATAAATTAGTAACTAGTAATCAATTAGAAAATTATTTGCACCATGATCTATTTATCTATTTAAGGTGGAAACTACACTGATTCTTCTTTATGATTAGTAAAACTATATTGAATTGTGAATGAATCCTAACAAATTTGGATATGACATTTAGTTTCACATGATCATCTCAATATAAAAGTTCTAACAATTTTAAGGCTACTTTATTTTACATTATACTTAACTTCCTAAAAAGCTATACATACATGTGATTGCTAAGATTTTTAATTTCTTACTCTTAAATATGTCTTAACTTCATCCCCTCTTTTTAATTCCCATGGCTTTACCATGGCTTTCGTTCACATTCTTCCTCATTTCTTACCTAGTTAGCCTCCTAAGTTTTCTCCCCATCTTCAATTTCATTCACTTAGATTCTATTCCCCACAATGCAAATCTGACTATATTGGCCAGTCTGTATTCATTTAGGACATCTTCCCATGATCTGGTACCTGCCTACCTCTTCAGCCTCATTTTTCACTTTCCTACTATTATCTTTGTGCTCCAGTTAAATTGGACCACCCTCCATACCATTTCAGTACTATCTCTTTGAAATTACATATTCTTTTTTTTCTAGTTGAAATCTGGAATCCATACCACACCTTATTCAGCTGTGAAAACTGCTCAGTTGCTTTCTCTGGGAAACCTTCCCTAATTCACAAACAAGATTATTACCTCTTGTGTGATACCATTACATCTTGCACTTATAATGGTATAGCAATTATTTTACTTTTCTTCAACTTTCAGATTCTTGATCCCCAGAGATTATTTACCTCTGACTACCTGCCATGTGCCTGTCATAATCATGGATGCCTGACTGACCAGTTGTGCCTGGTATACTGGCTTGTGCAAAACTAATGTTAACAAAGAAATAGCTAGTCTACTAGGCACACGAAAACAGTGTATAAATGCTTTGGAGTCTGAAAGATCCCAGCTGAAATCCTACTTTGATATTTAATAATAGTATTCACACTATACAAGTTACTTAACTGCTTTGGAACTTAGTTTCTGATCTGATAATATAAACCTTGAGGAGGGTAGTGAAGATTTAAGTATATATAAATTACCTACTTCATAGTGGGCACTCAGTACACATTTGTTGCCCTAGAGGGAGAGACCCCAAAGAAATACATAAACTTATCCTTAATGCTTTTTAAGGCTGATCATCCTAATAAATCTATTTATAATTTTACAACTATTTATATAAGATTGAAGAGACATCTGATTGCTAGGTTGTATCTAGTTTGTGAAAATGGAACCCTCTTTTGGAAGAATATCTTTGGAAATGGAAAAGAGTAAGATTTAGAAAACCTGGATTTGAATTCCCTTCTGACCCTAGTTGTGTGAGTTGTGGGAGTCATTTAAGTTTCAATAGAGTGATTGATCTGATACTAGCATATACTTCTATGTGCAATGTTCAGTGTTTCCCCAAATTGCCTAATCCTAGGAATCACTTGGGTGTGTGTAACACCTACAGATTCTGGGGCCCTACCTCATACCTCTTGAATTCATCTTCATTGTCAGAAATCTGTATTTTTAATAAGTAACTTAAGTATTTCAAGGATCAAGTTTTAGACTACTACTTAACACTGCTGTTATTGAATGTTAATTAAATTTAATATTCTCTCAAAATAAGTTGCTAATGGTTTAGGATTTTATATATTTGGTTTTGTATTGATTTCAGTAAGTAAGTGATTCCTGCAAGTTTATTATGGTTTCATTTGTAAAACAAAAATGGCAATGCAATGCTCAGAATAAAGACTATCTGAAGATAAAAATAACAATTATGGGCCGGGCGCGGTGGCTCATGCCTGTAATCCTAGCACTCTGGGAGGCCTAGGCAGGCGGATTGTTGGAGCTCAGGAGTTTGAGACCAGCCTGAGCAAGTGTGAGACCCCTGTCTCTACTAAAAATAGAAAGAAATTATATGGACAGCTAAAAATATATATAGAAAAAATTAGCCGGGCTTGGTGGTGCATGCCTGTAATCCCAGCTACTTGGGAGGCTGAGGCAGGAGGATAGCTCGAGCCCAGGAGTTTGAGGTTGCTGTGAGCTAGGCTGACGCCATGGCACTCTAGCCAGGGCAACAGAGTGAGACTCTGTCTCAAAAATAAATAAATAAATAACAATTATGTAAAAATTATACAATGCTTCTAATAAAAGTTTCCACATATATTCTACCATTACCTATTAGAGCAAATTGTGCTAAATTTCTTTTTTAGATTAGTGTCAACTATTAATAGAAAACATTTCCACCCAAAGCCAGTATCTTTGTCAGTCTTACTTTTATGAATTAACTATCAAAACTAAGAATTTAGAAAGATATCTGTGTTACTTCCAGAAATTCTCTATCATTTAACATCAAATATTTCTTGAATCTTTTCCCTATGAACTGACTTAGTATCCTTTACAGTCCTTTCTAGCTCAGCTGCTATCAGCTACCTCCTCTCTCTACCGTCTTGTTTTTATTAAAATACATTATTAAAAAACAAGGTATATTTTATTATGACTTAATGATTTGCATTGGAACTAAATATAAAAATGGACAGTGGCTCAAATATACATTGCCTAGGATGTTTCACTTAGAAGACATTTTGTGGTTGTAATAGTTGCAAAATATTAGTAAAGGAATATCAGTTTAAACATTCAAGTGTATATGAAAATTTTGTTATTTGTTAAAAAAGGAGGCCTACATTAAGGTTTTGCTTTTATTTTTAATTAGAGGTATAATAACGTGGGTATTTACAGTGTGTAAAATACTGTGCTGAGCCCTTTACATGTATTTTTTTTTTATTTAATCCTGATAACAGTTCTAGAAGAGGTACTACTATTATCCCTATTATCACTTAACCTTTTACAAATAAGGTTAAGTGTCTTGCCCAGGTTCTCTCAGCAGTTTAAGTGGCAGTGCTATGATTTAAAGCCAGGAAGCATGATTTCAAATACTGACCTCTTAATCACTATGTAGTTCACTGCCTCACCAGACAGGCCAGTATAGATCATTACATGGAAGTAGGAGAAAGGGTAGATTTAAATGGAGAGTATAGGCATCTCTCAAGCCAGTTTAAAAATTCTGGATTTTAAAAGTTTTCATTTTAGCGTAAAGTTAAAAATGTCATTTAAATATTAAATGCTTGTTATATTCTTAAAAACATATAGTATATTTGATTATCATACATTGCATTTTGTATTGCACTGTAATTTTAAAGCCTGTTGTATGAAGTATTGTAATATCATTTATAATAAATGTTCTTTATTATTATTATTATTTTTTAGAGAGAGATGGTCTCACTGTGTCGCCCAGGCTAGTGGTGTGACCATAGCTCACCACAGTCTCTAACTCCTTAAGCTGTTCTCCAGTCTCAGCTGCCCGAGTACCTGGCACTTCAGGTGTGAGCCACCACACCTGGCTAATATATATATGTATTTTTTTATTAGAGTCAGGGTCTTGTTATGTTACTCAGGCTGGTCTCAAACTCCTGGGCTCAAGCAATCCTCCTGCCTCAGCCTCCCAAATTGCTGGGATTACAGGCGTGAACCACTGCACTGGGCAGTTTACAATAAATGTTCTTATCTGTTAGTAAGATAAAAAATATTACATAATTTAAAAAAAGACAGAAAAGCCAGGTGTGGTGCCTCACACCTGTAATTCCAGCACTTTGGGAGGCTGAGGCCAGAGGATTGCGTGAGGCCAGGAGTTCGAGACTAGCCTGAGCAACATAGTGAGACCCCCCCCATCTCTACAAAAAATAAAAATAAATAAAAAAATAAAATAAGACAGAACTTTAAAAATTTCTATAATATTATTTATAATTTCTAATATGTTACCAACCTTTTTAAAGGTTAAAAGAGGGGAGATGTGTACCTATCATATAATAGTCCCTAACTTATTCAAATAAATATTTATTTTATTTTATAGGGATTACAACACCCAATGTGAGCATAATTGGTCAACGTATGAACTATAGGTTTGGATGTGGTGATTTTGAAGATGATAGGTCACATGACATTTCATCTAGTGCTGTAAAAATACAAAATAAGGAACACTCAAGACATTATAAGCATACAAAAGGTTAGTAAATTCCATGATAAGTTAATTTTTAAGATTGAGTATCTCTAAATCAGAATCCTCCCTGAGCATATCAATAAAGAAAAATTTACTGAGAATTCTCAGTTTTGAGGTTTTTCATGTTTCCCTTCTGTTGATGTGTTGTTGCTTAAATAATTTTGCCGAATTGGAGAACTCATAGGTTCAGATATGGTTTATGGGCTTGCCTGAGGAGCCAATGCAGGGAAGTGACTACCCCTGAGGTTAAAACTAGGGAATCCCTGCTAAACTCTACCCCCAGGACATGCACCAGGTATACACATATGAATACACACATACACACAGTTCTTACAAGGCATTTTACCACTAAAATGAGGTGGAGGAAATCATGGGAGTTAATGACTCCCAGATGCCTAGTTAGAGTGTAACCATGGAATAAAGCTGTGGCAAAAAGAATGTAATTTCCCTGTGGTAAAACCTGAGAAAGTTTCTTTGTTGTCACTAACCACTGTTAACAGTTACATCTTTTTTAACTGAGTAGTAGCAGGTAGCAGCACCTCTGTGACAGCTCTGTCCATTTCTTAAGAAATTGTGTTACAGTTGTATTTTAAAAATTTCCCTTAGGGTGAAAAATAAGTGATTATAAAAGGTATGAATATTTAAGTAGAGTAATTAGAAGGTACCTGTAATCTAAATAAGTAAGTAAGGAGCTGACTTTTTTGTTTGGGTAGCAGCTGTGGTCATGGTAAGGTCACCTTCTGTTCTTTGTTATTTCTGATCATCCTAAATCACGTATGTGCAGGCAATTGTGAATTTTTTGTGTGTGGAAGTAACTCAGGGCCGGGCATGGTGGCTCACACCTGTAATCCTAGCACTCTGGGAAGCCGAGGCGGGTGGATTGCTCGAGGTCAGGAGTTCGAGACCAGCCTGAGCAAGAGCGAGACCCTGTCTCTACTAAAAATAGAAAGAAATTAGCTGGCCAACTAAAAAAATATATATATATAAGAAAAAAAATTAGCCGGGCATGGTGGCGCATACCCTGTAGTCCCAGCTACTCGGGAGGCTGAGGCAGTAGGATTGCTTAAGCCCAGGAGTTTGAGGTTGCTGTGAGCTAGGCTGACACCATGGCACTCACTCTAGCCGGGCAACAGAGCGAGACTCTGTCTCAAAAAAAAAAAAAAAAAGACTGTGAAAACAAAACTCTCAAATAAAACAATTTTAATCTTAAAGACAATAAGTTGAGTCCCAGGTGGTAGATCAAATAAAACAAAGGGCAGTTGTGGTGAATTTTCTCTTCAAAGGGGCAATTATGTGCTGTGAGCTTATTCCTCTTTCTGTTTGATAGTTTATTTTTTCTCTGTTAGCTAGTTTATTAACAAGGCCATTCTTTCAATAAACACATTACATCTTTTAACCAACAGTTGGTCCTACTCCAGAAAATTAATTGCTTCATACTCAAGCATCTAACTCTAAGCCAAATAACCTACTAGATCTATCTCAGCAACAATAGCAAACATGATCAAAACCAAATTTATCTTCCTTTCCAGACTTGCTCCTCTTCCTTTGTTACCCATTTTTATTAGTAGCATTATCACTTTCCCAATAATGGAGGCTTAAAACTTTAGAGTCATCTTTGTCCATTTCTCCTTACCTTTCAAGTTCAGGTGGCAGTCCATCCTGCTATTTCCTTCAGTCTAATTTAATATATCTGCTGCCACAGTTGTAAGTTGGGCCTTCATTACCTCTTCCCTAGATAATTACAAAAGCTTTCTGGTAAGGCTCATGTGTTATTTTCATCCTTCTTAAATCCAGGCTGCATAAGCTACCAGAATTGTCTTTCTAAAATACAGTCATCATCTTTTCCATGCTTAAAATGTTGAGTGGTTCTCTATTTCCCACATAATAAAGTTCCTACTCTGTAGCATAACTTTTAAGACCCTGAATAGTCTTGCCTCAGCTTAACTATTTTGCATTACCTCTTACTATTCCTCTTTTCATGCCTTATGTTCTAGCACTTTTAATACTAGAAATTTTCTTAATTTGCATGTATAAGGCCTAGAAGCATTTTCTCAATCTTAATGTGTCCAAATCATGTCTGCTTTTTGAACACTGGCTTAAGAACCACTTCTTTAGAAAACTTTGCTCACTTTCCTGGTCTAGAGTAGTCTTTCCATCTTGTGTTCACGCATTCTACCTTATAGTTAATTTTCATTCATGTTTAATATTTTTCACATTAAATTATAAGTTTTTTAAGAGTAAAATACTGTCATCTTTATATGTCCATCTTGCTTTGTATAGCGTTGTGTTCAATGACCACACGTGAAATGTATGAAGTATTGATTAGCCAGTCAGAGCTAGTAGTGTAGCCTTGGGCACAATCACTCAAAAATTGCATTCTGGCTGGTAGTAAAGGTAGTAAATTACCTCAATTGATTTTTCATAGTCCATTATAGATGAAACTCCTTGTTCTACTCTTTCTCTCCTTCTCACTACTGCACTTGATAAGTCTTAAAATTTTTTTCAAAAAAATGAAAATTAAAAAAAAAATTGC
Source organism: Lemur catta (assembly GCF_020740605.2). Classification (NCBI taxonomy): domain Eukaryota; kingdom Metazoa; phylum Chordata; class Mammalia; order Primates; family Lemuridae; genus Lemur; species Lemur catta. The sequence goes on along the minus strand of NC_059128.1, from coordinate 48,736,059 downwards.
ATCCTCAAATAATTAAGTTAAAGTGAACATTGAGTGCTATATTAAAGGGAATAAAAAGACTTCCAAAAGAAATGCTGGTAATGAGTGGCCAAATGGATCCATTTTGTAAGAAACCTCAGACTTTTTTAGGATTAGCTCTCAGAACCACCTCTTTTTCCCATTCCTTTCCTGGCTGGCTGTCCCTTTGAACATACCCATTTTCTACATAACCTGTAGCCCAATTAATTACTTGAGAAAGTGATTAATGGTGGATGCTTGGAATATTAGCAAACTACATGCCATGAGTTGATATTCTTTCTGTCTTTGAATTACACAGAAGTAATGAAGCAAAATTACTTAAGGATATTTGTGTGTGAAGAAGCCTTTAAACATTTTTCCTCATATTTTAGAATTGAAAATTAATGAGCAATATTTCTTTCAACATTTCTTTGTTTAGAAGAAAATATAGTGTAAAAATTAAAGTATGCTAAAAGTGCTTGTTAGCTTCTCTTATAAATGAAGTTAAATTACTTTAAGATAACATGTCCTTCATATTTTTCCTTATGAGGTTTGTCTGATTATTCATTCATCTCTTGACAGTTTATGTATAGTTTTGTTTGTGGACCATTGAGTAAATTGTTCCGTTTACTAAGATTTGCTTCCCTTTGTCACAGAACACCTTTTTGGACTATCTAATGTTTCTATTAGTCAGTATGTCTTATAAAAGTGCACATAAATTTGGATTATTTCAAACCATACTTAAGGAATATATGAAAAATGATCACCTACATGAGTTTTTTCTTTCATCTCTGCCATTTTCACACAAAGCCAAAATAAGTTAGGTTAGCAAAACAATCTGTTTATTTTTTTTAAAAAACAGTTATTTGGTTAAATTTATCAGTAATTAATTGCTTTTCTTTCATAGACCCTAAATTAATTATATTTTGCTTTTCATTGTTTTTTGCCATGATATATTTATCTAACATATATTTATTGAACATAGATTCTAACCCCCTGAAGCTTACAGTCTAGTAGGAAAGAGAATAATTAAATAATCAGAAACTGAGATAAACGTCAACCTGGAAAAGTACAGGTTGCTGTGAAATTGACCTGATTTGTTTTGGATGTCAAAGGATTTCCTTCTTGATGACTCTTTTATTGCCTGATTATCATGCTGTGGTTATTTGCTGTCTCTCCCACCTTCATCCCTGGCTTGTGTAAACTCCTCAAGGGAAGGAAAGTTTCTTTTCTTTCTAGTGCCTAGTCCACACTAGGTATTTTAATTATAAATATTTATTGAATTAATGAACATGTATGAATAAATAAATTATAAAGTCTTCATTTCAGTTTTAAAAAACTGTCTTACAATATCCTGAAATACTACAGAAATATTTTTAAATATATATTTTTTTTTTCTTTTGTTTTTTTATAGGATTTACAAGGTCATCATCAAATTTACAGCAAATTTCCAGTTTTGACATCATACCCACAAATACCTTATCAGAAGACTCAGTAGTAGTTGTTGGAAAAGGTATTTCAAAGTTATTTAGCTTTTTAATTGTATGTGTTCTTCACACATAAGCAAAGCATATGGATAAAGAATGAAGAATGTGATTCAAGGGTTAAATAGAACTTCTTAAAAATTAAGTTGAAAGAATTAGAAATGAATGCTTACCTTCACATTTCTACCCTCTAATGAAACTATAATAATTTCTTGTTAGTTATTTCCAGAGATATATTATGTGACAACTGCAGTTTAGTTACTTCTAAAACAGTTTTAGGATAGCTAACATAGGTTTAGTGTAGTTTAAATTCAAATGGTAGTCCTTATTTATCAGCTTAATAATCAATATAATTAATATAATTGTATACTCCATACAAAGTCTAAATGAAGTAAAAATTAACCTGTTACATATTTTAGAGGGGCTAGGGGACCTTTGAACAATATACTTGCAAATATCTTTGAAAGCTGGTTTCTTTTTTAATTGAAAAACTAGAATGCTGTGGTATACATTGAGGGTGTACATCTTATTTTTATTCAATATAATTAACTAGAATAAAATTCTTGAAATCCTTTTTAACTTTTTTGCTTGATAAGTCTCATTAGGTTAATTTAAGGCCCTCCTTAGATTGTCTCCTGCTTCCTCTTGCAGACTTATATTCTGTTATTCCTCTATTTGCCTTGTGCACAACTAAACTAAATTATTACTGCACATACATGCTTTATACTTGTTCATCTCTCTGTATAAACATCTCTATCTCATAGGATTTCCTTTTCCCCTTCCTTACTTACGTACACAAATCCCTCCTGTCTTCAAATTTCAGCTCAAATCCTTGCCCCTTAAAACCAGCTTAAAAACCCAGCTCACACCAACATTTCCTTCTTATGAACTCAGCACTTATAATATGCAGTTCTCACTTGATGTTATCACGAACTGCCTTTTGGCACCTCTTATTATTGTCCTGTTAGAGTATTTATCCTGTTAGGGTATTTGGGTTTATATTTTGTACTTACTTAGCATATCTTTCTCACTAACTATATTATTTACCTCTTGAAAGCAAGAGCCTTGTCTTAAACTTTGTTATCCTGAATGCCATCACATAAATACTTAATGACTATTTGATGGTTGGTTGATTTTAGGTGTATTTGGAAGTCCAAATTCAGCACCAGCAACCTGCAGCCAATCAGTGATATCTTCTGTGGAAAATGGGGACACATTTTCAAAAAAACAAAGTTTTGAACCACCATCAGGGATTTATGGAAGAGCAGTCCAGCAGAGTGTTCCGTCATATCTTGATGTTGAGAATGAAAAAGATGTAAGGTTATTTGCTAATTATTAGAATGAATTTAAGCTTACAATATGTCACTGTTTTGTGTATATCAGATGTGGGGTGGTGAAAGTATTTCAATTAACATTTTTAAAATCTTGGTATAATTAAAATTTTTGATCCTTGATCATTAAAATAATATATTATTCTCCCTTCCCACTAAATCAATGCATTCTCATTCTGGTGATAAAGTATCTAGCATACTTTATACTATACATGTACTTTATATACATATATGTATATGTATATATTCAATAATTTTTTAGGATTCACTCAAGTAGTAACAAATTAATATCCTCAGGCACAAATTTAATTGGATATTAGAAGTATGTAATTCTAGTAGATTTTAGGATTCCTTGAATTAGGACTAAGAAAGATATAATTTATTTTGCCTAGACATTTAATGTACATATATATAGTTAGGTGAAGATATTTTAAATGTCAGACTACCTGAATACTTTCAGAGATTTCAATTTTTTCATGCAGACTAAAGTTTCTATTTCAAAGTCTACCTATGACAAGATGAGACAAAAGAGAAAAGAAGAAAAAGAACTTTTTGACATTAAAGACTGTGAAAAGAAGGAACAGAATCCCTGGGAACAGATGAAACACACAGGAACTGAGAAAATGGCATCTGAAAGTAAGGGGAGTTTAAGTTTTGGTATAGTTTTTTTTTTTTTTTTCCTAGTAATATTCTAAAGCTGGTGAAATATGATTTAACTAAGGTTGATATATGACTAGGAGTGGAATATGTTGACCTATAACACTAAAATTGCAAGACCCAGTAGCTTCTATTATAATTATATATAACTATTATAATACTAATTCATTCTCATAAAAAGAAATATGATTATTTTTCTCCCTTCTAGATTTAAACAATTTTGGAGATGAGGTGGGGATATCAAAAAATGAGAGTTCCCCTTTAGAAAACATTGCCTTCAGCCCTCCATTAAAAGGAGGGTCCAGTTTAGAACAGTCATCATCTTTAGTATTTTCAGATGCAGGTAAGTCACTTATTTAAATGTGAAGAGTAAAGTCACAAATGCTTGTTAAGCTGAAGACACTACATGTGGTTCAGCGCATTTGTGAAAGAAAGACCACTGAACTAGGAGTCAATAGACAGACCTGACTTCTTAAGTATTAGTTCTGCCTTTAATTAGCTATGTGACCTGGAAACAGGCCTCAATTTTCTGCCCCTATAAATATCTAAATTATCTCAAAGGTTAAGATTATCTCAAGGATTCCTTCCATACTCCCTGCAAATAGTCCTGTTTTGCCTAAGGACTGGTATCCATTTTAAAGCTAAGGTAACTGAGATAGTGAAATTGGTTTATATTAGATCATGACCTAGAAAAGTCCTTGCATTTATCATTTATTCAGCTTGTCATTGAGTACCTGCTATGTTCTGTGCTTGACCAAGAGTTGGCTTTATGTTTCCTGTGCTGTTTTAAAACATTGCATAGATCTTAAGTATAGTAGCAACTAGGAAAAAATCACAGGTTGAAATGAAAATGTGAACTATAATAAACATTAAGTATTATTAATTTTTATTTTTGTTAAATATTATTAAGGAATAAAATATGTAAACTGTAAAAATTCTTAAATTTATGCTGCATCTGAAACCTAGATACCAACAAAATACCCAAAAAGTTTAGAAATAAATAAATACTATAAATGTACTTTTGGACAGCATGCTTCTCTTGGAGATAAAAATAAAAGAGATTTAAACTAAATTAATGTCTGCGGTTTTTCCTAGCTTTTATTTCTTTTATAATGCAAGAAACATAGAAAAGTTTTTAAAATTCTGTATTCTCAAAGCTAATCATTGTTGAGAATGCCCGATGAGAAGTGTTACCTGTAAAATTTCTAGCTAAACATGGTGTTAGAACCCGTTAAATGTAGGCGTTTGTGAAAGTTAAGCCTATTAGCATTCTCAGGTAATTTTATAAATTTTCTGAGATAATGTCTTAAAATCTAAGGAGAGAAAACCCCACAAAACTTCTTGCCTAACTTAGCCAGTATTAAAAGTAGGTCTAGAAGTACAAATAGTAGCAAATAGTACAAATGGTAATAAATCATAAATTTTGGGGTCGTTAAGCTTACTAGAGACATCAACTAATTTTGTGAGTTTTGCCTAATCTTTATAGTATAAGGACAGTGCTTCCTTGAAATCACCCTTATGTTATTTGAAAATAATAATATATTTACAAAATTTTTATGTCGATCAACCCAAAATATAAATGTTTAACTCCACTTATAGTTATGAACATATTGTCAGAAATAATTTCTAATAGGAAAATTCTAAGTATGTCTCCATTTAAGAAGTTTCTGTCCATTACATAACTGCTACTCAAAGTATGGGCCATGGACTGGATGAACTGTTTATTACTCACCTGTGACAAAATAAATACAAAAAGTATTCATCTTTTAGAAATTGTTTTAACAATAGACACTGCTATAGTGCTTTTATTGCATTTAGAAAAGTATCCACCTGTCACACAATGGAAGTTTAACAGAAAAAAAACCCTTAGTTTGAACAGCACTGCTTTAGATATTCCGTATACCTTCTTTTCCAGAATAGTATTTTTCAGGTGAAAACAAAGTAAAGATAAGTGATGGTATTTCACACTGGTATAACCTCAGGGTTGATAATTTGATGTTTATCTGCATCTCTTCCTAATGAGTTATTATTTCGTGAGAATGGGAGTGGATTAGATATAGGAAGGGAATTCTTAAAGCTTCAGCACTGGGTTCATCTATAATGTAGGAATAATAATAACCATTACATAGAGTTGGGATCATACTGCTTTTTTTACTTTTAGCTATTAAAATAAAGCTAGGCTTTGTTATGACTCATGACTGAAAAACCATTTATGTTAAATGTAATTTATTAAATTGGATAAATTAAATTAGGTAATGTAAATGAAGCATTTAGCACAATACTAGGCAACATAATAAATGATAGTAGTGCTATTTTGTATTTCCTATTCTTTCAGGATTGTGATATTCCAAAGCTGGAGGATTTTATTTTTATATCTAGCTATCTATCATCTATATATCTATCTATCTACCTACCTATCTATATCAGTCTTACATATGAAGCCTAATGAGTGTATATCTGAACCATGAAAAAAAATGAAATGGGTCTATTTATTATATACTATAATTGGCACATCATCTTCCTCATGTATGATTTACTCTAACAAAAACTAGTACTGATTTATTACTATAGTAATCTAAAGCATCATGTTTATCCTTTCACATATCTTTTCTTGTTAGGTATGTGATAAATTTTTTGAAAGCAAGGATTCTGTCTTAGACCTTTTTATATGAAATCATAGGTGATAGTGGACCTCAATATAAGTCCTGCTTCTGCCACTCATTACCATTGGAACCTCAAACAAATTTCTTAACCTTTGTGGAACTCAATTATTTTCTCAGCTGCAAAATAAAAATAATAAGAGTGTCTGCCTTAGCTGTATTGAGATAGCTAAAAGCAGTATAGTTTGTAAAGCATTTATTACAAGGTCTGGTACAAAGTTTTTGATAAATTTTAGCTAATATCATTAATACCTGTTGCCCTTGGATTTTAAATGAGTGAGAGAAGCATCTAAATATGTAATTAGTGTGCAACATCAAATGAAATTTCTTGTATTTGTGATTTCATATAACATTTTCTCATAAATAACATGGTGAATAATCTTTGATAGTCATTTTCTAGTGGCTAAAATTTTCTTTTTAAAAATATCTCTTAACATGGGAAAAAAGTAAATCTTTACCCACTTACAAAGGCTCAGTCTATTTGATCCTGTTCTTTCTAACACCTCCACCGCACATGTCATGGATTGTGTGGTGCTCTTGGGGCATTACTCTGAGCACTCAAGGATGATGGTTAGTTTCCCCAACATCTACGCTAGTGCCTTACATATGGAAAATGCTTAGTAAATGTCTGATTATGGAAGAAACATTGTTCTGCTTACTACATGTGGTCTTAGGATTTGTAATAGATGATTAATTCAATACCAGTAGAGAAAATCAGTTAGAATTCTATATGCAGATACCATGAAGCTTCATTTTCAATTGTCAACTATATAGTAAAACAGGTATATAGCCACATGTTTTTACAAAGTGGGATCATACTGCTTCTTTTACTTTTAGCTATTAAAATAAAGCTAGGCTTTGTTATGATTCATGACTAAAAAACCATTTATATTAAATGTACTTTCTTAATAATTTTATGTACAAAAAGTAAAGTTTTAAATAACTTTGGTTTCAGAGTATTAAAATTTTTTTGAAGACTAAACTAATAGTACTAGTTTAAAATATTTGTAACATCTGTAGCCAGAATACTACTTTAGTCCTTTTTTTGTGGGTGGAGGTGGGGGTCAACAGCATCTCACTCTATCACCTGGGCTAGAATGCAGTGCTATCGTTATAGTTTACTGCAATCTCAAACTCCTGGGCTCAGGCGATCCTCCTGCCTCAGCCTCCCAAGCAGCTGGAACTACAGGTGTGTCCCACCATACCCAACTAATTTTTTCTATTTTTAGTACAGTCAAACTCCTGGGCTCAGGCGATCCTCCTGCCTCAGCCTCCCAAGCAGCTGGAACTACAGGTGTGTACCACCACACCCAACTAATTTTTTCTGTTTTTAGTAGAGACGGGGTCTCACTCTTGCTCAGGCTGGTCTCGAACTTCTGGCCTTAAGTGATCCTCCCACTCAGTCCTCTCAAAGTGTTAGGATTATAGGCATGAGCCAACATGCCTGGCCTATTTGTGTCTGTTGTATTGAGGTTCTCTTATGCTTTTTTAAATATGTTTTGTTTTAGGTGAAGCATCTCCTGGAACTACTTCACAGTATAAAGAAAGGATGCCTTCTGTCACTCATAGTCCAGAAATAATGGATTTATCAGAACTACGGCCATTTTCCAAACCAGAAATAGCACTGATAGAAGCCCTGAGACTTTTAGCTGATGAGGATTGGTAAGTTCACCATGTTTAACTTAAAACCAAGTTGAATTCTAAAAGTTTTCTGTAAATTTTTTATTAAAAACCTTGAAACATATTTCCTATTAAAATAGTCTTAGAAATGATTATTTTAGTTCTTAGGCACTGGAGTCTTTTCAACTTATTAATGTAGATGAACTCTGGCCCTAGCAGTACTGTATTACCAGTTGTATTATAACTTATGTACCATGAGGACCTAGTTTAGCTTTATTATGGATTATATAAACTCATTGGTATTGGAATATAAATTTCACCATTTATCAGAGGATTTCTCTGTGAAATGTAACCTGGAACAATCCTGGAAATACTTATCTGCTCGTCCTACAGCTACAGCAGCTACCCAGCCAGCTCAGCCAATAACTTCAGGGAAACAAAAAGACAGTGACAACAGGCATCCCATTTGTTTCAGCTTGAGGACTCACTTGCTCACTGCCTTTGTCTCATTTCTTTCCCTATTCATTCAGTATCTCCCTTGGTCCCCATTCTATACCTCTTCTTTAGTTTTGCCTCTCTGCTAGAGCATATTCATCAACTTTAAAATGTGCTAGGCTGGGCAAGGTGGCTCACGCCTATAATCCTAACACTCTGGGAGGCCAAGGCAGGAGGATCACTTGAGGTTAGGAATTCGAGACCAGCCTGAGCAAGAGCAAGACCCCATCTCCACCAAAAATAGAAAAAATTAGCTGGGTGTGGTGGTGTATGCCTGTAGTCCCAGCTGCTCGGCAGACTGAGGCAGGAACATCTCTTGAGCCTGTGAATTTGAGGTTGTAGTGAGCTATGATGACGCCACTGTACTCTACCCAGGGCAACAGAGCAAGACGCTGTCTCAAAACAAAAACAACAACAACAAAACCTAAAGTAAAATGTGCAATGTCTGGCATTCAATAAAAAACTACTAGATGTAATCCTAGCCCTCTGGGAGGCCGAGGTGGGTGGATCGCTCGAGATCAGGAGTTCGAGACCAGCCTGAGCAAGAGTGAGACCCCGTCTCTACCAAAAATAGAAAGAAATGATTTGGACAGCTAAAAATCTATATAGAAAAAATTAGCTGGGCATGGTGGTGCATGCCTGTAGTCCCAGCTACTCGGGAGGCTGAGGCAGTAGGATCGCTTGAGCCCAGGAGTTTGAGGTTGCTGTGAGCTAGGCTGATGCCACGGCACTCACTCTAGCCCGGGCGACAAAGCGAGACTCTGTCTCAAAAAAAAAAAAAAAAAAAAAAAAACTACTAGACATGCAAAGTAGCAGGAAAATATAACCTATAGTGAGAAGAAAAAGCAAACAATTGAAACCAATCCAAAAATGACACAGATGATAGAATTAGTAGACAAAGACATTATAACTCTATTCCATGCATTAAAGAAGCTAGAGGAAAGACTGAGCAAATAAAGACAAGTAAAATATTTAAGAAACCCAAATATAATATGTATTGATGCAAGCTATAATGTCTGAGATCAGAATTACACTGGGTGGCATAACAGAAGATTAGACATTACAGAAGAAAATATTAGTGAATCTGAAGACATAGCAATAGCAACTATCTAAAAAAAACTGAAAAAAAAAACAAAAACAGGAAATCAGTGAACTGTGGGATAATTTCAAGCAGCCTAATGTATATATAACTGGAGTTACCAGACAGAAAGGGGGACAGAAAAGAATATTTGAAGAAAACCATGGACAAAATTTATCCAAATTTGGTAAAAGCTATTAACCCATAGATCCAAGAAGCTCAATGAACATCAAGTGCAAGCAATATGATAAAAACTATATCAAGGGACATACATCATAATCAGATTGCCTAAAATTAATGATGGAGAAAATCTTAAAAGTAGCCAGATGAAGAAGACACATTACATACAGAACAAAGATCAGACTTCTCATCAAAAACCACTGCAAGCCAAAAACACTGGCACAAGATCTTTGGAGTACTGAAAGAAAAAAACTGTCAACCTAGAATTCTATATCCAGTGAAAATATCTTTCAAAAATAGGAGTAGTGAAATAAAGACTTTTTTAGACCTGTAATACCTGAAAAGTTTCATCATCGGCATACCTGCACCACAGGAAAGATGGAAGGAAAATAATACCAAATGGAAATCTGAATCAAAATACTAAGGAATGAACAGCAGTGGAAATGGTTACTACATGGATAAATATAAAATTGTTTTTGCTGAAATCAGAAGTCACCATGGTGGATTATCATCCCAGATGGAGTTGCTTTATACTCCACAGGGATCCAGTGTGCTACGGGGAGAAGTTAGTGCTGTCTGTGACTCCACGCAGCGAGGAAAAGTAGAAGCTCTGTGTGTGGAACTCTCCAGGATTCTGCCCTTTGTGCCTTGATTTAACTCTGTATCCTTTCATTGTAATACTCCATAATTGTGCCACCTGGGAAGTGATTGTGTATGTCTTCTAGTAACTTCTACCCTGAGAGCCTCTGAAAGCAGATAACAGAGCCTCCTGAGGAAGTAGGAGGAAGCACCACTGGAATCAGTTGGCCACCTCTCCCTGGGATCTTCCAGGGCTGACAGCAGGGGTCGGGTAATGGGGATCTACAGAGTCTCATCTCTTCTAAAGATAAGAGAGTTTCCTGCAGAAATGAATTCTGCTGCTTCTCTAGAATGCAGTCAGATTCTTTCAGTCTCTTTTTCTTTTTCTTTCCCTATAGCATGTGTGTGTCATTTTCATGTGTACCAGAATTGATTTCTGGACCTGCTATTCTTTTCCATTAATTAATTTGTTAATTCCTATTTCGGAACCACACTGCTTAATTGCTGCATTAAGTTTCCTATCACTTAGGACAATTTCCCATTCATTATTTTCTTTTCTTCAGTACCATCTTGGTTTAATATAGCTGTTATATAGCTGTGTATTTATCCATCCAGATCACTTTTAAGATCAATTATAATACTAAAAAATTTCTCATATCTCATACAGGTTTTATTAAAATATGACATATCTATACATTAAGATTTTTCATGACCATAATTAAAGTTTTGCATTTTCTTTTAACAATGGAACTCTTTCTTCCTTCATGCTTTTTCTTGATGGAAAAATAAAAACAATTTTAAAAATTAAAAAAAAAAAAACAATGGAACTCTTTCATAAGTTTATTTTTAGATATTTATGATTACTGTTTTGATTGTATTCTTTTTTATACTATTTTCTAATTTGTGATTGGTTATATATAGAAAACCATAAAATTTTGTATATTTATTTGATATAATTCCAACTCATTCTTTTTTTTATTTTAAAAGTCATTTTTTATTATTTAAATTTGTTTATGGGACAGTTGACTGTTTAAAGAAATAACATATCGTGGGGTAGATAACGTATATAGAAATAAAATGTATGACAATAATACAAAGGCCCAGAGGGGAGAAATGGAAGTATTGTTATAAGGTTCTTATATGTGAAATAATATATCACTTCAAGGTAGATTTTGGTAATTTCAAGATGTGTACTACATATCCATAAGCAACCAGTAAAATAACATAGCTATTGTAATTGGTAAGGCAACAAAGGAGATAATATGTAATTATAAAAATGTTCAATTTAAAAGTGTCAGAAAAAAAGAGGAAAAAAGGAAAAGAGAAGATGGGACAAATAGAAAACAAATAGCAAAATGGTAAGACTTAAACCTAACCTTCTAAATAATCACATTAAATATATTAATAAAATGAACAAAACAGTCTAGTGAGATTAGATATAAAAGCAAGATGCAACTATATGCTACCTATAAGAAATTCTCTTTAAATATATGACCACAAGCAGGTTAAAAATAGAAACACAAAAGATATATACCATGCTAACACTAATCAACAGATAGTTTGCATGGCTATATTAATATCAAAGTATATTTCAAAGCAAAGATACTAATGTTTTTATTTTATATTGTTATATAACATATTGCCACAAACGCAGTGGCTTCAAACAATACAAATTAATTATCTAGTTTCCTTGGTCAAGAGTTGAGATATGGTACCCCCTTAATATTTTGAAATTAAAAAAAAGAAAAAATTAGCCAGGCGTGGTGGCATGCACCTGTAGTCCGAGCTACTCAGGAGGCTGAGTCAGGAGGATTACTTAAGCCCAAGAGTTTGAGATTGCTGTGAGCTAGGCTTATGCCATGGCACTCTAGCCTGGGCAACAGAGAGTCTGTCTCAAAGAAGAAAAAAAAAAAAAGAAAATTCAGATCCCAGTTAACTGAATTCTCTGCTCAGGATCTCACTAGGCTAATCAGGGTGTCAGCCAGGGATTCAATCTCATCTCCCAATTTTCTTCCAAACTCAATGGTTGGAATAATTCAGTTCCTTGTAGCTGTGACACTGAGGTCCTCATTTTCTTGCTACCTGTCAGCCAGGGAGGGTACCCTGTCAACTCCTAGAGGCCACTCTTGTGTCCTTGTTATGGGCCACACACACAAACATAGGCCCTCTCAACATGGCAGCTTACTTCTTAGGAGAATCTTTGCTGCTATTCTTTATCTCTTTTAAGAGATCACCTAATAAGCCTACCCAAGATAATCTTCCTTTTGATTAACTTGAAGTCAGCTGGTACAGACCTTAATTATATCTGTAAATCCCTTTTCCATCTAACTTAACATGATCACAGGAAGTGATATCCTATCATATATTCATGACCACGGGGAGGATGTTATACAGAGAATGTCCATTAGGGGGCAGGAATCATAGGTGCCATCTTAGAATTCTGTGTACCACATGCAGAATAAAGAGGGTCATTTTATAAAGTAGTTAAGTCATCAAGAGGACATAGCAATCCTGAACATTTATTTACCATATAGAAGAGCTTCAACATATAGTAAGCAAAAACTGATAAAACTACAAGGGAGAAATAAATAAATCCACAATTGTAGGTGGAACTTTAACAACCCTCATTAATTGATAGAACAAGTAGACAGAAAATCAGGAAGGATATAGAAGACTTGGACAACATTATTGACCAACTTGATCAAATTAATATTTATAGGACATTCCACCTAAAACAGCAAAATTCATATTTTTTTCAAGTCCACAAGAAAAAACATTACCAAGAAAGACCTTATTCTTGGCCAAAAAACAAGTAATTTAAAGGTAATCAGTTTATATAGATTTTGTTCTGTGAAATTAAATTAGAAATTAGTAACAGGTATCTGGAAAATTCCCAAACATTTGGAAACAAACACTTATTAATATATATAACCCGTGTATCTAAGAAAAAATCAAAAGGGAAATTGTAAAGTATTTTGAATTTATTGAAATAAAGAATGAAACACCAAAATTTGTGGGGTGTAGCTAAATTAGAGGAAATGTATAGCACTATAACACTTATATTACAAAAGAAGAAAAGTTCTGTATCGATTACTGTAGCTTTCAGTAAGCTACTCTGGGGGCTGAGGCAGGGGGGTCACTTAAGCCCAGGAGTAAAAGGTTATAGTGAGCTATGATGAGGCCACTGCACTCCAGTGTGGGCAACAGAGTGAGACCCTGCCTCAAAAATAAATAAATAAATAAGCAACTTGAGAGGATGGGGAAAAGAATACTATTTTAGTTAGGGTCATGAGAGAAGGCTTTTCTGAGGAGTTGATATTTGACAGAGATCTGAATGAAGTAAGAGAAAATGCCATTGGGTGAGTGTTTAAAGATCTTGAGGTACAAATGAGCTCAGGTGTCCCGGAAACAGCTAGAAGATGAGAGTGGATAAATAAGGCAGCGCACAGTAGGGAATGAAGCTGCAGAAAGAGGTAAGGGACAGATAATGAAGACCCATGTAAGCTAGTCCTTCAGTATCTGTCCCTTAGTAATACGGAATTATATAGAATTGGTTTCTTCCTAATATGTTTGGTATAATTAACCAGTGAAACTATTCAAACCTGGATAGTTTGTGGGACAATTTTAAACTAATATTCAGTTCCCTTCCTTCATAAATATTGGGTTATACAATATATGGTTATTCCTTTATGAGTGAGAGTTTCGTAGTTAGAATCTTTCAAAGAATTTGTCCATTTCACCAGAGTTCTTAAATTTATGGACATAAAGCTGTTTATCATATTCCTTTATTACCTAATACAGCTGAATGATCAGTAGTGATGTTCCTTCTCTCTTTCCTAATGTTCGTAATTTATTTTTCTCTTATTTTTTTCCTCGATCAGTCTGACTAGAGGCTTATTGATGTTACTGATCTTCTCCAAGAACCCACTTTTGCTTTCACTGATTTCCTCTATTGTTTGTCTGTTTTTTATTTCACTGATTTTCACACTGATCTTTATTATTTACTTTCTTTGGGCTTCATTTGCCCTTCTGTTTCTAATTTATTTTTCTTTTTTTTTTTTTCCTAGAGACAGGGTCTCACTCTGTCACCCAGGGTGGAGTGCAGTGGGACAATCATTGCTCACTGTAGCTTCAAACTCCTGGGTTCAGGCAATCCTCCTGCCTCAGCCTCCCTAGTAGGTAGGGCTATAGGCATGTGCCACCACAACTGGCTAAGTTTTCTATATTTTGTAGAGATGGGGTTTCACTCTTGCTCAGGTTGTGCTTTATTTTTCCTAATATCCCTTGCATTATTTCTTATCCCTTATATATATTTTTCTCATTAAATTATAAGATCCATGAAGGCAGAGACTTTGATCTTTTTCAAATGAATGTTTCACATGAACTTGAAAAGAAGTTCCAGTCTGCTGCTATTGAATTGTAGTATTCTCTGTTAAGTAGGCCAAGTTGGTTGATAGTTTTTGTTTAAGTCTTCTATATCCTCACTGATTTCCTGTCTATTTGGTCTATCAATTACTGAGAAGGAGTTACTGAAATCTCCAACCGTAATTGTAGGTTTATGTATTCTTCCTTAAATTTCTATCAGTTTTTTCTTTATTATAAAGTTCTATATACATTTAAAATTGATATGTCTTCTTGACCCTTTTTTCATTCTGAAGTGTCTGTTTTTATCTTTGGTGATTTTCTTTCTCTTTCTTATGATTAGTGTTGGCAAGATGTATCTTTTTCTATCCTTTTACTTATAATTTATCTGTGTCTATATGTATCTATAAAGTATGTTTCTTATATACAGCATAGAGTTGGATTTTGCTATTTTTTTTTTTTTTTTTTGAGACAGAGTCTCGCTCTGTTGCCCAGCTAGAGTGAGTGCCGTGGTGTCAGCCTAGCTCACAGCAACTTCAAACTCCTGGGCTTAAGCGATCCTACTGCCTCAGTCTCCCAAGTAGCTGGGACTACAGGCATGCGCCACCATGCCCAGCTAATTTTTTTTTTTATATATATATATATTTTTAGTTGGCCAGACAATTTCTTTCTATTTTTAGTAGAGACGGGGTCTCGCTCTTGCTCAGGCTGGTCTTGAACTCCTGACCTCGAGCGATCCACCCGCCTCGGCCTCCCAGAGTGCTAGGATTACAGGTGTGAGCCACTGCGCCCAGCCGGATTTTGCTATTTTGTCCATTCCAACATCTCTGTCCATTCCCTCTCTAACTTAATTGAGCTGCTTTGAACATTTATATTTCATGTAATTATGAATTTGTTTGGGTTCAAGTCTTTCATCTTGCTACATTTGCTTTTTTAAAAATTGTTATAAAATACACATAACAAAATTTACCATTTTAACTATTTTTACATGTATACTTCAGTGGGATTAAGTGCATTCATATTGTTGCACAACTATCACTACTAGTCACAGAACTTTTTTGCCTTGCAAAACTAAACTCTATCCCCTTTAAACAATAACTCCCCATTATTCCTCTTCTCAGGCCCTGGCAACCACCATTCTACTTTCTCATATGAGTGAAATCATACAGTATTTGTCCTTTGGTGACTGGCTTATTTCAGTCAGCATAATATCCTTATGGTTTATCCATGTTGTAGCATGTGTCAGAATTTTCTTCCTTTTTAAGTCTGAATAATATTCCATTGTATAGATAACCACACTTTGTTTATCCATTCATCCATTAATGGACACTGGGGTTGCTTCTACCTTTTGACTGTTGTGAATAATGCTGCTACATACATGGGTATACAAATATCTTTTATTATCTCTTCTTTCAGTTCTTTTGGGTATATATCCAGATGTGGAATTGCTGAATCATATGATAATTCTCTTTTTAATTTTTTAAGGAGCCACCATACTGTTTTCCATAGTGGTTGTACCATTTTACATTCCCACCAACAGTTTACAAGGGTTCCATTCTCTCCACATCCTTTTCAGCACTTGGGTTTTTTTTTTTTTTTCCTGTTTTTTTGGAGGAGGGGTTGTTTGTGAGGGTTTTTTTTTTAATAGTAGACATTCTAATATGAGTGTGGAGTGGTATCTCATTGTGGTTTTGATTTGCATTTCCTTAATAATTAGTAAAATTGAGCATCCCTTTATATGCTTCTTGGCCATTTGTATATCTTCTTTGGAAAAATGTCAGTTCAAGTCCTTTGCCTGTTTTGAATTGGGCTGTTTTTGTTGTTCAGTTTTAGGAGTTCTCTATATATCCTGAATATTAAGTCCTTATCATATATGTGATTTATAAATATTTTCTCCCATTCTGTGGGCTCCCTTTTTACTCTGTTGATAGTGACCTTTAGTGCCCAAAAGTTTTTATCTTGGTAAGTCCATGCTACATATTTTTTATTATCCTATTGTTGTTTTTATTATTTTTTTCCCTGCCGTCTTTTGGATTATTTGCATATTTTTAATATTCCATTTATCTCCCATGGCTGCAATGATATGCCTTTTTCTTTTTTTTATGTTCTTGCTGTAGAGTTTACAATATGTATCTTTACCTTCTCACAGTCTAGCTTCAAATGCTATTTTATCATTTCATATATAATATAAGAATCTTATAATAATGGCCTTCCATCTTCCTGTCCTTTGTGCTGTTGTTGTCATACATTGTATTTCTGCATATGGTATAAACTCAATAATATGTTGTTCTTACTTTTTCTCCCAACAGTCAATTATCTCTTAAGTTTTTTGTAAGTCTGTTATATTTACTCACATATTATTTATCATTTCCACTATTCTTCATGCCTTCTTATAGATCTTAGTTCCAGCTGGTCTCATTTTCTTTACCTTAACATTTTCTTTTAATATTTCATGTAGCATAGCTAGCTTTTCTTATCTAAAAATACTTTTATTTTGCCTTCATTTTTTAAAGATGTTTTCACTGGTTATAGAATTCTAGATTGACAGTCGGGGTTTTTTTGTTTTGTTTTGTTTTTCTTTTAGTACTTAGATTTTGTTCAACTAATTGGTTTCTGACTTGCATATTTCTGATCTGACAGCTTCTGTAATTATAATATTTGCTCTCTTGTATGTCATGTGTCTTTTTTCTGTGGGTATTTTTAAGAATATTCTCTTTAACACTCCTTTTAGTGATTTGATTATGCTGTTCCACATTGTGATATTCTGTCGTTTATCCTGCTTGAGGCTTGTTCTTGAATCTGAGACTTTATAGTTTTGATCAAATTTGGAAAATTCACCCACTATTTATTAATTGCTTTTTCTGTGCCCCTTCTTGACTCCACTTCCTACTATTTTCTGATTATGTGTATAGAATTGGGTTGTTTCTGGCTAAGCTGTAACTGTATCCTAAGTGAAGTAACTCAGGAATGGAAAATCAAATACTGCATATTCTCACTTATAAGTGGGAGCTAAGCTTTGAGTATGCATGGTCATATGAATGACATAATAGACATTGGAGACTCAGAAGAGGGAAGGTAGAAGAGGGATGAAGAATTTTTTATTAGGTACAATGTACACTATTTGGGTGATGGGTACACCAAAAGCCCAGACTTCACAACTGTACAATTCATCATGTAACAAAAATCCATCTGTACTCCCTAAATCTATGGAAATAAAAATAAATAAATTTTTAAAAACCTCATGTGTAAATATTTTATGCTTATCCAAACAATGAAAATTTTGACCTGGACAGCTGTTAAATAGGTTTACTTTTGCCACATTGAATTCTTAGATCTTTTCTCTCCATTTTCCATAATTGTTCAAGGGATTTAAAAGCTTAAAAAATGACCACTAGCAATGTTACCAACTAAGGGAACTCTTCTTAACTCACATTCTTCAAATTTCTAAGATGAAGACCATAAAGTTTGAAAGGTTATATCTAAATCCCATCTGCATCACACCCTCTTGTTGGTATCCACCTACCATTTATTTGGCTCATTAGGTCAGGTAATGAAGAAGAAATAAAAATTACAGAAACAACTAATGGTGTTTTTCCATTTTCTACTGTTGAATCATGTACAGGCATTCCTTGTTTCCTTGTTTTGCTTTATTGTACTTTGCAGATACTGTGCTTTTTACAAAGGGCAACCCTCTGTCAAGAAAGTCTATTGGCACCATTATTCTAACAACATGTGCTCACTTTTGTCTCCCACATTTTGGTAATTCTTGCAGTATTTCAAACTTTTTCATTATTATTATATCTGTTATGTTGATCTGTGATCAGTAATCTTTGATGTTACAATTGTTTTGGGACACCTCAAACCACGCCCATATAAGACTGCAAATTTAGTCAATAAATAATGCATGTGTTCGGACTGTTCTACCAACCAGCCGTTCCCCCATCTCTCTACCTCTCCTCAGGCCGCTTTATTCCCTGAGGCACAGCAATATTGAAATTAGGTCAATTATTTAATAACCCTACAAGTGTTCAAAGGAAGAGAAGAATCACATGTCTTTCACTTCAAATCAAAATCTAGAAATAATTAAGCTTAGTAAAGAAGTCATGTTGAAAGCCAAGATAGGCTGAAAGCTAGGCCTTTAGTGCTGGTTAGCCAAGTTGTGAATGCAGAGGAAAAGTTCTTGAAGGAAATTAAATGTGCTACTCCAGCAAACACATGAATTATGATAAAGTAAAACAGCCTTATTGCTGATACGGAGAATGTTTTTGTGATCTGGATAGAAAATCAAACCAACCACAACATTTCCTTAAGCTAAAGCCTAATCCAGAGCAAGGCCTGAACTCTCTTCAATTTTATGAAGGTTGAGAGAGGTGAAGAAGCTGCAGAAAAAAGTGTGAGGCTAGCAGAGGTTGGTTTATGAGGTTGAAGGAAAGAAGCCATCTCCATAACATACAAGTGCTAGGTAAAGCAGCAAGTACTAATGTAGAAGCTGCAACAGGTTACCCAGAAGATCTAGCTAAGGTAATAGATCCAGGCAGCTGCACTAAAGAACAGATTTTCTGTGTAGATGAAACAGCCTTATCTTGGAAGAAGATGTTATCTAGGACTTTCATAGCTAGAGAGAAGAAGTCAGTGCCTGCTTTCAAATCTTCAAAGGACAAGCTGAGTCTCTTGTTAGGGGCTAATGCAGTGGTGACTTTAAGTTGAAACCAGTGCTAGTTTACCATTCTGCAAATCCTAAAGTCTTTAAGAATTATGCTAAATCTACTTTGCTTGTGCTTTATAAATGGAACAATAGAGGCTAGATGGCACCATATCTGCATACAGCATGGTTTACTGAATGCTTTAAGCCTTCTGTGGAGATCCACTCAGCAAAAAAGATTCCTTTTAAAATATTACTGCTTATTAGGCCAGGTGCAGTGCCTCACACCTGTAATCCTAGCACTCTGGGAGGCCGAGGCAGGAGGATTGCTTGTGCTCAGGAGTTTGACACCAGCCTGAGCAAGAGTGAGAACTTGTGTCTACTAAAATTAGGAAAATTAGCCTGGTGTGGTGGCGAGTGTCTGTAGTCCCAGCTACTTGGGAAACTGAGGGAGGAGGATCACTTGAGCCCAAGAGTTTGAGGTTGCTGTGAGCTAGGCTGACACCATGGCACTCTACTCAGGGTAACAGAGTGAGACTCTGCCTCAAGAAGAAAAAATAAAATAAAACAATATATATTACTGCTTATTGACAACACACCTGGTCATTCATGGTCATTCAAGAGTTTTGATGGAGGTGTACAAGGAGTTAATGTTGTCCTTAGGCCTGCTAATACAACATTCATTCTCAGCCCATGATCAAAGAGTAATTTGGACTTCCAAGTCTTAATGATTTAAGATATACATTTCTTAAGGCTATAGCTGCCATAGATAGTGATTCCTCTGATGGATCTGGGCAAAATAAATTGAAAACCTTCTGGAAAGAATTCACCATTCTAAATGCCATTAAGAACATTTATGATTCATGGGAAATCAAAATAGCAACATTAACAGGAGTTTGGAAAAAGTTGATTCCAACCCTCATGAATTACTTTGGGGAGGGGGTTCAAGACTTCTGTGGAGGAAGTAACTGCAGATATGGTAGAAATAGCAAGAGAACTTGAATTAGAAGTGGAGCCTAAAGCTTTGACTGAGTTGCTGCAATTGCATGATAAAACTTGAATGGATGAGGAATTGCTTCTTATGGATGAGCAAAGAAAGTTGTTCTTCAGATGGAATCTACTCCTAGTGAAGATGCTGTGAGCATTGTTGAAATGACAAAGATTTAGAATATTCTATAAACTTAGTTGATAAAACAGTGGCAGGGATTGAGAGAATTGACTCCAATTGTGAAAGTAGTTCAGCTGTAGGTAAAATGCTATCAAACAGCATCACGTGCCACAGAGAAATCTTTTGTGAAAGGAAGAGTCAACCAACATGGCAAACTTTATTGTCATCTTATTTTAGGAAATTGCCACAGCCATCCCAGCCTTCAGCAACCACCATCCTGATCAGTCAGCCACCATCAATGTGGAGGCAAGACCCTCCACCAGCAGAAAGAAAACAATTCATTGAAAGCTCAGATGATCATTAGCATTTTTTAGAAATGAAATAACTTTTAAAGTACATAGATGTTTTTAGACATATTGCTATTGTATATTAAGTTACAATATAATATAGAGATAACCTTTTATATACTGGTAAACTAAAAAACTTGCACTTTATTGTAACATTTGCTTTATTGTGGTGGTCTGGAACTGAACCAACAATGTCTCTGAGGCATACTTGTACTCACCAATAAAGTAACAGGTAGTTAATTTTCTACTCCATTTTTGTTTTATTGTTTTCCATGTCTTTTGTCATTCCTTTCTGTCCTTCTGCTATCTAGAAAGAATATGGAAGAAGTATTTCTTTTTATTTGTAATACAAAGAATGAACTTAGTTTGACTGTCATTAGTGCTTTTAGGTCTTAAAAGATCTTTATATGTTTTTTATTTGAGATCCCTAAATGGTAAGGGAAAACAGATGAGATCTCCTCATTGGCAGTATTCCATACACAAAAAAGAAGACATCTGAGATTCTGTTTCAGTTGACTCCATTTAATAAATGATTCTGTCATTTCTTTTTCCCATAGGGAGAAGAAAATTGAGGGACTGAATTTTATTAGATGCTTAGCTGCTTTTCATTCTGAGATATTGAACACAAAGTTGCATGAAACAACTATTGCAGTAGTTCAAGAGGTAAATGTGTTTTTCAGATGAGAAAAAGATTGTTTGAATAACAAAGAATAAATATGCCACGTTTATTTGACCTTTAAATTTTTCTGTGCTATATGACATAAGTAGGCTTATATTTTGTTAAAGTAGCCCATGTCTTAATTTGCAATGTTTAAAAAAATTTATTAGATGTTGATTATTAGGACAAAAGATAATGTTAAAATATATTACTTTAATAGTAAGATTCATTTCAAAGTAATTGCTACTTATTTTCTTTCAGAATCA
The DNA here is from genome assembly GCF_020740605.2 of Lemur catta. Taxonomy (NCBI): domain Eukaryota; kingdom Metazoa; phylum Chordata; class Mammalia; order Primates; family Lemuridae; genus Lemur; species Lemur catta. The sequence continues at coordinate 48,714,595 of NC_059128.1, read as the reverse complement.
GCAAAACCTAACTTTTGGAAATTTTTTTTTAGGTGAAAAATTTACGTTCTGGAGTTTCTCGTGCTGCTGTAGTCTGTTTAAGTGATCTTTTCACTTATCTGAAAAAGAACATGGATCAAGAACTAGATACTACAGTTAAAGTTTTGTTGCACAAGGCTGGAGAATCAAATACATTTATAAGAGAAGATGTTGACAAAGCATTGAGAGCTATGGTTAATAATGTAACTCCTACACGTGCAGTTGTTTCTCTTATCAGTGGAGGACAAAGGTATTGTTCAAAATAATCTTGAAATGGCTTTAAGCTAAAAATGGAATGTTGCAATCTAGGGTATAGAAACAAACAAGCAAATTTCAATATTATTTCAGTAAAAAATAATTCCTATGTGATAAACATATTACATGTTGAGCATAAAAAGAATAATAACACTGGTATTTTAATAACAATACTTAAACATTCATAGATCTGGAGCTAAATAAATGTCAGTGATTATGAGTTTGTTTTGTTTTTAACTTGTTGGGGAGGGATAACTAATACAAATAATTTGTCATTTTAGCCTCCCAGGATGATGTTGGGCTGTTTAATCATTTAAGATAGATCTTTGGAAAATAGTTCATACAACTGTTTTAACTGATCATATGTCCTTGTAGCCATTTACACATTGCGGTAAGAAGGTGTACAGCCCAGCACTTATCAGATATAGTGGAATTTATGGAACCAGAACGTATATTATCTGGAGCAAAGGATATGGCTGAACGTATATTACCAGCTGCTACTAAGTTTGCTCAAGACAGCTCACAAGAAACCAGGTGAATAGCTGCTAATAATATTTGCTAAATCTGTTAGTGTAAGGGCTTAAAAGTAGGAAAAGAAATAAAAGTTAAAAACTAATGAACATTTTTCTACATGGAGAAGTGGGGTCCCTAGGGATTGGTGCTGGGGGATAGTCTTATTTAACCAATTTGTAAATGATCTTGAGGGAGTGCACAGTGAATTCTCCAAATTTACAGATGACACTACATACTTCTGGGTAGTGAGATGCCAAGTCACAGGGATGAACTTCACGAAAACGGCACAAGACTGTATGAGTGGGCAGAAAAGTGGCAGAAGAACTTCATTATGGGCAAATGTAAGGTAATGCATTTAGGGGTTGATGATATATTTTCCAAGCAATCAGGTAAAATCAAGGAAGTAGGTACCTGTGAATGCTAGAATAATGCATAATAGTATATTATGCCCTGAAACATGAGATATCTGCACTTGGAAACCTCCATGAATTTGTGATGGTGGTTATATATGAAGAACAATTTTATGAACATTAAGAGCAATCAGACAAATAAGGCAAAATAATTAAGATGTGGATAGTACAATAGCAGTAGTGGTGACAAAAATTTTGGACATAGTCAGAAGCCTAGGTTAAAATCCTAGGCCCATCATTATTTGCCCTTAAGCAAGTAACTTAGCTTCTTTTAGTCTTTGTTTCCTTGTCTATAAAATCAGGAAGTTTGGACTAGGTAGCTAGCAATGTCCCACACAAAATCTAAAATTTTATGGCAGTAATATATGAAGATAATTAAAAGTGGGAGAGAGGATCCTGAAGTTATAAAGATTAAAGTAAAGAAGGATATAAAATTTTTAATATTTTAAGACAAAGATGTTCATTAGTTTAGGTAACTGGAGTTAATCTTGTGGAACTCATTACACCTAAAGCTAATAAAGAAAGTGAATGTAAAAAAAACAAGAAGAAGAAGGAAGTAAATATATTAGTTTTCTATTGCTATGTAAAAAATCAACAGACATAGCAGCTTAAGGCAACACAAATTTCTCACATTTTGTGTCCCTTTTGTTTGTTTACTTGTTTGTTTTAACCTTTCCCATATTGTTGGGCCCTATAATAGACCTACAGTCCTTAATATTCCAGGCTAAATGTCAGAATTGTCTTTGAAACTGTAACTGATTAGGAGCTGCTTATCTGGGTATAAACCTTATTCTGGTTGTGGAGAAAGGTAATATTTATTCTCTGACATCACCTCCCTTTCTGCAATTTCGTTACATTTGAAGGGGTCTGGTTGATATAGATGATCTTAAGATCATCCTATAGTCCTCCCCCACAAAAGTCTGTCCTCTAGTTCTTCTAGTCCCGTATATTGCACATTGTAAGCAAATGTATAACTATATTTTAGGGCCAGGCTTCCTTGAAGATTAATAATGTGGTATTATTTTGAGGTACTATAAGATGTCTCTGTGCTAAAAGATTCTCCAATGTGTACTTCAATGATATCTGACTTTCTACCATTAGAATGATATTTTGGCTTAAGGTATTATCCTAAGAGGATTATTTTAAAATTCATATAACATAAAAACCCTAGTTTGGAGATTATAACAACATTTATTAACATACTCACCCATGATTTATCAACTAACGTGGGTGTATTTTAGGTAGCAGAGGATAGGATTTTGAAGAATTAGGACCCAGGTAAGTTTTGACTAGGGAAAAAGAGAGAGAAATATGGGATCTAGGAAAAGTTGGCTCAGGCCAGAACATTGGGCCAGTAGGTGGGTGCAAAATATCTGTGCAAGGAACCCAGAACAAAGACAAACTTATACTAACTCACAATTCTGCCAAGTGCCAACCTGGATAATGGACCCTGGGATGCCTGAAAAATAGAATCAAAGCTTTTTGCTCTCCATCTGAGCCATGACTAAAAGATTTGAAGTCATAGTGATTTTAAAAGCAGGTAGAGAGAGGACAGGAGACTCCTATACATATGCTCCTTGACTTATGAGGGGATTATGTCCTGAAAAATTCATTGTGAATTGAAAATATCAAGTTGAAAAGGTATTTAATACATCTAACCTACTGAACATCATACATAGCTTAGCCCACCCTACCTTAAAAGTGCTCAGAACATTCACCTTGGCCTACAGTTGGGCAATATCATCTGGTAGCACAGAATATTACAGAGTATCAGTTGTTTATTCTCATGATTGTGTGCCTTACTGGGAGCTGCGGTTTGCTGCAACTGCCCAGCATCTCAAGAGACTATCATACTGTATGTTGCTATCCTGCAAAAAGATCAAAATTCAAAGTTTGAAGTATAGTTTCTACTAAATTTGTATCATTTTTACACCATTGTAAAGTCAAAAAATCATAGGTCAGACCATTGTAAATTGGGGACTATTTGTACTTTCTAGTACTACACTGTTAGTGTATCTACATTTCAGTGGCTTCCTTAAAATAGGGATGGTAATCTTGACGTTGATAGATTTTTTTCCTACTGAAAAAAAATTGCATTTAAGGACAGAAACAGCTAGTTAACATATGTAAGATTATTTACCTATTTCTCAAATATTCATAGGTATTATGGTCGAAAGATGCTTTTCCTCATGATGTGTCATCCTAACTTTGAAAAAATGCTTGAAAAATATGTCCCATCTAAAGATTTGCCATATATTAAGGAATCTGTTAAAAATTTACGGCAAAAGGTATGTGGAAAAAGTTAGTTAAATAAACAACTTTAAAAGCAAAGTATATTTTTCCATCAAGGCAAAGAATAGAAATAATTACTTCAATTATTTCTCTATTAATCATTTGAAATATATCTGTAACAGTATTTCAACAACTAAAATATTATACTAAGTAGACATACAGAGTGTCAGCCTTTGGAAGTAAATGTTTGTTGAACAGAAGAAGCTTGATGTTTGGTAGAATATAGTTTGGCTTATTGGAGTTATAACACTTGGGTTTGAATCACAATTCTGACAGTTAGCAGCTTTGTAACTTGAGGTATGCCACTCATTTCTTTGACTAGAATTTTAATTTTTATAAAATGCAGATAGTACTGTTTACCATGCTTGGTCCCTGCTGTATTTACCTTGTATATCCCACTATTAGAGCTCTTACCACACTGCAGAGCATTACTAGGGAGTCCCTTGAGGATAAGTGCCGCATGAATACATCCTGATAGATAGTAGGGATTCAGTAATGTCTGTGAAACGAGTGAGAGAATACCAAGTGAAATAAAATGTGAACAGTAGTCTATTTACATCTTCTTTTTTTTTTTTTTTCCCGAGACAGAGTCCGCTCTTGTTGCCCAGGCTAGAGTGTGGTGGTGTCATGATAGCTCAGTGCAACCTCAAACTCTTGGGCTTAAAACATCCTCCTGCCTCAGCCTCCCGAGTAGATGGTACTACAGGCACGAGCCACTGCATCTGGCTAATTTTTTCTATTTTTAGTAGAGACAGGGTTCCATACTCCTGACCTCAAGCTATCCTCCTGCCTTGGCCTGTCAGAATGCTAGAATTACAGGCATGAGCCATCACGCCCGGATTATTTATATCTTATTTTTGAAGACTATGTTTAACTTAATAATATACAATTTTTCTATTGTAATTTACGTCATTTTTCTCTGATGACCTTGGACTCAGGACTCATTTATGAAGGGGTAATATTACAAAGACATGTGGTAATAGACTTTTTCCTGCTCATTGCTCTTGATGATTTCAGCTTAATTCATATAGAACTTATTAAAATAACTGCAAAAAATTATCTAACTAAAATGAGGCAGATTATATTTGTGAGTCGTTTCCAGTACAATTGTCAGGAACAAAAAGGTTTTAAATAGTTCTTTCCAAAATGTTTATTCTCAAACTCCTAATGTTGCAGAGAAATTCATCATTTATGGAATGTGTTCATATTTTCTGTATAGATTTTATGCTTTAAGAAGAGTGGTTATAAAATGTAGCATTTTAATTTTTAAACAATTTGTTTTAAGTCAGTTCATAATTTCCTATTAGTCACATATTTTGTTAATTTACTACTAATTATAAAGTATTTTACGTATCTGATACTCTATAAAGCGTAAGTTTAGCAGATTATTAAAATGCTATTAATCTTAAAAAAGTCAATAATGGCTACTTTGAAAATTACATTCTGCAAGTTATTTCACTACTAGTTGTAAGACTTCCATTATGCTACCTTTGTTTGTGTTTACTGACAGGGTTTGGGAGAGATACCACTAGATACTCCTTCAGCAAAAGGAAGACGATCTCATCCTGGCAGTGTTGGAAATACAAGATCTTCGTCTGTTTCTAGAGATGCTTTCAGTTCAGCTGAAAGGTAAGATGATTTCTGATAGTCAACATCATTAGAGAAATTACTCCCTAGTGATAGTAGTCTCATTTGGATGTTTTCATGAACTATCTCGGGTATTTTCCAAAATTTAATGGAGTTTTAAAAGTTTGGTAAAGACCTAGAAAGTATGAAATAATTAGATTTAATAAGGCAATTATATATTTACAGCAGTTTGCTTTTATATTCACTAAACCTTAGTAAAGCTTTAGTATTATTGAACTTGTCAATATTAGGTCTCTGTTGGACATCTCTGATTAATTTTGCTTTAATTTATACCCTTTATTGTTTTCCCCCAGTGATAAAAGTAATACATAATTATGATTAAAGAAAAAAATTAAGAAAATAAAAACATTATAACAAGAATTTTGTCAGGTGTGGAAGTGCATGCTTGTAGTCCCAGCTACTTGGAAGGCTGAGACTGGAGGATTGCCTTAGCCCAGGAGGTCAAGGCTGCAGTGAGCTATGATTAGCCACTGCTTTCTAGCCTGGGTGACACAGCAAGACTTTGTCTCAATAAATAATAAATAAATAGAGAGAGAGAGAGAAACTTTTTTTATGGTCTAGTATGTATTCTATCTTAGTGATTATTTTATTTCTACTTGAAAGAAAGTACATTCTACTCTTGTTGAGTATAGTGTTCTATAAAACGTCAGTTAGGTTAAGTTGATTGTTGTTCAAGTCTCCCATATCCTTACTGATTTTTTGTCTACTTGTTCTGTCAATTACTGAAATAGGAGTATTGACATCTCCAACAATTTTTGTGGATTTTTAAATTTATACTTTTCAATTGTATCATTTTTTGCTTCATATATTTTGATACAATGTGATTAGGTTCAGGTACATTTAGGATGGTTGTGAGTTTTTGACCCTTTTGTCATTATGAAGTACCTCTATCTCTGGTAATATTCCTGTCCTGAAATCTGTTTTAGTAGACTAGTTTAATCTGATATTAGGCATTTTTTGATAGTATTTGCATGGAATGTCTTTTTTTTAAATTCCAGTGTTAGGGAAATATAATTCACTTACCATATAATTCACCTATTTAGGGCATGCAATTCAATGTTTTTTAGTACAGATGGTCTCCAACTTACAATGGTTTGACTTATGATTTTTCAACTTAATGATGGTGCAAAAACAATACACATTTAGTACTATAGAAATTATACTTTGAGTACTGATACAATCATTCTGTTTTTCACTTTGAGTATGGTACTCAATAAATTACATGAGATATTCAACACTTTATTTTAAAACTAGCTTTGTGTTAGATGATTTGCCCAACTGTAGGCTAATATAAGACTTCTGAACACGTTTAAAGTTGGCTGGACTAAGATAGGATGATTAGTGGGTTAAGTGTATTAAATGAATTTTTTACTTACAGTATTTTCAACATAGGATGGATTTATTGGGACATAACCCCATTGTAAGTCAAGAAGCATCTGTATATTCAATGAGTTGTGCAACTGTCATCACAATCAATTTTAGATCATTTCCATCACCCTCAAAAGAAATCTCATACTCATTAGCAGTTACTTACCATTTCCCCACAACCCTCCTTTCCCCAACCCTTCCCCCAATCCATAGACAGTCTCTTTCTGTGTCTATGGATTTGCTTATTCTGGACATTTCATATAAATGGAATCATATGATAGGTGGTTTTTTGTGACTGGCTTCTTAGACTTAGCTTTGTTTTTCAAGGTTCATCCATGTTATATAGCATGTATCAATACTTCATTTCTTTTTATGGTTAAATCATACTCCATTGCATATAAATTTATGACATATTGTCTCTCCAGTTGTTGGACATTTGGTTTTGTTGTGGACATATATTTTCAATTCTCTTGGGTATATGGGAGTGGAATTCCCAGACTTTTTTCCCAAAGTAGCACCATTTTACATCGCACCAGCAGTGTAGAAGTTCTGATTTCTCCACATCCTCACCAACACTTGTTCACTTGTTATTATCATAGTGGGTGTAACTGTTATCTCATTTGACAAAGACTTTTCTTAACCAAACATTAGACTGGCTCCTCTGAGTCCTCTTTTCAATTAGGCCTTGTCCTTGGATTGTGTCCTTGGTCTGCCTAACCCCAGTCTTATCAAAGTAACCTGCTAAGTCATCTCCCCTGCCCTTTTTTTTTTTTTTTTTCCCCCTGAGACAGGGTCTCCCTCTCACCCAGGCTGGAGTGCAGTGGCATGGTCATAACACTCTGTTACCTTGAACTCCTGGGCTCAAGCAATCCTCCCACCCCAGCCTCCCAAGTAGCTAGGACTACAGGTGCATACCACCACACTTAGCTGTTTTTGTTTTTGTTTTTTTTGGTATAGATGGGGTTTCACTGTGTTGCCCAGGCTGATATCAAAGTCCTGGCCTCAAGTGATCCTGCTCCCCTGACCTCCCCAAATGCTGGGATTACAGGCATGAGCCACTGCACCTAGCCGGTCTCTCCACCCTTAATATGTGATCACCCTTCATACTTGATCAAGTTCCTCATCCCCCCACCTTTTATGTATAGGATCTTGGCCTGCCTTTAATCAGAACCTCATTGGTCCAGTTTGGCAAGAGACCCCCCTACCTCTTAGTAATTTTCCATCCACTGGCCCCCCTCACTCTGCTTGTTGGCCATAAATCCCTAGCTGTCTTCATTGTATGCAGATGTAAGCATAATTTTTCTCCTTTATTTCAAGAGTCATGATTCCTCTTGAATAAAGTCTTTTTTTACCATCTTAACAAATGTCAGAATAATTTTTTCTTTAACAAATTATAGTTTTGACTTGCATTTCCTGACATGTCTTTTTAAAGTGTTTTTTTTTTTTTTGGTAGGCAGTATGTAATTCAGTCTTGTCTTTTTATCAATCTGACAATCTGTGCCTTTTAATTGGGTTGTTTTCCCATTTATGTTTAATGTAATTATTCATATGTTTGGGTTTAAGCTTCTCATCTTGATGTTATTTTCTATTTGTTTTATATTTTCTATTTCTATTCTTTTTCTGACTTCTTTCAGATTGATTGAGGGGGGTGTAAGCGATTATTTTGGTAGTTCATTCATTTCCTTCATTAGCTATACCTCTTGGTTCTTTTGTCTAAGGTGGCTGGTCTAGGCTTTATAATATACATACTTTATAATATGCATCTTTACCATCTCACAATCTGCTTTCTAATAATATTAGAACACTTTAGGTATAATGTAAGAACCTTACAACAGTATATTTGATTCCTCCCCATCATCTTTTATGCTGTTTTTGTCATGCATTTTATTTCTACCTGTAGTCTAATCCCTCAAAACATTATTATTATATTTGCTTTGAATAGTCAGTGTATTATATAAATAATACTACTATGGACTGTTTATTCTTAATGTCTTCTTTTTTCTAAATTTTATTAATGTTCATATACTTGATAAATCTCTCCATTTGGCTGTTACTTTACCTTTTCTCCCCAAGGTATGTTAAGTGTTATTTTACTATCAACTCCATCTTGTTTTTTTTTTTTTTTTTTTTTGACTCACATCATTTTCTTTTCTTTTTTTTTTTTTTCTTTTTTTTATTTCAGCTCATCATGGGGGTACATAAGTTCAGGTCATATACATTGTCCATGTCCTGCCCATCCCCCCGAGTCAGAGTCCCAAGCGCATCCGTTCTTATTCTCCAGACAGTGCGCCTGGCACTCATCATGTAGTCATACCTCCATCCCCTCCCCCCTCCATCTTGTTTTTAACCAAAAAAATCCATCTTTAAAGACCAGTTTCAGTAATTAGATGGATTTTTGAGGTGTTTTTCTGTTTTACTGTTTTCATTTACTCACCTTTTACACTTGATCTTAGCTGAAAGGCCAAGAAGTGATTATTCACCTATTATATACCGTATAGCCCTCAGTTTAAATATAAGTTTAATTCTCTTTCTCTTATTATATAATTAATCGTTGTACAAATTAACCTGATTAATTCATTTAAACAAATTAAAACTAATGATAAATATATCTGGAATCTGCGTTTTAGATTACAATCATGTATCCATTTTCAAAATGATTCTGAGTCATCCATTGATCACTGCCCTTAAGACAACCTTAGTGCTGATTTTAGTAATGCTAGTCATAGACATGGTGGTAACTGGTAATTGTTACCGTTGTCTTGAAGACCTGACAATTTGCATGACTTTTTAGTTTCAAGGGGATCATCATCTGCCACATTGAGTTACCCCTTTAGAGCCATGATAAACATTATTTTACCACTTTATAGCCATGCTAAACATATATACTACTAAGTCATTGTCATAGTATGTCCTGCGGGTTTCAAGTTTCTCATTTTCCCATATGTGTTCACATGGCTACTTTGTAGAAAAAGGTTAACATAGCAGTCCTAAGACTGCTATTTTTCAGAAAAATGCCTGCTTAGATAGATTGGCCATTGATTGACATCAATGAACTTGGATTCTGGAAAGATTCCTACTATTCCCTGATAAAAGTGGCCTACTTGATCTTGCATGGAGGATGGGATTGAGAAAGAGGTGCAAGTTAAATTTATCTAGATCCTAAGGGGCTAGGAAACCTGTTCAGAAAAGAGTTAACATTGCAGCCCTGAAACTACCATCCTTAAAAAGGGCTGTTTGTTGGCTGGGTGCAATGGCTCATGCCTATAATCCTAGCACTTTGAGAGGCCAAGGCAGGAGGATTGTTGGAGGCACAAAATTTAGCCACGTGTGGTGGCAGTCACCTGTAGTCCCATCTACTCTGCAGGCTGAGAAAGGAGGATTGCTTCAGCCCAGGAATTTGAGGTTGCAGTGAGCTATGACCATGCCACTGTACTGTATCCCAGATATCTGAGTGAGACTCTGTCTCTAAACAAACAAACAAACAAACAACAAAAAAAAAACACAAAAAGGCCTGCTTGCAAGGTTAGCTTTTGGCTAGCATGGGAAACTGGGATTTCAAGAAGATCCCCACTATTCTCTAACTGATAAGATAGTTTACTGTGCCTAAATTGTTTGGGCAAACAATGTGTGGCTTATGCTAAAGATCTACTTTCTCTCTGTGGGTCTGGAATTTTGGTGTGTCCTAGGTAAAGAGTCTGTATGTGACCAGTTCCCAATAAAAAACCTGGGCATGGAGTCTCTAATAAACTTTTTTGGTAGACAACATTTCATATCTGTTGTGACAATTCATTGTTGAATGAATTAAGTGTGTTCTGTGTGATTCCACTGGCAAAGGACCCTTGAAATCTTGAGTATGGCTTCCACTGCATTTTGACCTATGTACCTTTTCCCTTTGCTGATTTTGCTTGGTATCTTTCTGCTGTAATAAATTTTAGCCATGAGTAAAATTATGTGCTAACTCCTGTGAATCCTGCTAGCAAATCAATCCTAGAGGAGATCTTGGGGACCCCCAACAGACATTGCGGCTGTAGGTTAGATCATTTTATAAATTTTGGGAAGCGAATTTGTGATGAGAATTTTTGTTATATTTGTAGTTTTTATAGGAAAGTAAAAATGAAATTAAATTAACCTTTCTTTCACTTTAGAGAGGTGACTGAAGTTCGTGAAGTCATTAGAAAATCAGTTCCTCGTAATTCCTTTGAAAGTGCTGAGTACATTAAAGTCATAACAGGTTTATTAAATGCAAAAGATTTTCGTGATCGTATTAATGGGATTAAGCAGCTTTTATCAGATACTGAAAATAATCAAGAGCTTGTTATTGGAAACATTGTGAAGGTAAGGACCTGTCAAAATTAATATTCATTTGAAATCTGCAGCCAATAAAATTCATTAGGGCAACGTGCTGTGGCTCATGCCTGTAATCCTAGCATTTTGGGAGGCCGAGAGGAGAGGGTCACTTGAAGCTAAGAGTTCAAGACGAGCCTGAGCAATAGTGAGATCCCCATCTCTACAAAAAAATAAAAAAATTAGCTGGGTATGATGAGATGCATGCCTGTAGTCCATGCAACTTGGGAGGCTTAGGCAGGAAAATTGCTTGAGCTCAGGAGTTTGAAGTTATAGTGAGCTATAATGATGCCACTGTACTCTAGCCCAGGCAACAGAGCAAGAGCCTGTCTCAGAAAAAATAATAATAAAATTCATTAATAAACTGTTGCCTTAAATCTTAAAACTTTACATATATTACTTTGAAGTGTTAAAATAAGCTTAGTGAAAAGAATCGATTGCCTAGGTTTTGCTATGTTATAGGCATACTAGAACAATTCAAGGTGACTGGGAAAAAAATAAAAAAATAGCCACTTATTTTTTTGAATCCTCCCACAAGATGGTGATCTCAGAACCTGGCATTCAGTAAATATATGTTAAGTGAATCAATAAATATTAGTAATAGAAAGTAAACAAGGACATTTAAGAGACTTGATATTGTTTTAGAATAAAACTTTTCATATGTGGGTTATAAATCTCTATATACTGATTTTATATACCTATCTTTAGGAAGACCACAAACAAAAGAAAAGGAAATATTAATAAATGTTCATAGTAGCAGAGCCTAGGTTAATTATGTCTCATCAGAATTTAGTTCAGTTAATTCTATTAGTAACTTATTCATTAAATTCTATTTTAAATTTACATAATATATATTAAACTTCGCAAACATACCATAACTGTTCTTTAATTCCAATAGTGTTGTGTCACTTTTCAGAAGGAAAGTACCACATTACCATGTCATGGGAGCCAGAAAGTACATTTTCTGATATCTGTTGAATAAAAATAAATCTCTTGGGAAGACTGTTTGGGTTTGTTTGTTTAGGAGGTCTTTTTGTTTTTGTTTTAATGTTTTATTATAAAAAATTTCAAACCTATAATGGAATAAGACAAATTAGATAAAGCACTCAATAGGCAAATCATCCATCTTCAACAATTATCAGGCTGGGCACAGTGGCTCACGCCTATAATCTTAGCACTCTGGGAGGCCGAGACAGCAGCCTCACTTGAGGTCAGGAGTTCGAGACCTGCCTGAGCAAGAGTGAGACCCCCCTGTCTCTACTAAAAATAGAAAAATAGAAACATTTAGCCGGGTGTGGTGGCATGCGCCTATAGTCCCAGTAACTCAGGAGACTGAGGCAGGAGGATTGCTTGAGCCCAGGAGTTTAAAGTTGCAGTGAGCTGTGATCACGCCATGGCACTCTACCCAGGGCAACGAAGGAAGACTATGTCTCAAAAAAAGAAAAAAACAACCGTTATCAGATCATGGCTAATCTTATTTGTATGTATCTTAACTCTATCCCCTCACCGTAAGGAAAATTATAAAAGGATTGCATTCTGTATCATCTCATCTATAAATATTTCTGCATGTATCTCTAAATGAAGAGGACTCCCATAAAATTATAAACAACACCATTGTTATGCCAAAAAAACATTAATTCCTTAATATCAACAAATATCTTCTGAAGTGATGGGCCGTTAAATAAATAAATAAAAAACAAATATCCAAGTTGATGTTACCTTGTCTCTTTTTTTTTTTTTAACAGTTTGCTTACTTGAATCAGGGTCCATGAAAAATAATAAATAAACAATAAATAAATATTGGAAATTATTAATAGTTTCAGCCTCATAGAGTAGCTTTTCGTTCACCTGACATAATTAAAAGATTGTTTAGCATTTACTTTATTATATATTGAGTTTATGAAACTTAAGGATTCCAAAGAACAAGGTATCAGCTGGGCGCAGTAGCTCATGCCTGTAATCCTAGCACTCTGGAAGGCCGTGGTGAGCAAAAAATGAGACCCATCTCTACCAAAAAGAAAGGAGAAAAAAAAAAAACAGCCAGTGTTGCAGCGCATACCTGTAGTCCCAGCTACTCAGGAAGCTGAAGCAGAAGGATCACTTAGAGCCTGGGAGTTGGAGGTTGCAGTGAGCTACAGTGACGCCACTACACTCTATTCAGAGCAACAGAGTAAGACTGTCTCAACAAAAACAAAATGCAACTGAGCACCCCTCCTTTAAAAAAAATAAAGAAATCAAAGAGCAAAGGTATCATTGTTAATCAGGTGAAGAAGTAATAATAAAAATCGAACTCTGCAATTATATCTAAAATTTTCATACCAAACCTAAACAAAACTAGGTCAAATCTCTACAGTAATACTTGCATGTCTGCTTCTGGTATGAATAGAAATAAAAACAGAAACTTTTCTTAAATTCTTAGAGTTAGCTAAGCTAACCTGCACCCTCCAGAAAATAGCACGTTTAGATATTTACAATAAGTCAGTTATCTGCTTACTGAACCATATTTCTCATCCTTTATTAGGATGTCTTTTGCAGTGATTTTTGAAGCCTTTTTTTTTTTGCTGTAAGAAAATTCTTCACTTAGATTTAGCATCCAAATTTTTATAAAGTTCCTGTTGTCTAAGTTCAGGTTAAATAGGATATTTTGTGTGTGTGTTTAAACTGAGTAAAGCAGGAGAAATATTATGAAATGCCAAGAGAATTTAAATATAATAGGTATAAACATTATTTTACTTTAAATAATTTACCAATTTACTTTCAGATCTTTGATGCTTTTAAATCTCGACTTCATGATTCCAATAGTAAAGTAAATCTGGTGGCTCTGGAAACAATGTACAAAATGATTCCTTTACTTGGAGACAATTTGTCTCCAATAATCAACATGCTAATTCCAGCAATTGTGGATAATAATCTGAATTCCAAGAATCCAGGCATCTACGCTGCTGCTACAAATGTTGTTCAGGCACTAAGTCAGCATGTAGGTAAGAAATCTTACTTTGGTATTCAAATTGCTTTGACATTACTTTCATACTTTCTGAGTCCAGTTTGTTTTTTGTTTTTTTTTTTCTTCTTTTTTTCTTTTTTGAGACAGAGACTTGCTCTGTTGCCCCAGGAAGAGTGCAGTGGTGTCATCATAGCTCACTGCAACCTCAAACTCCTTGATATTGCCTCAGTCTCTCGAGTAGCTGGGACTATAGGCCGGGTGCCAGGACACCCAGCTAATTTTTCTATTTTTAGTAGAGACGGGGTCTCACTCTTGCTCAGGCTTGTCTTACACTTCTGACCTCAAGTGATCCTCCTGCCTCAGCCTCCCAGAGTGCTAGGATTATAAGTGTGAGCCACTTCACCCGGCCCTTGACATCTTTTTAATAGCATTTTCTTTTGTATTCTTACTTTTTGGTAAGAATACAGTATATAATACACATACAAAATATGTGTTAATTGACTATGTTATTGGTAAGGCTTCTGGCCAATAGTAGGCTATTAGTAGTAACTTTTGGGGGAGTCAAAAGTTATACATAGATTTTCAATAGTGCAAGAGTCGCTTTCCCTAACCTCCATGTTGTTCAAGGGTCAATTGTAATTATGTAAGATGTAATCTTTGGGTGCAAGGTACACAGGACCTCCCTGTACTGTCTTTCCAACTTCCTGTGAATCTATGATTATTTCAAAATTAAAACGTTGTTAAAAATCAGTAAATGTAAAACCTTCCCCCCGCCAAAAGCAAATTCTCTTTCTGCTTTTTGATAAACCTGTGCTATCATTTAGAACAAGATGCCTAGAGATAAGCAATTCTTTTTTTAATACCACGTGATAGCTCCTTTAATGCTCTGAGATATTATTTCCCGTTTGTTCAATATTACTCTATTAAAGATTTTATAGAGAATTTTAAATAGTGATTAGCAATGTAGATTTTTAAAACTTAAAAGATTTGCACCTTAGAAATGAGTATGTTTTTTCCTTTCAATGCTATTATATAATGGAAAATAACTAAGATCTCATTACTCTTTAAACATATGTCTCTGTGTTGTTGTTTTTGTTTAGACAATTACTTACTTCTACAGCCATTTTGCACAAAAGCTCAATTTTTAAATGGAAAAGCAAAACAGGATATGACGGAAAAGCTTGCTGGTAAAGACTTTTAATTGTAATTCTAAAGAAACATTTTATAAACAAAGAACTGATGAGTATTTCAACTTATTTTTAGAATAGCTCCCAATTCAATATCAGTACCCATGAAGTATAAATAAATTGTTTAATGATCCACAAGAGGATCTTTTACAACTTTTACCCCAGAAATTTTACTCAGAAGAATTTTATTCTTTTTTTCCAGAAAGTGTGTAATCTTTCTGTTAGTAGAAATAATACAGGAAAAATAAAAAGACCTTAAAATCACATATTGGTGCTCACAGAAAACTGCTATTTCAAAGTTATGTTTGATAAAATGTCCATGGGTGAAAAATGTATAAATTTTTATTTAACTACATTTGGAAAACATTGAGGTGAACTTTGAATTTAATTCCTCTCTTTATCACTTTTGCATGTACTAATCATCATATATGGAATGCTAATACTGTACTTGAAGATCTCAGTCTTTAAGAGGAGGGTTCTGCCTTTACTTCCTTAAGAAGCCTAACTTTAGAACAAATGGCATGAGGAAGATGCTCAGTATATTTTAAGTGCTTTATAATTAGCAAAATGTGAACTTAATTGTTTAAAAACTCTCACTGTTTCACCATATTTTTGTGTTTCAGATATTGTTATGGAACTCTATCAAAGGAAGCCCCATGCCACAGAACAGAAAGTGTTGGTGGTTTTATGGCACCTCTTAGGGAACATGACAAATAGTGGCTCTCTGCCTGGAGCTGGAGGAAATATACGAACAGCCACAGCTAAATTATCAAAAGCACTTTTTGCCCAGATGGGTCAGAATCTGTTAAATCAGGCTGCATCTCAACCACCACATATCAAAAAGAATTTAGAGGAATTGCTCGATATGACAATTTTAAATGAATTATGAATCTTTGATAAAATATGTTATGATGAACAAAACTGTTTACATGATGACAAATGGAACTTTTTAAAAGTTACATTTTTAGTGCCTGTACTTTACATTCAGCAAATTAAGTCAATGGCTATTTTTATTTGCAGCCTGTGAGCACATATCTATCCTATATCACCCTACTACTTGTACCTATCACACAAAACCCTAAAATAATCAATATATCCTATTATTCATGAAATCTGAGGCATGTGGGATAAATCCAATTTTGATATTTTTGAGAAAAGTCCTGCTCATTTGCACTAGTCGATAGAAATTGCAATTTATTACCCTGTATTTACAATTAGATTTGTAATTAAAAATATACTTTTTATGTAATCATGTTCTGCTCTGTCTCATTACTCAGCCTTATTTTATGAAGTGGAAGTCAATGAACTATGTTATCACAAACTAAGTTTTATGTGCTATTTGTGAAAAACATGTATTTTTGAATCAATCCACTAATATAATTGTGCAGTATTAGCTTGCTTTTGCTGCTGTGAATGTGATATATTTGCTTACCTTTTGGGTTTAATTATCTGCATAATTGTGAAATTTAGTAGGTTATAATAAAGCATGACCAAAGTTTTAGAAAACATAAAACATTTTAAATGCACGTTTAAGAAAACGTGTTGAATGTAACTTCCCTATTTTTGTGTGTGAGCACTAAATTTTATTTCTATATGCCCTGACATTTATAAAGGTGTTATTTTGTTGCCCAGTTGTGTAATTCTCAAAAATAGTGCCAGGTCTTCTATAGCTTTTCTCAGAATTCTTGGGCTTACAAGTACTGTATGCATCTTTAAAAAAAAAAAGGGAATGTTATAAAATAAAAGGATTTATTTCTGTAGATGTGTGAGATGTCCTATTTTTCCAATTTCCATATATGCTAAGATGGAAAAAAATATATATTATAATACTGACCTATTACTTTTACTTGATCTACTTGATAGGATATTTATCTATCACTATTAACCAAACAGTAGATCTGGGTTATCATTCTAGCTTTACAGGAAATTAGCTTTGTGACCTTAGACAAGTCACATGCCAGGTCTGGGCCTCAGCTTTCTCATCTCTAAAATGTGAGGGCTGGACTAGATGATTTTTTTTTTTGGCCATGCTGATCTTCTCTGTATCCTTCCCATTTTAGTATATGTGCTGCCGAAGCGAGCACAGGACTAGATGACTTTTAAGGTCCTATCCTATTCTAAAATTTTATGATTTTATGTTTATTCTTTTTCACTGTGTAAATGACCAGTTTTCTAATGCATTTGGCTGCTTTTCAAATTGTGATTCTTTGTATTTATCCACAACTTCTGAGAAAAATACAAACAGGTTTCACTGCTATTTGAAGCTGAGCTAAAAGAAGTGTAAAGACTTGGCTAATTTTTTATATACACTGTTATATAATTACATACATACTTTAAAAATGCCTTATATTTTCTTCTAAGTGTATTTTATTATAGTCCTATAGTTTATATCTAGAGTGGGCAAACTTTCTGTTTGGGCCAGAAAGCAAACATTTTTGGCTTTGTAAGCCACAGAAAAATTATGACTTTTTTTTTATTATTTTAAACAATCCTTTAACAATGTAAAACACATTCTAAGCACAGGCCATGGAAAAATAGTCCTCTGGCATAGTTTGCCAACACCTGATTTAGACCCTTTTGACCTCAGTTGTAAGTCTGAGATCATCATTAAATTTTGCTTCAACCCTTCTTGATATGCATCATTGAAACAACAGTTATAGATTTTGTTTTATTAAATAGATTTTGTTTTATTAATTATGACCACTGCTCTTGTGTCACTGCACTTGTGCTAGCTAAATTTGCAGTATCCCTTGTTGGATAAATTGAAGGTAAACTTTAAATTTTAAAGGCAAAACAAGACCATTACTTTATGTATAACTTATTTTGAATAGATGATACAGTTTGAATGAGACCCAGTGATTGGTTATGAGCTCAGGGTACTCCATATTATTTAAATTCTGCCAGGGACTTGTTCCATTGTTTTGGTCCTGCTCTTTCATGAGTAATCCTTTACTCTTGACAGAAGAGTCCTGACAAGACTATGAATTCAACTGATATTGTAATTTGGCAACCTGTGGACACAGACTTTCAGTTTGGCTAATTTTTAGCTTACCATATTAGTGGATCTGAGATGTGCATTTCATGGCCCCTACATAGGATTCACCAGACATATTTGTTCTACTTCTAATTGAAGATAAGTAATTTCTGCTATAAGGGATAAAAATGATCACCCTAAAAACAAAAGACTGAACAATGATGAGACTGCTTGGCAAAAATATGGGTCTGTAGTATTAACTCCTCTTTCATTTCTGATATTAATTTATAGATCATTAAGTCTTTGGATCACTTACTTTTCAGATTTTACCCTTTCCTCTTTTCTGCTAAAATATCTGAATGTAGGAGGGGGATCACTGTGTCATTGGTGCAGTCCTCAGTTCTACCAACCTTGTTGGTCTCAGCTTCAGTGTGTATGGACTAGACTGCACCATGGACTGGGCCATTGACCCAGGCTTTTAGGCTTGTACTGTTGGTGCCCATCATCCGAATCTGCACCTGGCCCTTTGCCTTTAGTCATGAAATTTCTACTTGCCCCCCTTTGCCGTTTTAGCACCTCTTTGTTCTTTTAGTGGCCACAGGAGAAACTGAAAATCTCTTGTACAACATGAGCAGGCCATGGTGAGAAGGAAGTGTGCCTCAAACTCAGCTATCTAGCCCAAAATAATTCTCTCCTTTTTCCAGCAGAATCATTGAGATTTGCTCCAACTAAGACCAATTATGAATATGGTTTCGTAACCCTGTGACAAGAGAACACAAAAGACCTGGAATAGGGAAATGGCGGAAAAAAGAAAAAGATAAGAGATTAAAACACAAATATCTCTTTCATTTGGACATTTGTAAAGCTGTGAAAACATTACACAAATTAATAATCTAATAAACTATCCTGAAAGAGGAACAACAGGATCAAAATAAATAACTTTTCAGGAAGACTGAACTAAGGAGATACCATTTGAAGCAAATCTTAAAGATCAAGTAATCGTAGAGAGGAAACAAGCTTCATGTTGTGTTTGGGTTTAAATCTCCTGGAGCTACAGTTTTAAGTTTACTTGCAGTACCAGTAAGGAGAAACACTAAATATAGGAGTCTGTTTCTAATAGAAGAGCCACCACAATTTATTTAATGATGGATTTATTTATAATGTAAATGAACAAATTCCATTCTGTGAACTAATATAAAATTTTAAGGCTCACCACCACCCCCACCCGCTGACTGAATGGACTCTCTGGTGGCCAACGGAATATCCTAAAACTAAATTGCCTGCCAGGAGGAGGGAGGTCAGATATGCCTATGCCTCATCATGCCTCCCTCCCTTCTTGGGGACATCCTTTGTAACCCACTAAGAAGCCTCAGGGTATGCAAAACAAACCTACAGTCCCTCAATTTACACAACAAATCTATGTCTGGTGGCTTATCTCTGACAAACAGCAACTATGTTAAAACATTCCAAGCCTTTACACAAAGCTTCATGTCTTTAACCAATTACAAGCCAAAGAATCTTTAAATCCACCTATAACTTGCAATCCTCTCCCTCCCGCTTCGAGATGGCCCACCTTTTCTGGCCAAACCAATGTATGTGTCCCACGTATTGATTTATGACTTTACCTGTAACCCCTGTCTCCCTGAAATGCATAAAACCAAACTGTAACCCAGCCACAGCCAGTCCACTTGCTCAAGGCCTCTTGGGCGTGGCTCCAGGTCATGATCTTCAAATTTGGCTCAGAATAAATCTCTTTAAAGTTATTTTACAGAGTTTGGTTTCTTTTCTGTTGACAATTCCCCAGAGCAAATATACTCTGTAATTTAAATGATCCATGTGGTGTTTTCTACACCGTTTCATTGCATGTTACATTTTGAAGAGAATAAACAGGAACCTTGTACTAAATAGCTCAGAAAGAAACTGTGATTAACAATAGGTATCACAAGAAACATTTTACTCTTTTATAAATCAGGACCCCAGAAGGAAATAGATGGCAAACCAAAATCAGGATAATTTGAGAAGGGACTATTTAAAAAGACAGGGTTTAGGGAAACCCAGAACCTGGAAGAAGAAAGAGATATGTAGAGAGGGTCAGCTTGATCAGAGCTGAGATTCCCACATAGAGGGAGCTAGGGAATAAATACCGTGGCCTCACTCTTCCCTTCCATTCTGTCAGGACTCTGTGTTGGCCACACCTAACCAGAAACAAGGGAGAAGAGAACCCACTGATGTGTCTATAAGGGTGTTTCACGGTGAGCACGTGTATTGTTAGAACCGGTTCCCCGTTCGGCCCCAGGAACAGAATGGCAGAGTCCAAGGCTGCAAAAGGCAAAGGAGTTTATTGGCTGGCTCGAGCCAGGGTCCAAGTCCCAGAGCACCAACGCAGTGGTCTCTTTACGAACTAGGACCCCGCTCAATGGGACATATGCCCTTTTATATTCTTTGCTACAGCTTGTTACAAAAGATTGTCCAATATTGATTGCCCAAACACACACACACACACACACACACACACACACACACACACACACACACACACACACACCCTGCACAAGCCGTTTACGTGCCATTAGGAATGTTGCCCTGGCTGTTAGGCTGTTTACGTGCTGATCATGCCTTGGCCCCTTTATCAGTAAGTTATTTGCAGTCACCCCCCCAGGGCCTGGGCCTTGTTTACCAAGCATTTGAGTAAGCAAGCACCGTTCACAGAAGCGGAATTTGGCCGTTAGCTATAAGCAAATTATTTTACTTTTCAACACACTTAGTTCAATGAAATAGCATAACACACTTGAAATAGCACAACACACTTGTAGGGGCTGCAAATTATTTCTGCTCTTCATTATGTAAACCCATCTTCAAAGGCCAGAGGAGCTGAGAGGCCAAAGAAAGAGACCAACAAATCTAGTTTCTCAGAAAGAAACTCCTAATAGGGATTTAGGAACAGAAGCCATGTATCAGGCAGCCTCAGAAACTATCCTTTATACAGCAAGCATCCCTGCACCTGGCCCTCCAGAAACTATCCTTTATACAGCAAGCTCGTTTGGTAAAACAGGTGTAGCTGGTCATGTCTCAGACCCTCTTGCAAAACTTGTGACCACTGGGGAAGTTAGATACGTCTCTTTATGAGGGGTTATCTACGTTACAGGCATTGTTTTTTGACCTTGTTGTGGGAATGCCTTGGCATGTAGAAGTCAAACATCCCATCCTTCATTATGGCAGTTTTACTTTAAGATGGCATTACTCTTGCTATGTAACAAGCTGTTCTCCTACAAAGGGTCAATCTCTCCAGAGAACAACAGGGCAGAGAGTTGATCTGGAGTGGCAAATGGAAGAAATACATTACATGAATAAACAACACCTTTTCCCATCTGTCACATTTCTTTGTTCTCTCTGTTTCTGAGATCATCTGACTATAAATACAGTATTTTAGAGCCCACTACCTCCTAACCACATTATTTGGTATAATATCTTTTTTCTTCCCAAAGCTTATGATTTGGATACACAATTTTTTAAAGTCATCTAAGGCTAAATCAATATTTCAAATAATTTATATTTTTATTAGTGGGGAGCACATTCTAGGTAGAGGGAAAAGCACATTGAAAGGACTCATAAAAGGGTCTGGGAACAGTGGGTTCTGTGGGGTTAGTAACACTGAGAAGGCTGGTGTGATTATTAAAGATGGTATTTTTAGTGTGAAAGAGTTTAGGTTTTTCTTACAAACAGTGGGGGAAACCAGCACAGGTTTTTAAGCAAAAGAGGGAGAGCAAAAAAGGTAAAATGTAGAAACCTAGATAAAGGGAAATAATGAATCTACAGTGAATAAAGTTGAAGAAGCAGGTGGAATTTTACAAAATGGCTATTCAAGGGGATGTGATCTCAGAGATAATCTTATTTACTCATGAAGAATTTGAGGCCACAATAGGAAAGACAGAAAGAACCAGAAAGGGAGTGAAGGTTGTGCTAGTCAAAGTCACTAACAGTGCTGGAAATAAACTCCTGCCTTTCTTCCCAATAAATCACTCCCATAACAGCTCCTTCCCATAGCAAACAACAATGATTAAACCTGTAAGAAGCATGGCCACACTGTCAGAGAATCCAAAAAAGTTACCTTGAAGAGCAGAGGAAGCAAATGGAAGGGGAAAGCTGCAACTAGGTGCAGTTTAATGGAAGTGAAAGGTAGAAAAGAAGATTGAATTTGATATTTGGAAGCAAAGATGCTGTTGAGGGAATTTATTATTAACAGAGTTGTGGACAGGAAACACTATCTTGCAGAGAAACATTTCTGGAAGCAAAGAGATTACAGAGGGGGAGTTAGAGTCCAGTTGTGATACTACTAACCCTTGAGTAAGAGATTACATGGTAAGTGATGGATGAATGCAGGAGTGCAATTGTAACAGAATCTTAAAGGGAGAGGGACCAGATTTGAAAGAAGAAAAAAAAAATTAAGGTGGGGATGTGGGGGTACAACTGAAGAAAACCACTAAAATTGTCAGTACAAAGCTCTCTCCATTTGTCCAGAAGATAATTTTACATACCTTAAAAAAAATTTTTTTATGATTTAATTTTAATTTTTTCCCTGAGGAGACGTCGCCTGGGCTATAAAATGAAGGTGTGTTTCCTACATATCCGTTTAGTAGTGACAAAGATTCTTTGCTTGGCCAACTTTAGTCTGGTTTCTGAATCTTCTGCTAGGCCCATCATCTGTGCATGCCCTTGTAAAATCTAGTTGTAGCAAAGAACCTTGCTAAAGTCAGTTTAGCAAGAACCCCCCATCCTGGGTATCTGTTCCCAATACCTCATCAGGTTCCTCATCTCTACCACTCCCCAGGTGACATCTGATTATCCTGGCCTGTTTTTAGCCAGAATGGCCCTTACTCCTGATATTTCCTCTTAGTAATTTTCCACCCGCTTAGCTCTGCTCCTTGGCTATGCATTCCCACTTGCCCATGCTGTATCGGTAGTCGGGCCCAACATCTCTTTCCCCATTGCAAGGTTGCTTCGCAGTCATGCCTATACCTATTCCCATGGTCCTGAATTAATCTTCCTTACCGTGCCTTGACAAGTGTCACTGGATAGTTTTTTCTGTAATGACAGTCTTTTCTGCAAACCCTGAAATCCACAACTGTTTCATCTTCATGAAACCTGAGTGTGTCCAGAATCCATACCATCTTGAAGTTTGAGGGTTTAAGGCTGAATTTCTGCCCATTTTCATTTTCAGGTAAATTTTTAGGGGTAAAGCCTGGGCAATTGTTGGGAAACCTTGCCCCAAAAGAGTAACGATATTCACTTTTTCGGGGGTGGGGCGTTGTCTGTGTTTAAGATGAGGGGTCTGAAAGGCCCTGAGGCCCTAAACACCGTTTTTTTGGGCTGGGAATTTCCCACAGGTAGAAAGCGGGGTCTGAGCCGGCGGCGGGGGCGGGGCTGGAGCCGCCCAGACAGTCTTTGGCCCCGGGAGGGCGAGGCCTGCGCGCCGCGGACCCACGTGACTCCTTCGCCTCCCGGGACACCGACGCATGCGCACTGCGCTTTCGACTAGGCTGGCGTGTCGCTGGTGGCGGCAGCTGCGGTGGCTGTGGGGACCCAGGCTGTGGAAGTGCCGTCTTCGGCTAGGTTGGCCCAGGCTTTGGCTCATGGCATCAAGCGGCATCCATCGTAAGGTCAGCTGGGGTGGGTGCCTTGAAATCAGCTGGAGGAGGTGATACTTAGGGCAGGAAGGGGCCTGCGGCGTTTCAGGCCGCGCTGGGACCGCGGCCTCCCTCTCCCGCCCTGTTTGCGGCCTGGCTGGGTCCGGCGCCCGCTGTCCCTTCCCGTCTCCTTCCCACCTGTTGGGTGGAGCCGTGCGAGGTTTCCTTACACCAGACGTTTCCCTTGGCGGTTCGTTAGGTCGGGCGGGTAAGTGTGGGCCTCATTCACCTGGATTTAGGACGAGATTTGGGGGTAAGGCTGAAGCTCTCACTTACCTCAGAGCTGGAAACCAGCGTTACTAGGACGACTGCGAGTGGAAGGGGCCCATATTGGGAGGATGTAATATAAATTCTATTAATAAAGTATTTGCGCGCCTTATAGGGCGAGTTCTCTGGCTTTTAACTACATAAGCAACACTTTCGGGGCCCTAAGGCACAGCACCCCGAAGATCAGCCAAAGCTTTTGGCAGAATAGGATAAAAACAGAAAAATCGAACATCAGAGATCCTAATGGTATCTTTTAAAGGAATCTATTTAAGAATGGTCACCTTTTGTAATCAGAGACCGCCACTGGTGTTTTTTTCGCTCCAAAATCACATAAGTTAATAAATACTACTTGCAGTTAATAAATAATATCGTTTAATGTATTATTGATGATGCTATGGTACCATATAATTTTGTGCTGATTCAAATGTTATTTTACTTTGATGTTCCTGTTGTCTTCTGTTTGAGGACTTCAGGTTATTTGGCCACTGATCTAATTTGTTCAGAAATACTTTAAACTTTCCTACAGCTGGAAAAGGTGAAGTTTAAGACAAAGTTTTATGCAGGGAAGTATGAAGCTCATGCTGGCACTGAAGTGTTTTGTGCTCTATGAGAGCGAGGTGGAGTGGAAAACACAAAAAAAGCAGCTACTGTCAGGTTTCCCTCCTCCCCACAGATTTATAACCTCATTCTAGAGTTGCAAAAGTTGTAACTTTCCAGTGTTCATTCCCTGGTGAGGATAAAGGTGATGGAAAGGAGTTCCACTGAGACTATTTCTTAGATTGTGAACTCTGAAATAATTAGGGGTTGACCAAATGTGGCTACTTAGTAAGTGGTAGGAGATACTATATTTCAAGTGAGAATAGAAAAGCAGAATATTTTTTGTCTCAGAATATTTTTACTTGCTTACCTTATAGTTGAATAAGAAAAAGGATTTTCAAAGTCAGTGATAAAAATTGTGTGTTTTCTGAGGTGTGTTAACACAAATAATTCTTCATAAAATACAGGACGTTTTAAAAATTAAAAATAGCCAAAGGAAGAAGAAAGTAGTAGTTCCAGACAAATGGTAATGTTTTCAAAGATCTGGAGATGATGCAAAACTTTATGTAAATACATATACAAAGTCTAGTTTCTGGAACATAATAAATGTTTAATATGTAGAAACTTTAAAAAGGTCAGTCTGTGAACAATCTGCTTAGTTAGCCTCCAAAACCAGTTGTCAAAACCAGTGGTTGTGATAGGCTCTTTTCTTCTAACATCTCAAATCTCTAAATTGGTTTATCTGTAGATGAGGAACAGAGTGATTTGTGGATTGCAA
Organism: Lemur catta; assembly: GCF_020740605.2. Classification (NCBI taxonomy): domain Eukaryota; kingdom Metazoa; phylum Chordata; class Mammalia; order Primates; family Lemuridae; genus Lemur; species Lemur catta. Next base: position 48,689,377 of record NC_059128.1, on the reverse strand, counting down.
AGCTAGTTGATTTGCTGTACCCTAATTCCTGACTTTAAATCTTTAGTGATGACTTAAGATTTTTATATCTTGCTCTGTTTATGAAAAAGAATAACCAATTGCACAATTTTTCAGTACCTCTACAGGCATAAGAGGCATATAGAGAGTAAAAAGAATGTATTAGATCAGATGTCCCATTTTAAATTGTTGGTCATTTAAGTCATCCTCCAAAAGACCTTTTAAATTTTAAAATGACGTGAATTGTTACATGTTTAATGTATTTCATAACTATACTGAAAGTTAAATGTATTATTTTTTAGTATATTGCATATTCACTTTATAATTTATTGTGTTTCCTTTTATACTTGTGTACTTTATGCCTGTCATATGACTTTATAAGGAAGTGTAATGGAATAAAAAGGCATCAATGGTTTGGTGAGTCGAGAAAAGGAGTACTTTTGTTAGTCTGAGGGAAAAGCCTGTATTAGGGCTCAGACACAAAGAATCTAATAGGCTCTGGAAATGGCAATGAGGAGGAGTATTGTAGGATAAATACTTTTGGAAAGTTAAGTTGGGACCAGATATATCACTCACTTGTTCAGAGATATTTATTGTGGTGTTATATACCAGGCATTATTTTAAGTTTTAGGGACATAGCAGTGAACAAAACTAACAAGGCCTCTTTCTTACTGAATTTGATATTCTAGTGATATTAATTTAGTTTATCTGGAGCAGTAGTGCAGTAATGTTTTTAAAATTTTTTGACTGCAACCCACAATAGGATGTACATGTGACATCACAACCCAATAAACAGTTGCATTGTTTGTATGTTTCAACAATACGCCTTAATGTGTATATGCACTCATATATGTTTTTTTCTATTTTTTATTTATCCATTTAAAAAAATGAGAAGCTGATTTGAAGCAGTCTATAGTTTGAAAAACATTGATCTTTTGGGAAGATAATAATTACTTAAATTATATTAGAGTGAATGTAAAGAAGGGGATAGTTAATTTTTTTTAAAAAATAATATGGAACGCTTCATGAATTTTTGTGTCATTCTTGTGTAGGGGCCATGCTGATCTTTTCTTTATTGTTCCAATTTTAGTGTATGTGCTGCCAAAGTGAGCACAGGGGATAGTTAACTTTTTAAAGTTCATTGTTATTTTTGATTGATAAATCATAATTATATACATTTATGGGGTAGGGGATAGTTAATTTTTATAGCAAGGTATGTGTGATTATTTTGTGAATGGGCTTAGAGAGGCTAAGTAACTTGCTTAGAGAGGCTAAGTAACTTGCTCAGAGTTCCCTAGTGAGTAGCCAGGCTAGATCTTTAATTCAGTTCTGTTGACCTAGAAAGCCCAAACCCTTAACGATTCCTATTTGGTGATGAAAGCAATATACCAGGTTTTAGTATGGGTTACTAAGGACTCTGATGTTATTTGTTTATTATTCAAGGAATTGAGTGTGTACTAGGCCTCCAGGTATACTATATCTCTACATATGGGTAGATCTGGTCCTTGCCCTCAAGAAATTTATAATCTAGTAGGGAAGATAGACATTGAACAAGTATCACAATTGTGATGTGTGTCCTGGAGAAGAAGACAGAATGCTCTGGGAGCATCATTGGGGGAAATCTAACTTATTTGGAGGAAGTGAGAATACTTTCAGGAAGTGATGTTTAAACTTGGCCCAGAAGAAAGATTTGGCTTTAGTTAGTTTGAAGGTATTGAGTGGGAGTGTAGGGGTAGGGTAGAGGGATGGGAGAGCATTCCAAGTAGAGGAAATGACATATGCTAAGGTTCCTTAGGTGAAAAGAATGGGATGGGGAAAAGAAAAACAAAGACAAAAAACAAATGGAATGTATTGGCTGTAAAAGTAGGGAAGAGTTAAGAATTTTGGTGTTAGGATGGGGTTGAATCCTGGCTCTGTTTCTTACTACTTGTATACATTTGGACAAGTTATTTGACCTTAATAAATTTTGGTTTCACTATCCTTAAGAGAAAAAAATGGCATTTAACAAAATATTTGTTTAATAAATAACATCTCTCGTTATCAGTAATAGCTAGTAATTGCAGTCATAGCAATGCAGATGGCATGACTTCATTCATTCTTTCAAAAATAATGAGTATATTCTATGGGCCAGGCAACTCAGTATACAATAGGTGAATTGCACATGTGGGTGTATAATTACATTAAAATGTTATGAAATGATATACTTTTACTGGACAAAGCACTGTGATCAAATTTTTTTTTCTATTCTATTTTCCATTTGAAAAAAGGAAAAGAAGCAATCTGCAGTTTGAAAATTACTGATATAGTGGGGAGATAATGATTACTTAAAACAGTAGCATGCGAGTGTAAATAAAAAGGGCTGGTTAACTCTTACAGCAGGGTATACTAAATAATTAAATTGTTCACTATTATAATTCATTCTGTGGATAAAAGAAAAAAAAGTAGAACAAGGTAAAGGGGATCAGGTATGCTGGTGATGGGAGCGAGTTACAATTTTAAATAGGGTAGCCCAGGTAGGTCTTATTGAGAAGACGGCATTTCAGAAAAGGTTTAATGGACGTGAGAAAGGTAGCAATGTAGGTATCTGGGAGATTGCTCTAGGCAGATGAACAGTAGTGCAGTAGTGCAAAGGTAAATGATTGGAGAGGAGGCAGTGGGCCATTGGAAGGACATTGACTTTTTTTTTTTGCACTTTTTAAATTTATTTTTAGAGACAGAGTCTTGCTCTGTCTCTCAGGCTGGAGTATGGTGGCGCACTGTCGTAGCTCACTGCAGCCTTAAACTCCTGGGCTTAACTGGTCCTCCTGCCTCAGCCTCCCAGGTACCTGGGATTACAGGCATGTACTATGTGGTGCCTGGATAGGAAGGACATTGACTTTTAATCTGAGATGGAGCAGTGGATTTATGTTTTTAAAAGATAATAGGCTGGGCACGGTGGTTCAAACCTATAATCCTAGTACTTCGGGAAGCCTAGGCGAGAGGATCACTTGAGCTCAGGAGTTTGAGATTAGCCTGAGCACCATAGCGAGACCCTTTCTACAAAAAATAGAAAAAATTAGCCAGGCATGGTGGCATGTTCCTGTAGTACCAGCTACTTGGGATGCTGAGGCAGGAGGATCCCTTGAACCCAGAAGTTTGAGACTGCTGTAGGCAGATGAGCTATCATAACGCTACTGTACTCTCACCTGGGCAACAGAGTGAGACCGTGTCTCAAAAAAAAAAAAAAAAAAAACCCTGAAACCAAACAAACACCCCCCCCCCCATAACTAGCTGCTGTGTCGAAAATTGGGGACAGGGAGGTGGGGGTGGGGTGGAGCAAGGAAGTAGCAGGGGACATAGAGGAGGTTATTTATAAAAGACAATAGTAGTTTTCTAGTTGTCATGAGTGGTTTGAATGAGGATTGTAAGAAATGAGTTTATAAATATATTTGAAAGATGTCCTAACAGATGAGAGAAAGAAAGGAGTCAAGGATGACACCAAGATTTTTGGCCTCAGCACCTGGAAGGAGGGAATTTGTGTCAGTGGAGATAGGAAGGCTATGGGTAAAGCAGGCTTTGGGGGAGAAATGAGGAATTAACTCAGGGACGTTTTAATGTTTGAAATGACCACATGTATGCAAATAATGTCAAGTAGGCAGTTGGATGTATGACTGTGGAGTTTGGAAAACAGGGCTGGGTTGGAGATAGAAATTGTGGAGTCAGCATATAATTAGTATTTAAAACCATGTGTGATTAGGGGTTAATGGAGATAGAGAGGGAAGATGACCAAGGACTGAGTCCTGGGGCCTTCTAACATTGAAAGATCAGAGAGCAGAGCAGCACCCAGTCTGTCTCAGGAGTGTGTCACTCAGAAGGAGTGACAGTGAGATAGGAGTAATACCATGAATTGGTGTGACCTGGAAGCCAAATGAAGAAAGTATAGTCATCGCTTGGTAATCTCAAGGGAATGGTTCCAGAACCCTCTGTGGATACCAAACTCTGTGGATGTTCAAGTCCCCCAATGGTCCTGCGGATATGAAGTTGGCCTCCATATCCTTGGGTTTTACATTGCTCCAATACTGTATTTATTTTCTCTTTCTTCTTCTCCCTTCTCCCGTCTTCCCCTCCTTCCCCTCTTTCCCCTTCCTTCCCCCATTTCCTCCTTCTCCTCCCCCTTCTCCCCCTACTCCCCCTCCCTCTTCCCTCCTTCCTTCCTCCTCCTCCCTCCTCCTCTCTGCTCTTCCTCCTCCTTCCCTTTTTTTCTTTTCCTTCCCTTCCTTCCTTCCCTTCCCCTTCCCCTTCCCCTTCCCCTTCCCTTCCCACCTGAGCAAGAGCAAGAGCAAGACCCTGTCACTACTGAAAATAGAAAAATTAGCCAGGTGCAGTGGCATGTGCTTGTAGTTCCAGCTACTCTGGAGGCTGAGGCAGGAGGATGGCTTGAGCCCAGGATTTTGCAGTGAGCTATGATGACGCCATTGCACTCTAGCCTGGGCGACAGAGCAAGACTCTGTCTCCAAAAAAAACTTTTACATGTTTTTATCTCATTCGTAGGGTTCTTACCAACCCTATGAATCAGGTGATGTAAGTGTTATTAGTCACATTTAAAAGTGAGAAAAATTAAGACTGACCTAGAATCACACAGCTATTAAGAGATAAAAGTAGGACTCATTTCCATTCCCCTTGTTCTTTTTAATATTTGCCATTCTATACTTTATCTTCTTATGATGTGTTAAAAGAAAAACTTTCAACAAATTAAATTTAACTGTTCATTTGATCAAGAACAATTCATGAATTGGGCAACACTCAGAAGCAGAGGAGGTTCAGAGAGTTCTGGTCTGCAGTGTATGGGCAGTCAGTATTTACAGACAGGACATGAGAGTAAAAGTACAAAAATAGCTTGATAGGTTACAGCAAGGATTTGCCTTATTTGGATATGGTCTGATCAGTTAACTGCCTTGATTGAGACCCAGCTATTTGCTACAGAAATTGAACTCCTAAGTTAGATTTTGATTCCCTTAAGTACTAAGTTAGGTTGCAGGTGTTTTTTTTGTTGTTTTTTTTTTTAACATAGGAACTCAGTACTCAGCCAGTGACCTCCTGTTTCTGTAAATAATTAGCAGGTGAGAGAAAGACCTGTAGTTTCTAATTCCTAGCCTTTTGTACTTTATATTTCCTAATTTTGTTGTAATTTACATGTCTTTTTAAACATTGTGGTAAGAAACACATAAAATTTACCATCTTAATCATTTTTAAGTGCTAATATGGTTGCAGAACAGAACTTTTTTATCTTGTAAAGCTGAAACACTGTACCCAGTAAACAACTCTCTTTTTCTCCCAGCCCCTAGTAAACCTCCGTTCTCTTTTCTGCTTCAATAAATTTGACTACTTTAGATGTCTCATCTGAGTAAAATCATATGGTATTTGTCTTTTGGCTGATTTTACTTATGTAATGTCCACAAGATTCATGCAGGTTGTAGCATGTGACAAGATTTCCTTTTTAATGCTGAATAATATTCTGGTGTGTGTGTGTGTGTATGTATGTGTACATTACTTTTTTTTAATCCATTTATCTGTCACTAGGGTTGCTTGCACCAGGCTATTGTAAATAGTGCTGCTGTGAACATGGGTGTACAGATATCTGTTCATGTCCCTGCTTTTGCTTCTTTTGGATATATACCCAGAAGTAGGATTGCTGAATCATATGATAGTTTTATTTTTAATTTTTTGAAGAACTGCCATAGTGTTTTCCACAGTGGTTGTACCATTTTACATTCTCACTAAGACTGTACAAAAGTTCTAGTTTCTCCATATCCTTGCCAATATTTCTTATTTGCTGTGTTTTTGTTTGTTTTTAGACGGGGTCTTGCTCACTGTTGCCTGGGCTAGAGTGCAGTGGCATGGTCATAGGTCACTGCAACCTCAAACTCCTGGGTCTTGGGCTCCGGTGATCCTCCTGCCTCAGGCTCCTTGAGTAGCTGGGACCACAGGTGCACACCACCATGCCTGGCTAACTTTTCTAATTTTTGTAGAGATATGGGTCTTACTATGTTGCCAAGGCTGGTCTTGAACTTCTGGTCTCAGGTGATCCTACCACCTCAGCCTCCAGAGTGCTGGAATAACAGGCGTGAACCATTGCATCTGGCTAGATTTGCTTTTTCTATTATTTCTTATCAAATCCTTGTGTCCATAATCTGGCTGCACCCTGCTTATTCTACTTCTTACCCTTTCACTTCCCCAATACAAACCCTCATCATTCTAGGCATTCTGTCTCTACCTTGGTTTGCCAATCATCATTTCCACCTTCTTGTCTGCCGTCAAAAAGTATTGTCAAATAGGTTGTTTTGCATTCTGGAATAATTTATCATTCTTTTTTTTTTTTTTTTTTTTTTTTTTTTTGAGACAGAGTCTCGCTCTGTTGCCCGGGCTAGAGCATTCTTTTTAAATTATTCCAAAACCTGTGATTTTTCAAAGTTACCACCAAGTTCTGTATATCACAAAGCTTTCTAGATTGCTATCATTTTCAACTGATTTCTCTAACATTTGACTTTGCTTCTTTGAATATTTTAATTTCTCTCTTTCTTTTTCTAGATAGATAGATATAGTTTTGCACTTTTTTTGAGGCAGATCTCACTCTGTTACTTAGGCTGGAGTACAATGACACAATCATAGCTCACTGCAGCCTCAAACTCCTGGGCTCAAGTGATCTTACTGCCTCAGCCTCCTGAGTAGCTAGGACTACAAGTTTGTATCACCACAACCAGCTAATTTTCAAAAAAATTTTTGTAAAGACAGCATCTCTTTATGTTGCTCAGGCTGGTCTTGAACTCGTGGCCTCAAGTGGTCCTCCTGCCGCAGCCTCCCAAAATGCTATGATTATAGGCAGGAGCCACCGTCCCCAGCCTGTTTCATTTTTTGATCTTTCTCTACCTAGTTAATAAACCTTGCAGAGCGAGGATCTTACCTTACACTTACCATATATCTCTACAAGGAATGTAATATAATACTGGACATACATCAAGCATTGAAAATTTTTGTCCCCATCAAATCTCCCCGCCATGTTCCTTTTTTTCCTTCATATTTTATGTGATTTTCCTGGTTATAACTGATTCTTCCAATGGCATTCAGACTCAGAAGGCCTTTTTTTTGTTGTTGTTGTTGTTGTTTAGAGACAGAATCTCGCTCTTTTGCCCTGGCTAGAGTGCCATGGCGTCAGCCTAGCTCACAGCAACCTCAAACTCCTGGGCTTAAGCAATCCTTCTGCCTCAGCCTCCCAAGTCGCTGGGACTACAGGCATGCGCCACCATGCCCAGCTAATTTTTTCTATATATTTTTAGTTGTCCAGATAATTTCTTTCTATTTTTTAGTAGAGATGGGGTCTCGTTCTTGCTCAGGCTAGTTCAGAAGGCCTCTTGATTTAACATTTCAGATTTATCCTTTGTTAGGAAAAAATTAGGTTCATACTGCATTTTGAAATAATGAAATTATTTTAAAATCTGTATTTTGTATTTACATGACAATTTAAAAGATGTCCCCTGACACAGAAACACATACATACCGAAAATGTAAAACTAGTAAGACAAACTCAAAAAATATTTTGCAAAGATCTGATTTTCTTAGTTTACAAAGAGCTTTTACAAACTAATAAGGGAAAAAATTAGTAATGCAGTAGAAAATATGGGCAAAAGATATGAAAAGGTATTTATGAAAAAAAGAAATACAAACTTTACCTCTCTCAGATAAATTAAAATCAAAATGAGCTACTACTTTTTTTGTTAATTGGGTGAGTAAATGTTAAGTTTCACCATAGTTAGTGCTGACAAGGGGAGATGGAGTAACGGGCTACTGTCTCATGCACTGTTAGTGTGTTAATCAGTTAGGAATGTATTTTGTCTAGAAGTAGTAAAAAACCTGTCTATTAATAGTAGTTTAAACACATAGGAATTTATTTTCTCACACAATAGGAAACTGGCATTTTGTTAGCAAATCGATGATGTCTGTGGTGGCATTTCTTAATTTTCTTGGCCAATCCCTTATTAACTGCTTCATGACATGAATTGTTTCAGATATGTTCAAATTCAAGGTAAGAACAAATTGGGAGAAGGAAAAGCCTCGCTGGTTGAGATTGTTCGTTTTTATCAAGAAAGCAAAAGGCATGCCCAGAGCTCTACCGCAGATGTCCTTTTCAGTCTCGTGGTCCCTTACATGAGATTAGGTATATTGTTGCTCTGAACAAAATCAGTATTTTATTAGTAAGGAAATTACTAATTTATTAATGAGAAAGGGGTATAGGATAGGCAACTAAAAGTGTCTGTTAGATGACTAGTGCAACTTTTCTAGACATAAATTGTCAGCATCTTCCCAAATGTAATATACACTTTGATCCAAAAGTTCCATTGATCAGAGTTTACCCATGAATAAATTTCTGTGTCCCTGAATTAGGGAACTTCGTAGAAGTACAACTTTCTGCGCCCTAGCCTAGATTTTAGAATCATTGGAGTTGGGACCGAAGAATCTATATTTGTTTTAATTTAAATACTTTACCCTAGTTGACCTTTGTTTGGAGCTAGATTTGAGAGTTTCTGTATGAACTATAGTGAAATCCAGATTTTTAAAGTACAGTAGTCATAAAATTGCAAAAAAACCTTTTAGCCAGCTAACCGATAGCTGGCTTTTCCTTTTTTTTTTTTTGTGAGACACAGTCTCGATTTGTTGCCTGGGCTAGAGTGAGTGCCGTGGCGTCAGCCTAGCTCACAACAACCTCAAACTCCTGGGCTTAAGCGATCCTACTGCCTCAGCCTCCTGAGTAGCTAGGAATACAGGCATGTGCCACCATGCCTGGCTAATTTTTTCTATACATATTTTTAGTTGGCCAGATAATTTCTTTCTATTTTTAGTAGAGACAAGGTCTCCCTCTTGCTCAGGCTGGTCTTGAACTCCTGACCTCAAGGGATCCACCTGCCTCAGCCTCCCAGAGTGCTAGGATTACAGGTGTGAGCCACCAGGCCGGCCCCTGGCTTTTCTTTAAAATAACAAAAGAACACTCACTCCGCCCCCAGTTTGGTTAAGTAATTGCAGATAAAGCCAAAAGAATATAGCACTCATCCCACTTTTGTATGGAGAACAACTATTAACACCAACTGACTATCTTACTGTATTTTATTTGGTGTAAATCTTTACAGATCTCTGTGTGCGTGTGTATTTTGTGTGTGTATATATGTGTATGTGTGCGTGTGTGTGTGTGTATATATAGAGAGAGTACTTTATCAACACAGACATACCTATTTCCTTTTAAATTATTGTTTATTATCCCATTGTATGAATATACCATTTGTTAAAGCAGTCTTTTTCTTTTTCTTTTTTTTTTTTTCAGTCTTTTTCTTAATACACCTTCCCCTTTTGCTGTAAGACAATTTTGATACTGAATGCTCTTAAACAATTTTTTTCCTGATTATTTCCATAGCATAAAATATGCACAGTTGCTATTTGGTACATTTTACTTGACTGTCCTCCAGAAATATATCTTTTTAATTGTTACCAATTCGATAATCTCATTTTAATTTATATCTTTATTAGAAAATATATGATCTTTTCATACATGTATTGGTCATTTGCATTTTTTCCTTTGTATTATTGCCTTGAAAGTCTTAATCATCTTTTAAATTACCCAGTACAATATTAAGTAGTAGTGTATTGTGAGTGTATTTTAATAGTAAATCAGTTTTATGGTTTATTTTGTTTTGAAAATAATCCCTCACTTGAAAAAAAATGAGATAATGCCCTATAATTTAATGATTTGGTTTCCATTTAAACTGTTAGTAGAAGAGATGAAGGCAATTGTACAAATATATTCTGGTACTGCCTTAAAAAGATAATTCCTTATGTTATGGCCTTAAAAATTAGATGACGTAATTTTATATATGTTGGGCAGTTAGTCCATACACTAACTATTCAGATAGTAAATTCTTAATTGTTTTTGTTTTTTAAAGCAGAGCCTTGCTTTGTTGCCCAGGCTAGAGTGCAGTGGCCTGATCATAACTCTCTGTAACCTTGAATTCCTGAACTCAAGCAATCCTTCTACCTCAGCCTCCTGAGTAGCTGGGACTACAGGCAGGCACCATGCGCAGCTAATTTAATTTTTTTTTTGAGACAGAGTCTCCCTCTGGTTGCCCCAGCTAGAGAGTAGTGGTGTCATCATAGCTCACTGCAACCTCAAACTCCTGGACTCAAGTAATTCTTCTGCCTCAGTCTCCTGTGTAACTGGGATTACAGGCGCGGGGCCACTAAGCCCGGTTAATTGTTTCTATTTTTAGTAGAGGTGGACTCTCACTCTAGCTCAGGCTGTCCTCGAACTCCTGAGCTTGAGCAAGCAATCTTCCTGCCTCCGCCCCAGAGTGCTAGAATTACAGGCGTGAGCCACTGCACTCAGCCTAAATTTTCTTTTTTTTTTTTTGTAGAGAAATAGTCTTACTATATTGCCCAAGCTGTTCTTGAACTCCTGGCCTCAAGTGATCCTTCCTCCCAACCTTGTCTTCCAAAGTGCTAGGATTATAGCTGTGTGCCCGGCCTTAAATGTTTTTAATAACATTTATTCACTTTAAAAATCACTCTTTATTTTTTTAAGACCATAATTTATATCGTCTATGATAACATTGAAAGCTAGTTGCCAGGATTTAAAATTTATTGTAAATATATAGATATATTTTGGAAATAACTTTGTTTTCTAAAACTTTCTCCTGAGCTAAGTGATGTACTAACTTCCTTCTGAAATGCTTATATCCTCTGAAATGCTTATATCCATGACCAGAATTTGTCTTGTCAGTTTTACACTTAGGCTTCAGGACAGATATAAAAGATATTGCTGTTTTCCAGTGATTGATAGCAAGATAGCATTCAGGCATTTAATTTTAGATTTTTAGCTAGCTGTGAATTTTAAATATGGTTGCTTCATTAGGGAGCAGGTGTGATATTTGTTTTATGAATGAAGAAACTAAAGCCATGGTTATTTTATTAACATTTGGAAGATGTTTCTCTTTTTTGTGTGTGTTTCCACAGATCATTAACTGAAGACAGAATAAATAGCTATGCAGAATTCTCACATGGATGAGTACAGAAATTCTAGCAATGGCAGCACAGGCAGCAATTCAGAGGTAGTGGTAGAACATCCTGCTGATTTCAGTACTGAGATTATGAATGTTACAGAAATGGAACAGTCACCTGATGACTCTCCCAATATCAATACATCTACAGAAGAAAGTGAAATGGCAAATGCTGTGGACCTTCCAGTGACACTGACAGAAACAGAAGCAAATTTCCCTCCAGAATATGAAAAATTTTGGAAAACTGTAGAAAATAATCCTCAGGATTTTACAGGCTGGGTATATTTACTTCAGTATGTAGAACAGGAGGTTAGTAACTATTTAAATGGTATTAGAAGGGACAGATTAATCAAATAAGTAATAGCAGTTTATAACAAAACAATAGGCCTCATTGTTTTGTAATTAAAATGGGCTCTTAAAATTTTCAGAGTAAGTTGAATGACATTAGATACATTTTTAGCTTTGAAAATAACATAGCTTTTGTATATTGTGGAGAGTCAGTGTAAGTAGAGTCAAAGCCTAGTATTTTATAATAATTGGGGTGTGTGCGTGTAAAATTGCTGAAATAAGGTTTACAAAATTAGTTTCTTCTGTTTTAATTGCATTTATAGGAAAATGGGCTGCTGTGTGTGTGATTTTTAAGCCTGTAGTTTATTTTTGAGATGAGATTTGAAAGGATAATAAATGTTTTTGACAAAATCTTCCAAGATGTTTAAATACCTTGTTTTATTTTCATCAGAATCACTTGATGGCTGCCAGGAAGGCTTTTGACAAATTTTTCATACACTATCCATATTGCTATGGTTATTGGAAAAAGTATGCAGATCTTGAAAAGCGGCATGACAACATTAAACAATCAGATGAGGTGCGTACATCACTGAATAAAGTTATCTCCATTAGGTACTGTAAGCCAATTAATAACAAAACAAAGACTTTTCTTTTTTGGCTGGCAGTACCTACCATTTATGGTCAAACAATTTTTATAGGGTATTTTATTTGCATTTGTCACTCTTGTGGCATTTGTAGCTAATATTTTCTCTCTTTGTTGGCAGGTGCGTTAAACCTCTACAGTTTGTCAAGCTTTGCAGTGCAAGCCTCTGTATTACACTGCAGCTTAACAAGTAGGGCAGGGCTTTTCTCTCACTTACATTTATTTCTCATTTTCCAAACAATATAGTTGGTTTGCTAGTCACATTTGCTACGTCTTATTGCATTTTTGGTCAGACGCTGTCATTGATGCTCTAATGGGTCTGTGCCCTATGGTCTGTAACCCAAAGCCTGCCCACACAACCCGGTCAGAATGCAGGGACTGCTGCGCTTTGAAGATCAAGACTCTGCACGTGGGGATCAGAACATTGCCATGTTCTATCCAACCTCCACCCAAATGGTAATGGTAGATTATTTAAACAAAATTCCAGTAATTAGTATTTCTAAGGTTCACCGGATAACACAGTGTTGCCTCTCTGTTAAGAAATAATGAAATATTTGAAGTACAGTTCATTGTTTTCTTCTTAGGTTTATCGGCGGGGTCTTCAGGCAATACCTCTTAGCGTTGATCTTTGGATACATTACATAAACTTCTTAAAAGAAACATTGGACCCTAGTGATCCTGAGACAAACAGTACAGTAAGAGGGTATGTGAAACATTGATACTCAAATGTATTTGGAGATGTAAATAAGTATTCTTATGTTGATAATAGAACTCTACTAAGCTGGAAGTTTAACCTTTGTTTCTTTTTCACTATTTTAAAAAAAGGATACTTGTAATAAGATTATGCTTGATTATTTTAAAAATGCAGATAATAAAGCCTTTCTCTATTCCACACTCCCTTTCCTTATGTCCCCAATTCCACTCCCCTCATCGTTAATGGCTTGATGTGTGTTCTTTTCAGATACATGTAGATATACATACTTCTGTGTGTATTTGACATTGTTCTTTGACTTTTTTTATTTAACAGAATCTTTTGCAATCTCATTCTACCATATTTTTTTAACCTGCAAAAGTATTTTATAGTGTCAAATTACTATATTTTATTTTTGACCAAATCTTTATTTATAGGAAATAATAAGTGCTACAGTGAACATCTCTGTACAAGTCAATATTTTTGTAGAATGTGCTAAAAATGGAGCTTCTGTTAAAGGGCATACACAGCTAAGGTTTATCAAGTGTTCCTTCAAAAATGGTAGCTATTTTAAACTCCCAAAGTGTATGAAAGTAGTCAAATTCTGACAGCTTTTCCATATGTGTATATTTTTAACCTCTGATGGTAGCTCTTTGTTTTTTTAATTTGTGTGTATCTTGATTCCTCATACTGGTTTACTTTCTTCTTTTTTTTTGAGATAGAGTCTTGCTCTATTGCCCAGGCTACAGTGCCATGGCATGAGCCTACCTCACAGCAACCTGAAACTCCTGAATTCAAGTGATCCTCCTGCCTCAGCCTCCCAAGTAGCTGGGACTACAGGTGCACACCACTGTGCCTGGCTAATTTTTTCTATTTTTAGTAGAGATGGGGTTTCACTCTTGCTCAGGCTGGTCTCGGACTCCTGAGCTCAAGCAGTCCTCCTGCCTCAGCCTCCCAGAGTGCCAGGATTACAGGCATGAGCCACTATACCCAGGCTACTTTCTTATATGCTTCTTATAAGCCATTTTTAATTGCCTGTTCATATTACTTGCTCATTTTTCTCTTAGATTGTCTTTTTGTTACTGATTATAGGAATTGGTTAATGTGTTTTTTTGTTTTTCAAAAAAAAGGTATGTGCATTTAGTTTAAAGAGTCAGCTAATGTTAAACTACTTATAGCAAAAATCACTCTCTACACCTTCCTTCAAATATTTTAGCTGTGTCTTTTGGTATTTTCCACTGTGTGTATAATAGCAGCTCTATACTGCTTTCTCTGTTTATTGTACACATTATGTGTCTGTTATATAAGGTAAGAATTTTAGCTCACTTATACCCTGTCATCCCATTTTATATCTTTCCAGTATACCTACAGGATAGGTTTCAATAAGTGTGTTTCAGTGTTTTTTTTTTTAAAATCATTCTAAAGCTTTAAATATTTTTCATCATATTGTCCCTTTATTTTATAACCTTTTGTTTCTCCTGGAGTTAATTACTAATCTCCCTGCCTCCCTTTTTTCCCATTTGTCTAATTTTCTTTGAACATTTAAGCTTTTTTTGCACACTCCAGTGGCTTTGTAAAAAGCTTTAAAGATGGCTTTCTACGTAGTCAGACCCATCAGCTAATTCATAAGTCCTATTTTTTCCCCTCCTTTGAGCTGTCCCCCTCCTGTAACCCTTTCTACTGTTATCTGGACTAGTTGCTGTCTTCTAGTTCTGCTGTGCAACAATTGTGTTAGGATTTCCTTATCGTGATTCTAGGACATGTATTTACCTCATTCCTGGCTTTTATGCCTTGTTTATTGGAGTTTATTAGATCCTACTCTTTATTGATGTTCATCTTTTAGAGGAATGGATCCTATAACTTCCTGATAAAGGATGCTTAGAATGAAAAAATAATTTTAAAGTTTGATAGGGTATAGACTGACTTTTGGGTTGAAGATAATTTTTCCTTGGGGCTTTGAAGGCACTCTTTATTCTTTTATAGCTTCTGATGTTGCTGTTGAGAAGTCTGATAACCATTCTTCTAGATTCTCTTTCTGTGACTTCTCTTTCTTTTCCTTCATGGAAGCTTTTAGGATGTTCTATCTTTGATATAAATGCAGTTTTATAATAATGCACTTTAGTATGGATTTTCTTTCTCTCAATTCATTGTGCTAATTGAATGTGTCTTTTCAATCTGGGATGCTCATGTCCTTTTGTTCTTAGAAATGTTATGAATTTTCTTATTTTGATAATTTCCTTCCCTTGGTTTTGTCTGTTGTTTTTAATAGTAGGATATTGAACTTCTTGTTTTAATCATTGAGTTTTCTTGAGCTGGGTATGGTGATGTGAACCTGTAGTCCTAGCTACTTGGGAGACTGAGGCAGGAGGATTGCTTGAGCCTAGGAGTTTGAGGCTGCAGTGAACTATGATCATGCCACTGCACTCCAGCCTGGGTGACAGAGTAAGACCCTGTTTCTGGCAAAAAAAATTGTTTAATTTTCTTATCTTCTCCATTCCTATTTTTCATGTCTTGGACTTTGTCCAGCTTTTTGAGGTATTTTCTTGGCCCTTATATTGGATTTTTAACATCTGCCATTAGATTATTAATATTCAAGAATCTTTCTCATTCTCTGAATGTTCCTTTTCTTATAGCCTCCTATTCTTATTTCATGGCTGCATATCTTTTTATTATTTCTTTGAGGATATTAAGGATAGTTGAAGTTTTCCTCTTTTCCCAGCACTATCTGTTTGATCTGAAGTTTTTTTGTTATTTGTTTTGATCTCTGAAATATCTGATCTTTGGATTTCTGTTCCTGTTAAAGATTAGATATTAACAAGATATTAATACATAGAAGTGCTCTGTGTTTTGTATGGAGCATTGTTAGCTGTCCTAGAGGGCTTCACAGTAGGGTGAAGATCTCTCACCATTCATTAAGCAGACCCTCATCTAAACATTGTCTTTTTTTTGTTTGTTTTGAGACGGAGTCTCGCTCTGTTACCTGGGCTAGAGTGCCGTGGCTCATAGCAACCTCAAACTCCTGAGCTCAAGCAATCCTCCCACCTCAGCCTCCCAGAGTGTTAGGATTACAGGTGTGAGCCACCCTGCATGGCCTACCATTCTGCCTTTCTCTCATTACCCCGTTTATCATCTTTCTCTCTGTTTATCCACACTTTTCTCAGTGTCTAGTATGTTAATTTTCTGAATCATTTGAGAGTTCTGCAGGGCAGTAACATCTATTTTATTCTCTTGAAAACCTTACACTTAAACATGCCCATGTCACCCAGGCTGGAGCACAGTGGTGCAATCATAGCTCATTGCAACTTCAAACTCCTGGGCTCAAGTAATCCTCCCACCTCAGCCTTTCAAGTAGTTGGGGCTACAGGTGTGTGAAAGCACACCTGGCTAATTTTTAAACATTTTTTTTGTAAAGATAGGGTCTCGCTATGTTGCCTAGGCTGGTCTTGAACTTCTGAGCTCAAGTGATCCTTATGCCTTGGCCTCTGAAAATGCTGGGATTATAGGTGTGAGCCACCACCACACCATTCCCACACTTTTAATCTTTTATCTCTACATATTAAACATATTTCTTCCAGTGTTGATATATCTTTATTTTGTTTAGGGTATCTTTTATCATATGGAGGTTTTTTTTTTTTATCTTAATGTGGTTTAATTTTCAATCTTATACTTATTTCTGAGTTTTGTGCCTATCTGCAACAATTGTATAGATACATGAATGTTTAAAGAATATGTAAATCCTGTATTTTGTTCTAATTTTTTAATAGTTGTTTCGATCATTTTATCTGGCATTTAATTTGTATCTGTTGTGAGATAGACTTTAACCTTTCATATTTTTTCCCTTTTGAATAATCTAGCCTTTCTGTATTGGCTTAAAATACCGCCTATGTTATATTCTTAACTACTCACATATACATTGATCTCCTTTTTGTTTTCTTGGGCATTGTTCTGTTGGTCCATTTTTCTGTACCAGGCCAGTGCTGTATTTGTAATTACTATAGCTTCCTAGTTTCTTATGATATTTTTCAGGAAAATGCCTGCTGTATTGTCCTTTTATAAAAACATTTTATATTTTTGTATGCTAGATGAATATTAGAATTTGATTTTCTCATTCCACCCAAAAGTTGTTAGAGTTTTTTTGGAATTGTAATAAAATTATAGGTTAGTTTAGCGAGTATAGTTTTATACTATTTGAAAGTACCTCTTGATTTTAAGATATTTATTTTGAAAATTTGTATATGTGTAAGTTTTATCCTATTGGGGTATCAAATCCAATAATGAAAATTGCTGGCCAGGCGTGGTGGCTCATGCCTGTAATCCTAGCACTCTGGGAGGCCGAGACAGGAGGATCACTTGAGGTCAGGAGTTCGAGACCAGCCTGAACAAGAGTGAGACCTCATCTCTACTAAAAATAGAAAAAAATTAGCCAGACAGCTAAAAAAATAGAAAAAAATTAGCTGGGCATGGTGAGCGCACACCTGTAGTCTCAGCTACTTGGGAGGCTGAGGCAGGTGGATTTCTTGAGCCCAAGAGTTTGAGATTGCTGTGAACTAGGCTGATGCCATGGTACTCTAGCCCGGGCAACAGAGCAAGACTGTTCTGCTGTTCTGTTTCAAAAAAAAAAAAAATATATATATATATATTGCTTTCAGAAATCTCTTGAAATGAGCTAGGTATTTTAAAATAAGTGTTTTTGTTATTATAGATTTTTAGAATTGATAGGGGCTTTTGCAGGTTTTAAAATATATTTTTTCTTCTCATTACCTTACAAGGCAGTTGGATTCCTTGATGGAGACTTATTTTTATTAGAAAATATTCCTTAATTTGAGGTAAAATTTGCCTCCCTAAATTCTTACTTTTTTTAGTTTTCTCCTCTGTACTACATGAATCTATACAACAGACATTTCAAGTTTAACAGATATTTAAATGTTTACTTTGTCACTCTTACCTGTTCATAGTGTGTATATTTTGCACTGTAATTTTACATTTGGTGAAATAATGTGAAAAGTACATTTAGGTATTCCTTTTATTTTCTCACTCTTTTTTTAAGCAGCTACTTTCTATTATTTCTTCTACCTTTTAATTCCCTACTTGCATAGGAAGCAGTTGAATATAATTTTTTGAATTTAGCATTATCTTTTAAATTTAGAAATAATATATTAAAAGTGATTTTATCTTAGAAAGATAACTTAATTTTTCAGAACTTTTGAGCATGCTGTTCTAGCTGCAGGAACAGATTTTCGATCTGACAGATTATGGGAAATGTATATAAACTGGGAAAATGAACAGGGAAACCTGAGAGAAGTTACAGCTATATATGATCGTATTCTTGGTATTCCAACACAGCTGTACAGTCATCATTTTCAGAGGTAGGTGGAAAAATCTGGTCCTTGAAATATCTTTGATTACTCAAATAACTCATTTTAGTATTAAGTATTAATAATTCTTTGAAATATGTAAGATTTTATTAGATGGAAACAGGAATAAATTTTCTTGCTAGATAATCACAATTTATATACTTAGTTTTGACCTTTTTTCATATACCTTATGAAATGTTTAGGAATTTTACTATTTTTAGGTAGAAGGTTCTCCTTATCCATTTTACAGATGAGGAAACGCAGGAATCCTGTCTTATCTAAGGTATTTCAGAATAGTAAAGGAATGAGAAAATAGAATCTTAGTTAAATTATTTATTCATGGCACTAAATTAACACAGTGCCTGGCACATAGTAAATGCCTATTTTTTTAAAACTTAATGATTTGTTAGACATATATTCTTGTGATTCATGTAACACCTTATGTCCATAACAGAAAAGGATATATTTTATGCATTTAAGTCCTATTTCCAAACAGTTAAGTATCATTCCATTTTAACTTTCCACCATGATTGGGTATCCTTTCACTTTAATGATACCTATTAAAAAACTCTGTATGCTCTGATTTCCATGTTCTGTATTCTGCTGCATGCAAAGTATTCTACCAGTTAAGACCCAGAAATTCTTCCCTCCCCTTCCCTCTCCAGTAATTAATATCTCTAAAATTAATAATGAAATAATGGTAGCTACCAAAAGTAGAGAAACTAATGAAAGAGAAGGAAGTCCACATAAATTTGGTAGATTTTCAATGAATTACAAATTCTATCTCTGTCCATCAAGATGTATTCAGTTCATCTCCTTGTTGAATCCAGTCTAACCTTTTATTGATAGAATGAAGTTTTATAGTGATACGCTTTGATTACTTTATCTTTTGTATGTCTACAAAAAAAATTTTCTTAATTATTAGCATTGGGTTTACAAAAAGTATCTTAGTTATAGCATTTTATTTAGACTGATAATAATTTAACTTCAATGAAATACAAAAATAGTCTACAATTTTACTTCTCCCACCACACACATTTTGTAGTGATATCACATTTTACATGTTTCTGTATTGTGTATCTATTAACAAATTATTGAAGCCATAATTATTTTAATACTTTTGTCTTTTATCTTTTACACTTTATAGTTAAAAGTAATTTACATCTCACCAGTACAATATTAGAGTATTCTCAATTTTACTGTTTACCATTGAGTTTTATACTTTCATGTTCTTATGATGTTACTTGGCATCCTTTTTTTAAAACTAGAACTCCCTTTAGCAACTTTTTTTTTTCACGACAGGTCGCTTGTCTTAGAGCTCCCTCAGCTTTTGCCTGAGTGTAACTCTATATCACCTTTATTCTGCAGGATAGTGTCACTGGGTATAGTATTTTTGATTGGCAGTTTTTCTTTCTTTTTTTTTTTTAATTTCAGCCCTTTAAATGTATCATCCCACTCCTGCCTCATTTGCAAGGTTTCTCTCTTTTTTTAATTTTTAAAATTTTTTTGAGACAGAGTCTCACTCTGTTGCCCGGGCTAGAGTGCTGTGGCATTAGCCTAGCTCACAGCAACTTCAAATTCCTGGGCTCAAGCGATCCTCCTGCCTCAGCCTCCCGAGTAACTGGGACTACAGGCATGTGCCACCATGCCCGGCTAATTTTTCTACATATATTTTTTAGCTGTCCATATGATTTCTTTCTATTTTTAGTAGAGAGGGGGTCTCGCTCTTGCTCAGGCTGGTCTTGAACTCGTGAGCTTAAACAATCCACCTGCCTCGGCCTCCCAGAGTGCTAGGATTACAGGCGTGAGCCATCACGCCCGGCCGCAAGGTTTCTCTTGAGAAGTCTGTTGATAGCGCTATTGGGGTTCCTTTATATGTGAAGAATCTCTTTCTTTTTTTTTTGCCGTGGGGATGGGGTCTCACTGTGTTGCCCAGGCTGATCTCGAACTCCTGGCCTCAAGTGAACCTCCTGCCTCTACCTCCCAAAGTGCTGGGATTACAGTCATGAGCCAGCCTGCCCAGCCGATAAATCTCTTTTTCCTTGCTACTTTCTAGATTCTATTTTTGTCTTTGACTTCTGATAATTTGATTATAATGTGTCTTGACATATTTTGCTTTGGGTTTATTTTGGTTAGGAACTTTTGATCTTCGTGAATTTGGATGTCTATACCTCTTCCAAGATTTGGAAGTTTTGGCCAGTATTTCTTCAAGCTTCTTTCCTCTTTATCTCTCTTTTCTTTTTCTAGGAATCACAAAATTCCTATATTTGCATACTTGATAGTGTCACATAAGACTGTCATGTTTCCTTCACCCTTTTTTAATATGTTTCTTTTTTGTCACTCTAATTGACTAATTTCAAATTTACATTCCTTCGAGTTCATTAATTCTTTTTTTTGCATCATTGACTCTGCACAATGGATTAAGTAAAATATCTTCAATAAATGCTGTTGGGAAAACTGGATGTCCACATGCAAAGAATAAAATTACGTCCATGCCTTATACCATAAACAAAAATTAGCCTGAAATGAATTGATGACTTAAATGTAGAATCTGAAACTAAAACTTCTTCAAGAAAACTTAGGAAAAAAGCTTCTTGACATTGCTCTTCACATTGCAATGACTTTTTTGATATAACACCAATAGCAAAGGCAACAAAAGCAAAAATAAATAAGTGGGACAACATCAAAACTATTATAAAAAGCTTTTGCACAGCAAAGGAGACAGTTAACAAAATGAAAAGGCTACTTTTGGATTTGAAGAATTTGTTTTTGAGACATATGTGATGAGTGGTTAATATCCAAAATGTGTAGGGAACTCACATAACTTAAAAGCAAAAGAAAACCAAAAAAAAAAAAAAACACAATTAGAAAACTAAGAAAGGACCTAAATACATATTTTTCCCAAAGAAGATGTACAAATAGTCAGTATGTATGTGAAAAAGTGCTCAGCATTACTAATCACCAGGGAAAGGTAAATCAAAACCCCAGTGAGCTATCACATCACCTGTTAGAATGAAAAAGACGAGATAGCAAGTGTTGGTGAGGATGTGGGAACACTGTACACTCTTTGTGGGAATGAAAATTGGTACAGACATTATGGAAAACAGTATGGAGATTTCTCCGAAAAGTAAAAATAGAACTACTATGTATTCCAGCAATCTCACTATTTAGGTATAGATCCAAAGGAAATGAAATCATTATCTCAAGGAGATATCTGCACTACAACGAATATTGCAGCATTATTCACAATAAGTAAGAGAAACAACTTAAGTGTCCATCAAAGGATGAATGGATTAAAAAAGGTGGTTTTGTGTGTGTGTATGAAAGATTGAAAGCAAAAAACAAGCCAGGCACAGTGGCTTATGCCTGTAATCTTAGCACTTTGGGAAACTGAGACAGAATGTTGCTTGAGGCCAGGAGTTCAAGACTAGCCTGAGCAGCATAGAGAGACCCCAGCTTTACAAAAAAAAAGAGAAATTAGCCAGGTGTGGTGGCACACACTTGTAGTCCCAGCTACTGGGTAGGCTAAGGCAGGAGAATGGCTTGAGCCTAGGAGTTGCAGTGAGTGAGCTATGATGATGCCACTGCGCTCTAGCCTGGTCAACCGAGTCAGACCCTGTCTGAAAAAAAAAACAAACAAAAACGAAATGCTGAGGGTGTTAATTTTAGATGAAGATGACAGAGTTTAAGATATTTTGTGTATTATCTTTCTTTGGTATATTCAAATTGAGATGGTATAAATATTTTAGCTTCTCTTCCCAGTGTTTTTGATTAAAATATGTCTGTATACAAATTAGCATGTGTGGATAAAATAGATTTTCTTAAAAAAAATCTGTTTATAGATTAGTTTAAGGATCTATAGTTAAGAATTATGTTAAGTATTAATCTATATTTCTTAGTGTGTAATGTTGGTGATTGGATGTGCCAGTCTGGAATTTAGAAAGGTTTGGACTTGTGTTGTAGCTTGAGGAGTCATTATAGTATACTTATTTCAAGCTGTATTAATGAGATTGGCTTAGAAAGTACGTAAAAATAGATGAGAACAAAGTAGAGACTGGAATTCTTTGAAATACTAACCTTTAGGACAGATAAGGAGGAAGTATCAGAGGAAATAGAGTAGCAGTGAAAGGCTCAGGAAAACACTGCAAAACAAGTGTCCATCTAATTTTGCGACCAGGTGCGGTGGTTTACACCTGTAATCCCAGTACTTGGGGAGGCTGAGGCAGGAGAATTGCTTGAGGCCTGGAGTTTAAGAGCAGCCTGGGCAACATGGTGAGACCTTGTCTCTACAAAAAAATTATAAAAGTTAGCCAGGTGTGGTGGCATGCACCTGTAGCCTCAGCTACTTGGGAGGTTAAGGCAGGAGGATCGTTTGAGACCAGGAGCTGAAGGCTGCAGTGAACTATTATCATGCTATTGCACTCCAGGCTGGGCAACAGTGAGACCCTGTCTCTAAAACAAACAAAAATTGGTATATAAGAAATAATTGGTGACCTTAAATAGGGCAATTTCATTGCCCTATTGAGCACACACATGTGAATCGAGGAATAATTGGGAGGTGGGAAGGAGCTGCTAACATTTGGTTATAAGTGATCATTTACAATTTAAATATGGATTACCATATTTATTTATTTTTTCAGTTTAAACATTTCAATTGGCTTTATTTGCAATTCTAGAATCAGGTAACACTTCATTCCATAAAATAGGATAAGTATTTACCATATTTAATTTTATTGTAACTTTTCAAAATAAATCTGCTTGTCCCATTTTACAGATGAGAAAACTAAGATTTAGAGAAGGAAAAAATTTCCCTTAAGTCAGATAACTCATAACAGAACTGGGGTTTGAATTTATGCCTGTCTGTGCTTCTCCATTTACTGCAAAGGCAGAAATGAAATGAAGATATCTGTAGACTGTGTTTTCAAGTGTAGGTTTTCACTATAGAAAGGAAGGAGAAATAGTGTGATATTTTGGTTTTTTTTATTTATTTAAATTTAAATCTAATTTAATTAATGAATTTATTTTTTTTATAGGTAGAATCTCACTCTTTCGTCTAGGCTGGAGTGCAGTGGCCTGATTATAACTCACTGCAGCCTCAAACTACTGGGCTCAAGTCATCTTGCGGCCTTAGCTTCCCTAGTAGCTTGCACTACAGGTGCATGCCACCATGCCCAGCTAATCTTTTAAAAAGGTTTTTGTTGAGACGAGGTCTCACTGTTATGCCCAGACTGGTCTAGAACTCCTGACCTCAGGCAGTTCTCGAGCCTTGACCTCCCAAAGTGCTGGGATTATAGGTGTGAACCATGGCACCTGGCCAGGTTCCTTTCTTTTTTTTTCGGGGGGAGGGGAGGAGAAGGGGAAGGAAAAAGATCTTTCTTTAAATCAATTTGTTTGAAAGAGTACTATATAGTAGGAATGTAATATGGGATCTAAAATTATGATTTAAATATAGAGCATGTATTTTTATTGTCTTTTTTTAGATTTAAAGAACATGTACAGAATAACTTACCTAGAGATCTTTTAACTGGTGAACAGTTTATTCAGCTACGAAGGGAATTAGCATCTGTAAATGGGCATAGTGGTGATGATGGTCCTCCTGGTGACGATCTACCATCGGGAATTGAAGACATAACTGATCCAGCAAAGGTAACCAGACTTCTTTAAAAATTCTTCAGTGCATGAGAAACTAGACCTTATACCCTTTGATTACATGTGTGGCACAGTGATGAGTTATACAGCTGGCCATTTCACTATTGATTTGTAGCTTGTACAGAGTTAATTGCTGATTAAGACAAGTGGGGATTATTTAGCAGATAGGGTTTAAATAATAGGTTTATGGTAAAGAATCTATTTTAGTGTTGTTAATTGGACTTTGCACTTTAGCTAACATTAAAAAGCCTATACTTTGTAAGACTATAAAGCATCTGTGAATAATACTTAAATGTAAGCAGTAATATTGAAAAATTTCAGTATATAGCTTGTGAGATTTAATTTTTTTCTTTTTCTCCCCAAGCTAATTACAGAAATAGAAAACATGAGACATAGAATCATTGAGATTCATCAAGAAATGTTTAATTATAATGAGCATGAAGTTAGTAAAAGGTGGACATTTGAAGAAGGTGTAAGTGGCTTTGTTTTGTAATAGTTTTTAACATATAAAGTAAGAGTAATGTATTTTTCTTTCAGTTTTGATAGGAATATCTCTAGTGTAACTTTATTTTTGCATATTTAAGTAATAACTTAAGATGTTCATCTCATTTATTGCTACCATTATGAATTTTATCATTTTCCATTATCAATTTTAGAATCTTACTGAATTCAGACTTAACTTGAATTGCAAGATATCTGCTTAATCTGAGCAATTTTATTATAATCATTCAGTTTGTTTAATCAACTTCATTGGGTTATACTTTACATATAATAAAATGTATGCATTTTAGGTATATAACAAAATGAGTTTTTTCCCCACAGTTTTGTTTTTTTGACAGCTTTACTGAGATATTGTTCACATGCCATACATTTAAAGTGTACAATTCTGTAGTTGTTAGTATATTCACAGATATATACTACCATCACTACAGTTAATTTTAGAACATTTTCACAACCTCAAAAAGAAACCCCTTACCTTTTTAGCAATCACCACCCCAACTTCCTCAACTGTGATTTCCACCCCCAACTCTAAAGTGCCACTAATTTACCTTTTGCCTTTATAGATTTCCCTATAATGGCCTTTTATAGAAAAAGTTTGCCAAACTCTGCTTTACATCATCCCTCAACACTCAATTCCTATATTTTTATCCTGAAATAATGGAAAATCTCAAAAATATTAACTGAATTTCCTCATTCTTACCCTGCTGTTCCTCAAAAGCTGCCCAAAGCATATGCACCATGGGTGAATGGCATCATATAATATGGAATCATTTGACAAATGTATATAGATTGTAATCATCACAACAATTAAGATACAAAACTATTGTATCACCGCAAAAGGTCCCTTTGGCCTGTTTCTGTTCAGCACCTCCCACCCCACTCCTAGCCCTATAGGGGCAACCACCACTGATTCTTCTATCACTGTGGGGTAATGGTTCAATTTTAAAATACTCAACAAAGAATAAAATATTCTGTATATAAAAAGTATGTGATTCTATTAAAATGGCTGCGAATAAATGGAAAATGTATTCTATTTCTTTCATTTGTAAAGCCTAAGGAAGTTAAGGGATTTTAATTTTAAAAGTTTTTAAGGCCAGGTGTGGTAGCTCAAGCTTGCAATCCTAACACTCTGGGAGGGTGAGGCAGGAGGATTACTTGAGCTCAAGAGTTTGAGACTAGTCTGAGCAAGAGTAAGACCCCATCTCTACTAAAAAGAGAAAAATTAACCAGGCATCGTGGCACGCACCTAGAGCCCCAGCTACGATGACACCATTGCACTCTACCCAGTGCAACGGAGCATGACTTTGATTAAAAAAAAAAAAAAAAGTCAAAAAAAATTTAGAAATATGGTGATTAGATTTTTTTGATTCATCATTAATCTTATATTTAAAGTAATTTGTATTACTACTGTATTACTGCATATATTGGTATAGGTATTGGTTTACTTTCATTGCCATGTTACAATTTTATTACAGATTAAAAGACCTTATTTTCATGTGAAACCATTGGAAAAGGCACAACTAAAAAACTGGAAAGAATACTTAGAATTTGAAATTGAAAATGGGACTCATGAACGAGTTGTGGTTCTCTTTGAAAGATGTGTCATATCATGTGCCCTCTATGAGGAGTTCTGGATTAAGGTAAGAAAATTATATGGTCTTAAACTTGAATATATTATAAACATTGATCTAGTGACTAACCTTTTTTGTACTTCTGTTGAATGTTGTTCATATAACTATATCTGTTGCATTAGGAGATGGTCTGCTTGCAACCAGATTTGACTGCTGCATATGCCAACCTCGTTGCCTCTCTTCGTCCTTCCTTACAGAAACTAGTCTAGTGGTTCAATAAAGGTGCTGAATGGGTTTAAAAATAGAATTTTATCGTTCTGTCACATATTTAATGGCTTGTTCAACGGTAAATTATTCAGTATTTCCTTTTTTCTGTATGTAGTATGCCAAGTACATGGAAAACCATAGCACTGAAGGAGTGAGGCATGTCTTCAGCAGAGCTTGTACTATTCATCTCCCAAAGAAACCCCTGGTGCATATGCTTTGGGCAGCTTTTGAGGAACAGCAGGGTAAGAATGAGGAAATTCAGTTGATATTTTCGAGATTTCAGTTATTTCAGGATAAAAATACAGGAATTGAGTTTTGAGGGATGATGATGTAAAGCAGAGTTTGGCAAACAAAAAGGCCAGATAGTAAATATTTTAGGTTTTGCAGGCCATATGGTCTCTTTTCTAACAACTCAACTCTGCTGTTATAGCCCCAAAGCAGCCATAGACAATAAAAAAAAAAAAATACATAAATGAGCACAGCTATTTCTCATTATTTTCACAAAAACAGGCAGAAGGCTGGATTTAGCCCATGGGTGGTGGTTTGCCAATATCTGGCATAAAGTATATTTCAGAAATTTAAACAAAAGTATAAACATTTAATTACCATTTCTAGGTAATATTAATGAAGCCAGGAATATCTTGAGAACATTTGAAGAATGTGTTCTAGGATTGGCAATGGTTCGTTTGCGAAGAGTAAGTTTAGAACGACGGCATGGAAATATGGAAGAAGCTGAACATTTGCTTCAGGATGCCATTAAGAATGCCAAATCAAATAATGAGTCTTCGTTCTATGCTGTCAAACTAGCCCGACATCTTTTCAAGATACAAAAAAATCTTCCAAAATCAAGAAAGGTGCTTTTAGAAGCAATTGAAAGAGACAAAGTATGTATTTGTATTTTTTAGGATAATTCCTGTAAAACATTAGTAGTCAATTTTCTTTCACTTTGGCAACTGTGATGAAAGATTTGGTCTGTATGTAATATATTTTATTACTAAATGAGGACAACAGTCCCTCTAAACTGATGTTGCCATTTAAAAAAAAGTTTTCAAATTATTTTGAATTAAAAGTTTGAGAAAATTAAGATTATTGAGTTAAAAAGTGAAGACATTATGATACTTTCTATTTTCTCTTTAGAAATTTTACAGCAAATTTACTGATTTTTAAGTAGAACAGAGGGCCTGGAAGAACATTTCATAAACAAAAAGCATAGTAGTTGCCTATATTGTAGCAAATGTAGCAGTGAGATGATTTTCCTTTTCCAAAGTATTTCTTTTTATATCAATTGATAAAAGGCAGTGCATTGGAAATTCCTCGTTTTTTAGGTTTTTAGCTATTGCTAGGTCTGGTTAAGAGACAGTCTTATAATCTGGGCCCAGTAGTTTATGCTTGTAAATCTAGCAATTTGGGAGGCCGAAGCAGGAGGATCACTTGAGGTCAGGACTTTGTGACCAGCCTGGGCAACATAGCGAGACCCCATCACTACAAAAAATTAAAAAAATTAGCCAGGTGTGGTAGTGTGCATCTGTAGTTGTAGCTACTGAGGAGGCTGAGGCAGGAGGATCACTTGATCCCAGGAGTTTGGTTGTACTTCA
The DNA here is from genome assembly GCF_020740605.2 of Lemur catta. NCBI lineage: Eukaryota > Metazoa > Chordata > Mammalia > Primates > Lemuridae > Lemur > Lemur catta. Next base: position 48,661,746 of record NC_059128.1, on the reverse strand, counting down.
GCCAGGGTGACAGAGTGAGACCCTGTTTCAAAAAAAAAAGGACAGATTTATAACAGTTTGTTTCCAGTTGCAGTTTAAGATGTTTGTCCACAGTTATAGTGAAGATTTAAATTATTTGAACCATAGAGATCATTTTTTTATGTTTTATTTTTTTTTAATTGTGATAGTAGGTTAAGTCATATAAACCCAAGATAGTATATAGAGTTTTAATTTATTATCATTTAACAATTTGCAGTTTGGGGAGATACTAGGATGACGTCACTACTTATCAAGGTGCTAATTAATTTTATTTTGCTCTTTTAGATGTATGCTGAAAACATTTAGTATGAGTTGTATTTTAATGCAATACAATTTTCAGTATTGAGACATAAAAATTTTGGCATTTTAAATATCTGTGCTCTAATCAAAATATTTTAGAAATATTATTAATTGATACTGCTTTTTACACAGGAGAACACAAAGTTATACCTCAATTTACTTGAAATGGAATATAGTGGTGACCTCAAACAAAATGAAGAAAATATTCTAAATTGTTTTGACAAAGCTGTACATGGTTCACTACCTATTAAAATGAGAATTACATTTTCTCAGAGAAAAGTGGAATTTCTTGAAGATTTTGGTTCAGATGTTAATAAGTAAGATCTTAATTACATCATGTATTTGAATTATCAATGAGCATTGATATTTTTGTATGGGAATTTGATGGTTAGTACAGATTAATACATTGTTAAATTTTAAAATGTTTCCTGCTTAGGTTATTTTTTTCTTAGATATATGTGGGGAATATAATACAATTTTGTAAATGTATATGTGCTTAACAGGAGGACATATGGTTTGTTTTTCCTTCGAAACTGTTCTCCCAGTTTTAGAATGATAATTTAAACCAAGAGTGAATGAAAGAAGGTAGGAAGCAGCAATTCGTGAAAAGGCAATGAGACAAGGATTGAACCCTGAAAGACATGAACATTTAGTATATAGGTGAATAAAGATGGATGGGGTTAATCTGGAATAGGAATGCCATTTTATCTGAGATTCAAGAAGAGGATGGAAATGGTCCCACACATCATGCCTAATGGCCTCATCTTCTTGCACTGTAAAAGCCTGAAAGTTGAAGGTCGTAGCAGGTTTGCTCTAAGGGATTTGGGAAGGGTACAAGTTTAATATTTAAATTTGCTAAACAAAAGAGTAAAAATAATTGGCTAGAGCATTGCTAAAGTCCCAGCCTTGTCTGATTCTAGTAAGGAAGTATTTCAGTGCCTGTTAGGCATATGCCTTCTCTGATTATTCTCATTTAGAGTGATTTCCATCGAAACCACTATAGATAAACAGAATTAACTTGTTTGTGTATATTTTTGATGGCTGTGTAAAATTTCAGTTAAACTGATATTAACAGCTAATATTTATTGAGTACTGGGCATCATGCTAAGTGTTATAAAACACTTTGTTATAAAACACTGTATGTTTAATATCTAATGTAAAATTCATAGCAGTGTATTGAGGGGTACAGGTATTGTTCTCTGAATAGATGAAAAGAGGATTAAAGAGAGATTAGGCAATTTCTCCAAGGTCATTTAATTAGCTATTAGTACATTGTGGACCTAGGATCAGAACCTACTTCAAAGTTTCTACTCTTTACTTCATGTGCTGTATATCTAGTGTCTTCTGTTTGTTTTGCACTGGAGAAGGTATACAAAAGAAACAAGATATGTAATTCTAGGTTTTAGTCTAGTTGAATGGTACGATTATCAGAGGAAATAACTAAGTGTATGTGTGAGGGAGCATATAACTGTTTAGAAGGCTGTGATCTCTGTGGATCAGAACAGACTTGCCATGCTTCACACAGGAGGTGGTTACTTTTAGTTACTACTGGATTCTGATAAGCTTGGGGGGAGGACACAATGAGGGAAGCAAGTTACAAGTTCATACAAAAGTAACATATGCTTGATTGGAGGATTTTTAAGTAGTGTAAGTATAATTTTGATTGTGTTGTGCCTTGAAAACTAGACTGAGTTGAAAAGCACATGTAAGCAGTTGACAGTAGCAAGTTATGGGAATTTTGACCATTTATGAAATGAAAGGAGATATTTTAATTTGGCAGTAATAGGCACAGAAATTGGAGGTTCAACACAATTTCATTTAGTCTCTTGGAAGTATACATAATGGAGGGTCTGAGTATCCAGACTAAGATTGTTGTTGAAATTTTAAAAGGGAATGATATGAAAAATAAATGAGCCACTTAGAAGTTTACTTAGGCAGTTTCCTTCCCTAAGTGGAAACAACTTGAAATCTTTAAAAAAGAGGTTTGATTTTTGTATATTCCAGAGGATTTTTTTCTTCTTTCATAGGCTTCTGAATGCTTATGATGAACATCAAACACTCTTAAAAGAACAGGATTCTTTAAAAAGGAAAGCAGAAAATGGGTATGTAGCTTCTAGCTGAATCAAAAAGGGATGCTTAAAAGAAATTTCATTGTGGAAATGCCTTTAAAGACAAATATTTTTAAGTGTTACCCTTATGTTGTAATTTAGATGCTTTATGATTTGAAAAATCTTGGGTGGTTGAAACCTTGAGTAAAACAAATATACACAGATGACATTCATCTATTTGTCAATGTTCTCATCTGTGGGAGTTTTGAAAGTTTCCATTTTGGCCTTTTATCTAGATCAGAAGAACCAGAAGAAAAGAAAGCACACACAGAAGATACAACTTCATCGTCTACACAGATGATTGATGGTGATTTACAGGCAAATCAAGCTGTATATAATTATAGTGCCTGGTATCAAGTGAGTCCACATAATTATTTCTTTGCTCATAGATGTTATTAGAAGCATAAATCAGGACTTTTTTTTTTTTTAGAAAAACATCTTTTTGCTTTTGTTCCAGATTGTATAATACTTCGTCTTTGGTAGTTAAGTCAGCAATGAACACATGCTTACTTTTTAAACATACTTGTTTTAATTGTATTTTTTATATATGGAACTCAGCCATAGTTTTAGTATGCTAATATGTTTACTTGTTTCCTTTCAGTACAATTATCAGAATCCTTGGAATTATGGACAGTATTACCCTCCCCCTCCAACCTGATGGAAAAATGTACATTTCAGATGGAGTGTGTGAAAAGTATGAAATTATTATTTTTTAAATGAGGGATGTAAACATAGCATAAGCTTGTCGTATTTGATAACTTGTCTTCTGTTTCTGTGTAACATGATTTGTTTAGTAATAGGGGAAAATGTCAATTATTAGCTTACCACAGATACTATTTCCTACCATTTGTAAAATTTGCTTTTTATCGGAGAACTATTTTTTTGATTTTTGCATTACATGGTCTAGAATTCTTCTGCAAGGCATTTGCAAGAGTTTTGTAGCCTTAAGGGTAGGAAAAAAACCTGACTGCAAATCATGTCAGTGTAGTACAAGATTTTAAAAACACATAAGGGCTGGTTATTAAGGATTTACTTCCTCTGTTAAAAAAAAAAAAAAAGATTTTTAACCTTTGCTGACAAGGTTTTTGTCTGCGTGTTTCAGTTATACTTGTGAATTGTGATCTAACTGCAGAAAAGGTACACTATTAAAATACTATGCCTTGGAATAGAGATTATAAGTGAGAAATGGAATGTTTGCATCCCTTTAAAAAATGAAAATCATATCAAAAATGTTGTTTCAGACTTTGTATTTAGAATATTCATGTAAAACTTGTGAACAAACTTTCATTTTGATCAAACTGATCATCTTCATTTTTGTAATAAAACTGAAGACTTATCCAGTAATCGTTTATGAATTTATTTTGGTGGGTTCAACTAATAATATTAACTTTATATTCAACTTTATTAGTGGTTCATTGGTTTTGAGATGCACTTTTCCTAATTTAGCCATTCTCTTCCTGTCAGTATTTCTTAGACCTTTTAGCTTTTTGCTTCCTCTTAAGCTCTACGCTTTTGCCTTCTCACTATACAGGAATATTTAAAGATTTTATGAGTGTCCCTGGCAAATCTGTCTAGACAGTTTTACTGTGAGTTACTCCCTGGCATGATGAGGTCTTAGTCCTGATTATCTAATCAGAACAATACTATATTAACACCAAACAAATCACATCAAGACAGTGGATATAAGTTTTTATTGAGCCTTTTAGTTTACAACATGAGGTAAAAGGAAAACGTTCTCCTTGACCAATATTTTACACAACTGTAGTAAAATATTTGAGTACAGGGATTTATAAGGATTACATTTCTCAAAAGTTGGGGTCAAGTAAACAAGTTTTAACTTAATTCCTTGAATCTTCCAGTTGACTCTTCTCTTACAACAGTAACAAGCTCTCATTAGTTACGTAAGCTTCTTCAAGGCCAAGTTTTATCATTGCTGATGTCTTTAGAACTGAATCTGCTATTTCAATCAATATCCACTAGTTCCACTTCAAAAATGAGTTTTGCATTTGGTGGAATTCTGTTGAAAAAGTCAAGGTGAATTTGATAAAAAGTGCCTCTTTCCTACCCCCAAGAACCTTAGTCTAAAACTGTAATTATGTTTACTGGATATTAGTAATTAACCCCAAAGGGAAGAGCTCTGTAGTTGATTGAGAGGCTAATACATAACTAGCATAGAGATTCCTAAAAGTATCTATAATGATAAATGGAGACCATAACTTATCAGTATAAACTAACTAGATGTGTTGAGCTCATCCTTACCTAGGATCCGCCTTATCTGGATGCCTTACTGGTACTCTAAAATTAGCTACCACTTAATGAAGGCTGCTACTAAGTACTCACAAAAAAAAAAAAAAAAAAGTAATTTCAGTCTCTGTGTATATGCTGTATATTAAAGTTTATATGAGGTAGTACATGATATTTACTGTGAATTTTAAGATGCTAAATTCAGAGAAGGGTGTAATTATGTGCATCAGATTGGTCTTGAGATGCTTCAGATGGGAAAGGAGGAGTTGCAAGTGGCCATGATTTTGATAAGCTAAGAAGAGAGCTATTATATTCCCAAATAAGTTTAACTCACAAGACTACAGAGACCTTCTAAAAAATGTTTTTCCAAACTTAGATTCTAACTGGTCCAATGGGGATGGAACCAACAACAGCTATAAACTGCTTTCCCACTTATCTATTAGATTGGTCTGGTCTGAATGGAGTCATTGCTTTTTTTTAGATGTTCACAAACTGGACTTATAAGAGAAATAATAAATAATGCTTACTAACACTGTTGGTCTTACGGTCTCCTTCATTTTGCAACTGATAATCACCAACATGTACTCCATTTCTAAGACTTGAATTTTATTGCCTGAAATTATCAGTGGCATGAAATTACCATGAGCCATATTTGTATCAGTTCCTACAGTTGTTTGTATTAGACAGTATAAATTCTTGAAGTAAACCCTTTAAACATTAAGAATTGCCTTTCAAAGATGAAAGCTTAAACATAACAGTTATGTTGAAGGTTAAGAAGGTTCTTAACAGTTGAAGGTTAAGAACTTGAATAAGAGAATAAAAGGAAGATTCTAGCTCAAGTTGTAATACCTTGTACCAACAGAAAATATTAACTGTTTTCTATACTGGGGGTGTTGACATTAAGTATCTAAATATCAGGAAGGACAGGATTTCTGATTTGGAGGTTAGACTAGACAGCATCTTTCATACCTTCCAATAATCTTTCTTTACTGTTTTTTTTTTTTTCTTTAATTATGAAAGGAAAAAAGGATACTTGGCATCAGGCTGTCCTTTCTTTCCATAAGCCCATTCGGGTTCAATCTCCAGTCGAGCCTTTTCTCCTTTACTCATAGTCAAGAGTGCTTCATCCCACTAAAGGCAGAACAAAATGAAAACGAATAACAACTTTCCAAAAAGTACGTGCAATACCAGAAGACTCAAGATTTTATTTTATATACATATATAAAAAATATATATATTTTACATATATATAAGCATTCTGTTACTGGATTTTACTAAGGTAATGTCCCTTGGACGAGTCCCTAAATGTTTGTCTTCAATGGTGGCAAGGTTAATGGAGACTTAGAACAAAAAAAAGAAATAGCAAGTACTCACTGTAAAACTGTTCTAAGATTACCAAATTATAATAGTGGAGTTATGATGGCACATAAAATAAAAAAAGAAAATGTTAACACATTAAGATCTTTTGTAAAAAGTAAAACTAACTTTTCAAAGAAATGATAAAGGCTTCTGGGATGCCACTCCATTTTTTATGAATTTGGCTCTTACAACCAGTTGCCAAAAACAATTAAATCAACATGATACAAAGATAAAAGTATATTCCTAATATTATATACTTTGTTGAAACACAACAATCACATAAAGTTCAAGGGATACAATTAGATCTGTCATATCTGGAAATTAAGAATATGGTGGATTAGGAGAAATTTACCAGTATGCAGATAAGTTAAAGAAATGGAAAAGTAGTACAACAGTTAATAGTTTAGTTAGCTCAACTAAACTTAAGTTTCAAGATGTTTTATATTCTGTTTTGGACTCTGGATATGACTGTTTGAACCCACAGTACAAAGACTATTATACTGAGGGTTCTTACTGCATTTAAATAGGCATTTCAGCTATCAATATTTGATATTCTGAGTAATCACAATTTTTTAAATTTTAATATTCTTTTTTAAGACAGGGTCTCACTCTGTCACACAGGCTGCAGTGCAGTGGTGCAATCAAAGCTCACTGCAACCTTGAACTCCTGGGCTTAAGTAATCCTCCCAAATAGCTAGGACTACAGGTGCATGCCTCCATGCCCAGCCAGCTGGTCTCAAACTCCTAGCCTCAAGCAATCCTCCCATGTCAGCCTCCCAAAGTGCTGGGATTATGGGCATGAGCCACTGAGGCTGGCCAGTAATACAATTTAAAACCAACAATGATGGGCCCTAACATGAAAACCTGATCCAGCAAAGCTGACAATCAGCCCTGCTCTTTTATCTCCTTTTGTACACAGTAATGGTACTTACAGCTCAAGCCTAACTTACTCTTTTCTGAAAAGTTTCCTTCTGTTACCTCTTACATGTAATAGTGGGTAAAAGCATGCTTATATTTGAAAGATTTTCTGGGGCTGAAGCCCAGGTGAGAGGTGAGAAGACTACAGAAACAAACTCCTGCTTCTATGAATACTTCAGAGGAACAGATAATTTTACTTTTCCTGATTACATGTAAGTAGGACAACAGCTATGTAACATTTTACAAGAATCGTGGGCCAAACATTCTGACAAAGAATTACTTTACGAAGAAAAAGAATAAAAGGGGTAGACTGAAGAGACTAATACATGAATTCCTACTATATATTAGGTGCTTTGAGTTATGCTCATTTAATCTTGTGAAAACCCTGAGGTAGGCAGTACTGTCCTCATTTTATAGGTGGGGAAACTATGCCAGATAAGCAAGCAATGATAGCACCCAATCTGTCAGATTCCGGACACTGTTCTCTTTTCATTATATCCCCAATCCTAATTTTTTACACCATCATACCACAAACAGCACATGCCAGAATATCTGTTGATCCACTGCCATTCTTTACTTACTCCTCTGATAACTTTGCCTACTCCAACCTTAAAACTTAAAGGCTTGGCATTTTTCTTCTTCTTTGAACCTGTAAAACAGATTTTCCTTATAATTAATGATACACTAATTTTTTATTAAGATATTAAATTCCATTGGAAAAATATAGTTTAATTGATTTCAGAGTTATAATACTATGTATTTGAAAAAAAAAGAAAAATTTAGAAAGCCAGATTCATCAAAAAAATTCCAGATGTTAAAATAATTATACAGTCTAAACAAAGAGTAAAGGGGTAGGACCTATATTTATACCAATAAAATAGGAAACTACTCTGCCTTTTCTACTAAAATACTAAAGCATAGCTTTGGGACATCAACCAAGTTTAGACTAAGCTTCCTTGTATTTTACTTCCCCATGAATAAGAAGTCTTTAGCCAGTCAGTAATCAGTGAGCTGAAAACCTCTTCCAAGTAAATCATAGGTACAAAAGACATCTGGAAAACAGTAGATGGACAGCCAAGAAAAAGATAATGCCAACCACTCATCTTTCTGCCATACAAATATTTTGCAATGTGTTTAAGCCAAAAAGAGAAGATTACATTTAGACTTACTTGTTTGAATATTAGTATCAAAAACAGTCCCATCTTGTAGTGTTCCTGTATACCAGCAGTGAACAACATCTCCCTTTTTGGGAAAGTTGGTTTTATCTCCCTTTTTTAGAACAGATTTTGTATATTTTGGTGGACCCTAAAAACAAAATTAATTCATGTCCTTTAGAAGAACGACAGAGAATACCTATGTAGCCAACAATGACCAGAGTTGGATCATTGAGTTTGATAGATTTGGTAACAAACTGTTATGCCTTTAGTCCACCTCTGTAAGTTAAAAAAATACACTATCTCATTTCAAGGCTGTGAAGTGAAAATCAGTAACTTACACTTCTATAATTTAATTTCAAATAACTTCCAGCTTGTTTGGAAACCAAAATTCTTTTGACAAGATTTTGTTCTGTTTATTATTCAACAAACCATAAAATGAATCCGGTTATTTCCTAAGGTTAGAAAAATCATTACTATTTAATTCCCACAAAATCATAAGGCATTAAATAAAATATTGACTTTCCCCCCAAACATCTGAATTGGTTTAGCACCAATAATTGACATTTCCAAATGTTTTCATTACATCTAATTAGAATGAATACAATGATGTTGCCTGTCTCTGAAATTGAAAATAAGTTCACACAATGAATGAAATTACCTATAAAAATTGCCATAACAGGCATAATTCCTAGAATAAAGCAAGATTATCAGGGGCTTTAACAAAAAAGGTTACAGGCTAATCTAATCAATGGTAATTCACACATGTGAGGAAAGCATGGAGAAGACGATCTGTCAAGATTCTTTAGGGGGTTAAAAAAAAAACGTTGGAGCAAATGTAAAAGTATCCTCCTTACCTAAATATATTTGGTTTCTGAATTCAGAAAGGGAGGGATCTACATTACCCAAAACCATATTTGGTTCCTAAATTTCATAAAACAAGTATCAAGAGTAGAGTTGGATATCAAAGATTTGGTTCCTGAGTTTGGAAAGCAAGAGAAACTTTTGTTTACTCCTCATCTATCTATAATTGGTTAAGTCATGCAAATTTTAATTCACTTTCACTTCCTAGTCCAGGATTTTCTCTATCCAAAACTTGTTAAGTGAAAAAAAAGTGTCATCTCCCTGCAAATAGTCTACTCCTTTGACAAAGATTTTCTCCTTGACCAAGTTCTAGCCAGGATCCTCTGAGAGCTCTCTTCTCAACTAGGCCTCAACCTTGGCCTGTAAAGACTTGAATGAACACTAACAGCTCAAGGCTGCTAAAAGAATTTACTGTTTGTTCTACCTAACACCTAAAGATAGGACCCCTGTCTCCCAGCCTCCAGAGGGTAGGAAAGAGTCTAACTTTGATAAGCACCAGTTAACAAACCCAGATGGGTTTCATACGGACCAATCTCCCCTCTTCCTGCTTTTTGTAATTTTTACTTCCCTGACTGCTAGTAATCATCAATCTATTTACCTCAGTAGCTGCTCAACAGATACAACATTTATCAAATATTAGTTGCGTAAACTTTAAAATTGCTTTATATGTGTATATACTCATAAACATTAATTTGTGCTTTTCAAATAGGAAAAGGTCATGAAAATTAGCTTCAATCATACAAACATCTACAATATTGTACTTGAACTTAAATTCTTTCCACAAATAACCAAATGCTACATCTTCATCAATAGGCTACACCTCTATACAAAAATTAAAGATAGATTATTATTACTGATAGTAAGGCTAGCAATGAGCGAGCTTAGTTGGCAATGTATTACCAGAAATGGCAAGATTATAATCAATTCAGCTCTGCTAAGGTTGTCCATTTACAGAAACAATTTTATCTGGTTCTTCAAACCTTTGTATCAAAATATAAAACCTGGGTTGGCAAAGTTGAGACAGATGAACTCACACCCTGCAGCCAGGCCTGGATTATTTCTATTGCCAGGGACACCATGTACATTAGAAAAAGCTAAAAATACTCAAAAGGAAGTTTCTTTTCACTCAGTCCAACTTGGCCATAGAATCAAGACCTTAAAATAGCTTTGAAAACTCAGAAGGTCTGGCCAGATGTGAAGGTTAACGTGACTTAAATACGAGTATTTCACAGGCTAGACTACTAATTGTAAAGCACTATTTCTTAGGCTTATTTCATCCCAGAACACTTTAAGAAAGATGGCATACTCCAAATCAGTGTTTGGCTCACTGAAAGTGGCCAAACCACTCCTCATTATGAGAAATCAGCACTATAAAGAGACTACTATTTCTAAAATTCACATAAGTAATAAAACAAGAAAATATACACAAACCTCATCCAGAGCCTCTTCAGACTTGGTTTCTTTGGGTTTATCTTCATTAAGCTTCACATTTTTCACTTGCTCAGACACTTTACTTATACTTTCGGTACCCTTGAAACGCTGTAAGGAGATGTTGTAACATCATACTTAGGGCAAGCTAAAAACTAAGAGGGACATCTAGATTTTCAGCCTCTTAATTAAATGACTATCTGCACAAAAAATATAGGTTATGTAACTCAACTGTAAATAAATGGACTAAGAAGAAAGGAGGAATTTTGTTCAGCATTTTAATCAATTATGACCCTTGGACCAGTTCACTATATAAATTCTGAAATGAGAACCATGATCTCAGAAAGGCCAACTTAGACCCAAAGACATGAATACTATTCAAACTCCCTAATAAAGACTCTTTTCTGTGGAAGATGATCATGTCACAGTGAACAGACATTAGAGAACAAAATGAATTTTTCTGAAGGATCAGCCTAAATCTAAACCAGACTTCAAATTCATTAATGAAATGGAACTTAATTTTTCTGTATATTTAATAAGCAGTATGAATGTTTAAGTAGTTTGGTAATACCTATTGACCTGACGGATTTATAACTTCAGTGGCCTTAAGAATCTGTTGTCTCAATTCAAGCTACAAAATCTGGTCCCTTTCAAAATACCAAAACATTCTGTCATATTGATAGATTTGACAGCTAGTCCACTTATGATTATAGTTAAGAAAACTTACAGGTGGAAAACCTCCAACATTCTGCAAATAAATGTATTTAAAATGTCCTTTTGGAAATAAATTTCTAAAATGATATTTAATACAATGTAATAATACTTACCTTAGTTTCAAAAAGATGGTTATAGGCTGTAACCAAATGGTCCTTGTTAGCTGTCTTGGCCACATTTTTAATGTTTCCTAATAATTTATGTTCTGCAAGAAACTATAAAGAAAAAAGCTGGGTAGTCAAAATAATTTCCCTCAAGTAAGAGGAGTCTAAAATTAGAAAATGACCATCTTACATTAGCAGTTATGTTTTTAATAGTACTGCTAATAAACAAGAAATCACATAAACAATATAGTTTATACCCTAATTCATTACCAAAAGAAATGTAAGCTAGATTTAAAAAACTGAGTATTTATTTAAAAGAATTATTCACAAGACTGGAACTGCAGTATTATGTATGAGACACAGTGGTTCCTCCTAACCTTTTTCCTATCACAGACTCAAAGAAAAGAACATTTATAACATCAGCACACCGTGGTGACTGGAGGCAGCTGTTCACAGCAGGAGGCTATTTGGCTGTGGACTTGGGAGCCCCCAGCCACACTGGGCATAGCTATTTTGATGCATCTGTAGTCCATTCTGGCAGACTAGGAAGCACTTACACAAGCAGGTAACAGATCTGTCAAGATAGCTTTGCCCAACATGATATTTATATACATACATATATATTAGTTAAATGTATGGGCTGTGGAGTCCTATTATCTAGAGTAAAATCCTAGCTGTTTGACCCTAGACAAGGGACTAAGCTTTCCTAAAGACTCAGTCTCCGTATCTGTAGTGAAATATTAAAAACAGCATTTATGTCAAAGGATGCTGTAAGGATAAAATACAGTGATATATATATAATGCATTTAGTATAGAGCCTGTCACATAATAAGAATTTATTATTTATGTATTTATTTATAGTCTCACTTTGTCACCCTGGGTAGAGTGCAGTGGTTTCATCATAGTTCACTGCAACCTCAAACTCCTGGGCTCAACTGATACTCCTGCCTCAGCCTCCCGAGTAGCTGGGACTACAGGTGTGTGCCACCATGCCAGGCTAAGTTTTCTATTTTTTGTAGAGGAGTCTCACTCTTGCTCAGGCTGGTCTCAAACTACTGACCTCAAGTCCTCCCAATGTAGCCTCCTAGAGTGCTAGAATGCACAGCCTAACAATGTATTTAATAACTCAAGAAAACAATAGAATTCCTTTCTCTCAAACATAATACCGCTGAGTTGGCAGATGGACATTAAAGTACTACTACTGAAATATCAAGTCATAATATATTTTCATCTCAAATCATGTAATGTGAGGGTTTTAATAATTTGTTTCCATCTTATTTTATTCTGCTTCCTTTTTTACCTTGTGGTCCCTGCTTGATTCCTCATTTTGTTACTTTCTCAAAGTTGTCCCTTAGCATCTTCTAAGCTTTTGATAAAGCAGTTTTTCTAATACTATCACTATCACTATTGTATTTTTTATCTTTTGCTTTTTCTCTTCCCTTCTTAATGTTCTAAATGATTAACAACTGATGGGGAAAGGAGATTAAAGTTGATTAAAAGGAAGTAATCAGTTATTTTACCACTCTTGTGATTTCTTTAGCAAGGTTCAAAAAAAAAAATCAAAATATAAACATCTCTTTGATACCTTATGATCAATTATTGTCAAATATAGGTTTAAGTATGTGAATGATCACTGAAGAATATGCATTTAAAAAATTAATATGCTACAAAAATATTATGAGAATCCAAGTCTCCTAAAATTGTCCTATCTGGGCCAGTTTTACATTAGATTCCACATTGGGAGGATCTGTTTTATAAAAATTTGATGAGGTACAGTACTGAAGCATTAAATGTTAATGATATGACTATTCTATTTGGTGGAAATATGAATTGGCTTAAGAGAAAATGACGCATAATATTTTTCACCTTTGTATCTCTAAACACTGAGCATAGCTGTTCGTATGTATGTTGTGTGCGTTATCTGCTTTATTAATCTAAGATGCAGATGCCACCATAATGATTCACCAGCAAGGAAACAGAGGTTGGAGAGTTCTTGTATCTTCCCATTAAGACTACCCAAAATGAAAATAAAATACAATCCCCTCAAAATAACCCACAATTTTTCAAAATGCAAGTTTAGAATTTAAAAAACTGCACAGAAACTACATATACGTTGCTGCTTCTGTTTCTGGTAAGTGGCGAATGGTGCATGCACAACGAAGTGTGCAGCAGTTAAGCAATTTAAAAAGAGGTATGTATGGTCTTAATTTCTGAAGGACAAAAATGTCTGATTTGACAAAAATAACTTGATTATAGATGGATGGTTAAGATGGAGACTGTGCTGGGAAATGCAAGGCGTAGAGTATAAAGAATGCCAAATAAATTCCTTAGTCTGTTTATAACAATGAGAGACCACAGCACGAGAAGAAATGCGCATGTAGCTCTCCTACGTATATAGGTGAAAGGTCATTTAACGGGTCGATATTTTAAACAAAAGTTAAAACACAATCCAAGGGTTTTAAAAAATTACACCCACTAATGTTCAGTATTTAGTAAATTGTTGAGAAAAGCAAGTTGCATACATCGTTCCCATAAGAATTTTCATACCCCTTCCTATTTTCTTAGTAGCCACCACTCCGCTCCCGGGGGCTCATCCAGGCCACTATTCCTCGATGGCCGCACCCCACTCCCGCTTCAGCCCCCAACAACTAAGGGGTCCTTTTTTTTAATGGCCTCCACCCCCACTCAAGGATCCCAATGAGGTTCTAATTCTGCGATTGCAGCCTGCGTGCCCCAGGAAATAAAGCTGCTCCCCACGCCGCAGCAGGCCCGCCCGAGAGGCAGCAGCGTGGCGCCCCAGCACGCGAGGCCTCTCCGGCCTTGCCGGCCACGGGCCGCGGGAGAACGAGGGCGGGGGCACGGAGGGATACGGTAAGTATGGGCATCTCCAGGGGGGTGAGGCGTCCCTCAGCCGCACCAACCCGGCCGCCCCGCCGCCTCTGGTACCGAATCTGAACCATGGTCCTGCAGAAACTTGATAATGTCCTTCTTGGGCAGCTGCTCGCTGCGCAGCTGCTCCACGGTCCACGCCCGCTGCGGAATGGCTGCCGCCATCTTCCCCCGCTGCCTTCGCTTTACTGAGCCAGCCCGCCTCGGGTCGGGATCGCCCCGCCCCTGGGGCGTGGCGTGGACGCTCACGGAGGTCGAGGGGCGGGCTCACTGCTCCCGCAAGCGGGACTGGGGCCTGTCCTAGAGTGACGTAAACCGGTGCTATGAGGGCTGCTTTGTTGAGTCCGGGTAAAGAACCTAGGGAGGTGGCCTTGGCGGCAAACAGCGCGGAAGGCTGCCCGCGGTCAGCTACTCTTAACTGCACCCCTCGTAAGGCGACCTCTGGTGGTAGTGATATTTAGCTGCCATTACCCACACTTGTTTATTACCTACTGGCTGCTATGCCTTTAAAGGTCCTGTCGATAACCTGTTTAAAGAAAACAGCAGCATTCAGACGCCTAATCTCTCATTTTATCTAGTTCTAGCCTAAAAATTCACACCTGAATTGGCTCAGTCCTTGTCCACCAGAGCAACCCATATTCTATCTACTATCTCCCATTTAAAGAGCACACAAATAAAACTTAAATGCAAACGGCTCTTCTCCCTTCCCCCATTGAATCACGAGAAACAGTTTGTCTAAAAGCCAGTTCAGAGGCTTGAACAAATGAAACAATGTAATGAAGCTGTATTCAGGATGCTGCTTACTGATGGTGAATGGAATTATAAATGCTTATAACAACACGTTGTGTGTGTACTTTTCCTCAGTACACAAAGAAACACATTTACAGAGGTTACTCAACGTTGTCAGGTTTAGAATGGAGAAGCCAGGAATTGTCTGAGAGAGAAAGCTATCGATTCAGTGGAATGACTGCACAGTGATGTTTATTGCCCTTATCTGTGATAAAGATGTAATAGTGGAACATAGGGACGCATTAAAAAAAATTCTAATGAATAACAGGACCAGACCACATTCACTTTCCTTTAAACAATAAAAAATATTAAAATAATGGGTTGCTACTCCTAACACAGTGAAAAAGAAACATTTTTGTTTTCTCGGCCTAGATAAATAAACAAGTTATTCTATCTACACATTTTTGCTTTTCATCTTATCTTCCGATTTAAAAATATAACCAACAAGGAATAGGACACGTTAGACACTAAATAACGTTAAATTCACGAAATTTTAGGTATTCCATTGTCTCTGGGATCTCGAGGTTTACTTATTTTATAATTTTAAGATAAATGATATCACATTAGCAATGACGCCCAGACACCTAATCATTGGAAACGGAACTCAAATTTAGAGTCTAAAAATCCTGGAAGGGGGACCAAATTTGAAGCAACTCCACAATGCGCATGCGTCTCAGGCCTAGCGGGTTTCCGGGTAGCCAGCCAATCATATTCGCAATGTAAACTCCGTGGCGGTATATTCAAGTGGATAAACCTGGCCGCATCCCGCCCTCTCGAACTTCCACAGTTTTGTCCGGAGTAAACGGATGGAGGTCGGAACCTTGGCGGTTGAGCTGCTGCAGCTACTGGTTTCTTAGTGAAGCCTTTGGTAGTTGTCGGCCTAATGAGCGGACGGCAGAGAACACTTTTCCAGACGTGGGGCTCAAGCGTCTCCCGATCCTCTGGGACTTCTGGTTGCAGCTCAGGAACTGAGCGACCTCAGAGACCTGGAGGCTCCAAGGCGCGTTTGCCAGCAACCGTGGAGGCTCAGCCGGAGTCGGACGATGATGTGTTACTGGTCGCGGTGTACGAGGCTGAGAGGCAGCTAAGTCTAGAGAATGGCGGGTTCTGCATCTCAGCTGGCGCCCTGTGGATTTACCCTACCAATTGTCCAGTGCGGGACTACCAGCTGCAAATTTCCCGGACTGCTCTGTTCTGCAACACGCTGGTGTGTCTGCCTACCGGTCTGGGAAAGACCTTTATTGCCGCCGTGGTCATGTACAATTTCTACCGCTGGTTTCCTTCCGGCAAGGTGGTCTTTATGGCTCCCACGAAACCCTTGGTGACACAGCAGATGGAAGCTTGCTACCAGGTGATGGGTATCCCACAGTTCCACATGGCCGAAATGACAGGTATTTTAGAAAGAATGGGCTAATATGAAATTAAGAGCTGGGTACCCAGAGGAAAGCAGCATTCTGGTGGAAATAGAGCTAAATTCCTGATCCATGCGGAATAGTTCCCAAACCACAATGTGCTCATCTTATATCCCCTCCCTTAAAACATCATCTACTTATAGCAAGTCCCAACACTGATTAATAGGGTTGCTTTATTCAATCTTCAGAGAATCCTTGTAGCTTGTCACAGTATTTTGAAACTGTTATGTGTGTATACCCTATGGGTAACTGAACATGATGTTTCCTGGCATTCTTCCCAAGAAAGATTCCCAGTCGAAGAATTTGCTTCTCTTTAAGTATTATGCCATTTTGTAGGAATTCTCTGAAGACAATCTAGTTGTGGTCTTAGATAAGTGCCACCTTTGACATTTGGACCACACCAGAGCTTTAAAATGAAACATGCCAATGAATTGTCAAATTATTCTCTTCTTAAGCAGATTACAAAAGCCATGTATGCATTCTGAAAATAGGCCAGACTATTTATATTTTACAGATAACAGTCTGAAGTTTAGAATGTCACTTTTATTTACAGGGTCTTCTCAAGCTCTCACCAGGAAGGAAATATGGTGCAGTAAGAGAGTCCTTTTTCTTACACCTCAGGTCATGGTAAATGACCTTACTAGAGGAGCGTGTCCTGCTGTTGAAATAAAGTGCCTAGTTATTGATGAAGCCCATAAAGCTCTGGGAAACTATGCTTATTGCCAGGTAATAATTTTGTTAAATGATATTTTGTAGTGTAACCATATTGTTAAGGAGTATTTTGGAGAATAGTTATTGATGGAACTTATTGACGGTATTATTATAAAATGCCTTACATCTGTTATCCCAGCACATATGGTGATAGGACATACCTGTACTTTCCATTCAAATCAGTGTTGCTGCTGTCTTTTTTTTATCCTAATGATTATTAGTGTCAGATGTAGATCATGAGAACCTGGTGATGGTTGAGTCTGTGATCTAAAGTAGGATATGGGTGGAATTTTGGAAGTAATAATCCAAAGATTGGTAGTGGCTGTGTAGTGTCATTCCTTGGCAGCTGAGTAAAATAGTGTTATAAAGGATTAAATGACGTAATGTATTCAACGTACCTAATACAGTGCCTTCTATTAGTTGATTACTCTTAGGAATATAAAATAAAGCAAAGTGGGATGTGCTTTGTAGAGGTCATTCATCTCTTTGTGCTAAATGAAATTGACTTTTCTATTTCCCTCTTCTTTTAAGGGGGACTTTGCCTCTTCTATTTAAGGGCCAGGTCATGAAGGCATTTGTATTTTATGCTTAACAATTTGAATGTACTTTGTAGGCCTTGGAGATATAGGTGATAGATACTCATTAAAAAAAATGTTTAGTTAAGGTAATACTTCAGATTTGAAAGGGATTAGAGGGGAGAAGGCTAACTGCAGGGTGTCTCATGAGGGATGGGAGGAATATAGGATGACTCCCAGGTTGCTGACTTGGAAAACTGAGGATTGTAAGCATTCTGAAGGCAGAGCAGATTTGAGGGAGTGTGGAAAGATAGTGTGATTTTACATGTGTTGAGTTTGAGGTGTCTATGATGAATCCAGCTGTAGATATTCATTAGGAAGTAGATGACAGAAGTGTGGATCTCAGTGGAGAGTTCTGAGCTATGGGTACAGATCTGGAAATCCTCAGCATATAGGTGGTAGTTAAAACTATAATAAATTAAGAACAGAGGAGGGAAAGAGAAGGGAAAGTTGATTTCATTTGGTGCAAAGGCATGACTTTTACTGCCAGTGAATTACTGTGAATTTGTAAAGTACTTTCTGTTGGGGACTTTAAATGTTATTGTATTATGTCTGTATTAGAGAGAATTCTCATCTTTCTTATAGTTGATATTCTTAATTATATCCAGGAAATAGATATATTTTTCCATTTATTTGTGTCTTTCCAAATTAAATGAATACGCAGTGTGTTAAGATTTCTGCTCGGCCGGGCGCGGTGGCTCACGCCTGTAATCCTAGCACTCTGGGAGGCCGAGACGGGCGGATTGCTGGAGGTCAGGAGTTCGAGACCAGCCTGAGCAAGAGCGAGACCCCATCTCTACTAAAAATAGAAAGAAATTATCTGGCCAACTAAAAATATATATAGAAAAAATTAGCCGGGCATGGTGGCGCATGCCTGTAGTCCCAGCTACTCGGGAGGCTGAGGCAGTAGGATCGCTTAAGCCCAGGAGTTTGAGGTTGCTGTGAGCTAGGCTGACGCCACGGCACTCACTCTAGCCCGGGCAACAGAGTGAGACTTTGTCTCAAAAAAAGAAAAAAAAAGATTTCTGCTCAAGAGGGGCATTTACAAATTTTTATTTAAATCATATGGAATTCATTTTGAAGATTTAGCTTATATTTAATGTACTTTAAAATATTTTTTGTGGGCATTGGATGATTTTTTTTTTTTGAGACAGAGTCTTTCTCTGTCAGCTGGGCTAGAGGGCAGTGGCATCATCACAGCCTCCAGAGTAGCTGGGACTACAGTTGCGCACTACCACCCAGTTAATTTTTCTGTTTTTTTGTAGAGACGAGGTCTCACTCTTGCTTAGGCTGGTCTTGAACTCTTGGCCTCAAGCATTCCTCCTGCCTAGGCCTCTCGGAGTGCTAGGATTACAGGCATGAACCACCAAACCCATCCTATTTCTTAATGAAGGGAATGTCCCTAGCGCTCAGGAGACATAGTTACAGATGAGTGGAAGGTTGTCCATGAATTTTTCACCCCAACATTCCTACTAAACAAATGATTAGAACCATTCCTGGATGTTTAAGTTAGCATATTTCATCAATGTATACATATATAAATTTGTATGCTTATTTATATTGATATGCATACATAAATAATATATATTAATATTACACACATATATTTAGCCTAATCTAAAATTATTTCCTCCTCAGTCTGGTACTCAGAAATTTCTCGTGCATTCTCCATATTTTTGTCAGCATAAATTTGTAAAGTCTCAATCTTCTTGCTATAGAAATTTAACATTATAATTGGTCCTCTCACTCTTGCTCAGGCTGCTCTTGAACTCTTGGCCTCAAACAATCCTCCCCACGGGGCCTTCCAGAGTGCTGAGATTATAGGTGTGAGCCACTGTGCCCAGCCTACATGATCTTTTTTTTAATAAGTGCAAGATTTATACTTTTATTTAGTACAGTTAAACAGGCATTGACTTCATTAATAACGAAACAGCCCTGAGAGTTTATACTACATTGAATATTCTAGATATAGGTTCCAGCAGGTACGCCAGCTCCATGAAGCATGTAGCTTCCAAGGTTATAAACACATCATTGCCTCTTCTGCAAGATGCTTGAGAATCCCTCCTGAAAGGAAGTAATGTATTTGGTTCACTTTTCATGTGTAACAGTTCTGGTAAGTGTATTGGTACATATGGCGTATAACTATGAAATGTTTTAAGTCAGAACTGCCACAACTGCCTCACATTCTGAAAGAATGCTTTGAATTTTGGCTGTTGTACAAAAAGGATTTATAAAAGCACTAATCCAATAAGTGGTCTTTTTATGTCTTCCTTGCTGCATTTATGACTTTTTGTTAATTCTTCTGTGGTATCTAAGGACATCACTTCTAGCATTAAGCTAAAATGGAAAGAGTCATTAGGGATATTTTGTCTTGCGTCAGTTTTTTCAGTTTTTAAATTTTTTAAAACTTTTTTATGAACCTGACATTGTGAACATATTTTTTCTCTCCACCTCATTTTTTTTTCTTTTCTTTTTTTTTTTTTTTTTTGAGACAGGGTCTCCCTTTGTTGCCTGGTCTAGAGTGCAGTGGTGTCATCATAGCTCACTGCAACCTCAAACTCCTGGGCTCAGGCAATCCTCCCACTTCAGCCTCCTGGAAAGCTGGGACTACAGGCATGTGACACCATGCCCGGCTAATTTTTCTATTTTTTTTGTAGAGACAGAGTCTCGAATTCTTGGCCTCAGCAGTCCTCCTGCATCGGCCTCCCAAAATGTTAGGATTATCACTGTCCTTGGCCCCACCTCAGTGTTTAATTAGAATAATTATACTTAGGTCTCTGAAGATTAAGTTTAATGTTATGTCTTCATATGCAATCTATGTCATAATATAAATAATATTTTTGAGTATTAATCAGGATTCAATGTTAGTCTCATTGAATTTATGTATGTATGTATGTATGTGTGTATGTATTTATGAATGAGCCAGGGTCTCCCTCTGTCACCCAGGGTAGATAGAGTGCAGTGCACTCATAGCTCACTGCAACCTCAAACTCCTGGGCTCAAGTGATTCTTCTGCCGTAACCTCTCTAGTACTTATAGTCTAGTAGGGACTATAAGCATGTACTTCCATGCCTGGCTAATTTTTCTATTTTTTGTATAGATAGGGTCTTGCTCAGGCTGGTCTTGAACTCCCGGCCTCAAGTGATCCTCCTCCCTTGGCCTCCCAAAGTGCTAGCAGTATAGGTGTAAGCCAGCATGCCTAGCCTGAATTTATCTTTGACTTGGGTTGAAATGAGGTGATTTTTAGGTAATCTGGTTTTATTGTTTAATTCTAATGCAGGAAAAATGGGATACTGATAGCTGGTCTGGCAAATCAGTTTACGTGGGAGTCCTTTTTTCTTTGTATTGAGGCCTCACCTGAAGGTGCACATGGAAATCTGCCAGGAATTCCCTAGCCAGCAGGGCCGAAACAGGGCACCATGCAGAAATAAAAGAAAAGAGACAGTAGAAGAGAAAGAATGGAGTCAGGGGACTCAAGGCTTTCTAGACCAAGAGTCCTGAGAGTAATTCCTCACTCGTATTTATTCATGCCAAGAACAAAAGATCATTGTAAATCATATAAACAGACATATTCTAAAGATATCCCACAGGCAAACAATGTTCTATGGATTTCCATGAAGATTACATATCTAAAGATATCCCACAGGCAAACTTTAAAGATTATTTATAAAGATTAAGATATTCAGGTGCATAATAATCTCAGCAAAGCTATTTCTAGCCTAAAGCTAAACAAGAACATCAATTTGGGATTGGGGCCAGGCTAATTTTCTGGCAGGTTGGCAGGTTGGGTGTTCCTGATAGCATTCCTGGAGTTTTCCGCCCCAGGAGAGAAACTGTTTTCAGTTCTTCCTGCCCTTGGAATGTCTTTACCACTTGGAAAACAGCCACACCTATGCAGACTGTCACATCTGCAGAGGTTCTTACGCTAGCAATATCCCTAGGTCACCCTAACAATACTAAACTACCTCAACAGGAGTCTGGCAAATTATCCAGTATTAATCATACTAGAAGTGGGTGTTGAGTTCAAAATGGTTCCTTGATGCCTTGGTGGAAATGTTTTAGTATTTAAAAGGAAACTGATTTTTAAAATTACCTCAATTACCTTATTTTTTATGAATAAACTTAATTTAAAAACTGTGAGCCTTCCACATAAAATCTAACTTCTAAATCTTTCCTAAATTTTTTAAAATTTCAAATATGATTTCATATTGCTGTTTAAAATTTTTTTAGTTTTTATCTGTTACAGTTTATCTCCCTGTCAAGTGTGCGTATGGATATTGCTGTGGCTAGACTGTGGCCCAAGCAAGGGAGACTGGAATCTCTTCGTCTTCCATCTGACCTTGAAGTAGCCCTTTAAGTATTTTGATTCGCCTCTGTATTAGGCCTTGATGTTGTAGCTTTTTATATAGAAAAGCTCTAACGTGTTCTTTTTGTTTCCATTGACCTGAAGGCATCTAATGTGTTCTTTTTTTTGAGACAGAGTGTCGCTTTGTTGCCCTGGCTAGAGTGAGTGCCCAGGCGTCAGCCTAGCTCACAGCAACCTCACACTCCTGGGCTCAAGCAATCCTACTGCCTCAGCCTCCCGAGTAGCTGGGACTACAGGCATGTGCCACCATGCCCGGCTAATTTTTTTTTTTCTATGTATATTTTAGTTGGCCAGATAATTTTCCTTCTATTTTTAATAGAGATGGGGTCTCGCTCTTGCTCAGGCTGGTCTCGAACTCCTGACCTCGAGCGATCCATCTGCCTCGGTCTTCCAGAGTGCTACCATTACAGCACGGTGAGCCACCGTGCCCAGCCCTAATGTGTTCTTGGTTGGTGTGGAATATAAAGTTAAATTGCTCTGCAGATACTGTGACTAATAGTAGTTCTATTCACTAGACCATCAATATGCCAATTAAGGAATAATGATAATGGACCATCTATGATAGTTTATTTAAAGAACCACTGCTATTTTTGTGTTGGACAGATGATATTAAAGAACTTTTTTTTTTTTTTTAAGGTTGTAAGAGAACTAGTCAAATATACAAATCACTTTAGAATCTTGGCTCTTACTGCTACGCCAGGTAGTGATATGAAGGTAAGTAAAATGTTTCTCCATTTATTATTAATAACATTTAAGAAAATAAGAACTTTTATGTGGGGCCAGATCAGTTTATTTATCTAGTTTGACATTAGGATAACAACATTTCCTACCACCTGCCTTGCTTTTCTTCTGTGGTTGCAAGAGTTTCTTTAAATTAGTAGTTTTCAGAATTTAGTGTGCCTAAGAATCACCTAAGCTGTTTGTTAAAGGTACTGAATTTTTTTAAATGGTAAGTGTTTTTTGAAAATTGTTACTATTTTCAGTTCTTTTTAAGTTTTAATTTGAAATTACTTCAGACTTCCAGAAAATTTACAAAAATTGAAGTTTGCATATGATTCTCATTCAACTTCCCCTAATGTTAACATATGTAATCATAATAAAATGATGAAAACCAGAAAATTAACTATGATATACTAGTAATTAATCTACAGATTTTATCTGAATTTTGCCAGTTTTCCTGTTGAAAAGTTTGTCCTTTTCTGCTCCAAGGTCCAGTCTAGGATCTCACATTGCATTTAGTCGTCATGTCTCCTTAGTCCCTTCCAATCTGTGACAGTTTCTGAGTCTTTTCTTCTGTCACCTTGATTTTTTTGAAGAGTAGGTGCCAGTTATTTTGTAGGATATCCCTCAATTTGGATTCGTCTGATATTTTCTCATGATGGATTGAGATTATGCATTTTTGCCAAGAATACCCAGAAGTGATGCTGTGCCTTTCTCAGTGCATCCTATCAGGGAATACATGATGTTGATTTATTCCTGGTGCTGTTAATCTTGACTTGCTTAAGAGGATGCTTTCTTGGTTTCTCCATTGTAAAATTTTTCTCTTTGTAATTGGTAAGTATCTTATGGGGGAGATACTTTGAGATTATGTAAATAACCCTGTGTTAGCATCTAATGGTAGTTCCTGTTTGCAACTGTTTTTTGCGTGGTGTTTGCCTAATGATTGTTTCTTCTTTCCCTCATTTCTTTTACATTTGTTAACTTAAATTCTTCTGTTATGAAGATGTATTTCCTTTCCCCCATTTATTAATTCAATTCTTTTTTTTTTTTATTTGAGACAGAGTCTTACTTTGTTGCCTGGGCTAGAGTGAGTGCCGTGGTGTCAGCCTAGCTCACAGCAACCTCAAACTCCTGGGCTTAAGCGATCCTACTGTCTCAGCCTCCCGAGTAGCAGCTGGGACTACAGGCATGTGCCACCATGCCCGGCTAATTTTTTCTATGTATATTTTAGTTGGCAAAATAATTTCTTTCTATTTTTAGTAGACATGGGATCTCGCTCTTGCTGAGGCTGGTCTCAAACTCCTGACCTCGAGCAATCCACCCACTTCTGCCTCCCAGAGTGCTAGGATTAGAGGCGTGAGCCACCGCGCCCGGCTAATTCAATTCTTTATATCCCTATGGACTAATAGATATTTATTTTTTTCTATGGGCTATAATCCAATCCGATTATGTCAAGTTTTGTTGTTCATATTGTTCCAGCTTTGGTCATTGGTAGCTCTTTCAAGCTGGCTTTTGTGCCCTTTAGACATGCACTTTTTTTTTTAAGCACTTCCTAACTTTCTGGCATGACAAGGTACTTAACACTCATTTAGTTGGAATCTACCATTTCTCCAGCAGGCTCTGGTTTTCTTTATTGGAGAATGGTAAAAATGCGGATTCTGAGCCCGATTCCATAACTTTCTGATTTTAGTATCTCTGAATGGTCTTCTATAGTGGATAGGGATTCAACTGGATACTTTCTGAGATAGCTTTTAACTCTGCCAAGCTGTAAGACTTTTTTCCTCTATCCATTTGCCATGATGAATTTAGAAATTTCTATCCTATCTCTATTTTTTCTTTAATCTTGTTTAAACATGATAAGTTGTTTTTTAGTCAGCTTAAATGTTATCCCTTCAGAAAGGTCCACTCTAAGCTGTAAAGTCAGCTTTCCCAATCTTGCTATTTTCTTCTTGACATTTATCATAATCTGTCATTCTTTTGCTTATTCATTTATTTATTATCTGTGCATCCCACTAAAATATCAGCTACATGAATGCAGGAATTATGTCTATTTTGGTCGTAGCTCTATCATTAACTGAGTGTCTGGCATGTGTGAGTTACTCAAATATTTGTTGAATGAACTATTAAAAATATTAAACTCTTACTTTTGTAAAATGATCATAAATATACTCTAGGTTTTACATGTATATAGGCCCCTGGTAAATATAGTGTACTATATTAATCACTGTGCCAGGTGTTGGGAATACAAAGGTGACTAAGATAGGATTCTTGCCCTAGAGTGTTTTTTTTCCTGAAACTAAGCCCATATGCCTGCCTAGTTTAAAAAGCTGTTAATTTTTAGATAGTCTCAGGATCCCCCTTTTTTGGTCTCTTTTAATTGTTAGTCACACTATCAGTCCTATAGTCAGAGGTACAATAGTTGTTTATAGCAACAGATTATATATATGTTATACCAATAGATTATATTTTTTTGCTCCAGTTTCCTAATTTTACAATCAAGCCTTTATAAGCTTTTGGTGAATGAAATTTAGCCCCAGAAATATATTCACATCATATGTGTTGATTTAATGGAAAATATTCTACTAATTTATTAATAATTGATTTAGTATAGCCCCTCTAAGCACTCAATCTGTTAACAATCCAATTTGTAAAGTATTCTTTTTTTTTTTTTGAGAGAGAATCCCTCTCTATCACCCTGGCTAGAGTGCCGTGGCATCAACCTAGCTCACAGCAACCTCAAACTCCTGGGCTCGAGCAGTCCTTCTGCCTCAGCCTCCCAAGTAGCTAGGACTACAGGCATGTGCCACTATGCCCCGCTAATTTTTTCTATATATTTCTAGTTGTCCAGCTAATTTTTTTCTTTTTTTTTTTTTTTTTTTTTTGGAGAGACGGGAGTCTCGCTCTTGCTCAGGCTGGTCTCGAACTCTTGAGCTCAAATGATCCTCCTGCCTCGGCCTCCCAGCATGCTAGGATTACCGGCGTTAGCCACCATTCCCAGCCTGTAAAGTATTCTTAATAGACATTTGTGTCCTTTAGTAGTAATAAGACTTCTCTCTTTTTCACACAAAAATCAGTGTAAAAAAGTATTTGCCAGAGAATCAGGAAATCTAGATTCTAGTTCTGGCTCTGAAATGGACTGTTAGATAATGTTTTGGGGATTTAGTTTGCTAATCTAAAACTTTGTTTTGTGTGAATCTTTATAAAGATGCCATTTGGAAAGTACCAAAATACACTTGAGGAACTTGTTAGACATTTACTAATATTTTTATCTCTTAGATGCTTACCATGAAGGGGCTGTTTCGGGAAAAGGTGTTTCATAAACATTTTCTCCATATTGTGCTACTTCTGATGTACTTTCTTTATGGGCTTGTCTTTTTTCTTTTTGTTTTTTTTGTTTTTTTGGGTTTTTTTGAGACAGTGTCTCACTCTGTTGCCCAGACTAGAGTGCCGTGGCATCAGCCTAGCTCACAGCAACCTCAAACTCCTGGGCTCAAGCGATCCTCCTGCCTCAGCCTCCCAAGTAGCTGGGACTACAGGCATGTGTCACCATGCCCGGCTAATTTTTTCTATATATATTTTTAGCTGTCCATATAATTTCTTTCTATTTTTTTTTAGTAGAGATGGGGGTCTCGCTCTTGCTCAGGCTGGTCTCGAACTCCTGAGCTCAAACAATCCGCCTGCCTTGGCTTCCCAGAGTGCTAGGATTACAGGTGTGAGCCACCGTGCCCTGCCTCTTTTTTCTTTTTTTGATATTTAATGTTATGAATTTCTAGTGCTACTTTCAAAATTTTATTGTTATTTCTGTTAGTGACAAACTAAAAAAGTTTAACATGTAATATAATTTATAATCATATTTAAATGATTTTTTATAGGCTGTGCAACAGGTTATTACTAACTTACTAATTGGGCAAATAGAGCTTCGGTCTGAAGATTCTCCAGATATTTTGCCATACTCTCATGAAAGACGAGTTGAAAAGCTTGTTGTTCCCCTTGGTGAAGAACTTGCAGCCATCCAAAAGACATATGTCCAGGTAAGCTATTTTTATCATAAATCAGAGTTTTGATACATGAACTATTGATATAATTATTTCAGCTAGCAGGATTTGGCTGTTATTATATAATATACAGTTATTTTATATAATTCATATGTTGAACATTTCTTTGAAATTACAGTTTCGGGAATGAGCACCATTTTTTTTTTTTAAATTTAATTTAATTTAATTTTTTTGAGACAGAGTCTCATTCTGTTGCCCAGGCTAGAGTGCTGTGGCATCAGTCTAGCTCACAGAAACCTCAAAGTCCTGGGCTTAAGTGATTCTCCTGCTTCAGCTTTGAGTAGCTGGGACTACAGGTGCATGCCACAATGCCCAGCAATTTTTTTCTATTTTTAGTAGAGACAGGGTCTCGTTCTTGCTCAGGCTGGTCTCAAACTCCTAAACTCAAGCAATCCTCCTGCCTTGGCCTCCCAGAGTGCTAGGATTACAAGCATGAGCCACCGCGCCTGGCCAAGCACCATGTTTTACATGTACTAGCAAACTATTATTTAAAGGAGAAATGCAAAAGATAGACCATTTCCAAAGTAAATAATAGCCTTATATGGTTTTGTTTGAGTAAACCTTTTAACTGCAGTCTAAATAACAAAGTGCACAAAACATAAGTGAATTTTTACAATGTGAACACACCTGTGACACATACCCAGATTCAGCCAGAAATTTCTTTTGTAATGAAATACATTTTCAGTATTTTTCTCCCTGAACCTTTATACAGCAGTAGTTCTCAACTAGAAATGATTTTACCTGCCTAACATTTGGCAATGTCTTGACACATTTTTGGTTGGTACAGCTAGGGGTGGGGGAGGGGAGAGGCAGGGGATGGAGTATATGGTAGTTACTGGCATCTAGTGTATAGTGACAAGGAAACTGCTAAACATCCTGCATTGAACAGGACAGCCACCCACAACAAAGAATAATCTGGCCCAAATGTCAATATTGTAGCTGTTGAGAAACTGCTTAGACAGTTGTCACTTTCATTGGAAGAAATTTGAGGTAACAAGTGATGAATTGTGTTTCTATAGTTCATCATTAGTGTTATGGTAGGAGAACAACATGTTTTCACATTTTCATTGCCATGGATTGAAGATGGTTACAAGAATAGATAAACATTCATCTATTATTTAATCTATAATGTTTTTCTTAAAGAGAGGTTTTATAGGAATATGGTTTTTCTGTTTTTATGTTATTTGTAACAAAATTCTAAGCATTATTAAAATATAAAGTCTTTTTAGTACTCTCTTAGATACTAATACATTTTGATTTGATTAAAATCATTACAGGCTGGATGAGGTGGCTCACACCAGTAATCCTAGCACTTTGGAAGGCTGAGGTGGGAGGTTCACTTGAGGCCGGGAGATTGAGACCAGCCTAGACAAAATAGTGAGACCCAGTCTCTACAAAAAATTAGCCAGGCGTGGTGGCTGGGTCTGTAGTCTCAGCTACTTGGAAGCCTGAAGCAGTGGCATCACCATAGCTCACTGCAACCTCAAACTCCCAGGCTCAAGTGATCCTCCTGTCTCAGCCTCCAGAGTAGATAGAACTACAGGCACATGCCACCACACTGGGCTAATCTTTCTATTTTTTGTAGAAATGGGAGTCTCAATGTGGTGCTGAGGCTGGTCTTGAACTCTTGGCTTCTAATGGTCCTCCTGCCTCGGCCTCCCAAAGTGCTAGGATTACCAGCATGAGCCACCACGCCCAGCCAGATGTCAAGTACTTTTAAATTTTGTTGTTATCTTTGCTGTGTTTACTTAAAAGTTCATTGTAAGACAAACTTTATTAAATATATAATTCCTATTTTAATATGTGAGAAACTGATTCTATTTGGAAAAGGACTTTAAAACTAGATTTCTTTCGAATTTGTAGATTTTGGAAGCATTTGCCAGTTCTTTGATTCAGAGGAATGTTTTGAGAAGAGATATCCCTAATCTCACAAAATACCAGATAATTCTGGCAAGAGATCAATTTAGGAAAAACCCACCTCCAAATATTGTGGTAGGTATTTTTAAATAAATTTTGATGATAGATTAAACTTTTACTCAGAGATAGGATAAAATGTAAATAATGACTTCTTTGGGGACGTATATTGACTCATCAAGAATTCAGAAATGATTTACATAGTTTATAAAAGCATGGAAAAAACCTAGCAGAAATACAGTTTAATGATTTAAATTAAGATAAATTTGTATTTTAACTTTATTTAATAAACGATTGATTAGTCCATTTTTACTTTATAAAGTCACAAGGCCATGAGAGGCTAAATTCTAACTATATTTTAGACCTAGAACATTTAGTCTTACTCTTATGCTTTGTTTTGTTTTTTTTGGAGGAGAGATAGGTAGTCTTGAAACCAGAGGTTAGAAAGAAGCATCACAGCAAGCTTCTTATTTCTAATCTTGCAGGAAAAAAGTAGATGGATAGGAAAGTATACATTCAGCTAGGTTCAGTGTCAGAAGAGATGCTCACAAGCACAAAAAGGCACCAAGTCATTCTTTGAACGGATAGGAAATGCATGTGCAAAAGCACAGAAGCAACTGAATGAAGGCAGGTAGGTGACAGTGAGCAAATTAATTTGCCTGCTATAGAGGTTTGAGGAAGCCAAACATGATGGTTAATGTAGGTTGTGACTACATGGAAATAGCCTTACATCAAGGAATGTGGTCTTTATTCTGTAATATCAGGGGAACCATGAAAAGAAATTGCAGTATATTATTATATAAAACTTTAATAAAATATGTTTTAATTTCTGCTAGGAGTTAAAGGTTTTTTGATATTTTAAATAGTAAATCTAAACCCGTTGAACTTGATCTTACTGGTAAGAATTTGTATTTTATGGAGAGGTGCTTTTACTCTTTTAAGCAATTAGGGTACCATTTTAGGTTATTTATTTCTATCCTGGAAATATTTAAAATGACAATCACTGGTGTCAAATGCTACTAAAAATATAAGGTAGAAAACAGTAGTCTTCATCTCAAAGAAAAATAATTAAAATATATTCTCAGTAACCTGTTTTAAAGCTATCTTATCAGATAGATACACATGTTATCTAATCCCATTAAAGGAATGTGTATGGGATTTTCATTTTTCCATGAGAGTAGTAGTTGAAAGCACAAGACCTCTGGGCCAAATTTCCAGGGTCTAAATATTGGCTCTACTGCTTACTGCCTGTATGAGCTTCATCAACTGTAAAATGGGCATAACAATAGTAGCTTGCCTCCTATGTATTAAGATTAAATGAGTTTATGCTAGTGATGTGCTTAGAACAGAGTCTGGTGCTTAGTGTCAGACATTATTATGGCATGTATACTTGGTGTTAAATGTTGGTGTCATATCTGACTTGTTTTCCATTTCCATTGTATCTCAAATATCTAGCTCACTGCTTGCCATGTAATAGGTATTTATTTAATAATTTTGAAAGAATAAATGAATCTATATACCGCTAATAATTTAATTATAAAGAGAAACAGTATATGATGAATGTTTCTCCACTTTATTCTCTTTAAAAGTTTCCTGTTTAATTAAAGAAAAAAAAGGGACGGATTTTATATGCAAAATAAATCGACCCCTTCCCATAGCAACGTCCTTCCTATAACATGACATTCAATAGAACCGATCAGTTATAGTCAATATAGAAGGGAATAATTATTATGATCATTTGAGATATTGTAAATGTTATACTGACTGCTGGCCTGACAACTTGGGTATGAAGCATGTGTGTTTCTTTCTCTCATTAACTTTGTCATATGCTGCTGTTTTTCTAGGGAAAACAACAAGGCATAATTGAGGGAGAGTTTGCTATTTGTATTAGTTTATATCATGGTTATGAATTATTGCAGCAAATGGGAATGAGATCATTATATTTCTTCCTTTGTGGAATTATGGATGGAACCAAAGGTAAATTATATGAAATTATTTAAAGAAATAATGACATATATTATTTTGGTTATAGACATATATTGATTAGTTTGGATTACTTAAAATGCCTTATTTTAAAAATTAGTGGAATAATTATATAACATGGCCATGTTTTCTTGTTTGAGATAAATTGCTGGAAAAAAGCCATTCATTAATACATACGTGAATGTGGAACTGGAAAAAGTTGCTAGTTTTCATGTTTAAATTTGAAAAACTTGCATTCATTGCTAAAGTTTAATTTCTTTTTAATAAATAATAAATTTTGATTAGTTATTATTAAGTTTATTTATCTGGGAAAACTTTTCTTAATTTCTGAAGGTATGACACGGTCAAAAACTGAACTTAGCCGAAATGAGGACTTCATGAAACTCTATAATCATCTGGAGTGTATGTTTGCACATACACGTAGTACTTCAGCAAGTGGTATTTCTACTATCCAAAAAGGTCTGGTTTTTCACTTAAAATTATATATTGTGTTGTTTTTCTTTCTCAAGGTTAATTTTGAAATTTTGTTCCTTTGATGCATCTGTCTATCTATAGTTACTTATATTTCTGTAGCAACAGACCTGTTAAATGCCTACAGATTTATTTTATTCTTTTTTTTTTGGAGTTCAACTTTTTATTGAACATGTTACAAAAGAGATGTAGTCAAAAAGACCGAAGCCCATGTCACCGTCAGACTCCTCAGATTCTTCTTTCTTTGCTGCCACTTTTTCTCCTCAGCTGGGGCAGCAGCAGTGGGGGGGCAGGACCTTCTGCTGGGCAGCACCATCTGCTGGAGCAGGTTCACCAGCCCCTACATTGCAGATGAGGCTCCCGATGTTGACATTGGCCAAGGCCTTTGCAAACAAGCCGGGCCAGAAAGGTTTAACATTTACACCAGCTGCTTTAATAAGGGCATTGATCTTATCCTCCTGACGGTCACCTCATCGTCGTGCAGAATGAGGGCCGAATAGATGCAGGCGAGCTTGGAGACGGAGGCCGAGGCACTGGCGAGTACGGGGCTGGCGCTGCCGGGCACGGTGCTAGTCGCCGGATGAAGTGAGGGCCTCACCCCAATGCGGCCTTAGCCTCCTCGGAAGGAACGAGCACCTTGGCAGCAGCTGAGGAAAGGGAAGATTTTATTCTTTAAGTTAGTATTAATATATATTCAAGTTTAAAGTTTATAAATTTTAAACAAGTTTATAAACTTTAAACATATAATGTTAGTGGTTGTTCCTGGTAGTGGAAATTCTCCAGAACTACCAAAAAGTGATGTATGGTTTAACTAAATGTGTATTTTTGTTTTTTTGCTTTGCTGCTGATTCCTGTTTGGATTCTCTCTCAGACTAAAATTTTCATAAAAATTCAAAGTTCATTTTACCATAAGACTTATGTGCTACTTAGATGCTACTTTTTAAATAAAAAGAAAAAAGTGAGTTTTAACATATGTAGTTTGAAAAGGATAACTTAATATACACTAGTGTAATTGAATATGGAAAAAAATTTTAATTTTTTTTTTTTGCAGGAGATAAAGATAAAAATTTTTTTTATAGTCATCCAAAGTTAAAGAAATTAGAAGAAGTTGTAGTTGAACACTTCAGATCATGGAATGGTAGGTCATATTTAGTAGCTTTAAGACAAGACAAAGCTATTGAAATAGCTAAAACTTAAACTCATTAGTTTGGGCTAAGATGTCTTACGGAGAAGTTGGACTTTTAATTACTCTGGATAATGAATATTAAAAAGCTCTGAGACATTTTGGAAAGGGGGAGGAAGGGGAATGGTGGGAATGTTAAGAATAGGGTATTATATGAAAAAGAAAAGTTAGTTTAGGGCAATATAGGGGAAGCAGTAAAACATATGGTAGGGAAAAATTAAGTAGGTAAGGGGAAAGAGAGTGATGGAAGAGTGCTGTTTTAAATAGGGTGATGTGTACAAAAGTTCTTTGAAAAGAAATATGAAGGAAAGAGACTTTATTCCAGTGACCTGTTTTCAAACCAGGGAGTAAAATGAAGGTGTAGTCCAGAGAACAAGGGAGGGATCAGGTTTTATAGCAAAAGTTCCTGCCCAGGTGCCCAATTAGGTCTGTTTATACAAATGAAAGCTTAGAACTTGCTTAGTTCTGATTTGTCAATATAGCTCAGCCCTGATTGGCCAAGCAGGTAGGCTCTGATTGGTTGGTTCAGATGAGTTCTGAAAGCCCCAAAGTTAGAAAGGTGCACATGTTGGGGGAACTCAGAGTATGCCGTGTGACCTCTAGTCAGCAAGTGACTGCTTGGCTCTATTTTAAATTTAGGCCCAGTTAACCACTTGGAATCCATTTTGAAGGACTGGCTCTTTCAAGTTCACATTTGTTCACAGTGATTAGAGAACGCCTCTGCAGAGTGATGTTTGAACTGATTCTTGATGGAGCTACGGGAGCAAGCATTGTGGATTTCTGGGGGAGGATCATTCCAGTCAGTAAGAATAACAGATTCAAAGGTCCTGAGCAGTAGGGTACTTGATATGATTAAGGATAAGTAAACAGACCAATGTGGTAGAATAGTGTAAGTGAAGCTAAAAGTGGTAAAGGCAAGAGATAGCCTGAGGCCAGGTCATGTAGGACTTGTAGGGCAAATCAGGACTTTGGTTTTTAATTTATGAATGACAGATGACTATGGTGTGCACCAAGGCAGTAGTGGTGCAGGTGTTGAGAAGGGTTAGATTCTAGATACATGTTGAAGTTGGAGCCAACTTATTTATTGTATGTGTTGATGGATTGGACAGAGGCTATGTAAACAAAAAAGGAATCATAGCTGTGTATAAGTATGTGTATATGTTTGCAAATGGCTATATGAGCAAAGAGAAAATTAAGAACAACATAGAGATAAGTATATGAGGTAATGCATATGTTAATTATCTTGATTTAGCCATTCTACAATGTATACATATCAAAACCTCATGTTATACACCATAAATATATATGAACATTATATTTTTCAATTAAAGAACACAGAAGAGAGCAAACATGTTAAGGTGTTTTTGAGACATCTAAGTAGAGATGTCAAGTAGCCATTGATTGAATAAGTGAATGTGAATCTCAAGAATGGTCTGGGCTATGTTTATGTATTTACATATATATGAAGACATTTTGGAGTCATCATCATAAAGGTCATATTTAAAGTTTTAGAATAGACGTGATTACCAGGAAGACAGTCTAAAGACAGAAGAGGGTCCCAGAATAGAGTCCTGAAGAATATCAGCATTTAGAATTTAGAGGAAAAAAGCCACTAAGGAGTTTGGGGAGGAAACCAGACAAGAAAAGTGCCAGAGAAGCTAAGGGTAGAGACTATTTCAGTAGGAAAGAGTGGACTGTGTTAAATTCAGTTAGGACGTGTGACAAAATGAACTAAAAAGTGTTCATTGAATTTGGTAGTATGGAAGTTACTGATTTTCCTAGGAGGAGCTTCAGTGGACTGAAGGTAGAAAGGCAGGCTGTGGCTGGTTGAAGGAGATAGGCTTTGCAGTGAAAGTAGCAATTCATCAATTGGTCAGATACAGAGGCTTAATGCTTGATGCTATGATGATTCAAAGGAGGTTTATCTAGAATAATTTTATTTGCAACAGCTACTTTTTCAAGTCCTATTTTTTGCTTATGTGTTGTGAATTAACTTTATACATGTTAAGTCATTTATTGATTAGGGTTGTTGTGAAGATTAAATAAGTTAATATATAAAATGCTTAGTGTATTCACTGGCACACATGCATAATTAATATAGATCATAAGAAGAAAGGATTGTCAAAATCCCAATGAAACTTAAAGACAAAAGAAAACAAGTAACAACCAGAAAATCCACACAACTTGCAATTATTAACCAATTTCTATATGCAAAACCATATACTTTACTGTTTTATTTATACATCAGTCCATTTTAGATATGAAGAAACTAAAGCTCAAAGAGATTAAATAACTACTATGGTCACTAATCACCTAGACAGTTAAGTGTCCCAGCCACAAAAATCATGTTCTTATTAGTGCATTCTACTGCTTCCTAAGCACAGAGACATTGGGAGCTTTGGAATTGACTGTAGGGTATATTTTGCAGTTATCTTTGGAGAATTTGAAAGTATAGTAGATTCAGGGACAGAATCCATGGCCTGGATTGAGACAGTGTCTCTAGTGAATGGAAGGGAAAGGGAAGATTTGTGAAGTTAGTGGGAGCTCCACAGTTCCATGCTTCCAAATGTCTTAGAAGGTAAAGGGAAATAATATGCCTAAACTGAAGGACCGGTGAAAAGTGATTTAGGTAATTCATATTTGAATTGTTTAGGATCTTATTTTATGACAGCCAATGAGAAATTTTAAGCTAAGATTATTAAAATTACTAAAGAATGTAGCAAAAAAAAAAAAATAGCAAAGGTTCAAGAAGCCTTAAATTATTTATTTATTTTTTAGAGACAGGGTCTCGCTATGCTACCCAGGCTGTTCCTGAGCTCTTAGCCTAAGCCATCCTCCCACCTCAGCTTCCTCAGTAGCTTGGACTACAGGTGTGTACCACCTGTATTCTTTTTGAAAGAATTATCATTTATTAGCACATAGTTTCAGGCTTGTCTTTTGAACTAGTTCTTGTCTAAATGCACTTTAAAAAGTTTTAATTACAATATTTTTTGTTATATAGCTAAAAACTCCTCTGAAAAGAAATGCGATGAAACCAGAGTTATGATCTTCTCTTCGTTTCGAGATAGTGTTCAAGAAATTGCACAAATGCTTTTACAGCATCAGCCAGTTATTAGAGTAATGACGTTTGTTGGACATGCCTCAGGAAAAAGCACGAAAGGTTTTACCCAGAAGGAGCAACTGGAGGTAATCATTTTTGGAGGTGATGAAAGTAAAATTGATTAGCTTTGGACTTGTTTTAACTCACCAGTCAATTGGCTACTGAAAGATAATTTTGTAGCAAAAATGTAAATAAAAAGACCATAAGAGTGTTTTATGTGGTTTTGAAACTTTTTTTTTTTTTAAAGTAATGTAAAGTGAGACGGTTAAGCAGAAAGGCTCTGGAATTATACTACGTAGGTTAGAATCCTGTCTCTGCACTTATAAGTTTCTTTACTTCTTGTCCCTCAGTTTTCCTTATCTATAAACTTCATACACAAGGGTTGTTGTAAGCATTAAATGAGATCTTATTATACAGCCATCAATAAATGTTTACTATTTATTTTAAGTCTCTTTAATAATTTATTCTAAATAAATAATGAGTTTATCTCTCCTTGTTTTTGGTTAAGAAACCATGGTGGTATTTAAGGTAGCCCCATGCTCTAAATAAGAGGTCTTAAGTTTTCTAAGTGCTGTGACATTTTGAGGGAAATTTTAGACTACTGATTTTTATAAATTCTATACAGGTTTTTTGCAAATTAGCTATATAGGTCTACACTTGGATAATCACTGATAATTAGGTGTGTCTTTAATGTCTAATTCATTTTGGCACATCCTTTTTTTGATTCTGTGGACATTAATAGATGAGGAATTCTCATTCTTTAAAGACCTTTTATATCACTTCTCACTGTACTCAAAAGGGTTTTGAGTACAGTGGATATGGTGGGGAGATATGAATCTGAAGATAACACCTTTGCCAATCATGAAGTCAGATTATAAGTATTTTAAGGGGTTCAGACATCTAATGGGTGATGATTACTACTCTTAATATTTATATATGAATGAAAAATGAAGTGGATTATTGCCTTGGAGGTCAAGCATTTTCATTTTTAGAAATATCCACAGTAACTTGCCTGGTCTCTGACCAATTTTGATATTACCTCATTTATATTAGTAAATTTTTGGTTTTTTTTTTTTTTTTTGAGGCAGGGTCTTGCTGTGTCACCAAGGCTGGAGTGCCGTGGCATCATCATAGCGCACTGCAACCTCAAACTCCTGAGCTTAAGAGATTCTCCTGTCTCAGTCTTCCCAGTAGCTGGGACTATAGGCATTCGCCACCATGCCTGGCTAATTTTTGTATTTTTTTGTAGAGATGGGTCCTTGTACTTGCTCAGGCTGGTCTCGAATTCCTGGCCTCAATCAATCCTCCCCACTTGGCCTCCCAAAATGCTAGGATTATAGGTTTGAGCCATTGCACCTGGCCAATAAAATTTTTATGTAGGTAAAAATAACAACCCTTTTTATTACTCCTATACATAATTGCTTTCATAACAGCAGTTTTATTTTGAAATGAGCTTTCATTCAAATAATTGTGATTAAATTATTAATTTATTTAGATGTGGGGGATTCAGGCAGCAAGGGAATAGGGGCCAGATCTTTTAGGGCCCTGTAGGTCATTTCCATCTTAGTGACTTTGGTTTTTACTCTGAGTGAGTTGAGATGATGCATTTGGAAAGTTTGGGGCAGAGGAAGGTCCTGTCCTGATCAACATTTTAAAAGAATCATACTGGTTGCTGTTCTAAGAACAAACTGGGCAGGGAGTAGGGGTATGGGTTGAAGTCCGGAGACCAGTTAGAAGATATGTTACAACAATAAAAATAAAACAAAAAGCATCAAAGTGAAATGTGAGAGATATCAACTGTATAATTTAGTACTTAAGGAAATTGGACATTTCGTATTTAATAACCTAATACTTTTTTTTTTTTGAAAGTCAAGCTGACAGGATGTATTGACAAATTAGAGTGGGATGTGAGACAGAGGAGTATGGGTGGAGTCCAAGATTTTTGGCCTGAACAACTGAAAGGAACTGCTATTAACTTAGATAAGACTGCAGGAAAAGCAGGCTTGGGAGAGAATATCAGGAGCTTGGTTTTGGATGAGTGGTGCTTGGTTTTGGACGAGTTAACTTTGACATGCCTATTAGATTAATGCTTTTTGAACTATCAAAACTGGTAGAGGAACAGTTTATTTCCTCCTCCTATATTACATATTGATACTTTTGAATAATATAAAATCAAATTACTAGAAAAGTGAAATTAATAAAGAGCAAAGTTCAAGTCCACTTTTAAAAATTATTAGAGTCAACAAACATAAAATTACTCTTTCAAGGTTCTAAACCCTTGATTTTTGTACTTATCATCTTGTTGGCCAGTAATAAACAGTTGTGGACTGGCACCAGTAATAAACAGTTCCTAGACTACACTTTGAGTAACTGTTTTAAACATCAAGCAGAGATAGTGAATAAACAATAGAATATGTAAGTCTTGAGTTCATGGAAATATATATTCAATGGCAGGTCAATGTCAGTCCTAGGGCAAATAAGTAACAGTTTAGTTTATACATATTAACTAAAAAGAAAATTGTTTGACATCTTCTATTAATCTGTTAAATATTTATATTAAAGACTTTTTTTTTATATCTCTGGCACTGTGGCCTATTTTTTTTTTTATTTTTGAGACAGCATGTCTGTCCCCCTGTGTAGAGTGCAGTGAGTGGCATCATCATAGCTCACTGCAACCTCAAACTCCTGGGCTCAAGCTATCCTCCTGCCTCAGCCTTTCAAGTAGCTGGGACTTCAGGCGCATACCACAATGCCTGGCTAATTTTTCTATTTTTTGTAGTGATGGGGTCTTGCTCTTGCTTAGGCCGGTCTTGAGCTCAAGCAGTCCTCCTGCCTCGGCTTCCTAGAGTGCTAGGATTACAGGCGTGAGCCACCATTCCCGGCCTTTTTTTTTTTCTTTATCTGAACAAAAAGGCTATCTGCTTTATTAAATTACATACAGGTAATATTAGATCAGTCTTTCCTTGGCATAATGTCATTACAGATTCCAAAAGGAAATGAATTATTCTTAACTTTTGATTATGATCATTGTTTTTCCCTGTACTCTGAGGATTTCCATATTGAAGGAAAATCGTTTGACCAGTGCTACTGTAAAGATTAATAAGAGGACTTAACATGATAAATTTATACTTATTATCCACTTTTAAGGTTGTTGCTTTTAACAATAGAACTAGCTTAAGGATTGAGAGAATAGGTGTTTTGAAGTCAGAGACACTTAAGTTCAAATGTTGACAATTATTAGTGAGACTTTAGGTGAATAGATTAACCTCTCAGATATTGAGTTTTTTTTTATAAAATGCAGTGATGCATCTGCCTCATAGGGTTGTTGGCAGTAGTAACTAGTATACAAAGTACTTAGTACAATACTTACACATAGTATGCCCTTATACACAGGTGCTACCATTTTTATCAGTTGATTTAACTTTTTATGTTGTATTATCTCATTTAATTATCACCATCACCACTCCACCATACATAAACCTGCAAAGTGGGTGTTGATATACATGGAGAATCTGAGTTTCAGAGCAGTTGAGAACTGAATTTATAGGCTTAAGGAAGGTTTTCAAAATGTTTTGTTAATTTTTTTCATTAACTTGTTCTCATGTTATTGTGGTTTCATTACACTGAATGGAGAGAAATCTTGTAATGGCAGTATAAAGGTTAGATATGAATTCTAGCAGTAATAAAACATTCTTACAAATATAAGAAATATTTATAAAGCTATTTCAGATAAAACTATTAATATACATTTAGGTCTAAGGTATGATAAATAGGAGTAATTGCTCTAGGCCATTTACCTGCCCTATACCCCTTTCAGTGGTGCTAAAAATAAAATTTGGAGTTTGTTATTCAATGAGAAGCTGTTATATTGTTGACACATCCTTTTGGTATTATAACTGTTATTAAGGCAAAGAAATTAGAACTGCTCTTTCCATTTTACTGTAATCTCTTTTGGTTTATATTGCCATTTTGTGACTTTTTTTTCCTATTCTGTGGTATCTTTGATGCTCATTTTTAACTTGATTCCACTATTTTGGGGGTGAGTGGGAAAAATGTGCTATGATCTAGGATTCTGTTTGCATCTAGTTATTTTTAAACCATTTTTATTTCAGGTAGTGAAACAATTTCGTGATGGTGGTTACAACACATTGGTTTCTACCTGTGTTGGTGAAGAAGGTTTGGATATAGGGGAAGTTGATCTTATAATATGTTTTGATGCTCAGAAGAGCCCAATTCGTCTTGTACAACGAATGGGCCGAACTGGCCGCAAACGTCAAGGCAGGATTGTTGTTATCCTTGCTGAAGGACGAGAAGAACGTGTAAGTAGTCATATAGAAATATGATTTGACACTTGAAATTTCAGAAATACAGCCCAAAGATAAATATCAACATTTTAGCATTCAAAGTTCAAACAATATTCAGGTAATTATGGTTATTTTTCCTCCTTTGTGTTTGATTCTATCTCTTCTTGTAATTAGGAGAATTTTTGACTGGATTCAGTTTCTTAATTTTTATCCATATTAAAAAAACACATTTTATTACTTAAGTATCAATTCAGAGATATGTAAATACAAAAACAAGTATGTATTACTTTATTTTACTATTTCCCTGTGTTTCTAAGGCCTATGTTTTCTGCTTTTTTTAGTTTAGTTTTCCTTAACTATAGTGAAGTGAGAATGGTTTTTACATTTTAAAGGGCTGTGAAAATAACTAACCAAATAATAACCAAAGAATATGTACCAGAGACAGTATGTGGCCTGCAAAACCTAAAACATTTTCTTTCTGGTCCTTTAGGGAAGTTTCCTGACCCCTATTCTAAGTGATAAGGAACTTGAATTACATTCATACTTTGCTACAATCGTAGGGGACAGGCCTTCCTAAATATGATGTTAATGTTATTTTGTGTTTGATACACTTAAGTATTAAATAATTTTTATAATTCATTGGTACTAGTTCAGTAGACGAATATACAGTTTCATATTAAAAATCTTCTCAACTGTAACAATTTTTAAAAATTATTTTAAACTGTTTTATGTACCCTTTAAAATCATCTTGAAAAATGAATTTTCCCCTAATACTTTTCATGTAAGTTTAGCATATTCATATATAAAGTCCAATTTATCCATAAAGTGATTCTAATAAATGAAATGTTTGGTAGGTTGTAAAAGGCTGTGTATTATCAATGACTAGAATTGGGTTCTAACTAATTGTGTTGCCTAGTCAAGTGACTTAACCTCTCTGTTAAGGTGTTATTAATAGTTTTCTTATCTGTAAAATAGTAATAGTGGCCCACATTTAATGTGCACTTAGTCTGTGC
Source organism: Lemur catta (assembly GCF_020740605.2). NCBI lineage: Eukaryota > Metazoa > Chordata > Mammalia > Primates > Lemuridae > Lemur > Lemur catta. The sequence goes on along the minus strand of NC_059128.1, from coordinate 48,621,050 downwards.
TTTGCAATGTTCTAAGTGCTTCAGATTCATTATCTTATTTAATCCTGTCAGCCCATTTAATGAGCACTTACTCTGTGCTTTGCAATGTTCTGATTGCTTCAGTTTCATTATCTTACTGCCTCTTGTAAAAGGAGTAATGCTTTTGGTGTATACACAGAAGAAAACCGAAGTATAGAGAGATGGACAAACTGAAGGGAATAGTAAAAAAAAAAACAAAAAAAAACCTAAACCTTATACTTTTGTAATTATCAGCCTTATTTGAAAACAACAATAATTAATAAAAAATAGATTTTCTTTGTGTAATATAGTTGCTGAGGGCTGAGGTAAGTTTTTCTAATAATAGGTTTTGAAATGATTTTCATTGAGTTAATGTAATAGTTTACTGTTAGTTTTTTTTGTGTGTGTTTTCTTTGAGACAGCATCCTGCTATGTCACCCAGGCTGGAGTGTAGTAGCACAATCATAGCTCATTGCAGCCTCAAACTCCTGGGCTCAAGTGATCCTGCTGCCTCAGCCTCCTGAGTAGCTAAGAATGCAGGTGTATGCCACCACACCTGGCTAACTTTTTTATTTTTATTTTTTGTAGAGACAGGGTTTTGCTATATCCCCAGGCAGGTTTTGAACTCCTGGCTTCAAGCGATCCTCCTGCCTTGGCCTCCCAAAGTACTGTGATTATAGCCAGTGCACCTGGTCAATGACAGGTTTTAAAATTCAAGACAACAGAAATTCTATTCTCTAAGTGTTTAAGTAGATCAGGGTTTAATTTTATGTTTACAATAAACCCAAACTAATATAATAATTGCTTGTATGGATAAGTGATTATTAGAGAAATAATGTAATTTGACATTTTATATTTGTTTTTACAGATTTATAATCAAAGTCAGTACAACAAAAGAAACATTTATAAAGCTATTTCAGGTCACAGGCAGGTCATTCATTTTTATCAAAGAAGTCCACGAATGGTTCCTGATGGAATCAATCCAGAATTACACAAAATGTTCATCACACATGGTGTCTATGAACCAGAGAAGGCCTCTCGGAACTTGCAGCGAAAATCATCTATCATTTCCTGTAGGAATGGTAAACAAAAATTTTTGCATTTGACATTACATTTCCCCCCCTGTTCTTAGTTAGCAGGTCATATCTTGATATAATATTTCTTTTTTGAAAAACTCAATGAAAGTTCTAGGATGTTATGTATGTTCACATTGGAAAAGATAAGAGATTTGTGTTGCCCAGAGAAGGAGACAATGTCGGTACAGGGCGATAAAAACTCAGTGTTGGGGAAACTAAAAACATTCTACCCACCCATCCTCTCTATGAAGTATAGAAAAGAAAGAAAACAGTTTTATTGAATAAGCATGAAACCAGATTACAGTGTGTATTGTAGACTATCTGCTAAGAGTACAAAAACAGAAAGAAATTTTCTACTGTAATATACCCCCAAACAGTTACAGTCATTTTCATACATGTTCTCAAGATTAACAGTAACTTGTCCTCATATAAGAGGACAGCACCATTTGCTGTATATTCTTTCATGGTTCATCCCATATTCACCTGATAGCCATTTTTATCAGTTAGTTGCCTTTATCTAAAGGAATAATAAAACTTATCTATTAGATATGACAAGCAGATATTGACACCTCCTGAAAAGATACCTAGGCTAAACTCCCATGGAGATTGGCGTATAGGGCCACTATTTTCCTTGATTTCAAAGAGATAGTTCCAAAACCAGGGGTGGGGAACCTGCGGCCTTAAGGTTGCACATGGCCTTCTCTAGGTCCTGAAGTGCGGCCTTTTGACTGAATCCAAATTTTACAGAACAAATCCTTTTATTTTTATTAAGACATTTTTGTTCACCTTTTATGTTTTTATTTTACTTTTAAAATGAACATAAAATACCAAAGAATAAAATAAGTTTCAACAAAATAATCCTCCCAGATTGACCGGCACAGTTAGAACATTAGTAAACCGTAAAGGCTAAATTGATGGCTGCTACACTCATGGTTTAGTTCTAACTTCCCCCACCTGACTGGCGCCACTACTGCAAGAGGCTGCTTGGTGAGTTTATGGGGGTCAAGTACGCCAGTCTGTCATCAGCTTTTGACAGTGGTGTACTGTGTTTCTGTTTGAAGTGGAGTTTGTGAATAGTTGCATAGGTCAACAGTATTTTTTAATTCTATCTGCTTAATAATCCATCCATGTCAAAGAAGACCAAGAGAACGATGAAGGAAGAAAACAGATTTTTTAATGAGGATTGAGAAATGCAATATTATCTTGTTTCTGCTAAAGATAAAATGATTTGCTTGCTTTGTGATAATGCAATATCAACATTAAAGAAATTCAATGCTCATAAGCATTATAACACTCATAGGGACCACAAATATTTTCAATTAGAGGGAGAGGTGTGAAAGGTTGTATTGCAGAAATTAAAAAATGAAAAGCAAATGCAAAGACAATTCTTTCAAGTAGTGATAAGATCTGGAAATAATGCCACTGAAGCAACTTATAAAGTAGCTTATATATTCAAGAAAAAAGGGAAGCCATTCAGTGATGTAGAAACTGTGAAAGAATGCATTGTCAAAGTTGTAGGATGCTTAGACCCTGATAATGTTTCAAAGTAGAAACAACTGCCTCTTCCAAGGAGAACCACAATTGATCAGCAACATGAATTAGCCTTCAACTTAACAGAACAGCTTATTGCAGTACTTCAAAAGGAAAATATATATTTTTCAATTGCTTTGGGCAAATCAACTTATACTACTGACTCTTGGCACAGGTTTTGTACTTCATTCAGGTCATAACAGAAGATTTTCTTTTTTTTCATGACCCAGAGTTAAAGCTTTTCTTTGCTACAAAGAGTTACTTGCTTTGGGCACTCTTGTGAATGGAACACAGGGAATAGATATTTTCAACAGCTTTCAAGATAAATGTGAAGTTGGAATGAATTTGGTAAATGTAGTGCATGTATGTAAGGTGATGTACCTTCCATGACAGGAAAACATGAAGTGTTTATTGGACAGATTAAAAAAGTATTAACAGATCCAGATGCTCTCATTTCTTTTCATTGTATCTGGCATCAACAAAATCTCTGTGCTAAAGCTACTATTTGAAGTGACACTTTGCAACAAATTATAAGTATTGTTAACTGTATTGGTACAAATGCAACATGGCATGGTCAGTTTTGTAACATGCTGAAGTTGAACCGTGAGGTATTTAGTGTGGATTTGCCATATCATTCTAAAGGGTGTTGGCTATTGCAGGGATAGGTCTTAGCCAAAATTTTATCTCTGTGAGAACAGATAGTTAAATTATATGAAGAATAGAATCAATAATGTGAATTATTGATAGAATATTTCTATAGAAATGCAGCATTTCTATGTGGTATTATGTTAAATCAAAACAACTTGAACATTTCTTTGCCAGGTAAAACTAAGTCTATATATGATAGGTGGCAAAAAATCCAAGCATTTTGAAAAAGGCTATCTTTGTTGAAAACAATTCTTCAAAAGGAAATTTCAGATGAACATTTTCCCCAGTTAGCAAAGGTCATTGATGAGCAGACTGATATATTTGAATCATTTGAAGAATATACAGCTATTATAGACTATTAATTGGAGAATACCATGAAAGGTTCACTGACTTTGAGAATCATGACATCACACTCATATTAGCATTTCAGCCTCACCTAATTGATAACACCTAAAGAGCTACAGATGGAATTGATTGAGCTCTCAGTAGATGACATTTTAAAATCATTGATACTTAGAAAGATCCAGTTGAAATATGGAAAAATGCAGTAGAATACCCATGCCTTCAGCAACATGCCCAAAACATGCTTTTTGCTTTCTTGCTTTTCAAACACTTATTGCTGCGAATCTACATTCTCCTACCTAATCCAAATCAAGACGTTCTTAAGGTCACAAATGACTGATATCCATCTAGTGGGCTAACTGAAACTGTGGACCTCCATGCTGCAACCAAATATCCAAATGCTTTTCAAAAAAAAGCAGACACAGCAAAGTCATTAAAAGGTTAGTTAACTTTAAAATTAACAAATAGTTTTCATTTTTTTGAAATTATTAAGTACATAGTCGTCAGATTTTTTACAAAATAATGTACATTTTTAAGTATATCTAATTGAAGTTTCTTCAATATGGCCATATTTGATTACAGCTAAATTCATGTGGCCTTCCAACATGAAAAAATTCCCCACCCCTGTCCTAAATGCTTAAGAAAAACATTTCTGGTTTAAAAAGTTGGGTAGAAGCTTGCTTATCTTTTACAAAGCTTTGCATGCATATTAAACAGTTAAAGGTAGGATTATGCAAATATTTGGTGTTTCCAGAAATGCCCTAAGAAAGGAAGGAGGAAAAATTTCTTTCCTTTTTCACAAAAGAGAAAAAAATTTTGAAAAAAATTACCCTTACACCAGATAGTGGTGAAGTTACGTGACATTATTGGTAATATTGAGATGGTGAGAAACATGTTTTGATGACAGGAGCATAGTTAGTAATGAGAGTGTTGCTAGCTCAAGAACTGCAGGGACTTTGGTGATACCAAGAAAATATCTTGAAATATTTGTACTATGAAAATGAGAAACAAAGACATTTATTTTTTTGAAATTTAATTCTTCAAGGAAGATTTTGAAAGAATCATAAAAATTGCATAGTAATATTTTAAGATTTGGAAGGAACCTTGGTGATCATCTGGTCCAATTACCTGTCAAGATAGGAATGCTTCCTGCAGAATCCTTTTTTTTTTTTCTTTTTCTTTTTTTGAGATTGGCTCTCCCTCTGTTCCCTGGCTAGAGTGTAGTGGCATCATCATAGCTCACTGCAACCTCTAACTCATAGGCTCAAGCAATACTCTTGTCTCAGCCTCCTGAGTAGCTGGGACTACTGGAGTGTGCCACCACACCTGGCTAATTCTTCTTTCTTTTTTAGAGATGGGGTCTCGCTCTTGTTCCGGCTCCTGCAGCATTCTTGTTAAATGTATATTACGTTTCAACTTGAATATTTATTAATGGAAATTATATGCCTTTATGAGGATTCATTCCATTGTTGAACACCCATATGTAGTAGAAGACTCTTGCTTATGTTTTAAAATCTGTCTCTCTGTACCTTTTTCCCCATTGATCTAGTTTTGTCTTATATATAAAAAATATAGTTTTCATCCTTGGTTTACCTTTGTAATGGTTTTGTTTATATTTGAAGACCAATTTTTTTAAATTTGTTGATCTGTTTGTTCCACTGGTTTTCATAACATGAATTTTTTTTTTTACTTTTTAATTTTTATGGACACATAATAGTTATAAATATTTATGGGATACAAGCATGCAATGTGCAATCGTATCAGGGTATTTGAGATATCCATCACCTTAAACATTTATCATTTCTTTGTGTTAGGAACATTGCAGTTCTGCTCTTTTGGTTATTTTGAAATATACAGTAAATTATTGTTAACTGTAGTCACCCTGTTGTGCTACTGAACATTAGATCCTTCTATCCTTATTCCTTCTATCTCACTGTATTTTTGTATCCATTAACTATCCCCTCTTCATCCCCAACACCACTACCCTTCCCAGCCTCTGGTAAACATCATTCTTTCTGTCTCCATGAGATCAATATATCTCCCACATATGAGTGAGAACATGTGATATTTGTCTTTCTGTGCCTGCCTTATTTCACTTAACATAATGTCCTCCAGTTCCATCCATGTTGCTGTAAATGACAGGATTTCATTCCTTTTTATGGCTAACATTCCATTGTTTATATGTACAGATTTTCTTTATCCATTCGTTTATGGACTTTTAGGTTGATTCCCTATATTAGCTATTGTGAATAGTGCTGCAGTAAAATGGGAGTACAGGTATCTCTTTGATATACTGATTTCACTTTCTTTTGCATATATGCCCCACAGTAGGATTGCTGGATCATATGGTAGTTCTATTTTTAGTTTTTTGAGGAACCTCCATGCTGTTCTCCATAGTGGCTGTACTAGTTTACATTCTTACCAACAGTGTAGGAGGCTTTCCCTTTCTCTACATCCTTACCAGCATCCACTATTCCCTGTCTTTTTGATGAAAACTATTTTAAATGGAGTGAGATGATATCTCACCTTAATTTTGATTTGCATTTCCCTGATGATTAGTGATATTGAGCATTTTTTCATATACCTGTTGCCCATTTGTATGCCTTTGTTTGAGAAATGTCTCTTCAGATCTTCAGCCCATTTTTAATTGGATTATTTGTGTTTTTGCTATTGAGTTGCTGAGCTCCTTATATATTCTGTTTATTAATCCCTTGTCAGATGGGTACTTGGAAAATATTTTCTCTCCTTCTGTGAGTTGTCTCTTTGTTGATTGTTTCCTTTGCTATGCAGAATATTTTTAGGTTGGTTTGATCCCATTTGTCCATTTTGCTTTGGTTGCCTTTTTTTTTTTTTTTGAGACAGGATCTCACTCTGTCACCAAGGCTAAAACGCAGTGGCGTCATCATAGCTCACTGCAACCTCAAACTCCAGGGCTCAAGGGATCCTTCTGCTTCAGCCTCTGAAGTAGCTGGGACTACAGGCATGCACTAGGATGCCTGGCTAATTCTTCTGTTTTTTTGTAGATATGGGTTCTTGCCCTTGCTCAGCCTGGTCTCAAACTTCTGGACTCAAGCAGTCCTCCTGCCTCAGTCTCCCAGAGTCTTAGGATTACAGGTATGAGCCACTGTGCCTGACTGGTTGCCTGTGGCTTTTGAAGTCCTATTCAAGAAATATTTGTTCAGACTCCTGTCCTGAATCATTTTCCTAATGTTTTCTTCTAGTAGTTTCATAGTTTCAGGTCTTACATTTAAATCTTTAATCCATTTTGATTTGATTTTTGTATGTGGCAAGAGATTGGGGTTTAGTTTCATTCTTCTACATATGGATATCCAGTTTTCCCAGCACCATTTACTGAAGCAACTGTCCTTTTCCCTAGTGTATGTATGCTCTTGGAGTCTTTGTTGAAAATAAGTTGGCTATAAATGTGTGGATTTATTTCTAGGTTCTCTATTCTATTCCATTGGTCTATATGTTTGTTTTTGTGCTAGAACCATGCTGTTTTGGTTACTGTAGCTTTGTACTATAATTTGAAGTCAGCATACCGTGAATTTTTCAGGTCCTTATCCTCCTGCTCACCTGCTTTGGATTCACTTTGTTAATGGTCTTCCCCTTAACTCAGAACTATCAATCAATGCTTTTTGGATATGCCTGTTAAACTTAATACAAATCCACTTCATAGGAACATACCTGTCAGTTTTTAAGACTTTGCCAAATTAAAATGAAAAGATATTATGTCTTTTGAATTTCTTTGATAAATTAATAATAGCATAAAAATTTGATTAGGTTAGATAAATTATTTTTGGTGATTATATCTTTTATAGTTGCTAATCTTATGTTTAATTGTTTCTATTAATAAAATCTTACTAGGGATGGATGGCAAATTTATTTAGTAAAATTCTGGATGCTACCTTTTTAAAAAATTGAGATAATATTAGCACATGTTCATTTTTCTGTACTTTTTATTCCTTCCATTCACCTTGATTTTTCAAGCGTCAATGATTCATCTTGCCAAGATTATGTGTATATATGTTCTGTATATTCTGTACATAAATCTTCTATACAATAGTATACAATTCATCTGGACTTAGAGGTCTGAACATATTTTAAGTGATTAGGAGATTGGAGTAACTTTATATTTTGAAAGTCTTACAGCCTCAGAGTATCATATTTGAAAGCAACCTGAGACATCATTTAGTTCAAATCCCTTGTTTTATAGGTGAGGAAACAGATACAGAGATGCCATTTTTTACATTTTTGAAATGCTTCTTACACAGTATTGGGATGTAGCTGAGACAGAAGGTTTTTTAAATTTTATTTATCAATATTTAATTATTATTATTATTATTTTGAGACAGAGTCTCACTCTGTTGCCTAGGCTAGAGTGCAGTGGCATCAGCCTAGCTCACAGCAACCTCAAACTCCTGGGCTCCAGTAATCCTTCTGCCTCAGCCTCCCAAGTAGCTGGCACTACAGGCATGCACCACCATGCCCGGCTAATTTTTTCTATATATTTTTAGTTGTCTAGCTAATTTCTTTCTTTCTTTTTTTTTTTTTTTTAAGTAGAGACAGGGTCTCGCTCTTGCTCAGGCTGGTCTCGAACTCCTGAGCTTGAGCTCAAAGAATCCGCCTGCCTCGGCCTCCTAGAGTGCTAGGATTACAGGCTTTTTTTTTTTTTGAGACAGAGTCTAGCTCTGTTGCCTGGGCTAGTGTGCATTGGCATCCTCATAGCTCACTGCAACCTCAAACTTCTGGGCTCAAGCGATTATCCTTCCTCAGTCTCCCCAGTAGTTGTGACTACAGGTGTGTGCCAGCAAGTCTGGCTAATTTTTCTATCTTTTATAGAGATGGGATCTTGTTTTTATTCAGGCTGGTCTCGAACTCCTTGTCTCAAGCAGTCCTCCTACCTTGGCCTCCCAGAGTGCCAGGATTACAGGTGTGAGCCATCTCGTATGGTCAATTTTTTGCTTTTTATGTCAGTAGCCTTTTAGATTTTTTCTGCCATCATCTGTATTGGGCCAGAGCTCCTGCTTTATACTGTTTATCCTTTCTAGTTTGGTGATTATTTTCCTTTGTAGAGATTAAAATAGCCATGAAGAATAAATTTACTATACCTTTTTTAAAAGTCTATTATTTTGTCTTTTTTTGTTTGTTTTTTGAGACAGAGTCTCACTCTGTCGCCCTGAGTAGAGTGCCCTGACATCATCATAGCTCACAGCAACCTCCAACTCCTCGGCTCAAGCAATCATTCTGCCTCAGCTTCCCCAGTACCTGGGACTACAGGCGCACACCATGACTCCCAGCTAATTTTTCTATTTTTAGTAGAGACAGGGGTCTTACTCTTGCTCAGGCTGGTCTCAAACTTCTGAGCTCAAGCAATCCTCTCGCCTTGGCCTCCCAAAGTGCTAGGATTACAGGCGTGAGCCACAATGCCCGGCCTATTTTGTCGTTTTTTAAAGCAACAGGATTGTTCCCACTTTCCTTTACTCCTCTTCTTCCCAGCCTTCCCTTTAAGACTTAAGCTAAAAACCATTTTTAAAAATCTTAGCCTTTCACCTCCCCCACCCTCATCAAGCTTCAGATGAACTTTCAAATACTGTTATGATAGAATCATGATACTAGTTTTCATTTGTAAGTTATCTGACCCTGTTTCATGCTATGTCTTAGACAACAAAATGGAGAGAGTCCAAAAGAAGCCAGGACTGTTAGTCTAGCTACCTGGCCCTGTTCTGTTAATGAAGTAATTACCAAAGGATATCTCATAGACAGAAAGGGCACTTTCAAAGAGGTGAGGGAAATTTAGGAGATATATAGAAGCTAGAAGTGATAAACTGAGGGATTTTATATGAAGAATACTAGTTTTAAGAAGTTGAATCAGTGGTTTAGCAGAGGTGAGTAGACATAAACAAGTAGACAGTTTGAGTTGATATTTTGTATTTGCCGTCCAGATTTTTTTAACCTCTTTTCAATTATTTTTTCAAATTGCAGGAATGAAGCAAAGTAACTCAAAGAAAGATTGGTTCTTATCAGAAGAAGAATTTAAATTATGGAACAGGCTTTATAGATTCAGAGACAATGATGAAATTAAGGAGATAACATTGCCTCAAGTTCAGTTTCCATCTTTACAAAATGAGGAAAATAGACAAGTAAGTTGAACATGTTTTCACATTTTCTTTATAATGATCATGTAACAAATAGCTTTGGGAGTATTGAGATGTTCATGATTGGAATGTCAACTTACTTAAAAAATTAAGAAGGTAATCAGTTTAAAAAAGAATCATTAAAGTTTAAGTTTATAAAACTACTAATTCTCTTATTTACTGTACATATATTTTTTACACAGCTGTGATATTTTTATATAAGTTTTGCCTTTTTTATTACTTTCTACAATTTAAACATTTCTATATAGGCATAATCTTACATGGTTGTCACTTTGCAATATACTGTAGTTTGCTTGGCTGTTTCCTTTTTGTGTTTGGGGATTCTTTTTATTGTTTTATTTTTATTTTTTTTTAAGAGGTAGGATCTCTTTCTATTGCCCAGGCTGGCCTCAAACTCTTGGGCTCGGGTGATTCTCTCACTTTAGCCTCCTGAGTAGTTGGTACTACAGACATACACCATCACACCTGGCTTTTTCAATGTTTCACTAACATAAATTATGCTGTCATAAGCATCTTTGTACAAATTGGTTTTTTTTTTTTGTTTTGAAATTATAGTTAAAACTTTAAATTAAATGTTATTTTTTATTTTGTATGTTATGAACAAATTATTGGAGACCTTAATGAAAGTCAAGAGAACTGATCAAATGTTGCACATGTGCCTAAAGAGCTGGGAGAACCACCTCAGGAAAGGTTGTTTCTTTTAGATTTATAAGACTGTGAGAAATTTTATTTTATTCACTAAAAGGGAGAATGAGGATTGGCAGCAGGCATGAACAGTTAGATCAGTATCTCTGAGAGATTATGAATGCCTTCTTATTGGAGTGTAGGATATAAATCTAGCAAACTAGTAGTATGAAAGCTAAACGTTTTCTTAAATATATTTCTTAAATATATAAATATATTTAAATATATTTATATAACTATATTCATATAGTTAACATGGAACTAGGTGAATAGGAATATGGTCAAGTTGTAACTCATATAATAGTTATTTAAAAAAATGTGTTTAAGAGGGCATCTTTGTACTTTATGAAATGATTTCCCTTTTTTCTCCTGAGATTTTAGGTGAGAGTACTTAAATAAATTCAAATATATTAGGCTTATTATCTGTACATTAATAAGTGTTTTTAAAAATCAGTTTGTGACATATCAGTGAGAGTGTTTTTATTTTTTTATTTTTTAAATAATCAAGACTCAAGAACCAACTATTGGAATTCATCAACTTTCTCTCTCTGAGTGGAGAGTGTGGCAAGATCATCCTTTTCCTACGCATCAAGTCGACCATTCAGATCGATGCCACCATTTTATAAGCCTTATGCAAATGATAGAGGAAATGAGACACGAAGAGGTAGGGTTTTATTGTAACTTTGTCCTGCTGGTATGATGGTGAAACTAGAATTCTTAACTTTTATTTTTCCTAATTTGAAGTCATAAGAAATATTTTGTTTTTCTGTAGAGCTCCTTGTGATCTCAATAAGGAATGAGTTTTCTACCTTAAGAGAAGAAATAGATTTAATTGAAGAAGAATATTATCCGTAAATATTGATAGATCTTTAATATACTTGATGGTTTATGTAAACTGTAAAGCTAATTTAGGATTCACATTAGATTGAAATTTATTTATTTTCTATCATGTAGGTAATTTGGTGTCTGTCTTGTATCCTGGTAGAGTTTAGGTAATTATTGGTTCCTTGAGCAGTTTCTTGATAGTTCTTCCTTGAGAGAGTCAGAATAATAAACCTGTTATGAGTGTGAAATCCATAATGCCTGGGTTAGAATCCCAACTCTACTTCTTACTGATTGTGTCTATGAGTAACTTAACTTCTTGTGCCTCAGTTTCATCTGTAAAATAGGGATAATGATAATACTTTGTAGGGTTTTTGTGGGGATTAAATGATCAAATATATATAAAGCACTTAGAATAATAACTGGCACATAATAAATACTCAATAAATTATATCTACTATTTTCATTATTAGCTATTATTCATGAATACGTGTAAATAAAGTAATTAGTTGCGGATCCCAGCAAAATGTGTGCCTTCAAATTAACATATATTTATGGAGTGCCTTCCATGTGCCACACTCTGTTCCATGCCTTACGGCTATATCCATGAACAAATCAGATAAAATATTCTGTCTGTGTGGAGCATGTGTACTATCAGGGAGACAGACATTGCTCACATTATTATTTAGAAAAGCAGAAAGGTAACTGCTTAAGTCTATGAGTAGTGGAGGAATCCTGATTAAAGTAGCATTCTTGAGGTGAAAGAAGACTGTCAGAGATTGTAGTTTTAGGTACTGACTTAGAGATGAGTAAGACTTAGAAATTCACTGTAAGAGTTATTGATTGAGGACTTTGTTAAGAATAAAAGTATATTCCAGGTTACAGCCTAGTAGACATACAGCTACCATTATTTCAGAAGTTCTAAAACCCGTTCTTAGTTTACTGCCATTGAGAGTAAATTTAACATGTGTATGTGTTTTTCATTAATATTTTATATATTAATTTCTTAAGTATCTATGTTTAGGAAATTAGAATAATTGTTCAATTAAATGTTAGAAGTGAAAAAATAGTATTTATATTCTTATATATTCATTAAATTTGTTCTGTCTATGAATAGTTATCATGAATCTTTTGTGTATTAAGGACTGTTATACAAAAAAATTAACCAATTAAGGATAACACAATTTCATAGTAATAAAATTTATCACTTTTTGATTTATCAGAATAATTTTTAAGGTATAAAATAAACTTATTAGAACAATGTAATATTGTTTAGAAAATATTTTAATATAGAGTGAAACTCATCTCTTAGATTTGTCATTTTGTTTTGTTGTGACTTTTTCATTTTCCTTATTTATAGGGAGAATGCAGCTATGAATTGGAAATTAAATCTTATTTACAAATGGAAGATGTTAGATCAACATTTAGTGCTCTCAGGAATAAATGTAATGATTTTGCCAATGGCACCTTTATTACTCACAACAAATCTTCATTTACAAGGAATACAAATCAAGGCAGTTCATTCTCAGTGATGGAATCTGATGAACAATGTGCTGAAATTTTTAAACAAAATCATATCAAACCTATTAAAATTGTTTCTCTAAAGAAAAAATCTCCCAAAGAAATGAAAAGAGATCAGCTTAAAAAAGAAAATAGTAATGGTGTTATAGAATCTTTAGACATTGACAGAAGTTCTACTGTTGAAAATATTTTTCAGGTAGACCTACCAAATGATAAAATGACGTTAGATACAGATGAAGTTGCTGCCACATGTACTATTACTGAAAATGTTGTTAATCAGCCATGTATATTAATGGAATGTCAGTTTGCAAATAAATCTAGTTCATTGGCTGGAAATTTTTTAGATTCTGGTTATAACAGTTTCAGTGGTGAAAAATCTATTTCATCTAACTTGCTTCTTCCGTTTGAAGAAGAGCTTTATATTACTAGAATAGGTGATCAGTTTTATAATTGTCACTCATTAACAAAAGAGGTACTAGCTAATGTAGAGAGATTTTTATCTCACTCTCCTCCACCTCTCAGTGGACTCTCAGATTTAGAATATGAAATTGCTAAGGGTTTTGCGCTTGAGAATTGTTTTTTATTACCCTACGGAGAGCATTTACAAAATGATAAAGCCACCTATTCGATGTCACAATTAGCTGTGATTTCTCAACAGAATTTAGAATTGAATTCACTTAAACTTACTAATCATCCTTCTGAAAAAAGTTGCCTTTATGGTTCAACTAATGATAAGATTTCTGATGCACCAAGCTTCTGTGACTGTGATGATAAAGTACCTAAAGATATTCAAAAGGAAAATTTAGTACCTAACAATCATGTTCAAACACACAAAGGTCCTGCCAACAATTTAGTTGAAGAAAACAGTAATGATGTCGGTAACAATGACCTCCTAGTATTGTTCACTGATCAGGATGAGAGTTTACCATTATTTGAAGATGTTAATACAGAATTTAATGATGTGAGCCATTCTCCCTTGAACAGTAAAGGGAAATCTTTATGTGTGTCAGACAAAACTATGATAAATGAAACGGCTCTAGTCTCTCAGTTCTTAATTTCTGATGAACTTTTATTGGACAGTAATTCTGAATTCCAAGATCAAGTCATCTGTGATACTAATCTTTGGAAATCTCATGAAGATTTGAGAGGTATACATGAGGAAAAAATGAAGAGTAATGAATATGTTTCTGACTGCTCTAGGGATTTATTTTCTGTTACTTTTGATTTAAGATATCATAGTCCAGATTCTGATGATGAAATGTTAGAACATGCATCAGATACAAATAACAATAGACTTCTAGATGATCTATCTGGAAGGTATTTGGATATTAAGAAGATAAGCAATGCAAATTATGTTTCAAATCAAGCAGTAATAGCAAGAGATCGTGGTGAAAATTTTCCAAGTGGAACCACTACTCTCCCATCAAATGAAGATATGCAGAGTCCAAATTTTGGGTGTTTTCCACTGAGTGAAGAAAAAAATAAAGAATTTATGTCTCCTGGTTATTCTCAGTTTTCTTTACCAGTAGGAGAAAAAATTATGAGTACACCACTTTCTGAATCAAAGGCACTGACCTCATTTTCTAAAATGAGAAAGGAAATGCCTAAGATGCCAGATTCTAGTAAGGAAAAAGCAAATCTACAAAGTTTCAAAGAAACATTGAATTCAACTTTTGATTGTTCAAGATTTTCTCTAGAAAAAGCTAAAAGCAGTGATCAAATGTATCTACATCAGTCCTGTCATTCTGCTAAAGGTAAGATTCCATCTTTATAAAACTCACAATTCTTTCTAGAATAACTACTCTAGAATACTTGTGTAATTTTTCCAAATGTAATTTCTCAGTATATGGTTACAATATATATTGAATTAGATAATTGATACATTTTCTTAAATTGATGTTTACTGAGATTTATATATATTTATGGCATGCATGCCATTTGGAAAGTATTATACTAGACACTGAAATATACACAAAAGTATAAGATTTGGCCCTAGGAAGTTAGATTAGATTGGGAAAATATCATACATAATGTAGATTTTCATTTTGACTCCTTAGGAATATTTACTATTTAGATATGAAAATAATAAAGAGAGAATTTAGGTGTTATAAAACAATGAAAGCAAAGGGAAAGAAGAAAAGTGTAAGATTTGGGGGGATAGTTTGAAGTAGAGGATTTATGTAGTAAAATATTTGAGAAATAAAAATTGTATTCAGAGGATTGAGACCATATATGATAGAAGATCTAGAGGAATCTCTGGATTTTTGTGATCTAACTTTATAGTTATGGAAAAATTAGAAAATATAGTGATAGATGTTTGGTATTAAGGTGATTTAAGTATCCTTTAAATCCTGCTACATAACACAACTCTATTTATAGATTCTTATTGTATCAGGCCATTTATGAACTTTACTCCTTACGGTTGAAGAGAAAGCAGTTGTAGGGTAAAATGAGAGTTTCCTCACAACTAAAGGAGGCGGAACACAATGTATAAGGGAAGGGCACGCTGTAGCCCTGGCTTGGGCAAGGTAAAGGCATTACATGTAACCAAAATATTTGTGCCCCCATAATATCCTGACATTAAAAAAATGAGAGTTTCTTCTGTAAATCTTTTCCTTATTATATTATTCTCATTAGCATGGAAGGCATGATTCATGAATGTTCTATTTAAGATGAAAGCATTTCAAAGAAAGTTTTGGAAATATATTTAATTTTAAAACCTAACTATTCTGCATAATTTGGAGTGTACCTGATACATGTATTTTTACTAAGTGTTTGTCGCCTGTGAGCCTTCAATGTTTGCTTTAATACTGCTATATTAATGGGTGAAATCATTTTTCTGTTATTGTGTCAGATTTTAATTAAAACTTTCCTTCTAGCATGGTAGTTAACTACTAATCATGAGCCATATAATTATGAGCACATATATATATATTGGGAAATTATTTATTAGTGAATTTTTTTAGGATTTTTTATTCCACCTAATTCAAAGAGAGAATTTAAAGTCATTTGCCGTGTTATACATATAAAAATATTTCATTAAAATAGCACTAAAGCAGTTAAAAAGAAAGTCTCCTGGAATGAGTTGGTTACTATAGCTGAGTCCTGCATTTAACTCCGGCTTACTTAGAAGGTAATGAAGAAACAAAAACTAGTTGATTTATATAGTGCTTATCTGCAGAAATGAATCATTCAAGTTTATCTGTCTAGGCAGATGTTTTTATTAATAGAGCATAAAGAGAAATTTACTGGGTGGGTTTGTATTAGTTATCTATTGCTGTTTAATAAATTACTCCAAAAAACCGAGTGGCTTAAAATAAACATTTATCTCACAGTTTCTGTAGGTCAGGAATTTGAAAGTTGCTTAGCTGAGTGGTTCTGGCTTAGGATTTCAACTGGGATTGTGGTCATCTGAAGGCTTGACTGGCATGGAAAATCTGCTTCCAAGATGGCGTGTTCAAAAGGGGTTGGGGAGAGATTAAAGGTACATTAGAATCGCTAGTCCATGGCCATTCTGAAATCCAGCAGAGCCAAGATTGGAAGTTTCTTCATTAGGACTCAAAGCCTAGGAATAATTCTCCATGATTCTTGGGTGCTTGGTCCTTTTCATAACAGGCAGCATCTTTGAATTTTCTTAACTTGCTTTCTGTTGTAAAAATTTGTGGTTTCCAAGGCTTCTTTTCAATTTTTAGTGTCTCTGTCCTTTTCAGTTGCAACTATATGCATTTTTTCCAATATAATTCTCATAAATCTTTTTGGGTCTCTTGTGAATCTTATTGGTGTTCATTCCATTAACACTATCCATGCTCACAAATTTTTGGAAGAAAAGCTCTTCTCTACCTTGAGCTTCTGCTGAGATGTCTAGAGGCAGTTCCTGAAGATTGTTAGAAGGTCTGTGAATATTTTCCTAGCAGTCCTCTGGATTTGATCTTTGCTTAGAAGATTTCTTAATTTTAGCATTGTTTGCCACCTGGAGAGGCTGGGAATTTTCAAAATCAGCAAGTCCCAATTGTTTCCTGTTTAATAGTCCTTTCTTTATTTCTCTCCTTTGCCTTTTACTCCAACAGTAAAAAGCAACAGGTGGTATCTTAAAATATTTTGTCTAGAAGTCTCCTTAGCTAGATTGCCTCATTTACTAGGTACATTTTATGGTTTTCATGTTAACTGCAATGTTGCTAAACTTTTTGGTACTACATAAAGAATTTCCTTTCCTCCAATTTCCAGTAGGATTTTCCTTACTTTTCTTTAAGGCTGTATCCATTGCCTCCTCAATGGCCTTATTGTTCCTACAATTTCTTTGAGGCTCTTCAAGCCTTCATTAAAACTCTCCTGAAAGTCCTTTCGTCTTCTGCCCACTATCTTGTTCCAAAGCTACTTTCTCAGCTTAAGTTAGGGCAACTCCTTATTTCTAGGTACCGAAATCTGTGTTATTTACCTATTGCTTCATAACAAAGTACCCGCAAAACTTAATGACTTAAAATAATAAACATTTATTATCTCAAGTTTTCTGTGGGTGAGGAGTTCAAGTATGGCTTAGTTGAATGGTTCTGGCTTAGGATATTTCATGAGGTTGCAGTCAAGACATTGGCCAGGGCTGCATTTATCTGAAAGCTTGAATAGGTTTGGAGGATCTGCTTTTAAGATGGCTCATATCACTGTTGGTAGGAGGCCTTGGATTCTTGCCATGTGGACCTCTCCATAGGTTGCTTGCTACGTACTTAGAACATAGCATCTGGCTTCTCCTAGTGCAAGCAATAAAAGAGAGCAAGGTTGAGGCCACAATGCTTTTTATGACCTAAACTGATAAATAATACACTTTCACTTCCATTATATTCTCTTGTCAGAATCAAGTCACTAAGTCTAGGCCACACTCAAGGGAAGAGGAACTATGATTCACTTGTCAAAGAGGAGTATCAAAGAATTTGTGAACATATAACTGCCACAGGGCTTTTATGGAAGGTTTCATGAAAGCACAAAAAGGTGTCTTCTATTAAAACTTTATGAAAGTACAGAAATAGAACTTTGGTTAAGAACCTGAAAATGTGAAGCATTTGATTCATCCATGAGGATTTTGTTTTTAATATTCCTCCACCCCCTGAATGTGTAGTTCTAGTTACAGTATTTTGTTGAATATCTTACCGATTTTTATTTCATGCTTGTATACAAACACACATATACATATCTACCCATACATAAAAAAAGAATCTTTTCATATATTCTTTTATAGCCTGCATTTTCATGCTTTAACTCCTTCAAATAGGAAGAGAGTAAGACACAAAGGACAGAAAAAATACAGTAGATTTTAGAGGCAAATTCTAGGTTCATTGACTAATAAAATTATTTTTCTACCTTTTTCTGCCCTCATTTCAGTTAATTTATAAACTTGAACCTCATTCAAATATGTGTTTACTAGCAAAAGCTATTATCTTATTTTCCTCACTGGCACTTTTATTTTTTTTTAATCTCTTCCCATGCTGATTTTTCAGCCAAACTTATTTCTGAACAACTATCTTTTTGGAAAGTGAATAAATGTTGAGATTGCCAGAAATAATTCTTATTGTAGCCATTAATAAAATAGATTGTTATCATTGGATAAACTTAAATCTATTGACCAGATTCATTATTTTTTAAAATAAATTATAGATGAACAATTACTAACAAGTAATGAAAGTGACGATGATGAGATTTTTCGAAGAAAAAATAAAAAAGCAAAAGAAAATGTTTTCAAATCCCCTGAGGTAAGTCATTCAGTAATTACAATAATGTAATCATATAAAAGGCAATTCTTTTTCATTCTCTGTCTTGAGCTTCTGCTGAGACTTTTGTTACTTTTTACTTTATCTATTTATTTACCTAGGATCAGAAAAATAGTGAAGTTGATTCTCCACTTCATGCTGTCAAAAAGCGCAGGGTTCCTATAAACAGAGTAAGTAAATGACAGATAATGCATAGTAATCCAAATTCCTTTGGAATAAGTATTATAAGAGATACATGTGTATAAATACATGTATTTAATCTTACAAGTATATGGTTAACAGAAAAATTGATATTATGTCCTATGTGATTAGAATTTCTATCTTCTGTTTTCAGAGATACAGTCACTCTAAGCACAATAAATGTAAATATTGGATAATTTTAGACTCCCTTAAAACCATCCTACCTTTGTTGGTACACTTCAGCAATTCAGCAAACATTCATTAAATAGCTACTATGTGTCTACTGTATAAGATGCTGAGGATACTATAAAGAAAATATCCTGATGCTGTCTTTTTTTTTTGAGACAGAGTCTCGCTTTGTTGCCCGGGCTAGAGTGAGTGCCGTGGCATCTGCCTAGCTCACAGCAACCTCAAACTCCTGGGCTTAAACGATCCTACTGCCTCAGCCTCCCGAGTAGCTGGGACTACAGGCATGTGCCACCATGCCCGGCTAATTTTTTGTATATATATATTTTAGTTGGCCAGATAATTTCTTTCTCTTTTTTAGTAGAGACGGGGTCTTGCTCTTGCTCAGGCTGGTCTCGAACTCCTGAGCTCAAACAATCCACCTGCCTCGGCCTCCCAGAGTGCTAGGATTACAGGCGTGAGCCACCGCGCCCGGCCCTGATGCTGTCTTAAATCACCTATAGTCTAATAGAAGAGACAGATAAACAGATAATTTCAGTATAATATTTTAAATTGAGTGATACGAAAAGTTAATTCCTTAGCCTAGATCTTGGGAGCTCTGGCAAGCTTGAAGATAATACCTTAGTTAAATCTTAAAGTGTATGTGGCAGTTAGGCAAAAGAAGGGAGAAGGGAAAGCATTAACAAATGAACAGCTTAAAGAATGACTCAAAGGTGAGAAACACTGTCTCTATTTTAGATTGTAAAGACAAAAGAGTTCCAGGAAGTAAAATTGGAGAAAAACTTGGGTCAGTTTTTGGAAGTCTTTCATTTGATTACTGAATGGGTTTGAAAGAAGAAAAGGAAGGAGTCCAAGATGACCCTGTGGTTTGGGGATTGGGCTGTTTGGCAAGTGTGTCACAAATTTAGAGAAGACAAGAAAGAGATGGTGATTCCATGTTGAACATGTTTGAGTTTGAGGTTCTTGTGGAATAGTAAAGTGACAGTGTCTGGCAGGCATTGATGGCTGTGAATCTGAAGTTTGGGTAGGTGTGCAGGTCTTAAGGCTAATAATATTCATTTGTCCTCAGCTTATGGCTGACAGCTAAATTTGGAGATGAGCAAATCTGGTATGTTTTAATTCTCTAATACAATCTAGGATAATTTGTGCAAAATTACAGATGCTCCTTGACATAACAATAGACTAACATCCTGATAAATGTATTATAAATTGAAAATATCATAAGTTGAAAATGCATTTAATATACCTAACCTACCAAACATCATAGCTTAGCCTAGCTTAGCCTAGACTACTGTAAATGTACTCGGAACACTTACATTAGCCCAGTTAGGCAAAATCATCTAACACAAAACCTATTTTATAATAAATTGTTGAACATCACATGTAATTTATTGAATACTGTACTATAAGTGAAAAACAGAATCATTGTATGGATACTTAAAGTACAGTTTCTACTGAATACATATTGCTTTTGCACCGTTGTAGTCAAAAAATCATAAGCCAAACCATTGTTAGTCAGAGACTGTATAATTAAAAATGCAACCAGTTCATATTAACTTTGTATACTCATAAAACTTCACTAGAAAAATTGCTTTAATTTGCTACCTTAACTAGAACCTCTGATTGACTTATCAGAGGTAAATTAAAATATCAGTGTTGATGATCAATCTGTTTCAGACTAAAATTATTCCTGTTGATTTGAAATTATTTTGATAAACTTTTGCTTCTTTTGATCGGTTTTATATTCTGTAAGACATATAATGGTAGGCCTCATAGTAAAAATTTATTATTATATTGGTTTCTTGGTTTGAAAAGATTCCTGTATGTTTGGACTGATGTTTACAGCCAAATTTATAGACTTAATTATATTTTGTGAAGCCCTTGAGGATCTTCTGAAGAAAACACTGTTAAATTAAATATATAAATTTTCATCAAGTATTTTTGATGTAATACTAAATTGAATGAATGGCTATACTAGTATTACTTATATTACCTAATTTATTATTTTAGCATTTAGATTACCTAAATTACTAGTTTTTAAATTCTTTTTTTTTTTTTTTTTTTTTTTTGAGACAGAGTCTCACTCTGTTGCCCTGGCTAGAGTGCCCTGGCGTCATCCTAGCTCACAGCAACCTCAAACTCCTGGGCTCAAGCGATCCTTCTGCCTCATCCTCCCAAGTAGCTGGGACTACAGGCATGTACCACCATGCCCGGCTAATTTTTTCTATATATTTTTTGTTGTCCAGCTAATTTCTTTCTATTTTTTTTAGTGGAGACGGGGGTCTTGCTCTTGCTAAGGCTGGTCTCGAACTCCTGAGCTCAAAGAATCCACCCGCTTCAGCCTCCCAGAGTGCTAGGATTACAGGCGTGAGCCACTGCTCCTGGCTGCTAAATTCTTAAGTAGTATGTTTTTATAAGATGACTCTGAGTTGTGAGAGCAATTTCATTTGTCTAAGAAGAAAATATTGGGCCAAATATTTTAAAAGAAAAAATGAAAATAAACGCGCCAACCTTTGAGAAATATACTAAGATAAAATAATCTAACTATTTTTTTCTTATGCAAGAATCTTTTTGAATTATTATAGTTAGAATTATCATCTAGTGATGAGAGTGAGAATTTTTACAAACCATATCCACAATTAGAAGACTCCAGAGGTTGTAACAAGAATGCCAGAAGGGGCAGCAAAATCCAAAAGAGACAGAGTCATCTAAAGGTAATCTTTCTTAGTTTCTTCATTTTATATATATACATATATATCTTATTAATAAAGATCATTATTAATATCTTGTTTTCAGGTTTTCATATCAAAGTAGATTTCTCTATGCATTTTCTTTACAGAAAAAAAAACCCTCAATTTTTAAAAGTATTTTGATATCAATATAGTGTTTTTTGTTTTTTTTTTAAGGGTTGGGATCTTATTCTGTCACCCAGGCTTGAGTGCAGTGGTATCATAGCTCACTGCCTGCTCAAACACTTCAGCTCCAGTGATCCTCCCACCTCAGCCTCCCAAGTGACTGGGACTACAAGCATGTGCCACCACCCCCAGCTAATTTTTGAATTGTTTTTAAGAAATGGGGTCTCACTATGTTGCCCAGGCTATACTCACCTGGCCTCAAGTGATCTTCCTGCCTCGACCTCCCAAAGTACTGGGATTACAAGTGTGAGCCATTGCAACTGGCCCGTAATTTAGTTATTTTTACTCTCATGAAAATCTGAAAGTGTAGTATTTTTGTTTCTCTGTGTTTTGATACTTTTATCTTACAGTGTTGTGTGATTTTGAATGACTAGATGAAAAAACTTATGTATTGAGAATTTATGGATCAAATTGAAGAAAGTATAGATACAGAAATACAAGTGTTAGAATAATTGCTTTTACAATCATTGTATTGTTTTTCTCATCCCTGTGCAATATTCAAATACTTGGAAAAGTGTTCTCAGTGCTTTTGCCTTCTGATTAGTTCTTTTGTGGTGTGGAATTTTTCCTGACAAAAACCAATTAGCCAGAAGACTCAGGAGACTTTATGCTTATTAAGAAACATTCAGAAGCTGACACGCTGACTTGTACTTTATTTTACTCATAACAGAATTATTAGGGGAAATTTTGAAATAGGTATGCTACTTTATCATTTCTTCTTGGAATTTTCTATTTTTATTATTTTTTATTTTAAAAGCATTGACAAGGTATTCATTTTCCAGAACTATTTCCAATCATGAAATAAAATGATTTTTCTCAGAGATATCTTCATGTTTTCTAATTTGGCTTAGCATGTAGCTCGGAGGTTTTTAGATGATGAAGCAGAACTTTCTGAAGAAGATGCAGAATGTGTTTCATCAGATGAAAATGATGAGTCAGAAAATGAACAAGATTCTTCATTACTTGATTTCTTAAATGATAAGACTCAACTTTCACAGGCTATAAATGGTAAATGTTATAATGATGCTTTAAATTTTTTTCAATGTTTTTATTGTGGTTATATTTAAATATCTTAAGTTTTCAAAGAAATTAGACTTTAAAGGGAATTAAATTTACCATGTGCAAAATATTTATTTGGTCATTTTTATTCAAATTCTATAATACTGGCTTTATTTTAGACTTGGTAATTTATAGGCTTCTGCAAATTTGAATATTTCTCTCCAGATTGACCTGGGTGGTTTAAATATCAAATATTCATTTAACAAGTGTTTAGTGCCTACTAAGTGCCTATATAAGGCACTTGAGAAAGATATATCAGTCAACAAAATAGACAAAAATGTCTCTTTATGAAGCTTACATTTGAACGGAAGGAGACAGACAATACTTATAATAATGAAATTATTTGTATATTGTAAGATGAAAAAGTTACAGAAAAAAATGGAACAAATTGAACAAGAAAAGGATTTGTAGTGCCTCGGTGGGGTTGAGGGTATAAATAGTGGACAAGTTGCAATTATAATTAAAGTCATTAGGAATAGGCCACATTGAGAATGTGACATTTGATCAAACACTAGAGGAAGAGGTCTTTAGTGATGCGGATTGTTAAACTAAGACACAAAGATAAATTTTTTAAATTTGCCAAATAGGGGAGATCTGCTTGAACAGATCTTATATACAATAATTTAGAGCAGATGATTCAGATTGGCTATAACAGAAGTGAGAAACACCCTGATTGGCTCTTCAGTATTCTGATCTTTCACAGATCTCACCATTTATTATGCTCTTGCAATCTCTGATGTTATTTAAAACAGCAAAGTTTCCCAAAGTTCATGACTTGAAAGAAAAAAAGGGTTTAAAGATAAAGTTCTCAATACTATATCCTTGATAACTGATATGATTTGCATGATAAGGTTTTATGCCCTAGATGTTCATTAACAGAAGTGGCTTTTGCAGATTTACAATATAATCTGGTGGAAGAATTTTGATACAAAGACAATAGCCAGTGCAAAGGCTCTGAGGCAGGAGTGCGTCTGGCCTGTTCCAGCAACAGCATTGTGACTGGAATGAGTGAGAAAGGAAGTAGGAGGAAGTGAAATAGTGAGCAGCTAGATCATGATCTGACATATTTTAGTAGAATTTCACTAGCATCTGTGTTGATAATGGCCTATGGGGGAACAAAAGTAGAAGGAGACAAGTTAGGAGGCTGTTGCACTAATCCAATCAAAGAATGATGGTGGCTTCTACCAAGATGTAGCACTGAGGAGGGTGAGAAGGATTGGATTCTGGATACATAAAGCTGACAGGATTTTCCGATGGATTAGAAAGACAAAGAAGAGTCAGTGGGCTTGAGCAACAGGAAGGATGTAGTTGCTGTTATCTGATACTTGCTTTGGATGGAGAGTGGAAAGATCTGAAACTCCATTTTAGACACAGTGCATTTGAAATATGTATGATTTCAAAGGTTTTTAAAAAATACCTTGAAATTCATATATCTTTTGTATTTATGTATCATTTCTTTTTTTTGTCCCCTCCTCCCCTCTATGTATCATTTCTTAAGTACCCTTCACTATAACTTTTAAAAATGATAGGCATAAATAAAAACTGTCATGTTTCCTGATTTTTGCTTAACTGAAAATTATGAAACATACTATTGGCTATGGCTTTTAATGTTTTTAGTTCATGTTTTCTTTTCTGCCTGGATTTCTTGTGTGTTTTTGAATACTTCTGTAAATCAGGTATAGTCCTAAGGTCTTTATATACCTTTATTTTTAATGGAAAGGCACTGTCCTAATCATCATTTTTTCAGAATAGAGAGATAGCTAAGGCAGAGAGCTTAAATAAATTATCTATGGTTACCCAACTAGATGATATGATTTCAAAGGCAAAACTCCTAACTTTGCATTTTTGAATAATTGCTTTTAGACATCTTTCAATATATATTATCTTTTGTGTTTAAATCATGTATAAATGGCTGAAGGAAAATACTTTGCTGGTTTTCATTTTAATAATTTTGCCATTTTATTTTAAATTCTTATTATCATTATACAGATTCTGAAATGAGAGCTATTTACATGAAATCTGTGCGTAGTCCATTGATGAGCACTAAGTACAAAATAATCCATAAGAAACATGGCAACATAAACATTTTCTCACAGGTATGAACTATAGAAGTATAATGAAGACTTTCCTAGTGGTGATATTGAAATATGTTCCTATCAATGAAGCCTCCATTTTGTTTCTAAAACTGGACTATCAGCGCTATTTGGGATAATTTCTGCTCAAAGTCAGGAAGGTGGACTAAATGAATCCCCAAGATCCCTTTTAGTCCTAATTTGATCAAATTATCCTTTCTTTAATTTGAGCTAACTAAAATATAACTATGAAATTTTCAATTAGAATGTTTAAAGGAAGTGAATAGAATTTCACCATCTAGTTATTTTTTAAATTTTCATACACTCATATTTCTCTTTAATTTTTTTCATAAAAATGTTATAGTCTAAAACTTAGATTATATTTCATTTATAAATAACAAATTCATATTAGTACTGTTTGTTTATAAATTGGCATGTTCAGCTTGGTAATATGTACTCTGTATTTCAATTGTGCTTATTATATAGCATTTATAATTTATCATCTTTTATTATTGTTTACTTTCCTGGCTACCTGCACTAGATTATAAATTTCTAGGGGGTAAATCATCCATTTTCTTTATCCCTTAACTTTCCATTTTCCTCCATAAAGAATGTACTCAGTATATATTAGTTGAATAAGTAACTAAATTAATAAAGTAAATGAAATAAATATTAATGAAGATCTCATGTGCTTAAAAGTATATGTTAAATACCTATTTGATTATTTAAAATTTTTGTGTTATTGTAGATTCCTGAGCAAGATGAAACCTATTTAGAAGATAGTTTTTGTGTTGATGGAGAGTCTTGCAAAAGCCAATCAAGTGAAGAAGAAGTTTGTGTGGATTTTAACTTAATAAATGAAGATTGCTTTGCAAATGGGAGTAAAAAATATAAAACCCGACGTGCAGTAATGCTAAAACAAATGATGAAACAAAATTGTGCATGTTCAAAAAAGAAATTTTCCAGAATTATTTTACCAGATGATTCAAGTGAGGAGGAAAACAATGTAAATGGTGAAAGAAAATCCAATATTGTGGTTAACCCAAGCACTATCAACAAGAACAAACAACAGGACCATTGCTTGAATTTAGTAACTTCTGGGTCTTCATTGCAATCCGGAGTCCATTCTAATCCAATAGCTAATCAATCAGCAAAGCAGAGACAACAGACATCACTTAATTTAAAGGATATAATTTCTGAAGTCTCGGACTTCAAACCTCAGAGCCATAATAAAATTGAATCCACCTCACCACCATTCACTTCTGTTGATTCACAGAAAGTCTATAAAAAATTTCCAATTCCATTGAAGGTATGGATCAAATAAAAGAAAAAAAGCCTTTTTAGGTTTACCAAAAGTTTTTCTTTTTAATTTCTTCTTTTGTGTGTTTTGTATTAAATAACTATGTCAAAGAAAAATTAGCAAAATTTTAAGAAAATGTCTTCAGCAAGGAAACAGTACACTAAATTATATATGCAATTCATAGGATACTTAGGTTTATGTATTGTTTTCTTAGTACTCTATAAAGAAATGATAGTTTTATTAAAAAGATATAGGAAAATAGGGCTTTCTACAAGGTGAAATAAATGATGTTTTCAGAACTGGTTCCCAGATTAACTTTTCTTCTCTCCAAAGGATTTCAAGTGTGTAACTCTATTAGGGAAAGGAGTTTGGGTATACTATCTGGTTTTCTTCCTTAAAGTTTCTTTCCAGAGTGACTGCTAAGTATTCCAGTTTTACCTTCTCCTTTTCCTACTATTTTTGAAAGAATCACTGAAACCATTTTCATTTTTAAAGAGTTTATAGTTATGGTAATTTTACTAAATAGGGGTTAATTAAAGTCATGGTAATAGGAACCTCTAACTGTAAATAATGATTCATTTCTTTGATTATCTAAGGAGACTGAAACATAGACTTTTAAAAAACTAATTTTTAAATTGACAAAAATTATATTTATCATGTCAACATGTTTTGACATATGTATACATTGTAGAATGGCTAGATTGAACTAATTAACAGAGGCACCAAAAATAAGTTATCTTTTTTTTCCTGGTGAAAATACTTAAAATCTACTCTCTCAGTTTTTGTTTTTTTTTTTCCTTTTCTTTGAGGCAAAGTCTCACTCTGTTGCCTTGGGCAGAGTGCAGTGGCATCATCATAGCTCACTGCAACCTCAAGAAGCTCCTGTCTCAAGTGATCCTCCTGCCTCAGCTTCTGGAGTAGCTGGGACTTCAGGTGCACAACACCACACCTGGCTAATTTTTTCTATTTTTCGTAGAGACAGAGTCTCAGTCTTGCTCAGGCTAGTCTCAAACTTCTGACCTCAAGGGATCCACCCTCCTCGGCCTCCCAGTGCTAGGATTACAGGTGTGAGCCACTGTACCCAGCTATTTTCTCAGTGCTTTTCAAGAATACAGTACCTATTGCTGGGCTTGGTGGCTCACTCCTGTAATCCTAGCATTCTGGGAGTCTAAGGCAGGAGGATTGCTAGAGGCCAGGAGTAAAAGACCAGCCTAAGAAACATAGTGAGACCCTATCTTTACAAAAAATAAAAAATAAGCCAGGTGTCAGTCGCACACACCTATAGTCCTAGCTACTTGAGAGGCTGAGGCTGGGGGATCACTTGAGCCCAGGAGTTTGAGATTGCGGTGAGCTATGATGATACCGGTGCATTTTAACCCAGGGAACAGAATGAGAGTCTGCCTCAAAAAAAAAATATATATATACATATTGTTATTAACTATAGTCACCATGTTATACATCTGATCTCTCAAAATTACTCTTCTTATCTAACTGAATTTTTTTATTCTTTGACCAACATCTCCCCAACACCCTTGGCCCCCACCTCCAGCCTCTGCTAATCACCATTCTACTCTCTGCTTCTATTTCTTTTATTCCCAGTATGTTTCACTCCATTCTGCCTTAGCAACATGCTCCACAGTGTCCACATAATTGTCCTCAAATTGGTGTTTCCAATTCTAAATTGTACTTTGCTTTTCTTCTACAGTTATTTCTTGAAGGCATAATTAGGATAAAATTGACTAGATTAAATTTTTAAAGTAGATTGGGGGGAAAAAAATCCTTAATTTCTCTGAGCTTCAATATCCTTATCTATAGTATAAAGATAGTAATCCCAAAGAGCAGATTATATGTACAATATTTTAAATAAAATTTTCATTTTTAATTATAATTGACATAAATAACACATATATTTATGGGGTACATACTGATGTGTCTACATATTATGTATAGGGATCAGTTCAGGGTAATTAGCATATCTGTCATCTTAAACATTTATCATTTCTTTGTGTTGGGAGCATTCAACATCCTCTTTTCAGCAATTTGAAACAATAACAATATATTATTCACTGTAGTTATCCAACTGTGGTATAGCATACTGGAACTTACCCTCCTATCTAGCTGTAATTTTGTATCCTTTAACAAATTTCTTCTCTAAACCCTTCTTCTCCCTACCTTTTCCAGCCTCTAGTAGCCTCTATTTTACTTTTACAAATTTCTTCTCTAAACCCTTCTTCTCCCTACCTTTTCCAGCCTCTAGTAGCCTCTATTTTACTTTTTACTTCTATTTTTTAGCATCCACATATGAGTGAGAACATGTGGTGTTTAACTTTCTGTTCTTGGCTTATGTCACTTAACATAATGTCCTCTAGTTCCATCCATGTTGCCAGGAATGACAGGATTTCATTCTTTTTATGGCTGAATAGAATTCCATTGTGTGTGTGTGTGTATTACATTTTCTTTATTCATCTATTGGATTCCTACATTGATTCCATATCTTTGCTATTGTGGATAATGTTGCAGGAAACAGGGTGCAAATGTCTCTTCAATATACTGATTTCCTTTCCTTTGGATAAATTCCTAGTAATGGGATTGCTGGATCATATGGTAGTTCTGTTTGTAGTTTTTTGAAGACCTTCCATGCTTTCTCCATAGTGGCTGTTTACATTCCTGGTTTACATTCCTAACAACAGTGTATAAGAGTTCACTTTTCTCTGCATCCCTACTAGCATTTGGTAATTTTTATGTTTTTTGTTTTTTTTTAATTTATTTTTTTTTTTAGAGACGGGGTCTTGCTGTGTTGTTGAGGCTAGAGTGCAGTGGCCCAATCATAGCTCACTGCAGCCTTGAACTCCTGGCCTCAAGCTATCCTCCTGCCTTAGCCTCCCAGGTAGCTAAGACTACCCACACCCCACACCCAGCTAATTATTTTATTTTTTGTAGAGTTTGGGTCTCCCTGTGTTGCCCCAGTTGGCCTCAAACTCCTGGCCTCAAGCAGTCTTCCTGCCTGGGCCTCCTAAAGTGCTGTGATTACAGGTGTGAGTACCACACCTGGCCAGATACATTCATATTTCTAATCTTCGTTAGATAAACAGCAGCATACAACACATACTTTTTTCCACCTTGCTGTTTCACTGAAAAAATATATCCTAAGGGTTTACTCTATAGTAACATATAGATATATATTCCTCATTACTTTGTATAACTGTGTACTCCTTCATTGTATGATTAGGTAATAATTTATTCAACAGTTCCCATATTGATGCATATTTTGGTTGTTTCTAATCTTTCATTCTTATAAACAGTCTGATTTATAAGACAAATAGCCATGTGCATGTTTTCTCTTGTTTCGCCAGTGTAGCTTTGGGATGAATTCCTTGAAGTATTTTTGCTGTAAAAGGTAAATGCACATGTAATGTTGCCATAAAGTGCTAACTTCTCCATAGGTGGTGTACCATTTTTTATTACTGTCAGACTGTAGAACTGATTCCTCCAGAGTCTCATCAACAGAGAATGTTGTCAATCTAGTGAGAAATGGTATTTCCATATAGTTTCAAATTTATATTTTTCTTATAGCAATGTTGAAAACATCTTACTGTTTTATACATTCATTCATATGGCATTTCTTTTCTGAGAGCACTTTAAATTGTTTGAGGTTTTTGTGGACCACACAGGTATTGTGTATTCTTGCTACAAACCCACATGAGGGTTGGAGGGCTAGTTTGTAGATACCAATTCTAAGAGGATTTTTTCCCCCCATGCTGGTGCCTCTGTCAAAAGAGGAGCTCATGTTCAAAAGGATCTAGCAGATACTTTGCAAAGGAAGCCTGTTTTTCTTCTGGCTTAATTAACTTCCAGGAGTCTCACTTTTACTCTGTTTTTTATCTTGGTACATTCCTTACTTTTTTGTCAGCCCAGGTATGTATTTTTAAATATTTTTAAAAAACATGTTATTTAGCAGGTTTAGTTGCTTTCTTCTAGAGATACATTCTGGTTATCCAATCTCCCAATTATTTTCCAATTATCTTGTTAATTTCCTTATTCTTTGAGATGAAGTCTAATCTGCTTTTAAGGTTGTTATTTAACCTTCCATTCATTTGTTTTTTTCTCTGAGCTAAAAATTATGATTTTCCTTTTTGCATTTATTCCCTTTCCTCTTCATTTTTAGGCTTTCTCCTATTTCTTCACATCCTTCTATTCTTAGCTTTTGTTTTTAATTATAGCTTTACAACATTTTTTGAGTTTTAAGAGTGGTGGCTTGTTTGTTCCTTTACTTATTGTCACATTGGTTATATTGAAGAAAGAGTAAAGAACATTATCAGTAAGGAGGATCAACTTCAGTGTGAGAAGTTTATGGTGCTAATATATATTTAATCTGATTGTGATCAGTGTTTTCTACTTTTTCAGGTTGGTGTTCTGGAGGATTCTAGCACTTCAGGAACATACTGTTCCAATTCAAGACCGTATTTGTCTGGGACATATACTTCTCTTAGACTACCACAGAAAGGAAAAAGAACCTGTATTCTTGTAGATAGTCATGAAATCACTTCTGGTTTAGAAGTAATTTCTTCCCTAAGAGCGATTCATGGATTACAAGTAGAGGTTTGTCCTCTTAATGGCTGTGATTACATTGTGAGTAACCGCATGGTGGTGGAAAGGAGGTCTCAATCTGAGATGTTAAATAGTGTCAGTAAGAACAAGCTCATCGAACAGATCCAGCACCTGCGGAGCATGTTTGAAAGAATATGTGTGATTGTGGAAAAGGACAGAGAAAAATCAGGTTTGTATTTTAAAATATCTTTGTTTATAAGACTGTACAGGAACTTGACTAGTTATTCTACTGGCAGAATGTGGGAAACTCTTAAAATATAAGTACCTGATTAATGAATGTCATTTCATATTTTCATAATGTCATGATTTTTTTCATTAGTCATTACATTTAAATGCAGCTTCTGAGAATTGAAGCGTAAGAAATTGAAAACAAGTGAACCAAACATAAGACTTTCAGGAACCCAGAAAGGATGAGGGCCTTGACTAAAACAGCAATGGAAAAGAGAAGTAGGATTCAGGAGATGTTTAAGAGCCAGGATTAGCAGGAGTTGGTGGGAGGAGTTGAGAATCACTCTGAGTTAACCAACCTCTTGGTTACTGGGCAATTAGGTGTTAGGTATTCAATTATGAATATAAGAGAAGCAGCAGATTTGAGGGGCCAAGGGAGCTCAGTTCTGAACATGTGGAGTTCTCAATGGGTCACTGAAGTGGGTGCATAGGATGCATTTGGAAATGCAGGATTGAAGCTTCAGTTAGGGAATTTCTGTGGTAATTATTCAATTGTGTGGGGAGCCCTCAAGAACAGTGAAAAGATCATGAGATGTGGAATCAGAAGATGCACTGATTTCTGCTTTCTCAGTAGCTTTGTGACATTGCATGGACAAATCACTCCCTCTGAGGCATTGATAATATACTTGTCCTACCCATCTTGTGATATTATGAGGATTAAGTGAAATCATGTAGGTGAAAGCCATTATGGAAGAATTGAAGAATTATACATAAAATAGAATAGTATAGTTTGGGTAAAACACTGTTTTGGAAATTGGGCAACTTTTTCATCTTTATGCTATCATTGGTGAATCACGTGGCCTTATATAGCTCACTTTAAATTTCAGTAACCCAATTTTTTTTCTTTTTAATTTGAAAAGCAAGGGATAAAGGAAACAGATTTGGAATAGAGAGGAAAGTAACATGCCAAAAGTTATGGAGAAGTATCTTGTGGGGAGGCATAATGGGGAGTGTCAATAAAAGGATGTAAGTAGAATATGGAAGAGAAAATGAACAGGAAAAGTAGGGGTGTAAATTAATTGGCAAGATGACATTAAAATGGGTATGAAGGGTATCTGTTGAGTTACTCATTGGAATAAATATGTAATTTTATATCAGTTAAACCAATACTTAATGAGCCCTTCATCAGTGCTAGAATGAAAAATTATAAAGATGAGTAATATTGTCTTGGCCTTCAGGAATGAATTATCTAAGAATATAAGCTTTCCCTTTCCTATTCACCTTTCCTATGTTGATTCCAGTTCAACGCATTCTTAGTTCTATTATATCTCTCAGATATTTGAGAATCACTTTAAAACTATAGCTCTAGGGTTTCTCATTAGCAGAATATGACACTAGTTTGCTCAATGGCATAGATCTTGGGATTTTAATAACATAAGGTATATTAATGATTCTACTTAATGCTAGTGGCTAATGTTTGCATTTTCCTAAATATGAAATATTTAGGAGACACATCAAGGATATTTAGGAGAACAAAGAGTTATGACAGCCTGCTGACTACCTTAATTGGTGCTGGAATCCGAATTCTTTTCAGTTCCTGCCAAGAAGAAACTGCAGATTTGCTAAAGGAATTGTCTTTAGTGGAACAAAGAAAGAATGTTGGTATTCATGTTCCAACAGTGGTGAATAGTAGTAAATGTGAGGCACTTCTGTTTTATTTAAGTATTCCAAATATAAGTTATGTAACCGCATTAAATATGTGTCACCAGTTTTCATCTGTGAAAAAGATGGCTAACAGGTATGTCTGTTTTAATAATAGTTTTAAATGATTACCTTTTAAAGATTCTTAAAAGCATTTAATAGAATTTTAATATTTAAAAAAAATTAAGAGGTATGTGCTTGTTAGATTATTGTATTCAGTAAAGATAGTTTTTGCCTTGCCAGTATGTATCAGTTACTGTATGAAGCTGAGGGACATTAATAAGGAAAAAAAAGAAAAAGAAAAAAGGTATAGGAGCATTGCCTTCAAGGAGCTTAGAGCCATATGAGGAGATAGACAATAAAAGCATTTACATTTGACCTTTCATTCTAACATTTCTGGGCTGTTCGGTTCTGGAACTAGAAGAATGTTCAAGCTGAGAATTTTACTAGTCTTGATCATTATATTGCCTGAAGATGGAGATTTTAGAACACAGGTTCATTTTAATTAAAGGCCCACATAAGATGTTGTATTAGCTCAGGCTTCTATAACAAAATACCATAAACTAGGTGCTTTATATACAACAGAAATTTATTTCTCACAGTTTTGGACGCTGTAAGTCTGAGATCAGGGTGCCAGCATGATTAGGTTCTGGCAATGGTCTTCTACTTTTTTTGCAGACTGCTGACTTCCCATTGTATCCTCACATGGCAGAAACAGAGCTAGCTAGCTTCCTGGCCTCTTATTGTAAGAGCGCTGAGGGGTCCATCCTTATGACCTAATTACCTCCCAAAGACCCCATCTCAAAATACATTAGGATTAGAGTTTCAACATAGGAATTTTGGGGGGACATAAACATTTGATTCATTGCATATGTTAAAATCATTGTCATTACAGATGATTTTAAATAAAGGAAACAAGTACATTTTTGTTTTGTTTAAACTAATGCTAAAATATCAACTAGATGTATAATGCTTAGGAAGAGATGATTTGTGTTTGGTATTAAGGCTATTGTGTTTGGTATTAAGATATTAAATTTTATAAAAGTCAGAAGTTCTAGTGTAATGATTTTATCTAATTTATTTTTCAGCTCACCTGAAGAAATCTCCATGTATGCACAAGTAACTCATCAAAAGGCTGAGGAGATCTATAGATATATTCACTATGTATTTGACATACAAATGTTACCAAATGATATTAACCAAAGTAGACTGAAGTCTGATGCATGATTAGACTACTCAAGATGCGGTCGTGAAAGAACTTTCACAATACTAAATGCACTTCAATAATCATTGCTGTGGTTTGTGATTATCAGTTTAAAATTTGTAAATAAGAGAATATTTCCTTATCACTTAAAGATATTAGTTTACATTGTGTCCATTTTTATTTATATAGATTATAGAAATTATTTAAAAAGAAAACCTGATGTTCTATAATTATTTTGACTAGATTATGACACCATTTTTTTATTGAATAAAACAAGGCTTATTAAAGGTATTCCTGAGAATAGTTTAAGAAAGTAAAAGCTGAGTTAGAGAAGTATTTTGGAATTTTTCCCAAGATTAAAGTATGTAGTGTTGTTATTAGCATAGTAAGGTTGATGTGTCTCTGACTGCTGTCAATGTCGTCATAAACAGTTTTCCTATAGATGAACTATAACATCTAGAATATTTTATTATTTATTTATTTTAGACAGAGTCTCGCTTTGTTGCCCAGGCTAGAGTGAGTGCCGTGGTGTCAGCCTAGCTCACAGCAACCTCAAACTCCTGGGCTTAAGGGATCCTACTGCCTCAGCCTCCCGAGTAGCTGGGACTACAGGCATGCGCCACCATGCCCAGCTAATTTTTTTTTTATATATATATATATTTTTAGTTGGCCAGAGAATTTCTTTCTATTTTTAGTAGAGACGGGGTCTCGCTCTTGCTCAGGCTGGTCTCGAACTCCTGACCTTGAACGATCCACCCGCCTCGGCCTCCCAGAGTGCTAGGATTACAGGCGTGAGCCACCGCGCCCAGCCTAGAATATTTTAGATGTACTTAATCCATACTGGGTAAGGTGTAGGTGGTGGGAGTGCTGTGAGGTAAGTGACCTGTAATTAGGAAAGTAGAAAATTTAACTGAGTGTGTTTATCGTACCAAAAGTGTTTCAGTCTAGTACAGTCAAATCCTATTAATATGAACTCCAAGTTACACTACCTTTTGTTGTTGTTGTTGTCAAAGTATATTCAAAGAAGAAGTATATTGGCCTGGACTTGGAAAATTTCTTTTTAGCATAAATTATTGAATGTAGACCCATTTTATCAACCTATTATATTGTCTGTGATGCTATTAAGATGGCTTCATGTGTACATGTATGAGGCTCTGTCTTCTAGTCAGTCTAATACTAAAGCAAAATTTAATTATGGGCACCCCCCCCCCCACTTAGCATCCTTTATTCTCTGGGTGCCTTATTTATTTATTTATTTTTTCTGTTACATTGTGGGTAGTTGAATTAACCTCACAGCAGAGTGCTTTCCTCACCTTAGACCTGGCGGGACTTCAGAACTTATCTAATTCAAATTGATTTTCTCTTTCTTTTCTTATTAGATGATAAAAGTCCCAGAAACAAGTGATTTATTCAAGGTTAGACTGGCAAATCTAGAACCACAACCCAGGAACTAGATATATTAATAGTTATCTTTACTGTATTGATAAAAGGGGACAAAAAAAAGTTAAGTTACTCTAATTGTGAACACAGCTCCTTTAAGGTAGTATAAACTTTAAACTCTTCTGAAAGCAGCTGACCTCATATATTTGCTGTTCAATAATTCTCTCAAAACCAGAGAGAGAAGCACTATAATTTATTGGCTGGTGTGTAGTTACCAGTTTATTACCACTCAGATCCAAATTCACCCTTCAGTATCCATTCTGCAAAAATAACTGGACTCTGAGCATTTCTCCTTTAGCAGTGAGTACAATGCTAAGCTTTGTCAGGAGGAAAGGGGCCTCTCTTCCTGGTTCCACTGTGCTGCTGCTTGATGCTTCATGTTCCTGCTACATGGTCTGTCAGTGGTGTGTGGATGGGGCCATCTGGTGGTACTCTGCCCCAGCTGCATGCCAGAAGCATGCAGTCCTTCAAACTCACATTGACGTGGGCTGGCCGATCTACTTGTAGCACCTCTCACATGCTCAGACTCCCTTTGTGTGTCCGCCCATCAGACAAAAATATAACATAAATTAATGTGGTGTGAAGGACATAACTTAGAGGATTTCATTTATGTTTGCTGTGTGGTGACCTCTCTCTATCCACATTTAAGCTTGCAATAGCCTACTCCCTTACTTTCATTGGTCGCCCTTAACTATTAATATTAACCCTATTGATTGTCAATCCATCTTTATTCTAGTCCTTGAGTCCTTAAAGTCTTTTCTACTTTTAAGTCTCCTCTGGAGGTTACTTACCTTAAACTTTATTATTAGCTTATCTTATGACCTGATAGTAAGAAATGGGACTAACCAAGTACCTGGCAGTGAGATACCTTAGAATAGAATAGACACCGGGAATATGGGCAGGAGGGGTCAGAATTATGGTTTGAGTCAACTCTATGCCATTTCCAAATTACCTTTTTGTTTTTTGTTAAGGGAATTAACCACCTTCTTAACTCCTAAAACACTACCCATTAACTTTAAGCAGTATATTGTCAACTTAAGCTCTACAACAGCACTTTTTAGGGCCACTCTAAAATAATGCTTTCTTTTGTTCCATCCTACATCTACCAAAGTTCTTTGTGGTAGAAATAATTATGGTAGTTTAAATATGAATGATCTTAGTCCAATTACACTATTCTATTTGTTTTTGTTTTTAATTTTATTTTTAATTATGGGTACATAATAGCTATATATATTTATATATAAATATATATATAGGGTACATGCGATGTTTGATACAGGCATACAATGTGTAACAATCAAATCTGGGTAATGGGTATCCATCACCTCAAGCATTTGTTATTTCTTTGTGTTAGGAACATTCTAATTCCAGTTTTAGTTATTTTTAAAGTATACTATAACTTACTGTTGATTATAGTTACTTTGTTGTGCTATCTAATATTACTCATTCTATCTAACTGTATTTCTGGACCCATTAACCATCCCCACCCATGTAATCTCCCACCTACTACCCTTCCCAGCCTTCGGTAACCAACATTCTACTCTCTATGATATCAATTATTTTAATATTTAGCTCCCACATATGAGTAAGAACATGTGAAATTTATCTTTCAGTGCTTGACTTTTCACTTAATGTTCTACAGTTCCATCCATGTTGTTGCAACTGAAAGGATTTCATTCCTTTTTATTGCTGAATAATATCCCGTTGTGTATATGTACTACATTTTCTTTATCCATTCATCCATTGATGGACACTTAGATTGATTCCAAATCTTGCCTCTTGTGAATAGTGCTGAAGTAAACATGGGATTCAGCTATCTTCCAATATACTGATTTGCTTTCTTTTATAAAGTAGTATAGCTGGGTCATATGGTAGTTCTACTTTTAGTTTTTTGAGGAACCTCCACAGAGGTTGCACTAATTTACATTCCCAAAAGTGTAAGAGGGTTTCCCTTTCACTACATCCTTACCAACATTCCTTATTGCCTGTTTTTTTGATGAAAGTCATTTTAATTGGGGTGAGATAATATCTCATTGTAGTTCTGATTTGCATTTCCCTGATGACTAATGATAGTAAGCATTTTTTCATATACCTGTCGGCCATTTGTATGTCTTCTTTGAGAAATGTCTATTCAGACTGCCCATTTTTTTAATCAGATTATTTCATTTTTTTCCTATTGAGTAGCTCCTTTATATATTCTAGAGCTCCTTATATTTTCTAGTTATTAATTCCTTGTCAGATGGGTAGATTGCAAATATTTTCTCCCATTCTATGGGTTGTCTCTTCACTTTGATTATTTCCTTTGCTATGCAGAAGTGCTTTAGCTTGATGTGATCCTATTTATCTAATTTTGCTTTGGGTGCCTGTGCTTTTGGGGTATTACTCAAGAAATCATTGCCCAGAATAATGTCCTGGAGCATCTCCCCAATGTTTTCTTTTAGTAATTTCATAGTTTCCGGTCTTAGATTTAAGTCTGTAATCCATTTTGATTTAATTTTTATATATGGCAAGAGATAAGGACCTAGTTTCATTCTTCTGCATATGGATATCCAGCACTCCCATCACCATTCACTGAAGAGACTATCCTTCCCCCATTGCATGTTCTTGACACCTTTGTCAAAAATAAGTGCACTATGGATGTGTATGTTTATTTCTGGATTCTCTATTTTGTTCCACTGGTCTATGTGTCTGTTTTTATGTGACTACCATTTCTATGAAGAATGTTATTGGTATTCTGATAGGGATTGCATTGAGTCTGTAGATTGCTTTGGGTAGTATGGACATCTTTACAATTTGATTCTTCAAAACCATAAGCATGGACTATCTTTCCTTTTTTGGTGTCGTCTTCAATTTTTTTCATTGATGTTTTATAGTTTTCATGGTAGAGATCTTTCACTTTTTTTGGTTAAGTTTATTTCTAAGTATTTTATTTTATTTGTAGCTATTGTAAATGAGATTACTTTCTTGGTTTCTTTTTCAAGTTGTTTGCTTGTTGGCAGATAGAAATGCCACCAATTGTTGTATGTTGATTTTGTATCCTGCAACTATATTGAGTTTATGAATTCTAATAGTTTTTGGATAGAGTCTTTAGGTTTCCCTAGATATAAAAATCATATCTTCTGCAAACAAGGATAATTTGACTTCTTTCTTTCCAATTTGGATATCTTTTTCCTTTTGTTTGATTGTTCTAGCTAGAACTTCTAGTACTATATTGAGTAACAGTGGTGAAAGTGGGCATTCTTGTCTTTCTTCCAGATCTTAGAGGAAATGTTTTCAGATTTTCCCCATTCAGTATATTAGCTGTGGGTCTGTCATATATGGCTTTTATCATGTCGAGGTATATTTCTTCTATGCCAATTTTTTGAGAATTTTTATGATGAAGGGATGTTGAATTTTATCTAATGCTTTTTCAGCATCAATTGAAATGATCATATGGTTTTTGTCAAAAGATTTGTGTATATTGAACCATCCTTGCATCCCTGGGATGAATCACACTTGATCTTGATAAATAATCTTTTTAATGTGTTGCTGAATTCCATTTACTAGTATTTTGTTGAGGAATTTTGCATCTATGTTCATCAGAGACATTTGCCTATAATTTTCTTTTTTTGTTGTGTCTTTGTCTGGTTTTGGTATCAGGGTGATACAGACCTTATAGAATGAGTTCAGGAGTATTCCCTCCTCCTCAATTGTTTTAGAATAGTTTAAGATTGGTGTTAGTTCTTCTTTGAATGTTTGGTAGCATTCAGTAGTGAAACCATTGGGTCCAAGGTTTTTCCTTAATGGCAGATTTTATTACTGCTTCTATATCATTACTTGATATTGGTTTATTCCGGTTTTGGATTTCTTCCCCTTTCAATCTTGGTAGGTTGTATGTGTGTCTAGGAATTTAATCATTTCCTCCAATTTATTGGCATATAATTGCTCATAGTAGTCTCTAATGATCCTTTCTACTTATGCAGTATCAGTTGTAATGTCTCCTTTTTCATCTCTGATTTTATTTGGGTCTTCTCTCCTTGTCTTAGTCTGGCTAAAGGTGTGTCAATTTTGTTTATCTTTTCAAAAACCAACTTTTTGTTTTGTTAATCTTTTGTATTTTTTGGTTTCATTTATTTCTGCTCTGGATCTTTAGTATTTCTTTTCTTCTAATTTTGGCTTTGGTTTGTTCTTGTTTTTCTAGTTTTTTGCGATGCATAATTAGGTTGTTTATTTGCAGCTTTTCTAGTTTTTTGGTGTAGGCACTTATTGTTATAAACTCTCTTCTTAGCACTACTTTTGCTGTATCCCATAGGTTTTTTATGTTCTATATTCATTTGTTTTGGGAAATTTTTAAATTTCCTTCCTAATCTCTTCATTGATCTACTAGTCGTTCAGGAGCTTATTGCTTTATTTCCATGTGTTTGTATAGTTTCCAATGTTCCTCTTGTTATTGATTTCTAGTTTTATTCCATTGTAGTTAGAAAAAATACTTGATATGATTTCAATTTTTAAAGACTTGTTTTGTGACTTAACATATGGTTTGTCCTTGAGAATAATCCATGAGCTGAGATAGAACATGTTTTATCCAGGTATTGGATGAAACCTTCTTTAAATATGTATTAGGTCCATTTAGTCTATAGTGTAGATTAAGTCCAATGTTTATTTGTTCATTTTCTGTCTGGATGATCTGTCCAATGCTGAAAAGGTCTCCAACTATTATTACTGTATTGGCATCTAGCTCTCTCTTTAGGTCTGACAACATTTGCTTTGTATGTCTGGGTGCTACAGTGTTGGGTGCACAAATATTTAGAATTGTTTTATCCTCCTTCTGAATTTTCCCCTTTATCATCATATAATGACCTTGTCTCTTTTTACAGTTTTTGTCTTGAAATTTGTTTTATGTGATAAAAATATAGCTGCTCCTCCTCTTTTTGGTTTCCATTTGCATGGAATATGTTTTTCCATTCCTTTATTTTCAGTCTATGTGTCTTTGTAGGTGAAGTGTGTCTTTTGCAGAAAACACATAGTTGGCTCTTGTTTTTTATCCATTCAGCCACTCTGGTTTTTAATTGGAGTTTAATCCATTCACATTCAATGTTGTTATTTATAGATAGGTTAAGGACTTATTACTGCCAAGTTATTATTTCATTTTTGGTTGTTTTGTGATCCTTTCTTCCTTCCTTCCTTCCCTTCCCTTTTCCTTCCTTCCTCTTCTTTCGTTTCCCCTCCCCTTTCCTTCCTTTCCCTCCCCTCCGCTCCCCTCACTTCCATCCTTGTTTTTGATAGGGTTGTCTATTAGGCATCCTACTCAAGATATAAGTGGTTTATACACTACAATTATAGCAAGAGAACATTCTGTATTTTTATAGTTACTGTTACCAGTGAGTTTTATACTTTCAGATGATTTTTTATTGTTCCTTAACGTCCTTTTCTTTCATATTGAAGAACTCCTTTTAGTTTTGGCTGGGCATGGTGGCACATGCCTGTTGTTGTAGCATTTCTTGTAGGAGAGGTCTTGTGTTGATCAAATTCCTCAGCTTTTGTTTGTGTGGGAAAGTCTTTATTTCTCCTTCATGTTTGAAGCATATTTTTGCAGGATATAATATTCTAGGATTAAGGTTTTTTTCCTCCAGCACTTTGTATATGTCATGCTATTCTCTCCTAGCTTGTATGGTTTCCACTGAGAAGTCTGCTGCCAGACATATTGAAGCTCCTTTGTTATTTTTGTCTCGTCTTCCTTAGGACATTTTCATTAGCTGTGACCTTTGGGAGCTTGATTATTAAATGCTTTGAGGTAGTTTTGTTTGTGTAAATCTGCTTGGTGTTCTATGACCTTGTACCTGAATACTGATATCTTTCCCGAGTTTTGGAAAGTTCTTTGTTATTATTTCTTCAAATAGACTTTCTACCTCAATCTCTCTCTCTCTCCCTCCTCTTTTAAGCCCAGTTAACTCTTAGAACTGCCCTTTTGAGGCTATTTTCTAGATTTTGTAGACGTGCTTCTTCCTTTTTTTCTCTTCTATGTCAGCAGTCAGACAGGCTATCTGATTGTCTTCAAATAGCCTGTCTTCAAAATAAGACCGGGAATCAGGAACACTTCAGGAGTCTCCTTGGCACTTAATCTTAACTGTGGCTGAGCTGGTACCCAAGTTGCAAGACAAAGTTCTTTATATTCTTCCGTTTCCTTTCCCTAAGTAGAAGAAG
The DNA here is from genome assembly GCF_020740605.2 of Lemur catta. Lineage (NCBI taxonomy): Eukaryota > Metazoa > Chordata > Mammalia > Primates > Lemuridae > Lemur > Lemur catta. Next base: position 48,579,500 of record NC_059128.1, on the reverse strand, counting down.
ACTACCCCTGAGCTGCACTGCCTGGAGTTGGGGTGGAGTGGCACAGGAAATTGCTTGGCCCCTGGAGGGATGATTGTTGGATGGTTCTATTTGGCCATCTTGCTCTGCCCACCTATTCGTTTTTTTTTTTTTTGGAGACAGAGTCTCTCGCTCCATCACTGGGGCTGGAGTGCCATGGCGTCAGCCTAGCTCATAGCAACCTCAAACTCCTGGGCTCAAGTGATCCTCCTGTCTCAGCCTCCTGAGTAGCTGGGACTATAGGTGCCTACCACCACACCCAGCTAATTTTTTCTACTTTTAGTAGAGATGGGGTCTTGCTCTTGCTCAGGCTGGTCTCGAACTCCTGAGCTCAAGCTATCCTCCCACCTTGGCCTCACAGAGTGCTAGGATTACAGGCATGAGCCACCATGCCCAGCTGGTTATTACCGACTAAATTCTTTATTTTTTTGTTTTGTTTTAAAGAAACAGGGTTTCACTATGTTGCCCAGGCTGTAGTGCAGTGGCTATTCACAGGTGCAATTATAGGGCACTACAGACTTGAACTCCTGGGCTCAAGCTATCTTCCTGCTCAGCCTCTTGATTAGCTGGGACTGCAGGCACATGACACCACACCTGGCTGACCAAATTCTTAAGAAAGAAGAAAATGTTATTTTTTACTAAAAGTTCAGGTATTTCTTGAGGAAACTAAAACAGAACCAGTAACAAAATGCTTATTTCTTTTTCTTTCTATGACCTAGTAATTAAAAATAACAAAAACAAGAAACAATATAAAAGCAGTCTAACTTTATTTGGACAATCTAACTGGAGATAAACGGTAATTGAATGTGTAGCCAGAGGGAAGATCAAATTATAAAACATAATAAGCTAAAAGCAGTTTATTTCTAAAGGAGCTGTCAAGAAAGGAAAGGGATGTTTACTATGACATAACATAAACTTGACTCCTTTCTTATAAACTTGACTCCTTTCTAATCGTGGATGTATTAACTGAATGTTTGTCTAATCCAGTCAAAATATTGAGACCCAATTTAAGCTATGTCTGCATATGTAAATAAGGCTTAAGAATGCAACAAAACTTTTATCTAATTCTACCTGATAAAATAATGAAAAAGCAATACGTTTACATAGATTTCATAGATATATGTCAATCATAAATTTTAAGAAAAACAATCAGGAGAGAGGCATGTCACATAGTGCTACGAATGTGTAATTTAAACATTAGATCAACTCTGGCTTGTATATCAAGTGGTGGTAAATGCTAACTTAGAAGTTTTCACGAATTCAGTAGCCACCAATACAACTTCTTTCATCCCCTCTCCCATCTCACCTCACTTATAGTAGAGCAACATTTTCTTGAAAGCTTTTTAAAAATCTGTTTGAGACATGACTTTTTAAAACTTATTTGTATATTTTAATATTATAAAACAGAAATTTACACATAAGTGAAACAATTTTCCTTACATTTTTAGTTAGGTACAACAATGAGAATATTCTATAGAAGGATTTTTTACCTTGAATATAAACACATGAAACGTTTGGGAAAAAGTAATTTTCATATGAAGCTACTTTACAAAGGAAATACATTGTCTGCTTTATAATTTCCAGGCTTTATGGTAAAAATCCTAGAAGTTATATTTTCTCATTTTCACTATGCAGAATCAGAGTTTGAAAAATAATAATCTTTCTCTTCTTCATCTAAAGATTCCATAGCATTAGTGAAAAGTTTTCCAATACTAGAGTTTTCTCCTAAATCTGTAAAGAGAGAGAAGTTTAATAGAAAGGATTAATACATTTCTAAATGTAATTTCAATGAAACTGAAAACAATTACAAGGAACTAAATGGTAGATCTGTCTACTTGAGAGCAATTAATTTTAATGTCATCTAAATTACCACATAATAGAACTGAGCTACAAAAGAAGATATAAATGTATTACCTTTGTTAAATGGACTTTTTCTTCTTGATGTTGCAGTTGTGAATTCAGTTTCAACCTATAAAAGAGTTCATATTAATAGCTAAATGGTGGTACCTCCTGTGAAGCTTACCTCAAACCTAGACAAAATTAAGCATACGTTATGCCAGAGTACTTTGAACATATGCCCATAATGATATGTAATCACATTACAATTATCTGTGAGATGGCTAATTCTCTTTTGAGTTTACCCAGGGCAAAAACCATGACTTACTCAGTGTTTTGCACTGCTGGCAAACATTACTATAAGAAAATATTATAAACTAATGCTACGTGGTTAAAGTATAGTCTATGGGCCACTGAAAGTTGCCAAAATGTACCATTTATTTCATTCAAATAATTACTATATTGAGCTAGTAAACTTAACTCAAAATATAAACAGTTTATCATTATTATTATAATCATAACTGACTGTAGGTAAAAATATGTAGTTGGAAAACATTATACTGGCAAAACTTTAATTTTCTTCAATTTCTTGACTAAAATGGTAATGTATACGACAAGTTTGAAGTACATGCTCACATACATCAGTGCTTATCAAACAATAGGCCATGACTGGCAATCTTTCAAAAACCAGAAGGAATAGAATAGAAAACATGATAGTGTATACCCCCATACTAAGGGTAAGTATTGTTGTAAGAAACTTGAGATACAAACTTATGCCCATAGATTATAGTTTTTTCATACCAGATGAGGCAAAACACTGCATTATATTATTTGGCTCTCAAAATTATTCAGTAACATAAACCAATATAATCGTGATCACCACTGTCATACTATACATAATTAAAATGAGATTAGAAAACTCAAGTAACTTGCTCAGTGTCATAAAGCTGGTATGTGGAGTCAGACCTTGAAATTAGAACGATCCTAACACATTGGCTACAAAATATGCTATGAAAAAAATGGGGCTAAACTACAATATTATAGTTTGGTAGATTGCTGAAATTATAACCTATAAAGAAAAACAAAATATCAGAAGTAGTTAAAAGTTCTTAATAGGAAGGGCCCTTGTAGATATATCCATATCAGTCTCTTCTCATTTTGCAGAGAAAACAAACTGAGTGGATTAGAGTCTTGTTACTCAGTATGGTCCATGGATCAGTAGCACAGACATCACCTGGAACTTGTTAGAAATGAAGAATCTCAAATCTACCGCATCAGAACTGGAGTTTAACAAGATCCCCAGATGACATCTATGCACATTAAAGTTTCAGAAACACTCGATTAGGGCACTTTTCAAGGCAACCCAGCTTCTTATTGGCAAAACAGGAAGTAGAGCCAAGTCTTTGGATTCCCATTCCAAGGCTTTCTTATTATGTTAAGATAATTCTAGGTCCTTTCCAACAAACCAAAATTTCATTCTCATTAAAGAATGTGGGACTGGAAAAAAGGAATCTTAAACATTGAGAAGTAATCTGCCTCCTTCAATTATAGACTACAGATTTCTTTTGAATTTAGTCCCCAGACTGACTTTAAACCAAGGTCCCAGTGAGGTAGCTACCATTTCCTGTGATCAAGTAAAGCCCATAAAGATTAGACATAATTATGTAATCACAGTATTTAATTTAGAGGTCTGAGAGGAATTATACTTTGGCCAGTTTGCAGTATATATATATATTTCAAAATGAGTAAGGAAGAGATGGCCATAACCTCATCTGAAGCAGTCACCATCAGGGGGACAAGGTGGTCCCCTACCTCCATAAACTATCATTTTCTAAGATTAGCTATTTACTTTGAGGAAATTTGAGGTGATGTAACTTTTCCAGAATACTAGTACTTATATTTGGTTATCAGTTATTCAAATTAAAATTAGAAATTAGAAATTTAAAAAGTAATTCAAGGGAATAAAGGATTCTCCTAATCTTCTCAAAGATCACTCTATTAAGGCATCTTTTAAGTTAAAATTTTTTCTGTCATTGGATTTTAATGTTGGCATCTAAAAAAAAAATGAAAAGTAACCGAATCTGAAGAACATCTGAAAGCATTATAAAGCTGCATGGGATTTGATGATTTTCTGTTCTGTGAAAATCATGACTCAATTAGCCTGAATTACTCCCCAATCACTGAACAAACACTATGCTTTTTTGTCTTGCCTGAAATGTCCTCCCCTGACCTGTATATCTATTTGCCTACTCTACCTCACTTCCCAAATGAAAATATTTACCTATTCTCACCTTGGTTAAAGGCTTTAGTCTATGAGCTGCCACCTATAATCCTACAGTACTTAATGTACTTACCTCATTCATGGCCTCATTTTACAGTTTACTTGTATTGAGTTAAAAGTACGTTGAGGGCAGGGAGTGTTATATAACTGATAACTACCACAATTTATCATATATTACGGTTTCATAGATAAGTGTTGGATAAATAAATAAAAATAGTTACCTTTTTTTTCCTGATGTTGCCCCAGACAATGCCACCTTTGCTTTTATGATTTTTTTGCATACAAAAAACATATTTATCACAGTCATTCCTGTTTGAATATAAATAATTTCAAGTCAACATTAACTGTCATACTTTCATTCACAGGTTGAACAGTAATTGACAAAATTAAAATCTATTTCAATCTCTATAAAGTACATTTTTTCTATATTAAATAAGACAATGGTGTGTCTATAGAGATGGACAAAATGGTTCATTTTAACATAAGCAATAAATAAGAATATTCCAGGAAATTATGCTTTGCTCATTGTTCATTGTCCCATCTATGCTCTTTCTAATATCTTGCTGCCTCTCTTTTCCAAAACTCTGAGACTTCTTGTCCTTGGACTCCCTTCTGTTATGCCATTTATCCTTTTCTCCTGTTCCCTCCCTCTCCAGAATCTCACAGTTGATTCACTTTCAGGATATGCCTCATTGGCTGGTCTGAAGGTAGTGAGTTATCTCACTTGATTGTTCAGTCAGTTACAGACTGAACTCCTTGTTCTACTACTTTCTTCCCTTCTCACTACTGCACTTGACTAGTCTAAAAAAAAAAAAAGCCCGGTGATTGAAAACCCTCAACTTTTCCAGCTGTGCTTGGGTTGTCAATCCAGCTCAGCAAGGCTTTTACTTCTATAAAATTATAACTTTCTTGTATTCTCCATACCAACCATGAAAGTTTTTTTTTTTCATTTCTCTTACCTTATCTCTCTCCCCACTCCATTCATAGCAGATAGGTTTGACTCATAATTTACAGATGAAAAGCCAAATAGGATGGTTATTTTCAATTCCCCATCTCTACAATTCCTAGTCCTACTAATGACAGTAAATATCAGCTGAACACCAATTCCCATCCTCTCCCGTGGCTCCAAGATCTCATTATCCTGGATTATCCTCTTTCCTTTATGAGTATTTGGGAGCAACCTTAAAGGCATGGCACCAAGAAATATGTACATGTATGACTGTATTAAGATATTTATCTGAATCACAAACACTGCTATATATCAAGTGAATAAGCCTAGCAGGTTGTTAGCAAATAAATTGCTTAACAAATGAGGAGGCCTAGGCAGTTGTTCAAGACCAGTACCCCATAAGTCTGTTGTCAAAGAGATCTCTTTTTGCAGCTAAGAGAAGTTTTTCACATCTGAAGTGATAAAACTGTTTCATTATTTAAAATTGTTATAAAAGTAAGCCAATTACTAGAGCTCGTGAAGTCAAGAGATAGTGAAGAGGCCAAGGAAAAACCACTTTTTTAAAGTAAGAAAACAGTTTTAGGAAAGATAACATTCATGACATAAGTAAGTCTATTATCTGCTCTATAAGAAAAAAAACAACATATTTCCTTAATTTTAAAAGTGATATAAACTGACAGAAAATACCTGCCCCCCCCCAAAAAAAACCAAAACAAAACAAAAACCCACAACCCACACCAGTGGTATTCTACAGCCTAGAGCTAGTGGCTGATGTGTAGGTCAAAAAAATGTCCTTTTGAGATAGGGAACCAGATGGCCCTGCTTGATAAGGAGTCATGAGACCTGAACCAAGATCTCTGATAAAATAGGTGGAGAAGCCAGCTAAAACCAGTTAAAACCAAGATGGTGATGGAAAACAACTTCAGGTTACCCTATTCATTATATGCTAGTTATAATATATTAGCATACTAAAAGAAACTCCCACCAGTGCCATGACATTTACAAATGCCATGGCAATTCCTGGAAGTTACCATATATAGTTTAAAAGGAGGAACCCTGGGGTGGGGGAGAACTCCCCATCTCTTTTCCAGAAATCTTACGAATAATCCTTCCTCTGCTTAACATAAAATTAAATAGGAGACCCTGAAAACTCACAAAGGGCTACTCTTTGTTTTTGTTGCTCTGAGAGCCCGGTTCTGCCTATGGAGCAGCCTTCCTTCCATTTGCTACTTCAATAAGCTTGCTTTTGTTTTACTCTGTTGGCTCGCTCTTGAATTCTTTCCTGTGTGAAGCCAAGAACCAACATGGCCTTTAGGCTGGACCTCTGTTTTGGGGTCTATTTTCCTGCATCACTTTCTCTTATGAATACATATTATGTAAAATTAGGCACATACTGTATGTATAACAGTTTGATTTCCTAGCTTTTAAAACTACTATCCAGTGGCCAGGCATGGTGGCTCACGCCTGTAATCCTAGCACTCTGGGAGGCTGAGGCAGGAGGATTGCTTGAGCTCAGGAGTTCGAGACCAGCCTGAGCAAGAGCAAGACCCCGTCTCTACTAAAAATAGAAAGAAATGATCTGGACAGCTAAAAATATATAGAAAAAATTAGCCGGGCATGGTGGCACATGCCTGTAGTCCCAGCTACTCGGGAGGCTGAGGCAGAAGGATTGCTTGAGCCCAGGGGTTTGAGGTTGCTGTGAGCTAGGCTGATGCCACAGCACTCTAGCCTGGGCAACAGAGTGAGACTCTGTCTCAAAAACAAAACAAAACAAAAAACCAAAACTATCCACTGAACATTATTCTATGTCATTAAAAATTAAAGATACAATTTTTAATTAAACATACTGTATTACACGGATAAGTCAATTTCATAACTCCTTATTTTGGACTTTCAGCTCATTTTCAAATCTTGTATATTATGTTTTGTGAGGAACATCTTTGTCCAGATAAATATAAATATATATTTGCCCAAATCTTGTATTTCCTAAAAATTGACTAATAAAAGTCAAGGGCCAAACATGAATATTTTAAGGCTTTTGATGATTTGGCCAAAGTGCTTACCAAAAACTATTGTCTAAAATTATACTCTCAATATGCTTTCACCAGTACTAAATACTAAAACAAAATAAATAACTTGTGGATTCTAGGGAAAAAAATTTCACCAAGCTTCCTGAGAGTACTGAATACTTTTTTCTCAGTTACTATCATCTGGCTTTGGCTTCTCACACTGTGGAAATTGTTCTTACTAAGATTAGCATTGACCTCTTAATTGCCAAATGGAATAGCCTATTTTTAGGCCTCATTCTTATTACTTTCCATCTTTTCTCTGTGACATCTGACTATTGGTCACCCTTCCTTTTTTCTTAATTTCATTTATTTATATATTTCAAATACTTCCTATATTCAATGGTTCAAAATTCAAAAGCCCCCATCATTCATCCCCAACTACCTTAGTTCCTCTCCCTAGAGATCACCGATTTTTCAGTTTCTTATGTACCCTTCAGAGATATGTAATCTAATAAAAGCAAGTATGTATATATACATATATATACAAGTATATACATATATACACACAAATACATAGCCTCTACACAAATACTATAGCACATTATTCACTATATCTAGCTCTTTTCACTTAATATGTCTTGGGCATTGTATCATAACAGTTATAAAAAATCCCATCATTAATTTCTACAACTACATAATATACGAGGACTCATTTAATTAGTCCCTATTGAAAGACATTTGGATTTTGCCATTATAAACAATGCTATAATGAATAAGCTGTACATTTACCATTCTAGAAGTAGGATTCCTAGGTCAAAGGGCATGTGCATTTGCAATTTTGATAGCTACTGACAAATTGTTGCTGCAGATATTGTAATAATTTACCTTCTCACTAGCAATGCATGAAAATGGCTTTCCTTTTCTTGTTAATTTGCAGGAGTGCTATATATGTTAGGCAAATTAACCTTTTGCCTGTGATGAGTTGCATGTGTTCTTTTCTCAGGTTACTTGTGAGTATTTATGGTAGTTGGTATCAGGTAAAACTTAAAAAAAATTTTTATATGGTTGACTTTATTAATCTTTTCATTAGTAGCTTCTGGTTTTTACACTGGAGTTAGAAAGACCACTAATCTGAGATCATAAAATAATTCTTCAAGGTTTCTGTAGGTATTTTTTGATAGTTTAACTTTTTACATGTAAAACTTTGATCTACTTGGAATTCTTCCTCCTGTAAAGTGTGAGTTATATCTGAATACTATTACTGAATAACATCCCTAACTTGCTGAAATTGTCCATCCTTAACTTCTAGGAACTATTCATTCTTAACTTTTTTTTAAAACATTGACTTTTCCCATTGCTGGCATCTATGTTCCTCATGAAATGTTTAAATGTTACTCAATATGCTGATACAGAGAATTAATGCGTCACCTACATGAATATTTACCTGTTTATAGAGGCTAGCATGCCAGGACTGACATGCTGACACTGAGGAGTTTTTGCCAATGGAAAGATAACTGATGATGGAGTTGTTGGATTTTTGTCCATATTTGGTAGAATATCATCATCATCTTCACTGTCCTGGAAGCTTGGCAACTAGAAAACAAATATTTATTATCAGCAGGCACCCCCCAAAATGGATGTTCTCATTATCACAAAATGTTTTTTGGTGGGGTGATAAGTTGTTTTCCTATTTATAATTTTCCAAGTTAGATAATTAAAAACAGTACTAGTAGAGGACAAAGTCTTAGCCTCTAAAACTTAGTTTCTCTTGGGTAAAATGGAGACAAAACACCTATTTATAACGGTTGTGTTGACCAGAGGTCAGCAAATGTTTTCTGTAAAAAGTTATATAGTAAATATTTTAGGCTTTGTGGTCCATAAAATCTCTGTCCCAACTACTCAACTCTGCCATTGTTGCATGAAAGCAACCATTAATAATATGCGAACATATGGGCATGGCTGTGTTTCAATAAAATTGTTTACAAAAACAGGTGGTAGGCTAGATTTGGTCCACACGGCCATAGTTTGCTCACCTTTAGTATGGACAGAACAAAATAAAACTATAATTCATTTATAATTATGCTTGGCTCTTAGTAGGAACTCAAGCAGTATTAAACTTTTATGCATATATATTTCCAACAAACAATTCAATCCTTAAGATTTTACTTACCTTTACATTACAACCTTAGAGAAAGTATACTTATGTCATGGAAAATGAGCAAATTCACTGCTGTCATTTCTATTTTACCTCTATTTTCAATGTTGCTACTATTTCACTTAGGCCAAAACATACATATACAGATTCAACTTGATGTGACAGTGGGATAACATAAAGGTAACAGCCCCTAGCGGACTATGGTGTTGTGAAGAGAATATAGTAAAGGCATCAAATGACTCTCTTAAAATACTTCCCTCTATCACATGTGTAAGCAAAAAGGGGGCCTAGATAATCATATTACTAAACTCTAAAGCACTGTGTATCTTTTAAATTGAAGACAATATCAAGAAATTGGTAGATGAAAACATTACCCTTAAATCTAGCTCACTAACACAACTCTTTCAATTTTTACACTTAACAGTCCAGTTGTTTATATCCATACATTTCTGTATTACTTTAATCTTAACATTCTTAACACTTGTATTTAGATTTTAGAAATAGTCTTGCATGTAATATTTGTATTATATTTCACTGTGTTTATGAAAAACATCTTTATTGAATATACAGATTGTTTTTAGTTTTTTGCTGTAAAGATAAACCTGCAATGACTACCTTTGTGAAGATTTTGGGCTTTTGAATTTCGTAGGATAAACTCTCTAGAATTAATCTTTATGGCTTTTATAATATATTGCCATAATGATTTCTAAAAAGTATGATTCAACTGATGCATCCATTGATGTATGACTGTATTAATATCACCATTGCTTTTGTTTGCAGTGGATATTTTAACTTTTTTTTTAAACAAAAGGATTCAGTTAGTTATCTATTTATTGAGACAGGGTCTCACTCTGTCACTCGAGCTAGAGTGCAGTGGCATCAGCACAGCTCACTCCAACCTCAAACTCTTGGGCTCAAGCGATCATCCTGCCTCAGCCTCCTGATTAGCTGGGACTACAGGCGCATGCCACCACACCTGTAATTTTTCTATTTCTTGTAGAGATGGGGTCTCGCTTGTTCTCAGGCTGGTCTCAAACTCCTGGCCTCAAGCATCCTCCTGCTTTGGCCTCCCAAAGTGCTAAGATTACAGGTGTGAGCCACTGTAACTGGCCACATTCTGTAATCTAGCAGGTATACATATAATTTACTTTTTTCTCTGATTACTAGCTAAAATGACCACTTCCCCAAGTGTTTGTTCAGCCTTTTGAATTCTTGTTCACTTTTTCCCTGTGATCTTGATACTTTTTATTATTCTTAAGTTTACTATTTGGTTCTATAAACATTATCTTTGAACCCCACTGAAAGGCAGACTGGAAACTGGTGAGAATAGCATGTACCAACAGATTGCTTCCTACAATACCTTGATGATGTCTGTGGAGACCATTGATCCTTGGCCTAAATATGAGTGATGAACATTAACCACACATAAAAATGAAAGACAAAAACATCAATATAGATAAAAAACAAATAGAAACCAAAAAAAAAAAAATTAAAAACAAAACATTAAAAAAAAATTCAGCATTGACAAAACAATAATTTCATGCATTTAAGACTCTTACCAGTACTCTTTGACTCTGCAAAGGTGTTGTACTGAAAAAATCATCATGGTCATCTTTTGGCAACTGTTCCAGAAAATCTCTCATTTGTTGCTTCCTTTTAAGAGTTCCAACTTTGGCAGTTATCTTAATAGTTTCCTTCTTACCAGTATTATCTCTCTTCCCTTAAGAGTCAGCAAAACATTTTAATAAGGATTTGGTCATTTATAGTAAGTGCCCTATAAAGTTAACCGCCTTGGGCAAACTCTAAATTGTATACTCATATTAAGTAAACCCAGCCTCCGTTATTTTACAAGTCTTCTATAACCTATAACAAATGGTTCTTTCTATACTGGGACCTGTGCAATATGATTAGCCTACATGATGCTCATGAAGAAACTACGTAAGATTAGGCAGGATGAGATTTTGAAGCTCTTTATGCTGTGAGAAAGGCTACCTCCCATCCCTGCCCTTGCTGATGCCTCATTTATTGATTTTGCCAAAATATAATAAACCTTGCTAAATTATATTAACAGTAGGGATGCTGGGTATTCCCTAAAGCTTACTGTAGGGTTTCTCTGGCACAAAACACCTTTTACTACCAACTATAGACAGTCATGAGACGATGAAAATTAAATTTATTCTGAGTTTTCTCATGAATTACTAGGGGATCCTACCTGTATGGCCTCAAATTAAATTAGATCCTTAGAATAATAATTCAGATATTGAAACCTCTGCATCCAACTGCAGATTTCCTAGAACAAACTCAAAGCAAAACACTGCTAAGCTACTATTGATAGAAGTAGCTACCTAGGTAAGACTTAAAAAGTTAAACAGATGATCTTTGAAGTTCTTTCTAGCTTTAACATTGTAAGAAAATGCCTATATACTACTCATGGATAAATATAAAATCTACCTAGTAAGTAATTAGTACTCTACACTAAGCACTAGGAAAAAACTATTTACTACAAAGGTTACCATTTTGGCCTTTGGAATTGGCTGGCTTTTTCTTAGTGACATGTTTCTGGGATCCCTTTCCTCGGGGATTTTCCATGTATTTCTTCTGGCATTCTTCAGCAGACCGAGAACCTACAGCCATAGCCACATCTGACCAGAAACCAGGCTTGTGCTTTGGAAGAGATGCAAAAGCACTATGGAAGACCAAAAAACAGTTAAAGAACAAGAAATTCAAATCAATAAAAACCTGAAAGCATACCACTGAATCAATGAAATTTACCTTGTTGAAGGAATTTTATGAAAATCATTCTAGATAACTATTTGGAAAGACAACAGTATTCCCTCCACTCAATAACTTACTCTAGATGAAGATGTAACTTCACATATCTAATAGATGCCTTCTATTTTGTTGTATTATATAAAACCTGAAAAATCATACCCAGTCTTTTGACATTTTTTTCTAAGTCCAACTAATCAATGATTTGGTCTTCTGGGGGACTCTAACATGACAAATTTTTCTACATTGTTACTGGTGCTAATTATATTAGAAGATAAGCTCTGAGTTCTAATATCTCCCAGGTTATAAATTCTATATATTAAAAAGTACTATGCTTGCTTTCATTCTACTATAATTTATAGAACTCAGTATTTTAGATAAAATGCTCTCCATTGAGAAATGAAAACTGAAATAGAAAATATTATCAATATAAAAGTTTACTTGTAAATGACTCTTTAGAGCATAGTATACACATTACCACCTGCCCCATAAAGATTTTTTATTGATATATTATGGCTAAGCTGACAATTCAGCCAGAAAACATCGATTTAACTCACCAATTAGCCTAAAAATGGTACTAACAGTCTTATTTCAACTATATCAAGTCTTTATTTTTAATACTGTTTGACAAAATATATTTTTATTTCAATTTGGATTCCAACTAGTGGTTTGCTGGTAAAGTTTTAATCAGCTCTGTGGGGCTAAAAGGCCCTGATTTGTAATGTTTTTCAATTTCAGTATGGTAAATACTCCCATTGCAGTTGATTTCAAGCTACCAAGGTGACCTCACTGAATGTATAATTGATAAGAAATGTGCAAAAGTACAGGATTATATAGTATTTCCACTCTATAGATACAATAGAGGTAAAGAACTTTAAGGGCACAGATAATAAAATGTAGTAAAATAATTAGTGTTGAGTTTTGAGTATTACCTTTGTTTTTAATTTATTTAATTGTAAGTTTATAAAATGTAATGATTTTAACAATTTGTAAAATTCCCTAAAATTTAAAAATCAGCTCTTGAGATGAACAGCTACCAGATGACTATCGCTTGTCACTCCTTGTGGAAAAGAACAAATACTTATGGGCAAACATTTGTTAATGAATGCTTTCTTTTGCATAGTTAATCACTGGACAGGTGTTCTAAAGCAGGGAACTAGAAGGATTTGAGGGCCCAAGCTTCCCTATTTGTGTGTGTAGCTAATTTGCAAGTCTATGACTGTTTAAAAGGTCTATTTTTCATAATAAAAATACCGCATAAAACAGCAACTCAAAGTAGAAAAAAAATAATAATGCATTTAATAAGAAATTAGTAATTAATGCATCTTCTCTACATTATCCCAGATAATTTAAAAAGGCAAATTTAAATATGTCACCCCAGTCTTACTTAAATCTTGTTTCATTATTCTTCACATAAAAACCAAAATCCTTATATGATCTACATTTTTCCTTCCCTGACTCTATAGTCTCATCTTGTACTGCTCTCCCCTGAACTTTTGGTATTCCAGTCATCCTGGCCTTCTTTTAGTATTGCTAAATATGCTCTTCCTTTCTACTTTTATGTGTGTTGTTCTATCTAAAATCCACTTATTCTGAATCTTTGGCTTAAATAGTTCTCACTTATCTTTCAGATCTTAGTTCAAGTACCTGCATAAGGTAGGTCAGAATGCCCTGATATATATTCTTACAAACTGCTTATAGTGATTATTTGCCAAATATCTGTCTATCCTATTAGGCTATCAGCATGATGAGGGGTACAAGGCAGTGGGCTGTAACTCAGAATCACTTAAGGACCTTACAACAAAAATGCAAGCAAATGAGTAAGTAAAATTAAGTAATTAGACTCACAGACACTACCTATAAAGATTTCAATTTATTATAGGTCTCAGGTGTCAGTCGATTTGCATTTTTCAAAAGCACCCCAGGTGATTATTTTGTTATGATGTCAGGATTGGAATTGCTCTATGTTGTTTATAAGAAAGAGACACCCCATCTATTCAATTAGGTAGTCAGGTGATGACAAAGGTTTCAGGAAGGAAGTGACATGTGAGATAAAATTTGAAGGATGGATAAAAACTTAAACAGGTGACAATGAAGCAACATCACTGGGAAACAAATGAAGATGAGAAACTATGACACATGGTAAGGGAATGGCAAGTAGTTCATATCCATAGTACCACAGATTTGAAGGTAATGGCTGCAGGTCAGAGCTTTGAAGAAACTAGAAAAGCATAGCCCCAACCCAGGCCTGCCATATTGGAATATTTTCATAGTTTAGCAGCAGTCCCCAACCTTTTTAATACCAGGGATGGGTTTCATGAAGACAATTTTTACATGGACAGGGGTGTCGGTGGTGGGGGGTGGAAAGGCGGAGTTCAGGTGGTGATGCAAACTGTAAATACAGAAGAAGCTTCCCTTGCTGGCCGCTCAACTCCTGCTGTATGCTCCCCACCCACTTCCCAAGTTTCATGGAAGACAAATTTTCCATGGAGCAGGTGGAGGGGCTCTGTGGCCTGGTCCCTAAGAAGCCGTGGACCAGTACCTGGGGGTTGGGTACCACAGGTATAAAATACAGGCATTTTTACATCAATTTTAAAAATTAACATACAGTAAAATTGACTTTTTGGTGTATGGTTCTATGAATCTTTACACATGGATTTATATAATCACTATCACAACTAGGATACAGAATAGTTCTGTTATAATGAAAGAATTCCTCATGCTACTGCTTTGTTGTCCTTTCCCTCACCATTAACACTGGCAATTTCTGATTTAGTTTTTCTCTTTAGTTTTGTCTTTTGCAGAATGTCATATAAATGGAAGCATATGGTACGTAACCCATTGAGTTGGCTTCTCTCACTCAGCATAATGCCTCTGAGATTCATCCAAGTTGTTACATGTATCAGTAGTTCTTCCTTTTTATGGCTTATAGTCCACTAAAAGAATGGACCATAATTTGTTTTATGCAGAAAGTACCATAGAAATTAGGGAGAGTGAGGAACTTGGTAAAGCAACCCCATAAAATTATTTACGAACTCCTAGGCTGTTCTTGCAAATTTTGATATATTTTCATTTTTGTTTAGTTCAGAATATTTTCTACTTTCCCTTGAGACTTCCTCCTTGATCCATGAATTATTTATGTTATTTAATTTTCAATCACTTGGAAAATTTCCTGTTATCTTTTATTGTAATTTAATTCAATTATCATCAGAAAACATCCTTTGTATGATTTCAGTTATTTTAAATTTGTTAAGATATGTTTTATGACCTGGTATATATTCTATT
Organism: Lemur catta; assembly: GCF_020740605.2. Lineage (NCBI taxonomy): Eukaryota > Metazoa > Chordata > Mammalia > Primates > Lemuridae > Lemur > Lemur catta. Next base: position 48,564,198 of record NC_059128.1, on the reverse strand, counting down.
TTGATGAATGATTGACCTATCCTTTGGAAATAATGTATTCTTTTTCTTATTTTGGGTGGAGTGTTCTACAAATGTCAATTAGATATAGTTGATTAATGGTGTTGTTCAGTTCTTCTATGTCCTTGCTAATTTTCTGTTCTATTAATTACCAAGATAGTCTCCAACTATAATTCTAGATTTGACTATCCTTTCAATTGATTCCTTTCCTTTATCAGTTTTTAACTCATGTATTTTGAGGTTTTATTGTTAGCTGCATACACATTCAAGAATGTTATGGCTTCCTAGTGAACTGACCCTTTTATCATTTTGCAATGTTCTTCTTTATTCCTGGTAATTTTCTTCCTCTTGACATCTTCTTCAACAAATATTAATATAGCCACTCTAGCTTTCTTTTGATTTGTGTTTGCATGGTATTTTTCTATTCTTTTACTTTTAACCTACCTGTATCATTGTATTTGAAGTGAGTTTCTTATATACAGCATATAGTTCAATCATGTTTAAATTCATTCTGACAATGCCTTTTAATTGGCATGTTTAGACTATCAATTTCATGTAATTATGTTTACATTTAGGTTAGCCATTTTATTGTTTGTTACTCTTTGCTCCTTTTTAAAAATTCCTCTATTTCTCCATTTCTGCCTTTTTTGGGGTTGATATTTTTTCTTGCAATTTATTATGTTTGAACTTACCTCTCTGTATAGCTTTTTTAGAAGTTGCTCTAGAGATGACATTAAACGTACTTAACTTCAACAGTCTACTTAGAATCAATATTTTACTGCCCTGAGCAGAATATAAAAACCTACTATCATATGTCTCTTTATCCTTCCTCTTTCTGTTGTAGTTATTTTATATACCACATTTACATATATTGAAAACTCTATCATATAATATTTGCTTTCAATCAGTAAACTTTTTAAAGAACTCAAGAGCAGAATAGTCTATTATATTTACCCAGACATTTACCATTTCTTTTGCTATTCTTTCATTCCTGATATTGACTGCCTTTCTATTCTGTCATCTCCATTCTGCTATTGAGTCTATCCAATGATTATTTCATTTTGGTTATCTTATTTTTCAGTTCTAAAATTTCTATTTGGTTCTTCTTTATAAACTTCTATTTCTTGCTGAGACTTTCTAAATTTCCATTCATTTCAAGAATGTTTGTTCTTAGTTCTGGGAGCATTTTTATAGTACCTGCTTCAGAGTCTTGTCAGATAATTCCAACACCTATGTCATCTCAGCAGTGCTATTTATTTTTCACAGTGAGTGGAAATTTTCCTTGTTCTTTGAATGCTGTATAATTTTGGATTGTTTCCTAGGCCATTATGAATATTATTATATAACTCTGGGTATTGTTTATATCCTATGGAGAATGTTAATTTTAGCAGGTCATCAACCTGTTGTAATCTGAGCTATAAGTTCCAACCAGTCTAGTGCGGTGGTTGTTTCAATGTCCGATCCATTTTCAAAGCTTTGCAGTACTGTTAGGATCTATCCTGTGTGGGGAATAATAAGCAGCTAGCCTAGAAACTAGGTATGGTCTACTGCTTAGTTCAATTCTGAAAGTCTTTTGTATGCTGTTTAGGATGAAATCCCCATGTGTACAACTCAGGAGTAAGGAGCCAAGAAGTTTTTCAACACAGCTTAATAGGGCTCTTTCTCTAGCACTCCTGCCCCATGATTTCTGGTTCCCAGGAGTTCCCCTTTTCAGTTCTCTGGCCAGAAAGCTGGGGCTTCAATTATCCTGCTCTACATCAGAGGATAGAAACAGAAAAAAGCAACAGGAGTATGCCTTACTTTCTGAGACAACCATTCCCTTAACTGGAGAGGAAGGGTCTTCTCTCTTCAGAGTTTTAGCTATGTTCAGCCCCAAATAATGCTGTGATTATAGCACCTACAAGACTGCATGGGGACTGAATTAAAGATAAAGGAGAAAGAAAGAAAAACTGGGGGATTTCATCAACTGTTTCTGAGTTTTAGAAGGTCCCTTTTCTACTCCTCAAATCAGACCTGGAGGCTGGAGGGCCTCTCTTTAAACTCTCTAAGTTGTGCCTCAGAGCTGACTTTCCAGACTTCTGATGACCTTGAGTCTACCTTGGGGGACACCAGAGGAAAACACTGGGAACTCACTACTGGTTTAGTGCTACTTAAAATTCCAGTCCTCAGGGATAGGATCAAGATGGCCAACTAGACACAGGTAGTATGTGCCTCCTCAATGGAGAGGAACTAGAATAGTAAGCACATTCTTATGTTTGAACAGATTGTCTAAGAGAGAATGCTAGGATTCACCCAGGAAGCACCAAAAGCGGGTAAGGAGAGGGTTCAGGGAAACTTGCCCAGCTGGGGACTGGCGAAGAGTCAGGAGAAGCTTTTGGGCACAGGGAAATAGTAAGAGAAAAACCCCCAGAGCTCCACACTCTGATAAATTTTTACAATCTTAGCTACAAAAGAATCCCCCAACCCATGCAGATCTCAGGCCAAACATAGGGAGCTGCTTGGAGATTGCACAGAGATGTTGTTCTAAAAAGGGAATCCACATGGAATCTCACAGGCATCTGAGCCTTCAGCAGCTTGAGCTGGGTGCCATCCTGAGAGCCCAGATACTGGAGAACTGTGGGTGCTCCTGCAGCCACTATGTGCCTTCAAGGAGGAAGAGAGGAACTGAGGCATTCCCACCACCCTGTTGCAAGCTGCTGTTGAGACAGACATGGTAGACAGCATTTTCCACAATTTCTTGCCCATGTTGCTTGCCTGGGTGGGCCTCAGCCTTTCTGATTACAGGTCCCATGTGCAATTTTGAGAGTTTGACACTGGGCTGAGCCCTGCCCTCACACTGAGTTTGGGCTGATGTGGCTGCAGCCCCCACCTGGCTGAGGAGGAGCAGTGAAACCAGGCTTTCCAGCATGCATCTTGGATGGTGTCCACCATCCTGCAGCAGGCTGCTGTGGGACTGAGTCTTGAGCAAACTGCACTGTCACTGCAGTTTCCTACCAACACAGCCTGCCTGAGAAGAGCCCCAACCTCTCTGGTGACAGGTCCAAGGTGCCATTCTGGGAGTTTAAAGCTGGGCAGTGACCTGCCCTTGGGTTGAGTTCCAGGTGACAGAGCTCTCTCCCTCTTCCACAGCCCCACTCAGCTGAGGAGACAAAGCAGCCCAAGCTCTACACACAGGTAAGACAACACCCACCGCCCTGCAATGAGCTCCTGTGAGACAGATGTAAGCAGATCACACTCCCTACAGTTTCTTGCCCACGCTGCTAGCCTAAAAGGGGCCCTGCCCTCTTTGATTGTAAGCCCCCAACCAGTGCCATTTTGAAAGTTTAACACACTCTACTCTTCAGCTGAATTCAAGGTGATATGGCTGCAGCTACCATCCACATGGAAGGAACAAGGGAGATCAAGTTCTCCTAAGGACAATACCCATGGCCCTGTTACAGGCAACTGTACAACTGGGGACTAGCCTGCCCAATCCACTGCAGCTACCAGTAACACTAACACAGACTAATTGGGTCCTAGTGGATGGCTCCTCTACTACTACTGCCACCTCCCACATTACACCAGCTGCTCAGAGGCCTGAGAGCCTGCCCTGCCCTCAGCTCCAACTACTAGCTTCTGAGTAAGACACCTGAAGGCCCAAGAATTGTGCCCCTCCATCGTAACCCCCAACCCACCAACACCACTGTCAGTGTAAGCTGCTCTGGGGCCTAAAATCAGCCATACTTAGCCCACTGCTTCCGCCACTGGGGCCCAAAGACTGGCTCAGCTGCTGTATAAGTCCCCTGCAAAACTTCACCACAGCCTCAGTGAATAAATGTACCCCTAAGCCACCAAGGAAATCACAGATACCACTGACTCTGTGTACTGCCTAAGAAATCATACAAAGATCACACTATTGCAGGCACCTAATATCAAAGTCAAAGTGTCCTACTCAACAAATAACATACATACATCTTGAGGAAAAAAATTCTTCCCTTTGAGAGCAATTTCAAAAAATTGGAACAAGCGATTGCTACATCACAGGAGCAGATAACAATGGAAACACACACGAAAAATGAAAAAGGAAATATGACACCACCAAAGGACTGCAACAATTATCCAGCAATGGATTCCAACCAAAAAGAATTCCATGTAATAACAGGTAAAGAATTCCAAATATTGATTCTAAAGAAGCTCAATGAGATGCAAGAGAAATCTGAAAGCCAATACAAAGAAATCAGTAAATCAATTCAGGACATGAAAGAGAAATTTACCAAGGAGGCAGACACCTTTAAAAAAAAAAAAACCAAACAAATTCTGGAGCTGAAAATTCATTGAAGGAAATACAAAACATTTGAAAGCTTCAAGAATAGACTAGATCAAGCAGAGGAAAGAATCTCAGAACTTCTAGACAGATCTTTTGAAATAATTCAGTCAGATAAAAATAAGGAAAAAAGAATAAAAAAGAATGAGCAAAGCCTTCAAGATGTCTAGGACTATATAAAGCGACTAAACTTAGGAATCATCTGTATTCCTGAGGGGGAAGAGAGATCAAAAAGCTTAGAAAACCTATTTAAGGAAATAACTGATGAAAACTTCCCAGGACTAGCAACAGAATTAGACATTCAGATACAGGAAGCCCAATGATATCCAAGCCAATGCACTGCAAAAAGGACTTCACCACAGCATATCATAATCCTAATGACTAAAGGCAAACAGAAAGAAATAACTTTAAAATTAGCAAGAGAAAAGTGTCTATTCACCTATAAAGGAAACCCTATCAGACTAACAGTGGACTTCTCAGCTGAAATCTTACAGGCCAGAAGACAACAGGACAGCATTTTCAAAGTGCTGAATGAAAAAAAACCTGCTAGCCAAGAATTTTATATCCTGTCAGAATAAGCTTCATAAACGAAGGAGAAATAAAGTCTTTCCCAAACACTGAGAGAACTCATTACCACTACCCCAGCCCTATAGGAAATGCTCACAGGCGGCGTAAACATGGAAATGAAAGGTCAATATTCATCATCATAAAAATACACACAAAAATATAAAACTTGAAGATCTAATGAAACAGTCACAAAAAGGCAGAAGAGAAGGGAATTAAATGGCGACAGAAGTTCAGCAAACCAAAAAGACAAGAAGAGAAGAAAAAAAGAATTTATAATTCACCTTACCTATAAAGACACATATAGAGACTGAAAGTAAAGGGGTGCAAAAAGATATCCCATGCAAACAGAAACCAATACCAAGCAGAAATAGCTAAACTTACATCAGATAAAACAGACTTCAAAACCAAAAACAGTAAAAAGATTAAGAAGTTCATTATATAATGATAAAAGGATCAATTCAGCAAGAGAATATAATGATCCTAAATATACATGAATCTAAAATTAGAGAATCCAGATTCAAAAAAACATATATTAGTAGACCTAAAAAGACAGAGAGAGAGAGAGAGAGCGCAACACAATAGTGGGGGACTTCAACACCCCACTCACAGCACTAGACAGGTCACTGAGACAGAAAATCAATAACAAAAAAACCCTACTGGACTTAAACTGGACTTCAGACCAAATAGACTTAAACAGACATTTTCAGAACATCCTACCCAACAACTACAGAATATACATTCTTTTCATCTGCACATGGAACATTCTCCAAGACAGACCATATTTTAGGTCACAAAACAAGTCTTAACAAACTTAAAAAAATCAAAATCATATCATGTTATCTTTTCAGATCACAGTGGAATAAAACTAGAAATCAATATTAAGAGGAACTTCAGAAACTATAAAAATACATGGAAATTAAGCAACATGCTCCTAAATGATGACTGAGTCAAGGAAGAAATAAAAATGGACATTAAAAAAAATTTTTAAATGAATGAAAATAAAAACACAACACACCAAAACCAGTGGGATACAGCAAAAACAGTGCTCGAAGCAAAGTTTATAGCATTAAATGCCAACATCAAAAAAGTAGAAAGATTACAAATTAACCTAACATCACACCTCAAATAACTAGAAAAACAACAAACCATACCCAGGGTTAGCAGAATAAAAGAACTAACAAGATTATTCACTGTAGTTGGCTCCAAAACCTAAAGAAAAAAAAAAAAACAAGATCAGAGCATAAATAAATGGACACCAAAAAAAAAAAATACAAAGGATCAATGAAACACAAAGTTGGTTCTTCGAACAGATAAACAAAACTGACAAACCTCTAGCAAGGCTAACCAAGAAAAGATCCAAATAAACACAATCAGAAATGCAAAAGGAGACATTACAACTAATACCACAGAAATATAAAAGATCATCAGAGACTATTATAAACAACTATACAGTCACAAACTAAAAAACCTGGAGGAAATGGATGAACTCCTGAACACATATAACCTTCCAAGATAGAACCAGGAAGAATTAGAACTCCTGAATAGATCAATGAGTAGTGAGATTGAATCAGTAATAAAAAAAATCTCCCCCCTAAAAAAGATCAGGACCAGATAGAGTCACAGCTAAATTCTACCAGACATACAAAGAAGAACTAGTGCTGACCCTACTGAAACTGCTGCAAAAGATCCAGGAGGGAATCCTCCCTAATTCATTCTATGAAGCCAGTGACACTCTAATATCAAAGCCAAGAAAGGATGCAACAAAAAAGAAAACTACAGACCAATGTCTCTGATGAACATAGACACAAAAATCCTCAACAAAATAACTACCAAACCAAATCCGACAGCACATCAAAAGGATAATTCACTGGTCCACTCCTCTCCCTCCTTTAAATACTTTACTCAGAGCTCAGGATTATGTCCTTATTCTTTTCACTCCATTTCCTTATGTGTTCTCAAATTTAAATTTATTTTCATGCTTACTGAAGTTATATCATAGCCTAGACCTCTCCTGAACTCCAGAGTGTATTTGTACCTACTTCTTAACAGACAATCTAAATAGAACATGTCTAGAAAGAAACTCAATTCCCAATCCCAACCTATTCCTTCCTCTAATACTTCCCACACCACCATCTACCAAGTTATTTAGTTCAAGTGCCAAATAACTTATAGAATTTGTATTTGATACTGTCCAAATATTGCTAGATTTAATCTAATTTTCTCCATTTTTACAGCTCCCAAATCAATGGAGAACAGAATGGACTACTCTAGCAACCTGCAATTAGTGCCTTGTCTACTTCCCCAAACAAATCTTCTCAAACTGTATCATGTTATCCCTAAATGTATTTTTATTACACCTAAAAAATATTACAAAACCACAAAACCCACTGAACTCCTAATCATTACCTAAAAGGTTGTGTGTGATATGATCACAGCCTATCTCTGCTCTCATCTCAAGCCATTCCCCTACAACTCATTATGCCCTAATATCAGTAATCTTATTTTAATTGCTCCTACATCAACATTTTTCTAGCCTTAGGACCTTTATTTAGGTTGTTCCCTATTCCTGGAATGCTGTTTCTCTAGTTCTTTGACACCATCTTCTCCTGTGACCTCCATTTAAGTGTCATCAACCAAAAGAGAGTTTCCCTGACCACACTACCTATATAGTTCTCCATATCAGTCTTGTATTTGCTTCCTTCATAGAACTTACCACAATTTGTTAGCTATTTTTAATTATTGGTTTACTTTTGTATTATCTGTCTTCTCTACTAAACTGCTCCTTGAGGAAAAGGTCCTTGTCTATTTTGTTTATTTCTGTATTTCTAAACATTTCAAATTGACTAGCATATAGGAGGCACCTAACAAATAAATGTTGAATGAATGAACAAAAGGGCAGGTTCTTACTGAACTTTACTTCAATTTCTGTACTATGAAACCTTGGACGAATCACCTAATTTGAGACTCTATTTTCTACCCTGTAAATGAGGGAGAAAAGACTATATTAAATAATCTATAAGTTTAAGTTTAGTTTTAAGTTTTTATAATAATAAGTTATAAAATATTTCTTACAATGTGAAGCTAAGTAAGACAGCAGCATTTGGCTACCTTGAAATATTAAATGGGAATGAAAACAAGGTCACTTTTACTTTCCTCAAACGCAGGCTTTAGAGATGGCCACAAAATACCATTATTAGTTATTTATATTTTCCCTCCATTCCCTGTACAAATTGTAATTTCTCCCTATTTTTTTAAATGACATCTTTTACATTAATTGTTAGAAGTCATTAAATCAGCCCCTTATTGCTGTTTTTATGTCTTCAACTATTTTATGGCTGCTCTGGAGATATTTCAAAGTCAAATCTAACTACTTACCAATGAAGTTTCTGTAATTCCTTCTCATTCCATTCCTCATCCTGAATTAAACCAGGTAAACACTCGGAGGATTGCCTATTAGTCTTATCAGATCCCATTGCCTCAATAATTGGAAATGCATTCCTAACACCAGATTTCTGAAGAGTTTCTTTAGCAGAACATCTAGCTTTCTTTTGTTTGATGTAAAATTCATGTTCACTTTCTTCAGTTTCAGATTCTGAAAGCATTGGGATATTCCTTGAAGTATTTCTTATGCTTTTTCTTAGGTGAATTTCTGTTTCTTTGGTATTTCTTGTTTTCTTAACAACTGCAGCTTTCCTTCTAATTTCCTTTTCTGTTTCACTCTCTTCACTTGACAAATCTGATGAGGACTGATGCTTATAAAATGGCATAGCTACTTGATTTTCAATTGTCTTCAATTTTGGTAGCAACCTAGTATTTTTCTTAAAGTCAGAGGTGACCATTTGTTCCTTTTTAGAGCTGGGTATTTTTATTTTCTGGTCAATAGTGAGGAAATCAAGTTCACTGTAATCTTCCTTGCTGTTACGTTTATGACCTACACTATACTCTAACGTATTTTCAAAAGTCCCTGAGGATTTACTAATGGGGTTTTCTTTTCGATGCTTTGGCAATGCAAAATCTGTTACTGCTTTAATTGAGCCAGCAGACAGATTATACTTCATGCATCTTTCCTCTATCAGTTTTCTAGATTTAAGTGGTGTTATTAAAATATAGGCTTCTTTCTGATTGACAGCCATGTATTTTCTTTCTTCATCTGTGAAAAACTGTTCTCTTGTGGTTAGAATATCAATGGATACATCCAATTCTTCAGTTCTCTCTTTGTAATTTCATAAGACAAAACCAAAAACCAAAATCTCAAATTAGCTATAAACAAATTTAAGCATAGGCAAAATACTTTCACAAATATAATACTTTTTTTCCACAAGCTCCACTGTATACCCTACTGTCATATTGATCTTCCTAAAACACAGGTCTACTCAGATCACTGCCCTTCTGCCGGTAAACATATATTATTGTTTATATAAACCTGTCAGTGACTTCTCACAGTCTTCTGGTATACATATCAGCTCTACTGCCTGGCCTTTGATATAGTTCCAGTCTCTCACTGTTCTAAAATCTAATATTGATGTTTCTCAAATTTTCTTGGTTCTCAACTTACATTAGTGCTGTTCATTCTGCTTGGAAAGTTTCCTTCACTCATTGACAAAACAAATCACAACCTGCTTCAATTTTATTCTCTAACTCACCTAGTCCACAAACTTGGTACTGATTCCCTCAACAGAATGAAAGCTTGCCTTCTTTAAAGCTTTCAGAATACTTTTAAATAACGCCATGTTTCACAGTATGTCCTGCATTATAATTGCACACTTACTGTTCAGTTAGACTAGAAAAAAGTCATTAATAGTAAGAACTTTGTCTTTATGGTTTGAATGTTTTTGTTGCAGTTAGTACAGAGTCTTTCACATATATGAGATGATAAATAAATATTTGTTAAATCAACTCTCTGGAGGTAAAATATTTAGGAGACATAATAAAACAGTAGGGTCATGGGAAAATATGCAAAACAGAACAACTTGAGAATCTTTATCATACCTTGTCACTAGGTAAAGAAAGCAAATTAAAACAGGCACAATTCGCTAATTTGAAACTTAAGTAACCAGAAGCCAAACTAACTGAAACTCTAAATTATCCAACTGTAATTTATAAATATATATAAATTGTAAATCATCCCACCAATCATCACAGAGAAATACTGCAACAACCTACACATACTATGTGCAATTGTTTACAAGATGAACAACACAAAGAAAGAACGATGGATACTGAATGCAATTCATGGAGAAGTGGTACTAATCAAAAGCAACCTAGAAAGTTTCTGTAAGATTTTTCACTAGCATCATATATCTTCGAATTAGGAAGAAAGTATCTTCTAATTCCTCATATAAATCCAATTCAGAAGTTCAATTGGGAATTTTAAAATTGCGAACATTCTAATTTTGAACAAAAGATTTCTATTTGGAATATTTTTGTTAATTTTATTAAAGAATTTAAATAAAGATTCAGCCTTTCTTAGATTCTTTAACCTAACTCATGTGAATTCGGTAAGCTAAGCAATATTGCTTTCCTCTCCACTTCCTTGAAATCATAAATTTTCTTCATTTTTACTTTTCTTTTATAAGAAAAAATAAAATAGTAAAAATGTTATTAAACTGATGGGTCTAACTCAACATGAAATTTTAATGTTTAGAGAAAAGGCTCTTTAAATTTTGGTATGCAGGATTTCTTTCTTTCTTTTTTTTTACATTCCAGAGGGGGTGGAACTGGTCACTCTCCACAAGTGGAGAAAGACTGGTATGCAGGATTTCAATTAAATCACTCTGAAAATACACACTTATATAAAACTAAATTATGATATTAAATTCATAAGAGGATCCAGTTTTTAAATATTCCTACAAGCATATTTCAAATGATATATAATTTTGTGATCTACAAAACTATTTGTAGATCACAAAATTATTTAGTGCCGATATTAAAGGAGGCAAACCTGTAAGTATATATGATATTTAATGTAATGGATTATTTTATTATGCAAATCGTTTCATGTAAAAATAATAAAATGAAACATTTAAAACCATTAAAATAGTTTACTGTTTTAGATTAGGAAATTTACAAGATCACTTTTATATAAAAAACATTTCAAATAGTAGCTTTCTAGATTACATGATTATGAAACCATCAAAGATATATTACCTTGTTTCTGACTCTGAATTATCCTTTCATTTGTTCTTTCACAATTTTTTAGTTTCTTTGAAGACAAATTTTTAAATTCTTTTTTTCCAATTAATTCCTTCAAATAAAAAAGATAACATGCTTTTATTTTAACAACTACTACCTAAACATGATTTAAGCATTTCACAATATGCATCAAGCATACAAACTTCGAGGTACTCATAGTTCTACAAATTTCCTAAGTGGAAGCTCAGAAACTCATTTGCCAGAACTTGAGCTTTAGAAGTACCACCTGGGCATCATCATCCTATATTTTCCCTTTATTAATTAAATTCTTTGTGGATTTTCAAGTTCTTTTCTATATAATTTAACCTTTATTCTAAAAGCTACTAGAATTTTTGTTGCCTTCATTTTTTCAATGAGAGACTGGGAAAATTAATATCAAGACATTTACTTACGGTCCCAAAGTTAATGGAAAGCTGATACCTAACAAACAGAATGCCTATCTTCTGATATGGTCCCTAACCTTTTCAGTGGTACATCACCCCTCAAAACATCAAACAGTGTACCTGATTAGATAAGTCATATCCTCCATTTTGAACAGTTTTATACATTTGGTTATCTGGGAGTCTTAATGGTGGTTTATTTTGGCAATTAGTACGGCAACCGTTTAATTCCATAGCTTCTGGCAACCCACTGTGCCTACTATTCCTCTGTTCTGTAAGTACAAAGATGGAGAATTCAATAAATGATTACAAAAAGTTTGCTGCTTTTCCACATTAAAGAATTAACTTTGAAAAGATATAATGTCACAAATATTTGTTATAATTTGACTATGATGTAAAGCAATTTTATTTGTATAGAATCATTCTGTATAGGGCCATGTTTTGTTTGAATCAATTTGGTTTTCTTCAAAAAAAAATAAAGAAAAGTTAGACAGTCATATTATTCATAACTATCTGTTTTGGATCTCCTTTGTCATATCTAAAGACAAAATTGTAAGGTTAATCCATTTTGTAAATACAAATTCCTGTTCATCTTAACAGCACATCAACTAAACAGAAAGCTAGTAACTGTTTCTCTTATAGTTCTTCATGTATGTAGAATTATGTTTCAATTAGCTTATGTACTCTAATGTGTAACTAAACCCATGCTAATTAAAATTTTGAGCAAAACTAAATCATACAGTATATAATTATGGTAAATAAATGTTTATTAAACTGAAATTCTAGAAAAGTTAAAAAGACTCATAAAAAGTATAAAAATATTTTTGTTATTCTTCCAGAGCTGTATTTTAAAAGGCACATGAATGGTCCCTGCTCTTGAGAATATTACTATATAGTGAAGGAAGCTGGAATCGTATAGACCATGTGTAATATACTCTGGTAAGTATAATAATCAGAGATAAAGTACTTTAAGAGCAATACAATGACGTACAGGTTATAGAATATAATATGCAAAACTACCTTTTAGGTAAATCATTAAAACACAAAAATAAAATCACATCATTGTAAATTATCATGGGTTGGCCCCTTTACATAACCTTAGTTATTTAATGTTAGACGTAATTTTATTTTAGTTGCTTTTTTCACAAAAAATGTAATGAAAATGAGAATAAAAACAATCAGTACCAACCACCACTCCAAATAACTTTTGTGATATACAGATATTGTCTAGTAGTTTTTTTTTTTTTTTCCCTCAAAGACCCTGAGGTATATCCTTCAGAATTGTCTGTTTAAAACTGAGATCTAGGCCGGCGTGGTGGCTCACGCCTGTAATCCTAGCACTCTGGGAGGCCGAGGCGGGTGGATCGCTCGAGGTCAGGAGTTGGAGACCAGCCTGAGCAAGAGTGAGACCCCGTCTCTACTAAAAATAGAAATAAATTATCTGGCCAACTAAAAATATACATACAAAAAATTAGCCGGGCATGGTGGCGCATTCCTGTAGTCCCAGCTACTCGGGAGGCTGAAGCAGTAGGATCGCTTAAGCCCAGGAGTTTGAGGTTGCTGTGAGCTAGGCTGATGCCATGGCACTCACTCTAGCCCGGGCAACAGAGCAAGACTCTGTCTCAAAAAAAAAAACAAAAAAACACAAAACTGAGATCTAATGCATCACACATGAAAATACTGTAATATCTGCCCCTAAACTGAGATACCTGAGGTGGGGGGCATCATGTCTTATTATTCTCTAAGTTCCTAACACTTAACATAGATCAAGCTTTAGAGAAGGTGCTTTAAAAACGTTTGTTGAGTGATTTTCCAATGGACACAGCTGGCATGTAAAATAGTTTACCAAACTTTAGTCTTACCCCACTTGCCACTTGTTTTCTGAAACACTTTACCAATAATATTCACAATTCATCTCAAATTCCTAAAAAGTGATGGCTCTAAGCGAAAAGAGGGGAAGGGAAGACACAAGATCTAAGACTAAAGAAGACTAACAAATGTTTTAAAAGTGACATATAATTTCAGGGATTTTTTTTTAAATTTAGGAGTTAAAAAAAAGGAGATAGCAGGTGCTGCAGCCCCAGGACCTCAGAATACTAAAGAAGGTCTAGCAATGACAGTAAGTAAAATGCCTTATTTGGGGGAAACAGGATGACTTTTGATCAAATGAGGAAGGGTTGAGAAGGAAGGAACTGGAGCACTGGTAAGTGCAGATGATTGGGCAAACAGTCACCTATATATTTACTTTATTCCTTTCTCTCCATTAGAAATGATAAGCTAAGTTTCAAGGGTAGGGGGAAGTTCAAATGATGAGAGGGGAGTGGTTAGAGTGGGATACAAGTACTTTTTTTTTTTTTTTTTTTGTTTAAAGGGACATGGTCTTGCTCTGTTGCCGAGGCTAGAGTGCAGTAGTGAGTTCAGAGATTATAGCTCATCATAAGCTTAAACTTCTGGGCTCAAGGGATCCTCCTGCCTCAGTCTCTAGAGTAGCGAGGACTACAGGTGTGCGCCACCACACTTAGCTAAATTTTTTAATTTTTTATATAGATGAGGCCTTGCTATGTTGCTCATGCTGGTTTCAAGACTCCTAGCCTCAAGCAATCTTCCTGCCTCGGTCTCCCAAGTGCTGAAATTATAGGTATGAGCCACTGTGCCCAGCCAAGGTACATTTGCATCTGGTATGGTGTCATGTTTTGGCAGAAGCAATCCTGAACTTTTTCAAGTTTTATAAAGGTCTTAGTTATAAAATCAAGGTAAAATTGGCAGAAATGTATACAACAGATTTTAGTAACTTTTACTCACCTATATTATTTAGAAACGGCTATAAGTTAATGTTCATACATTTTTTCAGGGACATTCATACATTTTTCACACACGTGAGGCAGATTATAGTGTTGGCAAAGAGCTGACAAAGAACAGTTCTGCCAGCTACCTTTATAGCAACGGTCATTCAAGAAAATATGACATTTCCTCTATGAAAGACAACTGGTTTTGTCTATTAGCAGGAATGATATTTAGTACAAAAATATATTAGTCTTTTTTTTTTTTTGAGACAGAGTCTCACTCTGTTGCCTGGGCTAGAGTGCCATGGCGTCAGCCTAGCTCACAGCAACCTCAAACTCCTGGGCTCAAGCGATCCTCCTGCCTCAGCCTCCCAAGTAGCTGGGACTACAGGCATGTGCCACCATGCCCAGCTAATTTTTTCTATATATATATTTTTAGTTGTCTATATAATTTCTTTCTATTTTTTTTAGTAAAGACGGGGTCTTGCTTTTGCTCAGGCTGGTCTCAAACTCCTGAGCTCAAAGGATCCACCCGCCTCGGCCTCCCAGAGTGCTAGGATTACAGGCACGTACATGAGTCTTTACTATAGGTTTGGGTTAGGCTGGTAGACTAAATACGTTGGGTCTAGGAAAATGAAAGAATGATCATATTCCATTGATATGTTTATCAGTGTTCTTTGGTATTCTGATTAATTAAAAGGTGATAGATGTTTAATGAAGTAAGCTGAATGTTGACCATGAAGCAGTCTGCACTACAGTTACTTCCCATTTAATAGGGAAAAAGCTTGAATTTTAGGGTAGTATAAGAACACAATACTATGTATATTATAAACAATAATATAAAACTCATGTAAGAATTTGCCACTGTCTCAATAGAAGTGAAGATCAAACGTACCGCAGTTATCATAATCGAGGTCATAAGTGGTGCTGGCCCTTTGGAGAACATCTGTTTGGTTTTTTCCTGCATCATTTTTCTTTGATTTTTGTATGTGAGGGACAAATCTTCCAGTTTTCTGTTTTGGTCTGGCCTTTTCTCTGTTCTTTTCACCAGCTCTAAAAACAATTAAAACTCTCTAATATTGGTTCTCAAAAAACAAAAAAACCCACCAATAAACAAACAAAAGCTCCTCAAGTAAAATTCTTTCTGCCTCAGCAAAGAGTACTTTAATGTTACATTTTTAATCCTTAATTTCTTCCACCGCCTCCCCCACACAGAATCTTAAGCATAATGTCTTAAGTTAAAGGACTCAAACATAACCTTCTAACTGCTTCCTACTCCATGCTCTTATAATTCCTACTTAACCTACTATTATAAGAAAACTAGGACAACTGCCAGTTGCCTATTTTTGTAAATGAAGTTTTTTGAAACATAGCCATGCTCATTTACATTCTATCTATGGCTGCTTTTCTGCTACAAAGGCAGAGTTGAAGAGTTACATAGAAGCAACATGCCTACAAGAATACCTCCTGTCAGTCCTTTTGCAGAAAAAAATTGGCAGCCCTTGTTATAACTTATTATTAATACATTGTACTGTGATTAATTTTAAGCTCTGTATCCCCTATAAGCTCCTTAGAGGCAAGAATTAATCGAATTCTTCTTTGTTTTCCCAGAATTAACCATAGTGTCTATTAAGTAGTTGACACTAAGTAACCACTGAGAGAACAAATGGAAAAGAAAGAAAAAGGACCAAAAACTTCAGACTCATATTTAATAGCTACATGCCTTTTGAAGGGTAGGCATGAGATGACTTCTTGAAATATGTCAAAAGTGTTACTTTCCTTTTAGATATACTCATAGTAACAGAATTCTAGTGAAGTGTTTTTGCTTCTAAAACTCTTCTAATATCAAAGAGGGCTTCAAAACTGGCATTCTGAAAACAAAACAAACAAACAAACAAAAAACCCAAAAAACTAAAACCATGTTACATTCGCTACATGAGTATATACAACTTAATACCTAAAATATGTTCATTTTATTAAATGTAAATTATATCTCAATAAAGTTGACTCTTGAAACTGTAAAACAACACTTTACCTTAATTGTTCTAGAAAATTATCAATGTGCTCTTTCCAATTTTCTGGAAATCCAAACATAAATTTTCTTATGAGATAATATGGATATCCTATTTAAGGATAAACAAAAAATTATTTAAAAGCCTAGAATTTTAAAGAGATAATAATTCATTAAGTCATTCAAGAAATATGTACTTATTTGTTTACTATGTGCCAGGTACTGTTACAGATACTCAGGATTCAGCCATTAACAAAGCAGACAAACACCCCTGCCCTCATGGAACTTGCCTTCTAATGTGACAGAGAAAGCTAACCAATAAGTAAAATATCTTATTTGTTACATAGTTATGCAGGGAAAATGGATAGAGATACCAGTGTGTTCATGAGAGAGTAGAGGGGTGAACAGCAATTTAAAAAGGACAGCCAGGGAAGTCCTCGTTGAAATAGCAACATTTGAGCAAAGTCCTGAAGGACATGAGGGAGTGAGCCATGTAGCAATAGGGGGTTAGAATATTGGAAGCACAGGAAATAGAAGGTGAAAGGCTACAAATCAAGAGTATATTTGGTCTGTCTGTGAAACAATAAGGAGATTAGTGCAGTTGAAGTGGGATGAGGAGGAGTTAGTACTAGGAGGCTACTCAGATCTGTCAAAGGCAGTGGGGAGCATGGAAAATTATAATATAAAGCCTTGGGGTCATTTTATGGATCTGGCTATTTACTTTGGGCAAGATGGAAAGCCATGGAAAGATTTCAAGAAGAGGAGCTGAGGATTAGTTGAGGAGAAGAGGAGTATATAGAAGAGGATTTCAAGAAGATCTGACTTACTTTAATAGGATCATAGAAGCGGTTATTTTGAAGAGAGTTTGTGGAAGAGCAAGAGAAGAAAGAATAAGACCAGTTAGGAGGTTGCTGTAACCATCCAGACAAAAGACGAGGGTAGTCTGGATGCAGTGATGCAGCAGAGGTCTAGGTTTTAGATATATTTTGGAGATATACCAATGGGATGTACTGACACACTAGATGTGGGTGTGAGAGAAAGTGAGGATTTAAGGATGCCTTCCAGAATTTTGGTCAGAGCCACTGGATGCTTGGAAAGATGGGGAAAACTACAGGCTAAGCAAATTTAAGGGAGAAGATCAGGTTTTAGACATATCAAGTTTGAGATGCCTATAGACATTCTAGTGGAGACGTCATATGGGCACATGGAAAATGAGTTGGGTTCTTAAGAAAGAGGTCTTGGTTTGGGTATAAAATTGACATTTTGTCATTATAGAGATGATATTTAAAGACTAAAAGACATAAGCACAGCACTGAGTATAGAAAGAGCCCCAAGCTACCCCATTATTTAGAGGCAAAAAAAAAAAGAAATACACAAAGAAACTAAGAAGAAACAGGCTAGACAGTGAGGCAGCATGAAAATTGGAATATAGTATTTGAAAGCCAAATAAAATACTTCAGGGAGGTAAGTGTGATTAACTCTGTTAAGTATATACTGTATTTAGCAATGTGGAAGCCATTGGTGGCTTTAATATGGGTTGTTTTGGTTAAGAATTGTGGGTTAAGGCATGATTAAAGAGAGTTCAAGAAAAATTGGCAAAGAATTTAAGAGAAATTAGATATGCAATAGTATTAACAAGTATAGAAAAATAACCCGACTTGTTTTGTTGTAAATGAGAACAATAGTGGCTGAAACGAGAAGTGTGGTTAAAAGAGGGGTTTCTTTTAAAACAGCAGAAGGGAGAATTACTGGAATGATGTCCTTGAGTAAAAGAGGGAAAATGCGACCTAGTATATAAATGGAGAGGCTGACATAGACAGGAACATGGATAGTTCATCCATAATAAAAGCAGGCACAGATGTAAGTAGGTAAGTAGATGTGGTAGAGAAACTCTTCTGATGTTCCTATCGCTCAGGTGCATCCCTCTTTCCCCTACTCTCCCATTTCAGAGGGTAAGGGATGAGGTATTGGAGATTTCCAAAAATATGGAATAATCATCAGGGAGGATAAGAGAATGAATGGTTAACAGAATAAGGTAGGATGCCAAGCAGTAGCAAGGGACCACTAAGGGACTATAATTTGTTGATAGTAATCATAAAAATTAAATTAGACTACTTGGGTATGTTTTTTTCCAGCTATATTCAGCTCTGTGCAAGGCATAGGTAGAAAATTAGATTATACCAGGAGTGGGATTATGCCAGGTTCAACAAAGAGAGGAACCAGGGGATTAAATTATATCCTTATAAAACAATTCCTTATAAATAAAGAATATTTAACTTGAATTTTTTTAAATCACTGAACTTATTTAAATTGTCAATAAGTGATTAAATCAGAAAAAAGCAATTCTATGCAAGTTTTACATAATGTGATCAATTGTTTTAATTTTTAGGTTTGATTTATTCCTAATTTTAAATACCTAATTAAACAGTATAAAATGTACATTCCTGTTAGAAACATGGTTAATTGCTTCACTTATAAAAATAATTTATCAATTAATGACAGTCATTTACCTGCTTCTTTCATGGAAATCTGGTCTATCATTCCTTTTAGTATATAAATGTTGCCTGTTATAGTCCTAACTTTGTTGTGCTTAATCCGCTCTATGATTATATTACTGTGCCAATATATGTTAGTGATGTCTCTAGGCAAAAAACAAAAACAAAACAAAACCAAAAAAACTTCAATAATGCTGAAATATTCACATTTTACCAGTAATCACAATGTACATGTATATACAAAGTTATAACAGAAAGTAATAATTTTGCATTCTAGCTACAGCAACACTAACAATATTATTAATCTAATTACAAAACATCTGGGGACCAAACAATGCAGCAGAACTCAACTGCTTGGCTAATGTGATTCTCCTATATGCTAAGAAACTGTACTGTGGCCAAACCATGTCCCTACTGTAAAATATATTCTTAGCAAGGAAGAAGACCCCTTCTCTAAATACCTGGTGCTGGCAATACTTGCAACTTCAGCTTACCTGATGCTAAGCTTCCAAAAAATGATTTCCCTATCTCTCTCCCTCAGGGTCTGTACTATATTAGCCTTTGTATAGAAATGTAGATTAGAACCATCTAATCTTGTGGTTTTTTACCCTTACTACACAGAAAAATGTGTTTACTTTTCATTTTGGAAAGTACCAAAAAGAGGTACCAGTTGGGAAAAAACAAACTATAGTATCAAATCACTGGCCCATAAATCTATTCTTCATATTTCTTTAAATGAAGCTAAGAATAAATATAAAATAGAAAGAACAAAATATGAAGATGTATTAGATAAATGTGGAACATGCTCCCATTCATCAGATAACTATTAATAAATATACTAATTACAAGTATAATAAATAAGGAACTTAAGTTTCTTTAATTTGGTCAAATAGGATTAAACTCATACATTATACCTTAACACGATATCACTTCTCTTCCATTCTTTTTTGCTTTTTTTATTAAATGATAAAACATTAAATAATAACAAACATTTAAATAACACTCTAAAAGCACTGTTCTCTAGTTTCACATTTAATCCTCAACTAGCAAGCTATGCAATAAAATTATCCACATTGTACAGATGAAGAAACTGAGACTGAAAGAGGTAGTAATGGGATTCCAACAAAGGCAGTCTAGTCTGCATCTTATACATTAAGGAAATGGGCTCAAGGCAGACAGATATATAGTGGACAACATAAATTTTATATACTCAACTTATAAACTTCTATATAAGTACCTTAAATAGTTATATCTTAGATTGTTTTGTTATAACCTTTTATTACAAATTTTTTTTAGCACTAAGAAACTGGTCTTGAAGGATGGGAAATTGTGCTAATAGAGTAGCAGAATTAGGCAAAGCCCACTTACCTAATGATGCTCTCGCTTTAGGGAGAACCAGAAAGTGCCAATGATTACTTAATATGTAGCTGTATGGCAAAGTTTTAAATAATTTTGATTCCTTTTCTGGATCAGTAATTTATATCTGGTTGTCCCAATTTAGATGTGAAAATCTGAACTGAAATGCAGGTAGTGAATATTAACTGATACAATTAAGCAGATAATACCAGTCCACTGAGCACCGATTAGCACCTTAGAAAAAAAATAATGCACTATACCAATTTGAGCTGTCATTGTTTTAAAAATAACTTGAGTAAATAGGCAAAAACAAGAAAGCTGGTAACAATCAACATGGTTAGGACCTGCATCGTCATTTTATGTTTTTGCCTTCAATTCCTAACCTCGTTAGAAAATCTTTGTTTTGTAGGAAGATGCTATTTCTCATGCATCGCCTTTTAAGCTTACACACAACTATCCTCTTAAATTTTATTAAAAGAATATTGAAATGTTATACTCACATCAATTTTCCTTCTACACATACAGCTGTATTATCATTGATGACTTTAATTATCCATTCCTGTAGCTGGACTACCTAATCAAGCATAAAGCAAAGAACATACTTCCTGTATTACTTGCAGCATAAGCATTACAAAATTAACTTACATTAAAAGAAAAAACTCATCTAAGTGATTCAATTGATTCCTTAGTGCCCATCTATATAGGAATCACATTCTATTCTAAATAGCAATAAGTAAAACTCTTGTATATAATGAAACAGAAAAGATGAAGGGAAAGACTGAGGTTGTATTGCACAGTTTGTTCTATAATCCAGAAGCAATTATACTTTAAATATTCCTATATCAAAGCTCAACCAGTGGGGGAAAAATCATATGAAATCCCAAGTTGTACATTAAAACACCAAATCCTACCCCAAAACCCAGTAACTTGGAGAAAAAGAGTCAGTTGTGTTGTATACCATCACTCATGTCCCTAAAATATTAGATTTTTGTTTTGGTAAAGTTGATTTTGAGTTGTGTTTCTATTTTCTGTAGACTATAAAGGTAACTGCTGGTAACCTACATTTAATAGCATTCTATTCCAAGGCAAACATCTGAATAGCTTAGAGAATTCTTTATTTTAGTACAAAGTCTCATTTTAACTGAAAAAATTCTATGCGCATTTGTGCAAAGAAATCATTGTTTATATTTCAATGTAACAATTCAACATTGAACTATGATAAACTCTGATGAGAAAAAGCCAAAATCCATATAATAATTTGAGCCATTTCATTTATATATAAAATTGTACATTTATATTAATATATAAAGACAAATTCTCCAGTGGTAGTTTTATACTGAGTCAGAAAAAGACATTAAAATGGGAGGGTCTTTGTTATTACACTTCTCAATTAGAATCACTCAAAAAAATTATAAATAGGACTTGGGGAAGGGATAGTATCATTCCTTTTTTGTTCCTACTCCCACATTTGCAACTACCTGAGATATATCAAAGCTTCAGTCAGATGGAGATAATAATACTGCTTATATAAGGTGTCAAAATGTTCATTCATTATTCATTCAATAAATATTTGTTGAGTTCCACACAGTTTTAAGCAGTGAGGATTCAGTGAGAAACAAAATGGCTGCCCTCTTAGAGCAAGTATCCTGGGGTATTAGGGGAGGGGTGTGAAGTAAGCAGGATTATGGTATCCAAACAGAAAAATATTAAAATGTCAGTGGTGATAATTACTATAAAAAGTAAGGATAAGTCATTATATAATTGGGTGCTTTTTTAGATAACATAGTTAGGGAAAGTCTTGGAACAGAGACCTAATAAAATGAGCGATAAGCCACGTGGATGTTTGCTCGAAGATTCTTCCAAGCAGAGAGAACAAGTACATAAGTAGGTAGTATGAAAGTCACTGCAATTTGAAAGGAGTAAGTGAGAAAGAATAAGAGGTAAGGTTGGAGATCTCCAGGATTAATTATGTAAAGCCCTATAAACCATGGTTGAGGCTTAGTGCTTTGTACTAAGATGGGAAGTTACTGGACGATTCTGAGCAGGAGAGTGAAAAGATTTAACATTCTGTGTGGAAAACAGACTAAAGAGGAAGAAAGCAGTAGTGGAAGCAGGGAGACCATTAGGCTACTGCAGTAATTGCTGGACTAGGAGGTAGTAGTTGAGCAGTGAGAAGTGGCCACATTCAGGACAGTAGAGCCAACAGGATTTCTTCATGGTTTGGATATGGAGTATGAGAGAAAAACAAGAGTCCAAGATGAATCTAAAATTTTTGCATAAGTACCTGGGGGAATGGTATTGCTATATACCAATACAGGACAATGGAGGAGAAGGTTTATGATGAAGAAATCAAGAATTTAGTTTTAGACATGTTAAATTTGAGATATCTATAAATGTTGGAGATGTAAAGGTCATTGGAAATCAGGAAGGGTGCTAAAAACTTACCTATCAGGTACGATGAACACTATTCCGGTGATAGGTATACTAAACGCCCCAACTTAAGCATTATAAAAGGTATCTGTGTAATTTAAAAACATTTGTACCCCCTTAATATTTTGAAATAGAAAAGTTGTATAGACAATTAGATATCAATAGAAAAGTCGTGTAGATGATTGCAAATGAGTGTGGAGTTTAGGAAAATGTTCTGGGCTATCAGCACAGAGATGGAATTTAAAGCAATAGCACTAGAAATACAGTCTAGAGAGTGCGTGTAGGTAGACAAACATTTCTACGACTGATTTGGAGGAATGCCAACATTTATAGAACTGATACTGAAGACAGGAAGAGGAAGCAACAAAGGGGACTGAGAAAGATGTCCAGTGACGTAGCAGAAAATCAGGAGAGGGACATCCTGGAATCCAAAAGAAAAAGCATAACACCTTTGTAAACTGATAAGAAGAGATACTATACTTGTTCTTAGCCATAAGGCCAAGAAGTGATCATAACACATTTTTAGAAAGACACTTTGATTTACTGTGTTAAAACCTCATGAGTGACTGAGAATGAGGAGTAAAAATCAATCGTCGGATCTGGTGATTGGAGATGATTGGTGAACTTGGAAAGGGCAATCTGCAGAGTAGTGGATATGGATGTCCAAAATAGAACATGTTCAAGAGGGAATGGGAGAAGAAGGAATTAAAACCATGAATACGTATACCTCTTTCAAGATGTTTTGCTATAAAGGGACACAAAAATGGGATAGTAGCTGAAGTTGATAGGTGATACAGGGAAGGTGGGCTTTTGTTTACATTTTTTAAAAATGCAAGCCATGATTATATGCTAATGAGAATGATCAAGAAGAGAGGAAAATATTGAAAGGATAATTGCAGGGGCAATGTCCTTTAGGTGGTAAGAGGAAATGAATAGGCCTTGAAAATGAGCATAAATTGTTCATCCATTTAAACAGGAAGAAAAGCAGAGTATGTGGATATAGCATCAGGTAGATTGGTATATTTGGTGATGAGATTATGAGGTTTTCAATGAATTCAGAATGAGTACAAAGGAAAAGGTTGGGGGTTTTAGAAGAGAAAAGGAGTGATGTACTCTTCTAAGAAAGTCAGTGAATGGATTGACAAGTGAAATGCACTAGGACTAATGGGCAATACTGAGAGCCCACTTAATGTTTGTTGTCAAATTTAAAATAAGACCAGTCAGCATGGTTGTGTGTTTTGCCTCAGCCACCTTTAGCTCTCAGGTACTGTCATGTAGCGAAAGAAGAGTTAAATTTAACCAGGATTAGGAATTTGCAGAAGACCAAAGGGAAGCAGAAGACGGGGAAAAATGAAATGAAGAGGGTTGAGAGTTATAACCTATAATGGTTATAATAATGAACCATGGAATCTATGGGGTAAAGAGGGAAAGGAGAACACAAAAGAGTTGATAGACTGAAGGCTGTCTTAGTGGAGTCAGAGTACTGATGGTCAGGGGTAGGAGAAGAGTACTAGAGGGGTAATGATCTGAACTACAGGAGTTGATAGAGAGTGGGATGTTTGAAAGTGAGAATTTGGTGCATGTGTTAAGGTAAAGAAATGGGTGTGGCAATGGTAGAGGATAAAGGTAGCAGAAAGGTTTCTGAATATCAAGATATCAGGTAGATTGGATGGATCATCTATATGAATGCTGATGTCACCAGAGATGATGACAGAAGTAGTAGTAGAGGAAAAACTAAGAGGCATCAAACACTTCAACAGGAATGCAAGGTCATGACTAGTATGTTATATTATTGGTGAATGCAAGAGGAGACAGGGAGTAGTAAAGTTTTATGGCATGTGCTTCAAAGAAGCTTTAGAGAGAAATAAGGAAAAATGGCCTAAAGTAGCAATGAGGAACAAGGGAGACACACCTTATATCACCTCTAAATGCAATGGAATATGGGACATGGGAGAAAAAAGAGCCACCACTTGAGAGGATTGTTTGTAGAAGCCACATTTTAGTTAGAGCAAGGTCAAGAAATGTTTATAGAAAATCGAGAATATAACATTTTGCTGATGACATACTTTGAGTTCAAGACATAATGCAATGTTCAAAGAGTTGGAGATGAGTGAGAAATTGGGTCAGAATTATGGGATGTAAAGAACTAAACAGTGATAAGAGTCCTGGGAGGCTTGGACTTCCTGTGGTAACTGAGATAAACAGCACTGTGGGGATGGCAGAACTAGTACTGTGGGGTCTCTTAAAACAGTTATCTTCAAAGTTTTTTGCTCAACCTACTTCCTACATTTTTATGTCAACATCTAAAACTTTTCATCAAAAGTTTAAATATTTGTAAATAATGCAATTTCCAGTGAATACATTGAGATATATTATAAAACTGTAACTACTATGCTACTCTTTAAAATTTAGATGGCATTTATATACCATTTCAATTTGATACCCACCATCATCCATTTAAAAATTAATGGGCAAATCTTTAACAACTGGAAATTTTACATTGTATCTTTCTCTTTAAGCTTGTATTTCCATTCCACTTCCTTCAGAGAATTTATCCTAATATAACATCATCTGATGCTCTAAAGTCTTTTATTGATCACCCTATATTACTTTACACTGTCTCAAATATTCAGATGCTGTAATTCCTTTTTATTTTAATGGTTCTCCTAATAGTACCCCAAGAATCAGAAAAAAGGGCAGGAATGAATTCAGTGTTCATCCCCAAAGGAAAAAGTAAATTGAAGGCTATGCAACCAGTAACAGAGTAAGATAAGGTCTTCTTACTTTCAGCTCACTACTTTTTTCACTAGGCCATACTGTTGCTACAGTAAATAATAATGAAACATGAAAATGAAGCTACTGTTAATAATGAGAGAGCACAGGTTCAAATCCTAGCTAGGGGGAAAAAATGAGAGCATAATAGCTCAAGTTCTTGAAGAATGGGGGGTAAAACAGACATAAATACTTACCTTAGAAGTTTTCCTACCTTATTTTTTTTAACTCCATTTGTAACAGCTTGAAATATACTTGGAGGAGACAGCTTTGAAACATTTCTTTTTGACCTTCGAGGTACTGTTACATGAAGCCTTGGAGTTGCCAGTACAATTTTACATGTATCTTTCATAGAACCTAGAAGATCAGTCTCTCTGGATACTGTTTTTTCATTTCCTTCCTTAATTTCCTGTTGTGAAGATACTTCTGCTGTCATCTCACTATTAGAAATCATTAACTGACTGCCATTTTTAATAGGAACAAAACTGGTACTGAGAGTCTCAACATTAGTATTTTGGAATTTTTCATTGGCAGAATCAATGCCTTCTAAAACAAACGTGTCCTTTTTGGACTTAGTGGTTGCAACAATATTCTCCTTTGAATGAAGAATTTCTTTAGCCAACTGAGCTGTAGCTAATGCCTTGTTTGAGGCTCCTGCAGCCAAAAACTTTTCTTGTTCTTGGTTCAGAATTGGAAGTTCTGTAAAAAATACAAAGCAAAACAAAATTTACAGAAGGAACATACGAAATTACAACAGAAATTTTGGTTAGGAATGCTCCACCCTCCTGCCCAGTCATTCTCCGAGTGCCTCTGGCTTTTACAATTCAAGCTTTTGTCCACAGTCAATGCTTAATGCCCACACAGAGAAAATAATTACCTAGAATATCTAACAATACATTCAAGTAACAAACAAAACAAAAAAAACAGTTTACCATAAGTTAAATTGTGTAGTGGTGATTTCTTTTCCTGCTGACATCGAGTCTTGTGTTTGTCCAAAAGGAAAATATTATTATTTGATGATTCTAGAGGAACTTCCTGGACTGAGGTTGAGGTTTTATTTTTTAAAGAAAGAAGAAGTTGAATTGTATTAGTCACTAAGAAGAAAAAAATGTCTTTTTAAATTCTTAATACAAAGACACTGAGGTTCAGTAATGATCAGACCAGTATACTACACTTTTGCAGTATATGAAAGTTACATACATTTTTCCTTTTATTGCCTTCTCATGCCTTCCCCATTTTCTATACCTATATCATGCTGAGGAAAAAATTTTTAAAAATTTCTCAAAGGCTAGGTGCGTGCCATACATCTATAATCCCAGAACTTTGGGTGGCCAAGGTGGGAAGATTGCTTCAGGCTAGGAGTTCGAGACCAGTCTGGGCAACATAATGATACCGTGTCTCTACAAAACATTTTTCAAAGTTAGCCCAGCATGGTGGTGTACGCTTGTAGTCCTAGCTGTTTAAGAGGCTAAGGCGGGAGGATCACTTGAGCCTAGCAGTTCAAGGTTGCAGTGAACTATATCTTGCTACTGCACTCCAGCTTGGGTGACAGAGTGAGATCCTGTCTTTTAAAACAACAACAACAACAACAACAACAACACAACGTCTTCAAGACATAACTTGCCAGTTCTAGACAAAACTATACTACTAGACTTAGAAGTCTGAAAACCTGGAATAAAATTCTAGTGCTGCCACAAATTAGTTATGTATATTTTAAGATTACAAATAAATTGCCACCCAGTCTTAAAAATTCTGATTCTGCTTCTGGTTGCTGTACATTTCTAAAACATGAAAGAAGAATTGAAGAATTGTAACTTATTCTTAAAAAATTGAAATGTTGAGACTGAATCTCAGACTCAACCATAATTTATATCTTTTTGACATCTTTTTAGTAGGCCTTCAATGGCACAAAAGTAGTAGATTTATCAATAAGACAAATAAGGACTAATGCTTACATTTTATTCTGCTTTACATCCTAGATCTTTCAAGTTTAATGTTTCTTGAATACAGAATCTCTTTCACACAAAAAGGGGAATAGACTTAAAATTTGTGCCAGAAAAGGACAAACTGCATTACTTTTACATTTAATTTCAAAGATTATACCTGAAAAAATTAGTAGTGATTATGCTTTAATAGGTATGCCACTTTGGCCTTAGAAATCTTAATATAAATATATTATTATAATGACATGTGTTGTAAAAAGAAGTAATAAGTTTTTATTTCTTTAACTCACTCTACTGAAAATGATAAGGCAATGCATTAAAGACAAGGAGGTAATTTGATCAAATATAACATACTGCAGAACCTTGGTCATTTATTTGGGAGTCCAAGGTTCATGCAGATTCTTCAAAAGGTCTCTAAAACTACATACAAAATTGTGTTTGTATTTGTGTGTATATTTTGTGGAGAAAGGGTCATCAGACTCTCAAAGTAGTCGGGGAATTTTTCTTTCTATGTCAGAATATGCCACTCTCTTTGAAATGCAACAATATACCTGCAATCTATTGTGAAGTAGTTAAGAGCAGCAGCTAAGAGATATCTCTGTATTCAATTCTGAGCCCTGTCACTTATTACCTGTGAGATAGAGAGCAGATTTACCTTCTTTATAAGCCCCATTTATAGACTATTAAATGAGCACCTACCCATAGTGTTTGTTGAAAGGAGTAAATGAGATAATACATGTAAAACATCTTTCATTAGCAATGACTGAAGTTCATCAAAAATCTCAATTTCAGTTGTTGCAGTTGCTGATCTCTATCTTTCCAGATCATTCTCTCAGATCTACTGGCTATCCCAGTAGTACCTACACTTCACACCTCATCTCCTTCAGATCCTTTCCCCTCACTAATCAGCTTAAATTTCATGGTCACCCCTTTGCACACACCATCACCTCCCCTTTGTCCTTCTGTCACTTCATTCTATTTGGCAAAATTACAACCGAGATAAAATCCAATTCCTTACCTACTCCCCATCAGCACCCACGCAGCTAAACAGGACTAGAGGAAAACTCACAACCATATTTACTGGTCCCACTTCCCACTTTAAATTTATACCTATAAATCTCAAGTAGGTCTTTAATATTACCCAGGAAATCAAATTTAGGCCTAGACTATTACCTTTTGTATTCCCCTTTCCTCTACCTTCTAAAACTTCAATATCTGTTTCCCATACTCACTAGGCTGATGACCTTACTTATTTCAGATTATTTGTGAAGTTATGCAATGATGACCCACTAGCATCTGTATCTATATACATTGCTTTCTTTTTTGTTAACAATTGGTCTGTTTGTGTTCCTAGCTAAGGCAAACCTCTACTTATGCATTAGATTCTATTCCCTCTCAGCTACTCAAGGGCGTCACACTAGCAATCTCAGTTTTTTCCTTCCTACTGGATTATATCAAACAGCATATAAAAATGCTGTTATTTCACCATTATTACAAACAACAATAAAGCCTTTAACCACACTTCTCATTGTTTTTTTGTTCCCCTCAAAAAGAATTGTCTATGTTCACCACTGCCAATTTCTCTCATCACATTCTCTTAAACCCCTTGGAATCACGTTTTTGCTCCTACCATTCCACCAAAACTGCTCTCATCAAAATCACCAATGACTTCCATGTTGCTAAATCCAGTGGTCAAATCTCAGCCTACCTGACCACTTTGCAGCATTAGACATAGTTGACGACACCCTCCTTAACACATTAACTGCCAACTAAGTTGTAGTTAACTCATTGTAGTTTTGAACCCGGGGCCTCATGAAGCAAAACCTGGGCACAACCGTGCAGCTGGTTCATGAAAATCTTGTTGATGTTCTTATTGTTACAATTAATATGGACAATTTAATTCTAAAAACATGGATTAAATAGAAGTCAATAACAAATTTTTCATTAATTGGAAAGGATCATTTTGTTTTCAAAGTTTTTATTCTATTTTTGTAATAAAACACAGTGGCCCTAAGGAAAAAATTTTTTTTCTAGTGTGGCAGTCAATGTGTTAAAGTACTTTGTTCTCTTGGTGTCTGTCCACAGTATCACTTTTCTGGTTTTCCTTTGTCCTCATCATTTTCTCAATGGCCTAATGATCTCATCTAATCTCATAGCTTTGGATACTATTTAGGTGCTAATGATTCCAAAATACTTCTTTCACCTGGATCACTTCCCTAAATTCCAACTAATTTTTTCCAACAGCCTAATTGACAGCTTTACCTAAATTTTTCATAGAAATGTTCACGCCTGTAATCCCTGCACTCTGGGAGGCTGAGGAGCAGCAGAGGATTGGTTGAGGCCAGCAGTTCAAGACCAGCCTGGGCAACATACTGAGATGCCCCAGCTCTACCAAGAAAAAAATAAATAAATAAATTAGCCAGGCGTGGTGTTGCGCACCTGTAGTCCCAGCTACTCAGGAGGCTGAAGCAGGAGAATCGCTTGAGCCCAAGAGTTCAGGGCAGCAGTGAGCTATGATTGTGCCACTGCACTCCAGCTTGGGTGACAGAGCAAGACCCCATCTCTAAAAAAAAAGTAAACAAATAAATAAAAGCCAGACATATCAAAATTAACATGACAAAAACTTTAATTAATGAATGAGCCTCCATTCCATTCCTCCTTCTGTCTGCCCCATTTCAGTTAAATCATTCTTCCAGATGCTCAGGCCAAAATAAAACAAACAAAAAACACCCTGAAATTATCCTTTCTATCTCTTTCTCTTACATTCCACTCCCAATCTATGAGCAAATCCTATTGGCTCTACCTTTAGAACATATCCAGAGTCCAAGAACTTCTTATCTTCACTATTACCACTTGAACCAAGCCAACACCAGCTGTCATCTAGATTACTACAGTAACTCTATTTCAAATCAGTAGCCAGAATGATATTTTAAAATTAAGCCAGATCTTGTCATTCCTCTGCTCAAAACCCTCCAATGGCTCACTATTTTGCTCACAGTAAAAGCCAAAACTCTTACACTTACTTATAAGGTCCTATATTATCTGACCCACTCTTATTTATCCCCTCCTCCTCCTTGGCTCTGTGTGCTCACTCCATGGCACACTAATCTCCTTAAATTTGTCAGGCATGCTCCTATCTCAGGGCATTTGTACCAGCTGTTACCTGTCTGGATCATGCTTTCCCATTGCCTAAGATATCTGTATCTATCACTTCCTTCAGTTTTGAGGGCTCAAATGCTTTCTCATTGAAGCTTACCCTGCCCACCCCACTAAAAATTATAACCCCCTCCAACTCTATCATCCTTACTCTGCTTTTTCTTTTTCTTTCTGCTTTTCCTCTTTACTGTATCATAAAAATTATTTATTTTAATATGTTAATTATGTCTCCCCACCACTTGAATGTAAGGTATATACCGGTAGGGATTTTTTGTTCATTATGTTCACTGCCCTATTCTGAGCACTAAAACAGTATCTGGCACAAAACACTTAAGACACTGTAGCTTTTTAGCGAACACATAATAAAACTAACCTTTTAGTGAACTGTTATCTGACTGGAATGATTTGTTGTTTTCCTTTTCTTCACAGAGGTAGGTATTATGCTGCAATAGTTTTTTTTCAGCTCTGTTAGGAGTGAGGATTTTGTTACTTTCGTTTTTCTGTGGTTCCAAAAAATTATTGTTTCCTGATGCTTGTTCTTGCTTGTCACGCAGTACTTTTTCTTTCATTCTTTGAAATATTTTTCCTGGTGATTCATAGTTTGCTTTATTTGTTAATCCATTCTTGTTGGGCTTTATAACACTGATATCAAGAGAACGGTTGGAGGTGGTAGCCTCTGGTAGCATGGTAGACTGAAATACATTTTTATTGTTAAAAGTTGTCATTTCTAGGAACTGATTCTTTTTATAGTCATTCAATTTTAAAGAGTTCTGATATTTCACCAAATCTTTTACGGGAGTAAGTGTGCCTGAAGGAATGCTGTCAAAAAAGATTGCATCCACGGGCAGACTTCTGCTTTGACAAGACATCTCTGAGGACAAGTTAATTCCTGGATGTTTGAAAGGTGTTGTAATCATCTTGGTAAGACAGTAGCAACAAAGTTCCTCTAACAGAAAATTCACTTAAGCACAATTTTCAGGACAGAACTTCAGCAGGGATCCAGAGACACCTGTAGTTTAATGTGAAATCAACCTTTATCATGCTTTGGTATAGAAAAAGTTTAAAGTTTATTTGCTTTCCACAACATTACACTAATGAAAATGTTTAACTGGTTCATAGTAACACTGGATAATCTATAGCTTACAAATCAGACTAAGATTTTATTTTTTTGTTAAAGTCTTGTTTTTATTTTTTTCCAACAATAATATGCAATTTGGTCTTTAATGCAATATATATATAATGCAGATGTGCAGTTTTGTCTTTGTATTTACAAAAAAGCAGCATTCATCAAATAATGTATACCTAATACCTCTAAAGATTGAATTTTGTTTGTTTTTTTTTTCCTTTTTAGAGACTAGGCTGTTGCCCAGGCTGGAGTACAGGCCCTACCCCCTCCATCATAGCTCACCGTAACCTTGAACTTCTGGGCTCAAGTGATTCTCCCACCTCAGCCTCCCAAGTAGAGGGGACTATGGGTGCACACCACCATATCCAGCTAATTTTTAAAATTTTTGTGTAGATACAGTGTTTCACTATGTTGCCCAGGCTGGTCTTCAACTCCTCACCTCAAGTGATCCTCCTTGGCCTCCCAAAATGCTGGGATTACAAGGGTGAGCCATTGTGCCTGGCCTAAGTATTAAATTTTGAATATCTGCTTTTGAAATTTATTTGAACTTTAAGTCTTGAAAGTTTCAACCTAATATTTGTATGAAAAAGAATGAAATGACATCTGCTTATGGCGCTACATTTTGTTATAAAAGATTAAGTTTCAAAATATGGTTTTTCCCTTTAGGTACATAAATTTTAAGGCAGCAGCTACAATGATCTCATAAAAGCTAAAAAATCCATTTGCTTATTTAAATAATCCCTAATCCTGATTTTTTATGCTCCAGAACACTTAAAAGGTCTTAGTTGAAAAACCCTTAAGTAAAAAATTCATTCTAAAATTTTTAAAAAATGTAATGCTATTTACAATTTTTAGAGGAAACCATATACTTGAGCTTACATAGTTTTAGACCTGTTTTAACTTATTTCTTACATATAAATTTTATTTTCCACACCTAGAAATGAAGATTCCAGGTGAGGAACCATACAGTTGCATTCAGTAATACTTGGTAAATAAAATATTTCAATTCAAGAAGCCTGGAGCTTACTATTCTAGATTTATAGCATCTCTTATCACTGAATTTATAATTATTCCAATCAGTTTTTGACATCATACAAATATAAAAAACCTGTAACAGAAAATAATAATGTAGTCAGGCCAAAAGACATTAAGTATCTTTATGTACACTAACTTCTGTGAGAAATAAATAACTTAAAAATTCATGTACAGCTTTGTACAGTGGCAATATCATAGCCAATGAGGTTTACTCAACGTGAGACTATCACTAATTGAAAACTTTTCCCAATACCCTACTGTGATGACTTGCAATATAGTTGGCATTGGCAATTTTAACAGTTTCCATGGAGAGTGAATATTTAAAAAATTCATATACAAAGTACTATTTTATCCAATAATTTTTTTTTTTTTTTTTTTGAGACAAAGTCTCGCTGTGTTGCCTGGGCTAGAGTGAGTGCCATGGCGTCAGCCTAGCTCACAGCAACCTCAAACTCCTGGGCTTAAGTGATCCTCCTGCCTCAGCCTCCCGGGTAGCTGGGACTACAGGCATGCGCCACCATGCCCGGCTAATTTTTTTCTATATATATTTTTAGTTGTCCATATAATTTTTATTTCTATTTTTAGTAGAGACGGGGTCTCGCTCAGGCTGGTCTCGAACTCCTGACCTCGAGCGATCCTCCCACCTTGGCCTCCCAGAGGGCTAGGATTACAGGCGTGAGCCACCGCGCCCGGCCTTATCCAATAATTTATAAGAGAGAAAAGAAGAAAAATATTTCTCAGTTAACAACAGCTCACAAGGAAGTGTATCTTGGGATACCCCACCTCTGGTGATGCAAAAACCATTGTAATTCTCCCACAGAATGTTAATCCAGAAAATATATATTAATGCTTATATTTATATGTTCATGATTGTGCTAGGTGCCAGGAATCCTGTGCTGAGAGTTATAATACTTGTTAGCCATTCACTTTAAATAGCAGTAAAGCTGTACCGTCTCTCAAAAACAAAAATGAATAAACTAGGCAGTTGCAGGAAAAAATGACAAAGAATGTTTCGGTTTATACAATCTCAATTCCTCAGAGCCTAATGAAATGCTAAACAGGAAGGAAAACCTGCAAATAAACTAGCAGCACCGAAAACAGGCCCAATCTGTACTAGACATACAGAACTGTTTTCCTTTTAAGGCAGATAAACATTGTCACATTGAAAGGCTCCAAGAACCAGCATAGAGCTCCTCCCTCCATGTTCCCCAACATCCCTCTGCCCCCAATTCAGGCAATCAGTAGGATTAAAAGTGAGTATCAAGATTCTGAAAACTCTTCAAATTCCACTCTCCCTCCCAAAGACACAGAGAGTTCCTCTAGGAGCACTTCTTTCCCACTATGTGATAAGTAACAACTCTATATAAGCCAAAAAACTGCCAATAGTTGACAGCAGTTGGTGGAAGAAAGAATGTTGAGGAAAAAAATTATCTAGGATTTCCTCTGACCATAGATGCTTTGCAGAATAGATACAGAAAAAAAACCCAACTACTAGGTATAGGTTACCCAAGAAAGACCTGAAGCCCCATTCTCCTCTTAGTTAAAAGAGCAAAACAAAAACATATCATTAATGCTTAGAGCCTCTGATGAAACAGACAGACATAAAACAATGGGGATTCACTAAGTGGCATCCCTCAAGTTGAGGAAAGAACAGTGTGTCCTGAAGACCAAGCACACTTGACCTAACAAGAAATTGTTAGTTCCTCCTCAGACTGGAGAATATAATTCAAAAATGGTATGTTTCTATATTCATTAACTGCTTAAAGTTGTCTGAAAAAATTTAATCCTTATAACTTATTCTGAAAACTAACAAATGCTGATGTACTTAGAAAAAAAATGTCTATTTATTCAACATAAAGACTCAGGAATGGGAAAACCATTGTATGAAAGGCCTGGCTATCAGCATTCATGGTACACTCATGCACTGCATAATGATGCTGAGGTCAACAACAGGCCACATCTATTACAGTAGGCCTATAAGTTTATAATATTTTAATATAATTTTAAAGTATTTTTACTGTACCTTTTCTATATTTAGGTATGTTTAGACACACAAATACCATTGTGTTACAACTGCCCACAGTATTAAGTAACATGCTATGCAGGTTTGTGGCCTAAGAGCAAAGGGCTATCATCTAGGTTTTTATAAGTACACTGATGTTCTCACAATGATGACAAAATCACCTGAGGATGCACTTCTCATGACATATCCCAGTGACACATGACTCCATATGTAAACACAGAACTAAGGCTAAACAACCGTTATCATGTATATGGCCCTGAATGTAACTGTTACTCCTCTTCCCAAAAAGACTGTAGAAAGTTTTTCTTAGAATTTATTGCAGTGGTAGCAGTAGTAATAATAATTTTTATAATGGAAACAGTCAAAAATCCCAGAGCACACTAACCAAAACTGGGAGGACGGACAGGCTAGTGACTGTAATCCCAGCACTTTAGGAGGCTGAGGTCGGCCTGGGTAACATAGTGAGACCCTATCTCTACCAAAAAAAACCAAAAAACAAAACAAAACTGGAAGGTTGAGTTCGGGGAAAATAAAATAAGAGGATTTTAAGTTAACATGCAAGTGAAGCCCCTGAAAAAAATATGCAGCACATATGGCAAAGGGTTAATTTATATAACATTCAAAGAGACCTAATGAATCAATTAAAAAAAATGATCAACACAGAAAATCGCCAAAGGACATGAAAGGCAATTAATAGAAAAAGTACAAAAGGCCAATAAATGAGTCAACACCCAATTTTAGTAATCAATGAAGAGATGCTCATTAAAACCGTCAAATTTCTTTTTCTTATCATATTGGTAAAAATTAATTTCAAAATATAGGTCTGCATACCATTGACACAGAAATTCTTCTAAATTTTTTCCCTACAGAAACATCTACATAGGAATGCAAATATATATGTGGTAATAACAGCCAATATTTAGTATTTACTACATGCCAGCCAAAATATAATTTTACAGCAACTCTTAAGAGTTAAGTACTGCTGTTGTTCCCAGTTTGAAGAAAAGGAAATGAAGGTGTGTAGGGTGGTTAAGTGACCTAAGGTTACACTTACAAGTATGGAAGAGCAAAACTCAACCAAGTCTACCCAAATCCAAAGCCCAAGTTCTTTATCAACAAGCGACAGTCTACCACTACACAAAGACGTTCACTGCAGTACCAGGGAAATTAGAAACCACCCAATAAAGGACAAAAGAAATTCCACTACCCCCATACAATTGAATTCTATGTACTCAATAAAAAGATATCTATGTACTGACTTGGAAAAAACATGAAAAAAATTAAAAAAGGAAGCAGCAGAAGAGAACGCATTTCCGTAAAACACACACACACACACACACACACACACACACACTCACACACATAAGCCTAAGCATAAGGAAAACAAATCTGGAAGCAAGTGAACCAAACTATAAAGTACTTATCTTTGAAGGCCAGGATGAGGGGCCTTCCATTTTCTAAATAATTTTATTTATTAACATCTGAAAATGTTTGCAATCAGCATATATTTAATAATTTAATCAGAAGAAAACATAAGATGGAAGAATCAATTGCTTCTATAGCTCTGTGGGTCCTGGATCCCAAGGCGAAGAGCCGGGCTCTGACGCACACAATTTTCCTACTTGCTAATCATTGTAAAGCGTCTTATTTTCTTCCTAGAAGTGATTTTAGAACAAACACCTAGAGCGTTCACCATCGGAATGAATGTGAGCAATAGTGTTCTCCCTTAACTACTGCAGTACACACGCAACAAACACACACCGAGTGGCCGGGCGCGGTGGCTCACGCCTGTAATCCCAGCACTCTGGGAGGCCGCGGCGGGCGGATCGTTTGAACTCAGGAGTTCGAGACCAGCCTGAGCAACAGCGAGACCCCGTCTCTACTAAAAATAGAAAGAAATTATATGGAAAACTAAAAATATATCTAGAAAAAATTAGCCGGGCAGGAGGCTGAGGCAGGATTGCTTGAGCCCAGGAGTTTGAGGTTGCTGTGAGCTAGGCTGACGCCGCGGCACTCTAGCCTGAGCAACAGAGTCTGAGCAACAGAGTGAGACTCTGTCTCAAAAAACAAAAAAACAAAACACACCGAGTGAGTGCACAGCGGTGAAATCACTGCCAAAGCCTAAAATCTACAACAGATCGCATGAGCCGCGATGCTCAAAGGCCGGGGACTCGCACCGCTGGCGCTGACCCGTGGCGGGTAGGCGAGGGGCGGGGAGCGGGGAGCACGCACCTGGGGTGAAGGGTCTGGCACGGCGAGACTGCCGCAGTCCGGGTTCGGCTGCGAGCGAAGGGGGAGCCGGACGCCCCAGGGCTGGCGCCTCAGGCCCACGTCGGACCCTGCCCCGAGCAGCCCGCCCAGGCAGCCGCTCGCCTCCCGGTGAGGTTCCGCCACAACAGTTCGGGAATTCAAACTTGAAGAGCCCGCCCTCCCGCAAGCCCGGGATTGGCGCGCTCAGGAATTGCGTCACCGCCCCCGTGCGTCTCACCCGGACTCCGGAAAACCGAGGGCAACCTCCGCGCCGCCGCGTGGACAACAGTGTGTCCTCAAGAAGTGGGTGACCTTAAGCTGTCATCACGCTCCTCTAGTTCTCAAAGTTCGTTTCGTCCGCTTAGGGCACGCGCCCTCCCTTCTTCCTGCCGCTCCTCCCGGAACGCTCCGCGTCGGGAAGTCTCGTCCCGCGCCGCCAGCGCCCGCCGGCGCCACTGCCGTGCTTAAGTTTGGCCCTGCCTGGCTCCCCTCCCCGCCTACGCAGCGCCTGCGGATAGCGCTTAGTTATCCGTTCCTGCCGTTGCTGAGGAAAACGGCATACTGAATGGGTTTGAGAGAACTGCTAGTTTTCTCGGTCCGCCATGTGTTTATATACTTGAGGCCGAGAAAATGTTTTGTTCTTGAGAGAATAATGGACTGACTGCAAAGTCACACACGCAGCGGTATGTTAGTTTGAGCTCTTCCCTCAGGAATTGTGTGGGAGTTGTTTTTTTTTTTTAACATGTCATCATCTCAGATTCTAAAAGCGTTAATCTCGACAACTTTGGATTGCAATGCAGTTTGACAGTGGTCCGTTTCTGACCGAGTCCCGCCTTAGACTGCACAGGGACGCTGTGCTCTGACGGACGGCTGCGGCGACGCGGTGTGTCCGTGGGCTCCGCGCCCGAGCGAGAGGCGGGCCCGCGTGGCGTAGTGCGCCGCGTTTGAGTCGGAGAGAAGCGGCAACAAGTGTTCTCAGCACTAACCCCCATCCAACTCCAGTCCCGCATTGTCTTTCCATGAATTCTGTCCTCCTCCCCCAGTCAGCGTTTGGGACTGGTAGGTCCGGAGCCAAGAGGGAGACACACGAAACCTTATGTGTAGTAAAATGCTGTTTTATTTTGAGCGTCTGGGAGTAGATGGGTGGAGGCGAAAAAGCCTCCACCCCGAGGGAGGGGAAAGTCCTGGGGTTTTCCCAGGGGAGGGAGTAGTCCCTGCAGAGATGGGGAGCGGGGTAGTTTCGTCCTTACGGGGGATAGGAACGCTGCAGTGGCTGCAACTGCCTGTGGTGGAAGTTAGATTTACAACCTGAGATTCTCCAGACTCCTCTGGCTTTTGTTTCACAGGCTTTCTGATATTTGGGGGGGGGGGGGGGGGGGGGGTTTCCCAACCTAACAGGGATGAGAGAGCTTCTTTTTATTTTATACTTCATCTAGGAAAGAGTATTCAACTTGCTAGTGTCATATATCTCGTTACCTCGTTAAGACTTAGAATACTGGACTGAAAAGATTGTAATGGATTAATTTTCAAATGACTTTTGCAGTCCCCTCTTCTAAATCGTGTATCTACTAAATTTTGTGCACAATGAATATTCAGAATCCAAAATATAAATTTAAAACAGCCAGATGAATGCAAGTAAGGAAACAAAACTGATTGGAGGTAGGGGGAAGGCAAGCAAATTCTACATGGATAAAGAGTTTCTCGCCTATACTGCATAATGAGAAAATGACTGGACATGGACTTGCACTAAGTTTGTGGGAAAAGTCAGACTTAAAATATAGGCTAAACACATATATAAAATACACTTTGTGGGATAGAGGGAGTTTGAAAACCTTCAAAGTATCTCAAACTGAGTTGTAAGAAGTTTCTCTGCCTGGTGATGGAGAAAGTCATGGCTCCCTCTTTAAGGCAAAATAGGAACCCTGAAATATTAAGGGCAGACACTCAGAATCACAGACTTTTATTTTTTTAATTAGCCACTTACGTGAGAAGTAGCAAGTAGGCAGCATGCTCCAAGGTGAATGGCAACAGGAATTTATATAAGGATGGCTATGATTTTTCAAACAAACTGGATAAATCAGTTTGTGGACAACAAAGTGTGATGAGAAGACATAGAGGCCAAGGGACAATGTTCATCTGTCTATTGAGACATCAACATGCTGCCCTGGTTGGGCCCTCCTTTAAGTTTCTGTCTGCCTGGAGGAGAAAGCTTCTCTTAGTTCATAGTTAGCCACCTGGAATAATCTGTCCCATCTTAGACCTAGACTCATGGGAACACGTGCAGACCCAAATAGGGTCCAAAGAACAGAAATAGGAGGAAGGGACTGAAAGCCTCAGGACTCCCACTGTGTGGGAGTTGCTGCCAAGTCATCTGGGACTGCTTAGCCTGGAAGAGTATTCCCAGGACCATGTAAGTTCTAGCAGGACTACTGACTGACCATATGGCACTTTTGGGGAAGTTAGAAAAATGTTCTTTCTTCAAGGCCAATGATTCTCAAGCAGGGACAATTTTGCGTCCCCTACAGGACAATTGTCAGTATCTGGAGACATTTCTGATTGTCACAACTAGGGGTGGTGCCACTGGTATCTAGTGGGTAGAGGACAGGGATGCTACTAAAATGCCTAGAATGCACAGGACAGCTCCTCCACTACAAAGGACTAACCAGTCTAAAATTTCAATAGTGCTAAGATTTGAGAAGTCCTGTTCTTGACAGATAATGCCCTGAGACAGAATGTCAGTCCTCCTCACTGTGTCAGCTGGGTGACCTTATGTAAGGAGTATACTTATGTAAGTGTATAACCACTACTGCCATATATGGGGAGTTTATCTAGGCTTTATGAGAGAAGGACCCTTCAGTGGAAAAGACTGCCAAGGAGATTGCTGTGTGATGGAAACAGTATACACAGACATAATCATATGCACATATTACAAATTGTGATAAATGCAATCACAATATCAGTTCACATCATTTAGGAAGCTGATGCCAAATTGGAGTTAGGAGTACGAGAGAGGTTTATTGGGGAATAAACCTACAAAACATTAACTCTTACAGAAGATTAAAGGGGAGGAAGAAGGATTTGACCTGGTAAATCTTGAGCTCTTGATGCAGATCTGACATTTGTAAAAGGAAGGATTGAAGGATGCTGAATTGGGCAAGGGGAGTCTAAGATTGCAATGCAGATTTTTTTTTTTTAATTTTTGTTTTCCTGCTGGAGAAATTTCAAGAGCATGCAGTGCAGATTTAACAAGGTCTTATCTAACCCAGTAGGGAGATTAGGGGTAGCCCATCAGAGGAGTTCTGCAGTGTGCAAAAATGGCCAGGCCCTGGTATCTGCCAGGCTGGAGGGTGCCTGGGAAGAATATGGCCTTGATTTAAAGGCTTTAACAGATCCAAAAGGCTTTGCAGCTGGATGATGCCAGCTAACTGCACTCCTCACAGCTCAGTGACTTTTTTTTTTCTTTTTTTTCATAAAAGGAGATCAGAATTGCACACTTCCATGGCTACCACAAAACAATAATTAAAAGATCATTGCAGGCTCTTGTCTCCAAGCTTGTGACTGGCAGACGGGAGTCCTCAGCAGGAAGAGGCTGGACTCAGAGTCATTGTTGCCTGAGCCTTTCATCTCAGAAGTTCAAGCCCCCAGAATTAGAAGCAGAACATGAAAGGAGCAGGACATTGGCAGAGATCAACCCCCGAAAGATCTGGAGTCCAGTGAGAAGGGTAGGTAGAGCATCTGATTTCTGGCAGTCATTGGGCTCCCAAACTGCTGCTCTTCTACCCTCACAAGCCCAAAAGCTGCTGCCACCACTGAACTGGGAGCTTCTTGAGGATGAAGCACCAGGCAGCTGGTGCCCTCAGGGTCACTTCCCATCACTGCAGACCCGAGCCAAGATAGCAGGCACCATATTGCTTTTCCACCCACTGTGTACCTTTGTTCTCCCCAGGGGGCCTCAGCCCCTCAGTATTTGTGTTGCTTCTTCCCACACAAACGTTTCCCAACTCCAGCCCAGACCGCAGGGGCAATAGGGAGCTAGTGGGTCCTGGGGGATCTGCATGACCCCAGAACATTCTGGGTGGTCTGCCTTCTGAAGAGAGGGACAGAAATGATCAGAGTGCTAGCTTACTTCCACTCAGACTCTTTTCCTCCTCTTCCCCTACCCTGCCTATGGTTGCTGAGAGATGATTGAGCCAGGGCTCACAGGAACTGCTTCCCCTCTCTATTGGTGCATCCACCATACCAGACCTTCCACAGAAAATGGGGTTCAAACCTTTCCAGACCCTTTTTTCTCCCCTTACCCTGCCCCACCTGTGATGGCAAGATAGATGATAAAGCCACCAGGCCAAGGCTTCCTAGGCTTCCTGGGCTTCAAGGCTGCCATAGAGAATGGGACTCAGACCTTTCCTCTAGGGATCCTGAAGCAGACTGAGGGATGCTTGGACTGTGAGCTCCCTGCCCAGTGGCCCTCCCTGTTGCTGGTTGCCTGGTGACTCCACGTGTGCCGGGCACACCCCGGTGGAGGAACATCGAACCTGCTTGGGCATATTGTGGGCAACTCGGGACCAGCATTCTTCTTCCTGGCATTGTCAGGTTTTAGTCTGAAATGTTGGTTCTTGGCACACTCATGGCCAAAGAATGACCAGATACACCAAAGTCCAGCAAGCACGAAAATGAGGTTTATTGAGAGAAAGATAGGATTATAAGGCAAGAGCAAGATACAGGTTTACAGAACATGATACATATGCCACAGATGTTAACTGAACCCATTGTCACAGCAAAGGGAGAGCAAAAAGAAGGGCACAAAAGGGCCTGGTTATAGTCCACATCTTGTTTTATAGTGCCTGGATTGGTACCTCTCATGGTTCAGACGTCACCATGGAACCACTTTGATTGGACAGTTGGAAGTTGAATTACTATGCACGTGGGTTGTTCTAGGTCTATTTCTGGACTCTGTGGTACCTATGCTGCTTGGCCCGTGGGCTAGAGAGTCCTCTGCATTCTTTTGCAGCTGGAGCACTGAGTTATAATTGGCAGATTCATAGGGTGTTCCCTCCTCCCCCAGGTATGGAGATGATTATGGTGGGGCAGGACCAAGATGAGGGTCCTGCTGTTGCACCAAAGCAACAGTACCCACTTTCATCCCCAGGAGACCCAGAATACCTTGTTATATACCTAACATCATAGTCAGGGATTGATCTTTGGGGATCTGGGGACAGGCCCACAGGCCAGATCCTGTACCTCCGGTCTCAATCACATTGTTTGGGGGCAAAAGGGGGGAGATTAGTGATTGGGTGAAGCCATTACATCCTCTCCCTGGTAGCTTTGCCTAGATGCTGGGAGCAGACCTTTGACCCATGCTGAAGCAGATACTTTGCCAGCTTTGCTGGAGCTTGAGGGCAAGCTCACCCAACCCAGCCCTGCCCAGCTATACTCCCCCATTCACCTCTGCTGTGGCATAGAATAAGGACTCACCTGAAGTTCTGAGGCCCCACCCACCACCTGGTGTAATCAAGTGATTCTCCCAAGGGACTAGAGCTGGTCACAGGACCCAAAAACAACATTGCAGCTTGTTCCTTCTGGCAAGCACCACCTACTGACGGGGAGGTCAGTTTGCACACTCACTACAGCATTTACTGACACAATCAGACAGGGTGTAGTTCTGTCTCACCCGCAAGCACCACCCACTGTCTCAGAGATTAAACTAGGTGTGAAATTATCTAATCAAAAGAAAATCCAAAAATAAGAAGCAAAAGCTGCTCCAGGTGAGAAGGAATCAGCGAAAGGTTTCTGAATACGTGAAAAATTGGAGTGAAAGAACACCCTCAAAAGAAAACAATAACTCTATAGCAATGGAAACCAACCAAAATGAGAATATTGAAATGACTGATAAAGAATTTTAAATATGGATTGTAAGGAAGCTTAATGAAATACAAGAGAAAATAGATACCTAACATAAAGAAACCACAAAAACAAGGCAGGAAATGAATGAAAAATTCACTAAAGAAATTGAATTATTTTAAAAAAATCAAACAGAGGTTCTGGAAATGAAAAGTTTCACAATTTTTGCAGCTAGAGTGGACTTTTGTTTCAGGATGAATTGTAACTTGAGTCTCACTATACCTGGTTTGGATGATATTTAGATAAGACTTTGGGCCTTAGACTTTAAAGTTGACTATGGGATGAGTTAAAACTTTTGGGGCTGTTGGAATAGAATGAATGTATTTTGCAAGCAAGAAGGACATGAATTTTTGGGGTCAGGGGCAGAATGTTATAATTGACTGAATTGTGTCCCTTTCAAATTCTTATGTTGAAGCTGTAACCCTCCATATTATTATATTTGGAGATAGGGCCTGTAAGGAGGTAGTTAAGGTTCAATGAGGTCATAAGTGTGGGGTCTTAATAGGATTGGTGGCCTTTTAAGAAGAGAAAGAGATTTCTTTCTCTCTCTTCCTACATGCTACAGAGGAAAGGCCATGGGAGGATGCAGCAAGAAAGTGGACCTATACAAGCTAGGCAGAGATCTCTTACCCAGAACTAAATTGGCCTACACCATGATCTGGGGCATCTAGCCTCCAAAATTGTGAGAAAATAAATTTCTATTGTTTAAGCTATCCAGTTTATGGTATTTTGTTATGGCAGCCAAGCAGACTAATACAGGAGGGGAGAGAAGGAAAAAGAAGAGGAAAAAAAGAAAGATTACAAATGAGCATGACAAGACTTTCGGGGGTGATTGGGCATATTTATTATCTTGATTTCATTCAATCTATAGATCAACTTGGGGAGAACTGACCTGTTAACAAGATTGCTTCCAATCGATGAACACCATTTATGCCTTCATTTATTTAGGTCTTTTTATTCTTAAATTCTTAATAAGGGCTCTAGGTCAATGAATCTATGTTTTCTACCCCCACCAATAGTAAACTGAAGAGAAGGTAGACAATTTAGTGTTTTTTTCCAGAAAGAGACTTGGAGGTCGTAGCCTTATTTCCTTTGTGAAAAAGACATCAGGATTTTGATTGGCGGTTCATTTGGTCCTTGGTAAATGTGACTATCTATAGTAATCATTTGCTAATTGCCTTCCTAGCATCCCTTCATCCTCCTATTGGCGATAATATCTGATTTTGTTTCTGGAATCGAGTCCTTTCCCACCCTCAGTCCTAGATGGTTCAAAATGGTGCTTCACCTCTGGCCCTAGGGATGTAACAGGTTACCCAGGCTTTAATTAATCAGCATATCCCATTCAGTGCACAATGTTTTGTTCAGGGTGGTAAAATGATCTAGGTCTGCCCACTCACAGTGAATCTTATTTGTTACTAGAGTATAGAATTTCCTTTTTCTCATGGACTTGAACCAGAGGGGATGTGAGCATCTTGCCACCACATATGAAGAGTTTTGCTTGAGGAAAGAATCAACACAGACTAAACAGAGCCAAAGATATGGAGAGAACAAAACTAGGTCCTGAGTCAAGCTGCATCTGAACCTTGTAATACCCCTTGGC
This sequence comes from Lemur catta, assembly GCF_020740605.2. NCBI lineage: Eukaryota > Metazoa > Chordata > Mammalia > Primates > Lemuridae > Lemur > Lemur catta. The sequence goes on along the minus strand of NC_059128.1, from coordinate 48,519,881 downwards.
TTAGTTATATGAACGAATTATTCCCTTTCTGCTTAAGCCAGTTCAGATTGTTTTGTCACTTGCTATTGAAAAAGTCTCAATTCACTGTTATTTAAAAAACTTATATTTCACAGAATTAACTTAAGTATTCAGAATAAATGAGGTGATTGATATCCCTGTCCTGTTCTGGGCCTGATATGTAGTCTAAAGTATTATGTTTGTTATAGGATGCCATTCTCAAAAAAGGAGGTGGAGGAAGAAGAGGAGAAAAGAAATATAATATAAATGGTCAAAGTGAAAAGATGCTCAATCTTTCTGACAGTTAAATCAGTGAAAATAAAAATAGCAATGAGACAGTACATTTGACTACCATACTGGCAAAGATTAAACTGTGATAATGCCCAGTACTGGTGAGGATGTAAAGGGGCAGCCCCTCTCCCATGAAGTTGATGCAAATATAAATGCTTACAACTTTTCTAGAGGGAAATTTGATAATAACTATCAAAATTTCAAATGCATATATCCTTTGATCTAACAATCCTTTTAGAAGTTTTTTATACATAAATAATTGTACAAGTATACAATGATATATATACAAGGATAACTGCAGTATTGTTTATACTAATGAAATGAAAAATTACTTAAATGTTTATCAATAGGTCTTTTGTTAAATAAAAATGGTAACTTATTCAAATGAATGCTTATGTAGCCATTAAAACTGATCAGAGAAATGTAGAGGCTTTGTCATAGAAAGAAGTCCATGATTATTTTTAAGTTAGGAAACAAAATAAGTTAAAGAGCAGTAATTATGTTATCATCCTGCTTATTTGAATATATTTTTGATACATTTTATAAGTCTAAAAGTTCTTGGCTATATAACCAAGAACTTTTTTGGTGGCAAATCCACCTCAAATTAGTTTACATAGAAAAATATATTTGTTGGAAGGACTGAAGTAGCTCACACTATAAAATAAATTGTTTCAAGAACCATAGACATTTTAGTGAATTCAGGGACTATAGAGTGGGACATGAACGCTGTCAGCCTTTTCTTTCAATCTGCCTTTCATGTCTTTCTGTCTCTCTCTCTATCTTGTTTTAGCTTTATTCTCTGTTACTGCAGACATCATTTCTCCGTATTGGGAGGAACATGACTGCCAGCTACTTCTACAGATAAATACTCTATGACTCTAAAACCATAGTGAAAAAGAAGATTCTTCTCTCAGCTTCCCAGTATGAAAATCTCACGGCAGGATTTCGATTAGCTTTGTTATCATATGCCCACACTTTTGACCAATCACTGTTACCAGAAGGCTGAGATTCTGCGATCTGCCAGACTTTGGTCAGGTGAGTGGACTGTTTTCATAAGAAGAGGGAAGCGTAGACATGGCCATTGAGATGATAGTTGTGAACTGGATGGCCATCCCAGTTGTGTGTACAGTATAAATTAAAATGTTAACTGTGGTTATTTTAAGCAGGTAGAATTAGGAGGGAGATTTTTATTTTATATTTTCTATACATCCATATATTTTACATTTTTACATTGAGTAAAACAAAGTTGTTTCAATTTTGAAACAAAAAGATAAAAATTTATTACTGAAGCCTACAGAAAAAAAGATTCAGAGGAACATGGTAGTTCTGTTTAAATATTTACTAGGTACTTTGTATAAAAGTATTTGTACAGTCTCAAGGCTATGTATGGCCCCATGGGTCAGAACTAGAACTAGTGAATGGAAGCTATAGAGAGATATTGGCTAAACATAAGAAAGAATTTTCAAGGTCAGAGTTTTCTAAGGATGGAGTGCACTACCTCAAGAAATATTAACATTCAAAGAGAGGCCAGCTGATCACTTGGAGAAGGTAATATCATAAAGGTAAAATACCAAAAAGGGTATGTGAACCAAGTAACCCTGGGTCTCTTTTCAATTGTAATTCTATGATTTTCTAAAGGGTAAATCTGTTTTTTAGGTTCATTTTGTTCATAGACTGTCAAAAAGATAGTTTTGAATTTTTTAGGACAGAAAATCTCCCTTGCCTAAAATATAGGTGAAATTAAGAGAAAAATGTTCTTGTTTTTAACTTTGTATTTTATTCTCCCTTTTCATCTTTGTTACATGTCTCAGCACCAAATTAGAAAATTGAATGTTAAATAGCATTACTGTAGTCAACTCTTAATTATCCATATAGACTTAATCATCAGTGTATTTTTGAGAGCTATTTCTTGCTGTTCACTTGTCTTTCTGATTAGAGAAACTAGATCTCACAATCTTAGTTATTGGAACAGGGAAATAGAACTCCAGTTTTTCTTTTTTTCAGAGCAGCAGTACACCCAGATAAATAATTCCATTTTCGAACCTTATTTTCAGGTAGATGTGACCAACTGACTAAGTTCAATGGAAGTGTTATGCGAGACTTCTGAGAAGATTATTAATGGGAGTAGATTTGATTAGAAGACTCTGCCTTTTGTGCTATCTGGAATGTGCCAGTGACAGCAAGAGCTCAGCAGGCATCTTGATTCATAAGGTAACTTTGAGCATGAACTTAGGGCCTAGGACAAGGGCAATATGCTATTTATGTATTTATTTGCTTTCAGAATGCCCCATATGAGAGCTTTGTTTGCAGAAAGTATATCATGAGCCCTGGAGCTAGAAGGAGGTTAGAAAATTAATTACTGTCATTTGTATGTATGACCAAACAATTGTTCAACACATTCCTACTCAGTCATTTCGGTACTTTTGTTCAGGTTTCTTGTTTTTATTTTAAAAAATTTTTAAATATGACTTGTCTTTTGCTGCTTTATTTTTAAAAACTCCCCACTCTTCTTTTTTTTTTTAACCTGAGTCATCTTAAAGAAAAGCTTTTGTAAATGTATTTCCTGTTTTCTTAAATGATTATCTAATCTTGGGAGTTGATAACAGAATGACAATAACAACAAGAACAACAACAAAAAAAAAATGTAAAATGTATTCCAGATAGACTTTGGAAATTTTTTTCTAAAGATATTTTTCTTCCCTTGGAAAATAGAAGCTGAGGTCATCCTAATGTCCAAGGTTCAAATACTGAATATGTTTTGGTTCAAAGCATATTATAGAGAAAATTTTAGGGCCGGGTGCGGTGGCTCATGCCAGTAATCCTAGCCCTCTGGGAGGCCAAGGCGGGTGGATCGCTCGAGGTCAGGAGTTCGAGACCAGCCTGAGCGAGACCTCGTCTCTACTAAAAAAAAAAAAAAGAAATTATCTGGCCAACTAAAAATATATATAGAAAAAATTAGCCAGGCATAGTGGTGCATGCGGGAGGCTGAGGCAGTAGGATCGCTTAAGCCCAGGAGTTTGAGGTTGCTGTGAGCTAGGCTGACACCACGGCACTCACTCTAGCCTGGGCAACAAAGTGAGACTCTGTCTCAAAAAAAAAAAAAGAAAAGAAAGAAAATTTTATTCTTATCAACATAATCTAGAGATGAATGTACTGATTTATTAAACTGGCAGTTGAACCAGTAGTAGTTTTTCTGATATTTTTACCTCTGTCCTCAGAGAAAATATGCAATGAGAGATAAACCCTCTACCTGTGATGAAAGAATCTTAACATTTTTTTTTCTCCTTGCAGGAATGAGTTAGGTGATGAGCAATAAAAAGCTCAAAACTCTTACTGCAGTCTGGGGCTCCTGTAGTTAGTCTTATATCTATTATGTTAGGAAGACTTCCTTAGAGCCAAACCTTTTTTTCAGATTCTCTTGGGGATGGGAAATATGGGAACCAGTAGAGTAAGCTAAGGTCTTTCTTCCATATATCACATCCATACGGATGGATGGAAGACTATGACTCTGATCCCTCATGATTTACAGATGTATTTAATCTCACAAAATCATATTTCCTGCCTGCTTCCTTTTCTTTTTCCAATGAAGTGGTTTCTGTGGTGCAGGTATTATAGTGGAGTTTATACGTCTCATGTAAGACCTAGAGACTGAGACTTCGTGGTTTACCACAGTGTGGACAGAGACAAACACCAACCAGAATTCTGGCTGTAATAACTTACTATGGCTCCTCTAACAAACTACCACAAGCTTTGTGGTTTAAAGCAATGCAGATTTATTTTTTTACAGTTCTGGGAGACAGATGTCTAACATCAGTTTTACTGGGTTAAGGGCAAAGTATTGGCAGGGCTGGTTCCTTCTGGAGGCTCTGAGGGAAGATTCTGTTTCTTTGCCTTTTTCAGCTTCTAGTAGTTGCCTGCATTTCTTGGCTTGTGGCCCCTCCCTCCACTTTAAAGCACATCAATCCAACCTTTGCTTCCATCATCACATTGCCCTCTCCTCTGACTGTGACTCCTCATACCCACTAATAATCCAAGATACTCTCCCCTTTCAAGATCCTTAATGTAATCATATCTGCAAAGTCCCTTTTGTTGTGTAGGATAACATTTACAGGTTCCAGGCATTAGGATGTGGACATATTTGGGGGCCATTATTCAGCTTATTATACTTGTCAAGACTCTTTAGTGTCTGCCTCAGCTTCAGAGAACCACTTTGCTTGAGATCACACCTTTCTGGGAAGCTTACATCCGGTGACTGAGTGAAGCAAAAGTATAACGGCCTGGCCATTTTGGCCCAGCTCCACTTTAATGGAGAATACTTACTACAGAGCTTTCTGCCACATTGGCTGAGGCTTTCTTGGACCTGTTTCACAGTTCAATTTCTCTGTCTGGCCTATCCCACCTTCTCCCATTTTAATTCCTATGTGTTGATCCCTAATCTTGTACCTCAAACTCTGCATCCACATCTGCTTCTAGAGAACCTAAACTACAGACAGTAGGGAATAGTTACTGATAGGTACTGGGCGTAGGCTAAAAGAGGAGTTGCTAAGATAGGCTTTTAGAACTGGATCATTCTTTTTCTACCAGACAATGAGGAGCCCAAACTGCTCCTGGCAAAGGTGGTGTTTCATCAGTAAGCTTTCAGCATTAGTGAATTGGGGAATAAATTGGTAGAGGAGAATGCACTAGTGGGTGAAATGTATTAGATACTTGAGACTTACAGAGAAAAGAGTGGGTATATATATATAGCAAGATTGGGTAGTTATTACTAGTGTTATTACTTGTTTTTGTAAATAACATTTTTTGGAACACAGCCATACCTATTCATTTATGTATTGTCTATGGCTGCTTTTGCGCTATAATGGCAGAGTTGAGTTTTTGTCACAGAGACTATATGGCTCACAAAGCCAAAAGTATTTACCATCTTGCCTTTTACAGAAAAATTTTGCCAGCTTCTGGTTGGATGCTGAAGTGGTAGTCCCTATGATATCTCCATTTAATTTACCTGGCCCTTGCAGAATCCAGTGGATCTTGGAGAATGAATGTAGACTATCAGAAACTCAGCTAAATAGTATCCCTGATTGTACTCATGGTGCCTGATGGAGATTCTTTGCTAGAGTAGATTAATTTGGTCTCAGGTATGTGGTATGGGGCCATTGAGTCATAAAATGAATTCTTTTCTAGTCCAACTGGATAAGAGACTAAGAAACAGTTCACATTCATATGGAATGGACAATATCATGCATTTGTAGGTTTGTCCTAGGGCTGTCTTAACTCTCCTATCTTGTGTCATACTATAGTGTGAAGAGATCTAGACCATCTTGACATTTGGCATTCTACTGATCAATTATTTTGATGACATGTTGATTCTGTTGGATTTGTAAGAGGTAGCTACCACAGTGCAAGCATTGGTAAGACATGTGCTCTAGAGTATGGGAGATAAAACCTATGAAGATTTAAGTGTTTGCCATATCTGTAAGTATTTTAGAAGCTTATTGATCAGGGGTGTGCCTGTATATCTCTTTCGAAGTAAATGACAAATTATTGCATCTTGTGCTTCCTATATTAAAAAAGAAGCACAAAACCCTGTGGGTCTCTGAGTTCTGAAGACAGCATAATTCTATACTAGAGATACTTCTCCAGTCCATATACTGGGTGACATAAAAGGCTGCCAACTTTAAATTGGATCCACAGTAGGAAAGAGCTCAGCCACAGATCCAGGCTGTGGTGCAAGCAGCCCTGCCACTTGAGTCATACAATTTGGCAGACTCTATGATATTAAATGTGCTAGTGGTAAGACAAGATGCTGTGTGGAGTTTGTGGCAAGTCTCAGTGGGCAAATCATAATGTTAGCCCCTTGGATTCTGGAGCAAGGCAATGCCATTTTCAGTGGAGAATTATATGGCTTTTGATGTGCTCCTGAGCCCTAGTAAAGAAAAGATGCCTGGGTATGGAGCATTAGGTGACTAAGTATATAGAAATTCTTATCATGATCTGGTCCTGTCAGACTCACCAAATATTAAGGCCAGACAGGCCCAGCAACAGTACATTGCAAGGTGAAAGTGGTACATTTGGGAGCAAGTACAAGCATAATCAGATTGTGCAAACAAGTTTCATGAGTAGGTATCATAGACCATCATGGCATCTATCACTGTTTTACCAGTGCCCTTCTGTCAGCTCATACCTGTGGTTCTATGGACAATTCTACCTGAAGGATAAAAAAAATACCTCAAGCTTAGTTTATTAATGGATCAGCTCAGTATATAAATGAAGGTCAAAAAATAGCTTCATTTAAAAGTTGTCTTGAAAGACAGAAGGTCCAGGCAACTATTGTCTACTATATCCTTTGCACAAATCCATTTCTCCCTAGTCTCACTAGCACATTTTTTTTCCTCCTAACCTTAGCTCTTGCCTCATTATATTTTGAAACCATTAACCTTTCAAATAATTTTTTGGAATCCACTTACTTGCCTCTTTTAAGAGTTATCACCCATAACTTTGTCAAGCTTCCTTCTTTTTAGAGAGAAGACCTTATTCAACATGTAGATTAGCTATCTTTTTGACCCAAGAACTGTACATCATTGCCATAGCTCATGGCCCTGCCGTATGTAATTTGTTTCTTGAGATATGGAGTAGTTTCACAAGACTTGGCTACTTCAGGGTTTTATCTCTATGGTATTTGAAGGAATAATATTAAACTCAAACTTAGAAATGCTTCTTAAACATTATAATCTGTTAAGAAAAAAGAACATTGTTTAGGGTGTTTTTTGATGGTAAAAGGAAACGGTTTTGGCTGAATTATCAACATTGAAAAATGCCCATGTTTGTTATTGAGCCTCCAGGTTTTAACAACAACAAAAAAGAATTGCTTAGATATCAAGCAGAAAAAGCAAGTTACTTAAAAAGGGGAAAATTCAGTCTGCTTGCATCAGATTTTTACAGAAACATTTAGTCCTGGAAGAAATAGGGATGCCTACCACATTTTTAGACAGAATATTATATTCACCCATATTATCATTCAAATAGGTTAGAACTTTCTGATTGGACTTTTATCTATAAAAATATAAATGTAGGGAGAAGAAAATGAGGTTACTTATAGAAACAAAGAAACTGGGCCTTAAAATCAGAAAGAAACCTGGGAGCATGAGCCTATTTATATTCTTGGCTCTACCACATGGGCACTGTGGAAGAAATTCTGACATCTCCTTAAACAAATGTGTGTCTTTTTTATCGTTAATTATTTTCTGGAATTTTCTTTCAAGCCACACTTTAAAATTCTTGATATATATCTTATTTTGTAAAGCCGATCCTGTTTGATCAGAGGATAATTCAAGCTGATTATTATTATTGTTATTCTTATTTTTATTTTACTGTACCACAGAGCATTTCCTCTATAAATGTGCACAAAAAGGTATGTGCAGGAAGTTTCTCACAAAGATATTACAAAATGAACAATTTACTTTAATCCAAGAATTTGCCAGAACTCAGAAGAGCCACTGGAATTTAACAAGTTTCCACTAGATGGCAAGCATCCTCTTTCAATTTCTCAGTGGCATCAAGCTAAAAAATTGCTGCTATTTAAAACTTACATCTTTGCATGAGACAGCTGCACTTGTATCAAAAAATTATAAAGGCACTGATTCACAAATTTAGCCAAATTTAGAATCAAGTTATTCAAACTGAAACTGAAAATATATTGTGATGTTTAAAAGTTTTATTTGGAGAATATAATTCATTCATTCATTTGACAAACAGTGCCTCATGTCTGTTTTTCATACTTTGTTTCATTTACTCTCCCATCAATGAGATTATGTGTTTTTATTAGTCTCATTTTAGACAATGGGAAACTGAGGCTTAGGGAGATTAAACAGTTTATTAGCCAAAGATACACAGTTTAAACCTACACAGTTTGTCCCAAAACCTATCCTCCTAACTCCTCATCTTAGTGCCCACTATAAATAAATTATAGTAAATCAACTTAAAGTATTTAGCACAATGTCATGTCTAGAAGTATTTATTATTTTCTTCATGTAGACATCAGCAGGGTTAAATCTTCTGGCATGCCCTTTATGAAAGACTGTATAAAGAAATGAAAATGATTACAAAACACACTATATTAGAGCAAAGAATGTCTGTACAATGTTGCCTATCTTAAGCATGTGCAAGATGAAAAGAAATGGCATAAAACACTGCTAATGTACTACAGAGAAAGACAAAGATATAGACAGAAACAGAAAAAGAGTGAGAGAAACATTCATATGAAAGACAGATGAGGAAACCATCTGTAAGAAATCATAATTTCAGTAACAGAAACTATTTCCCTGTGAGTGAGTCTTGCTACGGAAAGAATTTTATACAAATACAAATACAATAATATGGAAGTTTAAAGACAAGAATATAAAACAACAGAATGAAAAAAAAGCAAGTTGCAAAGTCAAGGAAACTCACTCAGATGTAAAAAAGCATTTAAAATCTAATAAATATATTAAAAGAATAAGGAGCAGAAGACACATGGTTAAAAGTCAAAGTAATGTGATAGAAGAAAGGCATAAGATTGCAATGAACGCGAAGCAAGATGGAGATGAAAGTAATTAGGAAGAGGCTGATAGACATGGATGATTGACAAAACAATTGACATATCCAAAGTAGACAACAGATGGTGAGGAAAAAGTATTCAGAGATGTAATAATGGAAAATTTTTTTAACAAGGAAGTATGCACATGTAATAGGAAACATTGATACTGAATTATCAACATTGAAAAATGCCCTGTTTGTTATTGAGCCTCAAGGTTTTAACAACAACAAAAAAGAATTGTTTAGACATCAAGCAGAAAAAGCAAGTTACTTAGAAAGGGGAAAATTCAGCCTGCTTGCATCAGACTTTTTACAGAAACATTTAGTCCTGGAAGAAATAGGGATGCTTACCACATTCTTAGACAAAATATTATATTCACCCGTGTTACCATTCAAATATAAAGGATTTAGGGAATATTTAAGAAGTATTTTTTAAAAAAGAAAAAAAACACTAAGCTATCATACAATGGAGCCCAGCCAATCAAGAAATTAATTAAAAAAAATAGAGAACCAGGAATACAGACACACATCTAGTGAGAGTAGTAGTAAGTGCTTGGCACTGTACTAGATGCTGGAGTTAAAAACATGAGTAAGGCATTTCTGTCTTGATGGAACTTAGCCTAGTGGAAGATTCAGAGATGTCAATCAATTAGAGTACAATGTATTAAGTGCTCCTACATTGGTAGAACAGAGGAAAGAGTAATTCTGTATAGCATAACTGAAACCTGAGATGTGGAAGACGAGTATCCAGAAGATAAGAGGAAAGGGACAGAGAGGACCATTCTAGGAAGGGGGAACAAAGTGCAAAGGTTTAACAATTTGAGTTGGTGGTGTGAAATGGTTGTATGGTGGGGCATGTAGAAGCAGCAGGATATGAGCTTGGAAAGTTTATAAGCAGCTCATGGAGGGATGTGTATACAAATGGTCCTGATTTATGATCGTGTAACTTGTGATTTTTTTTAACTTTACAGTGGTACGAAAGTGATATACATTTAGTAGAAAACCAAACTTCAATTACCCTTACAACCATTCTGTTTTTCACTTCCAGTACAATAATCAATAAGTTACATGAGATAGTCAATACTTTATTATAAAATACATTTTGTGTTAGATGATTTTGCCCAAATGTGTGCTAATGTAAGTTTTCTGAGCATGTTTCAGGTTGGCTAGGCTAAACTATGCTATTTGTTGGTTAGGTGTATTAAATGCATTTTCTTTTCTTTCTTTCTTTTTTTTTTAACAACAGAAAAGCATACCAAATTTATTTAATCAAAATTTTATGTGACACGGGAACCTTCAGAAATGAAGACCCAAAGCCCCATGGAAAACTGTTTTTATGCTTAGGTTTGATGAAGAATAGACAGCTGTGTAGAAATGGGATTGGGCAAAAGGGAATGATCTAATGTTAGTAGACTAGGAGAGAGGGAAGGAAATCCAGCAAGGCCTGCTGTTCAGATTCTTCTGGGCCTCTCTGTACAGCATTCCTTCCTCCCAGGTAAGGAGCAGGACCCCTCTGGAATGAGATCTTCAAGGGAGAAGGGAAAGAGTGACCTTTGCAGGTTTTATGGCTTGCTTTGGGGGAGAGGAGTTCTAGTTTCTGTTACCTGCCTTAGAGAAGAGGAATTCTGGTTTCTATGACTGGCTTTGAGAGAGAGAGAGCGGTGAGAGACAGGAGGGCAGGAGAAGGTCAGAGAGAGACTCCGCTTCTGAGGTTGCTTCAGAGGCCTCTTTAGTTCTTTAGTTCAGAGCACTCAGCACACCAAAGCGCCATACTTTGGGGTATTGTTTCTGAGCCCCAACACAAGTCAAGGAAGACTGAACCAAGATGGCCTAGAGTGATCTGAGCCAGCCCACCTATCTAACTGGTGCATGGGAGGGAGGCAGCCACAAAGTCTTAGTGAAAAGGGGGCAGGACAGGGGGCTTTGGGAAATAGGGACAGAGACACCAACACTGCCGGGTCACTAAATAGATGAGTAGACCAGTGGACAAAGCACTTGGCTGGGACAAAGTATTCAGCTGGAATCTGGTCCTGCAGATTTTGGGTAAAGGTGACTATAATAATAGCCTTTCTTACCGCTGCTGGGTCCTCTCCTCAGAGCTTCAGGCTTTCTGGATTCAGAGCCTTCCTCAAGGTAAGGAAATGGCAGTTTGCTTGAATACAATTAAATGCGTATTCAACTTAACCGTGTTTTCAACTTATAATAGGTTTATGGGGACCTATCTCCATCGTATTAAATGATTTGAAGAGCATCTAAGGGGTTTTGTTTTAATCTTGTTGACACTGAAGGGTTTTAATGTGGGAAATAACTAATTTTTGCATTTAAAAAAATGGTTGCTTGGGGTTGAGGCTGGGGCAGGGAACGGGTAAATGGGGAGTTGTTGCTCTATTGGTATAAAGTTTCAGTTATGCTTGATAAATAAATTTTAGAGATCTGCTGTACAACATAGTTTCTACAGTTAACAATGCAGTATTGTGCACTTAAAAATTTGTTAAGAGGCTAGATCTCATGTCAGTTGTTTTTAGTATAAAACAGAACACACAAAGGGATACAAGGAAACTTTAGAATGTGATAGATATGTTTATTACCTTAATTGTGGTGATAGTTATCATGGGTGTATGCATATGTCCAATCTCATCAAATTGTATATGTTACACGTATGGTTTTTTGGAGGAGTTATAGCAATTATACTTCAATAAAGCTGTTAAAAATCATTCTGGGATTAGCTTGGAGAGATTAAAGAAATTTGTACAAAATCCTAAAGTGATCAGCTGCTTGAGGTTGCTTAGGAGATGTTTTGCCCAGAGATAGGACACAAGCTTTTCCCCACAACATACAGTCAGAGTGGGGCAGAAAAACAAAAGAAAAGGACCTGCCTTATGATTCTCTATAACGCTGTCATGTCCATATGCTTTTCTGCACAACAATTCTATTATGTTTCCTATTTCAAATGAAACTGCATTTGACATTACAATTTTCTTCTTGTTTTTGTTTTAGATGTGCTTCTTTGATTTCTGTATAGCTGTTTCATTTTGTCTTATTTAGTAGCATCTTTTGCAATTTTATAAGCAGTAAGCATGCTGAAAGAATGTTATCATATACCTCAGATTTATTTTCCCTGGCCAACCACAATTTTCGTATAACCCTCAATCTTGCCATTATAGTCAGTTATTTGTTCATTATTTGACAAGTTCATACAATATTTTATTCCATCTAATTTGAAAAGGAATGCAAGACTCAATAAAACATCTATTATTAATATATTTTAGTTATTTAAATGGGAGTATAGGATTCTGACTGTGGAAAATGAGAGCTAGAAGAGACTTTTAAAGTTTTCAGTGATGATGTTTCTGAAACTTTAATATGCATATGAATCCACTGGGGATTTAAAAATGAAGATTCTGACTCAGGAGGTAGGAGTGGGGCCCGAGATTCTGCATTTTTAATAAGTTTTTAGGTGAGGTCAATGCTACTGATCTACAAACCATACTTTGACAGCAAGGTACTATGATACAAGTAAAAATAGCCAAATATACTATTCCTATAATTATATAATAAATACAACTTAAAAATTTTCTGTTTTGCTGTATTTTGCACATGGCCATGAATCCATTAGGAAGCTCAGGAAATGCTGCTGATATAGTATTCCATTTAATTTAAAAATAGACTATTCATTTCTGAATATTATATTTGTTTTATATGAATTACCCTGAAGTTAATTCTACTGAATGAGTCATGTTTTTTATCTCACAATGTCCTGAGATGATGTCATTCTCTGGTGGCTGGCGTTGCAGGGATCAGTTCCCATCACTAATTATGCCCATGTAGTCACTTACTTTCCCAAGGTAAAGAAAAACTAGTATTTTTACTGAGCTATAGTTATCTTGGGATACCTACAGAAAAACACTCAGCGTGTTATAAAAATAAATCCTGACATTATGTGATTACATCAATTTAACATTCATTTGGAAGAAAAAAACCCACATGAATTGTACAGTAATATTCTAAGTTCAGATTTAAATTACGTTGAATTCTTACAGAAGTCTAGGTCAAATATGAAACTTTTAAAAGCAAACAGAAAGCAGGTAAAGTAGAATTAATTATTGACAAACATTTTCTTACCCAATTGAGTAGCCACCACTTTGTTTAAAAATAGCTTTAGAGTGGTATTTGGAACCCATTTTTTGACATGCTTGTAATTCAGCATAATTTTAACAGAGTTTTCTCATCTCTGATAAAAGGGCTTGTTTTGGTTGAAAAGGAGCCACCCGTTTCCCCTTTTTCCCCTTTTTCCCATGTATTTCACACATAGCCTGTGGGTAATAGTAATGAAGTTGTGTGGTAGATTACTAACCTGGCTCACAAATGTGGAATTCTTCCTCTAACATCTGTGCCTTTTGTCACACTGAAAAAGAAATCAGAAAAGTGCAGAGAGAGTGCACAGTTTCTCCTGAAAATGTCACAGCTGCCCCCTCTCTATTGACATCTATTAAGATTCAGGCAACAGGACATACTTGCTTTATGGTACAAAGAAGTGTTATTTTGGCTTTACACAAGGTGGTGGTGGTTGTTTTTCTGGTCTCTGAACATCTGCGACTCTCTCAGGATTGTGCTGTGCACTAAAAATAAAACAACTATAGCTGTGATTCACCTCGTTTTCACTGAGTCAGGGCTGTAGATTCTAGGGAAGATTCAGTGACATAGGAGAGTTGTAAAAATGGAAATAAAATTGCTGAATCTGAAATGAATTTAGAAGATGATCGTAGTAATTTGTGCATGCCAAAAATCAAACCTAATATCTAGAAGCTGACTTCTTCCAAATTTTACAGGAGGAAATAATTTTAGTATTGTATTGTTACAGTCCTCATGATTACCTGGAACCCTTAGGGACTCTTTATCTGGATCTGTTCACTACAGATGTTTGCATGAGAAATGATATGTATTAGAGTTTATGTTTAAAAGAAATCAGCAGATAGTATCTCCTCAAATTAGTCCACTCAAAGCAATACTTTCAATAAATTCTCAGCACAATTCAATCACCATTATGGAAAGAAGGAATTAAAAACCTATGTAAGGATGCGATTAGCCAGCATAGGCTTATGAATAGACAGAAAATTACAACAGAAGAACTCTCCTGGCAGAAAACTTTTTCTCACAACTCTAAAATTTCATCTTTAGAAATTAATTTGTATTGGCCTTGCAGGTTTTGGGTACTTAAAAGGTTTTACACTAAAATGCAAACATGCTTTCAAGGCATAGTACATTAAAAACGCAGAAATTGGATTTGTACCTGGTTTGAAGGCTGTGTTCAAATAGTGCCTAAGGTATATCTCTAGTAATGTGTCTTTGAAATGTTGGATTCAACATTTTAAAATTATTTTGTTAAAATGACATACTCATTAAATTGGCAAATGATGAAGCTGGGAAACATAGCTAATATGTTGGATGATAGGATTAAAATCTGTGTGAACTTAATTAGCTGGAATGGGAGATGGAAGGCCAAATTTAAGAAAATGAAATTTTGCAACACTAAATGTAAAGTGCTACATTTTTTTAGGTGACAAAACAACAATCACCAGCAAACCTGTGCATAATGTAGTGCATGTGAAAATATCTTAGGGGTATGTGGACTGTAAACTTAAAACAAGTTGACAGTGTGATGTAGTTGAAAAAGAAAACCCAAACAAACAAAAAAAACCCAAAACAAAAAAAAACCCTCAAACTCATCATGCATCATTCGTCCTATTACAAAGGAAGTGATATCCTTTCTTTCTCGAAAACATATCTGGTGGATTGTATTTAATGCTTGCTGTCACATTTTGAAAATGACTGACCAACTAGAGTATATCCAGAGAAGAGTGAATTGAAGCCACATCACATGAGGCATAATTGAGAATGGAAAATGTATAAAATGGAAGAGGGAAACTTGGATGGACTTGATTCTGTCTTTAAATAGCTGAAAGATTGTCATGTAGAAGAATTATATTTATTCTGGGAAGCCTCAGAGACAGACCAAGAAGCAAGCGTTAGAGAGAAGGATACTTTGATTAAAGAGTTATCTGCAAACAGTGTGTTTCTTTAGGAGAAATTCTGCCACCACTAAAAGTTCAAGTGTTTGTGCAGAGAGACTTGTCAACTACTTGTCAGGGATATTGTGGAATGTATTCTATGGTTAATGCTTTCTGCTATTGTTAATGAACATCTTTTTTTTTTTTTTTTTTGAGACAACGTCTCACGCTATTGCTCATGCTGGAGTGCAGTGGTGCGACCATAGCTCACTACAGTTTCTAACTCCTGGGGTCAAGTGATCCTTCTGCCAGCCTTCAGAGTGGCTCAGATTACAAGTGTGAGCCACTGTGCCTAGCAGAAAGCACTTTAAATAGAAAAGTCTTTACAAATATAAGGGATTAGATTAGGACACCTTCCTCCCACCCCCAAGTCTCTCTGGTGTCCCCGTAACCAAGAAATGAATTCCCACAAACGGGGCATTTCGCTGGAATGCTTGAGACACTAACCTGATTCACCTGTCAGGTATACTGAACATTATCAGCATTGGGTAGGAGGTTGGAGTAGATGATCTCAAAGTGCCCTTCCAACTCTAAATTTATAATATTACATAAGACACCTCTGATGGAAGCACAGTAAGGCCAAATCCATTCTTTATATAGACTTAATGCAGGAAGTCCCAATAAAGCTGATTTTGCAGGGCCAAAGTGTATCCTTAAGGCAATTGACTAGGGACCAAAATTTGGGATAGATCAGTGAGTTTATAAGCATAGCAACAAAAAAAAAAACCCATGATGATGCAACATTGATTCATTGTCAACTAAAGCATATACTCAGGAAAGTATATTATTGGGTCATTTTATGGGAAATTTATAGTAAGAGGAGTTTTTACCTTAGCAACAGTTCATGCAAAACACTTGGAGATTTTATTTGTCTGCAAGCTCAGTGTGAGTTCACAATGTGATATGGCCGCAAAAAAGCCTATGCTATTTTTAAACACAATAAAAGATGTTTAGTACCCAGAATAATGGAGGTAACATCAGACTGTATCTGACATATATAAAGTACTATGATTTAAGGGGAGTACTGACAGTGTAAACAAGATCGTTTCTCAAGTTAAATGAAATAAAATAGAAGGAACTAAATTTTTTTCAGCTTGCAAAAGATATGATTTATGAGGAACCTAATCAAATATTTTAATGGCACTTAATATCATATAGAAGAATGATTAGACTTACATAGTTGTAGCTTCAGAGAATTAACTAGAACAAATCAGAGAAGTTAAAGAGAGGGATGGTTTGGCTCAGCCCCAAGTATATGTGTCTGATAATTGCAAAGGAGTGCCTTTTGATCTAGTACTCTTCCTGTGTATGATGACAATGATGACCTAACTTCACCACTCCCTGCATCCATGTCCTTTGCCATGTAACTTTGCAGTGCCTCCTATTGTGGGCAGTTTGACCTGCCCTAACCAGGTGAATTGCTTGGCCAATGGGATGTTAGCAGATGTGACACAGCAGAGGATTCAAATAGGCTTGCACATTGGGGTTTGTTTTCTCTTGTATCTTGGCCAGCACCATGAGAATATTCTTGGGCCAGACTATTGGAAGATGAGATGCATATGGGGCAGAACGTCACTTTAGTCATTTCAGTCAAAGCCTTTTTAAATTAGCTGAGGGCCAGCTGAACTCTATACATCTCAGCTGAGTTCAACAAAGCCCAGGCAAGTCCTGTCTAAATTGCTGACCCATTTATTTATTACAAGCTAAATAAGTGCTTATGGTTTTAAGGGACTGTGTTTTGAAGTGCTTTACTATGTAATATTACTGTGCTAATAAATAACTGACACATTCTCTATTGGTTGGTTACGTTCAAGAAGGAGATGAATGGCCATCAGTCAAGATTATTATAGAAAAGGCTACTTGACTTAGATGGACATAGACTAAATAAGTTCCAAAGATGGTTCCTTCCCCAGGGACTACGATGGTAATATTAATTTAATATTTTCACACTTAATGAGCAGTTACTATCTGCCAGACATTGTTTTAAAGGATTTATACATATTAGTATTTACTCCTATGAGGTAGTTAACTCTGATTATTCCCATGATACTGTTAAGGAAACAAGCATAGGCCACACAACTAGTAAGTGGTGGATCTAGGATTGAAACTAGACTTCTGGATCCAGAAATCAGCACACTGCGCTCACATGGCCCATGAGCTATGTCCAGTATTCCTAAAGCCCATTGGAAAGTGGGCATTTGTATCTCCATTTATTGAGTGGAAAAATTAATCATTATTTTTTTAAATGCAGTTTTTTGGATATAGGAAACCTTTTATTTTAGTTGACACATAATAATTGTATATATTTATGGGATACAGAATGATATTTCAATATGTGTGCAATATATAATGATTAAATCAGAGTAGTTAGTATATCTGTCCACTTTGAACATTTATCATTTCTTTGTATTGTGAACATTCAAAATCCTTTTAGCTTTGTGAAAATAGAAACTAAATTGTTAACAATATTTTCCCTACAGTGCTACAGATCACTAGAACTTATTCTTCCTATCTAGCTATAATTTTGTATTGCTAGCTCTATTCTTTCCTCCCCCCTACCCTTCCCAGCCTCTAATAACCTCTATTAACTTTCTACTTCTATGAACTCGTTTTTTTTCAGCTCTCACATGTGAGTAAGAACATGTGGTATTTATCTTTCTGTGACTGACTTATTTTACTTAACATAATCTCTTCCAGGCTCTTCCATGTTGCTCTAAATGATAGGATTTCATTCTTTTTTATGGCTGAATAGTATTTCATTGTGTATGTATACTACATTTTCTTTTTCCAATAATCTGTTGATGGAAATTTAGGTTGAATCCATATCTTGGCTGTTATAAATAGAGCTGCAATAAACATGGGGGTGCAAATATCTCTTCAATGTACTGATTTCCTTTCCTTTGGATAAATACCCAGCATTAAGATTGTTGCATTGTATGATAGTTCTATTTGTAGTTTTCTGAGAAACCTCCATAATGTTCTTCATAATGGCTGTACTAATTTACATTCCCATCAACAGTGTATAAGAGTTCTCTTTTTCTCTGCTGGATATAAGAAAACTCTTAAAACACAAGTCATTCTTTCTCAATACTATCTTTAAAAAAAAAAAACAAAAAACCATGAATCATATTAGAATTAAAAAGAGGTCCTTAGTGGTTAGAACTCACAGTCTTCCATCCTTAACATTCTATACTTCTTACATACACCCTATTCTAATACTAATATTAACATTGTATGCTTCTTAGATATACTCTGTTCTAATACTAATAAAAGGGTTTTCTTTTCTTCAAAATAATAATCTAGTGAAAAGCATTGTGTACAAATTGCATTAGGCCACTTGTTTTACAATAAGTATTCATAGGACCAATTCTGAAGGAAATATAAATTTGTAGGTAATAGTGGAATATTCTACTCATCTACTAAGAAAGATGTGTTACAGTACAGCATAAAGAGAGTTAAAAAGAGAATGCATATTAGCCACACTATGGGTAGTAATATTTTATTGCCATGAAACCCTTTAATTACACTGGAGATGGGGATAGAATTAGTAAAAACTAATTGGTAAATTAAACATGTTGGTTATGTTGATATTTGGGGAACATGGCTTAATCTTTCATGTCTTACTGGATGCTATAATTAACTACTCTACTGTCATGGTAAGAAAACCTGTATTTTGATACATTTTCTGTAGCAGAGGATAAATATTGAATAGAACTCAATTTGAACTGTTGGAAAACATCTTTAGTAAATCTAATGAATTTATGTAATATGAATTTAGCAGATGAGCTCTGTTTTTAAAATTATTTAAAAAATTATATTCTCTTTTGCATTGCTTGCTTTTCTAAAATCATAACTATTTTTAAACTAGGGAAGTTGGCAGCAGTGTGGTACGATGTGAAGCTTGTAACTGATCTCTTTTGAATGTTTTTATCATTTCTTTTTTTTTCCCAGAATATTATAAGGTTACAAACGTTTTGGTTATATGAATTACTTTTGTACAGTTTGAGTCAAGGTTATAAGTGTGTCCATCACCCAGATAGTGTGCATTGTACCCGTTTGGTGTGAATTTACCCATCCCCTCCCCCTTCCTCCCGCCTGCTTGAGTTCTGTTGAATTTCACTACCATGTGTACACGTGAGTGTTGATCATTTAGTTCCAATTTAATAGTGAGTACATGTGGTGTTTGTTTTTCCATTCTTGTGATACTTCACTTAGGAGGATGGTCTCCAGTTCCATCCAGTGTTTATATCATTTCTAAAAAAAAATCACCACTCTTCAAAAACTATCTTAATGCAAGTGACCTTCATCATCCCTTACACATTTCAGAAATGAACCTAAATATTGTTTTTCAATTTGCAAAACTATTTGACCTAATGTTTATACATAGTGTATTTATTTTAAAATATGAGCATTTATTATGATGATCTATCAGTTAATTGAACTTTTTTGGCAGTGTTACATTGGCTGTTTGAATTGGGATATTCTAGACCAAAGCTTATTTAATAATTTTTCTGTGGATTCGCTCATAGTTGCCCTTTTGCACCTCATGATGGATTTTCCTATTCACACAAAGGCTAGACTAAGTGAAAAGCAAACAATTTCATCAGCAGAAAATATTACTTATATGAAAAAAAATACATACCTCTACCAGAGATGGAAAACATGGCTACTACCCTATTTTGTGCCCATAGTAGAGAGCACTAATTGATAACTGTTTTCCCTTGAGTCCAGAATCAGATTTGGAAAATCTTATTGATTTTGACAACTTCTTATATAGAAGTTGTCCTAATATATTAAAAATACTTCTCTTTTATTAAGCAGATATAATTTTTCCTTGGTTTTATTTGTTTTTTCTTTTTTTAAAAGACTCTTTTTTTTTGAGACAGAGTCCCACTCTGTTGCCTGAGTAGAGTGCTGTGGCATAAGCCTAGCTCACAGCAACCTCAAATTCTTGGGCTCAAGTGATCCTCCTGCCTCAGCCTTCCAAGTAGCTGGGACTACAGGCACACACCATCGTACCCAGATAATTTTTCTATTTTTAGTAGAGACAGGTCTTGCTCTTGCTCAGGCTGGTCTCAAACTCCTGAGCTCAAGCCATCCTCCCACCTTGGCCTCCCAGAGTGCTAGGATTACAGGCGTGAGCCATTGTGCCCAGCCTTGGTTTTAAAAAATGTTTCATTGGTCATTTGTAATTCAGTGCTCCAGGCAGCTGCTGCCAATTGATTGGAGCTAAAGACAAGTTCAAAACCTGTTTTGAACTTAGAAATGTCCAGAAGATCGATTAGAATTTTAATGTGATAAAAATTAAAAATCTACTGATCACTCTCTAGGGACCAGGCACTGGGTTCAATGTTAGGCCTGCATTAACTCATAATTCTCACAGCATTGTTATGAAATAAGTATTATCATTATTCCCATTTTACAGATGAGGAAACTGAGGCTTAAAGGGGTTAAGTAAACTTTCCCAAAGTCATAGAGTTAGTAACTTGGTGGAGTCAATCTTTAGACCAGCTCTTTCTGACTTTCTGACTTCATAGCCCAGGCACTTAACCACTGTTCAGTATAACCTCTTTTCACCGAAGTCTTCGGTGGTACATCAACATTCTACTTCAGGCTGCCTCCATATTGTGCTAATGGCACAATTATGCAGAGCTGCCTGGTTCCCTGGGAGTGGGATGGAGGACCTGTTTTTTTTTTTTTTTAATTTTTTGTGAAGTGAAGAAATGAGCCAGAAAGCACATTATGATAATAATTTCTTATAGCACAGCATCAGGAATTTGGAACATCTTATTGATTTTGACGTTATGTAAAAAGTTGTCTTAATATATTAAAAAATACTCTCCTTTTTAAATTAAGCAAATATAATGTTTCCTTGGTTTGCAATGATGCTTTATTGGTTATTATATGAAAGGTAGCTTAGTTGGAATTAAATGCTACCTTTTAACATGGGTTAAGAAATGAAACCAAAACCTTAAAGTGCTATTATAGAACTGACAGTGTGTACAGTCCTGGAAAATATTAATTCATAAAGAATAATAGATGTTAATGCTCTGCCTAGCATTTCAATGTCACAAGTAAAAATTCTACAAGATAGTTAATTGAATATTTTATGCTTCTGGAAAGGGCCTTGATCCTTAGAATTGCATACTAATTCTCAAATTCCTTTTCTATAATGCAGATTCCTTTAAGGAATTAAAAATTCATTTATATTGAGGGCATTATATATTTTTACCAACTTTTTAAATGAAAGAAATGTCTAGAATTAATGTATTAACGTTGACTTTTGTGGTTAAGTTAGGCTTTTGAAAGTTAAAATATCCATGAAGATTATCATAATTCTCCCATGTAATGGAGCCTCCTTTATAGGAGCAATTGTTATTTTTCTAACTATAATGTTATGGAGTTGTCAGATGAGGATAGAAAACATTATATTCCCAAATTTTCACTTATTAACAATCTTGTTTGGCCCTTTCCCTTTTCTGTTTTGTAAGTTTTGAGCTTTTCAGCCTAGCCTTTGTTTTTCTCTTGATGCTAATTAATGAAATTTTGGTACTAGCAATAAAACTTAGGGACGTCTCACTGCTGATGACAATCTCAGCAAGAAAAGAAAGGTAAAATATTCCCTCTTCTTCTATATCTGCAGAAACATGGGCACAATTTTATTTTTGTCATGAAACCTTCTTGGAAATTTTATTTCTAACAAAGGAGTCTTGTAAGATGCTTAGATTTCATGCATTGTTGCTATGTTCTGGGATGGTAACCTGTAACTTCTAAAAAATTTGCAATTCTGTCGCTCATCTTACACAGTAATTTGTTGTTCTGAAAATAATATTTAAATTAACATTCCTTTTTTTTTGAAAGGTAAAAATACTTGCAAATTGAAAGCTTAACAAAGATTAAACGAGAAGGGAATTATTGGTACTTCCATCATCTCTCACATGCAGAGAGGAAAAAAAATAAAACCTGTTGGATTTCCTATTTGAATAAAAAGTTTGAGAGCCTAATATATTTGATTAGAACTGTTTGTCAGATTTATGATTATGTCTTATCAAACAAACAAAAAAGAGGCTGAAAGGCTCTTATGAAATTATTGTGGCATATGCCATGCCTGCAGAGTAGAGAAAAAAGATGTTTGTCATTTATCTGGTGTCTGTGATTTAGGCATCAATGCCAGATTTTTCTCATTTGAATAAGTGAGGCTATAGGTAAAACATGTCCACCCAGGTCAGCTCATTAGGAAACAAACAATTGTGGCTGCTGAGCCAAGGGTAGGCACAAATCACAGCCTGGTGGGGCTATGGGTTGTTGCTTCATTGGTGGCCCACTGGGCTTTGCATCTGTCACATACTTGAGTTGAGTTGGACAATTGGAGAAGTTCAGATGTTCTCCTTTGGAGTTATTCTCTTCCTTTTCTGTTTTTTCTTCAGCACTAGCTCTCCTCCATTTCTAATGTCAAGTGACTGTATTATCTGACCTTGACCTATAGAAGTAGGAAAAGCTTTGAGAAATTCTAAATTTTCCATTATTCTCATGAAAGGCTTCCTTTCTGATTTATAGCTTACCTCTCCACTTTCCCCTAAGCCACGAGGAAAGCAGAATTTAAAGTGTAAAAATCAGATTCTCTCTAGTCTAGACAATTGAGGACCTTCCCCAAAGGGGAGACGAATAACTAATTCCCTTTTGCTTTTATTGTTTCTCATTTTCCTCTTTAGAAAGATCCAAGAGAGAAAATGAGTAATTGTTTTTTTGACACTTTCAGTTAATAATGAGTGCATAGATAGATCCTACTTTACCTAAGCCTGTTGAGAGTAACTATAGGTTGAGCTTTCTAAATCAGAAAAGTTTTAATGCACATTATGACATGTGCTGTTCTAGAAATGTGAAGCAATTTTCAATATGCATAACTCTTAGTCTCAGTTCACTTATGGTAATATTATGTTATTGGATGATAGATTGAGGTCAGAAAGAAAGAGCAGTATCTCAGACCATGAGGTTGTTCCTTTTCATACCAACTTAGGTTGTCATTTTTTATTTTCTTGTGAGAAGTACTATCTGTAAGAAGCAGACATTATAGTTGTTGAAGTCCTGGTTGCATCTGAAATGCATTACTGGGCCACTTGAATTGAGCCATAATGAGATCTTAGATTAAGACAGTTATGTGGTGTTTGTAGCCATTTTAACATCAAATGTTGATGTGCACACAGTCAATCCTATTCACAGTACATCACTTGGTTGTGAATATGGAACCTCAAAATGACCCATGTCAGTTTTGAACAGAGCCAATGTGAAACCCCATATATGTAATTTCAACTTTATGCATTAGAACAGATATTCACTTTACAAAAAGATTTGCCTAAGTATTAAGTTCCTAATTCATTTTAAATGATTAAAACAGAAGATTTGTTTGGAATGCACAATAAAAACTGTTTTCAAACAATAGTAGTTCTTCTGTCTCTTGAGGACTAAATGATATTACAAGATGAATAATCACCAGTATGGTAAAAATATCAATATGGTAAGAAAGAAGAAATAAAGCATATGATAATTGCAATGCCAAGTACATTTCACTCTCTGATGTTTCTTTGATATTTTTTTCTTTTGGATTCTAATTCTTTTGAATTTGTATTTGGCTTATGTAACATGCAAGCATGCATATGTGGGTGTTGTATATAATCTCATTATGTTATTCTTGGGAATTTGTTTTCATTACTAATCCCTATTATATGAGTTATAATTACAAAAAACCTAAACAATACCTAAAACAACCAAACAAAAATCAAAACAAAAAAATAAAGAAACACTCCCCCCCTCCCACCAAAAACAACAACAAAAAACACCCTTGGGGTAACTGAACATAATTAAAAATTCCTTTGGAGATGTTACCTCTTATTAAATCAGAGCAATGGGTAGTTCAGAGTAGTTCTTTCTGTGACACTATGTGGCTATGAGTGGTCCCAGTTAGAAGCTTTTAGTTCTGAGTCAGATTTATAGGCTGCTCTCAGAAAAGCCAATGTTAAAAAAAAAAAAAAACAAAAAAACCCAGATTTATAGGCTATTGTTATGAAAAAGAAAGCAAGAGGGGATAAAGAGGGGAGCATCAAGGCAAGATACAAAGAACAGTTACAGCCCATTTGCCAGGGGACTGGACCACAGGGTCTCTGAGGCTCTACCACTATCACTGTCACTATTTTTGAGGTGGTTGTGGCAGGTGCAGCCTTGCACATTAGAGGCATTCAACATATATATTTTTAAACAAAATGGTATCTTCATCAATGTGATCTTTTAATAGCTTAAAATCTTGTCACTTATATATGGGAGATTAGGAAAAAGATTGGATTGCTAGGGAAGCTATTTCTTTTGACATCTACACAGATTTTCCCATTAAACACACCCATGTAAGTGGGGGAATGTCCTAGGACCACTTGAGTTCATTGCTTACCCTGTAGATACAGGTTACACATAGAATAAACATGACAACATTTCCTTATTTTGACCCTGCACTTTGAAATTTATATCTAATTAATTTTTAGGTTCAAATATAGAAATTAATTTTGCCATGAAAGGATGGACACAGATTAAGTATTTGCTTGGTTCTAGACAGTTACTGCCATTGCTTCTGATGGGTATGGACCATAATAATGAGTAGTAATAGCAGAGAGCTATGACCAGAGCAGATATTTATGAGACCTAAGCAATAAGGTACGGAATTACAATTGTAGGTAAGGTCAAAGTGATTGAGATGATATACCAACCTACACTTTTGAGTTTTGTTTTTTTGAGAGTTTCAACTCGTTCCTTTTGAACAAGCCCCAATCATCTTGGGTCAACAGAGGAGCAGTGTGGTAAATGGAAGGATTAGATGGGCTGTGTTTGAGTTTTGGCTTTATTTTTACCTATCTGAGCCTCTATTTCTTATTTGAAAAATGAAGATTGTCTCCTGCACCTCAATGTAATCCAGATTAAATATTATAATGTATATGAATATGCTTTTGTAAAATTGCTAAGCATTATGAAAATGGCATTTAATAGTACTTCTACCCAGCCTATCCTCCTTCATGCATTTCTTTCTCCTATTTATGTCAGTTCTGAGTAGTGTAATGGCCATATTTGGGCATAAAGAGGTGAGACAAAAGTGAAATGGATTTATTCTTCTCTGTGGGAAATTCTGTATGCTTCTTTTAGCTTTTCTATTTCTTTTAGATTTAGAGTTTGTGCAGATGAGAAAAAATGATTTTCTTAGGAAGATGTTGTTCAAATAACTTAATACACACAACCTGGAAATGTAGCAAATAGCCAATCTTATAAATTTGTCAGTTTAGCATACATACCATATAACATATAATATGTATCATTTAAAGGAGGGGAGAAAGAAAAATGATAAAATAATGCACTGTAATAGTGATGAAGGGAATTGCTCCACCTGTTGCTGGATTAATATTTAAGGCAATTTTGGCACCAGTGGGGCTGACCTTTGTAGAGTGCGTAAGCAAGAAACAGCAGGATAGGAATGAGCAAGGAAACCATTTCCCACACACACTGGTCTGTCTTCCTTGTCAGCTGGCCTATTGGTCATCTGGGTGCAGGCTTTTATCCAGTGCTTACAGACAGCTTATCATAACTTGCAGCTTGTTTCTTTAGGGTGTTCTGCCCCACACCTCATGAGGTAATGGCCTATGCTGCGTATGTTGTATCTGTTAAAGTCTCCTTAACCAAATTAATTATTATGGACGGGTTTAGCATTGCCCATGTTATTAAGAAGGGTCACTTTCCACTTATATATTCTATATATAGACACATAACTTTTTATAATTTCATATTGTGTACGTAGACATATGAATTCTTCAGCACCCATAGGCATATGGCTTTATTTACAGGCCTGGAGAAATGGCAGGCATTACATTGTAAATGGTCAAGGGAAGTGGATCCAACCTATAAGCTTGACAATTTCTTCAGATCCTTCTATGAGAGGAAGTAAGTGAAGCTATCCTATTACTAATTGACACTGCTCTGATGTTATTTATAAGGTCAGACAAATCAGATGACTTATCTCCTCCCCTCATTTGCTGCAAATTATCTCAATAGAGCTTTGTATGGCTGGGTGTCAATATAGCAAATTTCCTTTGTTAATCTCATTCCCTGTTAATAGATTAGACCAGTGTTTTTCAAACATTTTGACTTGTGACCTGTAATAAGAAATGCATTTTATATCATGACCTAACACACGTATACCTACATACAAATATAGAACACAATTTAAAAAATTGATTTCATGATCCACTAAACAGTTGCAAAGCATGGCTTGAGAAACACTTTCCTATTTTAAAACCAGTTAGCTGAGATCTGGAGGCTCATTTTCTTAGGGTCAATTACAGTTTCATCTGAAAACAAGGCTAAAGTAGAAATGGTGAGGACTAATTTCCTTCGCTATATATACATTTAAGATTTTTATGGTGTACCTTGTGGAATCAAGGAGTGTCATCATGGCTTATCTGAAATAGCAAAGAAAAGATAAAGTCATTGAAGCAGGTAGGTTTAGAAACCTTTTAGGACAAAGAAATAAAGCTTTCTTTCCTGATGAAATTCCCTTTCCTTCTCCTCCTCCCCTTTCCATATTACATGGATATAGGCGTTATATTGAGATGGGGAGGTTTAGGAGGAAATTTAAAAAGCTATTGTAATGTGGAGACTTAGAAGATCTTCATAGAAGCTTCTCTCTGTTAGGCTGAGGTCCTCTTTGATCTTAGAAATCCACTCTTTGTCTAATGGGAATTCCCTTATATGTGATTTGATACTTTTCTCTTGCTACTTTTAGAATTCTCTTAATGTCTTTGACTTTTGACAATTTGACTATAATGTGCCTTGGAGAGGACCTGTTTGGGTTGAATCTATTTGAGATTCTTTGAACTTATTGGACCTAGATGTCCATTTCTCTTCCAAGACTTGGGAAGTTTTCAGTTATTATTTTATTAAATATGATTTCTATAACTTTTCTCTTCTCTTTCTGAAATACCTGTAATACATATATTTGCTTGCTTAATGGTGTTGCATAATCCTGTAGGCTTTCCCTATTCTTTTTAATTCTTTTTAAAATTTTTTAATTTTTTGCCTGTGCTATTTAGGTAGACCTATCTTTAAGTTCAGAAATTCTTTCTTCTACATGGTCTAATCTATTGTTGAAGTTCTTAATTTGATTTTTTATTTAATTCATTGAATTCCTCAGCTCCAGGATTTCTGTTTCATTCTTTTTTGAGGCATCTATCTCTTTGCTGAATTTCTCATTCAAAGCATGAATTTTTTTTCTGATTTCATTTAATTCCCTATCCGTATTCTCTTATATCTCACTGACTGTCCTTCAGATTATTATTTTGAATCCTTTTTTTGACATTTCATATATCCACTTATGATTGGGGGTGAATTATTGTCTTCCTTTGGAGCTGTCATGTTGCCTTGCTTTTTCATGTCCCTATATTGATTTCTACACATCTGATAGAATGTTGCCTCTCCTAGTTTTATGGAGTAGGTTGTCAGAAAAGACTTAGTCTGATGAATAGGTCTTAAGGTGTCAGTTTTGTAGCGTATGTTGGCCTTGGTTCTAGGTGGGCACAGTACTATGGTCTTCATGTAGTTTTTCAGGCATAATACCCACTAATGATGTTTGTGAGTATCTCAGTGGCCTAGGCTGAGAGAGTTTGAGGCAGTGGTGGTGGGCTCAACAGGCTATTTCTCAGGTTGGGGTGCATATGTACTCATGGTGGGCCAGCCAAATTGGAATCTTGCTCACTGAGGTTAAGACTACAGGACTGTTACTCTGGTTGAGAGCATAGGCAAGAAGTTGCTTGGTTGGCCTGATACAGGCACGCAACTGCTCAGCCAGGCTGGGAGCATGTTTTCCAGGGTTGGTATATGGGGCTATTTCTCAGGCCCAGTATGTGGGCACAGGGCTACTCAGCTGATCTGGGAGCAGCCCAGGGGGCTGTTTCTCAGGCCCAGAACATGGGCATAAGTGGCTCTGCTGGCCTCGGAACATGCCTGACAAGGGCAGCCCACAGGGCTGTTCCTTAGGCTCAGGATATGGTCACATGGCATCTCTGGTGGACTGGGTGTATGTCTGCTAGGGTGGCCCATGAGCTGTTTCTCATGCCTAGGACACAAGCACATAGCTGACTAGCTTGGGGGCACATCTGCCAGGGGCAGCTCACGAGGCTCGTTCTCAGGCCTGGGATGCAGGAACAAGGCTGCTCAACTGGATTAGGGGTGTTTTTGTGGGGGTGGTCCATGGAGCTGTTTCCCATGCCTAGGACGTGGGTGCACAGCTGATTGGCCATCCTGGGGGTGTATTCTTCTCTGTTCATTCAATGTTACAACATAAACATTTTCCCACATTATAAAAATATATTTATGTATATATATAATAGTTCTCATAATCTATCATGTAAAAGTTTGTATAATCATTACAAACACTATTACACTCATCTTACTTCAATTCTCAGAATTCTATAAGGTCGGTAGGTCACATATTATTCATTTTACAGATAGGGAAACTGAGGTTCTGATAGGTTAAATGTCTTGTTCAAGACCATAAAGGTATAAATAGGAGAATCAAGATTTAATAATTGTTAATTGCTATTATTATTGCTAATAATAATCAGTATTCTTTATGAGGGTCTGCCACAAAGTCACACAGTCAGTGAGTGTCAGAGCTGGGCTTTGACTCTTGTTTTATCTTAAAAACTAAACTCTTCATTCCATCATTTTGTCTCATTGAAAAAGGACACGTGGGCATTGTGTGGTGTAGACTTTCCTTCATGGGAATTCAAAGGGGAGAAGTGCTTAGAGATTTCTAGCAGATGGTCAAGCTTGAATTAGACCTGAGATGATGAGTAGAGATTGATAAGGCAAGAGGAATAGGGGACAGATAAGAGGTGGGAGAAAAGGAGAGAAAGGAAGGAGAGGAGAGGAGCATGGGAGAGATGAGAGGAGAGGAAGTTCACTCAAAACAAAGGGGAGCCATCAAATGAAAACATGGAAGAATAAATACATTGAAAGAAACTGTGAAGACTGACTACATTAATGTGATTGATATGTGCTGGGAAAAGTGAGGAAAAGTTAGTTTATTGAGGTTGTTTTATGGCCCTTATATTAATAATTGGCAAGTTGGTTAAAATTTGTAAACTAACAGAATGATCTTTTAGAAAGTTCACTTCCACATAGGATCTATATATTTCTATGGCTGTGGTGGAAGCTGAGAGTGTAAAGTAATTCTTTCTGTTGAATTTAATTTCTCTTCTGAGTTGACATTTATTCTTAAAGATACACAGCATTTGCCTTTTCCCTATTCTCTGTATTTAGAAATTATCACCCTGAAACAGACCAGGAGTCTTACAGAATAGGGTGAAATCCCTCTGTAATTCACTAGAATATATCTGTAGTACTATTCCTCAGGGGGAAAAATCTCATTTCAATCCCAGCTAGAAGTCAGCTTATTCAGTAATGCCTCAGGATTGAGACCAGTTGTATAATTTTAACGAGAAAATATGTTGTAAGAAACTATCATGCCTTGGCAAAGGTACAAATCAGACAGGCCTTTTCCATCTCTTCCATAAAGCTCTTTCCACAGTGATAGACTGACACATAAAGTTTTATTCCTAGGATGCCTTTTATATTTAACCTTTTCAAAAAATTACTTGTGAACAATCAAGTAAAAAACCTTTATATATCAAATAGGAAATGTTTGCTCAGTACAATATGTGCTCAGAGTGGGCTATCACATCTAATTATTGTACATTATGTATGGCTTAACTCTTCACTGGTTTGCTATTATTTTAAAAATTCTGTTTTTTTAAACATCATAAGTCACTTACACTATAGGCATATTTAAAATTACATAGCAGATGGCATACACAAATAGATAACTATATGTATCAGGTAGGATGCTTTGTGCCACAAGTAACAGAAGCCCTAATTTAACTAATTTAAACAACAAGGACATTTATTATCTCAAAGAACAGAAAATCTAGAAGTGAGGTAGGCTCTAAGTTTAACTGCTTTAGTGGCTCATTAATAGCATCATGGACCTAGGCTCTTTCTGTTTTCCATTATGCCACCTGCAAGGTCAGGCTTCAAACTAAGGCTGATTCCCTTTGTGATTTTAAGTGACTGCCACTGGGATACATGTTTTCTTATTCATGTCCAGCTATAGAGAGATGCAAGTTTTTTGTCACTCTGTTTTACAAGCAAACAGTAATATTTCTAGAAGCATCTAGCATTTCTCTTCTCATTTCTAATTGATAATAATTATGCCACTACAGGTATACCTCAGAGATATTGTGGGTTTGGTTCCAGACCACCACAATAAAGTGAATATCACAATAATGTAAGTCACAGAAATTTTTTGGTTTCCCAGCATATGTAGAAGTTACATTTACACTATAGTGTAGTCTATCAAATGCATAATATTTACCATTATGTCTAAAAAAACAATGTATATACCTTTATTACAAAAAAAAAACAAACTGTATTGGAGGGAGCGACCAGGATGGCAAACTGGAAGCAGCCTGCACATGCTGCTCTCATGGAGAGGATTAAAAGTGGCAAGTAGATATTAACCTTCAGATCAATCATCTAGAAGAGAGCATTGGGAATCTACAGAGAGGCAATGGTAGGCACCTAAAGGGAAGGAGAGGGAAGTGGGGTGACCCACTTGGCAGGATCCGAGATACCCAGGGAAGGTGCCTGCATGGGGGAAGGGACAGAGGAGAGAGCCCCAGGGCTCCGTGCTTCCCCTGCAGACATTGTAATCAAAGCTGTGGAAGGGCCCCTCCACCTCAGCAGGCTTCCATTCTGATAGAGGGAGCTAACTGGAGACTGTGAAGTGGCATTGCTCTTGAGAGAAGGCATAGTGGGGTCCTGCTGCCCCCTGTACCTGGGCACTGTGGCTGGCATCATTTTGAGGTCCCAGACCCAGAGCTCTACATCTTCCCAGGAGTCAGATCCTTTGCTGCTGCCTCCTCATCACCTCTGCTGGCCCAGGAAGGGAGCAGGGAGGCCAGGCACTGGCCCATGAATGGGTGCTGTGTGCCCACACTGCCACTGAGGGACCCAGGCAGAATAGTTGCCCATCTGCTGCTGCTGTCCAGGTGGCCCTGCCCAGCCACAGCTGCCATAGGACTGACCATAGCATGTGCCCATGGCTCCCAGTTCCTACTGCCACTGCCTGGGTAGTGCTGCCGTCGACAGAGCTGGGTAGGGTGAATGTTCATGCTGCTGCCACCACTGCTGCCACCACCACTGCTGCCAGACCTGGGTGGAGTGAATGCCCAGGCTGCCACACGATGACCACCTTTTGTGTGCCCCCACATGATGACCACCTACTGTATGTCCACTGAGCCCCACCTGCTGTGCCTGCCCTGCCTGCCTGTGTCAACCACAGGGGAATAGGGAGACACAGTAGAGCAGCGGTGTTAAAGGCTGACAGTGCATCTGCCTCTCTCCTAGCTGGTTAATCTTCTGGAGTAGGACTCAAGCATGCCATCCAGGGACCTCTCCCTCTCTTCACTGAGCAACAGACATCCTAGGAGAGGAAAACAGGTATACCACAAAGCTATATGATTTGAGCTGAGAGAAGAAGTTCCAGATGAGAAGGAACCAGCATGAGAACTCAGGCAATATGAAAAAGCAGGTGGTTTTTACTCCCTCAAAGGATCACACTAGATTCCCAGCAATGGACTCCAATGAAAAGGAAATTGTTGAAATGTCAGATGTGGAATTCAGAGTATGGATTGCAAGTAGGATCAATGGGATGATGAGAAAGTTGAAAACCAACACAAATAAACCATACAAATAATTCAGGACATGAATGGAAAATTCACTGAAGTGATATATAATATAAGAAAAAATATAATAGAACTTCTAGAAATGAAAGAGTCATTTAGGGAATGTTAAAATATATTAGAAAGTTTTAACAACAGACTAGACCAAGCAGAGAATTTCAGAGCTTGAAGACAAGGCTTTCAAAATAATCCAGTCAGGCAGAAATGAATAAAAGATTCAAGAAGAATGAACAAATCTCTCTGAGATACATGGGATTATATAAAACAAACAAATATAAGAATCATAGGTATCCATGAGGGAGAATAAGAAAAAGCAAAATAATGGAAATCTTATCTAAGGGAATATTGGAGTAAAACTTTCCTGATATTGCTAAATATATGAACATCCAGATCTAAGAAGGTCAGCAGACACTTGGAAGATTCAAGGCAAATAGGACATCACCAAGGCACATAATCATCAGTGTGACCAAAGCCAAAGTGAAGAAGAAAATTCTACAAACTGGGAGATGAAGGCATCAAATAACTTACAAATGAAAATCCTTCAGACTAATGGCAGACTTCTCAGCAGAAACCTTATAAGACAGAAGGGATTGGGCTAGCATTTTTAGTATTCTTAACAAAATAACTTCCAGCCAAGTATTTGTATCCTGAAAAACTAAGTTTCATAAATGAAGAATAAATAAATTCTTTCCCAGACAAGCAAACACTATGGGAGTTTGTCACTATCAGCCCTGCCCTACAAGAAATGCTTGAAAATGCTCACAGAACTGCTCCATAACATTGAGAAAGAAGAAATCGTCTTGAACTCATTCTACAAAGCAAGTATCACTAAACCCAGGAAAGGACACAACAACAAGAATAACAACAACAAAAATCTACAGATCAACATCCCTCATGAACATAGATGCCAACATCCTCAACAAAATACTAGCAAACCAAACTCAGCAGCACATCAAAAGGACAATTCACTATGATCAAGTGGGTTTCATACCAGGAATGCAGGGATGGTTAAACATATGAAAATCGATTAACATGGTCCACCAAATAAATAGAGTTAATAAAAAGAACCAAATGATCATCTCAATAAATGCAGAAAAAGCACTTGATAAAATCCAGCAAAAACCCTCAACAAACTTGGCATAGAAGAAACATACCTCAAAAACCATATAAGACAAACCTATAGCCAACCTCTTACTGAATGGGGAAAGTTGAAAGCATTCCTCCTAGGATCTGGAACAAGATAAAGACAACTAATATCATCACTTCTACTCAACATAGTACTGGGAGTCCTAGCCAGAGAAATCAAGCAAGAGAAAGAAATAAAGGGCATCCAAATTGGGAAAGAGAAGGTCAAATTATCCTTGTTTGCTAACAATATGATCTGATATCTAGAAAACCCAAGACTCCAGCTAAAGAATCCTAGAATTGATACATTAATTCAGTAAAGTCTCAGGCTACAAAATTAATGTACACAAATCTGTAGTATTTCTATACCCTAACAACAGTCAAGCTGAGGGTCAAATCAGGAGCTCAATACCATATAAAATAGCTTCAAAGAAAATAAAGTAGCTAAGAATATATTTAACCAAGCAGGTGAAAGATCTCTATAAGATAAACTACAAAACACTGATGAAAGAAATCATAGATGACAAAAACTGGAAAAACATCCCATGCTCACAGATTGAAAGAATCAACATCGTTAAAATGTCCATACTGCCCAAAGCTATTTACAAATTCAATACAATTCCCATCAAAATATAATACCACTGTCATTTTTCCATAGACCTAGAAAAACCAATCCTAAATTTCATATAAAACCAAAAAAGAGCCTGAATAGCCAATGTAATTCTAAGCAAAAAGAACAAATCTGGAGGCATCACATTACCTGACTTTAAATTATACTACAAGGGCATAGTAACCAAAACAGCATGGTAATGATACTAGTATAAATGTAGAGACATAGTCCAATGGAACAGAATACAGAACCCTCCTGACCTCGAGCGATCCACCCGCCTCAGCCTCCCAGAGGGCTAGGATTACAGGTGTGAGCCACTGTGCCCGGCCGAAAAGAAATCATTTAATCAAAAAGACACACCTGCATCTGAATTTTATTACAGCACAATTCACAATTGCAAAGATGTGGAATCAACCTAAGTGTCCCTAAACTGAGAAGTTTTAATAAAGAAAATGTAGTATGTTCACATATGTGTATTGCGTGTGTGTGTGTATATATATATATATATATATATATACACACACACACGCACATACCATGGAGTACCACTCAGCCATAAGAAGGAATGAAATACTGTCTTTTGCAGCAACTTGGGTGAAACTGGAGACCATTATCCTAATTGAAGTATCTGAAGAATTAAAAAAAAAGTACCACATGATCTCAATTATCAGTGGGAGCTAAATGAGGGGTATATATAGTCACAAAGTGGTGTAAGGGACATTGAAAACTAAGAAGGAGGGAGGGTGGAAGTGGAGTAAGGGATAAAAAATCTACCTATTGGGAACAATGTACACTATTGTGGTGATGAGTACACAAAAATCCTGACTTCAGCATTATATAATTCATCCATGTAATGAAAAACACTTGTACCTCGAAATCTATTGAAATAAAAAAATAAAACATACTTTATTGCTAAAAAATGCTAACTATCATCTGAGCTCTCAGTGAGTTGCAATCTTTTTGCTAATGGAGGCTGTTGCCTCAATGTTGATAACTGCTGACTGATCATAGTGGTGGTTGCTGAAATTTGCGGTGAATGTGGCAATTTCTTAAAATAAGACAACAATGAAGTTTGATGCATCAATTGACTCTTCCTTTCCCTAAAGATTTTTCTGTAGAATGCAATGCTATTTGATAGTATTTTACCCACAGTAGAACTTCTTTCAAAATTGGAGTCAGTCTTTTCAAACCCTGCTGCTGCTTTATCAACTATTAATACATTTATGTAATATTCTAAATTCTTTGCTGTCATTTCAATAATGTTTACATAGCATCTTCACTATGAGTAGATTTAATCTCAAGAAACCACTTTCTTTGCTCATCCATAAGAAGTAACTCCTCATCTGTTCAAGTTTTATCATGAAATTGCAGCAATTCAGTCACATATCCAGGCTGTACTTCTAACTCTAGTTCTCTTGCTATTTTCACCACATCTGCAGTTTCTTCCACTGAAGTCTTGAACCCCTCAAAATCATCCATATGGGCTGGAATCATCTTGTTCCAAACTTCTGTAAATGTTGATATTTTGACCTCCTCTCATGAAAAACTAATGTTCTTAATGGCACTAGAATGGTAAATCCTTTCCAGAAGGTTTTTAATCTACTTTGCCCAGATCTATTAGAGGAATCACTGTCTATGGCAACTATAGCCTTATGAAATATAT
The DNA here is from genome assembly GCF_020740605.2 of Lemur catta. Classification (NCBI taxonomy): domain Eukaryota; kingdom Metazoa; phylum Chordata; class Mammalia; order Primates; family Lemuridae; genus Lemur; species Lemur catta. Next base: position 48,484,727 of record NC_059128.1, on the reverse strand, counting down.
TTCTTAAATAAGACTTGAAATTCATAATGACTCCTTGTTTCCTGAGCTTCAGAGTGGATGTTGTGTTAGCAGGCATGAAAACAACATTAATCCTGTTGTACATCTCCACCAGAGCTCTTGGGTGATCAGATACATTGTCAATGAGCAGCAATATTTTGAAAGGAATCTTTTTGCTGAGCAGTGTGTTTCAACAGTGGGCTTAAAAGTAAACCATGATGTAAACACATGTATTGTCATCCAGGCATTGTTGTTCTATTTATAGAGCACAAACAGAGTAGATTTAGCATAATTCTTGAGGGCTCAAGAATCCTCAGAGTGGTAAATGAGCATTGGCTTCAACTTAAAGTTACCAGATACATTAACCCCTAACAAGACAGTTGACCTTTCCTTTGAAACTTTCAAGCCAGGCATTGACTTCTCTCTGACTATGAAAGTCCTAGATGACATCTTCTTCCAGTAGAAGGCTGTTTCATCCACTTTGAAAATCTCAAGAAATTGGTTGGTTAGTGTGACCACCTTCATCAATGATCTTAGCTAGATCTTCTGGATATCTTGGTGCAGCTTCTGCATCGATATTTCCCACTTCACTTTGCACTTTTTTGTTGGGAAGTAGCTTCTTTTCTTAAATCCCATGAACTGACCTCTGCTAGCTTCCAACTTTTCATCTGCAGCTTCCTTATCTCTCTTAGCCTTCATAGAATTGAAGACAGTTAGGGCCTTGCTCGGGATCAGACTCTGGTTTAGGGGAATATTGTGACCGTTTGATCTTCTATCCAGACCACTAAAACTTTCTTCATATCAGTAATAAGGCTGTTTTGTTTTCTAATTATTTTTTCACTGGAGCAACACTTTGAATTTCCTTCAAGAATTTTGAAGTTGAATTTCACAACTTTCCTAACTGGTACAAGTCTAGCTTTCTGCTTATCTCAGTTTTTAACATGCCTTCTTCCCTAAGCTTAATTTGACTTAAAGTGAGAGATGCGCAACTCTTCCTTTCACTTGAATACTTAGAGTCCATTGTAGGGTTATTAATTGGCCTAATTTCAATACTGTTCTGTCTCAGGAAATAGGCCTGAGGAAAGGTAGAGGGACAGAGCAGTGAGAACACACACATTTCTATTAAATTCGCCATCTTATATAGACATGGTTCTTCGCGTCCCCAAAACATTATAATTGTAACATCAAAGATCACTGATCACAGATCACTGTAACAGATATAATAATAGCAAAAAGTTTAAAATATTGCAAGTATTACCAAAATGTGACACAGACATGAAGTGAGCACATGCTGTTGGAAAGATGGCATTGATAGACTTGCTCAATGCAGGTTTGCCATAAACCTTGAATTTATAAAAAAGCAACATCTGCAAAGTGCACTAAAGTGAAGTGCAATTAAGCAAGGTATGTCTGTACTCATTCCTTAACCAGTAATTAGCAAATTTGAGCTTAGATAAATTTCTGAAGGTATATTTCTATTACTTAATGGGACCATGGTAGAATAAATATTGGATGTCTTTTGTAAGGTTCACCACAACTATTTTACTAAATAGTCTGGTTTTATCTGCTACACTTCATAGTTTACATTATAATCTTTCATGCTGTATCATTATTATACAAAGCACAATACAGTAGAAAGCATCTATCATGGAGTCATTTGTTTAGATATAAAATGTCTTTCTTTCTTATGTTTGAGTGGTTATAAAAATCTGCTTAGATCAGTTTCTGATATATGTTAATCCAAAATTGAAATGCTTTTCCCTGCTACAGCTGACCTAAGTCAAGAAGAATTCCTGAGGGTAGGAAGAGGGTATTAGTCCTCGTCTATTGGATAAAATGCCAAAAATCCATAAGGCAGAGATTGAGTCAAACAATGGGAATAAATCACAAGATAGATTAGTGAGACAATTGGTGGTTAAGTTTCAAGTTGGCAGAAGCTACAGGATATTCTCTTCTAGCATCTTCCATGATGTCTACTTTAACTCTTTTACAGTGTATAGTCTTTGAGTTTTTTTTTTTTTTTGCCAGGAATACTGTGTCGAGATGAGTCTGTGTTTTGAGGAGAACTATAGGCTTAAGTAGGCATGTATATTCATATGAGTGTTTTGGGAGAGAGAATTTACTGTTTTGCAATAGGATTACTATCAAAAAGAATAGCCAGCTGATTATTTAAAATGCTAGTCCTAGTCCTAATCCTAGTTACACTGAACAATAGAAAAACATATTCCAATCCTTGCTCCACAATAAACTTTGGAAAATATTGCTCTGATAGCTTGGTGAGCAAACCAAACACTAAAATATTTGTTAATGAATGTAATAATTCTCTTATATTTAACTTCTGTCAGTAATTTGGGGTTTTGGCTGCTCCAAATTTTTGTTGTGTTAATGATGAAACTAATTTGGGATTGATACTGTGTTTTTCAATTGTACTAGGTTCATGCATTTATTCAATAAATATATATTGAAAATACTACAAAGGATCAGAGGCTGTGCTAGGCGTTGAGGATACATTGGTGAACAAAGCATATTTCTACATTCACAATTCTTATAATCTGATAGAATATGACTGGGAGCAGGAGATTGGTTTGTGGGTGATGTATGTTGCTGAATATGAGGATTGGAAAGAGCCTCATAGTTATTTTAGTCCACATTGTCATGTGATAGAGATGAAAGTCTAGATAAGTTTTGTTACTTGGGTGAGGTCAAATTAAGTCAATGGCAAATCCAGAAATAGAACCAGTCTCTCAGCTCACTTAACTCCCAGGACTCTTTTTGTTAATACTGGACTCCTTCATGTTGGTGAAGTGCTGGATTAGGAATGCAACACAATGCCTGAGAGTCACAGGATGTGCCATCTTACCCTTAGAGCTCCAGTTCACCCCTAAATCAGATCTTGAGTATGAAGCAGACATCATTTGGACATTATCTCATTTTTAAACTCCAGTAAGGTACATTTGCATCACATTATCTTACAAAAGCAAACATTTAGAATGCAAAGTAGCTGCAAGATGATGATTATTTTTTAAATAAATGAGTTAGTTTAATAGATAAGGCATACACCCCACAATACAGATGATACATCTTTGTAATCATTCTGCATTGTTTCAGCTGGCTGTGAGAGAACTGCCAAAGAAACTGGAAGGATTAGGTTTCATGAATTATTCATTAGATTCTGTTTAACACCCTCATTATTTATAGTGCTTCAGGTTAGTCTGTGGTGCTGACTATTTGCTTTAATAAGGATGGGAATAATGACTTGGCAGTGTATCTGTTTGTATTATTTTGTGTTACTGTCTACTGAAATAAAGCTCAAGGTATTTTTAGAAATATACCTCTTTAAAAATAGTCATGGCTGAAAAATATTATATTCCATACCTTAGGGCCTAAAAACTCTTACTTGCATATCCTTTAAAGAATATGATTAGTATAAGGGGGCAGCATTCATATTTAAGGTATAATTACTTATTGTTTAGCTAATGCATGGTGGGATTTATAAATCTTTCTAAGCCTTATAATTAAAAAATAATGTTTATTTTTTTTTTTTTTTTTTTTTTTTTTTTTATATATATATTTTTTTTATTTCAGCTCATCATGGGGGTACATAAGTTTAGGTTATATACATTTTCCATGTCCCACCCATCCCCCCGAGTCAGAGTCCCAAGCGCGTCCGTTCTCATTCTCCCGACAGTGCACCTGGCACTCATCATGTAGTCATACCTCCATCCCCTCCCCCCCCCACCTCCCCGGGTCTGCACCTTCAAGCATGACCATTCCCCAGAGGGTGTGCAACGCACTCATCATGTAGGCATACACCCATCCCCTCCCCCCACCCCCCATCCCAGTCTGATATCCAATTGGTATCCTTCCCTGATGTACATTTAGGTGATGATCAGGGAAACCAGTTTTCTGGTGAGTACATGTGATGCTTGTTTTTCCATTCTTTGGATACTTCACTTAGTATAATGGGTTCCAGCTCTCTCCAGGAGAACCAAAGAGATGTCGTATCATTGTTATTTCTTATAGCTGAGTAGTACTCCATGGTATACATATACCACAGTTTACTAATCCATTCGTGGATTGATGGGCACTTGGGTTGTTTCCACATCCTTGCGATTGTAAATTGTGCTGCTATAAACATTCGGGTACAGGTGTTTTTGTTAAAGAATGACTTTTGTTCTTCTGGGTATATGCCCAATAATGGGATTGCTGGATCAAATGGTAGGTCTACTTGAATCTGTTGAAGGTATCTCCATATTGCTTTCCATAGGGGTTGCACTAGTTTGCATTCCCACCAGCAGTGTATGAGTGTTCCTGTCTCTCCGCATCCACGCCAACATGTGTTGTTTTGGGATTTTTTGATAAAGGCCATTCTCACCGGAGTTAAGTGGTATCTCATTGTGGTTTTGATTTGCATTTCCCTGATGATTAGGGATGTTGAGCATTTTTTGATACGTTTTTCTAAGCCTTATAATTAAAAAATAATGTTTAAAGAGGCAAACTAGACCTAGTTAGATTGAAGATGGTTTATATACTACTGCTCTTCCATTTGAAGTCTATTAATAGTATTTATTTCAGAGAGAAAAGTTTACTTTATATGTTAGATTATAGTAGTTATTTCTTGAGTTATTTGTTAGGTTAAGTTTCTATATATTGCATTAAATGGGTAAAACATATCTGATGGTCCAGTTATGAAGAATGCAGTTTATTAAATCTAAGCATGAATGGAGGTATTTTTTTGCTTATTTTTGGAGAATTCTGTTAGGCTCTGTTAATAATTTCCTATTAAAAGAATAGTAGAGACTAGAAGAGAATTGAAAAGTACTTAAATGAAAAGCAAAAAATGATAAATCATTAGTAATTCCCAGAAAATATTTCTAATAATTTCTTATACTTTTGGATTTGTTGACCTTTTTTTAAAAAAGCAAGTTACATAGCTATAACTCTATCCAACAGTGGTTGGGAGATTAGTTTGGATTTCCTTGGCCACACAGTTTCCCATCTCTTTCAGATAAAGCACTGTGCTTCTCTTCAGTCACACCTGCCATTTTTAATTGTCAAACTGTGATTAGACCTCAGTGCAGGCAACTTTGTCTTAATTTGAAGTGTGATCCAAAGCTGCTTTGTGAGTCTTTGCCAACAGATACTCCTGTAGTTCATGTCTATTTTGGAGAAAATTCATGGATTGGTTACATAAAAAATTCATGATCTCTGACATCCAACCGGGCTCACGATCCTATTGAGAAATCTTTTATGGTTCCCTAGTCATCTCTTTCCTGTTCACAGTAGCTACTTAAAATTTCTTTATCCTCTTCAAACTTAAAGCATTTCCACTCCTTCATCATTCTTAATGGCTAACCCCACTTTCTTCTTATCAGAAAGAATAGAACATCAGATGCATGCTTCCTCATTTCCTGCCATTGACCAACAACTTCACCTGATATAGCCATCTTTTCATTTTCCTCATATGAACTGTAAGAAGTATTCTTTCTTTCATCTGAAACTGATCATTTCACTTAGAGAACACTTTCTTCTTCTACCTCACCAGATATATTGCATATCAATGATTTCCTTTCTTTTGTATTTTCATCGTCTCTCTTTTGATACCATAATATTCTGCATTAGTTATCTATTGCTATTTAACAAATTACTAGCTTTAAACAACACATATTTATTATCTCACATAATCCTGTATGTCAGGAGTCTGAGAGTGTCTAAACTGGGTGATTTTGGCTTAGAGTCTCTCATAAGGTTGCAGTCAAAATGTTAGCTGAGACTTACAATTATCTGAAAGCTTGGTTGGGGATGGAAAATCAATTTCTAGGATGACTCACCTACAGGGTTGTTGGCAGGATGCCTCAATTCCTTGCCACAAGAGCCTGTTTATAGTGCTACTTGAATATCTTCACAACATGATAGCTGACTTCCTCCAGAGCTAGTGATCCAAGAGAGCAAGGCAGAAATTATGATACGTTTTATGACTTAGCTTCAGGAATCATACACCATCATTTCCACACTATACTGTTGTTTACATCTATTCAATGTGAGGATGGGATGTTATGGCAGATGGGTGGGACTACACAAAGCCATGAACTGTGGATCATTAGGATCTTCTCAGAGATTGACTCCCATGCTTTCCCATAAGCATTTAAACATATTCAGTTTTCTCCTATTTTAAAACAAATAGGACAACAGCAAAAACAATCAAATGACTCATTAAACAATTAAATAAACAGTCAGATCAGTATAATCTCTTTGTAATACACAACTCTTTCTAATACTGCCTTGCCTTTCTCCTTTTTTTACCCTCTTTACTTTTGAACCTCTTGAAAATGTCCGTACTCTCTGTTATTTTCTTACTTGCATTCATTTTTCAATCTGTTTTCAAATAGCAGCCTTTCATTTCACTAAAGTGCTCTTGTCAAGATCCTGACCTCCTTGTAGCTGAGTGCAATGAGCATTTTCCAATTCTTTTTATTTTTACTTGACTTATCAGTAGTATTTGATGCTATTGACTCAATGTCATGCTCCCTTTTTCATGAAAAATCCTTCTTTCCCTAATTGCTCTGGTACATCGCTCTCCCATTTTTCCTTCAGTTTCTCTGTCTTGCTCTTTCTCAGTCTCTTTTGCAGGCTCCTTTCCTGCTGTCCATTTTGTATTACACTTTAGGTAATCCTCAAAATTTTGTAATGAATATTTTTCCATTCTACACACTCTCTTGGGTCCTATTCAGCACTATCGTGGCTTTAAGAACCAACTGGATATCAGACTGAGACGGGGTGGGGGGGATGGCTGCATGCCTGCATGATGAGTGCCTTGCGCACGTCTGGGGAATGGTCATGCTTGAAGGTGCTGACTCGGGGAGGTGGGGGGGGGGAGGGGATGGAGGTATAACTGCATGGTGTATGCCAGGCGCACTGTCTCGAGAGTGGACGCGTCTGGGGCTCTGACTCAGGGGGATGGGCGGGACACGGACAATGTATGTAACCTGAGGTTTTGTACCCCCATGAAGAGCTGAAATTAAAAAAAAAAAAAAAAGAATTACCTGTATGTTGCTGACTCCCAAATCTACATCTCCAGGCCACAATTCTCTCCTAACTTAAGCCCAACAACTGTCTTATTATCTCTAGTTTATTATAATACACATATCTGACACTAATAATATCCCCAAGCCCTAATCAATATCTTTCTTCCAAACTTTCTCACCCTATTATGTTTCTAATCTCTGTGAATGGCAATTTTATCCACTAGGAGGTGAATTCAAGAAGCTCAGCACCATTCTCACCTAATCCCTCTCACCTCCATCATCTCATTACCCAGCAACCTGTGATGATGCTAATTTTTAAATATCTCTTGGATCCGTCCATTTATCTCCATTTCATTTTTTCTCATTTGTTCAAGTCCCTGTTTCTTCCTCTCTGGATTACCACAAAACTTCCAAACTGTTATCTTAGTGTCTCCTCTTGCCCTCTTCTAATCCATTTGTCACATTCTCTTTCAAAATGTAAATCTGATTATGTCATTTAACTTTTTGAAATTCTTCTTTTCAATTTCTTTATCTGGGAATGTCACATTTTAACAATTATAGTTTTATCATATGTTTTAATATTTAAAACCTCACTAATTTTCCTTTTTGAAAATTTTTGGCTATTCCTAAATCTGTCACAAGGAATACTTCTGTGGAAATAAAGCAGTGCACCAAAGATTCAATCCACCTTTTCATTGCTGTTGCTCAAGGGAAAGATGTTTATAGGGGACAATACCAGAAAAAGGGATTTAATTTTTTCTAACCTGAGATTTGCTTCAAAACTTAGGGGAGTCTCTAATGCTAGTAAGTTAGGTTAGTTGTGGAAGACTTCTTTTCCCTAGAATAGGCAGATCAAAGTGCACTTTTCTCTCAGCCTTACTCTAGTTCCCATTTGTCTTTCTAAGGAGGAAGAGAGCAATGAGGTATAGGTGGGGAGAGTACCTCTTCTTAAGCAAGTGAAATATTTCTGATGTAGAGGACGTTGGTACTTTGAGACAGGAGACTGCCAACCTCCTCATTTGCCAGCAAATTAATAAACTTCTCTTTTCTTCTCTTCAAACCACTTGTCCTTGTTCTTTTGATGTGGCCTCAGGGACAAGTGGCACACTTTCTGTAACAGAATTTGGCATCCCTTGGTGGGCTTATTGGCTCTCTGGTGGGTTGGCACACTGTGACTGCTGGAAGAAGCAGGGGGCAGCCCCTGAACAAGCCATGGGTCTTCACTGGAAAGAGTGGCTTCTTTTTGAGGTGAGAGATTATGGGACAGTTCCAGCAGGTGCTGGAGCCTGTTTTAGTTCTGGGAACTCCCGTCTCTGTCTCTCCAAAGTAGATGCAATTCCCTGCAATCTGAACTGAGTTGAGGAAAAGGAAATGGATTTGGAAACATCTGGACAGCTTTGGCCATTTGTTTGTTAAGTCCCCCAGGGTGCCTCCAAAGACTCTGATTCCACCGTTTGGGGCATTTTCAGACCTTTCTGTTGGTTTTGTTTGTTTGAGGTGCCTTTTGGGGATGGCAGTCATGATGTTGAGTGGGACTAGGAAAACTGGTTTCAATCTGGAACTCATTTGCAGTTCCCAGGGAACGGGAGGACTAGACCACCATTTTGGGAGGATTTCCCAGGGAATGGGGGGGTTAGGCTACCCATTTGGAGAGAGTTTTGAACCTTCCAGTTGGGGTGATGTTTATCCCCTTTGGTTCCCATTTGTGAACCTTCCAGCTCTATGGTAGGGTATTTGAGGGAGGCACTGGTTTAGGCCACAGCCCAGGGGCAGAGCCAGCAGGAGGTTAGGATCAGTGCATGTGACCCACCTTTGAGTAGCTCGCAGGAAGGGGGAAGAAATGCCTGCCGCTCCTTCCATCTTGGCACCATGGGAGGGACTGGGGAGGGTGCCGCCTGAACTAACTATTCAGTCCCATGCCCAGTAAATTATGACTTGGGGTTTGGAATGGTCTCTTCTGGCAGCAAACTCAATTTGGACCAGAAGGAACCCATAACCAGGGTGGGCAATTTGTGGCAATATCAGATGGGGAGTTGAATGTGCAAGAACAGCCAGCAGGGTCCTTTGAGACAGTAAAATAGAATGGTGAAAAGCCCCAGACTGACTTTTTGTAAAGAAGAGGACCTTGAAAGGAACATCACCCAAAATTGTAAAGGACTCCAGGTGGCAGGAAGCCTCCAGGAAAGCATAAATAGTTCAGTAACTGTTACTTGTGAGTTGATTGGTTCATTGTGTCTATTGTCAATCCCCACCACCCTTTTACCTTTAAAACATGACTGTTTAGAGGTTCTGGAGGCTAGGTATTCTAGCAGGATGGATTTGTCAGATCAGCTAATGCAAGAGCAAAATTGGGATCTTTTTTGCTGATGGAGCAACTTTATGGACAACAAAGGGCTGAATATGTGGTGTCACAGCAGTGGCACTGCCACCTGGAACTTCAGCCCAAGGACTTGAGTTGCAGTTACCAACAGGAAAAAGATAATGGACTCTGAATATGTTTTTAGGATTGTACATGCTCTTAGTGCCATTTGAAAGAAAAGGGCTCTCCTGATGACAAGAAATAAGAATATTAAGTATGCTGCTGAAATAATGGCCTTGTTACAGGCCGTGGCTCAGCCCAAGAAGTGGCCAGCATGGCAAAAAGAAATCAAGCTAATGACAGGGCTGCTAAGGAGGCCGCTGGAGGTGATCTGTTCTCTGGGCCTTGATACCCCAGCTAGATTTAGAGCCCCTTTAAAGCTGAAGCCTGGGACTCTGCCATTTGGGATGGCACAGCTAAGTGGAGACAGAATTCTCATGGACTTGTTCTCCTACCCGAAGTTTTGGTTTGACCTCTTATGAGGTACCTACATGAATGCACACATTAGGAGCGTGATGCCTTAATGGATTTGGGAGGGGCCTCATTTGGGAGGATTGTCTTTGCAACAGACTGTTTATATGCTTGCCTTAAAGGATTTGGTGGGTCCTCCTTTGAGAGGACCCTGTTTGCAATAACTGTTTATGTACTTGGGGTGGTCCAAGAACAGGAAGGTGACCCACTACACAGGGAGCCCAACATGTGGGGGTCTGGCCTTTCAATGATTGGCAGCTTTACTCAGATACCTAGGCTTATATCGGTAGATACCTTTTCAGGCTGGAAAGAGGTTTGTCCTGCCCAAATGGAGAGAACCTTTGAGGTTCTGAGATGGGCTCCTACCAAGAGCTGCTGGCCCGAGAAAGGGCCTTTTCTGAGTTCCTGCACACGTATGCCAGCATGGAGCAGGAGCAGGCCACAGAAGATGATGGGATAAAGGGCATTGGCAGTCCAGGGAAAGAGGCTGAGCAGATAGAGAATGACATGCTAGTGATGGAAGCCGTGTACAGACAGCTGCAGAGATAGTTCAACAGCTCCTCCTACAGCGAGGACGTCAACAGACACCCATTGTCAACATGACCCAGGATGTCCAGGATATGCCACAGTGCCCTGGGCATTTCACAAGAGTGATAATGGACCCTCCTTGTGACAGAGATAACCTAGTAAGTCTCTGCCCCAGTTGGAAACAAAGAAGTGAAAGAGACCTTATGAAGTGCCTCTAACAGCTGACACCTCATTGGCAATGTCAGAAATGAGAACCTTAGGTCCATCATATCAAAGTAAAGAGGTGTCCCATGGAAGAAGAAGACCCAAGCCCCTACTGGAGGGACAAGCTTTCAGGCTATCTAAAGTATCTGTTGAAGAAAAAGGGAAAAATGGAAATGTTGATATTTTTGCTAATGTTTCTTTGATTATTTATTCTGTCTATAGGATGGAGAGACAACTCAATAGTTAGGATTTCCTTGGGCTATTGCCCTTCTGTTGATCTGTCTTGCTGCTCGGTTTGTCATCCTAAACCTCATTTAGTGCTGTATATGATTTCTGAATTTGCAGAAGCCGGTCTCTTGGATCACCCACAGGGTGCAACTGATAGTTCTGCACACAGAGGTCCCATGTTTCTTTTCTAACCCAGCCCTATATTGGACATTGTGTGCATGGTGACTGTCCATTTTGCCTAGTCAATCCTCACTGTTATAGTTATTGCTTATGCCTTTTTTTCTCCTGGCAATCTGTAGTTGTAAATGTACTGCCAAAACTGCAATGGCACAGATATGTATAAACTTTCCATCTAAAACATTACCCTAATTCAGCAGGAAGTAGCTTGATGACTATGTCACCCCTCCTCCCATAGATATGGAAGGGCCATATTGACGGGGAGGCGGGGAGGTAGAATATGTAACAGAAGAAATGGCTTGGCAAAATGGCAAAAACAAACAAACAAACAAAAAACCACATGCACCAAAAAAACTTGGGATATATCTTATGTCTCTAGCATCATGGAAGTTAGATATTCCTAAAAGATACCTAGTATTGTAACTCAAAGATTACTTTGATATTTGACTAATTTACAACAAAATTCTTCTTCTTTATGGGCACAATGAATGGGGACAGGGAGAGATGTGAAGCCTTCAAAATTTTCCTCTAGAATTGATAGTGGTTTGTTTATTTTACTACTTTCCTTCAAGAAACTAGCACTGGATTTGTGCTAACACCAAATTCAAAAATAATTTCTTTGTGAAACTTCATATAAAGGATGTTGATTATTAAAGATGAAAATATCATTAACAATATGTTTACTGAAAATCCAGGAAGGAATTTCTTATATATTTCTAGCTTTTTATAAAAGCTAGAGGCTTAGCAAAAAGAGCAACTTGATGGAGGTGATTTCAATAATACCACTTTATGTATCTATTTAGATAAAGTATGTGTGTGGGTATGGGGAGCAGAGGGAGAGTGTGTCCCTTTTACAAAGAATTTTAAGTGCTCAGTTCCTATGGAGTTTTCAGATGTTGTGGGCTCAGGTGAGTCAGGTGTGGGCTAACCTAATATGGTCCAAATGTGTAGACTTTTGGCGGTCCAACTTGATTCCTACTTTTACTTTTATAGTAACATGAAACTGTCTTCTTAGACTTTATGGATAGTTTAGAGCATGTAGAGGAAAAATCAGATTGTTTGCTCCTAGGGCAATTTGTCTAAAATTTTCTTGGCTAAGTCTGTAAAGAAAGGGAGAACAGACAATTTGAGATTATAGTTTTTGACAAGAGAAAAGAATGCTTGTGCTGTCTTTTAATGATTGAAGCGAGGTCAATATGACATAAAAACAGATAAAGAGGTGATATAGTTAGCATTTGTAGGGATGAAGGCCCTTGGGCCCCTAAAGTTTTGCTGAAAATCACTGACATGAGGCAGACTGATTAATAGGAAAAAAGGCTTGCAAATTTATTTAACATGTTTACAATGGAGCCTTCAGAATGATGATTCAAAGATATAGGGGAAATTATCTGTTTCTATGCTTAGGTTCAATAAAGTGTGGACAGCTGTATAGAAACATAATTGGACAAAAAGTTTATGATCTAATGCTAATAGACTGGGTGGGGAAACCCAGCAAGGGATGTCTGTCTAGAATTCTTCTTGGCCTTTTTGAGCATGCATTCCTTCTTTCTGGGTGTGGGCCACGGCCCTCTCTGGAATGGGGGTCTTATGATCTACAATCAAATAAGGTAGGTCAGATAATTTCTTTATGGCCAGTTTTCACATAGGCTAATTTTGGGGTTTATGGCTGGTTTTTAGAGGGGAGAGGGAGGAGGTTCTGGCTTTTATGACCTGCCTTGGGGAAGAGAGATTCTAGTTTCTATGGCTAACCTCAGGGGAGAATAGAGCTAAGACACAGGAGGACAGAAGAAGGTCAGAGAAAAACTTTTATGTCTGAGACCTTCATTTTGGGGTACTGTTTTCTGAGCCCCAACACATTCTATTTTGAAATGTCAGGAGCCTAATCAGTGCCCTAGCTTGATTCATTTTTGTAATGATTCAGGTCAGGCTGAGATGTGAAGAATGAAAGGAAAGGCAGGAGAGTTTTTTAAGCATTGGGGTGAACTGTTGGGAAAGTATTGGAAGATGTTAGGGAGGAGGTTGGTCAGTGTGATTGGGTCTTCTTTGTTTGTTCATTGGTGCTTATTGAAGTTAGGTCCTCCCACAGAGACTGGGAGATAGGGTAGCTGTCTCTTTCTTGATGATTACATTTCCTTGAGAAAGATATTCCTGGATTATATTTACAGTTCAAAGGGGCAGAGAGAGAATTTACAATGGAAAGTTTTCTAAAAAGTAAATGCCGTAAGAAAAGGGAGATCAGGGTCTTATATGCACGAAGAAACTTGTCTCAAGTTTAATTAAGAAAGGGAATGCTACAGCTGTCCTAGGCACATTAAAATTAAAGTTAGAAATTAACTGTTGATGATTTTGAGACTAAATGTTCAATCGTTAAAGAGCTGGGGTTGCTGAGTTTCTATAACTAATTATTTGTATTGCAAAGGCCATTTCAAACCTCTCTGGATAGTCAGCTTGTATAATATTCCTCTTTTAATATTTACAGTAATATGAAACTGTCTTCTATTTTAGGAATTGTTTTTAGACTTTATGGAAAGTTTTTCTCCCTTTAAATTTATCTTCCATATCACTGCCGAAATAATTTTTCTAAATGAGAAATTTGATGTCACAAGCCTTCTTATGATCTTTTCTCTTCAGTTTCAGGATAAAATCCAAACCTTCCAGTATGATATTCAAGGTCTTTCTTAAAATAAATTCTACTCACCTTTCTAGCTTTACTTTCATCCTTTACAGTTTCTGCAGCTCTTTAATTTTAAAAGCTTCATGCAGTTTCCTCAGCCTAAGTAGCCCTCATCTCTTTGTTAAGATGACTCTTTCTTTTATCTGGAATGACCAAAATCTGTCTGGGCACCTATCAAGTTATATTATTTTTCTTTCTCCCTGACTAGACTCTGAGCTTCTCGAAGGCGGCGACTATAACTTTCATCTCTTTTTTACCTAGTCAAGTAGGTACCTGACAAGTAGTTAATATAGACCTTTGTTGTACAAATGAATGGACAAAAGTGGCAATTAATTTCTTTATAAACATGGTAGCTGCTTGGTGACTTACTGTGTTATTGTTAATAGAATAAAGGAATTTTCCTGTTAACTAGTTACTGGCAATTTTCTTCTTGGTTCTTGCTACTCATCTAAAAAGAGAAGACACAATAGCACTTAAACACCTGTAGTTAGTTAAACTAAAACATTAGTCATTGTTTTTCTGGAGATAGTATCTAGTTTAAAATGGGGTAAGGGGTCAATATATCTGCAAATTAGGATCTCTACTTTCAGTAAAAGAGTGACAAATGAGATATCATATTTGAATTTTTTAATAGATAAGCTGCTGTGTTAAATTTTTTCTAGAAAAACTTTAGAAAAATTGGAGAGTGTCCAATTCAAATGAAGCAATGTTCAATCTGTTTAATTAAAAAAACAGATGAATTATCTGGGCTGCTATTGGCTATAAGCTTTGTGAGGATGACACCTCTTTTTACTTAGAAGGAAATAGAAAGGAGACTACTTATTGAATAAGTTTTTAATTTTTATGAATCTCCTCAGAGCCTATTCTCAGCATGGTGCTGATTTTTAAAAAGATCAGATAGGAGTCAGAGAGAATTAAGAGTGAGAAACCTAAAATATGTTAAAAATTTACTGCATTTCTTAGATGACATAAAGTCTAAAGTGGGTCATTTAAGAGCTCACTTCCAATTGTATCTTATGTTTATTTGTATATTTTCTTGTGTTTCTTATATTATTTCAGGACAACTTATCCATTTGGGTAGTACTCATGCTATCAGAAAGCCACTTTTTCTGAAATTATGGCTGTATAAGAAAGAATTTTTATACACAAAGAATTTTTCTCTAAGGCCTTTAAAAACCCCTTGTAGGTTTTGATAAATGTGCTATTTATTCATTCATGAACTAAACAAAAATAAATAGATATAGTTCCTGCCCACATTGAAGTTATAGTCAAGAAGGGAGAGAGACTTTTAATCAACTAATCTTACTAATGAATTTAAAATTACAATCATGATTGGTGCCATAAGGATACATGTGGTATCCTGAGGGTACACATCTGCAGGATGAGTAGAAATTAATTAGGTAAATGTGAAAGTGGTGGTGGGAGGTACTAGAAGAGAGTGTTCAAGGCTGAGGGAACATGACATGGAAAGGACCAGTGGTGGAGAGTATATGTAAGGTTCAAATTACTGAAAGAAAGCCATTGTGACTGGAGGACAGAGATGGCTTCATGTCAAGGGGGACATGATGGAGATAATGCTTATATCTGACCCTGCAGAGTTTTGAAGATCATAATTAAGGATATTGGTCTTTATCTTAAGAGAAATAGAAAGTCACTGAAGTATTCTAAGTAGGAGGGTTGACATGGTGAGATTTACATTTTGATGAGATCACTCTGGCTACAAGTGGAGAATGGAAAGGAAGGAGCCATCCCTAGAGACAAGTTAGGAAGCTCTTGTAAGATTACAAATAAGAGATGGTGGGAATTGGGACCAAGGTAGACAAGGTTGCCCTATGCAGTTGTGTAGCTAATGCACAGCACAAAAGCTCCCAGCTTCATTTGCTCACAAGGCTTCATCCTCTCAGAGGGAGTGCCAGTTGGTGATGGATGAGAAATGTGGATTTAAGGGATAAGGAAATGTGAAGGATAACTTCTAAGTTATGGACAAAACCAGTGGATAATGATGATGTTATTCACTATACAAACTTGGATTTGTGACTTTAAGAATATCTTTCTATAGATTGATATGTAATGCTTTTTGCAATGTACACTCACACTCTCTAGCCCCATCATCTACCATTCATCTAGATGTATAGCATAACCTAGCCATAGTAATGACATGGAGTTCCTGAGCATTGATAGGTAATTTCATGCTTCCACGCCTTTGCTGATGCTATTTTCCCTGACTAGATTAGAATATCGTTTCCCTCTTATTCTGACTGGAAAACTCCTAATTAAAAACTTAAGGTTCTATCCAGAGAAGACCTAATCTGTGCAGCTTCTCACACCTCCTTATGCCCAAGGAAGAATAAATTGTACCTGCTTAGGTTGTCCCAGAACATCTTGTACATGCCTTTAATACTAGTTAACCAATTACCATTTGATATCTTCCATTAAAACACAGACATCTTGAGAGCACCAGCCTTTTCCTTCTTTCTTTTAGAGATTAGTTTTCTTTTTGTTTTTTAATCACACAAAGAGTCAAATGGTAAACCAAGGCTTATCTCAAAAAAAAAATACAACAAAACAAAATAGCAGACTCTCCTATCCTCTTGCTTTCCAATCATTTTCAGAGGCAAACATTTTCAACAATTTAATCATTTTCCTTTTATCATATGTTGCCAAATCTCTAAACAACAAGCTTATATTGACATCTTTTTAAAGTGAAGGATTTAACTTTTTTTCACACCTTTCCCCCAGCATACATATTCAGTAGTGTGTACGTATACTCTCATACCCTTCTTGCCCCTCATCCTCTCAATAGAGCTACACTGTAGTTTTGGTTAGATAAAAATTTGGTGTTTACAATGCTATGACTTTATATATACTCTTGAAAACTGAACCATGCAGCAGACATTTTGCAGAACTTTTTGTTTTCCTTGAGGTTAACAACAGTCTTTTTTGTTTGTTTTGTATGCTATGTACTTTTAAATTTATCTCCCCTTAATCCGTTCAAACATAACAGATTTTCTATCAACTTTCTCTTCTTAAGAAGATGCACAAAAAGTATTGAAAATATCTTTATTCTATCTTCACATGTAACTTGAAGTTTTCCTGCTATAGAATTCTAGTAAATAAATCTGTGAAATAATAAATATATTCTAGGAAATGATTTTGAAGGCATTGTGCCACTCATCTTTAACTTCCTGTGGCATTGGAGAAGTGTGACTCTGCTGACTCTTGACCCTTTGTATGAAACTTCTTCTCTTGGGAGCCTCATAAAAGATGGGCCTGCAGTGGTCAGAGAAGTTCTTACATTGAATTTCAATACACAAAGAGGCATGTTGGCATTCTGGGGATAGCATGAATTAAGCAGGCATGGTTCAAATCCTGGCTTTGCCCACAACTGGCTGAGCAACAGTGGGTAAATCTTTTCATGTCCCTGAGCCTCAGTTTCCTTCACTGAAAATGGGAGAAATGGTATCTACTATTTGGGGTTGAGTGAGAATTATAAATAATGAGACCCATAGGAGATATCAATGATCATTATTGTTATTCTTTCTTTATTACCATAAAAAGATAATCAACAACTGTTACTGAGGACATTAATATTTTACTGAATTTTGAGTAGCTGCACAAAAATAAACTATGACCTTTCAGCTAGGCAGGATTTTGTGTTTGCTTTTTAGCAAAGGTTTTTTCTTTTTTTCCTTTTTTTTTTGGTTTGTCTTTCTAATGTGAGTCCTCCAAAGTTCTTAGAGTACATTTTACGTTTCTTTAATACTTTTTTTCTGATTATGAAGTAAAACATGCCCATTAAAAAATATTTAACAAATATAAAAGTGGAAGGAATTAGGAGCTCAGATGTTAATTTATTGACTTATTCCTACTTAATATTGATACATCAGAAGAAAGAGGATAAGCTGGGAGGTGAACAGCTGCAATGCAGATGTTCCTCATGAATACACATTGTATTTATGTTCTATGGATTAAAATATTAGTTGATTGAGCTCTTGGTTAATACACTTCATAAAAATAGGAGGGTGAGTTTTTGGATAGAGCCCAATTAATTTGAGAAGAGGGTGCTAAATTGAATATAAAGGGAGAAAGGGAAAAATATTCAAATAAACCAGTGAAAACAGTGGCCAATAATGATACCATGTATAAATTGGAGCAAAGAATAAAGTGCTCCATATAGATGATACAATAATTAAGAAAGGGTCAAGACTGCTATTTGTGTCCTCAGATTTTTCCTTAGCATTATACTAAGACTGAATAATCAACAAAATAAACTTAGGACACATTTGTGGTTTGAAACTCAGAACTGAAATATAGTCAGGTAGCAGAATATGTTATTCAAAAGATAGATATGTTAGTATAGGGGTGGAAAGGGTGTGATACCTTTACTCCCTATCATAAGGGTGATGGCTGGCAGTTCTACAACAAAAGACAGGTTAACAAGAGAAAAGGATAACACATTTATTTATTCAAAGTTGTTTGTGACAAGAGAGACTTCAGAAATGAAGACCTAAAGACTAAGGGAAAATTATTTTTATGCTTAGGTTCAATGAAAATGAGCAACAGTATAGAGATGTAATTGGACAAAAAGGGTATGATTTAGTGGTAATAGGCTAAGGCAAGAAATCCAGCAAGGCTTCTCAGTTCAGATTCTTCTTGAACTCTCTGTGTAGCATTCCTTCCTCCCAGGTTTAGGGCAGGACCCCTTCTGGAATGAGGGTCTTATGACCTACTATTAGACAAGGTAGGTCAGAGAATTTCTTTATGGCCAGCTCTTACACAGAAAGATAGAGGAAGGTTAAAGTAATATTTCTGGTTTATATGATCCATCTCGGGGCAGAGGAGTTCTAGTTTCTATATCCTGCCTTGGGGAAAAAAGGAAGTGAGAGACAGGATAAGAGGAGGTGAGCGAGAGACCTTGCTTCTGAGGCCCTTCCAATGTCCTTTAGTTCAAAGTACTCAGCATGCCAAAGCACCATACTTTGGGGTATCATTTTCTGAGTTGTGACATTAGGAAGGGGAGGAAAAATATTACTGTGAGCAATTATAAATATGCCCATGAGAAAATCCATGGAAAAATGGAAAGAAGAGAAAGAATATTACAGTGTAATTTTACTAGTGGTCACATTGCCAAATGAGAGAATAGATGGTAAGTTTATATTAACAGATTACAAAACTTCCATAAAGATGAGCTATGGCAGTGATGGGCATTTTCAGCTATCCAAAATATTCTAAACCTCTTAAAAGCCAAGAATATTTGACATGTTCTTGACTGGCTTCAGTGTTAACTTTACTTAACTAAGAGATCTTCTGTTTGGAACTTAATTCTGATGAATAAGAATAATTTTCTGGTCGTGCATAAGGGAGGAGATATATATATATATATATATATATTTTTTGGGACAGAGTCTCACTCTGTTGCCCGGGCTAGAGTGCCATGGCGTTAGCCTAGCTCACAGCAAGGCTCAAACTCCTGGGCTCAAGCAATCCTACTGCCTCAGCCTCTCGAGTGATTGGGACTACAGGCATGTGCCACCATGCCCGGCTAATTTTTTCTATATATTTTTAGTTGTCCAGTTACTTTCTTTCTGTTTTTTAGTAGAGACGGGGGTCTCACTCTTGCTCAGGCTATTCTCGAACTCCTGACTTCGAGCGATCCTCCCACCTCGGCCTCCCAGAGTGCTAGGATTACAGGCATGAGCCACCGCGCCTGGCCGGGAGGATATTTATTAAGCACCTTCAACATGGCAGTCACTATATATACATTGTATATTTTTCACATAATTCTCCTAATAATTTTAATGAGGTAGGTCTTAGAATATTAGCTTCACTTTTCAAATGATGAAATCTGAGCTCAGAGGAGTTATATAACTTTTCCATGGTCAAATTATGAGTAAAATATGGGTTTATAATCCAGGTATTCTTGACTCTTAGCCTATGTCTGTGACTGCATTACTGCAGACATATTGATAACCAGTAAGAGGATGATGGGGCATGATAAACAGCTTAGATTTTAGGAAGGCAGATTCTACAAAGTTGAGAGTCAACAACAAAAAACAACAACAAAAAACCCCAAAACATAATTACATGGTATGAGTTCCTGAAAGAGAAATAAGCTAAAGGTTTAAAGTTCTAGAATATCATCAAAGAGGCAATTTTTGCCACAGGATTACAGATGAGGAAGAAGAGACAGAAGGACCCAAATAAATCAGTATAGAGACACTGAGGATTCTCTAATGAGCTTATGTTTTAAAGTCTGTGAACAAAAACCTAGAAAGAAGAGCACATGACTGAGGATAAATAAGAGACTGTTATAGACTTTTAAGAATAGAATCAGAAGGTCTGTATTTTCAAATGATTCGAATCTTATAGAAGTATAATGAGGCTAAAAAGTCTTTTTAAAAATTTAGGGTATTATAGGAAAGTCAAAGAAGTGACATGTCCTGCTCAGGGCTGATGGAAAAGCAGGTGGGTGGAAAAGAGAAAGGAGATTTCACAAACCTGATTTTGCCTCTATCTCCTCTGTAAGGAAAATGATCTTATAATTAGTAAGGATAGAACAACTATTTGAAGGAGGAATTTAAGGCCTTAACAAAGTGAAGAGATTATAATAGGGTGCCTACTCTCTCCAAGTGAATTCAGTTCCCATAATGACCTCTGAGAAGACTAAGAACTGAACTGTTGCTGTTGTCTTGGTGTCTTAATTCAGTAGCACTGGTTGCCCTGAAGCCAGGAGCTCTGACTCAAGTTTAAATGAAGGTACTACTGCAATGTAAACAATCAAGTGGGCTGGGTTTTGAGCAAAGGTTGGACAGTTGGTAGATTTAGTCATTAGCACCAAGCAAAAGACATTGACAGAAAAAGAATAAAATCAAGAGAGGCTAGGTAAGACATCTTATACCAATGATGAGTGTATAGTATCAGTCTTGCAAATTACTACACAAACAACAGGTGTATTTTGTGATCTTGGAGGCAGGATGGTGAATGGGAATATAAGCGGATACAGAAGAACTTTAGTAGATGCTGAGATGTACTGAAAACTACAGACCAGAAGGGAACTGAAAAACAGCTAAAGTTCTCAGGGTTTGGAGAGATTAGAATATGGGAACAAACATGGGACTGATTCAAATAATTCTCTAGGATTGTTTTAATGGGCTGATCCTTCTTGACCAAATGGCAACCTTTTTTATTTCTCACAATTTTTATCACAGTTTAAAAAACGATTTGTAATTTACCATTTCCCAGTGTTCGTTATTAGAATAAATGAACATAAACTCCTTAAAAAACACATTTAAAGTCTACAAGATTTTAAACTGAGAATTTCCAGAGCTCAAATGTAAGCAACTTTACTCTGAAAACCATTGATGAGGAAAAAGAAGTATTTGTCAAACATAGTTCAATGATACTGTCAAATAAAGATATCCTACTTTCCTTTGCTTCAGGGAGCCCTTCTGGATTGCTATAATGAATTTCAAATATAGCAATGTCAACTTGGATAATATACAGTCATGCATCACTTAATGACAGCAATACATTCTAAGAAATGTGTCCTCAAGTGATTTCTTCATCATATGAACATCATAGAATGTACTTAAACAAAAGTACTACACATCTAGGCTATATGGGATAGCTTATTGCTCCTAGTCTACAAACCTGTATAACATGTTACTGTATCGAATACTATAGGCAATTGTTACACAATGGTAAGTATTTGTGTATCTGAACATACCTAAAAATAAAAAAGGTGTGGTAAAAATATGGTATTATAATCTTATGGGACCGCCATCACATGTGTGGTCCTTTGTTTACCAAACCATTGTTATGTGGCGCGTGACTGTACTTTAATTTCTCTGGTCTCACTCTCTTTATCTGTACAATGAAGGGTATAGACTCGATGAGTTCTCTATGTGTTTCTGAGATAGTACAAAAATCAAGATCTAACCAAAACAAGTGCAATAGATGTGTGAGCCAAAATGGCTGACTAGAGACTTCACTTTTTAAATTGTCCCAGCTGGAAGGTAGAATATTGGACTGAGGAAAGTGGAGATCATTTGCAGTGCAGGTGTGAATCACAGGGAGCGACAACAGAGATGTCTGGGGACCCAACCAAGAAAAACTGCAAAACTGAGAAAGAAGATAGAGAAGAGAAGACAGTGGTGTGGTCCAAACCCAGAAAGGCTTAGAGCCCATTGCAAGGGTAAGGGGGGCTTCAGGACATAAAATATTTTGGTGGTGCTTCCACCCTCCACAAGCCCAGGCATAGCAGCTAAATGGGAATAGCGGGTTGAACCAGCAATCTACAGGAGTTTGGGCGTTCAAAAGGGACACTCCATTGGAGAGTGCCATGAGAGGTCAGAGTGCCGGCTTTCTAGACACTTCCTCCTTTCCACCCCCTCCAGTCATGGCATTAGAGAGACAGAGAGAGTTAGTTTAACTCTCAAACTGGCTAGTAGCCACGGCCCCTCCCCCACATTGCAACTGCAAGAATACTCTGAACTGAGTAGCACGCAAATGGCTGCATCTCCACAGCCGGTGCGCATTTCCAGCTAAGCCCACAAGTGACAAAAGGGCCGCCACTATTTGTCAGCTACCTGCGGGGAGGGGGGTGGGGTGGGGAATGTCACAGGATCACACTCTGGTGTGTTAGAGAGGTGGGTCAGAACCAGTGCCCTGCCCAGACACGAGAATAGTGCAGGGAGACACAGGGAAGAGGTCTCATTCCGGAGAGAGCTCAGTCCTGGACTCCGTGGCAAGGAATCCCTCATGGACATATCCAATGGGAAAGTGTGGAGGGGCATTGAGGAACTGATCTGCGAGTGCACCCATCCCCCACCCCTGCTGGAGAACCACCATACTGAATAGGGGTGTGGCACTCAGAGTGAATTAACAGAGTCCCTGGTTCCCATGACAACTGAATGCCTCAGGCATGCTGGTTGAATGGGGGCAGCAGACCCTCCCCTACTTATACAATGGGAAGTGTACGTTGAGCCAAGAAACCTGTGAGTGGCTGCTTCTCTAAGGCAGGAACATGCCACTGGCAGAGATCTTTGCAGACAGACAAGAAAGAAAAAAATTAAACAAAAAGAACTTAATGAATAAATCCCCCCCAAAAGTCTTTTTATTTATTTATTTATTTATTCTTTTTTTTTCCCAGCATATTACAAGGGTACAAATGTTTACATTACGTATATTGCCTTTGCTCCACCTGAGTCAGAACTTCAAGCATGTCCATCCACCAGACAGTACGCACCACACCCATTAGTTGTGAATATACCCATCCCCTCCTCTCCCCTCCCACCTGCCCAACACCCTATAAATGTTATTACTGTATGTGCACAGATGCTGATGTGGATGTAGAGTGAAAGGGACACTTATATACTGTAGGTGGGACTACAAACCAGTACGACCTTTATGGATAACAGTATGGAGATTCCTCAAAGAGCTAGAAGTAGACTTATCATTCAATCCAGCAGTCCCACTACTGCATATCTACCCAAAGGAAAAGAAGTCATTTAATGAAAAAGACACCTGCACTTGAACGTTTATTGCTGCACAATTCACAATCGCAAAGATGTGGAAACAACCCAATTGCCCATCAATGCATGAGTGGATTAATAAAATGTGGTATATGTATAGCATGGAGTATTACTGAGCCATAAAAAATGGTGAACTAATACCTTTTGGAACAACCTGGATGGAGCTGGAGACCATCCTTTTAAGTGAAGTATTGCAAGAATGGTAAAACAAACACCACATTTACTCACTACTAAATTGAAACTAATTGATTAAAACTTATGTGCAGATATGGTAGTAAAATTCAATGGAGATCAAGCAGGTGGGAGGGGTGAGGAGGGATGGGTAAATTCACACCTAATGAGTACAATGCACACACTTATAACTTTGACTCAAACTGTACAAAAGCAATTCATGTAACCATAACATTTGTACCCCATACTATCCTGAAATTTAAAAATAGATAAATAAATAAATAAATTTGGTCCCCAACTGGAAAACAAAACAAAACAAAACAAAACAAATACCAAGTGCAATCCACTTAAGCCAAACTGGCAAAGGAAGTCTATTGACCCTGTGACGTCTTAAAATATATTGCTGGCAGTTGACAGAAAGTCAGTTTCAAAGCCCCTAGGTGTGAGCTTGCTTAGAAGGAATGTCAGGTCAGAAAGAGAGAAACTATGGCCCATGAGTTATGCAAAGAATGAGGTTTGAAAGAGAAAAGGTCACAAATGTGTCTGGAGATTAACGAGTCCAATCTATCTCAGCTTATTCTAAGTTCAAGATCTTATTATTTATTTCCCTTCTTTTATGAGCTACTGCTTTTTACTTTGTCAGCTAATTTTAATATATACATTACTTCTTGGCTCTTCAACCTATGAGTTTAAATTACAATGTTGCTATTTAAAGCCTTAAAGTCTATATTTCCTTTTCTTTCTTCATTTTTGAATCTTGGCTCCAGCATCCTGGAAATGGCTCCAAAGGCACCCTGTCATTATCATTCAAGCTTAAACTTTCTGAAATAATAATAATAATAATGGTAAAAACAAATTTCAACTTCTCTCCGTGGGAACACAGAGAACCCCCTAAATACGGTGTACACAGTATCAAGAACAGTGACGGGTTTAAGGTTATGCCTGTTTGCAAACTTACAAGATAGCTTGTGCAGTTTAACTAATGTTGGCAGAAGTCACAGGATTGCTGAGTCAGATACAAAGGATCTTTTACTCATAGATCAGCTGTTACGCTCAGCATAACTGCTAGCATGAGCAACATGTTCCCCTCCATTTTCCTTGCCCTCTGAGTCCCACAGGGTTTACATGGAGGTAGGCTTAGGTGGATGCTGTGCAGTGGTTTTACATCAGAACCGAGGAATATGAGTTTAGAAACCCCAACCATTTATAAGGGAATGTGAGGAAATCTGCCCAAGCTTTGCCTTAGATGGAGATCTGTTTATTATACTGAACAACATGTTTGCTATACAAGCATCCTGGAAAAGACAGTCCAGAACAGAAACCTGTCAGTTCCCCTGCCTCCAGAAACTCAAGAGACCCTGAAGAATTCTCTCACTACCCAGTTTCATAGCGACCCTGCACACTTAATAAAATCAAATAATAAAAGGCAAAATAAGACAAACATTGCATTTCAAGTTTTATTTAAAATCTTTTCCCAGTTTTACATCTGTACTCCATCATTTGAATCTATTTTGAAAAATATAATATATAATATGTATATTATATATGTATATAATTTTAACTAATGTCAAATCCCCAATTTTATATTCTGTGGCAATTTCATGGTAACACAGTGGAGAAAAACAGAAAATAATATTTAAAGGATAAGGGTCCATAAAAAGTCTAATATAACAACATTTTATTCCAATTTATAATAAATTTGGAACACAGGATAAAAAATATCTCAGCAGTAAAAAGTTTTTCCGTCTCACTTCCATTGCATCTTTTATTCTTTTTTTTACATCTTTTTAGATTTTTTTTTACATTATAAAGACATGGTCAAAGAAAATGGTGTTAAAATTTGTTAGAGCTATTAAGTTCCACCTGTGCTGGTTTTTTTTTTTTTTTTTTAATTTCAAAATTTTTACAGAGGTATAAACATTTAGGTTACATATATTGCCTTTGCCTTGCCTGGGTAGGAGCTACAAGCATGCCCATCCCAGAAAGTGTGTACTCCACCCATTAGGTGTGAATTTACCCATCCCCTACTCTCCCCTCCCACCTGCCCCAACACCTGATGAATGTTATTTCTATATGTGTACATAATGTTGATCAGTTAGTACCAATTTGATAGTGAGTACGTGTGGTGCTTGTTTTTCCATTCTCGTGATACTTAGAAGAATAGGCTCCAGCACTATCCAGGATAATAAAAAGGTGTTAGTTCACCACAGATTTTTGTTGGGGAGTAGTGCTCCATGTTCTACATATAGCACATTTCATTAATCCACTCATGTATTG
This sequence comes from Lemur catta, assembly GCF_020740605.2. NCBI lineage: Eukaryota > Metazoa > Chordata > Mammalia > Primates > Lemuridae > Lemur > Lemur catta. The sequence continues at coordinate 48,459,083 of NC_059128.1, read as the reverse complement.
ATGGGCACTTGGGTTGTTTCCTCATCTTTGCAATTGTGAATTGTGCTGCTATAAACATTCAAGTACAAGTGTCTATTACAGAGTGACTTTTTTTCATTTGGGTAGATACCCAGTAGTGGGATTCCTGGATCAAATGGTAGTTCTACTTTTAGTTCTTTGAGGTATCTCCATATTACTTTCCAGAGAGGTTGTACTAGTTTGCAATCCTACCAGCAGTGTATGAGTGTTTCTACCTCTTTGCATTCACACCAGCATCTGCTGTTTTGGGACTTTTTAATAAAAGCCATTCTCACTGGAGTTAAGTGATATCTCACTGTGGTTTTGATTTGCATTTCCTGATGATTAGAGATGTTGAACATTTTTTGATGTTTCTTGGCCATTAGTCTATCTTCTTTTGAAAAGTTTCTGTTCATGTCCTTTGCCCACGTTTTAATGTGGTTTTTTTTTTCTTACTGATTTTCCTGAGTTCTATATAATTCTAGTTATTAGCCCTTTATCAGACATATATAGCATGCAAATATTTTCTTCCATTCTGTAGGTTGTCTATTCACTCTAGTGATAGTTTCTTTGGCTGTGCAGAAGCTTTTCAATTTGATTACTTTTTTGTTGTTGTTGCCATGATTGTTTTTGGGGTCTTCTTCATAAATTCTTTGCCTAGGCTGACATCTATAAGAGTTTTTCCAACGTTTTCTTCTAGAATTTTTATGATTTCATGCCTTAGGTTTAAGTCTGTTATCCATTGTGAGTTGATTTTTTTTTTTTTTTTTTGAGACAGAGTCTCACTTTGTTGCCCTGGCTAGAGTGAGTGCTGTGGCATCAGCCTAGCTCACAGCAACCTCAAACTCCCGGGCTTATGCGATCCTACTGCCTCAGCCTCCCGATTAGCTGGGACTACAGGCATGTGCCACCATGCCTGGCTAGTTTTTTGCTATATATATTTTTAGTTGGCCAGATAATTTCTTTCCATTTTTAGTAGAGACGGGGTCTCGCTCAGGCTGGTCTCGAACTCCTGACCTCAAGCGAGCCACCCACCTCGGCCTCCCAGAGGGCTAGGATTACAGGCATGAGCCACTGTGCCCGGCCATTGTGAGTTGATTTTTGTGGGATGTGAGAGGGGCAGATCCTGTTTCAGTCTTCTACATGTGGCTATCCAATTTTCCTAGCACCATTTATTGAATAAGGATTCTTTTTCCAGTGTATGTTCTTGTTTGCTTTGTCAAGTGTAGATGGCTATATGAGGATGGTTTTATGTCTGCGTTTTCAGTCCTGTTCCATTGGTCTATGTCTCTGTTCGTGTGCCAGTACCATGCTGCTTTGGTTACTATAGCCTTGTACTATAGCTTGAAGTCTGGTAAATTGATGCCTCCCAACTTGTCCTTTTTGTTTAAGATTACTTTGGCTATATGAGGTCTTCTCTGGTTCCATATGAAGTGTAGAATTATTTTTTCTAGATCTGTGAAAAATGATGTTGGTATTTTAACAGGGATTGCATTGAATCTGTAGATCACTTTGGGTAGTATAGACATTTTAACAATGTTGATTCTGCTGACCCAAGAGCATGGTATGGTTTTCAATATGTTTGCATCCTCTGCTATTTCTTTCCTCAGTGTTTCATAGTTCTCCCTGTAGAGGTCCTTCACTTCCTTAGTTAAATATATTGTGGGTGTTTTATTTTCTTTTTTGCTATTGTGAAAGGTACTGAATTTTGATTTGGCTCTCAGCTTGACTGCTGTTGGTGTATAGACATCCTACTGATTGCTGTACATTTATTTTGTAACCTGAGACTTTGCTGAACTCATTTATCAATTCCAGTGGTCTCATGGCAGAATCTTTGGGGTTTTCTAGATATAAGACCATATCATCTGCAAAGAGCAATGGTTTGATCTCTTTTGCCCCCATTTGGAAGCCCTTGATTTTTTTCTCTTGCCTGATTGCTCTGGCTAGGACTTCTATGATGTTGAATAGAAAAGGTGATAGAGGGCAACCTTGTTTGGTTCCACTTCTAAGTGGGGTTGCTTTCAATGTTTCCTCATTCAGTATGATGGTAGCTGTGGGTTTGTCATATACGGCTTTTATAAGTTTTAGGTAAGTCCTATCTATGCTGATTTTGTTAAGTGTTCTTACCATAAAAGGGTGCTGAATTTTATTGAATGCTTTTTCTAAGTCTATTGAGAGGATCATGTGGTTGTTGTGTTTACTTCTATTTATGTGGTGAATCACATTTATGGATTTTCCTCTGTTGAACCATCCCTGCGTCTCTGGGATGAAGCCCACTTGGTCATGATGGATTGTTTTTTTAGCATCTTAATTCGATTTGCTAGGATTTTATTGAGAATTTTTGCATTTATATTCATAAGGGCTATTGGTCTGTAGTCTCTTTTTTTGTTAGGTCCTTTCCTGGCTTTGGAATCAGGGTGAGATTGGCTTAGTGAAACATGTTTGGGGGGATTTTTTTCTTCTTAATGTGAACTAATTTCTGCACAACAGGCATGTGTCCATCTTGTTAGGTCTGGTAGAATTTGAGGACGAAACCATTTGGTCTGCGAGTTTTTTCTTTTAGGAAAGTTTTTCATTACTGCTTCAATTTCAGTACTTGATATTTATGTGTTCAGGAATTCTATATCTTGCTGATTGAGCCAAGGGAGACTGCGTGTGTCTAAGAATTTGTCTATTCTCTGCACATTTTCAAGTTTATGTGCATAGAGATTTTTATTGTACTCAAAGATGATATTTTGTATTTCTATGGTCTGTTGTAATCTCTCCTTTTTCATTCCTAATTGAGCTTATTAGAGTCCTTTATTTTCTGCTTCTGGTTAATCTAGTGAGAGTTGTGTCAATTTTGTTTATCTTTTCAAAGAACTAATTTTGTTTTATTGATTTTCAGTATAGTTCTTTTATTATCAATTTCATATAGTTCTACTCTGATCTTGGTTATTTCTTTTCTCCTGCTGGGTTTCGGGTTGGTTTGCTCATCCTTTTCCAGATCTTTGAGACAATTTGTTAGATTGTTGATTTGTGATCTTTCTGTCTTTTGGATGTAGGTATTTATGGCTATGAATTTTCCTCTCAGGACTGCTTTAGGTGTATCCCAGTGATTTTGATAAGTTGTGTCGCCATTATCATCAGTTCAAAAAAAATCTTCTATTTCCATCTTAATTTCCTCCTTGACTTCCCAATCCTTCAGCAGAAGTTGTTTAGTTTCCATGACTTTGTGTAGAGATGAGTGCTTCTGTTGGAGTTGATCTCTAATATTTCACTGTAGTCTGAAAAGATGTATGGCATAATATCTATTATTTTAACTTTGTTGAGACATGTTTTGTAGTCCAGGATGTGGTCAATCTTCAAGAATGTCCCATAGCTGAAGAGAAGAATGTACATTCAGTAGTTTTTGGGTAGAATGTTTTGTAAATGTCTGTTAGGCCCATATGTTCTAGAGTTGTATTTACGTTCCTCGTTTCCTTGTTTATTTTCTGGTTGGAGGATCTGTCCAGTTCTGTCAGTGGGGTGTTGAAGTCCCTGGCTATTACGATGCTGCTGTCTCTCATTTTTTTTAGATCAAGTAGAAGTTGTTTTATGAATCTGGGCACTCCAGTGTTAGGTGTACAGATATTTAAAGTTGTTATGTCTTCTTGTTGAATTATTCCCTTTACCATTATGTAATGACCATCTTTATCTTTCATTACTTTCATTGATTTGAAGACTAAGTATACAATATGAGAACTGCTATGCTGGCTTTCTTTTGGTTTCCATTAGAATGGAAAATTGTTTTCCATCCCTTCACCTTGAGTCTGGTTGAGTCCTTGGGGGTTAGATGTGTTTCCTGGAGACAGCAGATACTTGGCTTGTGTATATTTATACATTTGGCCAGCCTATGTCTCTTCAGTGGGCAGTTCAAGCCATTCACATTTATTGAAAGAATTGATAAGTGAGGTGGCTTTCTGTTCATCCTGTTGATTTCAGCTTTACTGCTTTGTTTTATCTCTTGAGCCATTGTCATATCTGGTCTTTGACCTGTAGCTTTTGGGTAATTTTACACTGGTGAATGTTTATTGTGCTGATCCATGAATAATGCAGTTCTGAGTATTTCCTGTATGGTAGGTCTTGTCTTCACGAATTCCCTCAGTGTTTACTTGTCTGAGAAAGACTTTATTTACCCCTCATATATGAAACTCAGTTTTGTGAGATACAGAATTCTAGGCTGTGCATTATTTTGTTTTAGAAGACTGAGAATGGGCCTCAATCCCTTCTGGCTTTTAGCATCTCAGTTGAGAAGTATGTAGTCTGATGGGTTTTTCTTTGTAAGTTACCTTCTGCTTTCACCTTACAGCTCATAGGAGTGTCTCTTTGAAGTTTATTTTGGCCAGTCTGATGACTATGTGTCCTGGTGTTTTTCTCTTTGTGATGGACCTCCCAGGGGTTGTATGAGCTCTTGTACCTGGATATATAGATTTCTAGCAAGGCCAGGGAAATTTTCCTCTATTATTCCCTTGAATAAATTATCCAACTCTTGTGTATTTTCTTCTTAACTCTTAGGGATGCCTGTGATTTTTATGGTAGGCCTCTTTACATAATTCAATATTTCTTATAGACTTTGCTCATTCCTCTTATTTCTCTGCTCTGTCTCTGTGACTGATTTGTTTAGTTGAAAGATGTTGTCTTCAAGCTCCGAGATTCTGTTTTCTGCCTGATTTTACTTGGTTTTAAGGCTTTCCATTGTGTTTTGTAATGCCTTGAATGAATTTTTCACTTTCAGAAGTTCTGTTTGATTTTTCTTTAATAATTCCATTTCTTTAGTGAATTTTTCATTTATTTCCTGCATTGTTTTTGTGGTTTCTTTGTGTTTGGTTTTTATTTTATCTTGCATTTCATTGAGCTTCCTTACAATTCACGTTTGAAATTCTTCATCATCTATTTCTAATTTTATCAGGAAATGTGTATTCCCAATGAAGCTAATTCTGGAATCTCTGGACACATGTCAACCAACTAGTTTTCAGTATAATCTCAGACTCAGGGAGAAAGTTTGATACCTGCATTTTAATACAGAGTTACTCATAGATAAAAACATTAAATTGGAAACTTCATTGTGTTTAGCCATCTTTTCACAAAAGGCCAGTTAAAAAATACGAGGGACATCACCTTTCCTGTCAGAGTGATTTAACAACCTTAGGTCAGTGGCCAGGTATACTTGGAAGCCTCTGGAGATCTCACCTGGAGATTTGCCCCAGACATCCCAGTAGCCTTATTGCTTATAGTCACTCTCTCCCTTGGAAGGAAAGAGGAGGGGAAGCCCCTTGACATTTTGTCCTTGTTGGTCTCCTTGAGGTTTGGCACAGTTCCTTTTCCAACAGGATTAGCTGTTGCTTTTTCACTCCTGCTGTCAAAATGGTTTGGGGTGAGAATACATAGGAATTATCTGTCCTAGCTTCATAACATTCAAGTTTTCTACACTTATTCTAATTTTCATCTAACCATGGCCAAACCTTGCAGAAGGACTCATGGTTCTGTCTCCCAAGCCTTTATCTTCTTGGCCAGCACTATGGACAAATCTTGCCTTGGATACCTGGAAGCAGAGCCTTTCTTCTTATCCTGGGGAAAATTCTTTCAGTTTCATCATTTGAACATCTCCTCCCAAGTTTCCTCAACGACTTGAGAAGGCTCCCTTCTGCTCCCCTCCACCGCCAATTTTTCAAATAGATCAGATATAAACTGACCCATATTTAGCATCTGTCTTCTGGGGAAAGTCTATCACAGAACTGTTCCAGTTCAATATTCTTCTTAGTGTAGGCCACTGAGCTGTGTTACCTGGTTCCACAGAGAGTGACTCACCTATCCACCTTCCTTGGGGGATAGAAAGACAAGCTGGGCAAAACTAGCATCTTTCTGCCTACGTTGTTCTGAATCTTTACACCGGAGTAAGCCAGTCCGTAGCCATTTCCCCCAGGCCAGGATTCCAGGTACTTGATGTTTCTTTCTAATCAGCAATGCTAACAAGTACAGCAAGAAAGACAATCTGAGCTCTCACTATATGATTTATTGCTTAACTTTGGCTTGTCCAGAGTTAGTGGGAGAAGTAGGGTCATCAGCTGAACTTATGGAGACTTTATAAGATTTAAAAAAGTCTCCCTTTCTACTAGGTTGATGCTGGCCGGTTGCAGTTCTGTGCCCTGTGCTCAGCCTGGCAAATGGATTTCAGCTCCCACACCAATACTTGGCTATGTATCCCTGGGCAAGGCCCCATTTAAGCTGTAAGAATGTAGAGATTCAGTTAATTTTGTATCATATTTTTACAGTAATGACATTATATAATGTAGTGGTGAGTTTATTTTAGAGGCAGAATTCATTTTAATAGTTTTACAAATGACTCTAGTCTTATATTTATGGAATCATTAAGGATCTGAAGTAATCACCTAAATTTTTCAGTTGTACCTCATTGAATTTTATGGAGAGAATGATATGCTTTAGTATATTCACAAATTTGGGATTCATGAAGATCTTAGGACATATTCTTGTGTATAACAGAGGTCTATGGTATTTTCAAAGCATTTGAATGACTTTATATTCTTTCTTTATTGTAAGGCTATTTTATGTAATATAGGTTGAGACTATTTTAATATTGTTTTACTGGAATCATTATATATCAGCTTTTTCCACATCCAAAACATCTAGAAAGACCTAATTTATACATATATGAGGTTAAACCAGTAGGGGTAGCAAATTTCTGCTTTGTTCTCTATAAAATCATGAAAGATTAAATGTGCAGTTATCAAACAGTCATTCATATAGTGGATACATTTGTGATAAAATTATGTTATCACCTATTTTACAAATATGAAGACCAACAGGCTATTTCTTATATCAGACAATAGGGCAATGAGGATAATAAATCATAGGGTATTAAGATATATGACTTTTGAATATTTGGGGGAAGATTTCCAAAATATATTGGCTATTATTGGGACTCAGAACACAACACCCCAAAGTATGGCACCTTGGCATGTTGAGTACTTTGAAAAATTTTGAACTGAAGGAGACTGGAAGCGCCTCAGAAGCAGGGTCTCTCTGACCTTCTCATGCCCTCCTGTCTCTTGCCCTTCTTATTCCTCCCACTAAGCAAGTCGTAGAAACCAGAATTCCTCTTCCCCAAGGTGGGTCATAGAAACTAGAACTCCTCTCCACCAAAGTAAGCTATAAAACTTAGAAACATCACTCTCTGAACTTCTCCCTTCTTCCTTGAAGAACTGTGTTCCAGAGGGGCCCTGCCCTATACACCAGGGATGCTACAAGAAGAATCTGAACAAACAGGCCTTGCTGAATTCCCCCCAGTTTATTATCATTAGATTATATTGTTTTTGTCCAATCACATTTCTACATGGCTGTCCATTCTTCAATCAAACCTAAGCACAAAAATACACAGTTTTCCTTGGGTCTTTTGGTCTTCATTTCTGAAAACTCCTGTGTGATGTAAAACTTTGGTTAAATACATTTTTATGTTTTCTCTTGTTAATATATCTTTTGGTATAAGGATGTCAGCCTTAGACCTTCAGATAGGTGATGAAAAGGACTTATACCTTTTTGCTCCTACACTAACATAAAACTCAACTCTTTATTGAAGAAATCTGTTGATATGCATGATCTGCTATTTCAAGGAATTGAATGTGTATTAAAAACAAAAAAGGAAGCAGTTATACTGGAATCATTTGGCCTCTTTAAACAGTATACCTGGTAATAAATGAATAATTAAGGAATTTAATGCAGGTGAGTTGTAAACCAATTTAGCTATGAGCATCAACAGCTTAAACTATGACTACAGGAAATGATTTTAGAATTAAGCACTTTTTGATAGCTCTAACTGCCTTTGTAATTCATTATTCTTCACTCTTCATTTTTTTTTAATCTTTAAAAGCAGACTGCATGCTGGGATGCCATAAAATTTCCCTTTTAGTCAGTCTATAATGGTAAGGGTCACATTTCAGTATCTGCAGTATAAAAGCAGTGTACCTCAGGAGCTTGGGTTTAATGTTTTACCAGCATGGCATGGGGTAACAGTTAATGTTTTTATTTTAAATAAAGGATAGAAATTAACTTTAAAAAAAGTGCTCAACTCCTGGCTATGAATATATACTAATTGATGAAGTGAGAAAGAATGTTTTCTTGTGATTAAGATCTAGAGATGAAGCCAGCTCAAATTAGTTTTTAGAGTAGTTTAGGTAGATGCAAGTGGTGATCAATAATGAGCAATGATGTGGTGGAAGGCCACTATGTCCCAGATGTCATTGTATTCTTAGCAATGTGTTATTACCAGCATGGCATATGACATGGGCAAGCAGGGGCAAAGGCTGTGACATAACAACCTCTCTCTAAGTATTGAAAAAGGATGTGAGAGCATCTAGGGGCAATAGTACAAAAGGATAAGGCAACAGAAGACAAGAAATAGTCTGGAAAGCATAACAGCCTTGGGCATGCAACATTTTCCATTTTGCTATTTATCCTCTTTAAGGTATGCATGATTTCTGTTTGCTAGGAGAGATTTTAGTAATAGGAATTTCTTTCAGTAATTCAGAGGTAAATAAATCTTTTCTTTCCTCTGAGCTATAGTAGTTAATGCTCTGACTTTTGAGGGACTGATAAACCACCCTCCTCATACATCTACTTTGTTGGAAGAAATAAGGATTTTAAAAATCAGTTTATGGGCTGACATCAGAGATGAGCAATTCAGGAAGTTTTTTCTTTTTTGCTTCTAAGATGTAACCAAATGTATCTTAAGAATTCATAAAGCCCTAACAAGCAAAAATACTTTTAACAAAGTATCAACATTTCTCAAAGTAAGTAGTAGTTTTGGCTCATGGTGAAGAACCCTGAACTTAAGTGTTAGGAAACATGGATAGTTCTGGATGTGCATCTGGCTTAATGATGACTCTGAGCAAGTCATACAGTGTCTCTAACTCATAGTTTATTTATCTGAACAATAAGTGGATTAACTATATCCATGGTTTAAAAGGTGCTCTATGATGTCTCAGGGTTCTTACCAGGTGGCTCATTGTCTGTGTTGGAGGCTGTCAGGACTCAGGTTGGCTGGACTCCACTGCATCTGCTTTTAACAGGGCTTTTCAGCTTGTGTGTGTTGTATATATTAAGTAATATTAAATTAAAAAATGGTAACCCAGCTAAAAAAGTTTGAAAACACCACGTGAAGATTCAAAATAAAATAAACCCAAGATTTCAGAAATTGTATTTGCCTACAGACAACGGATTGTGTCTTTTTAGTACCTAGCACATACCAGGTTCTCCATATATATTTATTATATGAATACAATAGTTGTAATGTGCAAGTGAGAAGGAAATGCAAAAATAGAAGACACCATATTTGTGTTGATATGCCTGAGTGTCATTTTTGTACAGCTTGTGATAACCAGTAGTAAAAAACAATATGGACTATATTTGATGAACAACAGCTAATTTTATTGGATTTGTGTACATAATCAGAAATTTTAGTCTAAGGCCCTATATTACTATAAATTCCAGGAAATCTAGACAGAAAAATTGGACGATTTAGAACAGGCTAGAAGAGTAACTCTGTTAGTCAAGAAAACACTATCTAAGGAATAAGGTCAGTTTGTTTCAAATAGGGTTGATTACTTTTTTATGCAGTTTATAAGCACACAAACATTTTCTTTGCATGGGAATATCAATTCTAAGACCTCTCCTAAACAAAAAGAAGATTCAAAATTTTATTCTCCATTAAATGATGTTTTGTGTGCATGTTGCAAAAACAAGAGAGAAACAAGAATAACTCTAGCAGATGCTTAAAGATTTAAGATTAAAGACACATGTAAATGTGTAAGTGTTCTTGCACTTGAATGAGTATTTCCAAATCACAGCTAGAAAAATTTAGGAATAAATTGACTTAACTTAGGGTAAATCAATAGTGATCCCTGAACTGGAGGGAAACAGATGAGCAAGGAAAAAATTAGTTAACAGGACCCCACTAAAGAAAACAACATTCAAGTAACTGATGAGATATTCTGCTGCCTAGAGGAATTACCTAGCCTTTAGCAAGGCAAAGTCAGCTTCAACTGGCAGGTGGTTTGTTTTAAAACTGAAATGAGAAAAAGGATCTGGGCTTACAAATGATGAGAAGATATATTGTCAACAGGGGAAAAACACTCAGAAAATAGGAATAAACTTATTTTCCCAGCACAACTGAAAACACAAAGAGGGAAAGCAATTTAATGTACTCTGGTCATGCAGTTACTTTCCTTTATCCTTGCTAACAGGGCTTGTCAAGATGGTTCTGGAAACTGAATGAATGTAAGTTATGAAGCATCATAGACATCAGTGAAATGCTTTATTTTTGTTTCTCTGGGTTCATTGTTTCTTGGTTGACTTTCATGGGAAGTTTACAGTTGTTTCCATTTTTTAGGAGTCATGGCATTGACTTCCCTGGTCATGGCACTGAACAAACAATTAGGAGAAAGTAAGTGTAGTCTTTGCTTGTTTCTCTCTCTCCCACTCTCTCTCTGTCTCTGTCTCTCCAGCATATCAACATATCAATAGCACTGAATCATGCATGGACTGTCTGGTTTAAGTGTTACTCCCAAATTACCACTCTGACTATAATATGATGATGACTATTACTATATTTGAGACAGCCACCACATTCTCCAGCTTTAATGAGCTCTTTTATGAACATAGTCTTATATTATATGCCCACGGTAAAAAAGAATAGTTTCAGAGTTTCTACATAATGACTCCAATGTCTATAATTCTTTATTTTTGTTTCCTGTACTATAATGGTTATTGGAAGGAAACAATTGTCTTTCTGACTTAATTGGTTTAATTAAGTCAATTCTAATAAATAATAATATAGTACCATTCATGATTACCTTTCTTTCTTGTCCTGTATCAGGGTATAGGTAGGTCTGCTTAATATGTAGTAGTATATCCAGAACAAAAGAGAATTAATTAACCCTAATAATCAAACCCCTAACCTAGATATGTTGCCTTTGCTTTAATTCTTGTTATAAAGACTCAGAAGGTGAGGAAGTTGGTTTTAGCACTAGGGCCAAGTTCATTTGCAAGTTATTAAGATACCACATGGTCAAGTTAACTGCTGAAGGGAAAATGCCCAGGGCCAGGTGTACCAATAATTATTAGTAAATCCTGTTTAGATGTCAGTGCTTTCCTCTCCCAGTAGATTGATCTTTCGTAGGAAATATCATGGTCGCAATTTCAGGCGTCATCTTATCAAGACCTATTTAAATCATAAAGTACTGAAGTTTCAATATTATTAATGTTTTGCCAGGTCCCTAAAGCTCTTATCATTCATGAATTCTTTAGATTGCTAAGGAGACATATGTGGATCTTTGGGGTCTGGGTGAAATTGTGAGGTATAGAGAGGGAAGCAACAGTCTGGTATTTGCTCTGTAAGGAAAGAGAACTGGTTGAGATGTCATTGGTTGTTTGTTGGTGGCTTTGAAAGCAATGAAAGGGATTTGGTGTGAGTGAGTAGGACAGGGTTGTGACAGTTATTCATATTATGGATTTTTAGGGACTTAGTCATAGAACTAAATAATTTCAGAGGTAGAAAATTACTTCCTGAGGTGATAAATGTAATTCAAGGCATAGGGTAGAGGTAGGGTGACTGTAAACCTTGATTTGTCTGGCATTGTCCTTTATGCCTGTTGTACTGGCATAATTATTAACAATAACAGCTGTGGTAGCCAGCCTCCAAGATGGTGTTCAGTGATCCTGCCTCCCGATATTCACACGATAGGAAATTGCCTACCACGTTATACCACAGTCGGTCTATCTGACCATAGAATAAGGCGAAAGTGAAGGTATGTTGTTGGGAGCGGTCTCTGATTACGGGTGAGCACATAGCCAATAGAATCATTGCTGGGAGCCTTGTCAGGGCCCTCTACCAATCACTTCCCACCACGACTACCTGCAATGGTATATAAGCCCACTGTCCTTCCTGTTCGGGGGTCTCTCGCCATGTAACTAGACTAGATGCCTCATTAAACTGCTGTTGGAAGAACTCCAGTTTGTTGCGTCGTCCTTGCAGGCGAGTGCGGCGTGACAAGTGGTGCCGAAACCCGGGAACTTCTCGCACCAGCGGAGACGACCTCTTTGGAGGTGAGTTCAGAACCACAGCAGCTGGGGCGGCTTTATTTTGGACCCCTGCCCTCTTCTGACGCCGGCACCGGGTGCTTGTGACCTACCCCATGGGGAACTCTCCTAGTTGTCACCTGTTGCGGGCCCTGCGGGGTCTTCTGGCCGCCCGGGAGCTTCGTATCCCTGACCGTGTCCTGCGCCATTTTGTGCAGGACGTGGACCGGGTGGCCCCATGGTTTCTCCACTCGGGGTCTTTAAAGATTCCGAGTTGGGATAAGCTAGAGCAGGACCTTCGCCGTGCCCGAGAGTCTGGTCCCCTTTGGGAGTGTGTTCTCCCTGTGTGGGCACTGGTGCGCTCCTGTTTAGAGGACGACCGTTGCAGCGGTCCGGTCCGGGAAGGTCAGCAAGTATTCAGTGATTATCAAGATAGTATGTCTGAGAGAGGCAAAGTGGGTCCGGCTCGGCCGGGGCGGCCGAGGAAAAGGCCGAAAAAGAAACGTAAGTCCGCGGGTAAACAGGAACGGCGGGGACGCCCGCCGCCTGAAAGGGACATGGAGGAGGTGGCTCTCAAAATGGCCTCCCTCCACATGTCGGCTTCCTCTTCTTCCTCTTCTTCCTCTCGTCCTTCTTCTTCCTGTTCTTCTTCATCGTCTCGCTCTTCTTCCCGTTCGCGTTCTCGCGAGGCGGAGGAGGGGCTGTCTCCGCAGGAGAAGGCGGAGCTGGAGGAGGCGGTGGCTAGATATGAGGCGGAGCGTAATCACCCACCCCCGTTCGCTACTGCCCCTCCTTTTCCCGTTGCGGGATCCGCCCCTCTAAATATGGAGGGCGGAACCTCGTTTGTGCCTCCCCAAGCTAGAAAGAAGATACAGAGGGAGTTTGCTTTCCCCGTCTTTGAGGACGCTAATCAACATCGCTTTCACGAACACCTAGATTACAAGCAACTAAAAGCTTTGGTTGAAGCTGTCAAGGCTTATGGGTGCAATGCCGCTTACACCCGTGGCCTACTGGAACGGCTAAGTGCGCATGCCATGACCCCCAGTGATTGGGCTGGTACCGCGCGGGCCTGTCTATCCATGGGGCAATATTTAGATTGGAAATCCATATATCAAGAAGCCTGTATTAATCAAGCTTGGCAGAACGCGCAGCAGGGCCAGCCTGCCTGGGATGCCGATATGCTCTTAGGACAGGGTCGTTGGCAGAATAATCAGCTTAATTTTCCCATTCAGGCCTATGGCCAGATTAATCAATTGGCTATAAGAGCCTGGCAACAACTGCCTAATCGCGGGGAAGTTGCAGGTAATTTAACCAAGGTCATCCAAGGCCCTGCAGAACCGTTTTCTGACTTTGTGGCTCGGATGGTGGAATGCGCTGCAAGGATTTTCGGCGATGCCGACTCGGCTATGCCATTAGTGGAACAGTTGGTTTTCGAGCAGTGCACGAGAGAGTGTTGTCATGCTATTGCCCCTTGGAAGGGAAAGGGCCTCAGTGCATGGTTAAAAGCTTGCAGAGAAATTGGAGGCCCTCCCACCAATGCGGGCTTGGCGGCTGCCATCCTCGCCGCTAAGGACACTTCCGAAGTGACTTGTTTTAAGTGTGGCCAACAAGGACACATTCGGAGACAGTGCAAAAGCCAAAATACCCGCTCTATGGGACCTCCACGCTTTCGGTCGGAGTCCCGGCCTTCCATACTGGAAATCTGCCATCGGTGTGGTAAGGGCCGTCATCGAGCCTCCGAGTGTCAGTCAGTCAAGGACCTTCACGGACGCTGGCTGCAGCCTTTAACCTCCACACCTGGTGCTCGTTCTAAAACATTTAACCAGCCAAAAAACGGGAGGAGGGGCCCTCGACCCCAGGGCCCACGAATGTATGGGGTCTTCCAGCAGCCACCGGTCCAACAGCCACTGGTGCCCCCGCAGATGCAGCTGCCGTCCCTGGTGCCCCCAGGGTCCGGAGAGCCACTGCGGGTTCCGCAGGACTGGACCTCTGTGCCACCACCCACTCAGTATTAACCCCCGGGATGGGATGTCAGCCCATCCCTTCTGATTTTCGCGGTCCTCTCCCGTCGGGATCAGTGGGGTTAATGCTAGGTCGTTCCTCCTCTACACTGCGAGGCTTAGTTATTTACCCAGGAGTTATAGATTCAGATTTCACAGGCACTGTTCAGATTTTAGCCTCGGCCCACAGAGGTGTAGTATCTATCTGCCCTGGTGACAGGATTGCTCAGCTGTTAGTATTACCCAGTCTTCATTCTCATTTTCCCAGTGCTCCCTGTCCTCGGGGGGAGGGGAGCTTTGGTTCCTCGGGGGGTGTAGGGGCATATGTAACCCTTGAGTTGGGAGAGAGACCAACACTTACATTACAAGTTCAGGGCAAGTCCTTTTTAGGTATCTTGGATACCGGGGCGGATTCCAGTGTTATGTCCAGTCGATGGTGGCCTTCCTCCTGGCCCACTGTTCCCTCTACACATAGTCTGCAAGGCCTCGGATATGCCTCTGTCCCGGCCATGAGTGCATCCCGTCTCAAATGGCGGGACTCCGAGGGTAATGAGGGTTCATTTCAGCCATATGTTATGCCTATACCTGTCAACCTATGGGGACGGGAAGTGTTAAAGCAAATGTCTTTTCGGTTGACTAATGAGTTCTCTCCACAGAGTCAACAGATGATGCGTGCTATGGGCTGCGTTCCTGGAAAAGGACTGGGCCCCCGGCTACAGGGCCGAGCGGAGCCCGTTATACCTGAGCCGCGACCTCCACGACAAGGGCTGGGTTTTTCTTAGGGGTCACTGAGGAGCAAGCTATACCCATACCGTGGCTAACAGCGGAGCCGGTCTGGGTGCCTCAGTGGCCCCTGCCTTCAGTCAAACTGACTGCCGCTCGAGAGTTAGTCTCTGAGCAGCTCCGCATGGGCCATTTGGAGCCATCTCACTCTCCCTGGAATACACCAATCTTTGTTATCAAAAAGAAATCTGGCAAGTGGCGGCTCTTACACGATCTCCGTGCAATCAATCGCCAGATGCAGCTGATGGGATCAGTGCAGCGCGGCCTCCCGCTTCTGTCCGCTTTGCCTAAGCGTTGGCAACTTCTTATTGTTGATATTAAGGACTGTTTCTTTTCCATTCCGCTACACCCCAATGATCGGGAGCGTTTCGCTTTTACGCTTCCATCCCTTAATCATCAGGAGCCTGATCAGCGATACCAGTGGAGGGTCCTGCCTCAGGGGATGGCTAACAGTCCTACCATGTGTCAGCTGTATGTGGCGGCAGCAGTTTTCCCTGTGAGGCAGGCCTTTCCCTGTGTCCAGATTCTCCATTATATGGATGATCTTTTGCTTTGCCACTCTGACACCTCAGTGATGCACAAAGCCTATGCCACCTTGTGTGACAGCTTATCTTCTTTTGGCCTAACTTTTGCCCCAGAAAAGGTCCAGGAAGGCGATGTAGGCACCTTCTTGGGGGCTCGTATCGGTCCCTCTTCTATTTGACCCCAAAAGATTGAAATTCGAAAAGATTCTCTGCACACTCTAAATGATTTTCAAAAATTACTTGGCGACATCAATTGGATTCACCCCTTCTTACATCTCCCAACCTCTGAGCTGCGCCCTCTGTTTCAAATATTGGAGGGTGACCCTGATATACTGTCCCCCCGTTCGTTCACCTTTGAGGCTCGGCAGGCTCTCGCTAAGGTCGAGGAAGCTCTTCAGCAAGCTCAGTTGGTCCGCATCCAACCGGACCGCCCCTTTTCCTTGTGCCTCTTGCCCTCTCCCGTGGCGCCCATGGCAGTACTCTGGCAGGACGGGCCTTTGCTGTGGATTCATTCACATGCTTCTCCGCGGCGTGCTATAGAACATTATCCTACGCAGGTTGCAGATTTGGCCTTATCTGGGCTTTCGTTGTCCCTTTCCCACTTCGGTATTTACCCTACAGTTATTCATTGCCCATACACCAAGTCCCAGACTCAAGTCCTTTGCTCTTCCTTAAATTCTTGGGCAGTACTCTGTTGTATCTTCCCAGGAGACATAGATAACCATTACCCTAAACATCCCCTTCTTCAGTTTGCACTTCGCAATCAGCTTATCTTTCCTCATCTGACTTCCCCTGAGCCTCTAATTGGGGCTACCATTGTTTATACTGACGGGTCATCCACAGGCACCGGTAGCTATGTAATCAATGATCAGGTGTTTACGGCCCGCTTCGCTTACTCTTCTCCCCAGCACGTTGAATGTGCTATCGTTGAATTGGTTCTCCAAACCGTGCCAGAGCCCCTTAATATAATCTCTGATTCTGCTTATGTTGTTCAGGCTGTCCGTCACTTGGAAACAGCCCATTCTCTTAACTCTCGCAGCACGGTGTTCTCCTTATTCTGTGCTATCCGTGCTGCCATCCATTCGCGCCGGTCCCCATTTTTTATAACGCACATTCGGGCCCATTCCCTTTTGCTGGGCCCCATGGCGCGCGGCAATGCCCTGGCGGATCATGCCACTCACGCTTATTGGGTTGGCTCTCCGTTGGAGGCAGCTCGCCAGTTTCATTCTCTATACCATACTCCTTCACTGACGTTACGTCTCAAATTTGGCCTCTCGCGGGCAGCCGCACGCGATATTGTGCTGCAGTGCGCGGCCTGTGCACCTTTTCGTCCAGCACCTCATGTAGGTGTCAATCCTCGTGGTCTTCGGCCACTCCACTTGTGGCAAATGGACGTCACTCATTACTCCTCCTTTGGCACTCTTTCTTATGTCCATGTTTCTGTTGATATCTGCTCTGGCATAATTCATGCCACTTCCTTGACAGGTGAAAAGGTAAGTCATGTCATCACCCACTGCTTAGAGGCTTGGGCTGCCTGGGGTAAACCTCAGGTTATCAAAACTGACAATGGCCCTGCCTATACCTCACAAGCTTTTCATCAATTCTGCACACGCCTAGGCGTGGAGCACCGCACGGGCCTTCCCTATAACCCCCAGGCCCAGGGTATCATAGAGCGTGCCCATGGCACCTTAAAGGCCTATCTCAAAAAACAAAAGGGGGAGACGGGGACGAGCCCTTTGGGCTTACGTACCCCTAAGCCTGTGCTCTCTCTCACCTTGTTCACTTTAAATTTTCTTTTGCTGGATGATCAGGGGCGCTCTGCTGCGGACCGCCACGCCAACCCCGGTTCCCCTTTATCAGAGCAGGTTTTGTGGAAGGATGTCCTGCTTAACAAATGGAAAGGCCCGGATCCGGTTGTGAGCCGGTCCAGGGGAGCTGTCTGTGTTTTCCCGCAGGACACTCCTGATCCCTCAGTGTGGGTCCCGGCACGCTTAACGCGGCGAGTGCAGCGGTTGGCGGATGTGGAGGATGCAGATGATGGGGCGTCCGCTGCCGGGGATGCTGCTGCTCCTGACCTTTCTGCTGCTGGCCGCATCGGTGACGACGGACCGGCGCTGGGCCATCCTGTCGGTGTTCCCGAGACCGATGCCGGTGACCCATGATGCCCAGATCTTCCCCCGGCTGTTCGCTACTAATGCCTCTTTGGGCCTTGCCAATCTTACATGGAACTCCTCCTCAACATTTGAGACGTTGGTCCACGCTATTCAGCAGCGTAATCTGTCTTTCCCCTCCACACCTGTTTGCCTCTGGCCCCCTTTTATCTGGATCACTGCTACTTCCTCTGGTTCTGGTGTTCTCAATTGCTCCACGGCAAACTGCTCCTATGCCCGTTGCTGGAATGCCTCCAGCCAGTCCATGGCAATTGTTGCCCGTATGCCTTGGCATATTCCTTGGCCGGTGGAGGCTCCTAGCTTCTTGACCCTTTTCTGACAGCGAAGAGATTTTGGCGTTACTGCAGCTGTAATTTCTACATTGGCAGTGACTGCCGCACTGGCATCCACTACGGCTGCAGCGGTAGGCTCTGTTCAGACAGCACAGACGCTGAACAACCTATCGGCATCTGTGGCTACAGCTCTGGACACACAATCCGCCGTCAACGCGCATCTGAAGGGTGGTATCATGATACTGAACCAACATGTGGACTTGGTCCAGGAGCAAATAGATGCCTTATGGCAGCTGGCACAGCTGGGCTGCGAATGGCGTTTCACAGGACTATGCATTACCGCGGTACCGTTTGATAATGCTTCCGCCGCGGCCAACAAGTCTCGTCAATTATCTGCTATGTTGACAGGACACTGGTCTAGTCAATTTACCGCCTTGACCCGGCAGTTGCAATTGGAGATCACCCACATTAACTCCACACGCCTGGACTTGACAGTGACCAATGGTCTCTTTCCTACATTTCAGTCAATAGTCCGAGGACTTCGGGACTGGGCTGGCCTGGGGTCCCTAGGGTTCATGGGGATCCTGGGAGCAGGTTTCGTGATCTGGGGGTTCCTGCGCGTTCATGCACAGCGCCGCAGGGACCGAGTGGTGGTTACCCAAGCCCTAGCCGCCCTCGAGTGTGGTCAATCCCCTGGCATCTGGCTACAAATGTTACGCTCCGAAGGTCAAGACCGCCTCCCCTCTCGCACAGCGTGACATGGCCCATGCACTCTGAGGGGTTTCCCCATTGCACCAGATTGTGGCGTGTTACCCCCTTACCAGCCGTTGCACCTCCCAGAGTCTCTGCTGATTGCACGGGAGACGGTGGCCTTTGCACCTGCTTCAGGGACTCCACCCCCTGGATCCGGACCTTGAGGTTGGAGTCCCCAAAGCTTGTGTTGCAAAACAAAAGGGGGAGCTGTTGGGAGCGGTCTCTGATTACGGGTGAGCACATAGCCAATAGAATCATTGCTGGGAGCCTTGTCAGGGCCCTCTACCAATCACTTCCCGCCACGACTACCTGCAATGGTATATAAGCCCACTGTCCTTCCTGTTCGGGGTCTCTCGCCGTGTAACTAGACTAGATGCCTCATTAAACTGCTGTTGGAAGAACTCCAGTTTGTTGCGTCGTCCTTGCAGGCGAGTGCGGCGCGACAGTATGTCACTTCTGAGGTTAAATTATAAACGACACTGTGATTCTATCTTGCTTGCAGAAGCTCTCTGCTCATTCACTCTTGATTCACTCTAGGGGAAGCTTGATGCCTTGCCAGGAGCAGCTCCAGCCCAGTCAAACCTTCAAATGAAGGTAGTCTGGGCCTATATCTTAAACTACAAATTCATAAGAGACCCTGAAATAGAACTATAAGCTAAGCCTCTGTCAGGTTCATGATCCTGAGAAGTGTGTGAGACAATGTGTGATTATTGTGTTAAGCTGCTAAATCTTGGAGTGATTTGTTATAAAGCAGTATATAACAAATATAGCATCCTTCCACTCTCCAAAGTATCTTGATTTGGATGAAAGACTATACAGTCACCCTCTATAAAGCTGATATGTCAACAGAAGTCTAATTGATGAATTTATTAGGGGTTTTTCTCTCCTGACAGTTGGAGCTTTTACTATGACATTAGTATGCAGATACCTATGAAGGTTATTAGGACAGAGGCATTTGATAGTGTCAAAAGTCTGAATCTTTAGACTCAGAGTTATGAAAGAGAGTATGACAAAGTAAATAAGAATGTTTGATTTGGAATCAAATTTTCCTGTATTTGAATTCTGACATCATTATTTACTGACCTTGAAGAGTTATTTAACTTCCCTCTGCCTCAGTTTCATCATGTAAAAATTGGGAATAATAATAGCACCCCCCTC
Organism: Lemur catta; assembly: GCF_020740605.2. Classification (NCBI taxonomy): domain Eukaryota; kingdom Metazoa; phylum Chordata; class Mammalia; order Primates; family Lemuridae; genus Lemur; species Lemur catta. The sequence continues at coordinate 48,439,314 of NC_059128.1, read as the reverse complement.
CCCCCGCAAGATTTTTTCAGGATTAAATGTGTGTAAAGCATATTTAATATTTACAATAAAGCTTGGCACATGTAAGTGTTCAATAAGAGTTATTATTCCAATGAGGAGTTGATATTTTTCCTTTATTCCATTTATGTACAAATAGATATCCCCTGTCCAGTGGTATTCTCACTGATTTATTCCTTAAATATATTTATGTTCTTACTGTGTGCTAGAGACTTAAGACAGAAATATATCACCCCTTAAGGAACTTACAAAGTAGTTGGATTTTTAGTTTGGTGTAATCCCATTTGTCTATTTTTTGCTCTGGTTGCCTGTGCTTTTGAGGTCTTATCCACAAAATCCTTGCCCAGATCAATGTCCTAAAGCATTTCTCGTATGTATTCTTCTAGTAGTTTCATGCTATCAAGTCTTGCATTTAAGCCTTTAATCCATTTTGAGTTGATTTTTGTACACAGTGAGAGATAACGATCTAGTTTCATTCTTCTGCATATGGATATCCAGTTTTCATAGCACCATTTATTGAAGAAACCATCCTTTCCTCAATGTATATTCTTGGTGACTTTGATGAAAATCAGTTGGCTGTATATATATGTGGATTAATTTCTGGGTTCTCTATTTTGTGGGTATTTTGTATCATTGGTCTATGTGTCTGTTTTTATGCCAGTACCATGTGGTTTTGGTAGCTTTGTAGTATATTTTAAATTCAGGGAATGTCTTAGTCTGTTTTGTGTTGCTATAACAGAATATGTGAGGCTGGGTAATTTATAAAGAAAAGAGGTTTATTTGGTTCATGTTTCTCCAGGCTGGGAAGTTCAAGGACATGGCCCTGGCTTTTGGTGAGGGCTTTTGTACTATATAATAACATGGTAGACAAGATCAAAGGGGAAACAGACACATACAAAGAGGAAACCAGGGGGCATCCTGGCTTTATAACAATGCACTCTCACAGGAACTAATCAATTCCTGTGAGAACTAATCCAGTTTCACCAGAGTGAGGACTTACTACCATGACAGTGGTATCAAACCATTCATGAGGGACCTGCCTCCATGACCTAAACAACTCCCACTAAGCCCCACCTCCCCATACCACTACATTGGTGGTCAAATTTCAACATGAGTTATGGTGGAAACAAACTCAAACTGTAGTGTGACGCCTCCAGCTTAATTTTTGTCTTTTTTTGCTTAGGATTGCTTTGGCTATTCAGGGCCTTTTGTAGTTTCATATGAATTCTAGGATTTTTTTTTTCCTATTTCTGTGTAGAATGGCTTTAGTAATTTGGTATGGATTGCATTGAATATGTAGATTGCTTTAGGTAGGATGGTCATTTTAACAATATTATAATTCTTCTGATCCATGACCATGGGATGACTTTCTATTATTTGTGTCCTTTTCAATTTCTTTCCTCAGCGTTTTGTGTTTTCATTATAGATATCTTTTACCTCCTTGGTTAAATTTATTCCTAGATACTTTTTTTGTAATTATGGTAAATCATATAGTAAATGGTAGTTATAGTAAATGGTATTGCTTAATTTCTTTTATAGCCAGTTTGTAATCAGTGTGTAGAAATGCTACTGATTTTTATATGTTGATTTTATATATTGATTTTGATCTTATATATAGTTTTTTCTCTATATAAGATCATGTTGTCTGCAAACAGGGACAATTTGACTTCTTTCTTTTCAATTTGGATGCCCTTTATATCTTGCCTAATTGCTTTGGCTAGGACTTTTAGTATTGAACTTTATCAAATGCTTCTTCGGTGACTATTGAGATGATCATATGGTTTTTCTTCTTCATTCTGTTGATGTGATATACCATGTTTATTGATTTGCATATTTTAAACCATTCTTACATCCTTGGGATAAATCCCACTTGATAATATTTTATTCTGATTTTATTTATTTAGATCTTTTTTTGTGTGTCTATCTAATTTTTATTTTGTTTATCTGTTTAAGAAGCAACTTTTCATTTCATTGATCAATTATTATTATTACTTTTAGTTTTTATTTTACTTCTACTCTGATCTTTCTTAGGTCTAATTTTGGTTTGAGTTATTCTTGCTTTCTGTTATAGTTCCTTGAGGTACATTGTTGGATTGTTTATTTGGAGTGTTTCTACTTTTTTTTTGCTGTAGGCATTTATTGCTATAAAATTCCCTCTTAGTACTGATTTTACTGTATCCCATAGGTTTTGGTATATTGTATTTTTATTTTCATTTGTTTCAAGAATTTTTTCGAATTTTCTGCTTAATTTTTTCATTGACCCATTGGTTGTTCAAGAGCATGTTGTTTAATTCCCATGTATTTGTACAGTTTCCAAAGTTCCTCTTGTTATTGATTTCTACTTTTGTTGTGGTTAGACAAGATACTTTATATGATTCATTTTTTAAAAATTTATTGATACTTGTTTTGTTCTAACATATGATCTCTTCTGCAGACTATTTCATTTGCTGATGAGAATACTGTGTATTCTATATCTGTTAGATAAAATATTCTGTGAATGTTTGTTAGGTCCACTTGGTCTGTAACACAATTTAAATCTGATTTTTTTTGTTGATTTGCTGTCCAGATGATCTGTCCAATGCTTAAAGGAGGGTGTTAAAGTCCCAAACTATTATTATGTTTGGGTATATCTCTCCCTTTAGATCTACTAATATTTGCTTTATATATCTGGATGCCCCAGTGTTAGGTACCTATATATTTACAATTGTTATATTCTCTTGCTGAATTGATCTTTTTATCATGATATAATGAATTTCTTTGTCACTTTTTACAGTTTTTGACTCAAAGTCTATTTTATTTGATATAAGAATAGCTACTCTTGCTCATTTTTGGTTTTTATTTGCATGGAATATCTTTTTCCATTCTTCCACTTTTAAGTCTTTACAGGTGAAATGAGTTTCTTACAGACAGCATATATTTGAATCTTTTTTTTTTAAAATCTATTTAGTCAGTCTATATCTTTTAATTAGAGAATTTAACCCATTTGCATTCAAGGTTATTATTGATAGGTAGAGACTTACTCCTGTTATTTTATTTATTGTTTTCTGCTTGGTTTGTATATCTTTTGTTCCTTACTTCCTTTCTTATGGTTTATTTATAGTTTGATGGTTTTCTTTCATGATAAGGTTTGATTCCTTTTTCTTTTTCATTTGTGTTTCTTCTCTACCAGTGAGTTTTATACTTTCATGTGTTTTCATAATGGTGGTTGTTATTGTCCTTTTGCTTCCAGATGTAAGCATTTCTTGTAAGGTTGGTCTAGTGGTGATGGCTTCTTTTAGTTTTTTCTTGTCTGGGAAGCCTTTATTTCTCCATTTCTGAAGAATAGCCTTGCTCAGTATACCATTCTTGGATGTCTGTTTTTTTTTCTTTTAGCATATTGTCTATATTATCCCATTCTCTTCTGACCTGTAAGGTTTCTTTTGAGGAATATTCTATGAGTCTAATGGGGATTCCCTTTATATGACTTGATGCTTTTCTCTTGCTATTTTTAGCATTCTTCCTCTGTTTTTTACAATAATATGCCTCAAGAGGACCTGTTTGCTCTGAATCTATTTGATTACTGTTAAGCTTCCTAGATCTAGATGTTCATATCTCTCCCAGGACTTGGGAAGTTTTCAGCTATTATTTCATTATATAGGTTTTCCTTGCCTTTTTTCTTCTCTTCTCCTTCTGCAACTCCCATAATGTGAAAATTTGTTTGCTTAATGGTATCCCATAGGTCAAGTAGTCTTTCTTTATTCTTTCTTTCTTTCTTCTTTTTTTTTTTTTTTGTCTGCTTGGGTTATGTCAAAAGATCTCTCTTCAAGTTCAGAATTTTTGTCTTCTGCTTGATCTTGTCTATTGTTGAAGCTCTCAATTGTATTTTTTATTTCATTCATTGAATTCCTTAGCCCCAAGATTTCTGTTTGTTTCTTTTTATGATATCTATCTCTTTGTTGAATTTATAATTCAGCTCATGAATTGGTTTTCTGATTTTACTGGATCATGTCTATCTGTATTTTTTTTTTTTGTATCTTGTTGAGTTTCCTTACATCACTACTTTGTATTGCTTTTAGGTATTTCAAAGATTTTCTTTGAGGGTCTATTACTGGAGAATTACTGAGTTCCTTTGGAGGTGTCATGTTTTCTTGCCTTTTCATGTTTGTATGTTCCTATGTTGATATCTGCACAGCTGTTGGAATAGTCACCTCTTCCAATTTTATGGAATAGGTTTCCTAGGGAAAGACTTTTTCCTATAGATGTGACCTATAGTGTTGGTTTGGGCAGGGTGGGTGCAATACTGTGGTCTCTGTGTCCTGTCTTTGGGTGTAATCAACATCAGCAGTGTCTGTGCATGCCTCAGGGGCCTAAACTTTGGGTGTTTGTGTAGCAGTGGTATGGCTTTGCTATGGGTGGGGTTGATGACAGTGGCAGGCACTAAACAGGCCTGTCCTTAGGCCCTGGTGGGTGCATGTGCAGCACATGCAGCACATGCAGCACATGGTGGCTCCACTGGTTGAAGGGGAGGGGCTTCTGGCAGCAACTGGTGCTGGGTGGCCAGATCTCAGGCCCTAGAGAGTGCAAACATCAGATCCCCTGGTCCTTAGGCAGCCCCCTCACTGTGCCATTTCTTAGGGCATATGGTGCTGTGTGGGTTTGGATATCCAGGTCACTGGTGTACTGTTTGTTTCAGCTAGAGTCTTGATGTCACAGCCCTTTATGTGAGCATGGCTGCATGATGTTGGGGCCCCAAGAAAGTGGAGATGAAGGGGTTATTGGGCCCCAGGGCAGGAGGCAGTCTAGTAGTGGCTCATTTCTCAAAATTGTGCTGTGCCACAGAAACTTGCATCCTGGGAGAGACCCTGTGTGAGTCCTTTCTCTGAAGCAATGCAGCTATATGAATTCCAGGCAGCTCTCTATACTTGGCTCAGGGCCTCTTGTTACTATGATTGTAGGTATCTGTGGTGGTAATAGGGAAAGCTGGGGATCTCTAGCTTACCTTCCACAATGGGAAGTTCCTCCTGGCTCTGGACTTATCCTGGCTAGTTGCTTCACTTTCCTTTCTATACTTCCATCCCACATTTCTGTGCCTCAGTCTTTGTCATTTCCTTGCTGAATTTTAATGTTCTCCTTTAGGTACACTACTCAAAGTGAAGTTATCTATTTGTTGTTTTGGTCCTTCTTTGTTTAGGAGATGACCATTGGGTACCTCTAGTCAATTATCTTGATGACCTCTGTTTCTTACATCTTGTATTATATGGGAATTATTTTATTATCATAAACTACTGTGTTATATATCTTTTTGCACAAAGAGAATGATACATTTATTTAGCATGAATCTTCACTTTCTTCAAAATGATACTTCTTTAATAGTGAGATAGTCCAATAAATAAACTTCTTAAGGTCAAGACTCTACTGTACATTTCACTTTTATGTATAATACAGAAAGTCAGTCACTAGAGGTTTAGCTATAAAATATTTCAGAAGAATAAGTTGTGCATTTCATTAACAAGGGAAGAAATAAAATGTATTTTTCATCTATTACAGACTTTGTGCTAAAGAAAATATTGCAATTTTACTGGTTCCTGTATGTTTTTAACCTGCCTAGAATGATTAATGGCCACCTATCAACACCCTGAAGATCATGTGTCTATGTTTCCCTTTCTTTCTCCTGTAAATTAATTTGTGTCTTTTAAAAATTGACATGAAGGCCGGGCGCGGTGGCTCACGCCTGTAATCCTAGCACTCTGGGAGGCCGAGGCAGGTGGATCGTTGGAGCTCAGGAGTTCGAGACCAGCCTGAGCAAGAGCGAGACCCCGTCTCTACTAAAAATAGAAAGAAATATATGGACAGCTAAAAAAAAAAAAAAAAAAAAAAAAATATATATATATATATATATATATGTATATATATATATATATATATATATATAAAAAATTAGCCAGGCATGGTGGCGCATGCCTGTAGTCCCAGCTACTCGGGAGGCTGAGGCAGAAGGATCACTTGAGCCCAGGAGTTTGAGGTTGCTGTGAGCTAGGCTGATGCCACGGCACTCATTCTAGCCTGGGCAACAGCATGAGACTCTGTCTCAAAAAAAAAAAAAAAAAATTGACATCAAGAAGTTTTACATTACTAAGAGATAGCTGAGCTACATCATCAAGTAAGTTTAACATAGAAAAAAAATGTAGAAAAAAATCTAATGGCCATCCAGTGTATTCTCTGAAACAATTTTATTGTTTATGAATAAAGGCCTCCTGTGGTGTTCTTTTTAAAGCCATCATAAACACATATCAACCATGTAAAATTGAACTCATTACTTCCCTCTGGAAGATGAAAAAATAATTCCAATGATGGGTTATATATCTAGAATGAAATATACAAACTTCGGAGAAGAGGTAATTTCTATTTAAATTATGTGATTCATTAAAATTACATTAAAATCTATAATTCTTTCACTAGCTAGAGTTACTTAAGTTTGTGAAGGGAAGGAGGTTGACGAGATCAGGGTCTTATTTCTTTGTAAAATTTCCCTGTGTTTGTTTTTCAATCTTGGTAACTTCTAAAGGCTTCATATGATCATCTGATAAAGATATAACACCAATTTAGGCCTAAGTATGATATACCCCTTTCTCTTTAAAGTTAGTGTATAATTTTGGAATAAATCCTTTAAGGAACTAGTGTCAATAGGGTGACTCTGTGGTGCCTAACTGGTTTTGGTTGCTTGTCATGATGTTATTACTTTATCCTAAAGCCTAGAAGAAATAAGGAAGTCCCAGAGTTAGAGTTAATATTACTGACACAGTTAGGGATTACATGGAAACATGAGGCATGTCTGCTTTCCTGTGTGCTTATGGATTTAAAATAAATTGGCTTTTAGGGTAAATGAGATTAATGTGGAAGCCCAAGTAGTCCATAACAGTGCGTCTTTGGCATCTGTTCTGAGGATCATACTGGAGTTTGAAGAAAGTTTTAGGTTCTCATTCTCTCCATCCCATAGAGAAAGATTGTGGCATTTTCAATCCAGCTTTTATACCAGTTTCACAATTTTTTTGGCCAAAGTTTGTGATTGATCCAACTTTTTATTAATGATGGGAGCCTTTGTCTTATTCACTGTAGATAATAGCTGTCCACCAAATTTTGTATAATTTGCATTGGCTGGTAGAAGTTGAACTTTATAATGTTTAAGAATATGAAGAGCTTTGAGTCCATATGCATTTATATTTATTTTTTCCATTTCATATTTTCTAGTCACTAGTGTTAAAAAGTAAAGAGATTTCTAAATACTGTGGCTTATTGTTAAAAATCTTAGTTTGCTCAGATGATACAATTTAAAATAAGAGTAATTTAATTTAGATCAGCTTACCCTTCTACTTGAAACTATCAAAAAAGAGATGCTGAATTAATCGTTATGATTAATGAAATGTATATTTTCCTGAGCTTATTGTATTGTTTTAGTTATTAGTACATTTAAACCACAAATATCACTGTGTAAACTCTTAAAAAAATAAATACTGTGACTTAAATCAGCATTTGATGAAAATGAATCAGTGGGTGTTCTAAGCAACATAGTCACTTGTCAAAACAGGAAGAATGGAGTGTCATTTCTTGATGAAGGAAAAATTGACTGTGTGATAAGATATGTATTTTGGATGAGAAATTGACATCTCTATTTAAATGAATGGAGGGCCTCACCTGGAAATGTCTTTTGTATTAACTGAGTGACATAATGCATAATTATCTGTTACAGTTGTTGATGTGGTTTGTGTGTAGGGTATGATGTTCATTCAAAGAACATCTCACTTACAAGGTTTATATAATACAACGTACAAAGAAACTTGGTGCCCCAGAGTTTTAAAAGTCATTAATCATAGTGAATTAAGATAGTTAATCAAGCCTTAGACACTGACAGAAGATGATCCCTGAGGATTTTTACCTTGAAAACCTTTAGAAGATGATAGTTTCTGCTTTCTACTTGACTGCCTCAGTAAGCCAATTCATTTTCTTCAGGAGAACCTCAAGGTCAATGATATGACTGTGTCAACTTTAAGTGATGTTTTCCTTCACTCATGTAAGCACACTTCCATTGTTATAACTGATGCTGACAGTGGTACTGTCAAGAAACCACCAGATTGTCTAGAAGGAAATTAGGTAAAAGAAAAGAGCAATAATATTGCAGATTTCAATTTGTCTTTGAATGAAAATATTTATTATTTAATTGAATATTTGTACCTCAAGATACAATTACAAATTTTTAATAATAAATGGTGAGTATTGCTGAATTATGAGAATATGCACAAGAACTGGGCTAGGGCATAGTATATTATTCTGGGAAAAAGTTCAAAGAAAAAATCTAATTGGGTTAATTTTTATAAATTATATAATTTCTGTGATTAATTTCAAACAGAATTACTTAATCAGTTTTTCTCATTTGATTCCCCAGGGCTCTCCATGGTAGCAAATTATTTCACTGAGTCATGAAGTTTGGATTCTTGAAGTCTGTCAGAGACAAATGTCTCATTTATGCTGATCTGAGAGACATCTGTGATGAGACTGTACATCAGGCCAATTGGCAGTGCTGATCAGAGGCTGATGAGAAGTTCTGAAGTAAGGCAGGCTAGAAGTGAAGATTCCACAAAAATAAGGTGATTACATCTCTATTTTCAGAAAATGACCTCCTAACCCCTGACTTACATGTTGAATTTCTTAAGGCTCAAATGTACAGACTTCCAATATAATTCAAAAGTGAATTGGAGGATTGAGTCAACTTTCAGAAGAATTCAAGTTCCTTAAACCCACTTTTCCTTGGATATACTGGAATTTGGATAACTTTGAAATTTGTTTTAATTCCTTATTTTTGTAGAGACTTTCTGGCCTCTAATATAACAGTGGCAAATTCTTCTTTCCCAAACTGTTTTTTTTAAAGTAAAAAGAATGCCTAGGATTTGTGATAAAAAATCATATTGAAAAAGGAATTTAAAATAGCTATCTTTCTCCAGCAGTATATGTCTGGCCTGGAGCTTACTACTAGAATATACTGTAATGTGAGTGGCAATGTAATAAAGGAAAAAACTATTAGAAGTAGGTGATATTAGAAATGATAATATTTTCTGTAGTCCCACCTATTGGGAAGGCTGAGGCTGGAGGATTGCTTGAGGCCAGGGGTTAGAGGCTGCAGTGAGCTATGATGATGCCTGTGAATATCCACTGCACTCCAGCCTGGGCACCATGGCAAGACCCCATCTCAAAAAAATAGTAATATTTTGGTTTTATGGTTTTATTTCTAAAGAATTATGGCTAAAGAAAAATTATGCTGCTTTAAAATGAATTTTAAACATTATGCTAAAAATAAAAGTAAGGCATTGTTTCAGCATACAAAATAATATTTCTGAAGAATTTGGATTACTCATGAAGTACTTTTTCAACCATTAACTTGTTTCTCTGCCATTGTCACTATACCTCACCATACCTTAGGCATAAACCCTTGCTGATTTCTACTCATGTATCAATGACAAGGATAACAAGTATTAAAAACTATTTGAAATAAATTTAAAAACTGGTAAAAAGATAAGGAAAATTGATGCCTAATGAATAATACAAATTAAAATGGCTAACAGATTAGTTTTCTTAGCTTTTCTACTTTCAACTTTGAGACATTAAAATTAAAGTGTAGAGAAAGAAATAAAAAATTTGATGTTTATTTATCAGCAGACAGGATCCAGAAGGATAATAATTTAATTTTTAAATTTTTTTTTTTTTTTTTTGAGACAGAGTCTCACTTTGTTGCCCGGGCTAGAGTGAGTGCCATGGTGTCAGCCTAGCTCACAGCAACCTTAAACTCCTGGGCTTAAGCGATCCTACTGCCTCAGCCTCCCAAGTAGCTGGGACTACAGGCATGCGCCACCATGCCTGGCTAATTTTTTCTATATATATATATTTTAGTTGGCCAGATAATTTCTTTCTATTTTTAGTAGAGACGGGGTCTCGCTCTTGCTCAGGCTGGTCTCGAACTCCTGAGCTCAAGCAATCCACCCGCCTTGGCCGCCTAGAGTGCTAGGATTACAGGCGTGAGCCACCACGCCTGGCCTAGAAGGATAATAATTTAAACCAAGAATTCATATAATAGTGTTTAGAATGCTTTCTATTTTGAAAACTGAAGCAAGATAATTCATCTTATAAATTAGTAATTTATTACAACAGTGCTAATTATGCTTATGTTGCTATAATTAAGCCACACCATGGTTAAGAGTCTGTCTGCCTTTTCAATTATAAATAAATATTTTAAACCATTATCTCAGGATTCCATACTATTTTCAGGGAATAATTTTTCTTCATCAAATAGAAATTAAACTTTAAATTACACTAAGAAAAATGTGCTATCTTCTGTAGGTTTCATTGTAGTGATATGTGGAAATTAAGACAAGGGTCATAGTCTTAATTTTCCTGTTTTAAGCAGGATGGAGGATAAAGCAATACACATTTAATATAATAAAAAAAAGAAAGCCTTTTCATATGTTTGTTGACCATTATTCTGTCTTTTTTTGAAAAGTTTCTGTTCATGTCCTTTGCCCACTTTTTGATAGGGTTGTTTGATTTTTTTCTTGCTGATTTTCCTGAGTTCTCAATAAATTCTAGTTATCAGCCCTTTATTAGATGTGTAGCATGAGAATATTTTCTTCCATTCTGTAGGTTGCTCTTGTGATAGTTTCTTTGGATGTGCAGAAGCTTTTTAATTTGATCAGGTCCCATTTATTTATTTTTGTTGTTGCTGTGATTGCCTTTGGAGTCTTCTTCATAAATTCTTTGCCTAAGCCAATGTCTAGAAGAGTACTTCCAACGTTTTCTTCTAGAATTCTTATAGTTTCTTTCACACCTTAGGTTTAAGTCTGTTATCCACCATGAGTTGATTTTTGTGAGATGTGAAAGGTGTGGATCCTGTTTCAGTCTCCTACATGTGGCTATCCAATTTTCCCAGCACCATTTACTGAATAGGGATTCTTTTCCCCAGTGTATGTTTTTGTCTGCTTTGTGAAAGATCAGATGGCTATGTGAGGGTGGTTTTATACCTAGGTTCTCTGTTCTGACCCATTGGGCCATGTATCTGTTCTTGAGAAATATGAAATACTGAGGAAGGAAATCACAGAGGATGTTAATAAATGGAAAAACATATCATGCTTATGATCAACAGAATCAACATTCTTAAAATGTCTATACTACCTAAAGTGATTTACAGATTCCGTGCAATCCCCATTAAAATACCAATGTCATTTTTTTAAAATCTAGAAAAAATAATTCCACACCTTGTATGGAACCAGAGAAGACCCTGAATAGCCAAAGCAACCTTAAGCAAAAAGAACAATTCAGGAGGCATCACTTTACCAAACTTTAAGCTATACTACAAGGCTATAGTAACCTAGTTAAGTTTTAAAAGAAGTCAAGCTACTAGCTAGTTTAAAAAATAAAAGAAGGGCATCCTGGGGAGAGGAGTCACCAGGCAGAAGGAAGAAATGGTCAAAAAGGTAGGATAATAATATCAATGACTAACGCATATTTAAATCCTTGTTAGATGTCAGTTGTCTCCCAGTTTTTTTTTCATACCTTTCTTCCATTTAATCCTCACAAGAACTAAATGAGGTAGTGGTATTATTCCTATTTTATAGGTGAATAAACTGAAATTTTAAGAGGCTTACTTGGCAAGGGCAAACAATTTATGCTTTTTAAGCTGAGAACTTAAACCTATGTTTGTAGGACTCCAAAGCCCATGCGTGTTCTCAGTGTTTACTCAGCTGCAAAAAATGATGTATTGCAGGAGCTGTATGTTGTTCTGAATTCATTCATTCAACAAATATTTACTGATTTAGGCATTGTGCTAGGTCCTAAGTAAATTCAGAAATGATCTTTTTCAAGAGGGAGCTTTTGGTTTAATAGGATAGTTATGGCTAGGTAAATAGTGCCATAAGTAAATAGTGTAAATTATAAATGCTTTGTTACAGTATATGTGAGTATATGTGACATTCAGTAGGTGGGTAAAGTTTGGGTGGGTATGGGGAGTTAGTAGAGGGTCAAGAAAAGATTAATTGAAGAGGTGACGCTGAGTCCTAAAAAATGAGTATACGAAAAAGAAGAAAAGGAAATCCAGATAATAAAACAAACTGAGAAAAACCATGGAGAGATAAAATCGTATGGATTTGGAAGTAATAGCCAGTAATTTTGTATTATTATGGTGTAGAGGGTGGCATGATCAAATTTTAAGGGAATGGATAAGAAAAAATGTTTTTGATACAGAATATATAGAATTTGATTATTTTTGAATATGGGAGTGAGGGAATAAGAGGAATATACAATAAATCCTAGACTTGTCTTCCTTGATTACAAATTCCAAAAGAGTGGATATGATAGAAAATATGATATAGTTGAAATTGAATTGGGGAGATATAATAAGAATAGTAAGCTTGGTTTTATGTATATTGAGTCAGGCATCTACAGGCTGTTGGCCTAGACTTTAGGGCAATGCCTTGGTTAGAGATCTAGATTTGTAGTCATGAGCATATAGAAGGACCTATTTGAAGTTATAAAAGTATCTGAAGTCTCTTTGGTGGCATGTGTTAATAAAAGAAGAGAAGAGGACCAAGCATAAAACTGTGAAGTATACCAATCTTTTAGGAATAGCTAGAGGAATAAGAGCTCAAAGAGATATTAAGTTGGAATGGTTAAGTATACAGTCAGAGAACCAAGAGACAATGAATGATGTCATTACAGTAAAATTAAAAGAGAGTTTAAAGTTGATGAGAGACGTCCCAAGTTTCTAAATGCTCCAAGAGGTCATGGAAGATGAAGTTTGCAAAGAGATTTTAGGATTTAGCATGTGTGTTATAACAGCCATTGGTGAAGTGGTAAAGTTGTGAAAAGAAGAAGTATCAAAATATTTGTTTTTGGAACTAGAGAGAATCTGACTAGGTTAAGGGCCATGGCCCAGTGGAGATCAGAGATCCAGAGTACAGTGCCTTTAGTCTGCAGATTTGTTTGGTTTTCTCAGGAAGCTTTCAGCAGCTCAGGTATAAGGTCAGAGAAGGTTGATTGTTAGGTTTATCCAAGATCTAGAGTGTGCAGAGTGGCTGTGGGAGAAAGATAAGGGGACCAGTATCAATATTGAGAGTACTAGGAAAAAAACAATTAAAAGATTGCATTATGGAGTTTAGGCAAATGAGGGAAGGAGGCAAACCAAAGGGGAGTGGAGATGAATGAGAATAAAATGGAAGAATCAAGCATCTGAAGAGCCTTGGTGAAGGCCTACCTTAAACATTATTTCCTGGGAAGCTTCTGGCCCTTAAATCTGGGTTGGGTGCCCTCATATAAACCCCTACAGCATCCTGTATTTCCCCTGTCATAGTTTTTGCCACTAATTTCTTGTTAGTTGTTGTAACTAGGATACCAGCTCTGTGAGAACAAGGACCTTGAATGTCTCATTCATCACTGTTTCTCCAGGGTCCCACTTAATGCCTGGTATATGTAGGTGGTTGAATGGATACAAATAGAAGAAGACAGTGAAAGAGAAGGAAGACCCTGCATTTACATTCAGATTAACATTTTAGAATTTAAGATTTCAAAGTTGATGCAGTTTTGGTTGATGACAAGGTCCAGGCTGCATTTGAAGTGGATAGAAGATAGTTGAAATGCAGGTCATGAAGATGTGAGGCCGTGATGTTATATGGGTCGTCTGCATGGGCATTAAGATTGTACAGAATCTCAGGAAGACTAGAAATGAAAGGACCTGGGAACCTAGGACATAGTTCTCAACCAGTGAAGGTGAATACTGAAATTCAGTAAATGATAGCAAGGAAAGAAATAATGTGGGAAAACAGAATGGCGCCACCCCAAGGGAGGAAGAAAATTTTCATGAAGGTATAAGTGACCATGAGGACTACTTCAGGAGTGTAGTGTATGGGCTGAATGAGTTGACTAAGGGTAAGCAGTGCTCAGATGGCAAAGAGTCTAATAAAACAGGCTAAGGATTTTGGATTTTATTCCATGAATATCATAATACAAAAATATCCTTAGCTTTTAAAATGTGTTGAGGTAACTTTGGAAGAGTAGGATAGTGATAAAAGTATTACAGGATTTAAAAGTGTGGAGACAGGGGTTCTGGACTTGCCTCTATCTTTACCAGTTTCTAACTGAGTGTTGATAGGCAGATTTCTTAACATTTCTTTACCTCAGCTAAAGATCAGGTGATCAGGCCATCAGGCATTTGATTACCTAATCTTTAAATTCCTTTGGTTGGCTTGCATAGTTTTATAACCTGGCACCATCTTACCTATTGAGCGTATCCTCTATATCTCAATGTGACCTGCCAGGCTACTCTACAAGATATCCTATGAATACACACTACTTATTCCAACTTTAATACTTTCATTTATCTTTTCCTTTCATTGGGATATCCTACACATGTCTACATTTATTTAAGGCCCAGCTCATGTTCCTTTCCTCTATAAATCCTTCCCTGTCAGCACCAGTGCTCACTCATGGCTATCCTCACTGAAATGCCAGCTGCTCTGAATGTCTACTCCACCACAGTTCAGCACTTACTTATTATTTCATATTGTTTAGTATTTGATGAGGTCCTAGGCAGTAAAATAAAATGTGCTATTCTGGAATCTAGGAGATTTGAGATCTAGTTTTTGTTGTAACTAGTATTATACTTTGCACAGATGTTTCCTCGTCTTTAAAATGAAGGGAGTTTAACTAGAGGAAAGCTGTCTTAGTTTGGGTACCACCTGAAAGCAGAGCCAGAGAAAGGGCATATGTGTAGGTGATTTATTTTGGGCAGTCATTCCTGGAAATAGAAGGAAGGACCTGGGGAGAATGAGACAGGAAAGGTGAAAAAGCCAATATAAGGGAACATGACTGAGGTTACTGCTGGAGGCAATGGAGTTCAATTCTGTTGGGACCTCCCAAGAAGCATACAGAGTGCCTCCAAGAATTGCTTGCCAAAAGAAGTGAGGTGGGAACATTTATTCATCAGCAAGGGATGCCCTTGGGGATGGTTCTTCCCCTGAGTTTCTGAGCTGTACACATAAGCTGCTGAGCTGAACTATTAATACCTGGGGGCAGAAAGCTAGGAGGCATATCACATCTCTGAGGTGAGATGCTGTCAGTGTGGAGTCCAAGCCATGCATGGAGACATCCACCCACCCATGACTGAAATCAGAGGCAAAGCTGAGAGGAAGTAAGTTGGGATCCTAAATATCGCCAATTTAAAAATTTTGTGATATGTTCTTAGATAAACTTTACATTTTAATACCACAGATAGAGTTGCTTACTTTTGGAATGTTAACTTTCTGTTTAAAACTGAGACACAACTTAGTAAATCAAGGGCACACAAAATTTCCATAGTCTCTGAAGAGGGACATTTTAATCAATTGTCATAGTACTTGCCCAAAAGCTATTAAAAGGAAGAAGTTAAACAAAATCTCTCTAGATTATTTAAAGTGATGCAATTATTGACTTTAGTAGGAATTTTGGTAATTCTGAGGTCATGCCTCAGAGTGACCTCTTCTAAATGTGGCAGAATCCCTAGGAGGATTATTTAGATTTTAAATAAAGAGATTTGAAACTGGAATGTGATTTAGAATTATTTAAGTTGCAGGAACTGCACATTAGGTTTTTTGTAGAATTATAGAGAACATCAGATGCTATTCCATGATAAATAGGTATATCTTAGATAGCTCTAGAAATGAGAGATGACCCAGAGGAAACTTTCTTGGGCAAGCAACCACTATGTAGGAACATCAGTACTGATATTTCTCCAAGACTGGAGACAACATTTTTCAGCTTTCCTTCTCTGAAGATTATATTATGATTGAATTTTCACAACCCCACCTGAGGATTTTTAATTTCAGGAGATTTCAATTGCTGAAAAGAATGGGGCTATAAAAGTCATTATTTCTCAACCAGGACATGCTAGCTTATTGGTTCTCTTGAAATCTTGCTCCACTGAGTACCTTTTCTTGGTATAGAAGGACTAGTAAAGTATTCCTTGAAGGAGGATATATTCCGAGGACCTAGCTTCTGTTCTTTCTGGGATTTCCACTTGGGCTCAATCACGCCATGTTTTGTCCCCACTTATAGTAGTCCCCTAAAGAGACCTTCATGTCCTTCACCCAACATTGTTCTTACAATAGCTGTAATCTCCAGGTCTCTGGAGGTATGTGTGGCAGAGGAGATGGAGAGAGAGGGAGAGTGGAAATAATCTCCCACTCATTTCCCTAAATTTCTTGGTTTCTGCTCTCTGTCAAGCTAGACCTGAGTACCATCCTGATGATGTCCTGCCATACTTGGCTATCTCATCTGGAACTGAGCTGCCACTGCTGTTTCTCTGCCTTGCAGTAGCCAGTGGCAAAGGTTACACAGGGTTGTGTCTTTGGTAGTAGCTATCCTCCCAGTTGCCACACTGGAGATCTGGTCATTCTTGAAAACTGTCCTCCTTCCTCTCTGGCTCACTCACATCCAATAATCAAAAAATTCTTTAAATTCCATCTTGTTAATATTTGTCTACTTTCCTTCATCCTCATCACCTTTTACTTTGCTTTTCTCTTCTATGCATTCTGGAAATTGCTTCCTAGTATATTCTCACCGTCTTGCCCCCTCATTTTTTTACAGGCCATGTGGAATAATATTTTCAAAAGACAAAGTCTAATTGGCTTGCTCTTTTGATTAAAATCTCTCCAATAGCTCTCCATTTACCCACAAATAACATAGAAGACCCTTTATCCTCTGACTACAGTTTATTTCTCCAGCCTCCTCCATTGCCACTCCCCACTTTGCATTCTGAGCTACAGCTCTAGTGTATTACAACAGATCCCCAAGCAGACTGGGCACTCAGATATCCTCATCTGTTATAATAGCACCAGGGGTGCTATTGAAAATATTTTTCACCTGCTGGTGGCATCAGCACCAAGCAATCAAAGCAGGGAACAGCCCAGTGAGAATGGATATTAGCTATAAACAGCTGGCTAAATACCCATCCTGAGGAGCCCCAATGTATACCCATATAATACTTATTATTTACTTTTTTTTTGTTGTTGTTTTTTGAGACAGAGTCTCGCTCTGTTGCCCGGCTAGAGTGAGTGCCATGGCGTCAGCCTAGCTCACAGCAACCTCAAACTCCTAGGCTTAATTGATCCTACTGCCTCAGCCTCCCGAGTAGCTGGGACTACAGGCATGCGCCACCCATGCCCGGCAATACTTATTATTAATACAATGTATTGCTAGCTTGCTTATTAGTGTAGAAGCTTCTTGCACACAGAAGTGGTCTTGTTTCTATTGTATTTCTAACTGTGTTTTACAAACGCAAATGTTTTTTAAGGCAGTTTAATGAACGAATTTCGCAGCTAAAGTTCTGCTCAGAGATCTACTTATGAAATCCTGTTCCTCTTCCTGTTCTTCTAGTGATCTTTAGACATTGGGAGAAATGAAAAAGTAGATCTTCCTTTGTTGAAGTAAATCATTTGGGTATAAACAGACTTGTCTCTCCCTTTACCCCTTCCTCTCCCAGACACTCCTAGAGTGAGAAAATAAAGGATAACATTACTACCTTTTGAATATTTCGTAATACACTTCACTTTCTGTGAATTTTGGCTTTGCATTTTTCCTGAATTGCTGAGTTTTGATTCTTAGACAGCTAGACCTTCAGATATTCCATTCAGCAGGACATGATGAGACTGTATATATGATAATGCCATCTGTGCGTTAGTAAAGTTCTTGTATGAGTTGTAAGGTGGGACTATAATGGTAAACCCTTGCTTCTTGATCTTAGTCAGCATCTCTCATCTCACATGCTTTCCTAGATTCTTGACATTTCCCTATCAAGAGATGGAGTTTATGTCTCCTGCTTTTGAAAGTGGGTTGCCCTTTGTGACTGCCTCAACCAATAGAGTATGGCAGAAGTGAGGCTTGATGACTCTGAAGCCAGCTCATAAAAATACAACACTCTTCTGACCTATTCTTTTGGAATCAGGCTGTGAGGAAGCCCATACAGATACATAGAGAAGCCACACATAGAAAATCCAGTCTTAGGCAATAGCCAGCATTAACTTCCAGATATGTGAGTGAATGAGCCTTCAGATGATCTTAGTCCCAGGTTCGAAGTCTTCCTAGATGAGGCCCCAGGCATCAAGGGACAGAGACCAGTTTTGTTCCCTCTGAATTCCTACCCATAGATCTCTAAGCATTATATAAAGATTATTTTTATGCCACTAAGTTTGGGGTAGGGTGGTTTGTTAAGAAGAAATAGATAACTGGATGGGATGTCTGCTTCTCCATCTTAAATATAGTGAATTTTGTAAATGTAGTGATTGAGTTTAAAAAAGTATATTTGCAAACATTAAAAAATTTTCCTTTCCTTAACAATCTATTTGATGATCACAGTCACATTAATCACAAATCTGCACTGATTTGGATTTCTAAAGAGAATTCCATGGAGATTCAAATAAAGATGAAATGAAATAGAAATACATTCTTTTTCCTTTCTCCCCTCTCCTGAGAAATTTCAACTCTAAAGAAGCTCAAAAGGAGAAAATATGTCAAATTAGATGGGAGGAAAGACATATATTCCTATTGATTGTTCTAAACTCTCCTGATATTTAAAACCCTATTTCTGCCTGCTTTATCCTTTTTAAAGATGTGAGTCAGGCCAATGGAGGGACTGAATATTTATATGGTCCTCCCATCCCCTGGCAGTTAGACGGAGTTATGTAACTGTTTCTGGCCAATGGGCTATGAAGGGAAGTGGTTATGGTCACTGTTCAATAGTGACCATGAAAGCTGTGTATCAGCAGGAAAGAACTACAACCTGGAAGCAGCCTAGATGGCTGAGCTACTTTGAGAAGTATAGCTGCCTACAGAGCCACCTTGACTTACAGTGGACACATAGCCCCAGTATGTTGAACCACTGCATTTTATTGTTGTTGTTAGGCATAGCATCCCCTGACTAATAATTGGCATTTGGGACTACGATCAATATGGCCAATTGCCACCAGATTATGCTTTGTGAATTCCCCAGTGGGTAAGCCCTACCCATGGCCTTTTAGTTTCTCACTTTGAAACATAAATGAACAGTAAAAGATCATCAGATATTTAAGTAAATGTTCCCATATTAAAAAGATTGACAAACAGAAAACAGATCTCAAAGGAAACAGAAAGAAATGAGCCAAAGAAAATTTCAAAAAGAACATAGTTTATAATCTTAAAGAAATGTGAGGACATATTTTATCCATGAAACAAAAACATATTCCTACTAAAAAAAGCAACAATAAGAGAAAGGAGACGGAGATCAAGAAAAAACCTTTGGAAATAAAAATTAAAGCACAACAGTTGAAATTAAAGTTCAATAAAAGGGTTGAAAATAAAGTTAGAAAATTCTTCCAGGAAGAAATGGAGAACAGAATTAAAAAGGTAAAATTGTAGAGGGAAGTTAAGGAGTGAGGTGTTGGAAAGAGTGCTAAATCCTCCTCCTTCCTCCAGTGTGACAAACAAAAATATCCAGATATTGTGAACTATTCCCTGGGAGATAAAATTGACCCCTAGTTGGGAACCACCATTCTAAATCTACACAATATTGACATTAAAAACAAACAAATAATGCAGGCACAAACGCTCTCCAAATGTCCAGCAACAACATGTCAAAAATATTTAGAATTCATTTTCAGTTATAAAGTTTCTTAGGAGTCCATAGGATTTGAAATGTATTTCTCAGCATTTGTGCATTTAAATTTGTGGTACATTGTGTTGCATGGGTAATGTTATTTGCCTAAAATTAAGAACCTCATATTCACTGAGTACCCTGACTTTCATTTTAGCTACAGTGAATTGATTAGCAAGTCTAACGTAGGAGGCATTGAGAACCCTCTTGGCTCTCTGCTGGATGGTATGCTCACCCCTCTTGTTCAAAAGTTGCTAAATAATAATTCACTGTTCCAAAGGAAAGACCTAACTATGGAGGGAATGTAATTAAAAATAACAAGCTGTGTGTTCTGGTTACCACAGTAGCAATTTTGGCTTTGTGTGCTCGAGCTGTTTGGAGGAAGATCCTGCAGTTTTAACAGAACTCCTCTTGTGTCAATGCTCTTGCGGTCAATCAGAAGTTTGACTGATGCTTTCATGCTGATAGAGTAACTCTGCCAGCTAAGAATAGAATAATAACACAGAGAAGGGATAATAATAGACACTTGCAGTTTTAATGGCCACAACCTTCAGTCTGGAGAGCTTGTCAACCTTGGTTAAGGAGTCAGCATGCTGATTTCTTTTTAATTTGGGCATATGACACCCAGGATTTCACTTCTTACTTTGCATGGTGTAATGACCTGGTTGAGGAACCAAACGTCAAGTAGTGTGTTCACATCGCATGAAATTGAATATAATGTTTTCTCACTGTTTTGGGGCATATTTTCTTGGTTCACTTGCAGAGAGGTTCAGAAAGAATGATTTTACAACAAAGCAAGGGAGAGAGAGCCCTTAAAAAGAAGTCTTCTTAATGACTTATTGTTTTAGGTTTTTAGCATTAATTCAATTTAGAACTGTTTTGTGCTTGATTTTATTTTCCCTCTCTCTCCTATAAGGGCATCTTCCTGTGTCCAGGCAACTGACTCACCTTTTCTCATGGAAATGCCGATGGATTCTGCCTTTTCCCTTAGCAGCTAGACTCTTGGGCTTGATTTGCTCCTGGCATTTAAGTTAAAAAAACAAACAGAGAAATGTTCTTTCTCTTCCTGCCTTTTACTTTCTTTGGACCTTTTACTTTCTTTTCTCAGGAGTGCTGTGCAGCAGATGGAGAAATGATGCCTGCTGTTTCAGCTCATGAACAGCTTACCTTAGTGATTCAAACTGGAGATCAAAGAACTGCACAGGTTTGTAAGACAGACACATCAAGATCCAACCTTTTAGAGCTGACAATTTTTTTATAAATCTATACAAAGGCAGTCTAGTCAAGGCAATATATGTATCCTTTGCCATTAAAGAAGTAACAGAATGTAATTTTCAGGTGCATAAAGATTATCCATTTTATCTCTAATCATCAGGGAAATGTAAATCAAAACTACAATGAGATATCACTTATCTCCAGTGAGAATGGCCTTTATCAAAAAGTCTTAAAACAATAAATGTTGGCATGGATGTGGAGAGATAGGAACACACATACACTGCTGGGAGGACGGCAAACTAGTGCAACCTCTGTGGAAAGTAATATGGAGATAGCTCAAAGAGCTACAGTAGAACTACCATTTGACCCAGGAATCCCATTACTGGGCATCTACCCAAAGGAACAAAAGACATTCTATAAAAAAAACATCTGCACTGGAATGTTTATAGCAGCACAATTCACAATTGCAAAGATGTGGAAACAACCCAAGTGCCCATCAGTACATGAGAGGATTAATGAGATGTGGTATATGTATACTACGGAGTTCTCCTCAGCCACAAAAAAACAATGATGATCCAGCACCTCTTGTATTATCCTGGATAGAGAAGGAGCCCATTCTACTAAGTGAAGTATCACAAGAATGGATAAACAAGCACCCTATGTACTCACCATCCAATTGGTATTAACTGACTTAACTGACCAACACTTAAGTGCACATATAGTAGTAACATTCATCAGGTGTCTGGCAGGTGGGAGGGGGAGAAGAGGATGGGTATATACACACCTAATGGCTGCAGTATGCACTGTCTGGGGGATGGACATTCTAGAAGCTCTGACTCGGGTGGGGCAAAGACAAAATATGTAATTTAAACATTTGTACCCCTAGAGTATGCTGAAATTAAAAAAAAAAGACTATCCATTTTCATGAATGTAGACTTGTGCTCAGAGATTGAACTGCAAACTTATTGAGGAGGTTAACAAAGTAAATCTACATGTGGTTAAATAAAAGCAAATAGAATATTGAAACATTATTGTGAAAACATTATTGAAACATTATTCTGTCAGCTAACATGAATGACTAAGGAACAGAAATGACAATTTTGCCTGTGTCAAATAAGCAAGCTTCTTAGGACATAAAGAGTTTAGAAGCCAAAATAAAGAGAAAATGATTTGGAAAATTTGAGAAATTCACAGTTAAATAGTTAATTGGTAACTATTCTTGCTGTTATCTTTTTCCACAAGGAAAACTACAGGTAGCATTCTATACCATATTGGCTCTTCTGGACTGACAAGAAATGTGAGAGGTATAACTATTACATGAACTAAAAGAGCTCACCACATTTCTATATGATCATCTTTGAAATGGAGATAACTAAGCTATGGAAGTTTTTGAAAATGATTGAAACTTGAAGCATTTATTGTGTTCTGGAAAGGCAGTGTGGCTAGCACTAGGAATATGGAGACTCAAATATACAGTTGTTCACCTCAAGGAACTCATATTCTAGTAGAGAGAAAGACATATAAATATGATGTTTATGTTACTATGGCAAGTGCTAAGATGGAGCTGTGCCTTACTCAGCCTGAAGGAGGTGTTGGGGATCAGATAAAGGGTTTGGGAGAAGAGTATGTGTCATACAAATCTTGAAGGGCCAGAGAGATATTGTCTGTAGAGGAAAACGAAGCAGGCATTCCAGGAGTTTGGGTCGAGGACTTTGTGGCTGCTTGAAACTTGGGTAGGGAGTAAAGAAGAATCATGAAAAGGGTTTGTATTGGATTTATGAGGAGGGGTGTTGTCTTAGTCTATTTTCTATTGCTTATAACAGAATACCTTCAACTGAGTAATTTATAAGAAACGAAATATGTTTCTTACAGTCCTGGAGGCTGGAAAGTCCAAGGTTGAGGGGATACATCTCATGAGAGCTTTCTTGCTGATGGGGACTCTGCAGATTCCCTAGGTGGCATAGGGCATAACATGGCAAGGGAGCTGAGGATCAGGTCCCTCTTCCTCCTTTTATAAAGCTACCACTCCCCTGATCCACTAGCTCATTAATCCATTAACCCATTAATCCATGAACTGATTAATCCATTCATGAGGACAGAGTCTTTATGATCCAATCACCTCTTAAATGCCCTACCTCTGAATACTGCCACATTGGGAGTTAAATGTCAACATGAGTTTTGGAAGGAACAAATGTTCAAACCGTAGCAGGTTTCATCTTTGAGGGGGCTGATCTGGAGACTATTTAATATGAATACATTTAGCTGTGACCTATGCTATTAGTTTGTATCCTTCTCAAGATTCTCTTTCTTGTATTGAAGACTAAGGTTTTTTTTGTTATGTTTTTTAATTTGTTTCACAAAAAACAGAACAATTCCCTGTGATATCATTTGAAGCTTACCATGGCAGTGAGGCAAAGTTGGGTTGAAAGAATGACAAAGCTAATTTATATGATGAAACAATCAGAGAGATTAATGATTATTAGGCACCATTTAATACATGTGTTGACTGCTGCTTGCTTGTCTATTTGAAACTGGTGTGTAATCATAGATGAAAACTGAATTCAGATACAGTTTCTAATTGCTTTTCAATCATGGGGCAGTGGAAGGCAATCCAGGATTTGGGTTAAAATACAAAATACTCTGGCTTTTTTTGGATGGACTATGTTTATGGGTGAAACAGATTTTAAACAGTTCATGGAAGAACCACATTATAAGTAACCTGCCAGAGAGCTACATGTAAAACTAGCTTTTATAAGCTTTTACCCCTCAAACTTTTGAAAGAATAAGAACTACATTTTCAAGTGGCAAGATCAAAATTTGTTTTGACTAAAACTAGTGTAAAGTTTTAGTACCAAAATAAGAACACATGCATTATCACATCTTTTCCTCTATTATTAGTAGGGATTTACCAAACAACTTTGTCACAAAGCCTGGACAGATTATTTCTATCAAACCAGAATGTAAAATGCCATTAGATGTTAAAGGCTTGCCAATTAAGGGTTTGACATCGCAACAGAGGCAGCAGATACACAACAAAAACTTGCCATTTCCATTCCCTATAATCTGTAGAACTTGCAAGTAGCAGAACAACTGTATAAATGAAATTCCATATCTTTATCTCTAAATCTTTCAAACTTGGCTTCCTTCGTAGCTTTTTCATGTTTTGCTTTTTTGCCTATTTATTAATTATAAATCTAGGAATCTAGTAAGTCAGTCAGCTCTTGCCTTCAGTATGGGGGAAAATGTGCATTGTAAAAATGGATGGACTCTGGACAAAGAACTCTGAACTTCAAAGTGCTTGTTCACTCAGAAAAGCTGAACTGGAACTTTAAAATAAAATGACAACTAAGAAACAGTGGTTTAAATTTAAACCTCTAAGGAATCTGAGACCAGCTGCACTATTGTGGTTCTACTAGTGTATAGATTTTTGTGTTCTGCTGTAAGTTACATTAATTCATCTTGGCTCTAGTTTGGAGGTGCATGGCTGAGGTCTGACAAGTGAGTGTGCCACACTCTGCAGTACTGGGAAACCCAAGGGGAAAGAAAGGCGCAGTAACTCCTGTGGAAGGGAAATGTGCTTTAATACAGGATGTTGTTGCCTCTGTGTGACTTTTTAAAAGGTGTCTCCTGTGGGCTGGGCAGATTTTGGAAAGCAGCGTGCAAGCTAGTTTTCAGTTCTTACTCATCACCTCAACCAGGTGCCCTGCGTGGTTTGTAATGCTGCTTGAGTGGCCTGTATTTTAATAGAGGACTGTGAAGAGAAGCCTCCACAATAGCTGCAGATCATATGCAGAAAGCTCTTGTCCTAGACTCTTAAGCATGAAGCTCATGTCTACTTCTTCCTCTGTTTTATCCTGTGCCTAATACAAAGCCCCACTCTATAAATATTAGATCTATAACTGTGACTTAGCTGACAAATGACCTAGATATTGAATTGTTACTTGGCTATGTCTCCCAAATATTATACATTTAAGGAATGGGGATGTTTCAGTTGTGAGAAGGCCATCTGGTTTTAGGTCTAGACCTACAATTTTACTCATTGGCTAGTCATAGTAAAATGTCCCTCATTAACGTGGGTGACTTGCTACCCAACTGCTTTCTGTATCAGAAGTGGCTATCTTAAGTACTTCAGTCTGTTTTTAATCATAGTACAGCCAAATCACTATGAAGACATATGAATATTCATCATAAGTTCAAAGAGATGACAAAGTGTAGAAACACAGAGGGACAGTGAGAAACAAAGAGAGGCAAAGGGAGGAAGAAATCATCTGTAGAGATAGTGAGTCAGAGGTAACTGGCTCAGTAATTACACTTTTTTTCTTCTCATATTCTTTTCCTTTCCATCCACAGGGGAAGGTCTTTTCTAAACAGGCATAAAGCTTTCTCTCCCTGTTTTCAGCAAAGATGTTTCCTACTAGCTCAGTACGTGGGTCATCAGAACAGACACTTGTCTGATGAAACAGGGCTCTCCTGTTTGGATAGACTACATTAACTACGAATATATGCTACCTATGAAGAGTTTCCTAAGATATAGCCTAAAGCATCTTTCTTTTGAACATTTTTACTTTGCATTCAAACTAGGTTCTGAGTCTGTGCCAAAAAATATCTTGCAATTCCCTTATTACCAGAAGTCAGAGGTAGCATTCTTAGTTTGGAACCACGTGTGTCCTTTCTCTTGCTTCTTCTTAGCAGATGTGCTCAGTGTTTTGACTCCACAGGTGAGTCAGATACACAGGAAATTTCACGCTCAGCTTCCTCTTCCTCTACCACTGATTTAGAAACTACTTATTTTGCAATGGAGACAGAGATGAAATGCCAGTAACGTTTTCAATTTCCTCTACGATCTGCTTGTATCTAAGAAATTTCTAAACGTTGACTTCCAAAATCTGTGGTCCTTCCTGGCAGTTATTTTTCCATGTGGAAACTGAACCGGAGCTAGGAATTTAGTAAATTTCATCACATTATATGTTTTTTCATAAAAGCCTAAACTGGAATCTTTCAGAATTTTACATGGCAGTGGTGGCAGGATATGGAGAAGCAAAGAAGGCCAAGAAATGCTTTAAAATATGCTTTAGGTTCTTTATGATTTTCATGAAAACAGTATTTATTCAGCTTAATCTGGAAACAGACAGTAAGTACTGCAAAGAATAGGGTATGTAGAAAATGGGTTTTTCTTTGCCAAATATTTTCTTATTGTGACCTCAGTTATGAAAGAGTTAAAAATTAACAGCTCAGCCTGCCATCATCTTCATTTCTTGGTGTGAGGCTATAAAGAGGTGATGCTTCCTTTGAAAGAAATTATGCCCAGAAACACTTGAGGGATAAGTCACACATAGCTTGGGAACCCTATTTACTAGATCAGTGAAAGAGGTCTTATGTCCCATTTGGCTAATCAGCAATTTCCTTTTGCAGCCAAGGGAATTCTAGCAAACTGTGTTTAGGCAAAGAAATAATAATGGCTTGGGGTGAGGCTATTAAGTCTCCAGCTGTAACATTTGAAATTTAATAATGACTCTTGGCTCTTTTCTATAGTAAAATACCATGCTGACTAGCTTACATCAGCATGGATGCTTGCCCTCATTAGCTTCACGGCTGTCAAGACTGTGACTTGTAAATTTTCACCCTTCACCTTTATGTAAAAGGCCATGTACTCATGGTTGTAGAGAGCACAGGAAAGCATTTATTTTCCAGAAGATTTAAGTGATTGGAATATTGGATTCAATATTTTTCTTTTGAACTATGTCTGTTCTGATTGTGTAACTAGATACAGAAAATAAAGAATAGGAGAAGTTTGAATGAGCTTTACCTGAGGCAAAAATGATAAAGTTAAGCATTAGTTAGCTTAGAAAAAGAGTAATTAGAAACTGAAAAGACAAAATTAAGGTCAAGAGCAAAAGGACAGCTGGATTTAAAAATTTTCTATTATATGGACAGCTAAAAATATATATATAGAAAAAATTAGCCAGGCATGGTGGCGCATGCCTGTAGTCCCAGCTACACGGGAAGCTGAGGCAGGAGGATTGCTTGAGCCCAGGAGTTTGAGGTTGCTGTGAGCTGGGCTGAAACCATGGCACTCTAACCGGGCAACAGAGTGAGACTGTCTCGGGGGGAAAAAAAAAACAAAACATAATCATGAAATCAACTTTGTTTCCATACATTGGTAAGCCATCCATATTTATGGGAGGTTGGTTTAGAAATATGTAAGAATATTATTTTCCTTAAGTGTAAGGACTTTTGTTTTGGAGGATGAACAATAAATATCAGAACATAAATATTTTAAGAAATTAAGATATCTCTGAGATTTTGCCTTAGCTTTGTGTGTACAGTATAAAGATACTGGCAAAATTTTGTTCTTGTTTTGATGTTTTCTCTATCTAGGAGAGGATTTGTTATGATGCCATCTACAAGATGCAAATCGATAGTTGTGTTTAAAGAATTTTTTTCTCTGAAGAAAGAAGTATGACATTAAGAAAACCACACCTAGGATTATAATCCTAAATTAATAATAACAAAATAATAGAATACACAAATCCAGGATGTGTTGGGAGCATGATAGGAAGGGGAATATATGTGGAAACATGCCTGGGTGCTGAGCAGTCTGTCAAACTAATCAAATAATTGCAAATATTATTTCACAGGACATGGTCCAATAACTACAGGGCTGCAAGACAGTATGAAACATTGCCTAATGATGAAAACTTCATTAGGAGTCAAGCTTTGTTGATTACAACTTAAATGTTATCCCATTCTGCAAACTTAAGTTTAGGACCTGGGTCAAGAGTCACAGCAATTTTCTTTGAACCCTGGTCTCACTCCACTAGGCCAATCTGCTTTCTCTGCTGAAAATGTTCTAGAGGGAAGTTAGGTACTATGGCATTACATGGAAAGGATACTGGGCCAGAAATTTAAAAGCGTGGTTTCTACTTTCCAATGTGTCACTAATTAGCTATGTCCAACGGGACATGTAAAAAACTTCTTTGAGTTTCAATTTCCTTAGTGATAAAGTGCTAGGTATCCTTCCCACAATAAAATTCTGTGATGATTTCCTGTAGACTCCCACATCTTGTGACAAGGGAAGGAGGCTCATCTGAGGCCTGCTAACATGGAAACTTTGCCTTGAGGTCTAGTCCTGTGAATATATGCCTAGTGCGTTACCTTCTTGATCTGTGATATTGTTAGTGTTGGTGCGGAAGGAGGAGGAGATTCTAACTGATGAGTCTGGATACTGAAAGGTACATAAAAACTTTAGGAATCAAATGAAATTGAAGAATATAAATGGTACAATATTAAAAGAAGTCAGAGGAAACTTATGGAGAGATAGATTCTAAGACTTGAATGTGATGAAATTCAGACTTGGTGCCAGGCTGCCAGCTGCAGTGTTTTCCAGAAAGCAGCCCTTTGTTTCTCCTATTGAAACATATGGGAACGTACCTGGGTGCTCTCAGGAACCTCCTTATGTTTTCACTGCAGACCCAAACCTCAGGATTTTTTTCCAGTGCTACCACTAGGTGACACTAATGGTACATTCTCTACATAAAGCTGCTGTCAGTTTGGGAGATCTCTTTCCTGTGCTGAATTTGCTTGGCGGCCACAGTAGGGGATCGTAGTTCTAGTACATCCTGGCTATACCATGAGTAAATGATTTAATACTAATATAACCCATGTTCCTAGAGAAAATGACTTTTATTCTGACTCTTCCTAGAGAATGTGATTTAAAGATTTATTGAGCTCACTTCCCCTATATTTGTAAAAATAATAAAATAACTTCAAGTCAAGACTGGTCTGTGAGCAGCTTGGCTTTTTTTTTTTTTGTCTGTGTGTGTGCTTTCAGATGGGTGAGTATTGTGGAAGTCCTTTTCTTGTCTGAAGTATCTCCACAGGAGAAGAAGAGAATCTTTCAGGTTAATCCCTCAGGGGAAGATTTCTTGATATATAGCTGAGTTTTAATTGTACTTGTGGTACAAGGACTTTACTGAACACCTTTTAAAGTATTACAGCTGTCATAATCTTTGAAACAATCTTCCATGTTTTTTCCTCCTTTTTTCTTCTTACTTAAGCAAGCAGTCAATTTTGGGCTTATTGCCTCAGATGGGGGATATAGCAGGACAGGAAATAGACACATGCTATGAGTGTCTCTGAACATTGTGTTTCAAATCCTAAATCTTAATGTGAAGAAGATTTATGGGAATAGAACAAGTTCTGATCAAAGCTGGGAATAGAGCAACGCTATAAACCAAACTCCAGACTAGAAAGAACTTTCCTCAGGTTAGGAAGAAGAAAGGGACAGAGGCCTGTGGGACCTGGGAAAAGAGGGATCTATCTAGGGCCTGCTTGCTGGCAGTGCCATTAGGGTGTCTGCAAAACCCTAGAGAGGAAGTGGGAACCCTGCAGCATCATATAAGATTTCTCTTCCAAAATCGTGTATAGAAATGGCAGAGAGCCATAAAAAAAGAGGCCATTTCATCAGAGATTATGGATATCATAGTAATAACCCACTTGTATGTACTGGATCACTCCTTATTAATCAGGGCCTTGGCCCTCATATAACTTTGGTAAAGAGTAAAACTAATATCAAGTATTTTCTATTTGTCCACAGTATGGGGGCTTGGGATCAAAAAGTTGTGGAAAACAAACATATATTTCTTTCTTTCTTTTTTATTTGAAAATATCAAGGTGGTACAAATATTTTTGTTACATGGGTACACTGTATAATGCTGAAGTCAGGGATTTCAGTGTGCCTGTCACCCAGACAGTGTTCACTGTACCTGATAGACAAGTTTCTATTCCTCACTTCATTCCCACTCTTCCCTCTTCTTAGTTTCCAATATCCTTTCTGTCTTTTTGTGCCCATGTGTACCCATTGTTTAGCTTCTCCTTATTAGTGAGAACATGCGGTGTTTGTGTATCCATTCCTGAGATACTTAATTTAGGATAATGGTCTCCAGTTCCATCCACATTGCTGCAAAAGACATTATTTCATTCCTTTTTATGAGTGAGTAGTACTCCATGGGATGTGTGTGTGTGTGTGTGTGTGTGTGTGTGTGTATACACCACATTTTATTTATCCACTTGTGAATTGATGGGCACTTAGGTTGGTTCCATATCTTTGCAATTATGAGTTGTGCTGTGATAAACATTCAAGTGCAGGTGTCTTTTGATTAAATGACTTCTTTTCCTTTGGGTAGATACCCGGTAATGGGACTGCTGGATTGAATGGTAGGTCTACTTTTAGCTCTTTGAGGAATCTCCATACTATTTTCCATAGAGATTGTACTCGTTTACATTCCCATCAACAGCATATAAATATTCTTTTGGAATTGGCTGCTGTAGCTCCACTGTGATCCCTTGGGAGTTTGACCTGTTTTGATTTTTCATGTTGTCAGGGTTCTTTTGCTGGTATCTTCTCATCTAATACCTCTTTTTTTGATTCAGAGTAGATAGGTTTGTAGGATTCCTATTCCTTGCTGGAACTCTCCAGATAGTTGTAAGATGGTCAAGTTGGGAGCTGGATGAGACTCTTCACTGAGGCTGGTGTTGTGGGGATTGCTCTACCTGGGGTCTCCCCACAGAGGTAACCATGGTAGCTGGATAAAGTTGTCATGGGTTCCTGGTTTCTGGGCACTTGCTTTAAGCAGATCATAGTGTGCTGGAGGCTTGAGGCTGGGGTTGGGGGGAGTCCCTGGTGGGACGTTAGACTTTGAAGCACCTCTTGTAGCCCTGCTTTGGTGGTAGAGGCTCTGGGGTGGGGTCTTGGGGTCCAGGGGCAGCATTGGAAACTTGGGGATGGTGTTTCAGGTCTGGTGGGAGTTCTGGAGGCACTGGGGTGGAGCCTCAGGCTCTGGCATGAGAGCCTCAGAGCTGGGACTGGGAAGGAGCCACAAGCAGTACCACTGAGCAGGGCCTCTGAACCAAAAGTGGGGCTGTGTAGACAGTGGGCCCATCAGACCTGGAGGGCAGGGTCAGGGCCAAGCAGGCAGGAGGCAATGGGGACCTGGAGGGTGGAGTCAGCCGAAGCAAGCAGCAGGATGCTCCTCAGGCACTGGGGTCCTGTGGATGCCAAGTCAGGTTGGCTGAGGATGGCTCCAGCAGCCCAGGGACTGCAAGCCTCTCCACACTCCACTTGGGGCCTGTTGAAGTGGCCGCCCAAAGCCTCTTAGATTGGAACTTGCTGTGCCCAAGTGTGAGAGTGTCTGAGCAAGGACTGGGGTGGAGCCAGAAGCAAAGCCTCTGAGCTGGGCCTCTGAGCCAGAAGCTGTGGAACAGGTGGTGGGAAAATCTGACCTGGAGGGTGGGGTCAGGGCCAAGCAGGCGGGAGGCAGCATGGGCCTGGAGGGCAAATTCAAGGCTGAGCAAGCAGCAGGCTGCTCGTGAGTCACAGGGGTCACACGGATGCTATATCAGGCATGCATATGTTACAGCACTCCACATCCCACCCATGACCCATGGAAGTGGTTGCCCAAGTCCTCTCTGGTCCAAGCCTGCTGTGCCCTGGCATAAGAGCCTCTGAGGTGGGACTGGGCTAAAAAAATAATTTTCTATTTTAAAGTAGAAATATATTACACATGTTGAATGAAGCAGAAAAATGTATTATAGTTAAAAATACTAATGATGACAATAACAATTACCAAAACCTGTGGGACACAGAAAAAGCAGTATTAAGAGGAAGTTCCTAGCATTAAACACCTACATCAAAAAAGTAGAAAGATCACAAATTAACAACCTAATTTTGAACCTCAAGGAACTAGAAAAACAAGAAGAAATCAAACCCAAAGCTAGCATAATACAAGAAACAACAAAGATTAGAGCAGAAGTAAATTAAATGGAGATCATAAAAGCAATATAAAAGATCAACAAAACAAAATGTTGGTTCTTCAAAAAGATAAACAAAATCAATAACCCACTAGCTAAACTAATCAAGAAGAGATGAGATTCCCAGTAAACACAATCAGAAATGAAAAAAGAGATATTACATCTGATACCACAGAAATACAATAAAAATCATCATAGACTATTATGAACAACTACATATTCACAAACTAGAAACCCTAGAGGAAATGGATAAATTCCTGGAAACACAGAACCTCCTGAAACTGAACCAGTGAGAAATAGAACTCTTGAACAGACTTATAACAAGTATTAAGATTAAATCAGTAATAAAAAATCTCCCCTCCCCCAAAAAAGCCCAGGACCTTGTGGATTTGTAACTGAATTTTACCAAATATACAAAGAAGTACTATCAGTCTTCCTGAAACTGTTCCAAAAAATAAAGGAGGAGAAAATTTTCCACAGCTCATTCTATGAGGCCAATATTACCCTGATACCAAAATCTGACAAGACACAACAACAAATAAAGAAAACTATAGACCCATATCCCTGATGAACATAGACACAAAAATTGTCAACAAAGTACTAGCAAATCGAATCCAATAACACATGAAAAAGATAATATACCATGATCAAGTGGGTTTTATGCCAGGGATGCAAAGATGCATAAGCAAATCAAAAAATGTGATATATCACATAATGAGAATTAAGGACAAAAACCATATGATCATCTCAATAGACACAGAAGAATCATCCTATAAAATTCAGTATCCTTTCGTGATAAAAATCCTCCACAAACTAGGTATTGAAGGAACATACCTCAAAATAATAAAGTCCATATGGACAAACCCATAGCCAATGTCTTATTTAATGAAGAATAGTTGAAAGCATTCCCCCTAAGAACTGGAATAAGACAAGGATGCCTACTTTTACCACTCTTATTCAGCATAGTATTTTAAGTTCTTGCCATAGCAATCAGGCAATAGAAAAAAATAAAAGGCATCCAAACTGGAAAAGAGTAAGTCAAGTTGTCCCTTTTCACTGATGATATGATCTTATATCTAGAAAATCCTAAAGACTCCATCAAAAAGCTCTTATATTTGATAAATGAATTCAGTAAAGTTTCAGGTTATAAAATCATTGTACAAAATTCAATAGCATTTCTATATGCCAACAATGATCTAGCTGAGAACCAAATCAAAAACTCAATACTATTTATAGTAGGTAAAAAAACAAAAAACAAAAACCTAGGAATGTATTTAACCAAGGAGGTGAAAGGTATCTACAAGGAAAACTACAAAACACTGATGAAAGAAATTGTAGATGACACAAACAAATGGAAAAACAGTCTGTGCTCATGAATTAGAAGAATTAATGTTAAAATGACTACTCTGCCTAATGCAATTTATGGATTCAATTCAATCCCTGTCAAAATACCAACGTCATTTTTCATAGAATTAGAAAAAACAATTCTAAAATTCGTATAGAACCCAAAAAGAGCCTGAATAGCTAAAGCAATCTTGAACAAAAAGAACAAAGCTGGAGGCATTACATTGCCTGACTTCAAATTATGGTACAAGGCTATAGTAACCCAAACAGCATGGTACTGGTATAAAAACAGACACATAGATCAATGGAATAGAAAAGAGAACCCAGAAATAAAGCTACATGCTTATAGGCAACTAATGTTTGACAAAGTCAACAAGAACATACAGTGGGTAAAGGATACTTTTTTCAATAAATGGTGCTGGTAAAATTGGATTGCCATACATAGAAGAATGAAACTGGACCCCTATCTCTCACCGTATATAAAAATCAACTAAGGATGGATTAAAGATTTGAATGTAAGACCTAAAACTATAAAAATACTAGAGAAAAGCTAGAGAACATTGTTCTAGACATTGTTTTAGGCAAAGGATTCATAAATAAGACCTCAAAGGCATAGGCAACAAAAACAAAAATAGACAAATGGGACTTAATTAAACTACAAAGCTTCTGCAGAGCAAAAGAAACAATCAACAGAGTGAACCAACCTGTAGAATGGGAGAAAATATTTGCAAACTATACATCTGACAGGTGACTAATATCCAGAATTTACAAGGAACTCAAGCAACTCAACAACAAAAAAAAGCAATTAACCCCATTAAAAAGTGGGCTAAGGACATGAATAGACATTTTTCAAAAGAAGACAAGCGAATGACCAAGAAACAGATGAAAAAATGTTCAACATCACTAATCATCAGAGAAATTCAAATTAAAACCACCATGAGATATCATCTTACATCAACCAGCATGGATATTATTAAAAAGATAAAAAATAGCAGATATTGGTAAGAATGAAGAGAAAAGGGCACTCTTATACACTGTTGGTGAGAATGTAAATTAGTGCAATTTCTATGGAAAATAGTTTGGAGATTTCTCAAAGAACTGAAAATTAAACTATTATATGATCCAGCAATCCCACTTCTGGGTATCTACCCAAAGGAAAAGAAATCAAAATATATAAAAGATACCCGTACTTGTATGTTTATAACAGCACTATTCACAATAGCAAAGATATGGAATCAACCTATGTGTCCATCAATGGAGGTCTGGATAAAGAAAGTGTGGTATATATACCCAATGAAATACTATTGAGCTATAAAAAAAATGTCTTTTGCAACAACATGGATGGAACTGGAGGCCATTATCTCAAGTGAAACAACTCAAACACAGAAAGACAAATACTGCATGTTATTATTTATAAGTGGGAGCTGAATAATGTGTACACATGGAAGCAGATTGTGGAACAATAGACAATGGAGGATTGGAGGGCTGGGGGGGTGGTAGGGGTGGATAATGGGAGGTTGTTTGGTGAGTAAAGTTTGTATTGCTTCAGTGATATATGCGCTGAAGGCCCTGACTTCACCACAATGCAATATATTAATGTGTCAAAATTGCACTTGTACCCCATGGATATATATATATAAAAAGCAAATGGGAAAAAATGATCCATTTCCCCTGGGTAGAAGGTACATTTAGCCTTTTTTAGGGGGATCAGAGCCCCTTTCAATGTCTAATGGATTCTATAAACCTAATCAAGACTTGGATTTATTTTCTCTAATTTTTATTATGAACAATTTCAGAGACACAGGAAAGCTGAAAGAGTAGTACAGCAAATACCCACAAAACCTCCAACTGGATTCAACAATTACAGAATTTGCTATTTAATTTTTCTTTTTGATTCTCTCCCTCCCTTTTTCCTTCCTTCTTCCCTCCCTTCATTCTTTCTTCCTCCCTCCCTCCCTCCCTTCTTCCCTCCCTCCCTCCCTCCCTTCTTCCCTCCCTCCCTCCTTCCTCCCTTCTTCCCTCCCTCCTTCCCTTCCTTCCTTCCTTCCTTCCTTCCTACTTTACTTCTCCTCCTTTACACACACACACACAATTTTCTTCTGTACCATCTGAAAGTAAGTTGTAGACATCACGACACGTTATCGCTACATACTTCTTAAATAAGAACAATTGCCTATGAAACCAAAATGCCACTATCACATCTAACAAAATTAATAATAATTCACTAATATTATATAATCCAGACTAGAGTAAAAATTTCCTGTCTCAAGAATGTCATTTCATAGATGTTTTTCCGCAAAACTGTCTGTAGTGTCCTATAATCTAGTATAGTGTGGTCTATGGGCCTCCGAAGGTTTCTGAGAACTTTCAGGTTGTCTGTGAGTTTAAAACTATTTTCATAATTATACTAAGATATAATTTGCATTTTTCTTCTCTGTTGACAGTTTCAGTGACAGTGGTGCACTAGCAATGGTGAATAAAATTGCTGTGCCTTAGCATATATCAAGGCAGTGGAACTAAACTATTCTTGTCAGCTATTGTAGTTTTCATTGTTGGACACTAGCAGGAAAAAAAAAAAAAACAGTTTTACTTCACTGATGAAACAGCATATTTTATTCATACAGGTGTGGTGCAGTCACTCACTCTCCAAGCCACCTGGGAGGCCCGAGTGAGAGGATTGCTTGAGGCTAAAAGTTTGAGAGCAGCCTGGGCAACATAGTGAGACCCTGTCTCAACCAGAAAAAGAAAAAAAAAAATTGGCCAGGCATGGTGGTGCATACCTGTAGTCCTAGCTAGTCAGGAGGATGAGGCAGGGGTATTACTTGAGCCCAGGAGTTCGAGGCTGCAGTGAGCTAAGATCACATCATTGCACTCCAAAATGGGCAACCGAGCGAGACTGCATCTCTGAAAAAATTAGTAAATATGGACCTTTGAGTACATACCTTTTAAATATTCTATATGAATAAATGGGAAATGTTCATTAAAAAGTTCTGTTGCATACCAAAGTGTCATGGTTGGCTTGAGGAAAACATTTGTGCAATTGTTTGATTTGTGAACTGAATTAGCCATTTTGTTTTTCATTTTGCTTGAAAGAATAACTGACAGAGAAACTATGTCTATTCAAGTTTGGGTATTTGGCAGATAGTTTCTCAACTATGGGCAAAATGAACCTGTCTCTTCAAGTTGAATAACTGACAGTATTTGTTGCCAAGGGTAAAATTTGAGATCTCAGAAAAGAATTATAATTTTTGGAAAACTTTTATCTGCCACCATGAAGTTAACAGCTTTCTAGGACTTAAAGATTTTAGTGATGTGATTGATGGTGACACTAACAAATATGAGTTTTTGATATTGTATTATAAAAATATTTCAACAGTTTAGATCTGCATAAGTTAATGAACCAGCATTTTCTAAATGATAGATACATGATGTTACAATGTCCAATTCAAATTACAAGACAGACCAATAGATTTTAGTGTAATAGAGAAGTTTATAGATATAGTTTCACATCCTATACTATAATTAACCTTTAAGAAACTTACACTTGTTGAGTTTTGATGTAGTATCAAGGAATATCTTCAATTATCTGAAAAAGCTTTAGAATACTCTTATCTTTTCCAACTACAAATCTATGTCAGGCTGGATTTCATTCATTACTTTAATTAAAAGAACATTTTATATCAGATGGAATGCAGAAGCAAATGTAAGAGTGCAGCTATCTTTTATGAAGCTAAGTATTAAAGAAATTTTCAAAAACGTAAAACAAATGCCCCTGCTCTCACTCAATTGTGTTTTGTTTTGGAAAATAGAATTATTTTTAATAAAACATATGTTATTACTTTGGTATGGGTTAATTATTTAAAAATGACAGTAAGCATGTAATTTCAAAATATCTCAGTTTTAATTTCTAAACTACATATTGATAGGCATAATCTACAGAAAAAAAAGCTCTTTGGAGTTCTCAGTAATTATTAAGAGAACAAAAGAGTCCTGAGACCATACAGTTTGAGAACAGCTAAGATTGAGAGAGAGGAAATTTAACTGAGTGATTAGGGAAGGACTGTTTTGGAAATGACATTTGAGTTGAGAATTAAATGATGAGAAAGCAGCCAAGTAAAGATTTAGAAGAGCCTTCCAGGCAGATGGAGATGGGGAGCAGCCAATGGAAAAGCTCTGAGACAAGAAGGCGTTTTTAGTGTTTCCAGAAATAAAGAAGCCAGTAGGGCATCAGGTCAGAGAAGTGGGCATGGATCAAGTCACCAGCATCTCATAGATCATGATAAGAAGACTGAATTTTAATCTGTATATAACTAGATTCCATTTGAGAGTTATAAGTATTAACAGGATAGTGATATGATCTGAATTTTGCCTTTAAAATACAACTTCTTTTTTTTTTTTTTTTTGCTGTATGAAGACAAGACTAGGTTCTGAGAGTAGAAGAAAGAATTGAGAGTCAGAAAGCAGTTGAAGTATCCTAGGACAGAGATAAGGGGGGCATGAATTGTTTTAGCAATGGAAATGATTAAGAAGTAGTGAGATTTAGAATACTTTTTTTGAAGGTAAAAAGGACTGATAAATTAGATGTGAGATGTGAGGAAAAATGATGAATTAGAGTTTGGTTAGAGCAACTGGATGGGTGGAAGTGCCATATACTGAAACTAGGAATATTGGGAGATGCGCAGTTTTAGCAAGGTTGAGAGGGGAAATCAATAGCTCTGTTTTGTACTAGTAAATACAGATCTCATAAGCACTACTATTTTCTACGTTTAAAAAATGAGGATGTTATGGTTGAGAGAGGTTGTGGAACTTGTCAAAAGTCACTGGTCTGTAAGAGGTGGAGGCAGGATTTGACCATAGGCAGTTCAATTCCAGAGCCTGTTCTCTCAATTACTAAGATAAAAAACGCTCGGGTTGCAGGAAGGAGACCTACTAGAGTGATCTTTATAGAGTGATAAAATATAAATTAGATCAGGCCTTCCTCCCCCATTCTCGTTAAACCTTTCCCTGACCTTCCACTGGCATAGAGAAGTAAGTCCAGACTTCCAAGGTTTGGCTCCTGCCTGTCTTTCCAACCTCATGTCATACCACCCTCTTGCAATACTCCAACATACTAGCCTCCCTTCTGCCCCTGGAATATGGCAAGCCCCATTCTGGGGTAGGACCTTTGCACATACTGTTCCCTCTGCTTGAAATACTCTTGCCTTAGCAGTTTGCCTGGCTGGTTCATTCTTCACCTTTAGGTCTCAGGTCAAAGTTAGCTCTTCAGAGAGAACTTTCTTGACCACCTTTGCTCAAGGAGCCTCTCCAGGCACAACCTATTTCAGCACCTTGTTTATTTCCTCATAGACCATTTTATAATATGAAATTATCTTGTTTACTTATTTCTTTACTTTTATACCATATGGTTTTTGCCACCAGAATGTGGGCTCCATGCGGGTAGGCCTGCTGTGCTTCTTTCACTGCTGCACCTTTAGGATCCAAGGTAGTGTCTGAAACAGAATATGCATCTGACAAACATTCGAGTGTTGAATGAATAAATGAAGTACTTTATATTATAACTGGCAAGTAAAGAAATAGAGATATTTACCGGGTGCCAAAGAAATAGAGAGAGTGATTAACTCTATTTATTAACCTTAAACAGGACCAACCCTATTGAATGAGAGGTTGCCTAAGAAGTCTTTCCAGTCTGTTATTTTCTGCTCTACCCAAACTGCTTGAAAGTCTTTATTTTGATTTGTTACACACCCTGAATTACCACGATATAAGAATGTTTACTTAACATTAACAATCATTTCCTCTTTTTTCTTTTCCATTTGCTCTTAAAAGGCAGATATCTCTGGGAAAGTAAACACAGGACTATTGACTATTCATCACATTTTAGTAGGTATCAGTTCAAACAGCTTCTTTTCTAAAAATCTGGACCTTCAATAAAATGGGAGAAACATTCTAGAGTGCAGTCACTGGACATCCAGAGGATGGCCCAGGCACCAGGTAGCTGGAGTGAAGGGGATTACAGAGATGAGTGAAGGGCAAAGACAAGGACACTAGATGACTGAGGAGGCAAAAGTCCCTTTTTTCTCAGTTTTGACCTGGACTGAACTTGGTAGTTGAATGATGTTTCAACGTATTCAGATTGGCTATAGTTTAGTTCATGAAATGTCAAAGTCAGTTAAACCACCCCACATGAATTCAGCTGTAAAGATACTTTACTCTCAGACATTTAATTGATGCAATCTTTGCAGGAGAATCTTATGAATTATTGAAATGGTAGAAGCAGCAGCAAGCAGTTACCTAATTTGCTCTTGATGATGAATGGCAGGGATTTAGAGATTAATCTCTTTCTTTGAGACTTGTTTCTGTTAAATGGAGATGTAGACACTATCATTTGAGTTGGACTAAAGTAGAAAATATCTTTCCAAAGTTTATTAGCTTTCCAGCTGTGAATGTAATAAACAATTTTTGAAAATTAATGTTTGTTTTCATTCTTATGATTTTAGCAATTGTTTTCTATTCTGGGAGATAGAAGTGAAGGTGTTGACTTGGGAATAAATTACCTCTGTCATTTGTGGTTTAAGGCATTAATAAGTAGACAATATTTTCTATGAAGTAGCAAAAATCATGACTCTTAGGGGTGTCTATTACTTACAACATTACTAATGCTATTTTTTATGGTTATCTATCGGGAGAAAACTTTATTCCTTAAATTCAGAACAATATATTCTTCTTCTTCTTTTTTTTTAGTGTTCTTCTCTTTGTTTTTAACATGCAGTGATATGAAATAAAGTGTTTTCTTTAGTATTGACCAATGGTGAATTTTTAAATCTTCAGAATGCTTTAAAATCTTAATTAGTTTAATG
Organism: Lemur catta; assembly: GCF_020740605.2. Taxonomy (NCBI): domain Eukaryota; kingdom Metazoa; phylum Chordata; class Mammalia; order Primates; family Lemuridae; genus Lemur; species Lemur catta. The sequence continues at coordinate 48,399,408 of NC_059128.1, read as the reverse complement.
GAATCATCACAGAATCTGAGTAGTTTTAAGTTATAATAATCATCTTAAAATTTTAAGGTATAGTCTAAGATACTATCTTAAAATTGAGTGCTCTAAACCTAGAACTGTCTTCTTATTTCTGTTTCTTTATTCTTGCATTTCTGGGGCCTACGAGACCATGCACATAATAAATTTTTCATAAAAATGTGATGAATGGATGTGGCTGAATGAACAAAAGGTCTGTTTAATGACACTTAAGTACAGTTGTCTTGGCAATATGTATTTTAACAGAATTATCACAGAGAAGTCAAAGTTAATCCCTTAAGTCCTTTTCACTAGCTTCTTTCCCCAATGAGTCTAGAAGATGTTAATTATCAGTGTAATGTCCAAAAATTAAGCAATATAAAGTTTCAATGAGGAAATAGAAAGCAAGTGTTAAGTTTTATCTGTAACAAGAAACTATATATTCCTAAAGTAGTAGTTATGATGCAATCCTTATTAGTAGTTGGAATTTTCATTGCTAAGATAATAACAAGCATAAAAGTGTTACTATTCTATTGGTAGCAGGGTTTGGTGTATCAGCAATTTGTCATTGCCACATTTTCAGCATTTATATTCCTGCCACATGGCCATACACCGAACACCATGTTTCTCTAGCTATTTTTTGATTCCTGAACCAGGAAGCATGAAAGTCTAATGACTATTTCTAAATATAAAAGGAGTATCATGATTTCAACTTTATTACGAGCAAGTGAGCCAATGTGTTGAAAATGGTGGCAGTAAATCAGGACCTTATGAGCTTATGAGCTTAGATCCTGGTGTTTCTTACTAGCCAGAGGGGACTTGGAAATATTTTATGTTATGCTTTTATAGTATTATTGACAATAATAGACTCAGTCTATATGCTAAGTCAGTCTCTCCCTCTCTCTTATGCTTGACATCTAGAGATATTTCTAAAGTCTGTTCCAGAGACTTTGCAATACTTTCATTGGAGGTTAGTTGAACAGTAATAAATCATTGAGTCCCTCAAGCCAAAAACACTCCTTTGGCAATAATCTATACAAGGGCCATGGCTAATATTTCATCCTGCTTTGTAGTCCTTTGTGGTTTTTCTATAGTTGCACTTCTAAAGGCCCAAAGCATTTGGAGTCTAGATCTTCAGAGACACATCATGTACCTTAATATTTCCTTTGATTTGGAAGCAGAGGAATTTTTAAATGGAAGTTATTGAACAAGAAAACTATGGGTCATCTTAGAAAAGATAATGAACTTTGATCTGAAGAATAATGTACTAAGTATAGATAGTAAAACTTTCACTGAATTCATAGCATTGCCTTGTTAAAAGTAGCTTTTTATTGTATTTTTGTACTTTTCTTAAAAAATAAAAGATGGCTCATGTAACTAAAATACGTAACTCTGAAATACATAAGGCTGAACATATTCAGCATGGCTTAAAGTGAGTAATGAGAAAATGTACTACATTTTGCCATGATATGATCCTGCATATAATTTGTTTTTTCTGCATCTTTTCCCTGTAAGACAGAATGTGCCTGCTCATTCAATGATTTATAATTCTTTGAATCACAAGTCTGGAGATTCTGTTTATGCTTTAAATTTAAATTCAGCAGTATCAATATGCCAATGTAGTCAAATGATTAATAGGCAGAACAGAGAGTGGGGAAAGTTGAACTGCAGGCCTTGAATGTATAGCTTTATTTTTTTTCTCAAAATCCCTACCCCACCCAACTTATATCTTCTGATTATAAAATTCATAAATGCTTAATAAGGATAATTTGGAAACTGTAGAAAGCTATTGAGAAAGAAACAATCACTCTACAGTTAGATAGAATGAACAATATTTGATAGCTCAACAAAGTGACTATAAATAATAAGTTAGAATATATGGTAAAATAACTAAAAGAGTAGAGATTTTTCCTAACACAAAGAATGTTAAATGCCTGAAGTGATGGATACCCCAATTACCCTGATTTGATTAATTCACATTGTATGCCTGTATCAAAACATCACACGTACCTTACAAAGATATAAAACTATTATGTACCCATAATAATTAAAAATAAAAAGTTTTAAAAAAGATAAAATCACCCTTCAGAGATAACCAGAAGTTTCTTTTCAGTTTAAAATTGCATATTTTAAAAACATAACTTTATGAATACATCTTAAGAGTACTTAAAACCATTTTTTCCTGTAAGACCCTTAGAAATATGATTACTGGATCAGAAATAATGCATATAATGGAAATTCTTAATAAATATTTGCATTGTTCTCAGAACTTTGGTTTTATTGGATAAGGATCAATTTTGCTCTTTAGTAAATTTTTAATGACATTTTAATCATATTTAGCATCATGATTATATTTAAATAATTACAGCATTATCCCAGGAACTCAGTATCTTTGTGCCAAAATATGCACAATTACTTAAGTCAATTTGTATATTGTGAGAGTCTAAGAAGCACGTTGACAGATTTCTCTAAAGTTCTGACGCCAGGCCATCTCACATGCTTAGATATTTGTTGGAATCTCAATTCTAAACAGTCAAGTCCCTGAAACTTTTGACTGACTCATTCTTATTCTAATCGATTGTACATTTAAAAGATGCCAAGCAAACCAAAGGAAAAATAATAGTAAATTGAATGGTACTTTGCAGACACACTACCTCAGTGCTTGTGACAAGCACTTTTTAATTTTTTTTATTTCAAAATATTATGGGGGTACTAATGTTTCTGGTTACATGGATCACTTTTGTAATGCTTGAGTTAGGGTTATAAGTGTCCCCAGCACCCAGATAGTGCTTATTGTGCCCCTTAGGTAGGTTTTCCCCTGTCCTCTCCTTCCCCCTCCCCCCTGGTTGATTGCCGTTGAATTTTACTGTCCTCTATGCACATGTGTGCTCATCAGTTAGTTCCAATTTAATAGTGAGTACATATGGTGTTTGTTTCCCATTCTTTAGATACTTCACTTAGGATAGTGGTCTCCAGTTCCATCCAAATTGTTGCAAAAGGCATTAAGTCATCCCTCTTCATGGCTGAGTAGTACTCCATGGTATGCATACACCTTATTGTGTTAATCCACTCATGAATTGATGGGCATTTGGATTGATTCCACATCTTAGCAATTGTGAATTATGCTGCGCTAAACATGCAAGGCAAATATCTTTTTGATAAAATGACTTCTTTTCCTTTGGGTAAATACTCAGGAGTGGGATTGCTGGATCAAATGGTAGGTCTACTTTTAGTTCTTTGAGGAATCTCCATACTGTTTTCCATAGAGCTTGTACTAATTTGAAGTCCCACCAACAGTGTATAAGCATTCCTTTTTTTCTGCATCCACACCAACACCTGTTGTTTCTGGACTTTTTAATAAAGGCCATTCTGCCTGGGGTAAGGTGAAATCTCAGTGTTGTTTTAATTTGCATTTCCCTGATGATTAGTGACATTGAGCATTTTTTTAATACGTTTATTGGTCATTTGTCTGTCTTCTTTTGAAAAGCTTCCATTCATGTCTTTTGCCCCCTTTTAATGGGGCGGTTTCATTTTTTCTTGCTGATTTGCTTGAGTTCTTTGTAGATCCTGGTTCTTAGGGTTTTACCAGATGTATAGCTTGTAAATATTTTCTCCCATTTTGTAGATTGTCTATTTGCTCTGTTAATTATTTCTTTGGCTGTGCAGAAGCTTTTTAATTTGATCAAGTCCTATTTATTTTTGTTGTTGCTGTGATTGCCATTGGGGTCATCTTCATAAATTCTTTGCCTAGGCCAATATCTAGAAGAGTTTTTCCAACATTTTCTTCTAGAATTCTTGTGATTTCATACCTTATATTTAAGTCCCTTATCCAGCTTGAATTAATTTTTGTAAATGGTGAGAGATATGGATCTTGTTTCATTCTTCTGCATGTGGCTATCCAGTTTTCCCAGCACCATTTATTGAATAGGGATCCTTTTCTCTAGTGGATATTGTTGTCTATTTTGTCAAAGATCAGATGGCTATAAGTAGATGGTTTTGTATCGGGGTTTTCCATTTTATAAAGGTAAGCTGGGTGATTTTAAGGTGGGCCTTGCAAAGTGGGAAACATTAGGTAGATTTTATGACATAATAGTTTTGGATTGATGAATAAAACATAGTGTAGGTCTTGAAAGGAGATTTGATAAGTAAACTCTGTTTGATAAGTAAGGTGTCTGCTCAAGTCAATAGAGTGTTGTCTCAGAAATCAATTTCCAGGACCAGGAATAAAAGTTATTTATTGATTGGTAGTCCACTTTCATCCACACTTGTACCCCAAATCTACTTAAATGAAAAAAATGAAAAAAAGAGAAAAGCTGCTATACACTTATCCATACATTTGTCAAAATTGTAAAGTAAAAAAAATATTCAATTAATGGTTGAAAAATTCCAGGGAAACATAATCTTTTCTGATTTTGGTTGTGATAATATTCTTAGCACTTAGTATAGAGCCTGGCAAACAACAACAGCAGGAGCCAGAAAACCTTACTAGGTACTACTGTTTGCCAGTCACTGTTCTAAGTGCTTCAGTTATATTAATTTGATTTTAAAACAACTTATGGAGTAGATAATATCATTACCCCTAGTTGCAGATGAGGAACTTGAAGCACAGAGAAGTTAAGTAACGTGACTCATGGATATGCAGCTAGTAAGCAGCAGAGCTAAGATTGGAATCCAATCTAACACCCACTAATATTTATTGAGTAGATGGAATGAATGAATAGCAAATAGTTCTTTAGGACTCTTTTAGGAGAAAGCAGTAATGTATTGGGCTGCCATTGGTCCCCTATAGCTAGACTATTCATGAATAGTAAGTACAAACTGCATTATTACGACACATTTAAGTAAACTTAAAGAAAGGCAACATTGGAAGCATTTATAAATCAAGCACTTAATTCACTTAGGTCTATGTAAAGAAAACTATGCAGATTCAATCCTCACTTTCTAAGTAAATTGCCAAAACTATTAATATTTAAAAAAATGAAGTGCCCTTGTTTATTAATAGTAGGTGAGCTAGCTGGGTGGTTTTCTTTCTGCTTCCCCTTTCTTTTGGTGGTTTATGACACTTTATGCAAAAAGTACCTTGTTGAACATCTATAGCCTAATCTGTTGGGTTATAGTATTTTTGTAAAGCAACTCAGATATTAAGAATTATAGTTTTTCCTTTTGGGCTGCGACTTACCCATTTTTAATGCTTTCAAGAATACAGTTTTGTAATAGATGAATTGTAAAACCATAGCATACCCAATAGTTTTTCCCTTTACTATCTTTTACCTCAATATGTCTTGCTACTTTAGTATACCAAGTTTCAATCTATAATGCACAACAAAAACCTTATCAACTTCCCAAACCCTTATTTTTACTAAATTTATATAAGAACTTTTGTTTTCTTAGAAATGTTTCAAGATAAATATTAGGGCAAAAGATTCATCCCTTGTAACATGTCTAACTTCAACTAGATCAGGATTTTGTTTTAGTGGAAGCTGTCTTGTCTTATTAAGAACTTTAGCTAGCACCTAAAATTTGTATTGGCAGGCTTAATTGCAAAGAGAATTGCTTCCATGGGTTTGCTATAGATAATTTATGACTTGATGTTATTTCTCTAATATTTTACTATTTGAAATGGAATTGTGTATGGTTTCCCAAAAATGATGGTACAATGTTTCACTGAAGTTGAAAGTTTCATTTCAAACTTGGACTTTTGCAAGACAGACTGCTCTATAAAAGTTATAGTGAAAGGCATTAAAAATTATTATGTCCTGTTAGAGAAATGTGATGGTTGTTGCAAATCACCAGAATGGAAGTTAATCAGAAGTTGGTATGTAATTTCATACATCCTTGTATTATAGTACTCTCAGTGACTTACTTTAAATCAGAATACTTTTGCTGTACTTGGATAAGCTTAAGTAGAAAAGATCTAGTAAGAGGCTTAACATTATGTAATGTGATGTCCTTCTTGGTATAATTTGAATGATACTAAAATTCATTGAGTCATTAAATCGAGAAAAGTTATGGGCATAGAGTGACTTTTATGAATGATCAGATAAGGGTAAAATGTTGCACTGGCTCAGGCAGCTGAAGGAACTCAGAAAAATTCCCCCCAAAATATGATTCCTTGCTATAAAGATTATTTTGAATTAAAGGCTCTTAGGGATTAACAGGCCCTTGAAAAAGGCTTTCCCTTTATCTTCACAAATGGAACTGACCTGATCAAAAGATCAAAGGGGGCGATTGACTTCCCTTCCTCTCTCTGTTATCTAAATATATTGCAGAATGCAACCAGACCGAGCCCAAGTCATTTAAAACATAATACCTATCTCTCAGGTTAATTTACAAGTCAATCTGTTTCCCTGATCCATTCACCCTCCCTAGGAACTGTCTAACCTCTAAAAAGAATTACCTATACTCCTCATTTCCCCCCTCCCCTCTAAAAGGCATGTATAAAAATATCTGAACTTCACTGGGATATTGGGTAATCATTCTGGGATTCTCCCCATGCACATGGTAAATAAATCTTTCTTTTATTAATGTGTCTTAATTGTTAGTTGATCTTTTCGCGAACTTTCGGGAGAAAAGGCAAATTTACCGTCACCCATACACAGCCAAGGAATAGTTTGATGATCATGTTGTAGTGATGGGGAGTAATTACTGTAGAATAATACCAAAGATAAGTAGGACCTGCTTTATAATTTTTTCACAAGTGCTTGACTTGTTCATTTGCTTTCATTAAGAACCAGGGAATGGGCAATAACATCCTAGATTCTCCTGAGGACCAAAGCAATCTCAGAAGAGACAGCTTTACACATTAAAAATGTTTATGAAAGGCACTTCACATCCTGAGTGCCCTTCACACAGTAGATACTATGTTGAATGAATGAATAAAATGGCATGTAGAAAGAAGAGGCTGGAAGAATAAGACGAATGAGTAATTTTTTTGTTCTAGCGGGCAGTGACCATTGTGAACTAAAATAAAATCTTAAGGTTCCCTCTCACCGGCTGACTGAATGAACCGCCTCTTGGACCCCCTCTTGGCCAAGGGGATATCCTAAAACTAAATTGCCTGCCACGAGGAGGTAGGTCAGACATGCCTCATCATGCCTCCCTCCCTTTTTGGAGATATCCCTTGTAATTTATTAACAGGCCTAAGGCTATTTAAGGCAAACCTGCAGGTCCTCAATTTACATAATAAATATATATCTGGTGGCTTGTCTCTGATTAACAGACTTCCTTATTTTAAAACATTGCAAGCCTTTAGACAAAGCTTCATGTCCTTAACCAATTACAGGTCAAAGAATCTTTAAACCCACCTGTGACCTGTAAGCCCCATCCCCTCAAGATGGCCCACCTTTTTGGGCCAAACCAATGTATGCCTTCCATGTATTGATTTATGACTTTACCTGTAACTCCTGTCTCCCTGAAATGTATAAAACCAAACTGTAACCCAACCACAGCAAGTCTATTTGTTCAAGGGTTCTTTGGCATGGCTCTGGGTCATGGTCCTCAAATTTGACTCAGAATAAATCTCTTTAAAATTATTTTATGGAGTTTGACTTCTTTTCCATTGACACCATGATTTTTTTCTCTCTCTGTCAGATTATCTCCCTTTCTACCTTGCTATGCATTTGGAAAAATTACTACCTGGAATATTATTTAGGCTTCAATAAAAAAGAATTTATTCACTAATCAAAGATTATCAAGCACATGCTAAGTGGCAGCAATGTGCTAAATCCTGGGATGATAAAACATGGTTATGTTCATATGTAGCTTACATTCTAGCTGGGGCACAGGAGGGATGGAAGAGAGAGAGAGACAGTAAGAGAGACACAGAAAGACATAGAGAAACATAGAGAAAGAGAGATATCAAAAAAACAAATACCTGTCAGGCAGGGCATAGATAATGATAAAGCTGTTTTACATCAGATAGTCAATAGGCTGACATTTGAGCAGAGACCTGGATGAAGTGAGGAAGGTGGCTATCTGGTGAGAGCATTCCAGAGGAGAATGAAGAAGTAGATGTTGCAAATAATTTGATTCCTAGCCTGTGTTTGGCAGCAAGCTGCCTTGAGTGTCTAAGACTTTTCCAATATAGCCCACCATTCTGTCTTCTTGGGGAAGCGCCAGTGATTTACTTCTTTATTGCCCACTTGTTAATAATAATATGTCTCATTTATTGAGTGCCAACCAAGGCCACAGATACTGGTTATCTAATTTATTTCTCACAACAAGTCTTCAAAGCAGGCTTTATTATCTCCATTTTATTTTTTTTTTTATTATTTTTTTTTTCAAAGACATATTCTATTTTTTTTTTTTTTTATTTCAGCTCATCATGGGGGTACATAAGTTTACGTCATATACATTGTCCATGTCCCGCCCATCCCCCCGAGTCAGAGTCCCAAGCGTGTCCATTCTCATTCTCCAGACAGTGCGCCTGGCACTCATCATGTAGTCATACCTCCATCCCCTCCCCCCCACCTCCCCGGGTCTGCACCTTCAAGCATGACCATTCCCCAGAGGGTGTGCAACGCACTCGTCATGTAGGCATACACCCATCCCCTCCCCCCCACCCCCCATCCCAGTCTGATATCCAATTGGTATCCTTCCCTGATGTACGTTTAGGTGATGATCAGGGAAACCAGTTTTCTGGTGAGTACATGTGATGCTTGTTTTTCCATTCTTTGGATACTTCACTTAGTATAATGGGTTCCAGCTCTCTCCAGGAGAACCAAAGAGATGTCGTATCATCGTTATTTCTTATAGCTGAGTAATACTCCATGGTATACATATACCACAGTTTACTAATCCATTCGTGGATTGATGGGCACTTGGGTTGTTTCCACATCCTTGCGATTGTGAATTGTGCTGCTATAAACATTCGGGTACAGGTGTCTTTGTTAAAGAATGACTTTTGTTCTTCTGGGTATATGCCCAATAATGGGATTGCTGGATCAAATGGTAGGTCTACTTGAATCTGTTAAGGTATCTCCATATTGCTTTCCATAGGGGTTGCACTAGTTTGCATTCCCACCAGCAGTGTATGAGTGTTCCTGTCTCTCCGCATCCACGCCAACATGTGCTGTTTTGGGATTTTTTGATAAAGGCCATTCTCACCGGAGTTAAGTGGTATCTCATTGTGGTTTTGATTTGCATTTCCCTGATGATTAGGGATGTTGAGCATTTTTTGATACGTTTTTTGGCCATTCTTATGTCTTCTTTTGAAAAATTTCTATTCATGTCGTTTGCCCATTTTTTGATAGGATTGTTTGATTTTTTCTTGCTGATTTTCCTGAGTTCTAAATAGATTCTTGTTATCAGTCTTTTATCTGATGTGTAGTATGCGAAAATTTTTTCCCATTCTGTAGGCTGTCTGTTTATTTTCATGACTGTTTCTTTGGCTGTGCAGAAACTTTTTAATTTAATCAGGTCCCATTCGTTTATTTTTGTTGTTGCTGCAATTGCCTTAGGGGTTTTCTTCATGAATTGTTTGCCTAGACCAATGTCTGTAAGAGTCTTTCCTACATTTTCTTCTAGAATTCTAATCTTTTCCCATTTAAGGTTTAAATCTGTTATCCACCGTGATTTGATTTTTGTGAGAGGTGAAATCTGTGGGTCCCGTTTCAGTCTCCTACATGTGGCTATCCAGTTTTCCCAGCACCATTTATTGAATAGGGACTCTTGTCCCCAGAGTATGTTTTTGTCTATTTTGTCAAAGATTAGATGGTTATATGAGGATGGTTTTATATTTGGGTTTTCTGTTCTGTTCCACTGGTCTGTGTCCCTGCCCTTGTGCCAATACCAGGCAGTTTTAAGAACCACAGCTTTGTAGTATAGTTTGAAGTCTGGCAAATCAATACCTCCAATTTTGTTTTTATTGCTTAAGATTGCTTTTGCTACACGGGGTCTTCTCTGATTCCATACAAAGTGTATAATTATTTTTTCTAAATCTGTGAAAAATGATGTTGGTAATTTAATAGGAATTGCATTGAATCTATAGATTACTTTGGGTAGTATAGACATTTTAACGATGTTAATTCTTCCAATCCATGAGCATGGTATGGATTTCCACTTATTTACGTGTTCTGCAATTTCCTTCCTTAGCGTTTCATAGTTCTCTTTATAGAGGTCCTTTACCTCTTTAGTTAAATATATTCCTAGATATTTTATTTTCTTTGTTGCTATTTTGAAAGGTATTGAGTCCTTAATTTGGTTCTCTGATTGAATGGTATTGGCATATATGAATGCCTCTGATTTGTGTGTATTGACTTTGTAACCTGAGACATTACTGAATTCGTTAATTAATTCCAGGAGTCTCTTGGTTGAGTCCTTGGGGTTTTCCAGATACAACATCATGTCATCAGCGAAGAGTGAGAGTTTGATCTCTTCTGTCCCTATTTGGACACCTTTGATTCTGCTCTCTTGCCTGATAGCTCTCGCAAGGACTTCCAATACTATGTTGAAAAGTAATGGGGACAGTGGGCAGCCTTGTCTGGTTCCAGTTCTGAGTGGGAATGCTTTCAATTTTTCCCCATTCAGTATGATGTTGGCTGTGGGTTTGTCATATATGGCTTGTATTATTTTTAGGTAGGTCCCATTTATGCCTATATTGTTAAGTGTTTTTTTTATCATAAAAGGGTGTTGAATTTTGTCAAATGCTTTTTCTGCATCTATTGAGAGGATCATATGGTCTTTATTTTTGCTTCTATTTATGTGGTTAATTACATTTATAGATTTTCGTATGTTGAACCACCCCTGCATCTCTGGGATGAAGCCTACTTGGTCGTGATGAATTATTTTTTTAATCAGCACTTGGATACGATTTGCTAGGATTTTATTGAGAATTTTTGCATCTATGTTCATGAGAGAAATTGGTCTGTAGTTTTCTTTTTTTGTTGCATCCTTTCCTGGTTTTGGAATCAATGTTATATTGGCTTGGTAGAATGTGTTGGGGAGAATTCCATCCTTCTCAATATTGAAGAATAGTTTATGTAGGATGGGCACCAGTTCATCTTTGTATGTATGGTAAAATTCAGGTGTGAACCCATCTGGACCAGGGCTTTTCTTTTGGGGAAGGTTTTTTATTGCTGTTTCAATTTCAGCTCTTGATATTGGTCTATTCAGGAATTCTATTTCTTCCTGATTGAGCTTGGGAAGGCTGTGTGTTTCTAAAAATTTGTCCATTTCCTCCTCATTTTCCAATTTGTGTGCATAAAGATTTTTGTAATATTCATAGATAATGTCATGTATCTCTGTGGCTTCGGTTGTGATTTCTCCTTTCATGTTCCTGATGGAATTTATTAAAGATTTTTCTTTTCTATTCTTGGTTAGTCTAGCCAGTGGTGTGTCTATTTTATTTATCTTTTCAAAGAACCAACTTTTTGTTTTATTAATTTCCTTTATAGTATTTTTGTTGTCTTTTTCATTTAATTCTGATTTGATCTTAATAATTTCTCGCCTTCTGCTGGGTTTGGGGTCAGTCTGTTCTTCTTTCTCCAGCTCTTTGAGTCTATTCGTTAAGTTGTCTATTTGTAAGTTGTCTCTCTTTTTGAAATAGGCATTTATGGAAATGAATTTTCCTCTCAGGACTGCTTTAGCTGCATCCCATAGATTTTGATAAGTTGTGTCACCTTTGTCATTTAATTCAAAGAATGTTTTGATTTCTGATTTAATTTCTTCCTTTACAAAATTGTTATTCAGGAGAAGGTTGTTTAGCTTCCATGACTTTGAGTAGGAATGAGAGTTCCTTTTAGGGTTCATTATTATTTTTATTCCATTGTGATCTGAGAAGATGCAGGGTATGATTTCTATTTTTTAATTTTTTTTAAGACTTGCTTTATGACCTAGGATATGGTCAATCTTAGAGAATGTCCCATGAGCTGATGAGAAGAATGTATATTCAGTGGATTTCGGGTAGAATGTCCTGTAGATGTCAGTCAGGCCCATTTGTTCTAGCATTCTGTTTAAGTCTACTATGTCTTTGCTTATTTTCTGCTTGGAGGATCTGTCCTGTGCTGTCAGTGGGGTGTTAAAGTCTCCAACTATTAAAGTGTTGTTGTCTATCATTTGGTTTAGATCGAGTAGGATTTGCTTTATGAATCTGGGTGCGCCTAGATTGGGCACATATATATTAAGTACGGTTATGTCTTCTTGTTGAATTGTGCCTTTCACCAGTATGTAGTAACCGTCTTTGTCTTTTATTACTTTTGTTGGTTTAAAGACTAAGTTATTGGAAATTAAAACTGCCACACCAGCTTTCTTTTGGCTACCATTTGCTTGAAATATCAAGTTCCATCCTTTTATTTTCAGTCTAAATGCATCTTTGCTGGTTAAGTGAGTTTCCTGAAGGCAGCAGATACTTGGTTTGTGTTTTTTTATCCATTGGCCCAGTCTATGTCTCTTGAGTGGGGAATTCAGGCCATTGACATTTAGTGAGAGAACTGATAATTGGGACAGATTTCTGTTTATCTTATTGGGTAGAACTTCTTTGCTATGTTTTCTCTCTTGAGCCATTGTGGTGGCTAGAATTTGATCTTTAGCTCTTGGGTGGTTTTACATTCGTGGGTCTTTGTTGTGATGATCCGTGTGTAACTCTCTTTTGAGTACTTCTTGGAGGGGTGGTCTTGTCTTGGTGAATTCCCTCAGTCCTTGTTTATCTGAGAATGTCTTAATTTCTCCTTCATATAGAAAGCTTAGCTTAGCTGGGTACAAGATTCTAGGCTGGGCATTATTCTGGTTCAGAAGATCTCCATTTTAAAGATGAGAAAACTGAAGGCTCAGGAGGTCACATAAGTTGGTAGCAGTGGCAGATCTGGAATTGAATGGAAGTTTTCTAATTCTGGAGCTTATTTTACCATTTGACATGGTCTTTCAATATTAATTTGGCTTATCTATGCCCCACAACCTTACTTTCAGGTAAGAGCTAGTGTATCTAATATACAAAATTATGTTAATGGGGTAATATTTTTAAATTTCAACATTTTATTCTGAGATAATTGTAGATTCACATGCGGTTGTAAGGAATAATACAGAAAGATCTTGTGTGCCCTTTACACAATAATAACATCTTGAAAAACTATATTACAATAGGGAAGAGGAAAATTGAGGCAAGTCTTAAAGATTGTACAAAACTATAATATAATACCAGGATTTAACATTGACAAAACCCACTGATCTTGTTCAGATTTCCCTAGTTTTACCTGTAACATGTATATATATGTGTGTGTATGTGTATATGTATTTAATTCTATGCAATTTTATCAAATGTATAGGTTCATGTATCTGTTAAGATACTTCCATTACCACAAAGATCCCTGGTGTTGCCCTTTCACAACTACACCTATTTTTCCTTACCCTCAAATGCTTTGTATTCTTAACCCCTGGCAATCACTAATCTGTTCTCCATTTCTATAATTTTCTCATTTCAAAAATCTTAAATAAATAGAATCACATAGTATGTAACCTTTGGGATTGTTTCCCCTCCATCATAATTCTCTAGAGATTCATTCAAGTTGTGCCTGTCAGTACTCCAATCCTTTTTATTGCTGAGTAGCAGTCCATGGTATGGATGTTCTACAGTTTAATTGACCATGCAATAACTTAACATTTTATCATTTTTGGAAATATGTTCATTATAATAAGGGTTACCTGCAGTCAATGTCCTAACACAAAGTAGGTGTTTTAAGTAGTTGTTGTAGACTAGAGGATTTTTTTGGAAGGCATGATCTTGGGTTACTTCTTTTATAAAATTTTTTTTTATAGATTTAGGGGGTACGGTGAAGTTTTGTTACATGGATAGAAAGTGTAGTGGGAAAGTCTGGGCTTTTAATGTACCCATCACCTGATTAGTGTACATTGTACCAAATAGGTAATCTTTTATCCTTTACCCCTCTCCCACCCTCCTACCTTGTGGAGTCTCCAATGTCTATTATTTCACACTGTATGGCCATGCATAACTATTGTTTAGTTCCTATTTATAAGTGAGAACATTGGATTACTTCTTGTTTACACCATGTAAGTACATGATGGTAGGAAATACACTTTTCCATTTTATGTTTGCTCATACTGACAGTATTTCAAAATGATGCTTCTGTAGTATTTCTTGTAACTGGATGAGATACAGTGCTTTTCAGGAGAAAAAACATTTCTATTTTGCACATTGTCTCAAATTTATAAGAAGGGTTGCTATATATGCAACCATGGTTCATTTTTTTTCCAAAAGAGAGAAAGATAGTAATGAGAAATACCATGTCTATCTCCTGTATCTTATGGATGCATCTCAAGTGGTTTTTCTCTTGGCTGCTGCTTCTCCACTCTAACCAAACCCCACCACTTGCCTTCTGCTGTAAACCCTAGGTGGGCCAAATTTGTAGATTGCCTCCTACTGACCCAGGAAACTTATATTAAAAAACTCCTTTGCTTCATCCAAATAGTTGGTTTTATTTTGTTTAAAAAGGTGTGTTCTCTATGTGTTGTTTGGCCTCAATATGCTTTCTGGGTCTCAAATGCTGGTCCTCTTACTGTGTTTGTTCTAGGTTCCCAGATTACCTCACTGATTTCCTCCTGTCCTGCCTATACTGACCTTGAGATCCTGCTGCATCTTTAAGACTTAACTCAATTCTTTTCTTCCTTATTTCTTATCTACTGCATCAAAAGCCCATTGATATATATGCTCTGGCCAGTCAGGATTTGAAACGATAATTTGTGCAGTGTTGTGATGTATTTGAGGGAGGCATATATACCTTTTCTTTTAATCTATTAGCCTAGGTTTCTATGAAAAGGAGGGTGAATAACACTTCAATTTTTCTATTAACTTAACTAGTACTTACTGAGCACTTATACTGTGTAAGACAGCATGCTAGATGTTGTGATGGTCACAAAGATGAGTTGCTAAAGAATATGTTCTAATGGCAAAGGTAAAACTGGTCTATCACTCTTTTTTTTTTTTGAAACAGAGTCTTGCTGTGTTGCCCGGGCTAGAGTGAGTGCCCTGGCGTCAGCCTAGCTCACAGCAACCTCAAACTCCTGGGCTTAAGTGATCCTACTACCTCAACCTCCTGGGTAGCTGGGACTACAGGCATGCGCCACCGTGCCCGGCTAATTTTTTGCTGTATATATTTTTAGTTGGCCAGATAATTTCTTTCCATTTTTAGTAGAGACAAGGTCTCACTCAGGCTGGTCTCGAACTCCTGACCTTGAGCGATCCACCCGCCTCGGCCTCCCAGAGGGCTAGGATTACAGGCGTGAGCCACCACGCCCGGCCAAGGTCTATCACTCTTAATGTAAGATGCTATTAAGGCTGATGGAAACCTGAAAGGATCATGAAGATTCATTGACTCTATTATTTTTTTGTTTTTTAGTATTATTAATCTGATGACTGTGTCACCCTCTATAGTGTACAGAATGCAATTATAGCTTACAAGATATTTTTATTTAATCTTCATGGTTGTTTTCTACAGATTAATATAAAAGTTCAGACATGTGGTGACAGAGTTCAAAGACAAATCTAAGACTTTGAGTGCAATATTCATGAGGCTTTACCAAGAGGCATTTTATTTTTATTTTTTGTTTTAGCCAGAATTCTAGGTTTTTAAAATTTACCTAAGTCTGCATGGCCTACCTTGTGACTGAGTGCTATAGAGGTGATGCATTCAGGAGTCGATTTCGATCATTTCATTTTTCTTTAAAATAATAATCCTGAAAATAAATACTGTTTTTCCTCTATAAAAGATGAGAATTAACTCTCCATGGATATAATTTTGAATTATGTTGATTGGAGGATAAATCAGGAGAACTGTATATGAGTATACGAATGTTTAAATAATTATCGTTAATTTAAGTGTCCTTAAGAGAGCTTTAGTTACTCAAGTGAACATTTGCTTAGTTTAAATTGAATTAAAAATGATTTATGGGAGAAACAGTTTCTAAAGCACAACTCAAGTTTTGTGGAAATGAGAGGAATCAGAGAAGTGTGTTGCAGATACCTAATATTGCAAGGATGGTATTTTGAGCCACTCTTATGCAGATATTCCTGAATATTATATTGGTAGAAAATTGCAATGTCAAATGGTACTCCAGAAGGGCCAGAAAACTTATGCTAAAGGTTTCTTTCCTGTGGCCACAGAGCTCTATAAAAAGTTCATTGCTTGCTTTCAAATTTAGGAGCATCTAGGAAATTCCCTGAAGGATAATTTATGTAGGGTATACTGAAATATTCCAATCTTTGCTCACCTTCTGGGTGGCTGACCAGAACTCACAAGGGAGGGAGAGCACATAGGACTGATATATAACATGAAATAGGTGAAACTTCTTTGTTTCAGAAATGTGGTTTTTGGAGAATTGCATGAGTAAAACAATATATACTGTATGTCTATTGTATCCCTGATGGGAGTCACCTGGGCATGGTTTGAACCTTAAAATCATCCTGTCTGGTGTGGTGCCCCTATTTTAATGGGGAAAGCACTGCTAGAAGTGAAAGCAGAAAGTGGTAAGAGGAACAGCTCTGGAAAAGAGCTAGGGGAAATGAACATGACTAATCCCCATTACTAATGTGGATAGGATCTTTTGTACTGGCTCACTGATGTCATCATACTTTGAATACTGGTATCAGAAGAAGCACAAGATTGTCTCTCTTTGATTACCAAGTAGGAGAGGGCAGGCAGTTGAGACAAAACAAACAACTGAATTATCTGTCTGAAGATCTTAAGAAAAAGACCCAGGGAGTTTGCAAAAATTTAGGAGGGCTTAATATTACAGGGAGCATGATATTGGGAAAGGGGTTCAAGTCAAGTTTATCTAGATCTCGGGTGGTAGGAACTGACACAGAAAAGGGTTAACATAGCTGACCTGAGACTATTTCTAGAAAGGCCTGGTTGCATGGTTAGCCCTTAGTTGGCATCTAGGTGCTTAGATTTTGGAAATGCTTCCATCATTTCCTAACTGATAAGGGTGGTTTACTGTGCCTAAATTATTTGTGTAAACAATGTGGCTTGTGTTAAACACCTGCTTTTATTCTTACAGTCTGGAATTTTGGTATGTGCTAGGCAGAGAGGCCTAATATGACCTGCCCCCAGTAAAATCTTGGACAGTGAGTCTCTAATGAGATTCCCTAGTAGTCAACTTTTCACTAGTGTTGCAATTCAATGCTGAAGTGATTAAGTTGCCCCATATGACATATGATTCTACAGAAACAAGACTCTTGGAAGTTTGTTCCTGGTTTTCTCCGGTCTCTGCCCCATGCATCTTTTCCCTTTCCTGATCTTGGTTTGTATCCTTTTGCCACAGTATATCATAGCTGTGAGTTCTGCGAGTCTGCCTAGCAAATCACTGAATCTAGGACTGGACTTGGGGACTCCTGGCACAGAACTGTAACTGGAATAGGTTGAGAATTATAATATGGGGTATGGTACATTCTGGAACTTAAACCAGGGATGTTTGGAATAGCTGTTTACTAGTATTCAAACTCTTGACAACTTTGTTCAGAAATTAACTTGTGTGGATTGAGGTCCTTCTAACATAAGAACAATAAGATCAAATTAAGGAAGATGGAGTCAATAAATTCTTCTTCTATTCCCAACATAAACTGTATCTAGTGAATTTAATCTATTAGAAGAGTAATGGATAATCTGTTAATGGAAAATCCCTAAATGGACATTTTGGTGGAAAACTCCTAGTTCTAGCAATATAGGCACAAATAAGGGGAGAAAGCCCCATTACTGGCATGGCAAGAATTTTATGGCCTGACATTAAGCATCCATAGTTAATATGATAAATGTTTTTTAGTAAAATGTAAACTAATTTCCTTTCACCTTTATGCTTTGCTGAATGTTTCTGTTTTGTGTTACATATAGTAATTTCATTGATAGCAAATTCTGTTAGAAACCGAAGCAAAATGATTTTACATCTAAGAGAAAGTGCTAACTGAATTGTAAAGACCTGCAATTTAGTGTTAGTAGATAGTCTGGCTTGTACAATCAATGTCCAAGAGAAAGAAGGCCTCTGTTTGAAAAAATAAACCCCTTTGCTTAAAAAAATTGCAACAAATGCTTCAGTTTTTTAAAAGACTATTTAAAAGAGCATTTGACTTTTCTTTAATCTGCCTATTCTCAAAGGTGAACTAGGAAAATCTCCCTTTGACACCTATAATGTGCAGTTTAGTTATACAGCCTTTTTTTGGTGTTTTGACACTTAAAGACTTATGAAAGCATAGAGAGGCTGCTACTCTCTGACATTTAGAACTCTACAAGGCTTAGCATAGAAGATACTGGTTTCTTACATGAACAAACACAACTGGATTTATACTCTGCCTTGTTACCTATTATTGGACCTAAATTAGGGGAGAGGGACTTGGAGTCATGTGGTTCTGGTTCTGCCTCATTTTTCACTACCAACTACTGGTTGGTATCTTCACATAGTGGTAAAGTAACTGTCATGTTGCTAAAAAAGCAAGTGCATTTGGAATATTTCATATAGTTAATTAATATATTTTAGATTAAGGTGACTTATTTAGGAGAGAGGTGAGGGTATAATTTCACTTTGTATGTATAGACAGGGTCTTTGAATTAAGACAACTGACATCAGATAGGAGGATCACATAACTTACCATTCAAAAGGACGATTTTGAGAGTGAAAGGAGAGCTATTAATAATTACATTGGGGATAATGTGTATAAACTGGGACAGTAACCAAAATCAAGTTTGTCTTCTTGCCATCCAAAAAGCCAGACATGATAGGCGAGGGTTAGCGCAAGGAAAGCAGCTTTTATTCAAGTGTTAGCAGCTTTAGGAGATGACTGGACTCAAGTCCAAAAGAATCATCTCAATTTCTTGGGCTGGCTAAAGGGGTTCTAAGGGGGCAGGTGGTATGGAAATTATGTGCAGGAGTGGTACAGGGTGCAGATCTGCTTGACGGCTTCTGATGGCTATCTAGTGTACCGGACCACCTGGAGGTCTGCTTGGCGTCACCTCTGTGGGAGTCAGGTTATGGATTAACTTCATGGAAAGGCCCGATTTATGGCTGATTGCTTCAAGATTAGCCTTTGGAATTCTCAAGCAAAGCAAACAGGTAATTAGTTATGTGTGCAGCAAAGAGCAAAGCAAGGGAGGGGTTATTCTCTAAAATAAGCTGACAAACTGGCTGCACCGGTTACAGGACTATTCCTGGGAGAACTGAAACATGTGGTTATATCAGCTTTGAATATGTATTTTGTACTCTTTTTCCTTTCATGGGTATTTCCTTATCATGAGGATTTATGAAATTGTGAAGTATTTTAAGTGTTGTGGGAGAAAATAATCAGTAAACCTATGTTTATTGATATTAAAACAGGGCCTCAAAATTCTTTGTCACTTCTCCCATTGAGAGATGGGGTCTATGACATCACCCCTTGAATCTGGGTGGCTTGTAGCTTCTTTGATCAATGATGGAAGTGGCACTGTGTGATTTTCAAGGCTGAGTCAATAGATGATGGAGCTTTTCCCTTATTCCCTAGAGCGCTCCTATTTGGAGCCCTGAGCTGCCATGTAAGAAATCTTGACTATCCTGGGACCACCATACTGTGAGGAAGCAAAGTCATAGATATGGAAATGCCACATGCAAGTGCCCTGGTCAGCATTTGTAGTCTTCAAGTCATCCCAGCCTAGATGTACATGAGCGAGTGAGCCTTTAGATGATCTCAAGTCTTTCTAGCTGAGACTGGTGTCATCATGAGCAGACAAGAGCCATCCCTGCTTTACCCTTTCTAAATTTCTTGCCCACCAAATCCTTGGGCATAACAAAATGGTTGTTTTAAGTCACTAAGTTTTAGAGGATTTGTTATACAGTAACAGTAATGGTAATATCATGCTTTCTATTTTTGCATTGATCTGTTTCAAGGTACTCCTGGACTTTCCCCAGTACGCTTGGCTCTGGGCAGAGAAATCTTGTTCTATAGACACATTGTTGGTCTTCTCTGAGGTGGATCCCTATGTCTTTAGTCACTCTATCCACATATTAGCTCTGTTGAGACACACCTATTTTCTTGAAACTTAATTGTGGACTCTGATACTTGACTTTCTTGTCTCCAAATTACATAATACCCTATCATACCAAACTTAGCGCTTCCATCTATGCTATTTGTATTGCTCACTGTTGTTTGTGTGTGTCTTTTCTCTTCAGTTAGTTGATCATAGAAACTCCTTGAGGGCAGGGAGCATGCTGTGTATTTTATCTTGGGTAGCACAGTGTAGTAAACACAGGAGAGGTTATCATAGCCCCTGGGACTATATTAATTAATAAATTTTCAATATTTCTTTTTGGTCTCAAAATGTGGTAGATCCCTGATATTGGTATTTGAAAACCATTATCAAGGGCAATTCTGAATTGTAGAGAGAAAGCAGAAGAGACTATTTTAGATGTGTGCGTGGAAGACAAGTTAATGAGATGCTGGGAAACAAAAGCATACAATGAATAACTTTATTTGTGGGATAAACAAAGCTCTCAGAATGTGCCAATACAAAATTCTTTATTATTAGGTGGATTTAGATTCTTTTAAAGCTTTTGATCATGTTTTACAGGGTAATAAAGCTTCTTGGGGGAAAAGTAAGGACTAAAATCTTTCCCATAAATTAGTTAATGCTTTTATTTTCTCTAAATCAATATTGTATTCAAATAAAGAAAGCTTTAAGGGAGGTATCTTAGCAATGGATGAAGGGAAATTCTCAAAGAACTAGAAATATGTTAAGGAGATTCAGAGCATTTTAAGGTTAATTGCCTAGGAAGAATTTCAGTTTCTAGGACTATGAAGTTAGGGTAGCCCTGATAAAATGTAACACTCCTGCAGTATCTTGTGGGCTGACAGTAATACCATTTTATCTCCTCTTCCTGATCTTTACTCAATGCTGAAATCTGTAGTAGAAGATTGGGGTAAAAGTTTCTAAGTTTTCCGTTTCATCTTCTGGGAGTGGCATAAAGTACCTAGGGAAGATTTGGTACTATTAATAGATTAGATAACAATATGGACAAAATATATGGAACTATAGAGAAATGTTGTCAGAGGTAATTTTTTCAAAGAAACACACAGTAAAGACACCATTGCACAAAACTAATTATGAAAGGGAGATTCTTGCTTAGTTGTTTTAGGCAAAAGTACAAGTCTCAGTTACGAGTTCTAAGTTGCTGTAGAGTTTTTCCCCCACCTAACCTACTGTTATAAAGTGAATATAGAGTTTGTTCATAACTGATGACCTTTCAGTTTCTGCTTTTTAGGATTTTATTGTGTCTTGGAAGTTGCCTTATTCCAGGTCTCCAGATCAATACAATATCTTTGATCCTATAAAAATGTTCACATTTTATTATTTTGAAGATGTGATACAGGGTTAGAGAGTTTTTAGTAATTACTTTTTTTTTAAAGGACCTTTGACTTTACTAGTTCTACAGCTCCTCATTAACCTTAGTTTTGAGCACTAGGAACAATGGTTGACCCAGAATGTTGCTTCTTATCAGATCCTGTACAGGGAGAGTTTGCAGGACCTATGTGCCATGGCTGTTCTTGAAATAAGTTCAGGAACCTAGTGATATAAGTTGATGGTCTCAGAAACCTAATTTAATTAGGTGATTTATAGAACATTGCAAAGAAATCAGACAGTGAACACCCCCTGGGAAAAGTGACAATGGATACATAGCTTAATTCTCAAATTTAGGGAAAGAGGGAGAGACAAACTGATAGAGCATGCCCTGTGGCTTCTACATATAAGGGCTTGGTTGCTCAAAGTGAATTGAGTCTATTGACTCTTTCTTTTGTTAAACATCTCTTGGTTTATGAAAGAAATAACAGAGATATAACAGCATATCTTTGAGGAACACATAAATCTCAAAAGTATGTAGCTCCAATTCATTAGACAAGGGGTAGAATCTGGAGCACAAATATATATTCTAGTCGGTAGGGGCAATGGTGGTCATCCTCTGTTTTTTTATTGGATAGATCACAGTGGGACATAGGAAAGGCAGGTGGTAGCATCTTTCCAACTTTTAATGAAATTTTAGAGTGTTCATATATCATGCGTTCTATTTCAAATGAGAGGTTCACACTGAGAAAAGAGAAAAGGGGAAGAACAACAACTTAAGACTTAGGTTCCTTTGGGCCAGGAAATGTTCATATCAAGGAATAATGATAATAAAATTTACAAATTAGCTTTTTGCTTACTTTTAATAAAAAATATAATAGGGTTGATTGGGCATTTGGGGATTGAAGTATAAGCAGAAGAACAATTCATTAATTTGTTACTTATTTTCTGTTTTATAGGCCTCAATTAGTTTGATCTTTAATGAATAGTAATGGAGCATAGAAAGAAATGAAGCTTGTTAAAAGGAACTGCTTACCTGCTATTATTCACTCTGAGTCCCAGAAACTCTCTACACTTCCTATTTGTAAAAGTAATATGTGCTCTGTATAGAAAATTTTTTTGAGATAAAGAAAACAAAAATCCTTTATATTGCTACTACCCAGACAGAACTCCTGTTAATGTTTTTCTCTATTCATATTTTGTACATTATTGAGACACTACTGAATACATTTTCCTGTTTTTAATATAAGTATTTTCCAGTTTTATTGAAAATTCTTCATGAACATGTTTAATGCTTGCATAACATTCTGTTGGTTCCTGATTTAACATCTACTATCCACTTTGAGCAGAGTCGACCCTTCTAGGTATAGCAAACATTAGGGTGAGCAGTCTAAATAGACTGCTGCAATCCATCCAATCTCAAGCCAATTTACCCAGGCCACCAGGAAAATTAGCTCTGCCTTTTTCCAGATAAGTCTCTTTTCGGTAATGATACAGACAGGTAGAATACATTTTATGAATGCATAAAACTCTTTTTTCTTTAAAAAAAAAAATACAGGTTATGACCAAAGTCAGCAACAGGAACAACAGGTCTGCCATACCTAAGACATCCCCAGGCACCCAGCCACAGTGAAATCCCTGATATATAAAACCCAAATTCATTTCCTTTGTCGTTTAGAAACTTTCACTTTGCTAATTCGGTGGGCCCCTAACTTTACCAAGATGGAACTATCAAGGATGGATTGTTCTACTTTTACTTAGCAATTACCTCATGCATACACTGATTTTCCTCAAATTATGGGTAGCATAAAGAGGAGGGCTAAATCTTAGGACAACAGAATAAGGTGCATATTCAATTTTTACTGTTACTTTAGCCTTACTAGGTTAAACTCCTACAGAGGTCTTGGTGAACCTCATTTCTATACATTTAATAATAATTTTTCTGCAGTATATTTCTTCCTTTTTCATCTGATTTTCCACAGGGTTGCACTTACTGGTACATTCTGGCCTGAATTTACTGACAACTTCTTTTGTTTCTAATAATGCTCAATAACAATCTCTCCTCCATTACTGATAGGTCTGAACAAAACCATCTATCACACCATTCAATACATTCCAGTGTATAAAGATACTATGATTTCCTAACCATTTCATAATAATAAATATATTTGAATATTAAGCTATTTTGTGTTTGGGATTAGTTCTTAGGATATATTTCCTGAAATAAAATTACTAGATTAAGATTTGTGAACATTTTAAGGCTCTTGATATATATTTCTGAAGTGCTTTCCAGTATAGCAACATATGGTATACATATGAAACAATTACTGAGAATGATGTCAAGATTTTGACTATGCTTGTTAGGAAGGATCTATCTGATGTACATGTGCTTTTATGTATATTTATGATTATCTCTCTATGAGATATTTTTAACTTGAAGCTTTATTATGAAACAAGGAAGATTGACCCAAAACACAAATGAATGATAGTACATTTAATCTGTAGTTAATTTAAGCATATATTAAATGTAAAAACCATGAATACCATAAATATAATTTTTTTTTTTTTTTTTTTTTTTTTTATATATATTTTTTTTATTTCAGCTCATCATGGGGGTACATAAGTTTAGGTTATATACATTTTCCATGTCCCACCCATCCCCCCGAGTCAGAGTCCCAAGCGCGTCCGTTCTCATTCTCCAGACAGTGCACCTGGCACTCATCATGTAGTCATACCTCCATCCCCTCCCCCCCCCACCTCCCCGGGTCTGCACCTTCAAGCATGACCATTCCCCAGAGGGTGTGCAACGCACTCATCATGTAGGCATACACCCATCCCCTCCCCCCACCCCCCATCCCAGTCTGATATCCAATTGGTATCCTTCCCTGATGTACATTTAGGTGATGATCAGGGAAACCAGTTTTCTGGTGAGTACATGTGATGCTTGTTTTTCCATTCTTTGGATACTTCACTTAGTATAATGGGTTCCAGCTCTCTCCAGGAGAACCAAAGAGATGTCATATCATTGTTATTTCTTATAGCTGAGTAGTACTCCATGGTATACATATACCACAGTTTACTAATCCATTCGTGGATTGATGGGCACTTGGGTTGTTTCCACATCCTTGCAATTGTAAATTGTGCTGCTATAAACATTCGGGTACAGGTGTCTTTGTTAAAGAATGACTTTTGTTCTTCTGGGTATATGCCCAATAATGGGATTGCTGGATCAAATGGTAGGTCTACTTGAATCTGTTGAAGGTATCTCCATATTGCTTTCCATAGGGGTTGCACTAGTTTGCATTCCCACCAGCAGTGTATGAGTGTTCCTGTCTCTCCGCATCCACGCCAACATGTGTTGTTTTGGGATTTTTTGATAAAGGCCATTCTCACCGGAGTTAAGTGGTATCTCATTGTGGTTTTGATTTGCATTTCCCTGATGATTAGGGATGTTGAGCATTTTTTGATATGTTTTTTGGCCATTCTTATGTCTTCTTTTGAAAAATTTCTATTCATGTCCTTTGCCCATTTTTTGATAGGATTGTTTGATTTTTTCCTGCTGATTTTCCTGAGTTCTAAATAGATTCTTGTTATCAGTCTTTTATCTGATGTGTAGTATGCGAAAATTTTTTCCCATTCTGTAGGCTGTCTGTTTATTTTCATGACTGTTTCTTTGGCTGTGCAGAAGCTTTTTAATTTAATCAGGTCCCAGTCGTTTATTTTTGTTGTTGCTGCGATTGCCTTAGCGGTTTTCTTCATAAATTCTTTGCCTAGACCAATGTCTGTAAGAGTCTTTCCTACATTTTCTTCTAGAATTCTAATTGTTTCCCATTTAAGGTTTAAATCTGTTATCCACCGTGATTTGATTTTTGTGAGAGGTGAAATCTGTGGGTCCTGTTTCAGTCTTCTACATGTGGCTATCCAGTTTTCCCAGCACCATTTATTGAATAGGGACTCTTGTCCCCAGAGTATGTTTTTGTCTATTTTGTCAAAGATTAGATAGTTATATGAGGATGGTTTTATATTTGGGTTTTCTGTTCTGTTCCACTGGTCTGTGTCCCTGCCCTTGTGCCAATACCAAGCAGTTTTAAGCACCACAGCTTTGTAGTATAGTTTGAAGTCTGGCAAATCAATACCTCCCATTTTGTTTTTATTGCTTAAGATTGCTTTTGCTATACGGGGTCTTCTCTGATTCCATACAAAGTGTATAATTATTTTTTCTAAATCTGTGAAAAATGATGTTGGTATTTTAATAGGAATTGCATTGAATCTATAGATTACTTTGGGTAGTATAGACATTTTAACGATGTTAATTCTTCCAATCCATGAGCATGGTATGGATTTCCACTTATTTACGTGTTCTGCAATTTCCTTCCTTAGCGTTTCATAGTTCTCTTTATAGAGGTCCTTTACCTCTTTAGTTAAATATATTCCTAGATATTTTATTTTCTTTGTTGCTATTTTGAAAGGTATTGAGTCCTTAATTTGGTTCTCCGATTGAATGGTATTGGCATATATGAATGCCTCTGATTTGTGTGTATTGACTTTGTAACCTGAGACATTACTGAATTCGTTAATTAATTCCAGGAGTCTCTTGGTTGAGTCCTTGGGGTTTTCCAGATACAACATCATGTCATCAGCAAAGAGTGAGAGTTTGATCTCTTCTGTCCCTATTTGGACACCTTTGATTCTGCTCTCTTGTCTGATAGCTCTCGCAAGGACTTCCAATACTATGTTGAAAAGTAATGGGGACAGTGGGCAGCCTTGTCTGGTTCCAGTTCTGAGTGGGAATGCTTTCAGTTTTTCCCCATTCAGTATGATGTTGGCTGTGGGTTTGTCATATATGGCTTGTATTATTTTTAGGTAGGTCCCATTTATGCCTATGTTGTTAAGTGTTTTTATCATAAAAGGGTGTTGAATTTTGTCAAATGCTTTTTCTGCATCTATTGAGAGGATCATATGGTCTTTATTTTTGCTTCTATTTACGTGGTTAATTACATTTATAGATTTTCGTATGTTAAACCACCCCTGCATCTCTGGGATGAAGCCTACTTGGTCATGATGAATTATTTTTTTAATCAGCACTTGGATACGATTTGCTAGGATTTTATTGAGAATTTTTGCGTCTACGTTCATGAGAGAAATTGGTCTGTAGTTTTCTTTTTTTGTTGCATCCTTTCCTGGTTTTGGTATTAATGTTATATTGGCTTGGTAGAATGTGTTGGGGAGAATTCCATCCTTCTCAATATTGAAGAATAGTTTATGTAGGATGGGCACCAGTTCATCTTTGTATGTATGGTAAAATTCAGGTGTGAACCCATCTGGACCAGGGCTTTTCTTTTTGGGAAGGTTTTTTATTGCTGTTTCAATTTCAGTTGTTGATATTGGTCTATTCAGGAATTCTATTTCTTCCTGATTGAGCTTGGGAAGGCTGTGTGATTCTAAAAATTTGTCCATTTCCTCCTCATTCTCCAATTTGTGTGCATAAAGATTTTTGTAATATTCATAGATAATGTCACGTATCTCTGTGGCTTCGGTTGTGATTTCTCCTTTCATGTTCCTGATGGAAGTTATTAAAGATTTTTCTTTTCTGCTCTTGGTTAGTCTAGCCAGTGGTGTGTCTATTTTATTTATCTTTTCAAAGAACCAACTTTTTGTTTTATTAATTTCCCTTATAGTATTTTTGTTGTCTTTTTCATTTAATTCTGATTTGATCTTAATAATTTCTCGCCTTCTGCTGGGTTTGGGGTCAGTCTGTTCTTCTTTCTCCAGCTCTTTGAGTCTATTCATTAAGTTGTCTAGTTGTAAATTGTCTGTCTTTTTGAAATAGGCATTTATGGAAATGAATTTTCCTCTCAGGACTGCTTTAGCTGCATCCCATAGATTTTGATAAGTTGTGTCACCTTTGTCATTTAATTCAAAGAATGTTTTGATTTCTGACTTAATTTCTTCCTTTACAAAATTGTTATTCAGGAGAAGGTTGTTTAGCTTCCATGACTTTGAGTAGGAATGAGAGTTCCTGTTAAGGTTCATTATTATTTTTATTCCATTGTGATCTGAGAAGATGCAGGGTATGATTTCTATTTTTTTAATTTTTTTAAGACTTGCTTTATGACCTAGGATATGGTCAATCTTAGAGAATGTCCCGTGAGCTGATGAGAAGAATGTATATTCAGTGGTTTTCGGGTAGAATGTCCTGTAGATGTCAGTCAGGCCCATTTGTTCTAGCATTCTGTTTAAGTCTACTATGTCTTTGCTTATTTTCTGCTTGGAGGATCTGTCCTGTGCTGTCAGTGGGGTATTAAAATCTCCAACTATTAAAGTGTTGTTGTCTATGATTTGGTTTAGATCGAGTAGGATTTGCTTTATGAATCTGGGTGCACCTAGATTGGGTGCATATATATTAAGTATGGTTATGTCTTCTTGTTGAATTGTGCCTTTCACCAGTATGTAGTAACCGTCTTTGTCTTTTATTACTTTTGTTGGTTTGAAGACTAAGTTATTGGAAATTAAAACTGCCACACCAGCTTTCTTTTGGCTACCATTTGCTTGAAATATCAGGTTCCATCCTTTTATTTTCAGTCTAAATGCATCTTTGCCGGTTAAGTGAGTTTCCTGAAGGCAGCAGACACTTGGTTTGTGTTTTTTTATCCATTGGCCCAGTCTATGTCTCTTGAGTGGGGAATTCAGGCCATTGACATTTAGTGAGAGAACTGATAATTGGGATAGATTTCTGTTTATCTTATTGGGTAGAACTTCATTGCTATGTTTTCTCTCTTGAGCCATTGTGGTGGCTAGAATTTGATCTTTAGCTCTTGGGTGGTTTTACATTCGTGGGTCTTTGTTGTAATGATCCATGTTTAACTCTCTTTTGAGTACTTCTTGGAGGGGTGGTCTTGTCTTGGTGAATTCCCTCAGTCTTTGTTTATCCGAGAATGTCTTAATTTCTCCTTCATATAGAAAGCTTAGCTTAGCTGGGTACAAGATTCTAGGCTGGGCATTATTCTGTTTCAGAAGAGTGAGAATGGGGCCCCAACTTCTTCTTGCTTGTAAAGTTTCAGTTGAGAAATCTGGCGTAATTCTAATGGGCCTCCCTTTGTATGTTACTTGTTTCTTTCTCCTTACAGCTCGAAGAAGGGTCTCTTTAGTGGATATTTTGGTCAGTCTGACGACTACGTGGCATGGTGTTTTCCTATTTGCTATGAATCTACCAGGGGTTCTTTGAGCTTCTTGAACCTGTATATCTAAAGTTTTAGCAAGGCCTGGGAAATTTTCTTCTATTATGTCTTCAAATAGTTTATCCAGCCCTTGCTTATTATCTTCTTCACCTTCAGGGATGCCTATAACTCTCACGTTAGGTTTCTTCACATAATCCCACATTTCTTGAAGACTCTGGTCTTTTTTCTTATTTCTTTGCTCTATCTCTGTGACTGTCTTATTTAATTGGAAAGAGTTATCTTCGATTTCTGAGATTCTGTCTTCTATTTGATCTACCCTGTTCTTGAGACTTTCCACTGTGTTTTGTAGCTCCCTGAATAAATCCCTCATTTCTAGGAGTTCAGTTTGGTTTTTTTTCAATACGTCTATTTCTTTAGTGAATTTTTCTTCCAAATCCTGGAATTTTTTTGCGGTTTCTTTGCGGTGGATATCAATTTTTTCTTGTATATCATTCAGCTTATTTATAACCCAAGACTGAAATTCTTCTGGTAACATGTTGGTATTCTGAAACTGGCTTGTGCCAATTGGAGGAGAGTTGGTATTTCTCTTTGGGGGCGAGGTTTCCGTTTGGTTTTTTGTGCTCCCCATATTTTTCCGCTGAGCCCTTCCCATCTGGCTCTATCGTTAGATCTTTTCTCACAGCTTTAGTCTAGTTAACAGCACGTCTTGTACTCTGTTCTTAGGCTGTGGAACAGTCTAGGAATGTTGCTTCCTTTATCTATAGGGGGAGACTGTTGTGTGCTGTTTAGAGTTTCTTTTTTCTATCTCAGTTGGGGGGCTGCTTCTGATGGGTCCACCCCCAGAGGGTTGGCTTGACCTAAGACCAGTTTGGCAAGTTAAATCATTGTGTTGCGGACTTTCAGTTAGTAGGCAGGATTCACACGATTTGCAAGCAGAAAGCCTCTTCTCCCTCTCTTTTTTTTTCCCCCCCCTGGCTTTTTGGTTCTTCCTCTGGATGTGTGGTTTCTGTCTCCTTCAGCAGGAAAGACACTGGCTAGGCCGAGGAGGCAGTGCCCTCACTCCCTCAGTGCCCCAGCTGCTGCAGCTCCCACGGGCAAAGGTCTACACTGTCCCAGTGTTCCCAAGGTCCGGGCTCCACACTCTTGCGTTTAGGGAAGCACTCAGTGTTCACACCTGGGAAGGGGACCTGGAGAGGGTCTATGGATCAGGGGATGGAGCCTCCTGGGGAGCCGCCTGGCACCCTATGGCTCTGCAGCAGTTAGACCTTGGCCCTCACAATTGCTGCTGCCCACCCGCAGATCACTGGCACTGGGGGGTAATTTTCAGGGTCCGATAGGAATCACAGCTGGGGGTCTGGAGCACTCAGGAGTTTACAGTAGCTCCTGGGCTGGAGGGACACCGGAAAGGAGAAAAGAAAAAGAAAGGAAAAAAGAAAAGAAAAAAAAAAAAAGGAGAGAAACAATATGAATAACAAGAAGAAGAAAGAGAAAACAAGATAGAAAAGAGAAAGAAAGAAAGAGAGAAAGAGAGAGATAAAAAGAAAAAAAGAAAAAAAAAAAAATCCCACTTTAATATTTCAGGCTCGGGGCCCCTCGCCTCGGTGCAGGTCCGCTTCTGTCCCTTTAAGAGATAGGGCTCTGGCACCGCGGAGGCCTGCCAGAGTTCAAGGTCCTTTCCGCTTAGCTGTGGGAACCGAGATGGCCACCGCGCGTCCGTCGGTCGCAGGCGCCAGGGGAGAGCGTTCAGAGCTCGGCAGGCGCCAGGGCCCGCAGCGGCTCCCCAGCCAGAGAGCTGCCGTACGGGAAGAGAAAAGCAAAAATGTCCCGCTTTAATATTTCACGCTCGCGGCCCCTCGCCTCGGTGCAGGTCCGCGTCTGTCCCTTTAAGAGATAGGGCTCCGGCACCGCAGAGGCCTGCCAGAGTCCAAGGTCCTTTCCGCTTAGCTGTGGGAACCGAGATGGCGACCACGCGAGAGCGTTCAGAGCTCGGCAGGCGCCAGGGCCCGCAGCGGCTCCCCAGCCGGAGAGCTGCCGTACGGGGAGAAAAAAGCAAAAAAGTCCCGCTTTAATATTTCACGCTCGCGGCCCCTCGCCTCGGCGCAGGCCCGCGTCTGTCCCTTTAAGAGATAGGGCACCACGGAGACCCGCCCGAGTCCAAGCTCTCTCCCGCCTATGTCACCTGTCCTCGGAGCTCCACGTCTCCCGCGGTGATTCTGCACCAATTTCAGCCAGATCCCTGACCGAGTGGATGTGGGGGTCAGTGGGGAGATCAAGCCGCTCTGCTGTGGGGCTGCACCCGCCCCACTCGCCGGTGAGGCAGGCACGGCCGTCCCGCACTCCGCTGTCTGTTTTCCGTCCCGCACTCTCCAAATTATCTCGGTCTGATTTCTCACTCGCCTCTGTTTTTTCCTGTTCCCCGTGTCCCACGGTGATTCTCCGTGGGTTCACACCGCCGTTCCTGTGGAGAAGCAATCCTCTAGCGTTGTGGCAGGTGGAGATCCATGCCTTCCTCTCTGGGAGCACAAATCCAGGAGGTCACCTCCACTCCGCCATCTTCTGATCCCGATAAATATAATTTTAATATTCACTTCCAGTTGCCATTCTGTAAAGAACCAATAATCATCCTTTGCTTATTATGCCAAGAGAATAGTTGCTCTTTCAGTATGACTTCTGTCTAAAATTGCTTGGTCCAAGTACCAAAATGCTCTTTCACATGTTCTATTCCATTTCCTCATTCCCTTTCAATTGGAATTGGTCTTTTTATTGCTTAAAGATTCTTATTATTATTTTCAGAAATTTCTTATTTTGTCATCTTGGAATGCTAAAAGATTTCTTAAATATCTGAATGTTTATTGACATTAGTTAAGAAGAATTTACTTTGCTATTATGTATTTGGTTGCATGTTTTACTCATTCCTTGGGAATTCTTCATGCTTTCTCCCCTTATGTCATTTATTCTCTTACTTGCACACTAACTCACATGCTTACATACTGAATGATTATCTCTAACTATAGCTTTAAATATCATTTACTTAAATGATAACTAATAACTCCCAAATTTTCAACTCCTGCCCAGATCTCTCCCAACTCCAGATTTATATATCCCAACCATCTAATTGACATCTTCACTGGGATGTTGAATAAGCATCTGAAATGTTTTATATGCAAAACTAAACTTCTAAACTCCCTGCATCCACTTGTTACCCCAAAGATGCTCAAATATAATTTGTCAGCAGTTTTTCTTAGCTCAGTTGATGGCAATCCCATCCTTCTAGCTGTTCAGGCCAAAAGCTTGGCCTGATCATTGACTGCTTTCTTTCACACTCTACTTTTAATCGATTAATAAATTCTATTAGTCTACCTTTAAGATATAACCAAAGTCCACTTCTCACCCCCTCTACTGCTAACAAATCATTTTGAATGCCATCAGGTCTTGCTTATATTATTGCAATCACCTCCTAGTAGGTCTTCTTGTTTATATCCCTGACTTACTATACTGGGTTGAATAGTGTTCCATTAAAATTCATGTCCACATGGAACCTGAGAACGTGACCTTATTTGGAAATTGGATCTTTGCAGATATAATTAATTAAGAGGAGGTCATACTAGATTAGGATCTCTTCTAATCCAATGACTGGTGTCCTTATAAGAAGAGTAAACAGAGACATAGAGACACATACATCGGGAGAAGGCAATGTGAGGATGGAGGCAAAGATTGGAGTGCTGTGTCTATAAGCCAAGGAATGCCAAGGATTATCAGTAACCATCATAAGCTAGAAGAGTCAAGCATGGATCTTTTCCTTGAGCTTGCAGAGAGCGTGTAGCCCTGCCAAACCCCTGATTTTGGACTTCTAGTCTCCAGAACTATGAGAGAATGAATTTCTGTTGTTTTAAACTACCCAGTTGTGATATTTTGTTACAGAAGCCCTAGGAAATTAATATACTTACTATGGTTGATTTTCAACAGAGCAGCCAGTTATCCTTCTCAAATATAAAATCAAGTCATTCTTCTCAAACCCGTCAGTGAATCATCTTTTCACTCAGATTAAATACCCAGGTTCTTTGAATGGTTCAAAACCTGACATTATCCTCACCCACCCTCATCACCTCTCAGTTCTAATATCTTTTGTTCCTCCTTACTCACTCCTCTTTGCTATACCTTGACGATGCCAAGCATGTTCCCACTGTAGAGCCTAGGGATTGTCTGTTCCTTCTGGCTAGAATACTCTCCCAGATGACTGAAGTGTTAACTCTATCATTTTCTTCCATCATTACACAAATGTCACCTTCTTAATGAAGCCCACCCTAACAACCTTATTTAAAATCATAACCTGCTCCCTCCTCTGATCCCAGTGCTGATCTTTATCCTCCCCTATTTTTCTTCCATAGAAAAATCATCTTCTAATATGCCAAATAATTTACTTAAAATATCTATTATCTATTTCCTCTCATCCCCTACAGGCATTATAAATGTAGTAATATTTGTATGTTTTGTTTAATAGAAGAGAGTCCAATGTGTAGTAGGTCTTCAAATACATTTGAATGGATTCACTCATTCATTGAAAAATATTTTAATACATACCATGTGTTATGCAATGCTCTGACCCTATTTTCATGTGTTGTATTTTATGTTGTTCTGTAGTTCATGAAAGCATTTTAAACTCTTTTAATAGCTACCTTTTAGAGTTATTATGAATATCTTCTTAGTTGTTAAATATAATGTACCTAGAAAAATCCTGAAACATACTAAGTGATCGATAAATGTTATTTTTACCTTTGGAGGGAAAAATAATTACTTTTTAAATACATTTTAGGCTGGAAATAGATTTCCTCAGCTGCACAGAAATGTAAATCCTATTATTTCTTGGCTTTCATGAATACAGCAACTCAGAGATGTCCTTTTAAAATAATTTAATACACACCATTAAATGGGATATAGTAGCATATATGTAATATAACTATGCTATTCTATATAATAAAAAAAGGCTTTGTGTGAGACTAGTAAGAGTGGCTTTGTAGAGAATAAGCACAGCTAGTCGATTTCTTTGATTTTCAAGTAAACATTTTTTTTTTTTTTTTTTTTTTGATACACAGTCTCACTCTGTTGCCTGGGCTAGAGTGCCATGGCATCACCTAGCTCACAGCAACCTCAAACTCCTGGGCTCAAGCAATCCTCCTGCCTCAGCCTCCCGAGTAGCTGGGACTACAGGCATGTGCCACCATGCCCGGCTAATTTTTCTATGTATATTTTTAGCTGTCCATATAATTTCTTTTTATTTTTAGTAGAGACGGGGTCTCGCTCTTGCTCAGGCTGGTCTCGAACTCCTGAGCTCAAACTATCCATGTGCCTCGGCCTCCCAGAGTGCTAGAATTACAGGCATGAGCCACCGCGCCCGGCCCAAGTAAACATATTTTTAGATTTTGGTACATTTTAAAATTCTTTCTGAAGGACAAGAATTAGTAGATTTATTCCACAA
The DNA here is from genome assembly GCF_020740605.2 of Lemur catta. Lineage (NCBI taxonomy): Eukaryota > Metazoa > Chordata > Mammalia > Primates > Lemuridae > Lemur > Lemur catta. The sequence goes on along the minus strand of NC_059128.1, from coordinate 48,365,446 downwards.
CATTGTATTTACAAATAAAGAATAAATTATTTTAAAAATCAAAGAGATTTATAGTTCATTCAAAACCTCACTATGACCTATATTAACCCAAATAAAATAAGTAATATAAAAAATGGCATTTCACATAAAGATCCTTTCTTAAATCTCTGCTAAGATACAAATAAACTCTAGAACAGAATAAAAGCTGATACAAAGATAAATTAAGAATGTAAACATATATATATGTAAGTGTATGTGTATACATATATATTTCCATTTTCTTCTCTATGTAAGTGTGTGTACACATATATGTCTATTTCAAACAGAGCATAAAGCATCAACAACATACTAAACCAAGGAGAAGAAACAATCTCAGAGTTTCAAGACAAAGCTCTCGAGCTAACTCAGTCATTTAAAGAGGAAGAGAACAAAAAAGGTAGAGCAATCACTGAGAGAAATATGGGACTACACGAAGTGAACTATCATATGAATTATAGGTATCCCTGAGGGAAAAGAAGAAAGAACTAAAAGCATGGAAAATCTATTCAAGAGAATTAATGAGGAAAACTTCCCTGGTGTCACCAGGGATCCAGACATCCAGATACAAAATGGTCATTGAACTCTGGGAAGATTTACAGCAAACAGAATATCTGCAAGACACATAGTATTCAACCTGGCCAAAATCAAAATGAAGGAGAAAATTCTACAGGCAGCTGGATGTAAGCAACAACTGACCTACAAAGGAAAACCCATCAGGCTAACAGCAGTCTTCTCAGTAGAAACCTAACAAGCCAGAAGGGAGTGGACCCCCATCTTCAATCTTCTCAAACAAAACAAAGCCAGCCTAGAATTTTGTATCCTGCAAAACTAAGTTTCACATTTGATGGAGAAATTAAGTCTTTTCCAGGCAAGCAAACACTAAGGGAATTTGTCATGGCCAGATCTACCCTTCAGGAAATACTCAGAACTGCATTGTACATGAATCAGCACGATAGATAACCCACCATTGTAAATTAACTCAAAAAAGCTAAAGCTTGCAACTCTTATAAAATTCTTATAAAACAACAGGGGAGTTAGTATCAAGAGCATCTAGAGATTCTTCATTTGATGACAGGAAATGTTCCACTAGTGGTTATAAAAATTTGGATAAGCTTGAGACAGCTATACTGGAAATTTCAGTACCAACCATCTTGGACATTATTGGATGAATTTCAGCATGGCTACAGTGATCACAGGTAGGAAAGCATGTTTGGTAAGTCATCTGGGGAAATATGGCCAGAAATTTATGAGAGGTTGACTCTATGAGAAGGTATATTAATTATAAGCCACATTAAAAGTGAGGCAAGCAGGACCAATACAGACAAATAAAGCCTTAGATTATAAATTAGACTGATTGAAGGCTATTTCCTGTGTAATAAGCCTGCTCAGGAAGTGAAAGGATGGCAGAATGTATTTGAAAAATATGTTGTAGCTTGTAGCATACCTTGCACTTAATGATTTCATATCTTTCACTGTTGTGGAGGACTCTATAAGACAGACTCTAGAGTATTAATGAAAAAGAGCATTATTGTTATTACTTATGTGGGGAGGAAACAGAAACAACTTAAAGATCATTTTGAAATTGCTGAAAAGAAATAGGGGAACTATAGAAGGAAGTGGAAGCCTAGAGATATGTTCCATTATTATAGTGAACAAGCTGACAGAAAGAAGAGTTTCTGCTGCTAATGAATTGGTGCAGCTTACAACAGGTCAGAAAATTCCAAAACTGAAGTAATGAAAAATCTGGGGGACAAAAACATATCAGATGACAGGTGGAGAAAGTCTTGTGGAGTCACAAGATTGAAAACATAGAACTTTGAGGTTATTATCTAGTGGAGACAAATATGCAGACCAGGGATAAAGTTAAGCTTTGAATGAGGATTAATAGGCTCAAGGAATTCTTGACCAGGAAGTAATAACTAACACCTGCCTCTTTGTTACAGGAATCTTTCTAGGGATGCAAGACACAGAGAAAAACAAGTGACTGGGACTGTGGGAAATGCAAGATATGACATTTGCTTGGGGGAAAGTGGAAAGTGCCCTGTTCATAAGAAAGAGCAGAGGCCACTGGTGTGTCAAAAAATTTATAACTTATAAATTAAGTTGCTCATATATGGAGTAGACAGCAAAGGATAAATTGAAGCCTTAGGGTAAGTCCTGAATCCTAGAGTTGTCACCATTATAAATGTCTCCAAATTTAAAATAAGATACTGGTGTTCAAATTTTATTCTTCTAGAGAGGTGAAAAGATGGTAGGAGGATTTATCCCCTTTGGATATGGGACACCAGTTTCACAATTACTCTCTAGAGAGGACACTTCTCCCAATTGAGTTTACATTATAGGTCACAGGCACTAAGGCACTAAACAGTGGCATGAATTCACCAGCCTCCTGGCAAGACCAAAAGAAGAAAATGATTCTCTCTTTTCTGCTCTGTTTTATCTTTCTATACTCCAGTAACAACTATTCCCCCAAAACACAATATGTCTGTTCTCTGACTTATTTGACCAGCACAGCAATGTGGGTCTCATTGTAATATTAATATATGCTTGGTTCTAATAGTATAATTTTAGTTTGGGATAGGTGTGTTAGCAATAAGATACTGACTTTTCTTTTTTTTTTTTTTTTTTTTTATATATATATTTTTTATTTCAGCTCATCATGGGGGTACATAAGTTTAGGTTATATACATTTTCCATGTCCCACCCATCCCCCCGAGTCAGAGTCCCAAGCGCGTCCGTTCTCATTCTCCCGACAGTGCACCTGGCCGAGTGGTCTAAGGCACCAGACTCAAGCTTCGCTCATGACTTTTCTTAAAGTGGGGGTTGTGTTATGAAAAAAGGCAAGGAACTTTAGACTAATGAAACTTGATTCTTGGAGTTTAGGGAAAATTAAAAAATGAAAGAAACTTGTAGGAAAAATAAGTGTAATCCTTTGATCTAGGATTCTAAAACCCTGTTGTTGCTTATGAATGATAAGAACTAAAGATAAGTTCTTACTTTAAATACCCCCCAAAAAAATTCAAAGAGAGGGAAAAAAGAAAGGACCTATAGAAGTAATTATAACCACAACAGATAATCTTTGGTAAAATCTAACACACACACACACGCATGCACACAGAAGGAAAAACTTATGAACAAGGAGGAAAGATACAAAAGACATTTTTTTTAGGATAGCTAAAGCTCAGAATAAACTAAAGTTCACAAAAATGCTAACTAAATATTAAGCTTCTAAATTGTGTTTTGAAGAGCAAGGGAGACAACAGTTCTGCAGAACATTATGTAATACTCATAGATGAGTTAGGACAGAGCTACTCAATTCTAACTGAACTTTCATTTTACATCAAAGGGAAAAATATTAAAATTGGAAAGGGCAGATCATACAGTGTTATGGAAAAATTGAAATCTCAGAAAGGTGAGGAGATAGGAATGATCTGTTTTCTTTCAGTAAATTCAGGTCACCAGGCCCAGATGAAGTATATCCCAGACAGTTGCAAGATATTTTAAGATGATGTCCCACTGCAATTACCAATTCTCTGTTCTTCATTTTGTGAGAGATATAATGGAAATGGGCAGAAAACAAATTACAAATAAATGTTATTCTTATTTTCAAAAAGATAAACAGTAGATTCTGGTATCTACAGATTGGTGAGTTTGACATGAATTATTATGATAAAATAGATAATAAAATAATTGGTTTGAACAATTATAAGGAAATGATCAGTCATGAGTTTTCCAAGAACAATTTATTTTACAGATTTTTTCATTTTGGCCAGTTATTCTCAAAAAATGGTTACTGGATATCAGATTGTTTCAGGTATTGTTCTGAAGGCTGTTGGAAGAGCAGGGACCAAGAGAAACAAATGGGGTAAAGATAATAAACAGGTAAAGTAATGAATCATCAAGATAATCACATATGTTAGAGAAAATGGCACGAAGAAAATAAGCTGGATGGAGAATAAATTGATTTGATAAAAGCATAGTATAGATGGTCAGGAAAGGGCTTTCTGAGGAGATAAATTTTAGCTGATCTTGAAGAATTAGAAGGAGCCAGCCATGTAATGACCAGGGGAAGAGGAAACAGCATTTTCAAGAAGACTCAAAGGAAAGAATGAGTTTGGTTGTTTAAGGAACATAAAGCAGACCAATGTTTCTGAAGCATAGTGAGAGAGGAAGAAAGAAGAATCAGGTAAACTTGGAGAGGAAGGTAGGAATCAAGGTATGTAGAGCCTTGTGGGCTAAGTGAGGAATTTGAATTTTATTCTAAATGCAGTGGGAATCCATGAATGTTTCAAGTAGGAGAGTGATCTGATATGATTTATATTTTAAATTAACACTGTACAGACTAAATTCCAAGGTAGGCAGGGGAAGAATGGAGGCATGTAAACCAGAAAGGAGACCATTATACAGGCTTAGATAAGAAGTGATAGCAGTTTAGATTAAGGTAACGGCAGTGGACAAAGAAGAAAAGTGATGGCTTAAACATATATACTGGAGATGGAACAAAGAAATTGAGCTAGTTGATTAGGTATAGGCGATAAAGAAATCAAAGGGAGATCTTAGGCTTTTGGCTTGAGCAACTAGGTGAATAATGGTGCTATTTCCTGTGATGAGGAAAGACTGAGGGAGGAACAGGTTTGTTGGGAACAGGAGGCAGGAGAAGACTCAAGAGTTGGACAATGTAAGTTAGTTTAGAGAAGCCTATTAGATATTTGGATATCAGGTATCAAGTGGGCAGTTGCATATAGGAATCTGAAACTCAGGAGAAAGTTCAGAACTAAAGACATATATTTGGCATACAAATGGAACATGTATTTGGGAGCATGTATGGTGTGTTTAAGGGTATGGAACTCAATGAGAACACCAATGAGTGTAGACAGGTTAGACAAGAGAGCTCAGGATGAATCCAGTTTTTGGAAGTTGGGAGAGGAGGACACTCAAAATGTATGGCTGGGAGGGAGGAGGCAAATCAGGAAATGTAGAGATGAGGAAGCTAAGAGAGGGGTGTTTATCAAGAGGAAGGTGTGGTCAATTGTCAGGGTCTGCTAAGATGTTGTGTAAGAAGAATATAGGGAAAAATCCACTAGTGCTTCCATTTAGGCTGTGGATCTCATTTCTTCTTGCTGCTCAGGTGCCATTTTTTTGCATTATGAATTTCTCTCTTTCGTCAGAATCATGAGCAAGTCAAATATGCCATACTATCACCCACACAAAAGAAGAAAAAATATCCTTTGAATGTTTGTTATTCTCAGCTACTTCCCTTTGTGACTGATTCTTTTTATAGTATATTTGATTAGAATTGCACAATTGGTCCTTCTGTTAATTTACATTTGAATTTGAAGATGAATACACGTAAGTAGAATGTAAGTCACACCAAACTAGACTCTATTTACAATTAATATGCTTATGAGATAGATAGGGGATACCTAGCAATAAATACATTGTACCATTATATTATTAGGACACTGGGTAAAGTTTCTTATGATCCTTGTGCCAATAAAATGGCAAAGTGTGGGCTGAATGAGAGGGCAGGATTAATGGCTGACTAAAGCTTATCCTCAGAAGATTGGTTAGCCGGGTGGTATCAATGTGACTTGAACTTTTAAGTAGAGTAGGCTTTGGTGATATATACCTGAATTTATCTTGGTGAATAATTTTACCCAGCAAAATGAGAGTAGCCAGCAATATTTTGTCATATTGAAAGTTTATATTCTATGTTTTTCTCTCTGAAAGTACAAGAAACAACCCTAACCATTTATAGGCTTTCAGAAGTCATCCTTTTCCATCATGGATGTAACTTAAATTTTTCACTGACAGAACACTTACTACAAGTAACTGGGTGATAAATTCTAACTATAGCTTTTGTTTAATTCATATCTAATTGAGCTTATTGGCTCATGAAACTTAAATTTACTATGGTATAGAACAATTGACGTCTCATGTGTATTTATGCCCAAAAGAGAAGATAGGTGGAAATGGGAAGCTAATTTAAAAAAAGAATGTGCATCAAGACTTAGAATGGAAAAAGGTTACTTTTGTAAACAGGGTTTTACTTTAGGGCTGTGATTCTTAACAAGGGGAGATTTTGCTCCATAGGGGACATTTGACAATATGTGGAGATATTTTGGATTGTCATGATGGGTGAGGGTTCACTACTGTCTTGTAGTAGGTAGAGTGGGGATGCTGTTAAACATTCTACAATGCACAAGACAGCTCCTCAACACAAAGAATTATCCAAAATGTTAATAATCACAAGACTGAGAAACCCCTCTCTACACAATCGTCCTTAAACTTAGCATATATCAGAATCACCTGGAAAGTTTTCAAATCATATCTATGTGTAGGGTCCTTAGAGTTTCTGACTCAGAATTTAACAAGTCCTAATGACACTGAGGTTGCTGGTCTGACGGCCACAGTTTTGTAACCACTGCTCTAGGGCTATTGTTTTAAAAAGCAATCTAAAAAACCGCTGAATTTTAAAAAATACAGATGCAATGAAAACAGATTTCTTGGTTCATTTTCCCCTTTATTTTTAATTATGTAACCAACTTGTGAATATATTCTCAGTGTATGGTTCTATGAATTTTAATACAAGTATGGATTCCTGTAACCACCAATATTTTCATGGTATAGAACAGTTCCATCATTCCAAAAAACTTCCTTGCATTATCCTTTTGTAGCCGTCTTCCTCTTACCCCTAATCTCTGGCTAGGCACTGATCTATTCATGGTCACTATCTTTGTCTTTTTGAGAATGTCATATACATGGAAGCATGCAGCATGTAACCTTTTGAGACTAATTTCTTTCACTTATTCTAATACCATTGAGATTGTCAAGTTATTGTGTGAATCAATAGCACTTTTTTTTTAAATTGCAGAATAGCATCCCATTATATAGATATACCACAGTTTTTTGTTTGCTTTTTTAATCCAGACACTTGTTGATCAGCATTTGGGTTGTTTCCAGATTTTGGTGGTTATGATTAGAGTCACTATAATAGAAACATTCCTGTGGTATAGATTTTTGTGTGAATGTAAGTTTTCATTTCTCTAAGGTAAATACTCAGGAGAGGTGTTGTTGCTGGGCATATGGTAAATGTTTGTTTAACTTTACAAGAAACTGCAAGACTATTTTCAAGAGTGGCTGTACCATTTAACATCCCCAAAAGTAATGTTTGAGAATTCTAATTGTTTTGCATCCATGTCTACATTTGGTATTGTCAATAATTTTTATTTTAGCCATTATAATAGGTGAGTAGTGATATCTCAGCATGGTTTTAATTTGCATTTTCCAAATGGCTAATGATGTTGAACATCTTTTCATGTGCTTATTTGCCCTCTGTATATCCTTTTCAGGGATGTACCTGTGTAAGTTTTTTTCCCCCCCAGAGATGAGGTCTCACTCTGTCACCCATGCTGGAGTGCAGTGGGCATGATCATAGCTCACTGCAGCCTCAAACTCCTGAGCTCAAATGATCCTCCCACCTCAGTCTCCCAAGTAGCTGGGACTATAGGTGCGCACCACCTTGCCTGGTTAATTTAAATTTTTTTTAAATTCAGTATATTATGGCGGTACAAACATTTTGGTTACATGAAATGCATTTGCCTCACTCAAGCTAGGGCCACAAGCATGTCCTTCCCACATACAATGTGCCCCGTCTCCATTAACTGTGGGTTTACTCACCATACCCGCTCTAACCCCCACCCCCTGACCTGACCGGCATCCAGTGAGTATTACTACCATGTGAGCACCTTAGTGTTGATCAATTAGTACCAGTTTGATGGCAAGTACATGTGGTGCATGTTTTTCCATCCTTGTGATACCTCACTTTGAAGGATGGGCTAAATCTCTATCCAGGATAATATAAGAGGTGCTAGATTACCATTGTTTTTTGTAGTTGAGTAGTATTCCATGGTATACATATACCACATTTTATTAATCCACTCATGTATTGATGGGCATTTGGGTTGTTTCCACATCTTTGCAATTGTAAATTGTGCTTCTGTAAAAGCACAATTTTTTTTTTCCTTTGGATGGATCCCTAGTAGGGGGATTGTTGGATCAAATGGTATTTCTATTTTTCACTCTTTGAGATATCTCCAAATTACTTTCTACACAGGTTGTACTAATTTGCAGTCCCACCAGCAGTGTAAGAGTGTTACAATCTCTCCGCATCCATGCCAACATTTGTTATTTTGGAACTTTTTGATAGAGGCCATTCTCACTGGAGTTAGGTGATATCTCATTGTAGTTTTGATTTGCATTTCCTTAATGATTAGAGATGTTGAGCACTCTTTTCTATGTTTACTGGCCATTGTTCTGTCTTCTTTTGAAAAGTTTCTGTTCATGTCCTTTACCCATTTGTTGATGGGGTTGTTTGACTTTTTCTTGTTGATTTTCTTAAGTTCTATATAGATTCTTGTTATCAGCCCTTTATTGTATGTGTAGAAAGCAAATATTTTCTCCCATTCTGTAAGTTGTCTATTTGCTCTAAGGACAGTCTCCTTGGCTGTGCAGAAGCTTTTTAATTTGATCAGGTCTCATTTGTTTATTTTTGTTGCTGCTGTGATTGCTTTGGGGGTCTTCTTCATAAATTCTTTGCCTAGGCCAATGTCTAAAAGGGTCTTCCCCACATTTTCTTTCAGAATTCTTAAGGCTTCACATCTTAGGTTTAAGTTTGTCATCCAGTGTGAGTTGATTTTTGTGAGAGGTGAGAGGTGGGGATCCAGTTTCAATCTTCTGCATGTGGATATCCAGTTTTGCCAGCACCACTTATTGGATAGAGATTCTTTTCCCAATGTATACTTTTGTCTGCTTTGTCAAAGATTAGATGACAATATGAGGATGGTTTTATATCTGGGATCTCCATCCTATCCCAAAAGTCTATATCTCTGTTCTTGTGCCAGTACCATGCTGTTTTGGTTACTATAGCCTTATAGTAAAGATTGAAGTCTGGCAGACTGATGCCTCCCAATTTTTTCTTTTTGCTTAAGATTGCTTTGGCCATACAAGGTCTTCTCTGGTTCTAGATGATGCATAGAATTATTTTTTCTAAATCTGTAAAGAATAATGGAATTTTGATAGGGCTTACATCAATTCTGTGGATCACTTTAGGTAGAATGGACATTTTAACAATATTGATTCTACGAATCCATGAGCATGGTAGGGATTTCCATCTGTACACATTGTCTACAATTTCTTTTCTCAGCGATTCGTAGTTCTTCCTATCAATATCTCTCACCTCATTTGTTAAATGTATTCCTCAATATTTAAATTTCTTTGATGCTATTGTGAAAGGTGTTGTGTCTTTGATTTGATTTTCGGCTTGACTGTTATTGGCGTATATGAATGCCACTGATTTGTGTGCATTGATTTTGTATCCTGAGACTTTACTGAATTCGTTTATCAATTCCAGGTGTCTCTTGGCTGAATCCTTGGGAGTTTGTAGGTATAATAGCATATCATCAGCAAAGAGTGAGAGTTTGACCTCTTCTGCCTGCATTTGGACACCCTTAATTCCCTTCTCTTGTCTGATTGCTCTGGCAAGGACTTCTAGCACTATGTTGAATGGAAGTGGGGATAGTGGGAAACCTTGTCTGGTTTCAGTTCCAAGTGGAAATGCTTTCAATTTTTCCCCATTCAATATGATATTGGCTGTGGGTTTGTCATGTATGGCCTTAATAATTTTAAGGAACGTCCCATTTATGCCTATTTTGTTGAGGGTTTTTATCATAAAAATGTGCTGGATTATATCAGATGATTTTTCTGCACCTATTGGGAGAATCATATGGTCTTTGCTCTTGCTTTTATTTACGTGGTGAATTAAATTTATAGATTTGCGTATGTTGAACCAGCCTTGCATCTCTGGGATAAAGCCCACCTGGTTGTGGTGAATTATTTTTCTGATGTGCTGTTGGATTCAGTTTGCTAAAATATTGTTGAGAATTTTTGCATCTATATTCATGAGGGATATTGGTCTGTAGTTTTCTTTTTTTGCTAGATCCTTTCCTGGCTTTGGTATCAAGGTGATATTGGCTTTGTAGAATGAGTTGGGGAGGACACCATCCTTCTCAATGTTTTGGAATAATTTCTGCAGTATAGGCATGAGTTCTTCTTTGTATCTTTGGTCAAATTCAGGTGTGAACCCATCTGGTCCAGTACTTTTTTCTTTTTGGAAGATATTTTATTTCTGCTCCAATTTCTGCACTTGATATTGGTCTGTTCAGGAATTCTGTTTCCTCCTGATTGAACTTAGGGAGGTTGTGTGTTTCCAAGAATTTGTCCATTTTCTCAACATTTTATAGCTTTGGGGCACATAGATTTTTATAGTATTCAAAGACATTGTTTTGTATTTCCATGATGTCTGTAGTGACTTCTCCTTTTTCATTTCTGATTGAGTTTAATTAAAGTTCTTTCCTTTCTAATTTTTGTCAGTCTAGCAAAAGGGCTATCAATTTTAACTTTCTCTACTATCTTTGCAACATTTTCTGTAAATCTAAAATTATGTTTTATAAAAATTTAGGTAATATGTATGCCATGACAATATTCTTAAAAAGTTTTTAACTATCTATTCACCTATGCTTCCAACCATCCTCTATTTGTATATATAGATGAAGAGATGCTTAAAAAAATGGTCACCCAATGTTAACACTGTTTATTATTACATAGTGGGATTTTAAATTGATTGCTTTTTCTTTGTAATTTTCTTTATTGCTTAATATTTAGAATTGTTTCAGATCAACAATAATAAAAATAATTGGCATGTAAAAAAATCCTGTGGAACTTGAAAAAAAATAAAGAATATCCTTCTTATGTACTCAAATAAATAAATAAATAAATAAAGTGATCAGCACCTGCCATGGAGCAATTACACCTTTTTTTCCTGATTAGTGAAATTGACAGACACAACATCACTTTTAAGTGAAGCAATTTATTGTTTTACATTTTAAGTTGCTCTTATTTGTTTTTGTTGCTTTTTATGCTTGGAGATTTTGGGAAATATTTCTGAGTTCATAGTTTGTACAAGTTGTTTAGAATACTTGAGAAAAGTGAGATGTTACTATATGATATATTTAATGTTTTAACTTTTACTTTGGGCAGGTAGGAAGTGTTTTCATTGGCAGATGAGGAAATTGAGGTACAAAAAGATTACATGAATTTGCTTCATCTTTTGCAAACTAAGGAATGTGGCAATCTTCCTTTTGTATTACACATATTGCTCCAGTACTAATCATAGTGAATAGTATTAAGTTGAATATGCATTTGACTATTCCTGGAAAGGCTTTTAAAAACTGTTTCTGTGAACACAGATACTGTGACTCTATCCAACCTATACTCTTCTTAGTCTCCCAATCTTCTTACCTTGATTTTATACCTAAATATCCTTTTCACTTCAAAAAAGATAGTCTCCCAGTGAACATCATAGAAATTTGAGGATTTTATTTATTTTTTTGTTTATTGGCCAGGAGAAATTTTCTCCATTTGTCAGGCCTGTGCACATCTTTTTTTTGAGTGCCAGGCGCACTGTCTGGAGAATGGACACGCTTGAGGCTCTGACTCAGCGGGATGGGCGGGACATGGACAATGTATATAACCTGAGCTTTTGTACCCCCATGAAGAGCTGAAATTAAAAAAAAAAATATTTTACTGGATAATTTTTCTTTTCTCTTTTTAATAGAGATGGGGCCTCACTCTTGCTCAGGCTGATCTCGAACTCCTGAGCTCAAGCAATCCTCCTGCCTCGGCCTCCCAGAGTGCTAGGATTACAGGCGTGAGCCACTGTGCCCGGTTGCCTGTACATGTCTTATCATAAGCTCTTTACATGTGAAATAGAATGCTCAAGCAAATGATTTTAGAAAACTGCTTGCTGCAGACTGTGTGCCTTTATTTCCATGAGCTGCTGTCACTGGGCATTAAGGCAGCTGCAATATTGCCTGTCATTAATAGTCTCTGTTACTCTGCCATCATAATTGCTGACCTTAGCTTGGCCCTCTGCTGTGAATTAGAATATCTGTTAAGAGGAAATATTAATGAAACAAAATTAAATTTCTCAGCAGTTTGCAACTAGAATTGAAGACAGTCTACATTTAATTCCTAAAAAGAATGGCTTTGAATCTACAAATATTGCTATTATGGACTTCAAAATGATAGGAAAGATGCACGAAAATCATTATGTTCAGAAACCTTTCTTTTTGAGTATGTTGGAGTAGGTAATTTTTTCACTTTATAAAATACTTAGAATATTAAAACATTTATTTTGCAGGACTGATATAAATATAAAGGATGATTTACTCAAAGAAGATATCCACTAAGAATTACTTAATGAAAAGCACAAGAGGAAGAAATGCACTGTCTTAATCACCAGGTACTTTGCCAATTTTAAATAAATAACTAGGCCGGGACATTATTTCTTTGGGTGTACAAACACAGAAGCATAGAGCATATTCTGTCTTGTTTTTGAATTTGGGCTTTTATGTTTTACTCAACTTCCAAGAGATATAATATGCATATATTGCACATTCATTTATATTTTTATAGTGGAAATGAAATAAAGGTTGAGTGATATGTTAATTGAACTGGGTCATGCATTAAGCCAATCATAGAAACAGCTTTCATTCTGATAGAAATATGAGTGGCTTTGGGGACTTGATAGTTGTGATGTTTTAAAAGTGCTCTATAACCCTTTTTAGGGGAGTATACATAAATTTAGAAGTTAAAAACTTAACTTTTACTTTAATTTTTGTCTTATCATATTGTCCTGCAGGTTATTGATGCTGTGGTCAGGTTTCTAGATCATCTTCAGAGAATCTAGAAACTAGATGAAATCTTCTCAATGATGTAGTCTAATCAATTCATTTAAAAAATTAAGAACATTATTTTGAAAACTTAGCTAATTTCTAGTTATTTAATTTAATAATTCCTTTAATTTATTGCTTCAAATACATGTTTTGCCTTGGAGATTATTTCCTTAAGTTAAACCTCTCAGCTCCTCCCTTTCCTAGGTTTGAAGGTCATTAGTGACTCACTTATCTTCTTGTTAAGTATATTTACTAGGCTAACAAAGGTTAGTAGCAAGAAGCATTATGCAATTGTTCTGGCATTTTGAGTCTCATTTAATACCTCAACATGGTTTTATTGCTTCTGAACATTGCTATGGAACTGAATATTCCCAGAGCTTTTTGAAATGACATTAGGGCTCAGTCTCTCTCTCTCTCTCTCTCTCCCTCCCCCTCTCCCTCTGTCTCCTTCTCTCTCCCCCTCTCTCTGTCTCTCTCTTCACTAGATGTTAGAAGATAGAGAGATGAAACACTGATGTTACTATGCCAGTTCAAATGACAGAAAGATGATGAGATTGAATCTTTGTGTACACACTTAAGGCATTTACACACAATGACACGGATGACATCTATTCCTCAAATAGCATACTAATTTTCATCTAATAGAGATGTTGCTCCAATAAGTTATAATCTTAAGACATTGTATTAAGGTTAGATATGATAAGAGGATCCAAGAGCTGCCCTTCTCACTGCATTGCCTATGTTCTATTTTCTTTTTTTTCAAAGTACAGAATTTATTTGCAAGCTGAGTAGTATTTTCCTTCATAGCTGTGGGATAAAGCAATATGTTTGAATGTAAGATAGGGGGAATAGAGGATTTTAAAGTGAAGGGAACTTGGCTAGAAGATTTGATTTGACTATCTACCATCACCCATTCTTTCAGAAGTCTACTGGGATAGAGTTTCAAAAATAGTCGTCTAGATCAAGACTTGATAAGTATTAATTTGTCTGGAAAGAAAACTCTCATTCCCAATCCCAGTTAAAAGGATTGTGGTTTCAGAAGAATATAGCATAAAAATTAATACTATGTGATTAAAAAATGAAAAGACAATGTCAAGCTATGTAATTATCAGAGCAGCTCAAATAATTTGGCAACCATCTTGTAACCATAGAACTATTTTCCTCTCCTCAATCTGGCAGCTGTAAGGGGAGCCAAGGAGAAAATAAAAGAGACTTTAGCAAGGTTATTTAAAGTCTGACCTCCTTGCTCAGTTTCTGTGAAACCCCCTTAGAAACTGGATTATCATTTTTCCTTCTTTTCTGGGTAGACAATTGCGGTAGCTGTAGTTCAGTTTGAATGCAAAAAAAAAAAAGAAAGAAAATCAATATTTAAACTCTAAATTTAAGATGGCAGTTAAGTTAGGCAGTTTCAGTAAAACATTTCCTTTTGATTTCAAGGTATAGGCATTTCTGGCATAAACTTTGCTCTTTAAAAAAATGCGCATTAATTGCTAACAAGATTAATTCTAGCTTTAAAAATTTGGAATATTCAGACAGACCCAAGGTGAAATTTATATTTTGATTATGTATGTGAAAATTAGAATAAACAAGCAAATTAATAATATAAATAGAAACTTAAGGAAGTTACTTTTTATTATATATATTTAAGATGTACAATATGCTGTTTTGATATACATATTCATAGTAAAATAATTACTATAGTTAAGCAAATTAAACAGTCCATCACTTTCTATAGTTATCTTTTTTTGTGTGTGGTAAGAGTACCTAAAATCTACTCTCAGAAAATTTTTGGTATATTATAGGATATTATTAACTATAGTCCTCATGCTGATGTCATTAAATCTCTAGATTTATTTGTCCTACATAACTGAAAGTTTATACCCTTTGACCTACTTCTCCCTATTTCCTTCTCTTCCACACCTCTAGTAACCACCATTCTACTCTCTTTCTATGTATTTGACTTCTGTTAGAGTTCAAATATAAATGATACCACTCAGTATTTCTCTTTCCATGTCTGGTTTATTTCACTTAGCATAATGTTCTCCAGGTTCATCCATGTTGTTGCAAACGGCAGTATCTTTTTTTTTAAGGGTATATGCCCAATTTCTTTATCTATTCATTCATTGATGGACACTAAGGTTGTTTCCATATCTTGGTTATTGTAAATAATGCTGCAATGAACATGGGAGTGCAGACATCTCTATGATGTATTGATTTTATTTCTTTTTGATATATACCCAACAGAGGGATTGCTGGGTCATATGGTAGTTGTATTTTTAAATTTTTAAGGAACCTCCATACTGTTAGTGACTGTATCAATTTACATTCCCATTAACAGTGTATTTTTTCCACACCCTTGCCAACAATTATCTCTTGTTTTTTTGGTAATAGTTCTAATAGGAGTGATGTCGTATCTTATTGTGGTTTTGATTTACAGTTCCCTGATGATTAGTGATGTTGAACACCTTTTTATATATCCATTGGCCATTTGTGTGTCTTCTTTGCAGAAATGTATATTCAGGTCTTTATCCCATTTTTAAATTGGATTATTTATTTTTTTGCTGTTGAGTTGTATAAAATTTTTGTATATTTTGGATATCAACCCCTTGTCATATATATGGTTGACAAATATTTTCTCAGTCTGAAAGCTGATTTTTCATTTTGTTAATTTTTCCCTTTGCTGTGCAGAAGCTTTTCATAAATAATGTGACATAGTACCACTTGTTTATTTTTGTGGACATTTTCCTGTATGTTTTCCTCAAGAAGTTTTAGGGTTTCAAGTCTTATATTTAAGTCTTTAATCAATTTTGAGTTAATTTTTGTGTTTGATATAGGATAAGGGTCCATTTTCATTATTTTGTATGTGGAAATCTATTTTTTCCAACATCATTTATTGAAGAGACTTTCCTTTCTGGTAGTGTCTTCTCAGTGGTCTTTTTGAAAATTAGTTGTCCATGTATGCTTGGGTTGATTTCTGGGTTCTCTATTCTGTTCCATTGGTTTACATGCCTTTTTTTTAAAATGCCAGTACCATGCTTATTTGGTTACTATAGCTTTGTATTTTATTTTGAAGTCTGGTAGTGTGATGCCTCCAACTTTGTTCTTTTTCCTAAGGATTGCTTTGGCTGTTTGGGTCTCTTGTGGTTCCATATAAAGTTTAGAATTGTTCTTTCTATTTCTGTTAAGAATGTCATTGGTATTTTGATAGGGATTATATTGAATCTGTAAATTTCATTGGATTATTATCATTTTAAAAATATTGTTTCTTCCAATCCATGAGCATGGAATCTTTTTCATTTTTTGTGTCCTCTTTAATTCCTTCTTTCCTTTCTTTTTCTTTTTCTTTTTTAGAGACAGGGTCTTGCTCTGTTGCCCCAGCTGCCATGCTGGAGTGCGGCAGCATGATCACAGCTCACTGTAACCTCAAACTGCTGAGCTCAAGCAATTCTTCCCATGTCAGTCTCCTGAATAGCTAGACTATAGGCATGCATTGCCACAATTGGTTAATTTTCAAATTTTTTGTAGAAATGGGATCTTGCTGTGTTGCCCAAACTGGTCTGAAACTCCTGGCCTCAAGCAATCCTCTCACCTCAGCATCCCAAAGTGCTGGGGTTGCAGGCATGAGGCACCTTCAGTTTCTTTCATTGCTGTTTTGTAGATTTTTGTGTATGGATCTTTTACTTCTTTTTTTTTTTTCTATTTTTTTCCCCCACTTCATGGAAGAACTTGTGACTTCTTTGGTTAAATTAATTCCTAGGTATTTTATATTCTTTATGGCTATTGTAATTAGGATTACTTTCTTGATTTCTCTTTCAGATTGCTTGCTATTGGCATATATAAATGCTACTGCTTTTTCATGTTGATTTTGTATTCTGAAAACTTACTGAATACATTTAGTAAAGTTTTTTGTGTATGTAGTCTTTACGGTTGTCTACATATAGGATGATGTCATTTGCAAATGGGGATAAGTTTACTTCTTTCTTTCTGGTTTGGATTTCTTTTATTTATTTTTCTTGTCTGATTGCTCTTGGGAGTACTTTCAGTACTATGTTGAATAGAATTGGCAAGAGTGGACATCCTTGCCTTGTACTAGATGTAGAGGAAAAGCTTTCAATTTTTCCCCATTGATTATAATGTTAGCTGTGAGTTTTTCATTAGTGACCTTTATTATGTTGAAGAAATTTCCTTCTATACCTACTTTGTTGAGAGTTTTTATCATGAAAGGATGTTGAACCCCATTAAAGGCTTTCTCTTCAATCTATTGAGATGGTCATGTGGTCTCTATTTTACATTTTGTTAATGTGGTATAGCATATTGATTGTTTTACATACCAACCTTGCACCTGAGGAATAAATCCCACTTGATCATGGTGTATAATCTTTTTGATGTGTTGTTGAATTCATTGAGGATTTTTGTATCAATGGTCATCAGAGATATCAGCCTGTAGTTTTCTCTTCTTGTGGTGTCTTTGTCTGGCTTTTGTATTAGGGTGATACTGGCCTCATAAAATGAGCTTGGAAGTAGTCCTTCTACTTCTATTTTTTGGAGGAATTTTAAGAAGGATTGGTATTAATTCTTCCTTAAGTGTATGGTAGAATTCAACTGTGAAGCCATCTGGTACTGGGCTTGTCTTTGTTGGGAGAGTTTTGATTACTACCTCATCTCTTTATTTGATATTGTTCTATTCAGGGTTTCTATTTCTTCTTGATTCAGTCTTGGTAGGTTGTATACTTCTAGGAATGTATCCATTTCCTTTAGGTCATCAGTTTTTGGGCATATGATTGTTTGTAATAGTCCCCCGTATGATTCTTTTTATTTCTGAGGCATCTGTTGTAATGTCTCCTCTTTCATTTCTGATTTTATTTACTTGAGTTTTCTCTCTGGGTTCATCAATTTTGTATACTTTTTCAGAAAAACAACTATTAATTTTCTTGAATTTTTCTGTAGTTTTTATTTCTCTTTAATTGCATCTGTTCTGATCTTTATTATTTCCTTTTTTTTTTGGCTAGCTTTGAGTTTAGTGTTTTCTTCTTTTTTCAGTTTCTTGAGGTATAAAGTTATGTTGTTCCTTTGAGATCTTTTTTCTTTTTAAGTGTAGGCATTTATTGTTATAAGTTTTTCTCTTATTACTGCTTTTGCTGTATCCCATAAGTTTTGGTAAATTGTATTTTTGTTTGTCTTGAGATATTTAAAAAATTTCCTTTTGATTTCCTATTTGGCCCAATTGTTACTCAAGAGTGTTTTATGTTGTATCTATGTATTTGTGAATTTTCCTATTTTCTGGCTGTTGTTGATTTCTAGTTTTATTCTATTATGGTCAGAAAGGATATTTGGTGTGATTTTGCTAAAACTTGCTAAAACTTGTTTTATGGCCTAGCATGTGATCTATCCTGGAGAATGTTCTGTATGTGCTTGAGAAGAATGTGTATTCTTCTGCTGTTGGTGAAAGGTTGTGTATATATCTGTTAGGTCCATTTAGTCTACAGTGTTGTTCAAATCTGCTGTGTAGTGTTTTTTCTTTTAATCGATTCTTGTCTGGCTGTTCTATTACTGAAAGTGGGATATTGAAATCTCATTGATTGCTATCAATTTCTCCTTTCAGATCTGTCAATATTTGCTTTATATACTTAGGTGCTCTAATGTTGGGTGCATATATATATATTTTAATATATATCTTACTGTTGAATTAGCTCTTTTATCATCTAGACCTTCTCTCTAGAGACAGTTTTTGACTTAAACTCTACTTTGTCTGATAACTTTTATTTTGGTTACTATTTTCAAAGAATATCATTTTCCATCCCTCCACTTTCAGCCTATACGTGTCTTTGAATCTAAAATTTATTTTTTTTAGAGAAATTATTAATGAACACATTAAAATGACTGGATTTTTCCCAAGTATTTTATCATACATTAATATAATAAATGATTTATGGAATTGGGAATAAGTTTTAACTTTTTGTTAGAAGATATCTTAATGTGGTAACATTTATATTAGTTCTGGAAATTAGTAAGCTTTCAAGTACTTAACATATTTTAGAAAATACATTTCACTAATTCTTTTTTTTTTTTTTTTTATTTCAGCTCATCATGGGGGTACATAAGTTTAGGTCATATACATTGTCCATGTCCTGCCCATCCCCCCGAGTCAGAGTCCCAAGCGCGTCCGTTCTCTCTCCAGACAGTGCACCTGGCACTCATCATGTAGTCATACCTCCATCCCCTCCCACCCCCCACCTCCCCGGGTCTGCACCTTCAAGCATGACCATATTGTTCTTCCCCTCAGTCTGAATTATAAGGTTGTGGTAAGGTATGTGATTTCTCTTGAAATATTTTGGGTATTTTAAATGGACAAATAACTTCCTATAATAATGTATTGGTAGCATAGAGAAAGATAGGGTATATATAGAAATATCCTAGACATAAGTAAATAAAGGATAATGTGACATGAAGGTGTCAATATATTGATCTCCATTGACATATTACTTCTTTGTGTTAAAACACAAAAGACCTCTAGTAATTCCAAGGTATCAAACTATTCTTAGCTAATGGCCTTAACTGGAATGAATATACAAATACATGTTATTTGTTTATTTTCAAATTGCCATCTAAGTGGGGAGAGGATGGGACCGAGAGGGAGGCATTGAGGTAATAAGAAAGGTACTAAATCTCTGGAGAAGAAGTAGGAGGAGGGAACAATTGAAGGTGAAGCTGACCAAGGGTGTACAGTGAAGGTAAAGTTTGCTTACTTCGCATTTTGGCTAAGAATGTGTGTGTGTTGATTATGTAGGCGAAGTAGTAGAAAGTGGGATAAAACTATACTATTATACCTTTCAAATCTACCAGTGTCAGATTTTTGCCATGGTGAATATTTTCCCTTTAAGTGACTATTTAATCCTAACTCCAGGTAATGTCATAATTCCTGAAATTTTGATAAAGATGTAAAACATCTGCCTATGGCAGAAAGTTACTGTGGTTCAGGGGCAGATCAGGATCAGACGTAATCAAAGTTAGGCCTTTTGATTCTTATTCTGCTAAGGATCTATCTACTACATGACTTGAACTAAACCCCTTTTTTCTGTTTGTAATCTATTGAAGAAGCAGAAGAATTTAGACCCAGCTGATAGATAAGGTTGTTATTTGTGAGTTGAATTCTATTATCTAATAAAAAATTTGCACACACAGAAATTACTTAATGAAATGAAACATTTACCTAAGTCATAAACAGTGAAATTCAGACCCAGAGTAACTTTCATCTATATTTTGAGATAATAGAGAAAATTTTTTTTGGAATTTTGGTTTTGCTTACATTATCTGATTAATTGCCTTATCTACTGTGTGTGCATAAAGAAACCATCCATTCATCCATCTTCTATTCTTCAAATGTTTATTGAATACCTTATCTGGCTAAGAATTGAGAACATAAGGTGAGATGAATAATACCATCCCTCCAGAAGTTTACTGTATTGTAGAACTCTTAGCCTTTCAATAACATGTTTTTATTACTTTGTAAATTATAAATGTAACACAGATAAATCTAAGCAGTTTAAGATGCCCTTGAGATGTTAGCCATAAAGAGTAAAATCAGATCAATGGACAAATATTCTGAAAAGCAATAAAATATTCACTTGAGTCCCTTCCAGCATGCCAAAGTAGGATTATAATAATAAAGCCCAGCTAAGTTTCCAGACCCCCACCAATTCTCACAGAAGTGAACTCTGTCCCTAACTTTTTGAGCTCTCTTTGTGTAAATGCTCTAAAAATCTTTCCAGATCTTGATTTTTCTTGTTCTTTTTTTTTTTTTTTTTTTTTTTTTTTGAGACAGAGTGTTGCTTTGTTGCCCTGGCTAGAGTGAGTGCCGTGGCGTCAGCCTTGCTCACAGCAACCTCAAACTCCCGGGCTTAAGCGATCCTACTGCCTCAGCCTCCCGAGTAGCTGGGACTACAGGCATGTGCCACCATGCCCAGCTAATTTTTTTTTCTCTATATATTTTAGTTGGCCAGATAATTTCTTTCTATTTTTAGTAGAGACAGAGGTCTCGCTCTTGCTCAGGCTGGTCTCGAACTCCTGACCTTGAGCGATCCACCCGCCTCGGCCTCCCAGAATGCTAGGATTACAGGCGTGAGCCACCGCGCCTGGCCCATTTTTCTTGTTCTTATCTACATATTCTCTTCCCCAGTAACTCTACCTTGTCAAAGAGTTCTTCATGTCTCCCTCTGTTCCATTCACTTGGAACAATAAAGACTATGTCACAGAGATAGAATTCTCCTTTTTTGGGGAACATACACACACACACACACACACACACACACACACACACACACACTTTTTATGTCTGTGACATGAAACTTTTGAAAGAGTATTTGAGTTAGATTTCTAGGATATCTGAAAGTCTTAGGAAAATATATTGTCAACTCCAAAACATCAATGTGTTTATTGTTCCAGTCATTTAATCTTAATGAGTTGAATATGATAATTACATACTTTTTTGGGTTGAGATCTTCATAACCTTGGCCCAAAGCAGCATACTTATGCTAAACCATTTTGCAATAGTGGAGCAGCGAAATAGACTATATGTGTTATGTTTTTTTCATAAACAAATTTTAATTAGATATCTTCTTTCCACGCTGGCACCACAGCCAAATGTTTTTAAAAGGCTTGAATGTTTGTATTTGGAAAAACTGCTGCTTTGTGCAGTAGCTTGAGTATGTGTCATAAAAATTTTATCTCTACTGCTAGATATACCTATAAGATGTTATGGAGGCATTGCAATCATAATAGTTCTATTGATACCGTAATTGCTCTGAAGGGCCCTTACAATGTAATACGCAAGTGGCTCTGACAAGTTATTCTGTTAAATGAAGCTACCAAAAACAAACTAAATGTAATAATGCAGATATAACAAGCTGCTGAAGAACTGATGTTGAATACACCTTTTTCCTTCTTAGCTAAATAGGTATGGACTAAGGAAGCAAATTGTTAGTATTTTAGTTTTAAGAATTAAGGTAGAACCACAAATGTAGAAAGACCTAAAGAGTCATTTAGCTCATCCCCTTTGCTTTTGAGTGGAGAAGAGGCACAGGGAGTTTAAATTACTTATTTGAGGTTTCATAGCTAATGAGCTAATGGCATAACCAGAACTAGAATTTAAGGCCTGACTTCTGTTCAGGATTTCTTTTACTAGATAGTTCTCATTCAGTGACAAAGTAACTCTAGGTGAATATACTTTTTCTAAAATACATTTTGTTTCTCCATTTTGGGGAAGATATTATTCCCTGTCTCAGTATGAGATCTTGATCGCCATGTATCTTGTTCTTCAGATGAGCAGGAATGTTAAATATTTTTTGGTTTCACTGGTAAAACTAACGCAAATGAGCAGTAGAATACTTTTCTTATATAAATAAAAGGATTTTTTGGAGAAAGAAGGAAATGCTGTCTGAAACAGCATGGACTATCCTCCTTCCCAGAAGGTAATCAGGAGACTGTCTGGTAACATGTTCTTTCTGTCTATTGCAGGATAAAGACCAGGAAGGCTTAGGGCAGAGGATGGGCGAGGTCAGCAGTGCCCTGCTAAGCTAGACACTTGACTGATTGTGAGCTTTTGGGGATAGCCTGCTTGATGGTCTTAGATCAGCTTTACCCTGAGAGAGCTAAAGAGTTTGAAATGTTAGATTTTATTTTGTAAGGCATTATATATTTAAGTGAAACATTTCATTTGGAAACTCTCAGAGTTCTAATATAGGCATCATTGCTCATATCTCCTCTCCATAAAATTAAATGTGAGCAGCATCTTCATTTGGTGATTTTTAATTGGTGATTTTATTTAGTGATTCTTTAAAGATAGCTGTTAAACAACCATTAATGATTATTTTAAAAGTCACAGTTATGTGTAATTTGTAGGAGAAGGCTAGAGGGACTTGAGAGAGCAAAACCAGGGCCAGTGACTTAGCTGAGGAATACAGTTGGCTTCCTTAACAAAGTGACACTTGAGCTAACCTCATATCAAATAAATCATAGGAAATAAAGAGGCATAGAATAGAGGAAGAACTTTCTAGCAAAGGGCAAGGATCCCAAAGTATGAAGGAATATGGCATATTTAAGAAACAGAAAATGTTATTGTAGCTGAAGAGCAGGAAAAAGAATGAGAATGGTCAGAAAAGTAGCTCATGAAGAGAATAATCAGATGATGCTTAATAATCAGAGTTTAATAAACTATATATATATATTTGATACAGTTTGATTTTTAAAGAATAAAGTGGAATGACATTTTATTTATTTTTTTGGAATGACATTTTAAATTAAAATTTTTACATGTCTGAGTATTTCATTAGAGAGAAATTAAGTGAGGGAATTTTAAGGAAAAATATATTAATGTGTGAAGGTAATGACAGGCTCAATAAAATAGTTAATTAGTTGATTTTTTATGAGTGAGTACATTTCAAAGTCAAGAAAGATCAATTATTCTATTTAGAAGCAAATGTAATATACACCTACTTATAATGGAATGTGTTAAATAATGAAATAGATTGATTTTAGTTATCACCATTATTTCTTCAAGCTCAGAGATACATGTTTTCTTTTCCAGTCATTCATTATTATTGAATTGGCTTTATTTTTTTTATTCAGCATTTTCCTTCCTCTTGGTTTGTTATATTCTGAAAGACTGCAAATTTTGAGTTTGAAAATAATTAGAAAAGTTATTTAACTTTTACTTGGTTGATCCATTTATTAAAACTCATTTTAGTTTGCCATTATTGCTTCTGGAGGAAATATGCTAGCTCTGGCTACTGGAGTAATGATAGGAGATGATCAAGCAACCATAAGAAGTAAAACTTGTGACTAAAACTTTTAAACCCAATTCCCTGATGAGAAGTTAGCCAGATGGTTGTATTTTTAATGGCATACAATGACTAATGCATTATATTTGCAAACTTAATAATATAAATAAAAATTCCTGTACTGCTCAGCCTTAACCAGTGATAATATATGGTTACCTTTAACTGCATTTGATTGGGCATCTTTTTCCTAATGATGATAGTGATGTTGTAAGACATCCCCTATACCAGTGTAGGAATCACATTGAATATTTGACATTTTTTCTGCTTCCTGTAGTAATTTATTATTTAGGTATACATATGTTTCAAGGATGACATCACACCTCAAACAGATGCATAGATGCAGATGGACTTTGTAGCAAGCATCAAACATAGGCCAGGTGCTGCACTGGGCACTAGAACACGGTCAAGAGCTTAACAAGACAGGCATGATATTTCTGCTCATGGGACTTCTAGTCTGGGTGGAGAGACAGAAATTTTAGACTAATTATCTAACATACAGTATGATAAGCTTACAGAAGCACATAAAGAAAGGGAGTTAGTCTTGTTTTGAGTGGTCCTGAGGGGACAAGGGCACCCAGGAAAATCTTCTCTGACTAAATGACATTTAAACAGAAAGCTGAAGATAATTACTAATGAAGGCTGGGCTGAGTGAGAGGAGGAGCCCTCAAGGAAAGGCCTTGAGGTAGATGGAGCTGGGACAAGGGACTAAAAAGTCTAGGTGGAGGCCAGTAAGTGAGAGACCCACCAAAAGTCGAATATTGCCTGATTTACCACTCTACTGGCAGAGATTCTTTCTGCTGTATTAAATTTGTTGTTAAGATTTTTTATGAGTCTTTCTTACTTACCAGATTGAGAAAAATAATTAAGAAATCATTGTTTTCACTGCCTTTTCTTCTCTTTTGCCAAACATTGAAGATCATGAGAATTTGCTTGCTTCTGAAGAATTATGAAAAGCTGGAGTTTAAATTGGGTTGTTGCATAAGAATGAAATGTAAAAAGCTTTCCAAGAAAAGTTAAAAATAGAATTACACAAGAGGAAGTGGGAATTATCTTTTCTTATTTTTATTTTTTTAATTGAAGCCAGTGAAGACTTATTCACAATTTATTAACTGGATTTTTTTTTTTTTTTTTGAAGACAGAGTCTCGCTCTTTTGCCCTGGCTAGAGTGCCGTGGCATCAGCCTAGCTCACAGCAACCTCAAACTCCTGGGCTTAAGCAATCCTTCTGCCTCAGCCTCCCAAGTAGCTGGGACTACAGGCATGCACCACCATGCCCGGCTAATTTTTTCTATATATTTTTAGTTGCCCAGAGAATTTCTTTCTATTTTTTAGTAGAGACGGGGTCTCGCTCTTGCTCAGGCTGGTCTCGAACTCCTGAACTCAAACAATCCACCCGCCTTGGCCTCCCAAGTGCTAGGATTACAGGCGTGAGCTACCGCGCCTGGCCTAACTGGGATTTTTAAAGCTTGTACTCTTAGTTATAGATTCTAGTTAACCCACAGACTTAAATTTGACAGAAAAAATGGGCAGGCCAAATTTGCCATGCTGTACCCACAGAGTCTAGTCTACTTTTGGGCAGGACTATTTTAAAGTGTCTTATAAAACAGATTATATCCTCTTTTAAAAAACTTTGGAAAAATTTCATACTGTATCAACTTTAATTTATTATCAGATGAATTCTGATAAGATTTAATTTCCGTTATGCTTCCTGCTGTATTTATATCTACAAACTGCTTCTTATAGGGTGGGCAGAGATGGGCAACAGAGCTCAGTGGTTAGGAACAGACTCTAGCAATAGATTACTGGGGACCCTATCTTGGCCTCTCACTTGTGTGATCTTGGGCAAGCTACTGAAATCTTTTTTGTTTAAGAGGGATAAATATTGTACCTACCTCATGGGGCAATGGTAAGTATTAAATGACATAATATGTAATGCACTTAGCTGAGTGCCTGGCATGTAGTAAGCACAAAATAAATATTAGCTGTCAGATCAAGTTATAAATATGAGCTGTCTTTTCTTAAGCCCTGAAATGCATGTGGGGAAGGGTCTCTGCAAAAAGATCTTAGACTCTCTGTATCTGCTCAGGTGCATGTTCTATTAACAGCACAGTGTGAGGCTGGTAGCATGAGCCAGGGAGGAGAAAGCGATCCCTTTTGCAGCCCAGAGAGGTGACAGAACCTCCATAGTGATCAAATGAGAAGCTGATAGTGCTGCTAATGCTTCCTTTCCTGTGGATACTGTACTTAATGACCCCCTGCCTTAGAATATTTTAAGAAATAAATTCAGATCATGCCTTGCTAACTTTATAGACTTAAGTTCTGTGAATCAGGAAATGTGCATCTTTGTCCAAGACTGATATGTAGAGGAGTCTTATAGTTGTTCCTCATTTTCAGTCTTACTTTAGGATATAAGTGTTCATCCCACTAGGGGCTGTTATTTCTTTGAACTCAGGCTTAGATAAAATGAGAAGAGGTGAGATTTGTTGACCACTACATCCTGCTTCTATTCAATCCCTCATGTTTCTTACACCCTTAAAAAAAACCTTAAAATAAAATATTTAAAAATAAAGTAAACCATGATGTGCTATTCATCATCTTCTCCCTCTTTACTGTTTCTCCCTTTCATTCCTCTCTAAAACCTTTCCTCTTGTCCATGCTCTCTGACTGCTTTCTTAGATCTCTATACTTTCTTTTCATCTTAATCTGTATCTTCCTTTCTCTGAATCCTGCTCATCTTTTCTTTGTACTGAAGAGAGAAATGGGAAAGGTTGGCTTGGGCCAGAGTAAGGAGAGAAAAGGAAAGAGAAAAATGTAGCAAAAAGGTATAGGTGGAGCTAAAAGACACGATGAACATATCTGGCTTATTCATTGAGTCCTCAAATCCTGTTTTTGCTATGCATTTCTTGGGAATAGAAATGTTTAATCTTCTATTTCTTTGAGATGATGTGTGTATTATTCACTATTTCCAAATGGGCTGTATATTCTGATTATTTGTTTCTCTTTTTTGGTAAGGGGGTAGAGTCAGAAGAGAAGGAGGCAGAGTGAAGTAAAAGAGAAAGGAGATAAAATCACTAGAAAAGCCTCTGCCCTGTTTGTGTCTTTATTTTACAACTTAATGTTTATTTTTACTTCAATGAGTGATTACTGTTGTGCTCCCAAAGCCCACCTGTGCTCCATTGAAGGACCATTTGCCCGTCATGCTGACCTGCTCTATTTGGTTGGCCGTGGTCCAACTGAGCCGCCACGCTCCATCCCAGCCTGGCAGTGAGGCTCCATCTCACGTTGCTGTGACTCAATGCCTGGCACCCTCCTGAGCGACAGGTTCCCAGCTCTCTTCATTGAGCCTTCTTGTGCTCAATGAAGCGCAAGACCCCTCCAGAGCCCCAATGAAAAATGTCAGACAAGCCCACGGACTGTATTAGCATGTTATCAGAGAGGACTAAAATCTAAGTTACCATACTCCTCTTCTGCTTACTGTTGCTCAAGCAGTGGCCGGGAGTGGGCCTTCAGCCCCGACTAGTGTCTCAGGGAAAAGCAGTTCATAAAGCAGTTTCCACATCCTGGCTATAGGCCAATCACACAGGAGGCTCTCTATAAGCCCCAGTTTTCTCCTGCCAGTCTTTGTCTCTGCTTCCTGCTCCTTCTATCAGGAACACCTTTCTTGTCTAATGGTCAGTGCCCAACCTACACATCTTCCCTGACACTGTGCTGGGTCAGAGAACCATATACACTCCTCTATCAAAGGGTTTTGTACATTTGAATCTGATTTTGTACACGTTGAACTTTTTATTCATATGTTCCCACCATACTTTAAGCTCCTTTAGGGAGGGCCCACATTCTCTTTGTTTTGAATTATTAGCACTTTGCACATTGCTTGGCACATTGTAGGTAATCAACACAATACCAACATGTTGCAAGAACATGTTATCTATGATGGGAAGACTATAGAGGAAATTTTGGGGCAAGTGATACGGGTTCTCAGAGGAGGCAAAGAGCTATGTGTGGACTATGTAGTAGTATCCCCAGATGGCATCAATTAAGGCAGCTGTTTCCAGGATCTTTTCCTAAGGCCAGATAATTATTTTTTGAAGGTATTATTTTATACATGTCTCCAAACATATAACCTGAATGATTATGTCTTTTTAAAATATGTGTGGTATAAGAAGCAATGCGATTGATTTTCTATGAAAGGCATTTTCAATCTCACATTTCTAATTTTTAAAATTTCTTTCCCAAAATATCAGTTTTTCATTAAACATTTTGGCCTTTATTTTTATGAGCTAATATATTTTCTTAAAGCTCAAATCTTGACTTTCCCTCATTTTCTCTCATTGTTTTAGCTTGCTTGTGGGTGAAGGAGATCCATGTAGAGAGGTCATTTCTTCATCCCTTTGCCCCAGGTAGGACAGCTGTGTTAGCAAGACAGTTGGCCAGAATCTTGCAGAGGGATGCGATGAAAGCCTGACAATCTGTTTGTTGGTCTGTGTTTTGAAGCAAATGGATAGTTTAGAAATCCTGATAGTAAAAGTCAATGCAAATACTAACCCCTGTTTCTTTATCTCAGTACTATACTGCACAGAAATGATTTTAAACCCTAGTACAAGGAAATTGGTGCAAGAAAAAGCTATCTAGTCATGTATAATGTACATTCTAAAAGTTGTGCACATTTATATTATTATTTCTCCATGAAATATTATAGTTTTCCCCTGTTCCCTCCAAGTAGGAAAAGAAACTAGAAATAAACAGATCTATGGGTTCTTTCTTTCTTCCGTATGTTATATAGACATTTGAGACATGGTTGATTAAATAATTCTACTCATGAGGTCAGTAAGTATTATTTGGAGAAAAAAGTAAACCAAAAAAAAAAAATAAATAACTTATACCAATATGGTATGTTAACAAAAATTGAGATCTAAAATACCCACTCATCCAATTTCTAATATTTATCTTGTCTGTAGTTTGATCTTGGATAAGAGTCAATTTTACAATGTTAAATTCAGTCAACTGTTTGATTTTTGCATCTTTAAAAGAGATTTATCAAACACATAAGTTAGTAACATTTCTGTTAATTGTCTCTGAACATACTGAAAAACTGCTGTGTGTGTAGAATTGTTACATAAGTAGGATTGAAGGGCTGCAGAGCAGATTGTGAATTTTGCAATTGCATTTTAGAGCTGGCTCAATCTAGCCTATAACTATTTTCTTCACTTGTATTCATATAATGGATAATGGCTGCTTTCTATGAGGTACCCAGATTGACATGAATATTGAAGTTTGTATTTCTTTGGTTGAGAAAGCTAACTTTTCTAGTTAGGCCCAAACCACAGCAGTCTTTATGGACAAAAATAATCAAACATTCTCCAAAAAGTATATTTCAAGCCTATCATCATAATAACAATGGAATGGAGGTTGAGAACTGCTCCCTGAAGAAGTGATTCTTAGAGTTGTGATGTGAATTTCTCACATATAGAAAAGTAGCATAATTGGTTTCCCATCTTCCTTCCCTCCTTCTGCCCTATATTTATCCTTTCATACCCTTCTGTGAAATTCAGCAACTTTAAAGAAAAATGTAAAATGTAAAGTTTAAATTCTAGTTTCCTTAATTTACATTAATTATCTCAGTAACTATATAGTATATACAGTATATAAATACCAGTGTAAGTACCATTTTGTATTCCATGAAATCTAATAGTGTGATGTGTATACATATTTCTAATATATTGATATATTTAAAATGTTATTTATTTATTTTGTAAAAGAGAATTTTTCAGAGCAATTTTAAGTTCATACCAAAATTGAACAGAAAGTACAGAGAGTGCCTATATACCTTTGCCTCCACACACTCACAGCCCCCGCCCACCATCAACATCTCACACCAGAATGCTATATCTGTTATGGTCAATGAATTATCATCCAAAGTCCCTAGTTTACATTAAGGATCACTCTTGGTGTTGTACATTCTATGAGTTTTGACAAATGTATAATGACATATATCTAGCATTATAGTGTCATGTTAGAATAGTTTCAGTGCCCTAAAAATCCCTTGTGCCTTCCTGTTCATCCCCTGCAATGTTTATTTTTGATAATATTGTAGTATTGCATACTGTGTCTGTGTGTGTAAGTTTTTTATCATATCCCTATTCTTTGATATATCGATCATTTTCAACTGTTTAAAATTATAAATGACACTCCCTGGAGAAATTGACTTTTTCTTTGCTTTAGGATAAGATTTTTTAAGTCACGGTATTCAAAGAAGAACTGGATTAAAGTATAGGAGAAAGTTTATAATACTTATTTCTTTCATCTAATAAGCATTTGCTGAACACCAACTGTGCCTATACTCTAGGGTTACAGAGGTAAATAAAATACAATTCTAGCTGCATATATGGGAAGAGAATGGGGAGTAGATATATAAGCTAGAAAATAAATATGTAATGTGAAATGCTAAGTGCCATAACAGATATGAAAAGTGCTTTTGGTTCCCAGAGGAGATATGATAACAAAGAAGTACAATACTATAAAAAAATAAAAAAGACAAAGAAAAAGAAAATTTAAGAAAAAGGAAATAACTTTTCAGGTGAGTCTTCTGATGGTTAATTTTATGTGTCAACTTGACTGGGCTAAGGGATGCCCAGATAGTTGGTAAAATACTATTTCTGGGTGTATCTCTGAGAGTGATTCTGGAAGAGATTAGCATTTGAATTAGTAGACTGAGTAAAGAAGATTACCCTCAGCAATATGGTTAGGCATCCTCTAATCTTTTGAGGCTCCAGATAGAACAAAAAAGTGTAAGAAGGGAAAATTTACTCTCTTTCTTCTGGAAATAGGACATCCATGTTCTCCTGCTCTTGGACATCAGAGCTCCAGGTTGTCAGGCCTTTGAACTCCTGGACTTACATCAGTGATCTGCCAGTTTCTCTTGGCCTTGGACTGAGAGTTACATTGTTGGCTCTCCCTAATCTCAGATTTTTGGACTTGGACTTAGACTAAATTATACTACTTGCTTCCCTCGTTCTCCAGTTTGTAGACAGCATATTGTGGGACTTCTTGGCCTCCATGATTGCATGAGCCAATTTCCATCATAAATTTCCCCTTATATCTCTCTGTGTATATCCTGTCAGTACTGTTTTCTGGGGAACTCTGACTAATACATGCGGAAAAATGAAAATTGCAGGAGTTGTAGGGAATGAGACTATATTCACAGGTCGGCCTAGACTGTGAGAGATCCTCTGTTCTTGAAGGAGCTTGAGCTTTATTCTGTGGACAACAGAGGGTCAGAGAATTTACCAGAACTTTCTGTGATAATCTAGGGGCAAGCAAGAAAGTCATGTGAGTGACAACAGCAAATATTATGTAGCCTAGTGGTTTTCAAACTTTGGTGTGATTCAGAGTCACTTGGAGAACTAATCCAGTCACTCGGAGAATGAGGCTTGTTGAGATAGTATAGGGCCCAGACCTCTGGTTTTTTCCAAGTTGTCCAGGTGATTCTGATGGATGCTAAAGTTTGAGAACCACTGATATGATGCTTAAACAAAAGCTTTTTGTGGCTTACTTTCAGCAGCAAAGAAACATCGTTTCATAGGAAAATTATAACGAGAAGATAATTTCAATGTTTTTAAAAGTCTTTAACACCAAAGTAGAATGCCCTTGGATTCTCTCTTTTTATATATTTAAATGAGCTACAATTTAAATGCTTTATGCCTTGGTTTCCTTACTTGTACCTTCTTCATAGTCTTGCTATGGTGAGGAAAAGAGTCAATATATGTAAATCCTTAGAATTGTGCCTGGAACATAGTGAGCTTCTATAAATTTCAGCACTTAATATTATACCTTACCTTTATGGCAACTGTCATCAAAATATCTCAAATTTATTTTCTCTGAACTCCCCCGTTGCCACCCCCTACTTTTTCTCCAACTAGTTTCCTCAGGGTCTTGAATTTTTCAAGCCCCATCTCTCACTTTCTGGACTGATTCTAACTTTTGTTTTGTTTTGCTTTGTTTTCCTGCCAGCTACTATATGTCCTGTCCAGTGTAAATCTTAGAAGCCCTCTGGCTTCTCTTAAGCTTCAAGCTTCAATAGTTAGTGCCCTTTTAACACTACATAAGGCTTAGACTCAAATTTGCCTGAGCTTCAAAGACTCTTTCTCTTAAAGAGAAGCATTAGAGAAGGTTTTAATTGAATCTTTTTTCTATTGCCTAAAACCATATCAAAAGAATCTTTGAAACTGAACACTTCATTTAGTTAGATTCCTTTCCCTGGTAGTTTCTGATGACTTGCATACTTCATGGTGGTCTTTAAAGCCCTACTCCCATCATGTAGTTCCATTTTAATTCTTCTCTGACAGGAACCTGAACTTTTTATATTGCCCATGTTGATGCTGATATTTGATCAATAGTGATGATGATAATTACAATAATTATTAATATTTGTTGCATGTTTATGATATGCAAAATACTATACTAAGCCATTCACATGTGTTAAACATGCAGAGAATATTTAATCTTTGCAATTGGTCAATGAAATAGGTCCTAGTGTGACCCAGTTTGGTGACAGAGGCCAGGTAACTTACAAGCTTACCCAATAAGTAAGCAAAGGACCTGAGCCTAGATCTGAGCTCCCACCCAACTGACCTTGACTACCCCTCATACTTGCTTTAAGTATCCTACTTTATGCTAAGTGTGTTTAAAATAATTAAAAGTATGACATGTTTTATATAATTCTTAAACTGCTATATTCAGCAGGCATATTATTATCCCTATTTTCAAGTTGAGGAAAAAGGAGTTTTGGAGAGATTAAGTGATTTGACCAGCTTTATAAAGCTAGTAAGTGACAGACCCACATTCAAACCTAGGTATTAATAATATGATTTTAGCTTATGTATGGTTAACCATTATGACAAACCAATCTCTTCCTTTTCTTTGTAGCTAAACTTCTCAAAATGTTTCATCTCTATCTGCTTTTCTGGCTCCTCAGCCTCTGCATCTCTCCTGAATGTCAGTATTTCCTTAGACACCTATCCACATCTCCCTTCTATGGCTTCAGTCACCATCTATGCACTTACCCTTCCTTTATCTACAACTCCACCCACATCTTCTCTTGAGCTCAGACCCATATAGCCAACTGTCTATAGAACATCTACATTTCACTGAGCTATTTGCTCTGCACATTCAGAATGTCCCAAAGGAAGTCATCTCCTCAAAAACCTACTGTGGCTCCAGGCTACCCCTGATTCATACTACTATCCTCACAGTTGCTTAATCTACAAGGTGGGGAATCATCTTTAACACCTTATTTTTTTTTATCACCCAGATTCAGTTATTATAAACTGCAAATGGAGAACATTAGATGGATTTTACCTTCTAAACCCGTCTAATGTTCTCCATTTCCACCCTACTATCTTTGTTCATGTTACCACCATCTCTTGACTGGATTACTGTAATAACCTCCTAATTGGTATCCTAACTCTAATCTTGCCCCAATCCAATCTGTTTACTAATCAAACCAATAGTGACTTTTAATACATGCAAACATATAATTAGCAAATAATATAATAATTTTTGGTTTGTAGGACCCATTGCCATCATCATGATGTCACTGACTTTTTCTTACTTATCACTCACTACTTTCCCACCCCAAATTCTATATTTCAGCAATACTGAGTTGTATTTTGTTCCCTGAAGTCATTGCATTTTCCTTCTCTGTGATTTTACACATACTGTTCTCTCTGCCTCAGAACACTCTTATCCCTGATCATTCCCCATCTTTTGCCTTGCTAAATTCTCTTCATCCTTGAGACCTTAGCTTAGAAAACCCTTCTCCTGGAAAGTGGTGCCTGACACCTTGAACAATGGTGGATATTTTTCTAATACTGTTCCTGAGATTTTCCTTGGTACTATTCCAAAGATTCCCCTAACATAATTACGTGCTGCTTCAGTTTCTGCGATAGACTGTGTCTTTCCCTAAATTCCTATGTTGAAGCCTAATCCCCATTGTGATAGTATTAGGGGGTAGGGACTTTGGGAAGTGATTAGGTAATGAGGGTGCAGCCCTCAGGAGTAGGATTAGTACTCTTGTAAAAGAGACCCCAGAAAGCTCCTTTGATTCTTCTACCGTGTGATGACGCAGGAAGAAGACAGCCTTCTACGAACCAGAAAGCAGGCCCTCACCAAACACTGAATCTGCCTGCACCTTGATCTTGGACTTCCTAGCCTCTAGAACTGTGAGAAATAAATTTCTGTTGTTTATAATCTACCTAGTCCACATGGATTAATTATAGTGGATAATTATAATGCATATTATAACTTGTCTCAATGTCTTCTCGCCTCCTGTCTCTTCCATATTTTTTGTGTGATTGATTATAATCAAGGTATTCTGCCATATCTTCTAGTTAACTTATTCTCACTTTCCCAGTGTCTATTCTGTTTTAAAAGCCATCTGCCAAGTTATTCATTTTAATGTATTTTTCAGTGTTAAAATTTCTATTTGGTTTTCTTTCAAGGCTATGTCATTTTTATGGTTTCTAATTCTTTGGTTAAATTTTGAAACTTTTATGTCTTTGCTGAGAAAAGTTATTTTAAAATCTATGTCTGATAATTTTGATATCTGTAGCCTCAGTGGGTCTGTTTTAATGGGCTGCTAATTATGCTTACTCTTGTTCATGTTGTCTTGATCTTTTCATTTGCCAGGTTATTTTTTATTGTTTGCCAGGCACTGTATTGGAAAATTTGTTTGTAAAAAATTTATGTTCTATGAAGATGTTATTTTCCTTCAGCAAAGACTGTTTCATTCTGTAAAAGTGCCTGGAGGCAGTAGCAATGTGGATATTCAGTAATTATTTTTCTTGAGGCCATGCAAATGACTTAAATTTGGATTGTAGTCTGTGCAAAGATCATGTTACTTCTGATTTACTGTAATTCCTTTGGAGCTCTGAAACAAAGGTATTAGGACTTCAACCCCTTTTGGATTCTGACTTCCTACTTGAGGCTTTCAAAAGTACTGCTTAACCTCTCGTGTATTTCTTCTGGAATTGGCAAACGCCCTCAGGGGTCAAACAAGCACAAATGATGGGCTAACTTTTCTGGATATGTCTGTCATAGCACTTGGCTATATAATTCTTTATTATAATATTAGCTCTCCCATGCATTCCAGTAGATAATTTTAATATATTTTATATTTTGGCAAGTTCTTCTAATTGCCCTAAGTGGGAGAGTTCATTTGAAAACACATACTATTACTGGATGTGGAAGTTCAATTTTCCCTTTTTTCTTTTTTTTTAAATGTTTTCAATAGTAAGATGATTCTTAAAGCAGTGTGGATAGATTGGAGGAGAGGAGGAACATATCGTTACCATTAAATTGCTTTCAAAGTATATATGCCAATTGACACTTGAGTAAGAGCTCCAGTTGTTCTTTGGGCATATTTCTTTAGCCCTGTTTGCCTGGCAGGAAATCCCTGAAACATCTCTTATTTGTAAGATAATGAATTCTATCTTGATTATAGGAGCTGTACCTCTGATGTGTGGGTGGGAGGGGATGTGGCCTGGTAGAATGGGTAACTTTTTTTTCTTTGGTCATGAAGTCTCCTTGTTTATCTTAAAAGCTATAAAGATACTGCCCACTTTTCTGGACCCAGTGCCTAGCCTCCCTCTTTAGAATTTATTTAGGATATTATCTTGGGGACAAATGCTGGTATTAGCCTTAAATATTCTGCTCTTCAATTATTACCTGGTAGAACCCCATGGACCTTTTCTTATCTCAGCCCCCTAATCCCCATACCTCTGATCTTCCCACCATTTCTATGGTCCGCTGGGAAAACATCCTTGATTGGAAGGTCCTTCCTGTCTGTTGCATGTACCTATGGGTTTCTGACAATGTTGAATTTTCCCATTAATTTATTCTCATTTGTTATACATTTTCCTGGAGTTCCTTATTGCTTTTTCTGGCATTCGTAGTGCTTTAAAAATAAAATATTTGTTAAAATTCTTTTATTTTGAGGAAGGAGAGGTAAAATTTGCATACTTAGGCAGCACCTTAATACAGAAGTTCTCCATATATTTCTAATGTGATTATCATTGATATATTTCAAAATAGCTATTTTCATAACTTCTATTTTTATTTATGCTATCAACAAGCAAATAATACATACCCCAAAAGGATCTAAAAAGAATAATTGCTTTGACTTACATTTTCAATCCGCTTTCTTTTCTTCATTGTTTTATTTTGATGGTCTTAAATCTATCTGAAATTTGATGTTCAAATTTCGTATTAGTAAAACCATGTAATTTAATAAAATAATATTCCTTTTTAGCTTTCTTCATTTTCAAATCAGTTTATCTTTTAGTAATATCTTTCATCTTCTAACTCTGATGGTTTTTTTTTTTTTTTTTTGGTTTTTGTTATTTTCCCTAAAAATCTGCTATTTTTTTTTTAAAGTTAACAAAATTTGTCAAAATTTTTATTTCACTATGTCTCCTTAAAAAAAGGAGAAAATTATCTCATGTCCACCAGTGTTCCTTTTATGGATGTACATCAGGTTGAGCTTTGATAGCTTTATGTTTTATTTTTCCCTTTTAAAATTTTTTTAATAGAATTAGGGGGTACAAGTTGAATTCCAGCTCATGTATATATCATATCATTGTGAAATCTGGGCTTTTGTACCCATCACCCAAGTAGTGTACATTGTACCCTGTAGGTAATTTTTTATCCTTCATCTCTCCCATTCTTCCCCTTTGTCAGTCTCCAATGTCCATTATACTATTCTATGTGTCCTTGCATAGCCATAGTTTAGCTCATACTTATAAGTGAGAATATGCAACATTTATTTTTCTGTTCATGAGATAATTCACTTAGGATAATGGCCTCCAGTTCCAAACAAGGTGCTGCAAAGACATTATTTGACTCTTTCTTATTGCTGAGTAATACTCTATAGTGTATATATATACCATATTTTCTTTATCCACTCATTGGTTAATGGGCACTTAGGTTGATTCTATATTTTTGTGATTGTGAATTGTGCTATGATAAACATAGAAGTGCAGGTA
Source organism: Lemur catta (assembly GCF_020740605.2). Classification (NCBI taxonomy): domain Eukaryota; kingdom Metazoa; phylum Chordata; class Mammalia; order Primates; family Lemuridae; genus Lemur; species Lemur catta. The sequence continues at coordinate 48,328,760 of NC_059128.1, read as the reverse complement.
TCTTTTTGATATAATGATTTATTTTCCTTTGGGAAAATACCCAGTAGTGGGATTCAAGGATCAAATAATAGATCTACTTTTAATTCTTTCATAAATCTCCACACTGACCTCCATAGAGGTTGTACTAATTTACAATCCCACCAACAAGGTATAAGTGTTCCCTGTTTACTGCATCCATGCCAACATCTATTGTTTTTGGGCTTTTTAATAATGGCCATTCTAATCGGAGTAAGATCATATCTCATTATGGTTTTAATTTGCACATCTTTGATGATTAGTGATATTCAGCATTTTTTCATGTTTCTTGGACATTTCTATGTCTTCTTTTGAAAAATGCCTGTTTATGTCATTGGATCACTTTTTAATGGGATTGTTTTTTCTCCTGCTGTGTTATTTGAGTTCCTTGTAGATTCTAGATATTAGCCTTTTGTTGGGTACATAGTTTGTGAATATTTTCTCCTATTCTGTAGGTTGCCAATTTACTCTTTTAATTGTTTCCTTTTAGTTTAAGTCTCATTGTCTACTTTTGTTTTTCTTGCATTTGGTGTTGGGGTCTTAGTCATAAATTCTTTGCCTAGGCCCTAGGCCAATGTCCAGAAGATTTTTTCCTAAGTTTTATTCTACTCCTTTTGTTGTTTCAGGTCTTACATTCAAGTCTTTAATCCATCTTGAGTTAATTTTTGTATATAGTTAGAGATAGGGATCCAGTTTAATTCTTCTACATATGACTATCTAATTTTCCCAGAACCATTTATTGAATAGGGCATCTTTTCCCCAGTGTATGTGTTTGTCTGTTTTGTTGAAGATCAGTTGGTTGTAGGTATATAATTTTATTTCTGGGTTCTCTACTCTGTTCCGTTGATCTATGTGTCTACTTTTATGCCAGTACCATGCTGTTTTGGTTACTATAGCATTACAGTATAATTTGAAGTCAGGGAATGTGATGCCTCCAGTTTTGTTCTTTTTGGTTAAGATTGCTTTTGTTATTCAAACCCTTTTTTGATTCCATAAGAATTTTAGAATTGTTTTCTCTAAATCTGTGAAAAACAAAAATGACACTGGTATTTTGACAGGAATTGCATTGAATTTGGGCAGTATGGATATTTTAACAATATTGATTCTACTTATTCATGAGCATGGAATGTTTCTCCATTTGTGTCATTGACAATTTCTTTTATCAGTGATTTATAGTTCTTGTAGACATCTTTCATCTCCTTGGTTAAATATATCCTAAGTATTTTATTTTATTATTATTAGCAGTTATTGCAAATGGGATTGTGTTCTTGATTTGTTTCATAGCTTGATCATGATTGGTGTATAGAAATGCTATTGATTGTTGTACACTGATTTTATAACCTGAGACTTTGTTGAATTCATTTATCAAATCTAGGAATCTTTTGGAGAATTCCTTAGAGTTTTCTAGGTGTAAGATTATATCATCAACAGAGACAGTTTGACTTCCTCCTTTCCCACTTAAATATCCTTTATTTCTTTCTCTTGCCTGATTGCTCTGGCTAGGACTTCCAACACTATGTTGAACAGAAGTGGTGAAAGTGGGAATACTCATCTTGTCCCGGTTCTTATGGGGAATGATTTCAACTTTTCAGTATGATACTGGCTTTGGGTTTGTCATATGTAGCTTTTATTATTTTGAGGTATGCTCTTTTTATGCCGAATTTTTAGGTTTTTTTTTTTATCATGAAGGATACTGTAATTTTTGAACACTTTGTCTGCATCCATTGAGATGATCATATGGTTTTTGTTTTTAATTCTGTGTATGTGGTGAATCACATTTATGGACTTGCATATGTTGAACCATCCTTGCAGCCCTGGGATGAAACCACTTGATCATGTTGAATTATCCTTTTGATGTGCTGTTAGATTTAGTTTTCTATTATTTTGTTCAGGATTTTTTCATCTGTGTTCATCAGAAATATTAGTCTGTAGTTTTCTTTTTTGTTGCATCCTTTCCTGGCTTAAGTATCAGGTTGATACTAGCTTCATAGAATGAGTTAGGGAGGATTCCCTCCTTTTCAATCTTTTGGAACAGTTTCAGTAGGATTGGCACTAGTTCTTCTTTATAAATCTTGTAGAATATGGCTATGAATCCATGCAGTCCTGGGTTTTTTTTGTTGTTGTTGTTGGGAGATTTTTAAATTATTAATTCTATCTTGCTATTTGTTATCAGTCTATTCAGGAGTTTTATTTCTTCCTGGTTGAATCTCAGGAGGTTGTATGTTTTCAGAAATTCATCTATTTCCTCTAGGTTTTCCAGGCTGTGAGCATATAGTTGTCATAATGGTCTCTGATTATCTTTTGTATTTCTGTGGTATCCATTGTAATATCTTCTTTTTCATTTCTGATTGTGTTTATTTGTATCTTAACCCTTCTTGGTTGGTCTAGGTAGTGGTTTGTCAATTTTGTTTATTTTTTCAAAGAACTAACTTTTTGTTTCATTGATCCTTTGTATTTTGTTTTCTATTTCATTTAGTTCTGCTCTGATCTATGTTATTTATTTTCTTCTGCTAACTTTGGGTTTTGCTTTTTTTGTTTTTCCAGTTCCTTGAGATTCAATGTTAAGTTGTTAATTTGTGATCTTTCCACTTCTTTGATGTCAGTATTTAATGCTATAAACTTCCCTCTTAGCACTCCTTTTGTCATATCTCACAGGTTTTGGTATGTTGTATTTTCATTTTCATTCATTTCAAAACATTTTTTAAATTTCCATCTTTGTTGACTGAATGATCATTCAGAAGCCTGTTGTTTAATTTCTATGTATTTATATAGTTTCTAAAATTTCTCTTTATATAGATTACTAGCTTTATTCCATAGTGGTTGTTATGGTCTGAGACATGAGAAATGACCACCTGAAGACCTAATTGAGCCAAACTGGGAGTCTTTATTAGCTGGCCAGCAACTACCCTCTGCACCGCCAAAGGCAGCGGCACAGAGAGCAGTGCTGAACCGGAAAAGAGGAAGTGTTTTTATACTATTTTACATCAGGATCTTATGTGACTCTGAGTATACAAAGTGGAGCCAGTTTTGCAATAAATTCCATTACCAGGGGGCCTGGGACCAGCCCCAGACCACCTGTTCTGATTACACTCTATACGCAAGTGAGTTTACAGAAGCAGATAGCATCAGTTAAGTCAAGGAACATTTCTCAAGCATAGTAAAATTTTACCTGTATACACCTGGAGGATTTTAAACAATCAGTTACAAGTTAATCATTTTAGTTTTTCCTGTTGTCCATGTGTATTTTTCCCAGCTCATAGGTTGCAGGCTCATGAATCACACAGCAGTGAGCCTGTACAAAAGATAGCTTCACTGTGGCTCACAGAGCTATAGTGATTACTGCATTTCATCATAGTAGTCTGATAATTGATATGACTTCAATTTTTAAAAATAGTTAAGACTTGTTTTGTAGCCTAACATATGGTCTATCTTCAAGAATGTTCCATGTGCTGATGAAAAGAATGTATACTCTGTAGTTGTTGGGTAGAATGTTCTGTATATGTCTGTTAAATCCATTTGATTCCAAGGTGAATTTAAATCCAGTGTTTTTTTATTGTTTTTCTGTCTCAATGATCTATCTAGTGCTGTGAGTGGGATCTTGAAGTCCTCCACTATTATTGTGTTGCTATTTCTTTCTTTAGGTCTAGTAATATTTGTTTTGTGAATCTAGTTACTCCAATGTTGGGTGCATATATATTGAGGATTATTATATCCTTTTGCTGAGTTGATCCCTTTATCATTATTTAATGATTTTTTTTGTCTTTTTTTATTCCTATTGATTTAAAGTCTGTTTTATCTGATGTAAGTATAGCTATTCTTGCTTACTTATGGTTTCTGTTTGCATGAAATATATTTTTTCACCCCTTTCCTTTCAGTCTACATATGTTTTTATGGGTAAAGTAGATTTCTTGTAAGCAGCATATAATTGGATCATGTTTTAAAACCCACACTGCCAATCTATATCTTTTAAGTGGAACATTTAATACATTTACACTCAAAGTTAATATTGATATATGAGGCTTTGTTCTCTTCATACAATTAATTGTTTTCTAGTTGTTTTATAAATTCTTTGTTTCTTTCTGTTTCTCTATCTTTTTTATTTTTATGGCTTGCTGAATTTCTGTCATGTTGCCATTTAATTACTTTCTCTTCCTCCTCTGTGTGATTGTTTTATTAGCTCTCAAGTTTTATATTTTTATATATTTTTTTGATGGTGATTATTGACCTTTCATTTCCATGTTTAAGACCCCTTTGAGCATTTTGTATAGGGCCAGTTTCGTAATGATGAATTGTCTCAGAATTTGCTTGTCTGGGAAAGACTGTATTTCTTCTTCACTTATGAAGCTTATTCTGGCAGAATATAAAATTCTTGGCTTACAGCTTTTTTCTTTCAGCACTTTGAAAATGCCATCTCACTCTTTTCTGGCATGTAAGGTTTCTGCTGAAATGTCTACTGTTAGTCTGATGGGGTTTCCTGTATAGGTGATTGGATGCTTTTCTCTTGCTAATTTAGAAATTCTTTCTTTTGATTTGACTTTAGTCATTCTGATAAATAATATGCTTTTGTGAAGTCATTTTTCTGCTTATTTTCCTGGGGATCAATGGTCCTCCTGTATCTGAAGGTCTAACTCTCTTATTAGTCCTGGAAAGTTTTCATCAATTATTTCCTTACATAGGGTTTATAAAATTTTTTATCTCTCTTCCCCTTCAGGAATACTGATAATTCATTAATTTGGTTGCTTATGTAGTCCCAGATATTCCAAAGGCTTTGCTCATTTTTTTGTCTTCTTTATTTTTGTCTGACTGGATTATTTCAAAAAAGCTGTCTTTAAGTTCTGAGATTCTTTCTTCTGGTTGGTTTGGTCTATTATTGAAGCATTTGGACGTGTCTTGAATTTCCTTCAGTGAATTTTTCAGCTGCAGAATTTCTGTTTGTTTGTTTGTTTGTTTGCTAACACATCTATCTCTGTCATCAATTTCTCATTCATATCCTGAGATGATTTTTTGATTTCTTTGTATTGGTTTTAAATTTTTCTTCCATCTCATTGAGTTTCTTTAGAATTAATATTTGGAATTATTTATCTGACATTATGAAGAATTCTTCTTGATTGAAACTCGTAGCTGGTTAGTTGTTGTGATCCTTTCATGGTATTTCCTTACTTTCTCATAATTCCTGTGTCCTTCTGTTGACATCTGCACATCTGGTGTAGCAGTTGCTTGTTCCATTTTTTTGCAATTGCTTCTGAAGGAAAATTCTTTTTTCCTGAAGATGTATATATGTTTTAGATTGAATAGGACACTTTGGCTTTGATTTTGGGTGCCTGCAGTAGTATGATTTTTGTATGATTTCTTAGGCAGTTCCCAGGGTTAGTGGTATCTGTGATTTCGTTGTTGGCTTAGGGTAGTTATTAGCTGAGACTGTGGTGAAATTTTGCTGACAACATGAACACCAGCTGAGACAGTCTTTGGGACCCAGTAGTGGCAGCAGTGGGTTGAATGTGCCTGATTTTAGGCTCCAGAGCAGCTTACATTGGCAGCGGTGTTGGTGTGTACAGGACGGGTAATTCTGGGGCCTAAAGGTGACTCTCAAAAGCTAACAGTTGGAGCAGAGGGCTGAGGGTGTGGGCAGGTTCTCAGGCCCCTGAACAGCTAGTATGATGTGGAACCTGGCAGTTGCAGTGGCAGAGCCACCCACTAAGACCCACAATGTTTGTGTAGTTGCAGTGGATTAGACAATCTAGTACCCAGTCCCACAGCTTCCCAGAACAGGGCCATGTGTATTCTCATAAATATGTTTAGGAGAGCTTGGTCTCCCATGTCTTTTCTTGGGTGGGTGGCAGCAGCAGCCACATCACCTTCGACTTGGCTTGAGATTAGGGCGCAACACAGCTTTAAATTCTCAAAATGGCACCAGCTGTTGGCTTGTAATCAAAGAAGGTGGGGGCCCCTTTCGTACAAGTGGAATGGGCAAGAAACTGGGGAAAGTGATATGTGCATGTCTTTGTCTCACAGCAGCCCATAGCAGGGCAGTGGGAATCATCCTAGGTGTATGTAGGAGAGTTTGGGCTCCCCTGTTTCTCCTCAGCTGGGCAGAGCTGCAGCCACATCAGCCCAAACTCAGCCCAAGGGCAGGGTCCAGGCTGGCTCTAAACTCCCCAAATAACCTGTGACTAGAGCAGGTGGGCCGCTTTCCAGGCAGAGTGCATTGGCAGGAAACTGTGAGGAGTAGAGTTCTCTTGAGAGTGGGTATTACAGCAGCCTGTTGCAGGGTGGTGGTTATTGTGCTACATATGTCAGAAAGCCTGGTTTCCCTGTACTTTCCCACTTAGGTGGGAACTGCAGCCCTGTTAGCCAGAACTCAGCTTGAGGGTGGGGCATAGCCCAGTATTAAATTCTCAAAATGGCACTGTGGGCTTGAGACTGGAGAGGCTGGGGCAAGCAGTGTGACCAAGAAACTGTGGAAAATACTGTCTGATCATGTCTCAGTCTCAACAACAGCCCACACCAAGGTGGTGGGGAGCTTCCCAGGGGTGTATGGGAGCATGTGGGCTCTATCCCTCCTCAGAGTTGCACAGTAGCTGCAGGCATTCCCACAGTTCCCCAGAATGGCACCCAGCTCAAGCTGCTCAAAGCTTGGATGCCTACATGATTCCACTTGGGTTCCCTTTCTGGAACAACATCTCTGTACAATGTCTAGGCAACTCCCTATGTTAGGCCAGAGATCTGCATGGGTTGGGAAGGCCCCTTGTAGCCAAGATAGTAAAAGCTTATCTTGGAGTTTGCAGTCCTGGGGGCTTCTCTCTTACTATTTCCCTGTATCCAGGAGCTTCTCCTGACTTTTAGCCAGTCTCTGGCTGGGCAAGTTGCTCTGAACCCTCTCCTGAAGCACCACTTTTGGTGCTTCCCATCATTTCCCTGGTAAATCCTAATGTTCTCTTTTAGAAAATCTGTTCAAAATGTGAGAAGCTGCTTATTATTCTGGTTCCTATCCATGGAGGAAGCACATATTACCTGTGTTAGTCATCCATCTTCTGGTTTCTTGTTTTGATGATTATACCTGTAAGAATTGCTCCAGGTTTTCAAATAGTCTTCTTTTGCTTTTGAAGAGAAAAGTGTCTTGATTTTTACTCTCTTTATGGTATCAATTCTATCCCTTTTATATTTCTGTAAATTTTTTCAAGCCTTTTTATTATCTATAATCTGAGGGCAAAAATAATCATTTTTAATCCCTTATTTAATTGTTATGGGTTATTTTCTTTTTAGTATTAGTCCTAGCACTAGCAATCAGGTATCTAGGGTAGGCCAGCAACAGCTTGAGGATTCATTAAAAACAGTTACTTGTAGGCATCATATTAGATATTGGGGATATAGTGATATATAAGATATAGCACCTGTCTTTATAAACTCTAATAGTGGATGGGGGGACAACCACATAATAGTAATTAAATATGATGAGTTTTATGACAAAGCATTAGAATACACAGTAGCAGCTCCTGACTTAATCTAAAGATGAAGGAAAACCTCCCAGTGACATGATAATATCCCTACCATGACTGTGACTAACAGATCAGCAATATCGTCTGAATCTAATATATTAATTACCTATAGTTTGAATCTTCTATTTGTCTTTTCTATTTTATAAGATATTTTTCATAACTCTTATTTGTGTATTTTAGTTCTGTGCTCCTTAAAGTGATATAACCACTCCAGGAATGCTAGGTCACAGGACATACATGCCTTATTTTCACAGATTATTTTGTTGTTGAAGACAAAATTTACATGAATTTATTTTAAGAGAAAGAATGTAATTCAAGATAGTTCTTTTTTGAAAGGACTTGGTGAACATATTCACTGTCCTCTGTCATTATTTCAGATATAAAATCTGAGACATGCTGATTTTATAATGTGCTTATATCTTCAGTCCAGTTTTATCCTCAATGTCATTTATTATTATTTATTATTTAGTTTTTAATTTTAAAGCTTCAGTTAATCTGGAGGAATAAGTTTTTGTGATCTTTTGCACTGCATGATGACCATAGTTAATAATAGTATATTGTATGTTGTCAATGTCTGAGTTTTGCATTACTGTATCCATTCAGTTTCTCTCTGTATCTTTTAAGTTTTTAGTTTTTCTGTAGCACTTGAAGGACTATTTCCTGATTTCATTGATTATTCGTTTCTATAGTTTTATTTATTTATTTTTTTAAATTTTTTTTTTTCAGACAGAGTCTCACTCTGTTGCCCAGGCTAGAGTGCCGTGGCGTCAGCCTAGCTCACAGCAACCTCAAAGTTCCTGGGCTCAAGTGATCCTCCTGCCTCAGCCTCCCGAGTAGCTGGGACTACAGGCATGCACCACCATGCCCGGCTAGTTTTTTGTATATAGTTTAGTTGTTTTGGCTAATTTCTTTCTATTTTTAGTAGAGACGGGGTCTCGCTCTTGCTCAGGCTGGTCTCGAACTCCTGAGCTCAAGCAATCCGCCTGCCTCGGCCTCCCAGAGTGCTAGGATTACAGGCGTGAGCCACCGGCACCCGGCCTAATTCCTTTCTATAGTTTTAAATTCTCATTTTTCTAATCTACAGATCTTCACATGCTGTCAGACATTCTGTGAATGTAGAGGTGTTCTTTAGTTTTGTGCCAGATTGCTTTTTATTTTTTGGTGTTGCATAACCTTCAATGGGATTAATTTTTCAAAAAAAAGATCTACTTATTTTTCTTGAAGACTAATTTCCTATGATCTTTTTGGTGTGTGTGTGTGTGTGTGTGTGTGTGTGTGTGTGTGTGCATGTGTGTAGTTTACCCTTTGTTTCACATGATTTTACTATATTTGTTTGTTTTGGTAGATGGGTAGATAATTCTATTTTATTATTTACTACCAATTATCTTTTTTTTTTTTTTTTTGGGCAGAGTCTCGCTTTGTTGCCTAGGCTAGAGTGAGTGCCATGGTGTCAGCCTCGCTCACAGCAACCTCAAACTTCTGGGCTCAAGTGATCCTCCTGCCTCAGCCTCCTGAGTAGCTGGGACTACAGGCATGTGCCACCATGCCTGGCTAGTATTTTCTATATATATTTTTAGTTGTCCAGATAATTTCTTTTTATTTTTAGTAGAGATGGGGTCTCGCTCTTGCTCAGGCTGGTCTCGAACTACTGTCCTTGAGCGATCCTCCCATCTTGGCCTCCCAGAGTGCTAGGATTACAGGCGTGAGCCACCATGCCCGGCCCCAATTATCTTCTTATTTATTTATTTTTTATTATTTCAAAATATTATGGGGGTAAAAATGTTTTTTGTTACATGCATCACTTCTGTTATGCTTGAGTCAGGTTTATAAATGTGTCCATCACCCAGATAGTGTTCATTATACCTGTTAGGTGGGTTTTCACCCATCCCCTCTTCCCCCTCTGCCCTGCTTTATTTCTACTGAGTTTTACTTTCCTCTGTGCACATGTGTGCTCATCAGTTAGTTCCAATTCAATAGCAAGTACAAGTTGTGTTTGTTTTTCCATTCTTTAGATACTTTACTTCAGATAATGGTCTCCAGTTCCATCCAAATGGTTGCAAAGGCCTTAATTCATCCTTCTTCATGGCTAGTAGTATTCCATAGTATACATATTCACTTTGGATTGGTTGTATTCCTCATTGAAGATCTTTGCTTCCTGAAAGGTGGTTTCTCTATAGGATTTCTTTCTTCTTGGATTTAGTAACTATTTACTTCCCTCCTCCCTTTGGACAACTCTTCTAAATTACTGTATTATCTCTTGTGCTTCTTCTATACACCATTTATACCTTTGTAATTTGACCCTTTTAAAATATTTGTCTTGAATTACCCTAGTTTGAATGCCCTTTTGTTTCCTTTTGGGATCCTGTTGATAAACCCAGAAATAATTCTGCCTTTTTTCTTGTATAAAATTCCTCTTCTCCTTTCAAAAACAGCCTCCCCCCATGTGTAGTTCATGGGGCTGGTTCTGCCCTACTGCTCTAGGGATTGGCATGTGACTCAGGCTTGGACAGAGCATCCGTACCCCTAGCTTGAGTTATTGGTTTCTGGATAGGCTCAGGATCAGACTCTTTTCTCCTCTCTGCTATTTTTCCTAGAATTACGGGGAAGGAGGCACTCTCTCCTCAGAAATTCTGGTAAGCCTGGAGTGTCTGGGAGCCACCTTTATCTTCATGTGGAGAAAGTCTCCATAAAAATTGAGCCAATGTAAAGGAATACTAGAAGAGGGAAAAGACTTAGGCTAGTTTGAGTCCAGTCTCTGCAACTTGTAACTAAAAGATTCTAAGTCACTGTATTTTATCATTACCATCCACAAACTATGGTTATGAGTTAGGAACTAGGCAGAGGAAAATGACTATATTTGAGGAATGTGTTGTGCTAACTTATGACAAAAACATCTAGAGAACAGAGGTCATTTTTTTCTGTATATATTGACATACCTCTTAAATTATGGTTGTCAAAATGTAAACACTAATGATTCTAATTCTAGGTGACTATAAGAAATTAATCTATATGATATTAAGAAACTCATCTATGTAAAATTTTCAATACCTTGTAGAATGGATCTTTACCACCAACTTTTTATATATTTTTATTTTCCAGATAATATCTTATTTCCCTACCTGGAAAATACGCATAAGTTTTGTCTTTTTATTGCTCTATAGGCCAATATTTTTCAAATAAAGATTGCTTGGTTTAGCTTTAGTTTGAAAGAATCCATCATAATGATTTCACTCGTGATTTAAGTTTTATTTTCACTTAAATCTCCAGAGCAGGAAACCTACCAGTTGCTCTAACTCTTTTCTTAGTGAGAATTCTGGATGGAGCAAAGAACAAATTGCCAAAGACAAATAGAATATACTGCTGAAAATGTCTTGTTTCAGGCTGTATCTCAAAATAATTCAAACGTGATAATTTCCTCAAACAGGAGTTTATAAGAAGTAGTTTATCTAAGGGAAGTATTTCTGAAGACTTCAACCAGTAAAATACACTGGGTCTTAGAATTCAAAAGTCATGGTTGCATTTTTATTCAAATGAGTCTAAGCATTCAAATCATTTTTCTCTTGCCAAAGGAAAACAAAACAATGCATTCATTTTTAAGGGTTTAGTATGAAACGATTGCTTCTTGATCCATTTAGGAGCTAATAAAAGAGTTATAAACCTAGATCTATGTGAAGTTATTTTTCAGAATAGCTTTTGAATTTTTTCAAAATAGCACCAATAACTGAGATTCTTTTCCCTAAAGATTGATTCTTTGGACCTCATTTGACAGTTTTTCCAAAAGGAAAATACTGCAAAGACAATGTGTTTCTGTTCAAGGAAAAGAGTAACATTCCTTGTTATTTGGTGGTGACAATCCAGAAATGCCTTTTAATGAGTCTGAATTTTATATTTCTTCATTGTTCAATTCTTTCTTTGAGTCTTAGTACCCTTTAATCCTCCCTTCAAAACTCCTGCTCTCTTATTTAGTAAGCTTTTTACTTTTTTGTTTGTATTAGTCTGAACTGATTTTTTTTCTTAAACTAAAAGATCCTAACAATGAGCTAGGTATGGTGGCTCACTCCTGTAACCCTAGTGCTTTGGGAGGCTCAGGCAGGAAGATTGCCTGAGACCAGGAGTTCAAGAGCAGCCTGAGCCAGAGCAAGACCCTGCTCTTAATAGAAAAATCAACCCAGCATGGTGGTGCATGCCTATAGTCCCAGCTACTCAGGAGACTAAGGCAGGAGGATCACTTGAGCCCAGGAGTTTGAGGTTGCTGTGAGCTATGATGATGCCACTGCACTCTAGCACTCTAGCATGGGTGACAGAGTGAGACCCTTTCTCAAAAAAAAAAAAAAAAAAAAAAAAGATCCTGACAATGCCCTACTATTTATTCACATTAAATGGCAATGGAAGATGCCTCCCCCAGCAAATCACAATTTTCACTATTGTACTCCAAATGTATTTATAACTCTTTCAAAGGAGATTAAAAGAAATTTTAGTATAAATTGAGTGACCACTATTGGCAGTTGTTTTGCCCACTTTCATAAACATTATTTCATTTGACTATATTAGTTTACTAGGGCTGTTGTAAAAACTTGTCACATATAGGTGGCTTTAAACAACAGAAATTTATTGTGTCACAGTTCTGGAAGCCATAAGACCAAAATCAAGGTGTTTTCAAGGTTGGTTCTTTCTTAAGCTTCTGAGGTTGAGTCTGTTCCATGCCTCTCTCTTGGCTTCTGGTGTCTGCAGGCAATTATATGTGTTACTTTGCTAGTAGCTGCATAATTCCTTTCTCTTACATCCGGCCCTGGCGATGCCCTTGATTTCTTTCTCTTACCTAATTACTCTGGCTATGACTTTTAGTACTATGTTGAGTAAGAGTGGGCCTCCTTGTTTTGTCCCAGTTCATAGAAGAAAAGCTTTCAGCCTTTTCCAGTTCAAGGTATTAACTGTGGATTCATCATGTATGGCCTTTATTGTGTTGAGGTACGTACCTTCTATAACTAATTTATTAAGAGTTTTTATCATGAAGGGATGTTGAATTTTGTCAAATGTTTTTTCTGCATTGACATGATCATATGGTTTTTGTCTTTCATTCTGTTGATCTGATATATCACCTTTATTGGTCTGTGTATGTTGAACCATCCTTGGATCCCTGGGATAAACTTGACCATGGTGTATAATCTTTTTGAGGTACTGTTGGATTCTGTTAGCTAGTATTAGATGAGGAATTTTGCATCTATGTTCATCAGGGATATTGACCTGTAGTTTTCTTTTTGTGTTGTGTTCTTTGGTTTTGGTATCAGGGTAATGCTGATGTTGTAGACTATTAGGAAGAATTTCCTCCCCTTCAATTTTTTGGAATGGTTAGAGAAGAATTGGTATTAGTTCTTCTTTAAAAGTTTGGTAGAATTCAGCAGTGAAGCCATCCTGGGCGTGTGTGTGTGTGTGTGTGTGTGTGTGTGTGTGTGTGTGTGTGTAGACTTTTAATTATTGGTTCAATCTCATTAATTGTTATTGGTTTGTTCAGGTTTTCTATTTCCTCCTGGTAGGAAAAAAATCTTAAATCTTGGTAGAATGTATATATCCAAAAATTTATTCATTTCTTCTAAATTTTCCAATTTGTTAGCATATAGATGTTTATAATAATCTTTAATGCTCCTTTGTATTTTTGTGATATCAGTTGTGATGTCTCCTTTTTCAATTCTGATTTTATGTATTTGGGTCTTCTCTCTTTTTTCCTTAGTCTAGACAATGGTTTGCCAATTTTGCTTATCTTTTCAATAGCCAACTTTTCATTTTGTTGCTTTTTTGTATTTTCTTAGTCTCAATTTAGTTTATTTCTGCTCTGATTTTTATTATTTCTTTTCTTCTACTGATTTTTTTGCTTTATTCTTGCTTTTTATGTCCTTGTGGTGCATTATTAGGTTGTTTATTTGAAATATTTCTACTTTTTGATGTAGGCATTTATTGCTATAAACTTGCCTCTTAATACTGTTTTTGCTATATCCCAATATATTTTTGTATGTGGTGTTTCTACTTTCATTTGTTTCAAGGAATTTTTAAATTTTCTTCTTATTTTCTTCATTGACCCATGGGTCATTCAGGACCATGTTATTTAATTTCCATGTATTTGTACACCTTTGAATGTTCCTCTTGTTATTGGTTTCCAGTTTGACTCCATTGTGGTCTAAGAAGATACTTTATATGATTTCAATTCTTTAAAACTTTTGAGAGTTGTTTTGTGGCTTAACATATGGTCAGTCCTGGAGAATATTCCATGTACTGATGAAAAGAATGTTTATTCTATTGGGTGAAATGTTCTATAAATGTCTGTGGGGTCCTTTGGTGTATGGTGCAGTTAAGTCCAATGTTTCTTTATTGATTTTCTGTCTAGATGATCTGTCCAATGCTGAGAGAGCAATGTTAAAGTCCTCAGCTATTATTGTAGTGGAGTCTATCTCTCCCTTTAAATCTAATAATATTTGCTTTACATATCTGGGTGTTCTGATGTTGGGTGAATATATATTTACAAATGTTATATTTTCTTGGTAAATTGATCCCTTTATCATTTTGTTTTTCTTTGTCTCTTTTTATAGTTTTTGACTTGAAGTATGTTTTATCTTATTTAAATATTATTTGCTTTGAATTCTTTTTGCATGGAATATCTTTTCCATCTTTTTATTTTCAAGTCTTTGTGTCTTTATAGTTGTAAATTCCTGGTAGGTAGCATGGGTCTTTTTTTTTTTTTAATCTACTTGACTAGTCTATATCTTTTAATCAGCAAATCTAATCCATTTATGTTCAAGGTTATTATTGACAGGTGAGGACTACTACTATCGTTTTGTTAATTGTTGTCTGGTTGTTTTGCATATCCTTTTTTCCTTTCTTTTTGTCTTATTGTTTATATTTGCAGTTTGTTCATTTTCTGTATTGATAAGGTTTGACTTCTTTCTCTTTTTCACTTATGTGTCTGCTCTACCAGTGAGTTTTATAATTTTCTGTGTCCTCTTAATGGTAGTTATTGTCTTTTTTTTTTCCAGACATAGGACTTTCTTAAGCATTTCTTATAGGACCAGCCTAGTGGTGATGAATTCCCTCAGTTTTTGCTTGTCTGGAAAATATTTTATTTCTTCTTCATTTCTGAGTGTTAGCTTTGCTGAGTATAATATTCTTTACTCACACTGTTTTTCTTTCAGCGCTTTGAATTTGTCATCGCATTCTCTCCTGTCCTGTAAGGTTTCTGCTGAATAATCTGCTGTTAGTCTAATGGGGATTTTCTTAAATGTTACTTGATGCTTTTCTCTTGTTGTTTTTAAAGTTCTATCTTTGTTTTTAACTTTTGGCAACTTAAGTATAATGTGTCATGCAGAGGATCTTTTGTGTTAAGCCTACTGGGGGCCTTTGAGCTTCCTGGATCTGGATGTTCATATCTGTCCCAAGACATGGGAAGTTTGTTGCTATTATTTCATTATATAAGTTTTCTATCTTCTTTCTTATCTCTTTTCTGTAACTTCCATAGTGTGAATATTTCTTCTATTAATTGTGTCCCGTAAGTCCTGTAGGCATTCTTCATTCTTTTTTATTCCTTTTTCTTATCTGGCTCGGTTATTTGAAAAGACTTGTGTTCAAGTTCAGATATTCTTTCTTCTGCTTGGTATATTTTGTTATTGAGGCCCTTGATTGTATTTTTTTATTTCTTTCATTGAAT
Source organism: Lemur catta (assembly GCF_020740605.2). Classification (NCBI taxonomy): domain Eukaryota; kingdom Metazoa; phylum Chordata; class Mammalia; order Primates; family Lemuridae; genus Lemur; species Lemur catta. The sequence continues at coordinate 48,313,556 of NC_059128.1, read as the reverse complement.
TTTTCAGCTCCAAAATTTTTTTTATGTTATCTATCTCTTTGTTTACTTTCTTATTGAGATCATGAATTGTTTTCCTGATATCACTGAATTGTCTATCTATATTCTCTTGTATCTTAATGAGTTTCTTTAAGATCATTGTTTTGAATTTCTTTTCTGGCATTTTGTACATTTCATTTTCTTTGGAGTCTGTCACTGGATAATTTGCTTTCCTTTGGAGGTGTCACATTTCCTTGCTTTTTAATGTTTCTTGTGTTCCTATGTTGTTATCAGTGCATCTTGTGCAAAAGTTTCCTCTTCAAATTTTATGGAGTAATTTTGGTAGGTAAAGACTTATTTGTATAGATGAGTACTAGGGTGTTAGTTGGGTGGGGTGCAATGGATTTGGTTCTGGGTGAATGCAGTAGTATAGTCTCTGTGCAGTTTCTTCAGTAATAATCCACACTGATGATGTTTGAGAGTGCCTCAGTGTCCTAGGCTGTGGGAGTGATCTGGCTTTCCTGGGAGTCAGCTAGGTGGCGTGTTTCTCAAGCTGGGGGTGCACATTTGCATCCCAGCTTGTGAGTGTCCTTTGGGAGTGATTCTGCTAGGCTGTTTCTCTCACTTGGAGTGTGCGCACATGGAGTCTCAGCAACTTAGGGGCAGTTCCACTGGGAACAGGTCTGTTGGAGGGCTCACTGAGCATACGTCCACTGGGCTATTCCATCAACCACAGATGCCAGTATGTAGCTGCTTGCCTAGCTCAAGGGAAGATCTGCTCAGGGAAGTTTTGCTGACCTGTTTCTTTGGCTGGGGGCATGGGCACACAGCAGTTCATGTGGCCCAGTGTTGGCTTCCCCACTGTGTAGGACCAGAGTCATGACCATTCCTACGCCCAACCTCTGAGAATATGTGTTTTAGCCACCTTTGTGGGCTTGGTGGAATGACTATGGAGCCCCAACTGTGGATAGGTGCAGTGGCTATTGGCCCCAGATCAAAGTGCACTCCATCAGTGGCTCTAGTTTCTAAATGGTGCTGTGCTGCAACAGCTTGGATTCCAGGGGGTGGGATATAGAGTGCTCCTAATCTGGAGTAAAGCAGTCATGCAAATTCCAGGAAGTTCTCTAAACTAGATCCAGGGTTTGCAAGGACTGTGGGATTTTCCTTTAGTAAGGACTGTAGGTATCTATAGTGGCAATGGGGCTTGTGGGGGTCTTCTGCTTATCTTTTCCTTGTAAGGGGAATTCCAACCTGCCTCTGAACCAATCCTGGTGGGTGAGTTGGGGTAACAGAGGCAGGGTGCCTTACTCCCCTCTCTATGCTACTATCCTGGGCTTCTGTGCTCCACAGGACCTCACCACTCACTTGCTGTACTCCAGCACTCTCCCTTAGACACTGCAGTCAAATTATAGTTGTTTATTTATTCACTAGTCCTTTTTTGTGAGAGGAACAAGTGCCAGACACCTGTAGTCAGTCATTATCTGAGCTCTTTTTCTAGTCATGGTTCTAACCTTCTGTTTATATTGCTCTCCTTCTGCTCACTCTCATCCTATTTCTAGATCCTTGGGGATCAGCCAGTGATGAGTACTCTTGAAGAAGCTTTTGGAAAGCATGCTGGCTCTGTCTACAATCCCCTCTTCCTGGCAGTCTGTGTAAATAATCATGGATGCACCTGTCTCATTATAGACAAGGGAGTAGAACCACAATGAGTGTTTGGATTTTTGGTTTTTAAGAGCAAAATGTATTTTTTTGATGGGTCCTGCTGAGGCCAAACCACAGAGAGCATAAGGCAACATGTGAATAAATTTGCCGCAAGTCATGACACATGGCAGCAATTTGCCTGAGTGAGCTTTCTGATGCTTTTCTAAGATTTGGAATATTCTATAATCCCACAAAATGCAAAAATCCAATTCACATTGAGTCAGTTACAGAAATTCATATAGGCAGGAAGGATGTAAATATTGTTTGGTATTCTAAACCAATTCTTGTCTTAAAAAAATAGCTTATACTCCTGTGTTTCTGTGCACTTGCTGTATATTAACATGATTTCATTCCTCGTAGGGGTTACAACAGTAAACAGTATGCAGATGAAAAAGCAAGGTTAGTCTTTAAGAAAGTCTGAGCATTTTTTTTCCCAAATTAAATGCCTGTGCCCACCTACATTCTACTTTCATAAAAAGATTCATTTTTTGAAGTCAGTTCTGCATTTTCCAGGAAGTTCTGAATCCCAGCCTTCTTTGGTTTCTTCTCCTCTTCTAAGTTCATAAGCAATTTGTTAATATCCTACAAATTAATCTTTTATTATTTGGCATGCTTGTTATATTTTTGGGTGCTTATCTTATGTCTTATCTCATTATTTCACAGTAAGTTCCAGAACCTGGTACTTGCCCTACTGTGAGCAATTAGCCATGCATACCTGAATATTGAGCTGTGACTGATGAAAAGTACAGTCTACATTTATGGTAAGCCCAGAGCTGACAGCAGTCATATTTCCTGTAGTATCACAATAATATTTAACATTATCGAGGGTTTGCTCTGTACTAGGCACTGTTCCAAATGCCTTGTGTGCGTTAACATCAGTTTGTGGAAAGTTTGAAGACTGAGCTATTTGTTGACAAATCACAGAGACACTCTCATTGTCTTGAGGAATGTTATTTTCATCAAAATTTGTTGATGTCCCTTTCTGGATAATACTATTACTATTATGTAAATTTAGGGCCAAACTGTCTTTCATCTTCACATTCTTCTTCCACTCTGTCCCTTTTTAATGTTTTCAAGAATTCACAGTTTTTTTTGTTTTTTTTAATTTCAGCTCTTCATGGGGGTACAAAAGCTCAGGTTATATACATTGTCCATGTCCCGCCCATCCCCCTGAGTCAGAGCCTCAAGCGTGTCCATTCTCCAGACAGTGCACCTGGCACTCACCATGTAGTCATACCTCCATCCCCTCCCCCCACCCCCACCTCCCCGAATCAGCACCTTCAAGCATGACCATTCCCCAGATGGTGCGCAACACACTCATCATGTAGGCATACACCCATCCCCTCCCCCCACCCCCCGCCTCAGTCTGATATCCAATTGGTATCCTTCCCCGATGTGCATTTAGGTGATGATCAGGGAAACCAATTTTCTGGTGAGTACATGTGATGCTTGTTTTTCCATTCTTTGGATACTTAACTTAATATAATGAGTTCCAACTGTCTTCAGGAGAACCAAAGAGATGTCATATCACCGTTATTTCTTATAGCTGAGTAATACTCTGTGGTATACATATACCACAGTTTACTAATCCATTCGTGGATTGATGGGTATTTGGGTTGTTTCCACATCTTTGCAATTGTGAATTGTGCTGCTATAAACATTCGGGTACAGGTGTCTTTGTTATAGAATGACTTTTGTTCTTCTGGGTAGATGCCCAATAATGGGATTGCTGGATCGAATGGTAGATCTACTTGAATCTGTTTAAGGTATCTCCATAATGCTTTCCACAGGGGTTGCACTAGTTTGCATTCCCACCAGCAGTGTATGAGTGTTCCTGTCTCTCTGCATCCACGCAAACATGTGTTGTTTTGGGATTTTTTGATAAAGGCCATTCTCACCGGAGTTAAGTGGTATCTCATTGTGGTTTTGATTTGCATTTCCCTGATGATTAGGGATGTTGAGCATTTTTTCATATATTTGTTAGCCATTCTTATATCTTCTTTTGAAAAATTTCTATTCATGTCATTTGCCCACTTTTTGATAGGGTTGTTTGATTTTTTCTTGCTGATTTTCCTGAGTTCTAAATAGATTCTTGTTATCAGTCCTTTATCTGATGTGTAGTATGTGAAAATTTTTTCCCATTCTGTAGGCTGTCTGCTTATTTTCGTGACTGTTTCTTTGGCTGTGCAGAAGCTTTTTAATTTAATCAGGTCCCATTTGTTTATTTTTGTTGTTGCTGTGATTGCCTTAGGGGTTTTCTTCATGAATTCTTTGCCTAGACCAATGTCTGTAAGAGTCTTTCCTACATTTTCTTCTAGAATTCTAATCGTTTTCCATTTAAGGTTTAAATCTGTTATCCACCGTGATTTGATTTTTGTAGAATTCACAGTTTTTATCAGTGTACATTTGAATCAGTTCAGATAGATGAGGCTGTTGATTAATTTTGTCAACAACTGAAGAATTTGAGTGACTATACCCTTTCACTGAATTTTTTGCGCTAACATTCTTTGCAGTTGATTTACAAGTATTAAGATTGCCAATACTATTGGTGGACTTATGAATGAAAGGAGTTCCAGCTTTAGTTTCTTTAGTTGGGCCTTTTCATAGGGAGCTTTAGCAGGAGTAGCAAGTTTAGGGACTAAGCCTTTATACCATTTGAACCAGTCTTGTTCTTAACTGGAGGTGACTAAAAATTTCCCATTATTGGGAATCAATATATCTACAAGTCTTTTATATTTCTTAATTACCAGCATTCTTAATATTCTAGATATATGTATTCTAAGAAAGAAGCTTGGGATATCCTTTTGGTTGGATATTTGTGTGTTTGGGAACATAGGTTCCATATACTTGCAGCTAACGATTGATTTCTTGCATACACCATTCAATTTTTCTTGCCTTCCATCCAGTGTTAGGATGCCTACTATTAGTCAAAGCCATCTGTAGAATTTTGCTATCTATGATTCATATCATAAGAATTTTATGTCCATAAAAAGTTTTCATATGCTTCTCAAAATTCAACAATGATTTTTTTTGATGGCAGAGAAGAAAAATTTCCCCAGACTGAATCAATGTTATACTGTACCATTTTAGAAACACTTTCTCTGACTCAGTGAAAATAGACTTCAACACCTCACGCCAAGTACAAAATCCAACAGAACTGTACAAAAAGGTGTTTGATATCTTTTCTCTATAATTTTAGTGTCTTCTAGTTTGTATTTCTTTAAAATTTTGCTTCCTTTGAAACAGTATCCAAGTGTTTTAAAGATATTTAACATGTTGCTATTTGATACAGTTATTTCAAATCAGCTACCCATGCTGTGAAATTTTTTTATATGGCTAACTCAAAAATTAGCCAAGTTCCTTGAATTTAAGATTATAGAGTTTCCTGAAGCCTTTTTCTATTTTGTTCCATGTACTTGCAGAGTTGACATTTCCTCTCCAGATGAAATATCCCTTTCAGGAGTCAGAAAGCAAAAACTAGAAGAAAAGTTCACATCTGAAGGGAAGAATATTCCCAATCATCAGAGAGACGTGTAGCTATCTCATTACTACCACGTTCCTATGAAATGACAACATCTTAAATAAATTTATGCTTTCAATGTTTTCATTTAGAAAAGTTGTCCCATGGTGACAAAGAACAAGCTAACATCAGAAATTCCTATACCTCTTTAAAGTAAGGATAAAAAATGTCTATCATGAAACTTTAGCAGTATTTAAATAGTACCTTGAAGCAGTTTAAACCATTCAGTACACAGATCAAACATATATTGTAGCTCTGGCTGAAGAACACCAACAAAAGGAAAATGAGCAAAAATTCCTCCAGCGTAAATACTTTACAACTTCTATAATCTGCTTTGAAACAAAATATGGAAGAAATGCCTGGGCCTTTTAAAAATTACAATTCCACTATTATTTCAAGGTCAAAATTATCCCAAACTGGGTCTTTTAAAACTTAATTTCTTACCATTATTTTTAGTAACCTTTAGAGTCAAAAATTATTTGAAAAAAATGGCCACTTCAAATATCTGGGGTCTTTTATACAAAAACTAGAAGATGTTCTTCATATCTGAGTAATTCAGTCACCTGAGTAGTACAATTCTACCAAAGGTGTCTTGGCCTGGGGCTGCTGCTATGATCAGCCCCAGGAGATAGTTTCAGTACTTTGAATAAAGTTTTGTGCCATTTTTTCTTCTACAACACATCTCAGTTGTGGCTCCAACTTGATCCATAATGTTCTGGGCCAAGTTTCACAAGTTTCTTGAGTTTATTTTGAAGATATTGAATTTGAGCTGACCAGAGTATATCCAAGTGAAAATATCCAAAAGACTGTATCAGACTGGGTCCTCTGTGAAGCAGTAACCAAGATAGAATTTGAAGTACAAGAGAATTATTAGAGAAATACCCATGAAAGATAAAGGATGAGGTAACAGGAGTTCACAGAGAATTGTATAGATGCAGGTGTGACAACTGTGAAAACAGAGTGGGGAGAGAGGAAGATTGGGTCATAAGAGCCTCATGCCAGAGTACAGTTTTGAGATGTTTTGGACAGGCCAATGGGAGCCTGAGAGCAAAGATTGTCCAGAGGAGTCCTGCAGTGAACAGGCGTGGGCTGGTACTAGTATTCCTGTTGTGTTTGGTCACTGGCAGGGAGCAACCAGGGGAGATGTGGCCTCTGCATGAGTGCTGTGGTGGCTCCTGAAGATGAAGGTTATAGGTAACTATATTCCTTGTAGGTTATAGGTAACTATATTCCTTGTATATTCTTACTTGAAGGGGAATCTGAGCAGTACTCTTCCATGCCCTCCACAAAGGCATGTGGAACTTGGTTTAAAGACGTGGGACAGTTGTTTTATTAATTGCTAGCAATACATTCCTTCTAGAGAGGAAATATTTTGATTTGGAAAAATACTTTAATAAGCCAATTGATGTCAAAAGGTTGTCTGCAGAAGCCCAAGCACTACAAATGATAGCTAAGATGCTATGCATGAGAAAAATCCTTTTATGATTTACTTAGTAAATATTTATTGAGGAATTATGATATGTCAGATATTATAAAGATAGAATAATAGTCAAAACAGACTGCAGTCCCTTCCCTTATTCTAGAGGGAAGAGAGAGGCAGTAAATAAATACATTAGCAAATTATATAGACTGTCCAAAAGAAAGCAGGGAAGGTGTACGGGTAATTTGGAGGTGAGGCATTACTATTACAAAAATGGTGTCTGGGAAGATATCACTGAGCTGGCAATTAAGCAGACACATGAAGGAGGTGGGAGAACTAGCCACACTGATGACTGAGGGAAGTGTGTTCTAGGTAGAGGGGACTATGACTCTGAGGAAAAATGTTCCAGTATAGCAAGGAGGCCATTTTGTCTCGAGCTGCGGAGTGGTAAGAGAAAAGTCTAAACAGTCTCTAGGGGGACCAGGTTATGTAGGACACATTGTAAATACTCTGGCTTTTACTCAGAGCGTGATCAGATGCTATTAAAAGATTCTGAGCAGAGGAGTGGCATGAACCAACAAGCTTTCAAAGGATCCCTCTAACTGCTATGTTTAAAATGGACAGCAAGAGGGCAAAGTGGAAACAGAGGGACCAGGTGGGAGTCTATCACAATAATCCAGGTGAAAAAATGGGAGGAATTAATTTTTCTCCTAAAATGAAAAGGGCTGAGATGAGAGATTAGAAGGGAGTAGAAAGAGAAGGTATAAGGAAAGGGGCTGTAATAAAGACATAGCTAGTGAAGATGTGAATAATGGACATATTAAGAAGGTAGATGTCAAATATTACCTTTGAAATTGTTGTCATGTTTCTGTTTCTACTTCATATTCCCAGGGAAGCCTATTTTGCTCACAAATGTATTGTGGGAGTATGTGTGTACATGTGTGTGTGTTCATGGGGATTGGTAGATATTGATATCATGATAGATCTATCTATAGATCTGTGTATTTATCTATCTATTTTTATATCACCTTTTTTAATCAAGAAAGGGTCTGGGTATTACAACTGGGTTGGCATATTACAAAAAAGAGGGTACTTGTGGTAGCAGAAGCTTGAATTCAAACATGATCAGAGAATAGAAGTCATGGGAGTTGGCAGAAGTCTTGGGGAAGATTTTGAATTTTGAAATTGGGATTTGAACAAAACCTATCTAGTTTGCAAGAGTCTTGAAACCTCCATTTGACTTCTGACTTAAAGCAAGGCTAGAGGTTTCAATTTTTGAACCATCCCTCATAGAGATGAAGAATATTTAGAGGGGCTGTTGGAGGGAAAATACCAGAGAAAAATGGTCTGTACTTTATGAATTATTCCAGATAGTAGAAAGAGATGATTGATTTATTAAAGGAAATGAAAGACTGAGTGACAGATGAGAACCAATGTATATTGTAGCAGAGTCTGATAGTTTCCTACCCAAATCTACATTTCCACTTCATATTCATAGAACCCTAATTTTTATTGGACAGCTAAAGTACTATATTTTTTATCCTCCCTTTCCAGCAAGACGTGACTCACTTCTGACCAATGAGATATAAGTAGGAGATGTTGGATGGAAGTTGTTGACAGAATGGGAAAAGGCCTGAAAAGTGAATAGACAGTTGGGATGAATTCATTTTTTTTTTTTTTTCCCTTCTTTATTCTGTCTCTAGGGAGCTGGAGATATATTATGATGGCTGGAGCTCCTGCAGTCACTTTGGAGCATTAAGTGCCCTTGAGAATGGACTGTAACTGCTAGGATTATGGAGCAAAAGTAGGAAGAGTCTTGGGCCTCCTATCTTTAGATTCTTTTATGTGAAAAAAAAAAGTTTATTTCTTATTTGTCATAATGGATTTAGGTTCTATGCTTATGCCAATATCTACTGTGATAATTGCAGTCACCTATTCTTGAGCCCTATTTTATTTCAGACATGGTGCTAAGAACTTTATATTATTAACTGGATTAATCACCACAGAAATCCTTTGCATAGGTGCTGTTATTTCCACTACTTTAAAGAGGAGGATAGTGAAACCTAGAAGAGTCACATAAACTGCCCAAGACCACATAGCTGGTGTGTAGCACAGATGAGCTTCAAACTTGTTTGTTTAATTTTAGAGCTTAGGTATTATCTATTCCAGCTTGCTGTCAGGTAAAGGTAAGACCTAATTGAGGTTCTGAGAGTCTTGTTTGAAACTACTGTGTTTCTCTAAACTTAACACTTTATCCTTGACCAAGTGCACTTTTCAGGCTTGTCTTCTCTCACATACTGTTTTGACATATCCCAATCCCACCCAAGATAATTCTACTGTAGCTATGCTACAGCCCGGTATGACTTTTAAATCCTGCCAGAATCTGATTCATACAGTTCTCTGTGATAACAATCCCTAGGCAGAGGTAGAGCTGTGCTCTCAGAGGGTAGGTCTTTGTTCAGAATGGAAAGGAGGTAGCAGCTGGCATAAAATTATGACTGGCATCTGGTTTCAGACTCATTACGGTTACCCTGATGCTCTCTCAGATTCACTGAAATGTTTTTCCTTTGAGAACAAAGCTTCCAGAAACTCAAAAACACCTGTATTAACTGGTGACCTAAAAAGAACATTTACCTTCTAACTTCCTGGCTAATTTTCAAGTAGCTTGGAAGAGACTTCTTGCTATTACAAGGCTAATATAAGAAATTAATTATTCTAGACAGCTAGACCCATTTTAACAGAAACTGCCTCATTTAAAAAATCTATCTTTGAAATTTTCTAATAACCATTAAGAGCTCATTAGCAAAATTTTAAGGAAAATAAGAACATAAGACTAGTAAAGGGATTATCCCAATCATCCTTGCTGAAGACACAGTAGCATGCATCAGCTTATGTAGATGTTTTTGTTTTACAATTAATCTAGATTGCAGAGATGAAAGACCATCAAACCTTTTATTTTTGCGAGGGATTAGGAGTGGAATATGAGAGAGTAGGTATGAATGAAAAGGGCCATTTAAATATACTATTCAAAATTACATGAATATTTACCATTTATTGAATATCTATTAGGTGACAGATGCCACATGACATATTTTACTTCTTTCATTTAATGCTGCCCTAGCACCAGCCCCTTATGAGGTAGAGCACGATTTGTAAATGTGTTTATATTTAAGACATTGAATGAATTGCCAAAGGTCACACAGTGGGAATTTACGTACAGATCTGTCTCCAAAGTGCATGGTCTTTCAGTTTTATAATTCTGCGACAAAAAGTTGTTCAGTGATTTGAGATATTTTAAACAGAAGTCTGCTTTATAGAACTTCAGGAATATTGAACACCGAAATGCTGCTTGTAAACAACTCTGGATCACTGATTATGATCTGATTCGAAGTGTACAGATATCACATCTTTCTCTTTCCTGCTGCTACCCTCTTAACATTTCATATGATAGGAGAGAATACAGTTAATTAATTTTTTCATTATTAACTGGCTTGGCAAAAGTTTTGATGAAGAAGGAAATGGAAATTACTGATTAAAATGAACTTTGTTTATTATTTTTTTATTTTATTTAATGGCACATTACCATTCTTCATTCCCATGATTTCTTGAATTGACTTTAGTTTAAAAAAACACTGTAATTGCTCTCACTTAGCAAGTGAATACAGTATTATTTTTACAAACAAGAAAACTAAATTCTATTTACTTATAATGGTTTCTAATTACCCTAATGATCTCACAACAAAACAAAGTACAGTCATGTGCTTCAGAATAATGCTTAGTTAGGTCAAAAGCAGACTGCATATATGATGGTGGTCCCATAAGATTATAATACCATATTTTTACTGTAAATTTTCTATGTTTAGATATGCTTAGATATACAAATACTTGCCATTGTGTTACAGTTGCCTACAGTATTCAGTACAGTAACATGCTGTACAGGTTTATAGCCTAAGAGCAGTAGGCTACACCAGAGCCTAGGTGGGTAGTAGGCTCTACCATCTAGGTTTGTTTAAGTATACTCTGTGTTATTTGCACAATGACAAAATTGCCAAAGGATGCATTTCTCAGAATGTATCCCTGTTGTTAAGTGACATGTGACTGTAAATCCTTAAAGCAACCAGCTCCATTATTACTTTGAGGAGGGCCAACAGTCACAAAATAGTAGTCTTGATTCTGGGAGAGCTTAGTGTGATAGGGTCTCAACTGATGGTCATCTTGGTTGGTACATTTGATGGATGAACTGGCTAGGTATACACGTGATGCTTAAAATCTTTAGCAGTAGCCGTGCTAATTGTCATTAGCAGTAACCTACATAATGTAGCATACTCTAAGTTTTCTACTTAAAAGAAATTTGTCATTTGCTAAATTTTACATGAAGGCAAAGCAGCATTGACTATTTTGATAACTATGAAATGTATGTCCTTACTGGCTATCCTCTATGGAAATTTTGAATGACAAATACTGATATTTGATTTCCATTTACTATATCTTTCCAGCTAATATAATCTGGATAAAACAATAATCAAACACTTGAGGTTTTCTATCCTTATATTATAATAAGTTAGCTATTTTTAAATTTTCTCTATGGGATGTATATTGATTATAAGTAATTAGTATTAGAAAATTTACAATAAATTGTTCATATGTATAGAATATTTGTTTCTTTGGGAACATAAAGAAAAAATTTCTAAGTATTTACAGAGTTTTTGGCAAGATTAAATAATCTTCCTATTCAACACTGTACTAGAAAAAAAGATTAAATAATCCTATTACCACTAATGTTGCTGGTGGAATTTGTGGGCAAACATACAGGAAAAGGAGAGTTGATTTACACACTCAGACTACTGGGCTTGTTCATTTTCACACAGTACACAAGCTTTCCTAGAGTTGAGAGATAATCAGGAATAATATACCTCCATTGCAAAAGAAAAATTTGTTTGGGGTATAATTTTGCCTGGATTTCTTTGTTGTATGAAGGATTAGTTGCCTGACCTTCTTAGTTATGCAAATAGAGGGGACATTTGTAGCCTCTGTTCTAGGATTAGGCTGCAATAAATTTTGGGGGGACTTAATTAAGTTGCTCTCCCCTGAAATACCAAGTTTGAGGAGGATAGTCTTAGGGGAATAAATGGATGTTTGCATAAGGAGTTTTCCTCATTCCTTCTCCCTGGGATTTGGAACTGAAGAATAGTAGGGTAGTCCAAGTCAGGAGCCAGTGGCAATGACAGGAAGTAGGGCTCAAGAAATAAAATGACCTTGAGGTAAAATAGAGTCCTGTTCAGGCAGGCCTAACATAAAGGACCAAAGCTCTGTAAAAGAAGACTGGTTTTCACATAGTACGTGTGTGGCTAATACCAGTTACCCTAGCATGGTGGTTGTCAAACTTTGGGGTGCATCAGAATCTCCTAGAGGGATTGGTAAGCACAGATGTTTTGGGCTTCACACCCAAAATCTCTGATTTCACAGGTCTAGGGCAATGTATAGGAGTTTTCATTTTCAGTTTCTGGGTGCTGCTGCTGCTGGTTCAGGGACCATATTTTGAAAATCATTGTGTGCAGCATATTGATAAGCTTTATGTAAGGCTCAATGGGTTCCTGTGAGCTCAGAGTGCTATGAAAGTGATGCTAATGTGTGGGGAATTATAGGGCTTTGGCAGGATCCAGCCCAGAAAGGGCATTGTTAACTTCAGTAGACAATTTCTTTCTGACTGGGCCTATGTTGTCTGTTGCTGCTATGCCATGAGGCGATGAAAAACAATGGTGCGTAGCCTTATACGTTCTAATCTCTCTCAACCTGGAACTTGGAAGCAGGATTGGCTAGTCACACTATTCTGACTCTGTCCTGGAATTTTTGGATATTCTTATTGCCTAGCTTATAATTAACATTTTAGATGATATACCTGGTTTTGTTATTATTATCTTAGGAAGATAATAAAGGTGAATTGATAGAATATATCTATATATTTTCATTAATACTAATTACTTTTTACTTTATAATTAACCCACACAAAACGAAACTTCCATAATATTTCTAAACCATTGATAGAGTCATTTTAAAATGTATTGAATAGAAAATGGGAATGCTCTAGGAGTTGAAGGTTTTTCCTTCAATCCTTGCTCCACCCTGAAATGTTACTTTATTCACACTGCATGTCAGGGACATGGAAAGAAGTTTAATTTTTCAAATTTCAAAAAAGGAATATTACACAGTCAATGGAGAGAGGAAATGAAGCAGAGTACCCCTAGACACTGACTTGCTGTTTTAAAAAATATTTTCCATTAAACAAAAAAAATGTTTTGAGGATGAAGAGTGAGTGGGAGTGTGCATGTGGGAGTTGGGGAGGCTGGTGGTAGGAATAGATTAGGCAGGGCATCCACTTACCTATACTTCCATGACACTCTTTATAGGTATACCTCAGAGATACTGCAAGTTTGGTTAAAGACCACTGCAAAAAAGCAAGTAAATTTTTTGGTTTCTCAGTGCATGTAAAAGTTATATTTACATTACACAGTAGTGTATTAAGTGCGCAATAGCATCATGTCTAAAAAACAATGTAAATAACTTTAATTTAAACATACTGTGTTGCTAAAAAATGCTAACGATCATCTGAGCCTTCCGCAAGTCATAATCTTTTTGATGATGAGGGGGTCTTGCCTTGATGTTGATGGCTGCTGACTGTTCAGGGTGGTGGTTGCTGAAGATTGGGGTGGATGTCAACATTTCTTAAAATAAGAAACAGCAAAGTTTCCATATTGATTGATTCTTCTTTTCACAAAAGATTTCTCGGTAGTATGTTGTGCTGTTTGATAGCATTTTACCCACAACAGAATATCTTTCAAAATGGAGACAATCATCGCCAACTCTGCCATTGCTTTATCAATGATGTTTATGGAATATTCTAAATCCTTTGTTATCATTTGAGCAATGTTCACAGCATCTTCACTGGGAGTAGGTTTCATCTCAAGAAGCCACTTTTTTTGGTCATGGATCGAAAGCAACTCCTCATCTGTTCAAGTTTTATCATGAGATTTTAGCAATTCAGTCACATGTTTAGGCTCCACTTTTAGTTCTAGTTCTCTTGCTGTATCTATCACATCTGCATTTACTTCCTCCACTGAAGTTTTGCACCCTTCAAAGTCATCCATGAGGGTTGGAATCAACTTCTTCCAAACTTCTGTTAATGTTGATGTTTTGATCTCCTCCCATGAATCACAAATATTCTTAATGGTATCTAGAAGGGTGAATCCTTTCCAGAAGTATTTCAATTGACTGTTCCCAGATCTATCAGAGAAATCAGTATCGATGGCAGCTATGGCCTTACAAAATGTATTTGTTAAATAATAAGACTGGAAAGTCAAAATGGCTCCTGGATCCATGGGATGCAGAATGGATGTTGTGTTAGCGGCATGAAAACAACATTAATCCTCTTGTACATCTCCATCAGAGCTCTTGGGTAACCAGGTGTATTGTCAATGAGCAGTAATATTTTGAAAAGAATCTTTTTTCTGAGCAGTAGGTCTCCACAGTGGGTTTAAAATATTCAGTAAGTCATGCTGTAATCAGATGTGCTGTCATCTAGGCTTTGTTGTTCCATTTACAGAGCACAGACAGAGTAAGGTTAGCATAATTAGGGCCCTAGGATTCTCAGAATGGTAAATGAGCATTGGCATCAACTTAAATCACCATCTGCTTAGCCCCTAACAAGAGAGTCAGCTTGTCCTTTAAAGCTTTGAAGCCATGCATTGACTCCTCTCTAGCTATGAAAGTCCTAGATGGCATCTTCTTCCAATAGAAGTCTGTTTTATCTACATTGAAAATCCATTGTTTAGTGTAGCCACCTTTCTCAATGGTGTCAGCTAGATCTTCCAGATAACTTGCTGCAGCTTCTACATCAGCACTGGCTGTTGTGCCTTATAATTTTGTGTTATGGAGACAGCTTCTTTCCTTAAACCTCATGAACCAACCTTTGCTAGTGCTAAACTTTTATTCTGCAGTTCCTCTTAGCCTTCATAGAATTGAAGAGAGTTAGGGTCTTGGTCTGGATTAGGTTTTGGCTTAGGGGAATATTGTGGCTGGTTTGATATTCTATCTAGAACACTAAAACTTTCTTCATATCAGCAATAAGGTTGTTTTGCTTTCTTATTATTTGTGTGTTCACTGGAGTAGCACTTCTAATTTCATTCAAGAACTTTTTTCTTTGCATTCATAGCTTGGCTAACTGCTGCAAGAGGCCTAGCTTTCTTCCTGTCTTGGCTATCAACATGCCTTCCTCACTAAGCTTAATCATTTCTAGCTTTTGATTTAAAGTGAAAGATATGCAACGCTTCCTTTCACTTTAACACTTAATAACCATTATAGGGTTATTAATTGGTCTAATTTCAATATTGTCAAGTTCCAGGAAATAAGGAGGCCTGAGAAGAGGGAGAGAGATGAGGAAACGGCCAGTGGAGCGTTCAGAACACACATATTTATTAATTAAGTTTACTGTCTTTTTTAATGTGATTCTTTATTGTGAAATATAACACTTGCACAGAAAACTGAGTAGCTGAATGTACAACTTAACAATTTATATTAAAGCAAATGACACGCTAGTCAAGAAATTCAAAATTGGAAGCACCCGGAAGCACTCCCAAATGTCCCTTTGTATGAGTTTGCTCAGGCTGCCATGACAAAGTATCATGAACTGGGTGGCTTAAACAACAGAAATGTATTGTCTCACAGTTCTGGAGTCTGGAAGTTTGAGATCAAGATGTGGGCAGGGCTGGTTTCTCCTGAGGCTTCTCTCCTTGGCTTGTAGATAGTGTCTTCTCCCTATGTCTTCACTCTGTGTGTGTTTGCGTCCTAATCTCTTCTTATAAAGACAACAGTCAGATTGGATTAGGGACAACCTAATGACCTTGTTTTACTTTAATCACATCTTTAAAGGCCCTATTTCCAAGTATGTTCACCTTCTGAGGTACTGGGTGTTAGAGCCTCAATATATGAATTTTGAGGTTACATGACTCAACTCAATAATTTGCTCAAATAAATTTCCCAAGCTTTTTGCTTTTTCTTCTCCCTCTGGGATATGTATAATTCATATATTGGCTCATTTCACATAGTTCCATATTTCTCGGAGTGATTGTTCATTCTTCTGTATTCTTTTTCCGCATCTTTGACTGATTGGGTTTATTTGGGTCTTCAAGCTCTGAAATTATTTTTTCTGCTTTGTTTAGCTGATTGTTGAAGCTTTCTGCTATATTTTGTAATTACCTAAATGACTCTTTCATTTCTTTAAGTTCTATTATATCCTTTCTTATGTTGTCTATTTCTTAAGTTTTTAATATTTTTCATTCGTGTACTGAATTTTTTTTTTTGTTTCTGTGTTTTGGTTTTTAACTTTCTCTTCAATTCTGCTCATCTAATTTGCCATCCATATTTTTAATTCCATTTCTGAAATTTTGACAATTCCCCTTTAAGTGGGGTCCATTGCTATGGGTCTATTCTGATCCTTTGGATGTGTCCAACTAGCTTGTTTTTTCATGTTGCCAGAATTCTTTTGCTGGTTTCTTCTCATATGAAACCTCTTCTCTCAGCTCAGGGCTGATAGGTTTGCAGTACACCTGTTCTCTTTTGCTGGGAACTCTCTCATTTAGTGAGAAGGAGAAATCCCTGGATAGTGCCTTTGTATCCTACTCTGGACAATTGACCTGGCAAGAGAGGGGTGGATGCACTGAGAGCCTGCAACACAACTGTTCTCCTGTGTTGTTCCATTCCCCTCTGGTTTTCACAATCCATGACAGTGCTGGAGAATATTCCCTTGGTTTACTGGGTTGGTCTCCAGGCTGCTGTTCAAAGCTTGGGCAAAGGGATGAGTAAGTCTCTCTCCATGGAGTCAGGTGGCATGACTTGGTCTGTACCTGGTCAGGTCACGGGAACTTAGTGGGTGCCTGGACTCATCATGGGACTTCAGCTGGTGGTGGGACATGTTGCAAGACCTTGGTGGGAACCTGGACATGTCACAGTACTATAGCTGGTAGTGGGGCTAATCACAGGACTGTGGCAGGTGTCTGGGTGCATTGCAGAATCTTGACTGTGCTTGGGCAAGCCATGGGAACTTGGTGGATGCCTGAGTGGGTTGCTGGACCTTGGCAGGCACCTAGATAGATCATGGGATGCTGGTGAGTGCACTGGGATCTTGGCCAGTGCCTGTGCTCTTCCAAAGACTCTTTGGGGTTAAACCACCACAAAAGAGAAGCAGTTTCCTGGATCTGTCAAAGGTGACAATTTCAAATTATTGCATTTTAGGCAAGGCAAAGGAATTTAGAAAGAGGTGCCATAAGAAAAATAACTGCTTCGAGTTTCTGGGTTAGGCAGAAAATATATTCACACTGGCTATGGTCTTTGTAAATTTGGAACAAATTAAAGAATTAGTAATGTAATTAATTTATAATTCTTATGAGAGAACATTTCTCACTGATTTCTGTGTGACTCAGAAGTTCTCACTCAAGTTGGTAGCTATGCTGCCCTGCAGAGCCCATTCCTTTTATATTGCCTCATACTTGTTGGAGTGCTCATCTCTGCCTGATACAAAGAGCATCAAGTTGGATTTCCAGGAGAAAAACTCCAATAGTATTTAATTAGATAGGCAAACTGCTTTGTTTGATCATGTAACTGGACACCTTAATGAAGAATAACTTAAAAGTGAATTAAATGTTGGGCAGATACATTATCATTTCCAATCTGTTTGCAACCATACATGTAATAGAGAACGCTCTCTTAGCTCCTTTACCTCACTAATCAAGGTCAGAAAATCTTTGAATGGAAGCACCAAAAAGAGACTTTCTTGTGGGAGAAGGCGGTCACGTATAAGAGGGTAAAGTCTGATCCTGTTTACACTAGTTTATTTTATAGTTTTCAACTTCCTATAGGAGAATACAGTTCATTCGAAGAATAGCAGAAAGCATAGAGGAGGATGCAAGTAACTGCAGCTGGACGAGGGGCCATAGGGAGCCTTTGCCAAAGACAAAACATTGAATCTAGGTCTCAAAGATCAAGTTTTTCAAGGAAAGAAGAATGTTTTAGGCAAAAAGTGCAGCCTGCTCAAAGGCAGAAGTCAGCACGGTAGTGAGGGTGATGCATGTGTGTGCGCACGTATGTATGTGTAAAGAGCAGGAGATGGAGATGGAAAGGCAGGCAAGGAATGGAATAAGAAAGGTTTTTATATATGCAGAACAACTTGGACATTGCCCTAGGCCTGTGGTTTCAGACAGTGGTTTAGGAGCCCTTTAGGAACCTATGTGGCGGTAGGAATGGATAGGGCTTTTGGAGCCTCATCATTTCAGCTGGGGTCAATATATACATTTTATAAAGTTTGGTTCTTCCTAACCTCTATGTTAAACTAAGGGTTCTGCTGCTCTTATATTTACACATGGTAGTTAGTCTTTTTTCCCATTTCTGGTATAATCTTTTCATTTTTGTCATGTAGCCTTTAAAACTATGTACCATTTTCTTAGTCTATGAATTGCTTGGACCACCATGTTTATTTTGCTACTTCACATTCTTCTCTCCTCATGAAGATAATTTATGATTGAACAGTCAGAATTATTCTTGGAGAGACTCTAGCCCTTTTGCCCTATCTTCCCTTTTAGGATTGTGTGCCATAGAATACTGAATTTTCCTCTGAACTTTCAAATTCTTGTCTTACTGTAGTTGTGGCTTTTATCAGGCCATCTACCTCCACCTGTTCCTTGCTGGTTATTGTAAGCCCCTATCTGACAGGGCCCCAGAACCTTAAGATTTGTTTCACTTTAACCAATTCCTTTTTGGTCTTAAGTCCCTAGGTTCTTCCTAGACTTTCTTGGTGCCCAAACTATGAAGACTTGTCACATCCTTTGTTTGAACTAAATAAGAGACAAGAGCTGGTTGAGGTTCTCACCATGACTG
This sequence comes from Lemur catta, assembly GCF_020740605.2. Classification (NCBI taxonomy): domain Eukaryota; kingdom Metazoa; phylum Chordata; class Mammalia; order Primates; family Lemuridae; genus Lemur; species Lemur catta. Next base: position 48,295,014 of record NC_059128.1, on the reverse strand, counting down.
TGCCTATTTTGTATCCTGTCTCAATAGTACATAGTTGAGTGTGTTCAGGAATGTTACAATATCATCATAATACTTTTCATATCTTTTCTCTCACTAATTTCTACCACAATGTTTATTTTCATTAATTTACTTCTATTACATTTATCTTCTACCTACCTAGTGAATCTTTTTGTTTGTTTTTTAGTAGGGTAACTCCTATTATTGTTGTATTTGAAATACAGGCTTATCCTAGCAATTATCAGTAATGCCTTTATTGTCATAGTCATTATGCTATACTATACATTTAAGCTTGATCATTTCAATTCAGTCTTGGTTTTCAGGACTATATACACAGTTATGTAGCTATGTTAAGTTCAGTAACTTTAAGTAGCATCTTTGATCTTTAAAATTGATTCCTCATGGTAATTGTTAGATACCTCCTCTCCAGTTAGATTTTCTGGCAGGCTGATGGGAGAGACATGTTGGGCAGGATAGGACTTTCAGCATTTCTCAACAGACTCAGAAATGATTTTCAACTTTTTTTTTTTTTTTTTGAGACAGAGTCTCACTTTGTTGCCCAGGCTAGAGTGAGTGCCGTGGCGTCAGCCTAGCTCACAGCAACCTCAAACTCCTGGGCTTAAGCGATCCTACTGCCTCAGCTTCCCAAGTAGCTGGAACTACAGGCATGCGCCACCATGCCCGGCTAATTTTTTCTATATTTATTTTTAGTTGGCCAGATAATTTTTATTTCTATTTTTAGTAGAGAGGGGGGTCTCACTCAGGCTGGTCTCGAACTCCTGACCTCGAGCGATCCACCCGCCTCGGCCTCCCAGAGGGCTAGGATTACAGGCGTGAGCCACCGCGCCCGACCTGATTTTCAACTTTTATGTGCAGAATTAATCATTCATGATGTATGAGCTCAATTAAGAGGCCTCTTTTAAGAAGAGTGGCAGAAAATATGAGGAAAAAAGTGGGAAAGTTTGCTAATCTTATACCCACTTGGGGAGTTGGCAAGCTTCACACACAATAAAACTCAACCAATTTTTCTCCTTTGTAGATCACAGTTGTAGACACCGCCAGACTGAAGCACACACTTGTGTTTATCCATTGTAAAACAAAACTAAGACTGTAATGAATGTATTTGAAGAGAACTGAAAATAAAAGAAATGAAATGTAGTATTATTTGATCATTTGGGGATGATAATGTGCAATTTGCTTTTGTTTATCATAGGTGGGTTCTATAAGCATGATTCTAGAGCTACTATTTAATTTATTGGTGGTATAAAAACCCAATTTATTTGATCAAGTAAAATGACATAGATAATTCATGGTAAACCATTAGCTTAATATTCTAATTCATGCTTTTGAAGATCATGACCAGTTTACCTCTGGAAGTAGGTGTTATCTCAATGGATATTTTTCCTCTTTGTGAATCTACTTTCTACTTCGTGGAGATGATTCCATTGTTAGTGCTCACATGTACAGAATGTTCACTCTTATCATTTCAGGGTTATTGATTTTGTTTTAAATAGTGATTTTTGGCCCTTTTGTTTATCATTGTTTGAGGTTATTTTTTCATTCCCAGTGTTATTTGGGGAACTGAATGAACTAGATTTTTCTAGTTCAGCTGTGCTATGGTTTCTTATATTTTAACAATACCTACTTCACCCACCAAGCAGAATAGATAGAAACCTTCAATTGTAGTGAGCCCTGTAGTGTTTTTCATCAAGTAAAAGCATGACAAAGCTTTCTAATGATGCTAAAGAGAAATACTGAAGAGAATAAATACAATTGCTACTTGAGCTTTTCCTGCAGATGGCACTGGTGCTACTTAGATAAAAAACATTTTTGTGTTCAGCAGCTTTTAGTTCATTGTGCATACTGGAAAGGCTCATATGTACTAGGAAACTAAGTAGATATCTTGCAATAAGTACTCACTTATCTGTGCATGATTGAACCCCAGCATGGTTCAAGCAGTCCTTTTGGAGGTCTGCTTTTCAATTAATGCATTCACATGGACAATAAAATCTGATGGAGTACTCTTCTTGACTAAGGAAGAGCCCTACTACTAAAATCACATTAAAAAGTAAAGCTCCAGGACCATTCTCCCAGTGGCATCTGCTTGAAAAATACAGCCTAGTCTGAGAATGCATACATATCACAGGAGTTTGGAGGAGAGGTATTATGATTTTTTAAAATAACAAATATTTTATTCTGATAAAATCCTGGGAGATTTATTCTGATAATCTTAAAAGGCAATTCAACAAAGACTTATTGAACACTTATGTGAAGGAATGCATGCCAGATTGCTATGGAGGGATCAAAGATTAAAACCAAAAGCTAAAAACTAAGTATGATCTCTATCTTCTCAGATCTCTCAAGCTAATTGCAAAAATAGATATATGGATAAATATGTGATATACAAGTTAGTTTGGTAAGTGATATAAAAATTACCAGTAAGATGTTATTGGAGTAAGAGAGTGGTATCAAAGAGGGTTTGAGATGGGTTGTGAAGGAAGAAAATATTCAGTTGAATATGAAGTAAGAAAGAGCTAAGATAGAATTTCTAATAAGGGAACTGTATAAGCAAAGCAGTATGTACAGAATATTATTATGTTTAGATTTAATGATTTATTCAAGGACTTTTTAATTCTGTGCTCTTAGGCATGTTATTAATATTTAACCTCACTGTGCCTTTGTTTCCTCATCTGTAAAATAAAGGTAGTAAGACTACTTCCCTCAAAGGGTTTCTGAGAGGAACACATGTATGGTGTCTGACCGTAGTAATAAGCATTACTGTTACTAATAAGTGTGATATATACATATATATATTATCCCAGTCATTCTATAAGGAGAATTCAAATTCTATAAGGAGACTAAGAATTGAGTATCCTAACAATTACACAAATAAGAAAATTTAGGCTTAGGAAAATGAATTAACTTGCTAAAGATGATACAGACTACAGTTGTACTCAGGCCAAGTCTATCCTTTTTTCTGCTGCACTGTTAACTTCTTATATAATTCAATTGATTGTAATCAGTCTGTTTGGTGAGTGGATGGCAAGAAGTGACAGTATGACTTAAAGATGGTAGAGGCCCAGAGTGGAAGGCTTCCAATGCTTGGCCAAACGGTTTAAACTTTATTTCTTATGTAATGGGGAATTATTTATGGGTTATCACGGACACTGCCTCTCTCCCTTGGCAAGGAATGAAATATTGTTGTGGCCTTCATAGGTGTGGCTTAAGGCTAATTCAAGGAAAAATTATTCAAATATTAAATGTCAGTAATATTAAAGTAAATCCTAGACATCCTGGTCTAGGAGAATATCCTTAAGGTACCAGGGCTCAACTATCTAGGGAGATAAACAAGAGATTTGAAAATGAAAGAATTTCTTTTCTTTTCTTTTTTTATTTTTTTGAGTCAGAGTCTCACTCTGTTGCTCTGAGTAGAGTGCCATGGCATCAGCCTAGTTCACAGCAACCTAAAACTCCTGGGCTCAAGGCATCCTCCTGCCTCAGCCTCCCAAGTGGCTGGGACTACAGGCGAGCACCACCACGCCTGGCTAATTTTCCTATTTTTAGTAGAGACAGGGTCTCACTTTTGCTCAAGCTGGTCTCGAACTCCTGGCCGCAAGCAATCCTCCCGCCTTGGCCTCCCAGAGTGCTAGGATTATAGGCGTCAGCCACCATGCTGAGCCTGAGAGAATCTTTATGTTTAACTTCTACATAGAGGTTGAGAAAAAGAGTAAAACAAGTGGTTGAAGGAGAACCAGAAGATATTTTTAGTGTCATGGCTTCAAATACTGGGAGAGTTTCAGGAGAGAAGTGTTGATTACCATAGTGTGGTGAGCAAGGCAAAGGCTGAGAAGAGATCATTGGATTTTCCTGTCTAGGTGGGCGTCTGCGACAATTGAGAGAATAGATTCAGTTCAACTTTGGGGTTTCAAACTGATGGGTGAGGTAAAGGGAGATTGAGAAAAGTAAGTGGGACAAGTATGGATTAGTCTGATAAGAACAAAGTTTAGAGATAACAGGCTAACAAATAGTTGTAATTTAACAGGTAAACATTATAACTAAGGGGATACATTATCACTGAGGGGTTTCTTTTGGTGCAGAGGAGGAAACATATTAGTAGTTAAAGGGATTACATTTAGCAAAGGAGACCAAAAATGAACAGCTGAAGAAGGAGAGGGAAAAGCAATGGGATATTTTTGGATGGGTTTAGATACAATGGCCAAGAGAAGCTCACAGGAGTGATTAGTAATGACTAGTGCAGAAAAGAAATAAAATAGAATATAGACCATTGTCAGAAGGATGTCATTTGAAGGAGTGAGAATAGATGCTTGGTGGCAGTAGATCAGTGAGTGACTGTTAGGTGTCCCGTGCAAGAGGGGATTTAGACTATTGTTTTGAGGAGCTTGAGGTGCTTAGTTATGAAGAGGAGAGAAGAGAGGCAAGCTCACAGGTCTTTTTGCTGTTTGTTGTGTATACGCGTATGTGTGTTTTCCTCTTAAGGATGGGAAGTGTACAGATAGATTTTGAGAAAGATGCCAATAGAGCTGAAGCCAGAGAAAGAGGGGTAAGCGATGACCAGGAAGGTGATGAGAGTGAATGTGATCAGGAGCTAAATGGGATTAGTTATCCAGTGCAATGATGACTGGAAAAGGGGAGGATGACTTGAATACAAGTTTGTGGGTGGGGGTGGAGTGTTGAAGGAGCTCTTTCATTTTGCTTCACAGAGAACATGACCAAGGATAGTAAATACACTCTGAATTCTCTTATGTGACACATAAAGCCCTTGACTAATTCCCTAATCTTAATCTCTTGCTCCTCCCACATGCTGTACTGCCAGTTTAGAACTGTTACCAAATGCTATTTGTATCCTGTGTTTTTGCTTATGATGTCCAGTTATCAGAAAGTTCTTCCTTCAGATACCTCTGCAATTCCAGTAGAGTTTGATATCCCTCTTCTGTGGTCCATTGCATCTTGAACTCTATAAATCCTTTCCAAGTAGATTTTATTAGATTGAGACCACTTTAAGAACAGGGACAATTCATTTTCTATTAACTTTTGTATTCCTACCTCCAAGCATACAGTAGCTGTTCAATAAATATTTGTTTAATCTAATTTCTTCATTTTCTAAAATAATAATTTTTTGTGTCTTTTCAGGTTTTTATAAAAATTGGAGATCATTCTAATTTATATACTTTCCATTTATAAAGCTGAATTAGAAGCAGACTTGATTTTAAAACTGATGGGAATGATACTTTACTTGCTAAGTCACTCTCTTAAATGCACACTGTCTTTGCTTGCTTGACTTGGTGTGTGTGTCTGTGCATCTCTGTGTGAATTATGGGTCACTAAAAAGTGTTAAATATACTAAGGGCAGAATTTTTGTTTTAATTTCTGAATCTACAGCATAGGCTTGCCAGAGCCATGCTCAACAGATGCCTAACAAACAGCTGCTTTAATAAGTAGACTGAAGTACCATGTGTGGGTAGAGTGTCTTCTTGCAGAATTCATTTTATATCCCTGTGTCTTAGTTACTTCTCTGTGAAGTGACTTCATCCACTAACTTCTCCACATCTATGCTTCAGAATTAAGTAGACCATATTTGATTAATAATTTTGCCAATAGAAGAAAAGCACCGTATGAATAATTACTCGATCAGGAAAAAAGTTCTTAGTTATATACTGACCTATTTAGATGACTAAAATGGATAATATAATCTACTACAACCATCTTTGTATGGAAAGTGTAATAATAAATGATAGAGGCTTTTGCTTTTATTTAAATGAATGCAGACTTATTGCTTTTGTTCTTTAAAGGATCAATTCTATCTTTTGTCTTACTTAGATCACTTTATATTTACAACCTCCTTCTTCCATGGTTTGCTTTACTTCTCATCTCAGGCCAGATGTTACTTCTTGACTTCTTTGTTTTTTCTTTCTTAGTCCACAGGGTTTCTCATTACCTGGAGTTCAAACACTGTCAGCGTGTATTGATGGCTTTCATATTGTATGTTGACAATGCTACTACTCAGGAGTGGGAAGGTGGTCAAAAAGACAGATATGACTGTCCATCTTCTCCAGAGAATATTGCTATGATAAGAAACATTCACAGGGGCCTTTTCTGTTTTAGCTTCCAAGGTTACTTTGGTGTGTATATCTTACTTTTTATTTTCCAAACATATACTGTTGCTAAGTTTCTGAAGGCTTTGTTTGACATCATATCCCAGGGTTTTGCTTCTGTGAGTTTTGCTTAGTATGCATACAAAGAAATGGTGGTGTTGACATTCTCTATCTTATTTAGAATATTTTATCCAGGGCTCAACGTACTGTGTGATTTAATTTTAAATAACAAATTGAATACAAATGGAAATAGTATGCCGCCTTCCAAAACATGCTTCCTAGAGCCCTTGAGATTGCTGAGAGGACACTGTTATAGAAACTTAACTTCCTGTACTACACCTTTGAATGTGCTTCAAAAAGGAATTGACTACAAATAGCAGGTAGTTACATTGTATATTAAATCCTTCAGCAATTAAAAACAATTTCAATGTGTCTGGACTATGATATTCTATAAAATTCATCTCCTGACGCTACATATGAACCAACTTCTAATTAATGTATATAAATAAAAGTGCTGTTTCATTCAGACTATAGATACCAAAAGCAAGAAGAATGAATTAAATTGAGTAAAAATGAATAATATAGGGAAAAGGAACATATATTTATAACCTATGGGGAGAATAGTTAGAAGGCAAGACACAAAATATTTAGTAGAGGAGATTAATAAATGTGATCATATCTAAGTGTAAAACGTCTGTGTAAATTAGACACTATAAAGTCAAGCCAAGCAGTACACTGGAAAATGTTTATAACTTCTTTATTCATTCATTTGCTTATTCATTCTTTCAGTAATCATTTACTGAGCACACACTATGAGCCATGATGCTCTTTTAAGCCAGAGGGCCCTAACAGTGAACAAAACAGAAAAAAACCTCTGCCTTCACAGAGCTTATAGTGGATTAGTATTCAGAATATATAAAAAACTCCTTCAAATTAAAAATATGCAAAAGCCCAATAGGAAAATTAGCAATGGGGATGAGCAGATACTTCAAAACAGAGAAAGTACAAATGGCCAGTGAATATTGTACCTCTTTTAAAACCTCAGTAATAACTGGAAGACACAAATTAAAACAATGAGATAGTAAATTTTTCTCAAAAATCAGGAAAAAGTAAAAAGATTGATAAATCCAGTGGTAATGATGGTGTAGAGTAATGGGTAGTTTCAAGTGGTTAGGTGAGTATGTAAATTGGTATAGTCCTTTTAAGAGAAAATCTGATAGAACTTTCCACCCTCCAACTCCCTTCTTAGGCATATATCTTCTATAGACTGAATGTTTGTGTGCCCCCCAGATTTATATTTTATAATTATATTTTATATTATGTTTATATTTATATTATAGTTTATATTATAAAACTCTAACCTCCGATATGATGGTATTTGGAGTTGATGCCTTTGGGAGGTAATTAGATTTGGATTAGGTCATGAGGGTGGGAACTTCACGATGGGATTAGTGACCTTATGAAAAAAGCAAGAGAGACAGATTCCTCTCTTCTCTCTTTCATGCACTGAGGAAAGGCCTTGTGAGTATACAGCAAGAAGGTAGCTGTCTGCAAGCCAGGAAGAGGGCCCTCATCAAGAACCTGATTACACTGGCACCTGATCTGGAACTTACCGCCTCTAGAACTGTGAAAAATATATTTTTCTTGTTTATTCCACCTAGTTTTTGGGATTTTGTATGGCAGAATAAGCTAATATGGTTTCTATCCTAGTCTATTTGGGCTTCTATAACAGAATACCTGACACTGGGTAATTTATAATGAACAGAAATTTATTGGCTCACAGTTCTGGAGGCTCAGAAGTCCAAGCCATTGGCATCTGGTGAGGGCCCTCATGCTGCAGCATCACATAGTGGAAGGCTGAAGGGCAAGAGCATAAGAAAACAAATCCATTCCCTTGAGTCCTTTTTATAATGACATTAATCTGTTCAGGAGGGTAGGAAGCTTATAACGTAAATGCCTTCCATAACGCCCTACCTCCCAGCACTGTCACATTGGGGATTAAGTTTCCAACATATGAATTCTGCCCCCCGGATGTATTCAAACCATAGCATTCTTCCCTGATGCCCAAAATTCATGTCCTTCTCACATGTAAAATACATTTGATACCAACAGACCTAAAAGTCTCAATTCATTTCAATATCAACTTTAAAGTATAACTCCAAAGTCTCGTGTAAACATCATATGAGTGAGACTAGAAGTATGATTCATCCTGAGGCACATTCCCCTCTAGCTGTGAACTTGTAAAATCAAAATAAGTTATGTGCTTCCAAAATACAATGGTGGGACAGGCATGGAACAGATATTTCCATTCTAAAGGCAGAAATAGACAAGAAGAAAGGACTAACAGGTTCTAACCAAATCCAAAAACCTAACTGGGTGGACAGCGCTAAATCCTAAGGCTTGAGAATAATCTTTGACTCTATGTTCTGCCTTCTAGACATACTTGAGCAGGAGTTGAGCCCCCAAGACCTCAAGTATTGCCTCTGTGGCTTTGCTGGGCTCAGCCCATGCAGCAACTCTCACGGTTTGGTGTCTCATACCTGTAGCTCTCCTAGGCTGGTGTTGCACCCTGGTGGCTCTATAGCGCTGAGATCTCAGGTTTGGACCTGCCTTCCTGGCTCCACTAGGCATTGCTCTAGTGGAGACTCTTTGTGGTGGCTTTGTGCATGCAACAGGTCTCTGCAGCATCCTTTGAAATTTCGGTGGAGGCAGTTATGCATTCCATGAGCCTATATAATTAATATTGCATGGATGTCACCAAGGTTTATTGTTTGTACTTTCTGGAGCAGTGGCCAGTGTCACACTTGGGCCTGCTTGAGCCATAGCTGGGGTTGCTGAGGAATGCAGCACCAGAATTTGGAGAGCAGAGGCCTAAAGAATCCCTGAGCAGTGAGCCCCAAAGTCCCACAGGTGCCCTGGCTTCTCCTTGGAAATCTTTCTGCCTTCAAGGCCCTGGCATTCTGAGCCTATGATGGGAGTGGCAGCCAAGAAGATCTCTGAAATGCCTTTGGGGTCATTCTCTCACTGTGTTGATGGATAGCACCTGGCTTTCTTCTATCCAAACAGTCACTTGCCCACACTCTTCGTTTTAATTTCTAAGCCTGCCTTTCCATTCTTTACACGTTCATGCTGGTGATTTCCCAACTCTCTATGTTCTGCTTCCCGTTTGGTTGTAAATTTAAGAGAAGCCACACAGAGCCTTCAATCTTTTGCTGCTTAGAGATTTCTTCTTCCAGGTATCCTACTTCATTGCTCATAAATTCTGCCTTCCATAAAGCCCTAGGCCTGGGCACAATTTAGCTAAGTTCTCTGCCACCTTATAACAGGGATGGTCTTCCCTCCAGTTTCCAATACCTTGTTCCTCATTTCTGTCTGAGACTTTATCAGGCTATCTTCTACTGTCCATATCTCTACCAGCATCCTGTTCATTACCACTTAAGTAATCTCTAAGAAGTTTCAGACTTTTCCCACAGCTCTCTTCTTCTTCTGAGCCCTCACCAGAATTGCCCTTAATGCTCTGTTCATGGTAAAATAGGCTTTTTCTAGCCATTCCTCCAAATTCTTCTAGCCTCAATCCATTACCTAGTTCCAAAGCCACTTCCACATTTTCAGGTATTTGTTATATTAACATTCTACTTCTCTGGCACCAATTTGTTTCTTAGTCTGTTTTGTGTTAGTATAACAGAATATCTGAGATCTGTAATTTATAATGAACTCCAGTTATTGGCTCCAGTTTTAGAGGCTGGAAGTCCAAGAGCAAGGTGCCAACATCTGTCAAGGGCCTTTTTGCTGCATCATCACAAAGGGAAAGGAAAAAGGGCAAGAGTGCAAGAGAATGAACCCACTACCATGAGCCCTTTTAATAATGGCATTGATCTATTCATGAGGGTTGAGCCCTCATAATCTAAACACCACCCATTAAGCCCCATTTCCCAAAACTTTCACATTGGGGGTTAAGTTTCTAACACAAGAATTCTGGGACACATATTAAAACTATAGGAATATCTTAGAAAAAAATAATACATAGTCATGTTCATTGGGTTTTAGTACCATTTCTATGGCAAAAATGAAGGTAATTTAAATTAGTGGGTGGATGGTTAAATAAATACTTAAAATATTATAGCAGACCTTTATTTACTGACTTGAAAACTTCTTCAAAAAGGTGAATAAGAAAAAAGTTAAATATTGATGTATTAGGTTATTTATATAAAATAAACATTTAAATATACAAAAATGTATATAAGTATACATGTACATGTATTTATATATTTTATATGTATAGATGTCAATGCATATAAAATGGTATACTAACAGTGGTTGCCCATCTGGAAAGGGAAGGGGGATTGGACAGAAATCCAGCGGGAACTTTGCCATCGCCTAAATTATTTGAAATTCTATACAAGAATGAGTTCATTTAACAATTGTATAATGGAAGTTGTTTTAAATAAAGACAATTGTAGGAAATAAAAAGAAGTCAAAGGGAAGAAAAGAAAATTGGCAACTGATAGTATTATAGGAACTTAGTTCTTTAAGGCCCAAGAATATAGTGCCTAGTCAGGCTTGTCAGAAGCACAGGTTACAGATTTGATAATTGAGAAAAACATTGAAATAACTGAATTGCAAGTGTTTGTTAACAGTTTTTAAGGTTGGCCTTAATTCCACAGATTAAGTTTTAAGTAGATATATGAGATTATTGGACCGGTATTTTACAAAGTTTTAACTGTTGTGCAGGATGAATCGGAGAGAATAGAGACAAGAGAGTTAAGGTTTTTTTTGGTGTATATGACATTTCAGGAAGAAGGCATATGTTACTGTATTATATCTCATAAAACCAATTTACAAATATACTACTGGTGGTCAGAAAATAGCAATAACTTGGAGTATACTTACATGTTAACACGTAAACTTGTAGCATAGGTATTAGCTGACAAATGTTCCCATCTCAGTTACTGCTATCTCTTGTATATACTTAAGGAAATTTCCAGATCTCAAGATTATTAGGAGTCAGCAAAAATTTTTAATCTAGTCTGTGAGAACACTTACTCTGCTTTTTTCAATTCCCTTGACTTCAGATTCTTAAGAAACCATGAACCTTATATCAGGCCAAAAAGACAGATGATACCTACTTCAGCATCTATCTCAAGGTGTATTTCTAACTTCTTTAAATAAAAAAGATGGGTACTGGGAAAGTCATCCATCACCACTGCCTTTCCTTCTGCTGTTAATAGAGATGAAGTCAATCAACCTGAGCATCTGCCCGGGTCAGCAGACTAGAAGAGACTTTTGACACAGGAACAAATTTCATGATATACCTCTCCCTCCAGAACTCATTCTAATTTCAACCCTGGCTCCTCTTAATTGTTTTTAAGAAGCAAGGTTGATGCTCTTATCTCAGGCAAACTGTCTACCTTCCCCTATGCTGTTTTTCATCACTAAGGTTTTTTAAGACTGTCCATCTCATAATTTTAACACAAAACCACATTTCATGATTGCATCCTAATCTCCTAGAGCATGATTATAAAAAGTTAAAAGGGGGAAAAAAATCTGTCTTCTGCAGGACAGAGCACAAATTTATTGTTACACACTTGTCAGGTTTCCAAAAATGAAATTAAAATGGAAATGATTGATGAAGGTAGTGTTCCCATGTTCCCTTCTCTTTTCAAGTTCAGTTAATTCTCCTCCTCCCCTTCATTATCAATCTCCTACGCCCAACAACACCAGTTCCTGTTGTTCACATTATATTTAATTAGACAGACATTTGTCTGGCTCCTACTAGCTGCAAGTCCCAGAACAATAGATCAGTCTTGTCTTAACTGTACATAGGAATGCACATTAAAAGGAAGTGGAATAGAGTGACCATGAGTTTCTTGAGCACAGACCCTATTATTCAACAAATAGCAACCACCAGGTATCAGGGACACAAAGATGCTTTAGATGCCAACTCTGCCTTTTAGGGGCTCTACCTAATAGGAAAGGCCTATTGTAAATATGCCATTATAACACAATGTTGTAATGTTATGATAAAAGTATTTATAGAATTGTGCATGTGTTCAGAGTAAGGGATCTGAGCTTGTGGCCAATGAAGGTGTCAAAGTGGGTGATATTCAGATACAAAGAAATAGTATGTTGATAAGAAGGGAGTAAAGGCTATTCCAGGCAGTGTATATTTCATGTGTCAAGGAGTTTCATCATACAGAAAGAGAAAAGAATGGTGCTTTCAGAACTTCTTTTGCTAACATTAGTGACATATAGTCTATTAGTATTAGTCAAAGAGTTGCCTCAAGTCAGTAGGACACGGATATGCTCATCTACATAGAATTAAACTAAAATATAATTCAATTTATGGAAGCACCCTGAAAAGAACAAAAAGTTAAGGCCCACTGACTGCATGATTTTCAGTACATTTCAGCTTATTGACATTTAAATGAACTTAGAATACAGGGACCAGGTCAAATATATCTGCAAAAGCACCATTTTCATGATTATTTGCTGTTAATGTCAACACAAGATCCATACAGAAGCCTAGTTTGACACAATGAGGGTTTAGCCAGGCCTTTTGGACTTGATGATAAATTTAAAATCTATCTAAATTTTAAGCAAAAATGTTAGCATCAGGTGGAGGTCAGTACAACACTGCCTTTTACATCCTGACATTATCCAAAACAAAAGGCATAATGTAATCTGTTGTTCTATAGGAAATAAAGTATAAATCAAGAAGTGGCTCTACATCTGGCCCTATGTTGTCCTTGAACTACGTACACGGAAACTCAATTGATACTAAAAGCACAATGGCCTTTTACGTGGCAAATGACTGCGCTTATTTCCTTTCTTTTTTTTTTTTTTAAATGAGTGAAACCAGTAATAAGCCAGGCAACTTCATGCATTAATCTATTTATTTTGTCTTTTATTGCAAAATATGTGTGTATTTTAAAAGAAATCCTAATATATTAATTGCCTTGAAAAGAGATTATTTTTCAAAATAATAGTAAGGAAATAATGCTTTTTCCACAGAATCTCATATTTAAAGTTTATGACTGTAGGTTAAGTGGACTAATTCAAACTGATTTTTGTGCTTTTAATTCTGATTCTTCCACCTAACTGATCTGAACAAGTTACTTAACACCTCTGAGCCTCAGTTTCCTCAACTGGAAAATGAGAATAAAACTCCCCTTTCTCCCAGGACCTGTGTGAAGAGTAAACATGACAATGTATATGGTACAAATAGGTGCTGGGTTCATGGAGGTTTCCCATTGTCCTGCCTACAGAAGGCCATGTGTAAATTGTTTTGCTTCCAACATCTAGTTGCTGCCAAAGTAGGTGGTCCTACAGAGAAATATATTTGTTTGTCCAAAAATAAATTAAAGGTGATTATAGGTTTTAAACTTTATCTAAATCTTAGACTTTACCTGAATATTCAAATGTTTTTTATTCATATTAGTTATTTATCAGAAAGTTAGAGTTCTGATGCTTCTGCCTTCATTTAAGCAGTTGCTACTCATCAGAAGAGATTTAAGAGTGGATAATAGTAGGACAGGGAAGCCTGTTCATGAAGAGACTCTTATCTGGTGCAAGAGTTATGAAAATGCTTTCTTTCCTCCATAAGTCTAGCATTAGATTAGATTCTTAAGAAAAGAAAGCTTGATTCTAATTGCCAATTTGCAGCACAAGCTCAACATCTTCCTTATGACAGAGATGGTTTTGAAACTAAACCAAAAAGTCTTCAGCAATACCCAGGATAAGTCTGTCAAGCACTAGGATGAAGTTTTTGTTTTTTTTTTTTTTTCCTTTCCTCTTTTTCTTGCAGCTGACTTGGGGACCTGTAATTTACAAGCTATCATGGAAACAAGTCACATGAGTGAGTTCCCATGGCAAAAGTGCCAGCCTGTGAATGGTGAATATTCAGGGTGGCACTAGGCTCATCTGTGCTGAGAATAAATTCAGTTCTAAAACATCCAAAAATCTTAGTAGTCATAGTCATAGCAAAGAGGGCACTGTTTCAGTGAATTCAAAGACAAATTGCCTAATATGTCTCTTTTCTGACTTGAATGTGCTTGCTTAGACATAAATAGTAGGTTCTTCAGTATGTGTTCATGACTGTATATATTTACATTTGGATCACTATGCATTTATTTTTCCCCACAAATAATGAATACAATATTAATAAGAATATTGATTTCATATTTTAGTATTAATTATCTTTGGCAAAAAGCACCTTTGGTAGCTTTAAAGCAATCTTGAAAACCAGCTCCTTCTATTATTCAACTTTAGAAACCAATACTCACAAAACCACTAAGAAGATAAATAACTGTGATTGATACTATTGATGGATGGTCTAGTTGTCAGTGGACCTGATAGTAGAAAAACCTTTATCTAAATCTTAGACTTTATAAAGAAGGTTATGACTGACTGATAATGTAGTCTCATAATCCTATGGATTGTTTTATACACTTTACAAAGGGGAACTATTTAAGTTTTATTTTTTAATGTATTTTTCTGATCCTCATTCTGTTCACTCATCTTTCTACCGCTTTTATTTATGAAAATAGATAGCAAACTGTAGAATAGATCAAAGAGATATGAAAATTGCCGGATGATATGTGTTCTGCATATGTCATACAATTTCACAGGTCAAGACACCAGAGAAGTCACCCCTATCCATCAATCAGTATTTTCATCTTGTCTTGGTATATCTTGTACTCAGAAACTGCTGACATGACTAGTAAAGTAAACTTATTTTAATAACTAAGATGTTCTAATTACAGAAACATAAGAAAAATATTTCTGTTGTTTTGACTAGCTCAAAAATAAAATTTGAGGTTATTGTTGATATGTATGGTTAGAATGCCCATTCCAATTCTCTTATTATAGTTCAGGTCTCAATTCTACCACCTCTTCCAGGATTTATTTGTATATGTATGTTTTGTCTTTTCTTCCAGGATTTTGAATCTAGATAGATATTTTCTTCTCTACTCTGATCACATTGGATAATATATGCTTTATCTTTTACATGCAATTTTCACAAGGGTGACTCCTTTTAGTTCACCATTCACCACTGTATATGTGGCATCTGTGTATGTATATTAATATATTATTAGCCCCCAAACCTTACATATGAACAAAACTCTTCCTTTCCTTATGTCTAGCTTCCTTCATCACAGAAGACCTAGAGATTTCATTTGAAACTTACAGAATTTGCCTCAAGTAGGTGTCAGAGATAAATGCTAAAATGGAAAAAGCAGAATCACTAGCCTTTGATGATAACATTCCAAATTCTACATACTAACATGAAAGGAAGCTCCATTCCCTAGCTCCCCCACCACTTGGTATGTGTTGGAAAGGTGCCATGAGGAACAATTGACAGGCTTTTGTCAGATTTATTTTGCCATATTGCACTCCATGAAGCCAAAGAGTGACTGGGAAGAATCCCAGTAGAGCAAGAGAGAAAAACAAACCATACAACAAAAAATGAGAAAGGATAGAGGAGAAAAGGTGAGAACTCAAGAGAAATGCTAAAATGAAGCCAGAGGGAAATGTTGAAAAGCGATAGAAACACTACAGAGGGGATGGTGGGGAGGCAGGGGGGAGAAGAAAAGTGAACAGATTGCAGGCAGAATCATTCTAGAACTGAACATATCTGAAATGTCAGGCAATATATCTCTAAAAATGTATTTGGGAGTGAAGCCATTTCTTTTTAATAGTGGGCTATTCTCAAGTGTTATGACAGACCTGTGAGATCTGATGTCAATTCTACTCTTGGCATTCAGTCTTTCTATATGGACAGAAAAGGAAACCACGAAGTTAAAGAAAAAGGTAAAAGAAAGTTTTTATAGAAGGGGAAGAAACAAACAATGTATTGACATTATTGGAAAAGTGCTTTAGGAATACTACCCTTTTAAATGTTTATGCATCTGTGTCATTAATTGCAGGCAGCTTTGACGGCATTGAAGCACCATTATTGCCAAATATTGACCTGAAATCAAATGACTTGCATACTTAACATTTCAAAATTCTATCTTATATTTAAAAATACTGTCTAATAAAATGGCCTGGGAAAATGTAAAGGAGTTGTAAAATTCATTTAGAGTGGTGACAATAAAGTTTCACAGTTTTTAAGCTATTAAAACTTTCCTCTAAACACAAGATATCAAAACTTTTGAGAACCTCAATAATTATAAAACTTTGAGCAGTGCAAGTGAGCTTTTGAACTTCTGAGCTATTTTGTTACAGAAATTTCCTTTAGGTATAGCACCACCAGTTTCTCCCAACTGCACATTTCTATCCCATTAGATATGAAGATAAGAATTTCAACTTTTTCCAAGAAATTGTTCTGTAAAAAGAGATTGATATAATGTACCTGTTTAGGATTTGTTCTCTCTGAAACACATATCTGGCGTGACTGAACCTTATTTGGTATCTTGTAGATGGAGAGAGATATAAATAGCCTTTGAGTGCCTCACCAACAATTAGAACAATTATTGTTTGGAGATGTGATAAGGATGAATAAGTTGTAACACATAAAAAGAGGTCATCAGGAGACTCCATTGCTGAATTGGTTTCTATGATTCTTACATTACTTTGGACCTGGCACTACCACACTGATAAAGACAACTAAAAATCTTATACTAATAGGTGTGCAGTATGTGTTGCATAATGTTTTTAGCTAAATTGTACTCAAGGGAACTAAAATGAGGGCCAAAAGCCATCAAATTTATCCATTTTTTGTACTCTTTTCTCTTCTGGATAGAGAAATACATACATTAGCTAATACTGGCTGTCCCTAAAACATTTCCTTCCAAATCCATTCTAAGTCCCTACAATGGCAACATAAATCATAAAAAACATCGTGATTTTCAATTATTGTTAACTGTGACAATAATAAGAGTTGCTGGGAAATGAATGACTAATTTTCAAACTAGTGCTTTTACTACAATTCTTCCTTTTAAAACTATGATTCTTCTAAATGTGATGAAATTTATTTAAGTAGCAATCACTTCTCAAATATTATTTGCTAGGAAAATTAATGATGGGCTCATCAGTTTAGGAACCAAGATAAGATATATCAAATTTTAGCACATGTAACTAATTTCATACAAAACTTTTTTAAACTTGTTGTAATAGGTTTAGAATATACTTATAATTGGAAAAAACTAAGTATAAATACATCTATATGTGCAATTAAGATTTAGTACTAAAATTATCTCTCCAGACTTCAATTTGAAGATTCTGTTCAATTCTTGTACTTCCTTCCCCCACCCAAGTGTCCCAAATACTGCCTCAAAGGGAATATATATTTTAAAGTGTTTATCCTGAAATATCACTGTCCCCCTTCAAAATGTGATCAAAAGCTACAATTTTATTTAAAAAAGAGGGTTTAAAAAATTACTTCATTTTTGGATCAATCAACTTCATTTTTTATTTATTTATTTTTATTTTATTTTTTTTGAGACAGAGTCTCACTCTGTTGCCCGGGCTAAAGTGCCATGGCATCAGCCTAGCTCACAGCAACCTCACACTCCTGGGCTCAAGCAATCCTGCCTCAGCCTCCCAAGTAGCTGGGACTACAGGCATGTGCCACCACGCCTGGCTAATTTTTTCTATATGTATTTTTAGTTGTCCAGATAATTTCTTTCTATTTTTTTAGTAGAGATGGGGTCTCGCTCTTGCTCAGGCTGGTCTTGAACTCCTGAGCTAAAACAATCCACCCGCCTCAGCCTCCCAGAGTGCTAGGATTACAGGCATGAGCCACCGCACCCGGCCCAACTTTATTTTTTATTGTTTAGAGAGCTAAACTGAAACAAAAACAAACTTCTATATAAGGAAGATTCTTTCTGTATTGATTTTTTTTATCAAAAGGGTAATTTAAAGAATAAATATATGGGTTTTACTATTTCCTAAATGATACTAATCAGACTGCCCTACCTTCCACTATATACCATATCCCACTGGATTCTCTGTTAAAGACCATAAATATCTTAAGCTTTGTATAAAATAATTAATTAAATAATGTAGAATGTACTTGAAAGAAATATCAAAGTTTATTTTAAACATACTGTAAACTAAACCATAAACCATCATCTCTCATGAACACAGACACAAAATCCTCAACAAAGTATTAATAAATCAAATCCTGCAATGTGTAAAAAATTATATATTATTAATTGTATATCATGACCAAGTATATTCCAGGTGTGCCAGGCTGGTTCAACATTTGAAAATTAATCAATGTAAAGCATCGTATCAATTGACACAGCGAAAACATTTTACTGAATCCAACTCTCATCCATGATGAAAACTCTCAACAAACTAAGAATTGAGGAAAAATTTCTCAACTTCATGAAAGACATCTACAAAAGATCTATATATAAATCGTACTTGTTGGTGAGAGACTTCATGCTTTCCCTTGTAGATCAGGAACAAGGCAAAGATGTCTTCTCTCACCACTCCTATTCAACATCTTGCTGGAAGTCTTAGGTAGAGCAATAAGACTAGAAAAAGAGATACAAGATGTATAGACTTGAAAAGAGGGAATAAAACCATCTTTATTTATAGATGACATGATTATCTATGTAGAAAAATACCAAACAATATACAAAAAAATCTCCTGGAACTAATAAACAAATAAGTATAGGAAAAGAGCAGTATACAAAGTTACCATTATTATTTTGAAAAGCATTTATCTATTAGAACAATTAAGAATTTAAAAAAGGATTTTACCTTTAGTTATTCTTTCTGTGATGCTTTTCTTTTTAACAAATGTAGATCTGAGTTTCTACATATCATGTTCCTTCTCTCTAAAGAACTTTGTTTTACATTTCTTGCAGAATAGGTCTATGGGTTATGAATTCCTTCAGTTTTTGCTTATTTGAGAATCTATTTCTTTTTCACTTTTGAATTAGATTCAAATTTTTTCCCTGCCTTTTAGCATGCCTTGTAACTTTTTGTTGAAATCTGGACATGATATATTGAATAATAGGAACTGCAGTGAATAGGACATTAGTGTGGGTTTTACCTTAATTTGACTAGGACTTTGTTCAATGTTTGCTGTGCCTATAGGTGTCAGAAGCTTTAAATTTCACTAGTGTTCTCGTTTTTGTCTCCTTTGTTGACTTTGGGTTTCCTTCAGATCTCTCTTAGAGTCTGAGCTTTGCAGCTCTTTCAGCTATAATCCATTATTGTTATGCCTTTGATGTGGTGGAAAGGAGTTGGAGAGGGAAATGTTCTATAACCTATGATCAAATTGCAATCTTTTAGTGGGCCTGTGTCCCTGGAGTGACTTTCACAAGTGGTTCTTAGATTCATTTTCTTCCCCACTTAGATGAAACAGGAAGGCTAGAGTGGGCTGGGATTGGGTATTGCTCTTCTGCCTATGTGACATAAGACTCTAGTAATGGCTTTTTCACTGGAAAGTAGGTCTTTTTTATAGTGTATTTCAAAGTGATTACTTTCCCCCTCCACTTGTCAAAGACATGAGGTGATTTTTCTTGGCTCTTTATTGTGAGAACCTGGTAGCATCCTTGGAGATAGAACCCATAAGCTTGGAAATTCAAGCTCAATGTACAAAAGTCAATTGTTTTCCTGTATACCAGCAATGAAAAGTTGGAATTTGAAATTGTACACACACACACACACACACACACACACACACACACACAGTAGCACCCAGAATTTACTTAG
The DNA here is from genome assembly GCF_020740605.2 of Lemur catta. NCBI lineage: Eukaryota > Metazoa > Chordata > Mammalia > Primates > Lemuridae > Lemur > Lemur catta. The sequence continues at coordinate 48,275,230 of NC_059128.1, read as the reverse complement.
GTAAAAAATATGTGCAGAATGTGCATGCAAAAAACTATAAAACATTGATGAAAGAAATCAAAGAAAATTCAAATAAATGGAAAGATATTCCAAGCTTATGGGTTAGAAAGCTCAACACTAAAATGTCAGTTCTTCCCAACTTGATCTATAGATTTGAAATTAGTATACACACATATATTTTCCTTTTCTTTTTTAACATGAAATCCTTCATGAATTTGCATGTCATTCTTGTATGGCAGCAATGCTAATCTCTGTATCATTCCAATTTTAGTATATGTGCTGCTTAAGTGAGAACTACATATATATTTTCTTGTTCCTTTAACTGAGAGAGCCTAGAAACAATGACATACCACTAGCAATGTGCACACTTAATGCCCAGATTTTGGTTTCTAATACCATTGTCCAATAAAAAAAAGCAGGGCTTCTTGGAGAAATGGTTGATTTTTAATACTGAGGTAGGAAATATACAAGATGAGTCTGGAATATCTTATAGTGCTAAAAAGTAAGGAAGTACTCAAAAATTCCCCTCAGAAAAACAAAAAACAGCTCCACAATTATGGGGGTATGTCAAAAGGACAGAGGAGCCAACCAAAAAAGCCTTCAATTGCCAAAGCTGGAGCAATTTGAGCAACAAAATAAAGTTGTATTGGATTATAATCAAAAGTAAAAAAGGAATATCCGTGAGTTTTTACTGATTGAATAACTACATAGATATCTGCTTCTCCAAAACACATAACCCCATTATATTTAATAATATGAGAAAAATATCAGACAAATGTCAATTGCAGGACATTCTATAAAATATCTGACCAGTACTCCTCAAAACTGTTAAGGTCAACAAAAGCAAGGAAAGTCTGAAAAACTATTACAGCCAAGAGCAACATAAGGAAACATGAAAGCTAAATGTAATGTGTGGGTGGGATCATGGAACAGAAAAAAGGACATTAGGTAAAAACTAAGGTATGGACTTTAGTTAAAAATAATATATCAATATTGGCTCATGAATTGTGACTATAAGAGGAGAAACTGGGTGGGGAGTGTATAGAAACCTTTTTTACTATCTTCTAAAATTTTTAGTAATCAAAAATATTCTAAAATAAAAAAATTTACTTCACCTGTAATCCTAGCACTCTGGGAGGCTAAGGCAGGAGGATCATTTGAGCTCAAGAGTTCAAGACCAGCCTGAGCAAGAGTGGGACCCTGTCTCTACTGAAAATAGAAAGAAATTAGCTGGACAACTAAAAATATATAGAAAAAATAATTATCTGGCATGGTGGTGCACACCTGTAATCCCAGCTACTAGGGAGGCTGAGGCAGAAGGATTGCTTGAGCCCAGGAGTTTGAGGTTGCTGTGAGCTAGGCTGACGCCATGGCACTCTAGCCCGGGCAACAGAGTGAGACTGTCTCAAAAAAAAAAAAAAAAAAATTTACTTAAAAAATATTGTAAAGGTAGGCCCATTGATCTGGTTTTATCTACTCTGGGCACTAGAATATGAAAGGACCACCTAGAATAGATATTTGCTGATGTGGCAGATAGTATGTCTGCTATTCATTTTGGCTACCCAGCACTGAACCTTTTATAATACCTGAATGAGATCTTCAACAAAAACTTTATAAAGAAAATAGGAGAAGTTACTGAGTATGTCTAAACCCATAGTCCAAAATGAGAATTATTTTTTATTATATGTACTTTTTATCATATGTAACAGTCCATACATAATGTACAGAGAGATTTTAATATTGACTTCTTCTACCTCATTAGGGAACTGATAAAGTTTTTTAGGCAGATGTGACTAAGACAAGTGTTTCTGTTCTCCTAGGCCTGAGTTTCACTTCCTGGGGTCTTTAATTCCTGGTATCTTCTTTTGAGTGTTCACTGAATTTCTTGGAAAAGTCTAGTCCATTTTGAGACAACAATAGTTATCTCAAATTGAATTAAGTTTGGCTTAATGCCTCTGCCATATACGTTTTAAATTTGGACTGAAGGTTTCTCCATGCAAAGTGAACTGAAAACTTAATGTGTAAATAGACTGTAAACTATTCTTGTAATGAGTAGTTGAGTTTGAGCCAATCATAGGCAACCAACTGTTCAAACCATGTTCAAATAAGATAAATCCTGTAACCAATCTATCTGTTCCTATAACTCACTTCCATTTTATGCATGTAACTTTCCTTTTTATGTCTATGAATGCTATCTGACCATGCAGTAGCCCTGGAGTCACTCTGAACCTATTCTGGTTCTGGTCGCTGCCTGATTCATGAATTGTTATTTGCTCAGTTAAACTCTATTAAATTTAATTTGTCTTTCAACAATAGTAAACATTTATATAGCACTCACCTATGGGTCCAGCATTGTTCCAGGTGTTTTATAGTTGCTAACTCAATACTCACAACAACCCTACTGGATGGATTTTGTTACTAATGTCCCTATTTAACAAATGAGGGAAATGAATCCCCCACTCTATAACGGACAGAGTAGGGACTGTGAACTTTACTACATTATTAGTAATTAGCCATAAATATGTGACTTTAGAGTATTAGAGTCCATATTACTACATTTTTAGTTTGTATATGAAAGTGCTCAATGCACAGGTTTTAAATAACAATTGTTAAACTAAATGTGGCCTGAGGATGCCTTCATACCTTGAGTTCCTATATAAGGAACTGAAAGCTAACTTAGTATGCAAAAATAAACTGAAAGTCTAACTTAGGAGTAGTCTCAGCCAATCACAGCAGTCAAGTTTCAGACAATCATAGCCTACCAACTGATTAGACTATGTTTAAATAAGGGAAATGCCGAGCTGTAACCAACCATCCTGCTTCTGTACCTCACCTCTGTTTTCTGTTCACAAATGTTACCTGCCCATGTTGCAGAGTGGAGCTCTCTGAACCTCTTCTTGTTCTGAGGGCTGCCTAATTTGCAAATTGTTCTTTGCTCAAACTCTGTTAAATTTAATTGTCTAAAGTTTTTCTTTTATCACAATTATGTTCAAAAGAAAATTTTGTTTCCTCTGAAATGCTCAAAGAAATGCTGGCTCCCTGCTTCACACATTGTGAGGAATCACCAGCTTTTGTTTGGCTTTGCCTCTTTGTTCTCTAACCTCACCTTTCAGTATTCCTTGGCATTCTGCCCTGTTGGTATTTTGTCTTAGCTGATAAGGTGGAAAGGAATTCTAACCTGTTTGCTATAATTGGAGGAACATTTTCTTGATTGAGATCCAAGAGGAAAACCGATTATCAAGCCAACCCCCACCCTAGGCCAAGTAACATCAGTGATCTTTATTTTTGATGCTCTATACAGTTTTTGAACATAAAACTTTCCACCTACTTAATGAAAAATATTTGAACTGCAGATTTCTAAGATCTCAAATGCTAATAAGAACCATCAAATACCTAATAATGGTTTTCTTTGCTTGATCAAAGATCTCCATAGGAAGGAGATTGGCAATTCAGTAGGTGGTACTTTTCCTACTGAGCCAGAACTAAAGCAAAACTCCAGAAACTCAACCTTCCCCAGGAAGAGGTATCTTTCCACTGAGAAATGGAACAAAAGAGGTATTTATTTATGGTATTAAAAATATTTTTTTGAAATGCGCAGGTGTTGGTTAAAATCCGGTTTGGATAATCATATTCTTCTTACAGAAATTCCACCTACAACTATAACTGCCAACTACAATTTCACCAACAGTTTGAATTCTAAATAGTCTCTTTTTGACACACATTGTTCTTTCGTTCCACTTAGCAATGGCTGGCCAATTCCTTCCCCTACATCCGTAGCTGACTAGGATGAAGTAACACAGGAAACTATTTTCAGGTATAATTAAGTGATTTTTAAATGAATGGCACTATCTTAAAGTGATACAGTACTTATTAAAACAATCTGATATGAAAACTCTCATGGATTTTGGAATTCCTTTGATGAATAATTTTTGGCTTTTTTATTTGTGGTATCCTGCCAACCTACATCTTGATGGACTATATTCTTTTACTATTTTTAAAAAAGCCATTTTTTATGATTATTTTTAAAAATATGCAAGTGTGTTATCTACCTGATGAAAACATATTCATATTATTGAAAGCTTGACACTTGTCCCTGAGGCTGTATCAGAAGGAGGAGGACAAGTGGTTCAGGAAAAGGAAAGAGGAGTTTATTAATTTGCTGACAAATGAGGAGGATGGAGACTCTCATCTTAAAATGTCATCATTATAATCATAAGCAGAAATATAGAACTTTTAAAGGGAGGGTTTCCAACTTCAGGCCATTGTTGTTTAAGTTTAGTTGATGGTTCTGATCGTCCCATCTCCAGCGAAGGCAATCTCTCTTGACCTCTGCCTGCCTGGACCTCCTGGACCTCTGCCTGGACAATTCTGTTGAGCCATCTCCTGTGGTGCAAAGAACAAAGGACACTCCCCTGCCCCTCCTGACCACTGGCCTGAGGCAGGGATGCAGGTTTTAATTCTTAAAAGGAATGGGAGGGATGATGTAGTCATTGAGCTACTTTTTGATGGATTAGGGTGATGTTTTAGATGGAAGGTTTGTACTTATTTAAGTCATTGTGAAGGTAGACTTACAAAAATAAAGAATGTAACAGATTACCAGGTGGAAAAAAGTCATAATCAACGACTACAACAGTGAGGTTTGACAAGGCAAAATGGACTGTTGTCTTGCACACAATGTCTGAGACAGGGCTGGATTTGAAAGAAACATGGGGCCTCTGAGCACAGAGCTATTAGTCAAATCCTGTAGGTGATCCAAGGGACCAGATTCTGTAAATTTAGAAATCATATACAGGAATATTCACACCAAACAAGGTTTAGGATAGTAAACCCAACAGCGAGATAGATTGGAAGAAGAGGTGATAGCCTGGGAAATTTTTACGAAAGAGTTGTCTCTCTATCCTATAGACAGAACAAATAACCAAAGAAAGGTTAGCGAAAACATCAACATTTTTATATTTTCTTTTTTTAAAACAGATATTTTAGTTCACCTAAATGCTGGCCCATCGACTGAGGTTCTGGGTCTTCTTTTTTTCTGGGACACCTCTTTATTCTGTTATGGTGAACCAAGGTTTTACTTCTGACAATTTTAATGAAGTGTGAGTTGTTAGAGGCACTTAATAGGGTCCCTTTTACTTTTCTGTTTCCAACTGGGGCAGGGACCTGGAAGAGGTAAACTCATATATAACGGTTAGTATCTGACCCACTTGTTTGACATATTGTTTTATGCTGTTTTTCTTTTTTTAATTCATGGTTATATTATCATACTTACTTCAGGGTATTAGGAAGGCACTCTCATAAACTATTTCTTAGGGGGCTTAACTCGAGTCTGTTTATAGGGGCTACACTTATCTGGAGGAGGGCAAGCGGTAACACCTTATTCCATTTTAGATGAGTTTTCTATATCAATTTTCAAATCCATGTCAGCATCCTTTTTTCATATAGTAAGAGAGGAGAATAAGTGTTAAAGAATAACCAGAGCCTGACAGTAGTTAAAATGGTAAAAACTGATTTTATACAAGAATTATTGCAATAGGGAAAAAGAGACCTCAGTATTGAACTGAACTCAGTTCTAACTACATAGTGAAAAGTGAGGATTTACAGCCAAGAGGAGTTAGTATGATTGGTAGATGAAAAATTATTAAAGAAGGTAGGATAATTCTTGCTAAACTGACAACGTGATTCTTGCTGAAGGAAGGCCATGGTAATCAAATATAACCTGCGGATGGGAGGGATGAGAAATTTTGTCAGATATTGAAGGTGATCAGATATTGGGGATGAGGTATTCTTGATAAACTTACTTCACAGGATTCTTTCTAAAACTAGGCAATGAAAAGATGGAAGCCCAAAGATTGAGGCCTACTTGAGAAGATGGTCAGAGGGGCCTGACTGACATTTGGTCAAGGAGACAATCTTCGTCATAAGCATACATTAAAAAAAAGCATGTTACTCATCAAAAATACTAGTAGATTTTCCTACCTCAAGGTAAAGGCAACAGGCAAGAACACAGAAACTTTGAAATTTAGAAAAACAAAATCAGTATTTGAAAAATAGGAGTTCTAACTAAAGTTGTCTTAGATCCACAAATGGGACAATCACATAATTATCTGATAAGATGTGCTCTCAAGCATCTGAGAGAGCTGTTGAATACTTATGAACTAACAAGGACTCCCTCCTTGACCAAACTCTAGTCAGGCTCCTCTGAGCCCTCTTCTTGATTAACCCTGTCCTTGGCCTGCTGAGCCCAGTTTTAGCAAGAATACTGCTAAGCCAGTTTATCTAAAATTCCCTCCACCCCTAATATCTAATAAAGTTCTTCTTCTCCCATTCTTGATATCTAATAAAGTTTTCCTTAGAAATCCACTAAGCCCCTTACCCTACCTACTGGCTATAAATCTTCAGCTGTCCCTGTTGCATTCAGAGTTGAATTCAATCTCTCTCTCCTATTACAATAGTCTTGAATAAAGTCCTCCTTGCTTGTTTAACTCCACCTAGTACAATTTTTCTTTGACAGGATCAAAGGGTGAGCTTGCTCCAAATATCTTCCGTCTTAGGCTACCACAATATGAAGCACCCACCCTAATAGTTTTTGAGTGTAAGACTTTAAAAAATGAAAATATATCATATAGAATGACAATGTAATAACATTCATTTGCCTTTAGTAGAATATTTAAAGGATGAGATCCAGGACAGGTAAATTTTTAGTCAGGAAGAAGGATTCTGAAAAACAATGACAGGATGAGGAGTTTATCTGATGAGAGTAGTTGTCTAAGACAACATGGAGGACACCGGCAATTTGGCTTTGGGGTGAGAGATAGGTCACACATAAGGTGCAGGTTGCCAAAAGGGAAGAAAAAAACGAAGGCAAAAAAACAAAAAAAAAAAAAAAAAGGAGAGAGAAGTATAGGCATACTGAAGGATGACTAAGATGTCATTGAAACAGTTTCTGCCTGTTCCTCAGCTTTGTGTATACTAATTACAAAATAAGCTCTAGCAAACACCTCAGAAGGCATTGGAAAGAATAATGTCACAAAGAGAAGATTCCCATAATAGCTTACTGAGTTTTATGAATGAAGAATTTCAGTTCTGTCAATTCTTACTTAGAAATTTTAGCTGAAAGTGTTGGTTTTCTCTCTTTGGAAATATGAGGATAGGATGGAATCCAAACGTAGTATCAAATACTGAAAATTTCTAAAAAAAAAAAAAAGGCAAACAAATAAGCATATGTTCATTTTTTATAATTTATAAAAACTGTAAACATGCTCATTCTTTGTAGGGGATAGGGACTTACTTTCTCTGTACCGTCTGACAATTTGATAATTGAGTCTATAAAATAAACCGACAGTAGATAATCAGGAGAAAAACCACTTTAATTGTGTGTATGTGCACAAGAGTCCCAGGAAAATATGAGACTCAAGAAGGGTCAGATGATTGAAGTTTTGATAGAGTCAGAATAGGACTATGGGACTGTGAGGGGAGGAATGCACAGCAAATGAAAGACTGTCTTGTTATGCAGGTAAAATTTCTCCGGTAATCTCAGAGATGCCCTCAGAAGAATAGGTGACAGTGACAGTGGCAATCTGTCTGGGTGGGGTGTCAACCTTTAGTCTCTTTTCTTGTGATATGATCTTTCTTAGATCTATCTTTAGGCAGATAAAGGGGCCTCAGAAAAATCCTCTACTTGTATCCACAGTTTACTAATGTAGATCTCCTTTGTATACATAAATTTCTTTTACAAAAGGGTAGTGTTTCAGAGCTTATTCCTTTGTCTACTGTTTCTCTGAATAGCCATCTTGAAATATGCCAAAAGTATATTTTGGGGTGGCATATTTTAGTCTCCTACATATTGTAGGGAAGGAAAAAATAATTTTCCTCTATTCTTTCTGAGTTTTTACTTAGGGGGGACTCCCTGTAACAAACAGCAAGTTAAGAAGAAAAAAACATACAGAAGTTGATTAACATGTACAGTTGGCCCTTGAACATGGCTTTGAACTGCATGGGTTTACTTGTGCATGAATTTTCTTCTGCCTCTGCTATCCCTGAGACAGCAAGACCATTCCCTCGTCTTCCTCCTCCTCCTAAGCCTATTCAGCATGTAGACGATTATTAGCAAACCAAACTGGAGTCTACTTACCCAGTGCAGCAAATCCAGACACTAAACCTGAGAGTCGTAGTGGAAGAGAGAGGCATTTTTATTGCATGACCCTATGCAAAGAGAATGGGCAGCTAACGCTTAAGACCTGAACTCCCCAATGACTTACAAGCCAGGGTTTTAAAGGCAGAGGGTACATTTCAAGAAGGCAAAATTGTAAATCAATACATGGAGATTATACATTAGACTGGCTCAAAAAGGCAGGATATTTTGAAGTGGGGGCCCTACAGGTCATAGGTGGATTCGCAGATTGTTGGATTAGCAGAAAGAAATGTTAAGATGAGTGTGACTCTCTCCTGGCCCCTCAGGGAGATATTTAGAATAAAGAACTGCAGTCAGGGTTCAATTCCTCAGTTCCTCCTTATCTGCATTTTCCATTAGGTAGGTGTTTCTGGAAAACAACTTAAGAACATGTTAGTTAATATGCCATCTTTTAGTGTCCATAAGGATCCAAAACACATCATGACTGGCTTGCTTGGAGATCCATTGTATACCCATTCACTTTTCAAGGCTAGCTAGGTGCTCAGAACTTCCTCTGAAGGGACTCAAGATTTTCCTTTTCTTCCATGCACATGGGGCCCAGCAGGCCCCTAGGAGTCCCTGCTCCCTCTCACAATGAGGATGAAGAACTTTATGATGATCTACTTCTACTTAAAGAATAGTAAATGTATTTTCTTATTTTCCTTATGATTTCTTAATACCATTTTATTTTCTCAGGCTTACTTCATTGTAAGAATACAGTATATAATACATATACAAAATATGTGTCAGTTGACTGTTATTGGTAAGTCTTCTGGTCAACAGTAGGTTATTAGCAGTTAGGTAGTCAAAAGCTATATACATATTTTTGACTGTGCAGGGGGTCAGCACACCTAACCCCTGTGTTGTTCAAGGCTCAACTATATACCACATAAACATACATAGGAGATAGGCAGATAAATGAGCAAATCTCAAGGAGGTGGCTTTGAATTCAGGCTTAAACATATCATCCACTGAAACAAAGAAATAAAGGTGTGGTGAAGACTTACTGAGAGATGCCTAGGAAAAGCAGGATAAATAAGAGCAAAGTTTTTTTATGCAGATTTAAGTCAGTGCCTTCTCTATTGGTAAAGCACAGTGATTTAGAGTTCTAGTAATTTAGAGTCATCCTTCTCTTCCTGGTACAGAGAGGGAGACTCCATACAAATGGAGAATTCCTTTATGTAAATTTCCCTTACAAAAGCATAATTTCTACTCTGTTTTCAGAACTTCTCTGTGTCTTGCAGTTTCTTAAAAAATCAGCTCAAAATAATCCTAATGCCAAAGAGGCACACTTTTGGGTGACATATTCTGATCTCCTTCAGTCATATTTTAGTTAGTGTGCTGTGGTCTCTTATAGGATACTGCTATTATTGTTGGATATGCCCTTTAGATTGATTTTCAGGGATCAGTGTGAAATATTTGCACTGAGATACACACATTTCTTTCCCTTAACACTTTTTTTTTTTTTTTTTTTTTTGGAGACAGAGTCTCACTTTGTTGCCTGGGCTAGAGTGAGTGCTGTGGTGTCAGCCTAGCTCACAACAACCTCAAACTCCTGGGCTTAAGCGATCCTATTGCCTCAGCCTCCTGAGTAGCTGGGACTACAGGCATGCGCCACCATGCCCAGTAGCAATATATATAGCAATTTTTTGCTATATATATTTTTAGTTGGCCAGATAATTTCTTTCCATTTTTAGTAGAGACGGGGTCTCACTCAGGCTGGTCTCGAACTCCTGACCTCGAGCGATCCACCTGCCTCGGCCTCCCAGAGTGCTAGGATTACAGGCGTGAGCCACCACGCCCGGCCTCCCTTAACACTTTTAAGACCAAGAGATCAAGAAAAGCATGTATTGAAAAACAGTTAACCTTTTTTTTTTTTTGAAACAGAGTTTTGCTCTGTCACCCAGGCTGGAGTGCAGTGGCATGATCATAGCTCACTGTAACCTCAAACTCCTGGGCTCAAATGAGCCTCCTGCTCAGCCTCCCAAGTAGCTGAGACTACAGGTGTGTGCCACCATACTTGGATCATATTTAAATTTTTTTAGTGATGAGATCTCACTGTGTTGCCTAAGCTGGTCTCAGTGTTGCCTAAGCTGGCTTTAAGTGATCCTCCCACCTTGGCTTCCCAAAGTACTGGGATTACAAGTGTGAGCCACCATGCCTGACCCAGTTAACTGTTTTTTTGAGTTAACTTTTGATATAGAAGAAAACCAAGTCTAATTGGCTTGCTGAGACCTTGAGCCCAAGACCTTGACCAAGTTCTGGTCTCTAACAAAACAAAACATTGAGAAAGACAGCTATTTTAATCATTCTTATCAGAGGCAAATTTTACAGAACTTATACCACTCCCTTAAGGATCACAGTGTAACCGAATGCAAGTTGGGCTGCCTGTCCCTAAAAGACAAGTGTTGGTGACAGGAAAGGTGAGTTTATTCCAGAGCTGGCACCCTGAGGAGATGGTGGACTATTGTCTCAAATTCCTCAGGCTGGCTAAAGAGTTTTAAAGGGAAAGGAGTTCTGGGAAACCAGATGCAGGAGCTGGCTACATGCAGGTCAACATATCTTTTTCTGCTGGATATCTTGAATAGTGGTCATTTGGCAGTCTGGCTGGCCTCAGCTAGACCACAACAAAAATTGAAGGTTAATCACTCAGTATTTTCCTCCAAGTGGGAGTCCTGCAGTCTTGGTTCTATAGTTAATTGCTCAAGGCCACTTCCTGGAAATTCTTAAGCAAGCACACAATTAAGGCATTGTAAAAGAAAGAGTTATCAGTTAGCTTTAAGATGGAGTGACTGTTATAATAGTATTATCTCTCCAAAGAGATAATATGAGTATTGAAAATGCCAGTCCCCAAAGCCTTAGAAATAACGTTCCTTTCCTACATGGGGAGTGGTTGTCCTCATTCTAATAAGAGCCTGCTGATTTTATTCATCATTTATAATATGTGGTTCCTAGAAGGGATATGACTTTTTAATAAAATTGTGTTGATTGGTAAATTTTTAAAAACATATTAACAAGGACACATTGCTTTGATACTTGATTTAAAAAATAATGATTTCCCTAGGTCATTTCATTTATTTAAATGTGGATAATACTAGCTAGCCTACTCAGAATAGCTGGAGGGGGGGCGGGGGGGGGAGGGGAACCTGTAAACAATAGTATTAAATCTATTTATAGAGGTGCCAGTGAATAAAAATAATAATGAGAAAAAGGTGAACATTGTCCCCAAATTCTAGCAGTATACTTGCTTTGGCAGAAACAGAACTAATTTTTATGCATTGAGTTTTAGCTTAGATTCTATGAGTATCTGTATTAGAATCAAAAGCTGCTTTCATGGCTCCTCCCATTAAATTCAAGGGGTATTGTCTAACTTCATCAAACTGGTCATATGCTGCCAATTCCAACAAAGAACCTGATTAGAGTCAGATCATTTGAAAGTAATTAAAACAGAACAGTAAACACAAAGCTCTTCCACTCCCACTGCAGAATGCTACCTTTCCAAATGCAAAGCGAGTATGAAGGACAATTGTGTTGCGTACTGAAGTATGAATAGAGTCAGAAAGTCACCACTTATGCTCCTGTCCACCAAGGCCTTCAGAAATCACTCAGGAAGTCTTTTCAACTCTACAGGCATTTGGTTAATTACAGAGATTAAGACTGACAGTGAAAAAGGCTAAAACGCTCACTGTGCTCATGTCAAATGTCTTTGAGTGAACACAATTATCATGTGAGTCTTTCTACGTCACAGCAAGAATGTTTTAGCCCCTGTGTAATATACTTAACTACTGTGCAGCTAACTAATGCAGTATGACTCTGTCATGTATAAGTTCTTCTTTGTTGCTCCCACAAATGTGACAGTCCAACCCAAACAGGTGCTTTCTTGGTGTGTTGCCATCTTGCTCCAGTTGTCAGACTCATGAAACTGCTACAACAGATTTTCAAGAAGCCTGTTGATCCACTCAGATCCGTCTGCTGGAACATGCACAGCTTCTTCCTTCTCTGCCATATTTTCTCCAGTATATCTTTGCTTCATTTTCTGTGGGTTTCCTTTTCCCAAAAATGTTCACTATAAAAATGACCTTTAATAAATCGATGTTAGCACTTTTTCATCAGTCTACAAAAGTCCATTATTCATAGCTCCAAAAATCAGGGCTGAATCTTCATTAAAGTTCTAAGCACTTTAAAGCATGGCCACCTTACCTTTGTTCCCATTTATATGTTATCATTGTGGTTGGTTGGTTGGTTGGTTTATTTGTTTGTTTATTTATTTATTTATTTATTTATTTAATTTCAGCTCTTCATGGGGGTACAAAAGCTCAGGTTATATACATTGTCCGTGTCCCACCCATCCCCCTGAGTCAGACCCTCAAGCGTGTCCATTCCCCAGACAGTGTACCTGGCACTCACCATGTAGTCATACCTCCATCCCCCCCCCACCTCCCCGAGTCAGCACCTTCAAGCGTGACCATTCCCCAGATGGTGCGCAACACACTCATCATGTAGGCATACACCCAACCCCTCCCCCCCCCCACCCCGTCTCAGTCTGATATCCAATTGGTATCCTTCCCCGATGTGCATTTAGGTGATGATCAGGGAAACCAATTTTCTGGTGAGTACATGTGATGCTTGTTTTTCCATTCTTTGGATATTTCACTTAATATAATGGGTTCCAACTCTCTCCAGGAGAACCAAAGAGATGTCAAAAAACATTTCTACCAGGCCGGGTGCGGTGGCTCACGCCTGTAATCCTAGCACTTGGGGGGCCAAGGCAGGTGGATCGTTTGAGCTCAGAAGTTCAAGACTAGCCTGAGCAAGAGTGAGACCCTGTCTCTACTAAAAAAAAAAAAAAAAAAAAGAAATTATCTGGACAACTAAAAATGTATAGAAAAAAATATTATCCAGGCATGATGGCGCATCCTTGTAATCCCAGCTACTCTGGAGGCTGAGGCAGAAGGATAGCTTGAGCCCAGGAGTTTGAGGTTGCTGTGAGCTAGGCTCATGCCATGGCACTCTAGCCCAGGCAACAGAGTGAGACTCTGTCTCAAAAAAAAAAAAAAAACCAAAAACATTTCTACCTTTTATTTTCTTAAAATTAAAAATGCCCTCTGATAAAATAGTACAAAATAGTTTTGACTATAACCTCCACCATCTAGTTTCTTCAGGCTGTCATTCATCTCCTGAATGAATATAGTACTACTATCTCCTGTGTGGCCAGGATCATATCAATTTCTATACTTAGAAATGCCATCTAAAACCTCACAACAATCTAATAATGTTGACAGTTTTTAAAGTTTAATCCAGGATGAGAGTTTTATCTTCTCAATATTCATTTAAACCAAATTCAAAATGAAGCTTCTGAAGTTTTCCTAACTTTTGACATGATGGCATTTAAAAAAAATATGGCAACAGCCACAAAATAAGGAATGCTTTTTCAATGATGTTTTATAATAGTTTGATAATATTGTGGATGCATATAGTTCATGCATGTGCAACTACAGAAATGAGGTAGATGAGCCATCTCAAGTACACATACACACACAAATACATCCTTTCATGCACACATATGTCATATGTAGCTATTATACATGAATACATAATAAAAATTAGAAGGCAGTAAATAAGCTCTATGCATTCTACTTGGAGTACAAAATTAAAAAGAATTTTCTTGTTCCTCAACTATTGTTTATAGTTCTCAAGAGAAAAAAATGAAATTTAACCTTCAAACTTCTCCACAACATATCTAAAGTGCTATTCTTTCCTTAACACTTACATGATCACCTACCCCATCCCAGATAACTGAATGTATTTCTACTTTGAATTCTCAAAGCATTGTGAATCTCAATCATCCATCCATCCATTTATCTGTCTATTTTATTATTCATTCGGTTTATAATTATTTCTGCCATATTACTGAGACTACATTAGGCATTTAGGAAAAGATGCACAATCCCTGCTCTTAAGGTGCTCATCGTCTGTTTCCAGGGATGGGTGGTAATTTCACAAAAACCAAATACATTTGTAATTACAAATTTTGACATTACTGTAATAGAGGTAAAGGTCTGAAAAAGGGCAATGAAATGTTTTATGAGTCATCTCTTTAAAACCCCCACTCTTTTTGGGAATTAAAACCTGCATTCCTTCCTGAGGCCAGTAAATAAGGGGGCAGAAAAATGTTCTTTGCTTTTTGTTTTCTAATGTCTTAAACCACAGGAGATGACTCAACAGAATTGTCTGGACAAGGGTCATGAAATCATTGTCACTGGAGAAAAGGTCAACCAAAACCACCAATTATAGTTAAATAACAATAGCCAGAAGCCATGACATATGACACTGGTTTTGGTGGTTGAGCCTAACTGCAGAAACCCTCTCTTTTAAAAGCCCTGTATTTCTGCTTAAAGACAGGATAGCAGTCTTTGAGACACTAGTCCACAGCTTTCCACATTTGCTGGAAAATTAATAAACTTCTCTTTCATTTTCCTCAAACCACTTGTCCTCATTCTTCATTCTCACTGATTTGACCTCAGGGACAAGTATGAACTTTCAGTAACATTACTTCTTTTGTTTCTCTGCTAGAATATGAGAACATTAAGGGTAAGGGTTGTGCATTCTTCATCTCTGTATCCTCTTATAGTGTTTAAAATATTATTTGCAATAACTGTTCAATTCAACTGAACATTTAAAATATGCAAGGCTCTGTATCTAATTCCAACCTAATTTTAATAACAATTTTTGTTTTAATAATATTTTTTTCCTCTGTTAGTCTTCCTGACCAATTTCTCTGAATGAGAATTTTAGTTTTTAGGAAATTCTATTGGTGGAAACTTCCTTGCTCTAATTTTGGACTAAAATATGAAAGATTTCTGGTGATGACTATGGAAATCAGGCAAAACCCCTAAATTATAGTTAACATTTTAAGCAGTTATGTTTTCTGTAGAAATTTAATTTTGTTTCATTGGAGAATACAAACATACAGATTTCTCCAATCATAAGTGTATAATTTGATTTTAAATTTCCACAAACACCTGAATAAACATCTAGAATAAAAAATTGAATATTATGAGCCTCCAAGAAGCCCCCTCATGATACTTCCAAGTCATATCCTCTATTCCTCCCCACTCCAAAGGTAACTACTATACTCATTGCTAACACCATGGCGTGGCTTTGCCTCTTTTGAACTTTTCCTTCCCTTCCTCCCTTCTTCCCTTCCTTCCTTTCCTCCTTCTTTTTTAATGTATGTGTCTTTAGTCACTTCACTACATGCATTACAGTATGGTCACATCTATTCTTTGAAATCATACTGTTCTCAACATAGTGCTCAAATAACACTCTTGGAAACATCTTTTTTATGTGTGTGTTTAAACACTTCATTATATGCCTTCCAATGTGGTCACCATGTTAATTTTCTGAAATAACATTGTTTTTGAATTTTATTTAAATAGATCACTTAAGGATTAACTTTTTTGTGTTTAGCTTCTTTTGCTCTTTATGTTTGTGAGATTAGTCCATGCCATGTATGTGCTTGCAGCAATAGTGCATGCATTCTAATCAATATTTACTATTCTATTCAATAAATATGTCAAAATTTATTATTGTTGATAGACTTTTGAGTGGTTTCTAGTTTTGGACTTTTGAAAATAATACTTCTAAGAACATTCCTACACATGTCATTTGGTGAACATATATGTGCATTTATGTTGGGTATGCACCTAAGAATTGGTCTATATAGTTTCGGCTTTAGTAGACCCCCCAAATAATTTTTCACAGTGCTTGTACCAATTCATACTTCTACCAACAGTATGTTAGAGTTATATAATAGTTGCTCTACATCCTCTCTAATGATGGTTTTATTTATATTTTTAATTTAGTCATTCTTATGGGTGTATAGTTATATCTCATTGTGATTCTAATTTGTATTCCCCTGATAACTAATGAACTTGAGCACTCTTTTGTATGTTTCTTGGTCATTTGGAAATGATCTCTTGTGAAGTGCCTGCTCATATTATGTGCCTATTTTTTGTTGGGTTGTCTATCTTTTTCTTGATTTGTAGATATTCTTTATGTATTCTGGGTTCACGTCTTTGTCTGTTAAATTCATTGTAAATATATTGTCTCATTTAGTACCTGTTTTTTTACTCCTTTATTATTTCTTTTGATAACTGATGCTTTTAACTTGAATAAAGTCTACTTTATCAATCTGTTCATTTATGGTTAGTGTTTTTAGTCTTGTTTAAGGAATATTTCCCTTCTCAAGAGCATGAAGATAATCTCTTATATTATCCTCTGGTAACATTACTATTTTGTCTTTCAACATTTATCTTTATTTTTGATTTGGGGTAGGGGTTGCTGCAGTCTGAATGTTTGTGTCCTTCTAAAATTTATAAGTTGGTATTATAAAGCCCTCCTTCTAATCACCAAAGTGATAGGATTAGAAGGGGGGGCATTCGGTGCATGATTAGATCATGAGATTACTGCCCTTATAAAAGAGCCATGAAGGAGTTTGTTAGCCACTTTTTTGCTATTTTGCCATGTTGAGAGAACACAGCAAGAAGGTGCCATCTTTGAGGCAGAGCAAAAGCCCTTATCAGATACTGAATCTTCTGGTGCCTTGTTTTGGGACTTTCCAGCCTTCAGAACTGTGAGCAATAAATTTCCATTGTTTATAGATTGCTCAGTCTAAGGTATTTTGTTTTAGCAGCAGGAACAGATTAAGACAGGGCTCAAGTTTACTTTTTCTTCAAGGATATTTCATTGACCCATGACCATTTATTAAAAAGATCTTTAGTACCCTTCAAGGTGAATTTGAATTTACTTTTTAGGTTGGATATTTTCTGTGTTTTGGGAAAAAGCTACTATAATGGACCTTTTAGATACATGAAGATCTCAATATCTGCCAAAATGCAGGTATTCGGAGACATTGCAGCTTTTGGGACCTGGGAAAACATTGCTTTTAAGAAAGAGTTGATATCTGGAGTTAATTGGATTGCTTTGTGGTAGGAGATGAATTAAAGACAGATGAGTGTGAAAGATAGAGAAGATGATGGGAACTAGATCTTTCTTCTGGGACTAAGTATGCACTTATTTGACTAGAGGGTTAAGGGCCAGAAGATAAAAAAATTATTCATAATAGACTTTGTGACAATGTGATTCAAGAGTAGTTGCTTTGTAATCCAGGTGGCAATGTGTTACACAGAGTTGCATTAGAGCCTGTTTTCCTGATTCCTACCTTGGCCTCAACATTGCTCTGGTTCTATCAGGACTGGCAGCTTTGGGAATATTTGAAGACAATATCCTTGATAGGGATATGAGTGTTCTTACAGTGGATACTGATAGTGTTAGATAGATAGTTAGGATCTCTGGCTCTTCTCAGGACAAGGGTTCTCTATTTTGGTGCCATTTCAAGCAATTGCTCCACCTGGGAAGTAGGATAAGGGCGGGCACTCCGTTTTTGTGTTGTCCCACTCTTAATCCTATCCCAAGCAACACCTGGGGAAGCAGGAAATGCTTTATCAATCTAGGAATTCCCCAGCCCAGGCATAATATTTAGAAAGTAACCTAGAGTAATCTAAGGGTAATTCATATGCCATTAGCTTGAATCTGCATTGCAGTTCACCACCCCCCAGGTGGGCTTTCTTAGAGGGAGCTCACATACACAGATGGAATTTTGAGGACACCTGTTGATCATTTGATAACATCCTACATCTCCCAAGAGCCCACCTCCAGACTGGGCTAATAAAAGGAAACTGAGAAGTCAGGAGGAAGTGAGTGGGTCAGTCAGTGAGTGAGTTTGTCTGTCTCTCTCCACTCGCAGAGATAGACCTGTTTTATTCTACAATAAAGAGCTGCTTTGTGAAACTGCTCCCTGCCTGAGGTTACTCTGTCATATTGGCCTTGCTGGTGATTTTTCCAAGAAAGGAGTCACAGGAGTGGGATGATAGTCTAGACTTGACACTTTGGTGTGTCTGGTCATTCATCAGCCAAGAGCACACCAAGAACCTAGGGCAGACTCCCACCCTGACATCTTTGGTGCCGAAACCCAGGATTCTGACACTAAAAGTATCTATAGGTAGGTCCTTTTAAGGTGCTTTGAAGGAAATGTAAGTAAACAAGTAGGAGATGAAATGAGAGAGAATGAGCCTGACTGGTGGCAAGTGATAGGTGGTTTATTGGTAAGATAAGTACCATTTGAGGAATATGTTGAGGTAGAGGCTGTATGCAGCTATTGTGTGAATGAGACTGTCAAACCAGCAGTCTTTTAGGTTATACTATCTTACACTTGTGAGAATTTAGTAAATGTTATGAAAGTGTTTGTGAACTATAAAGCCCTATATAGATCCAAAATCATATTATGATGATTTTGACTTCCTAGTTGGCAAGACTCACTTCATGCAATGGCTGTAACATTGCCCTGTACAGATTGGTATTTAATATTTTTAAGAATGCTAAGTAATTTCAATAAAGTCTGCCTAGATTTCTTTTAGGTAAAGGGGCTTTGCTTATTTTTATACTTGTTTTTTTTTTCAGCATATTATGGGGGTATGAAAGTTTAGGTTATGTATATTGCCCTTGGCCTGCCCCCTGCCCAGTCAGAGCTTCAAGTGTGTCCATCCCCCAGATGGTGCGCATCACACTCATTATGTATGTATACACCTATCCCCCCCATCTGCCCGACACCTGATTAATGTTATTCCTATATGTGCACTTTAAGTAAAGTAAAAATATGCTTCTATTAGGAAACACTTTCCCACAAATACATACCAGTTGGGCATTCACATTCACCCTGGAATCCTCTGTCCTCTTGGCCTTCTGTTGTTCCTGCTTTGCCAGCACCCATGCTTGAGTGAGTCTCATTCTCCATTCTGCTCTCAGAGCTTCTGACTATTGCTCAATCTTTTACAAATTTATGCTGGATGTTCACTGGTGTTAGAAACCCTTTGTTTCATCTCTTGTTGACTTTTGTTTCTAGAGATGGCATTCCATTTGGTTTGAATTCTGCTTCTACTCTTAACTCTAGTTAATTGATTTCATTTGTATTTACTGAGAAGTATGAATTTTTCTAATTTTATTTTCACTTTTATTTTTCTTGTCATTGTTAATGTCCCTCCTGGCTTTTTTATTTCCGCATTGTTCAACAATGTTTATTTGTTTATTACTCAATCCTAGTCCATCTCAACTCTGTGCAGCATTTTACATTGTTTATGCCCCTATGGGATCTGGATATATTAGGTAAAAGGAAATGCCCCACTGTCTTCTCTCCCTCATTCCTTCTTGCATATTTCTCTTTCCTTACACTTCACATATCCTGGTTTTTATGATAATCATTGTCCTTATATATTCATAGTTGAGTATTCTTCTCCTGTTGAGAATAAAGTGTTTGAAGGAATGGACTTTTGACTACCTGACACAAATACTTTTGGTTTCATAAATCCACTGAGATTCTCTCATTTTTCTTTTTGTCTATTGTTTTCTCTATATTACTTCATTTATTTTTCTTTCTTTATAATTGTTCCCTTTCTCCTGGCAACTTTCCCAAGACCCATGTATAGACCTAAGTTACTTTAATTAAACACATAGAGACACTATAAATGCATGTAATCAAGTTTTTCAGTTGCAAACAATAGAAAACAATTATTTTATAAACATGAAAGATATTTATTGTGAGTCTTGGGAAGCTCATCAAAAAGAAGGGGAGGGATGAAAAGCTCAGATCTGATTGAAAGCTAGACATTTATATTTCTAAGAAAGTAGTATAAAACATAAAACAAATAACATAAAATAACTTCTCTTCATATGCCTAAATACATGGTTATGTCCTGCTTCAGTTCTCCACACTCTTCTCTTTAATGCTCTACCAAGGAGGTAAGCAAGTGCCTCATCTGTTACTTCATTCACATGTAATTTCAGACTGGCTTATAATCAGCTTCCCTTCAGTTCTGTTGTGATTCTATCTTGATATTCTGCAACCTATAGACTAAATTGTAAAGTTATGTACCCAAAATAACTTTATAGAAATTGGCAGAGGAAAGGAAAAAAGTAAAGGGATATTATACACATAAAATTAAACACACATACTCATATACACCTACGTATGTGATCCACTGTTGAGGAAAACACAATTTGTTTCAGCCTTCATTTCCGGAACTAGCCATGAAGTTACACGTGCTTTTGTGATTTCTTCCTCCACTACTCTTTTGATGATCCCAGTGATTCCCCCAGGAATGTTCCATGACTTTTGTGTTATATCTTGGTGAGAAAAAGAAGCTCCAGGGCTTCCACTTGGTCCTATCATAACAGCCTGGAGAAACAAAGCAATACAATAAGAGCATGTACTCAAACCAGAATCCTCCAGAGTGAATTTTGGATCTTGCCTCTTATTAGCTTTGTGACTTTGAGGAAGTTACTTAACCCATTTGTGCCTCAGATTCCTTATCTGTAAAACCTGTAAAACAGGAATAATAATAGTGCAATTTTGCTATGAGGATCTGGTAAGTGAATGCATGTAAAGAATTTATAACAATGCCTGACACATAGCAAGTATTCAAGTGTTAGCTATTATTATTAGTAATTGTAATTAGCAATCAGTAGAATTAGCAATAGAAGTGTGTATTGCCTCAGGTCTGAGAATTGGATGAGGAGTCATAACTTTCAATAGTGTTATGAATCAGAAAGTATCTCAGTGAGCTGCCCATCTGTTTTGTTCCTAGGGATCTCATACCACCAAATAAATATCCCTGAGCCAGAATATTCTGGTTACCATACTGACCACACTTCCTATTATAGTAAACAACTTCACTTTGTTTCTGCTGATTGTGTCAATCTTGGGTTTCTGCCACCACAAAATCCTTCCTACCACATTGAAATCATTTTCTGTACTTTCATCCCAGACAGTTACTGTTCTCACTAAATGTCATTCATTTACTATTTTATGATAGTCATTATCTTCTTGTATTTTCTTTAGAATGCCAAATTACTCCTAAATTTTTTTTCTGGTGTCTTGTATTGTGCTCAGAAGTCTGCTGTCCTTCTGAGTCTTCAGTAATTATGATAAACTTTTTTCTCTATTTTGTACTTTTTTTTAAATTTTGAAAAAAAATAGTTTCTCCAGGCACAGTGTTTGTCAAATGTTCTTGGCTTTTCTGACCACACTAATGATGGTCAAATCCCTTTCTAGATCTTCAGTTGGGCATGCTTCATAGCTCAACTTTCAGTACCTAGCAGGTTTTAATTTCTTGTGGTTCTGCTGGCCTATGATGCTGACAGCTGCCTGAATTGGACACTCAATATGAAAATGATAATCTTTGGTTCCCACTTTTTCAAAGCATCTTTTCATATTCATTCCCTACCTACTAAGTTTTTCATAAGAAACATATGTCCTACAATGCCAAATTCCCCTTTTAGTCATTTCTTCATCCTTTATAACCAGTTTTCCAGGAGATCTATCTCCTCCTTGAGATATAAAGAGAAATATTGATTCGGATTGCAGGCGCAATTCTGTATAACTTGAAAAGCTGCAGCAATAGACGGTTGGTAAATTTCGTGATTAGTACAGACCCTGAGTTTCTGGCCTACGGGCAGAAGGTGAGCTTATACATTGGCATAGCATGACATTTTAAAATCTATGAGGCTTATAGTGGGTAATGGGCAATTCACCCAGCCAGTCTCACATTACATTGACTACCAATCCTAATTTGTATGGATGATGTGAATTTCCATCTTTTTGGTCTTCATAGGTGTTCTAGTGAGAATTTGGGAAAAGCTGCATAAGCACAAATTCCCTTTTATATCAGAAGCCTTCATGTATAGAAGCTTTTGGATAGAATTTCCCACAATGTACTTTGAAAGCACTATTTCAAATATTATTAATACATTAAAAAATGTTTCGCAGGATAAGCCTGGACATTTGGGCTATACTGACATAAATATAGTTAAACATGTTTCTTTAAAGTAGGGCTTCTCAAAGCTTTTTATATATATGTTAACATTGGCTAGGGATAGAGTATGCTGTGTTGCCCAAACTTATTGGAAAACAAATCCCTCTATTTCTTATTTACCATAAATTATTTCTTGAAACTAGCATTCCATAGAACATATTTTGGGAAAAGGTGGTTTATAGTCTGTTTTTTATTTTCTGAAAGTTGCTGACTTATGATATAAACATCTGTTAATGGAGATATTTACTTTGTCATTGATAATCCTTGAGAGGAGAGAGAGATGGGACCAGAGGACATGAATTCTCAGCCAGAGCTTTCTCTTTTCTTTGGGCTGGGTACTCCAAAGAATTTGTCAATAAGTGGTATAAATATCTAAACAGTTCGTGTGTAGCAAAAAGTAATATATTTTTCCATTTGCAAATAAATTTACTCCTCAGGTGTTTTTTCAGTTCACACACATATACTTCACTTCATATCACCTTGTTTGCTTCTAATCTGACCTCTATTTAACCTTCCCTGCTGATTTAACTCAGCTGCTGGGTCAGGATAAAATTTTGGCCTCTGAGGGAAAAGTAGTAAAATGTAGAAAGATTACTATCACTGTGTTTTGTTTTCTGATCCCTGACTATTTTTTCAGAGCCCTAACAGTTTGTAGTTTACCATGACTAGACTGGGTAGGTCTATTTTGGGAGATCTAAATTGGATCTCAGCTTCATTGCCTTGGAGGCTTGTAAATCCCGATTATAAAGAAGGACTCGTTGTTTAGAAGAGTATTTCTCTATTGAAACTATACTGCAGACTGTTAGCCACATTAACAAAGAGTTGCAAATTTAGGGAGCATGAAGTTAATAATACAATAGGAAATAACACAATGTGTTTGTTTTATGGACAAGAATAACACCTGCCTAGCTACATTGCCTTTTAAAACTTTGTGAGATACAACAAAAGGCTGTCCTCCCCCTCCCCCATGCTCATCACTAAAGCCTAAAAGTCATCAGTTGACAAGGCTTCATCTGATCACACAACAGTGAATGCTAAGAATAGGGAGATAGGAGGAACTGGGTAGCAGTAGCTATAAAGTATAAAGGGAAAAAAGAAGGAGGTGGTTTAAGGTGATAAATGATTGCTTCATCAGTACTGGAAACTTCAGTGTTGAATGTCTAGGGCAACTGTGGACCAGCCCCATTTTGGCTGGAGCTTGGCAAATCTGAGTCCATATTTTTGGGAGCTTTTCCAAATCTGTACTATTTAATATAAAACTAACAAATTTTTACCACAGGGCAGACCGTATCACTGTGGTGACAAAAATTTTGGCAAATGCCAGTAAGGTATATTTGAATTTCATATCTTAGATCAAGCAACTATGACTAATGTGTAAAAAATTGTCACATGCTTACCACACTTTAACAAGATTATCAACAGCAAACATTCCATATGGTGTTTATGCAGCAGTTATAATTAATTTGTAAGTTTCTTGATGAAAAGGATTGCATTAGCTAAGATTGTGGTTGTAAGCAAAAATTCAAAGCAGCTTTATTTCAACCAGGAAATTTAACTGAAAAATACTGGGGTAGATCACAGAGTTGAGGGAAACGCTGTTAAGGCCAGAAAGTTCTACTAAGCTACATTTGAATATTTGATTGCTATTAAAACTCTCTCTTTCCATATTTCTATCTTCTCTGCTTTTCTCTAGATTTTGACATTATTGTCCCTTTCCTGTAGGGGATTGTTTCTATTTTAAAGGTCTCATTGAGGCTTGTGTTAAATTTTGGCATTGGTTCTAAAGGAATCCTGAAAGATGCAGGTGACCTTAGGATGACTGGATATTGAGTTGAGTAGGATTTTAGTGTCTATCATTCTGAAAGCCTACCTTATGTTTAGATGAGACTCATCACTAACACTCATGGTCACTGGCAGGGGGAAGGGAAAGATCTGGTTCCTAAACTCATTATAGTACCCCCAAAGACAATGATTAACACCCAAATGCTTCTAGTAATAGAGACTCCTTTTCTCTGAAAAGTACATTTTCAGTGGCTATTATATTATTTCTGTATATTGAGATATATTATTACCTCTTAGATTTACAGAGACTATATAATTAAACATTCTTATATGATACAGTTCTTCAATATTTGAATACTGCTCTCAAATCCTTTGAAGTCATCTCTTCTTAAGGTTATTTACCTTCTGTTCTGCCAATCACATAATTTATGAATGACACCTTAAAATTGCTGTAACTATTTAGCAGTATAAACCAAAACCCTGCTAATGTTCTGCCTTATTAGTTTTACTTCTAAAAGTTTATGTATATAAAGCCATGACTACAGATACTTTGTGTGGAAAAAGGAGAGTAATTTATAATAGTTGAAAGTTATAATGGATTAAATGTCCAATAACAATGAATTGGCTAAGTACATTTTGTTATGTTCATATGATAGAATATTATTAATAGAATGCCATTAAGATACTGCATAAATGTATCTGTTGACAGAAATTATGTTCCTTTTAAGAGATTGTTTCAGCTATTTCTTGCTGTATAACAAATGTCCCAAAACTTAGTGGCTTAAATCAGAAACTATTTCTCATTATACTGTGGGTCAGAAATCTGAGGGATTTTGCTTGTCTCATCTGAGAACACTTATACAGCTGTAGTTATCTGATGGCTTTAATCAGAGCCAGGTAGCCCAAGCTAGCCTCACTCACCTGAATGGCAGTTGGTGCTATTGATTGGAGTGCCTCAGGTTTTTGAAGCTCCAAAACTCACACATTGTCATTTTTACCACATTCTACAGGTCCAAACAGGTCACATGACCCACCCAGATCCAAGAGATGAGGACATAGACTCTTCCTTTTGATGGATAGAGATACAAATAATTTATGGCCATGTTAATGATCTACTACAAACAACAAGTAAAAAAAGCAGGTTATAAAAACCTGACTCATTTTTAAAATAATGTTATTGATATACATACACATATTCTGGAAGGGCAAATGCATAAATGTCAAGGGTTCCTTTTTATGGGTTATAATTATTTTTGTGGGATTATTTTTATAAACGACATGCTTATGATTAACTTTTCTATAACTAATCAGTTTTGTCATGAATGTAAGATAGACATCTCAAAATATTAGTCCTTGTGTTTACTATATGCATCCCTACTGTTCTGCTCTCTTGCAGATACTCTGAGGGTCATTTTTCTCCTCTCCTATTTAAAAAAGCTCTTCAAGTGAGGAGATTCAGATATAACTTACTGATAAAAATCAGGAGAGGAGGAGGCAAAGAGGCAACTTGGAGTATAGGAAAGAAGCGGAGGGACCTTGTACAGGGAAGGGAAAGGAGGGCTCTCCATTTTCCATCAGGGCACCTAAGCAGCCTTGAGTATGGCCCTTTCATGGACCTGTGATCTGTGGACAACCCTCCATCCAACTGTCTGAAACCATTTCAATATATAAATTGCAATAATAAATTTCAATGAACAAAATATAGTGGAAAGGAGAGAGAGGGTTAAATCTTGCTCCTAAGAGATCAGTGTATAAAAGGATTCAGAAATTTCTCTGTGATGGGGCAAAGGAGGTGGCAGGGGGACACATTGCCGTTATTATATTTAAATTAAGGGAGAAAAATCTCTTAAATTACTAGAGCCAGCAGTGACTCTTTAGTAACCAGATGAGAAGAATTTATTAGAATAGCTTCTATTTTTTGCTCCAAGTACAATTTCTCTCTCGAAGCTAATGTTGCTCCATAAATCAATGTTTATTTGATATATTTAACTAGGTATATCAAACTGACAATTCATACTATCGGTTGATATTTCCCCATCTTTTTTAAAAGAACATCACAAAAGAGATTTTGTCAAATACCTTACAGAAATTAATATGCACTCTACTTATAGCCTTCCTTTTATTAGGGCACCAGACTTACTTAAATAGGATGAGATTACTTGGCATATCTTGTTCTTTGCTGTCACATGCTGGATTCCAGGGATCACCACCTCCTTTTCTAAGTGCTGACAAATTGCCTCCCTAAGTCCCTTTAATAATTCTTGCTAGGATTATTGGGGATTATGTTAAGCTCACCAGATAGCACTGAACAAAATTATAATTTAACTAGAAAAAGCAAAATCACCTACATGAAACAGTTATTAGTACTTAAGGGTTTGTCTTGATGTATACATGCCCCCTTCCTAGAATGTCTTCCCTCTAACTTTGCCTCCTAAAATGCCCTCCATCACCTGGGCCAGCCCTAGGTCTAATTCTTCTTGAAAGACTTCTCTGGTGTCTGGTGTCACACTTACCTCTTATTTTTCTAAATTTTTATTGCACTTACTGTCATATTTGATATATTTCATAATGCTCCAGAAAGTAGGGATGCATATCTTCTACTATATCTCTGCAACAAGTTTACTGTGTAATACTAGACACCCACCAATAACTTAGCAAACACTGATTCACTTGACTTAAGAATTATTATTTTTGCTCAGTAGTTTACTTTTTCCAGAAATATCCATGACATTCTGAGCTCTGAAATATCCTTTTTTCTGACGTTCTGCACTGTCATCTTAGCTTCCTTTGCCCTGTGTCTGCCCTGAATTTTTACTTATAATTAGAATTTTTTCCTTTGTATTTGCACATTTATTTCTTTTTTAACATTGTTAGTTTTATGGGAGTGGACTAATATTTCAACAGGAGGTGATGATATCCAACATGATCCATTTTGAAACTTTAAATTTGATAATTCAGAATTTGAAAATTAAGTTAGCTTCCTATTTGTTAATATCAGCATTCAGGAACTTTGTGTAAGGGATAGCAATATATATTTTTTAAGTATCTAAATAATGTTCTTCCTTAGAGTATTGCCTTTAAATTATAATAATAGACTATGCTTCACTTAATGCCTACATGTGTTTCCTTTTTTGAAAGGCTTTATTATTATTATTATTGTTATCATCATCATCAGCAGCAGCAGCATCATTTTGGCAGCAGTTTTAGGTTTATAGCAGAATTAAAAGCAAAGTACAGAGACTTCCCATATATCCCCTGTCCTTGTACATGCATAGTCTCCTTCATTATCAACATATCCCCCCACAAGAGCAGTACATTTATTATAATTGATGAAGCTATATTGACACATCATAATCACCCAAAGTCCTTAGTTTACATTAAGATTCACTCTTAGTGTTGTACATTCTATGGGTTTGGACAAATATAATAAATGTATCTGCTGTTATAGTATATAGAGTATTTGCACTGCACTAAGAATCCTCTGTGCTCCACTTATTCATCATTTCCTCCCCCCAACCCTTGGAAATCACTAATCTTTTTATTGTCTCCATAGTTATGTTTTTTCCAGAATGTCATGCAATTGGAATCATACAGTATGTAACTGTTTCACATTGGTTTCTTTCACTTAGTAATATAAATTTAAGGTTCCTCCATATCTTTTCATGACTTGATAGCTCATTTCCTTTTAGCGCTAAGTAATATTCTGTTGTCTTGCTGTGCTGCAGTTTATTCATTTATCTAATATACTGAAGGACATCTTGGTTGCTTCCAAGTTTTGCCAATTATGAATAAAGCTGCTATCAATACTCATGTGCAGGTTTTTGTGTGAACATAAGTTTTCAACTCCTTTTGGCAAATACCAAGGAGTACCATTGCTGGATAATGTGGTAAAAGTATGTTTAATTTTGTAAGAAACCTCTAAACTTTCTTCTAAAGTGATTATATCATTTTACATTTCTACAGCAATCAGAGTTCTTGTTGCGTTACATCTTCACCAGCATTTGGTGTTGTCATTGTTCCTGATGTTGGCCATTCTAGTAGGTGGGTAGTGGTATCTCATTGTTTTAATTTGAATTTCTTTAATGCCATGGTGTGGAGTCTCTTTTCCTATGCTTATTTGCTGTTTGTCTGTCTTCCTTGCTGACATGTCTATTAAGATCTTCGACTCATTTTTTAATTGGGTGGTTTGTTTTCTTGTAGAGTTTTAAAAGTTACTTGTGTATTTTGGATAAGAGTTCTTTATCAGATATATCTTTCATAAATATTTTCTCCTACTCTGTGGTTTATTTTTTTCAAATTATGTTTCACAGAACAGAAGTTTGTATTTTAATAAAGTTCAGCTTATCAATGATTTATTTTATAGATTATGGCTTTGGTGTTGTATTTAAAAAGTCATCACTATACTCAAGGTCATCTAGGATGTCTTCTGTGTTATCTTCTAGGCATTTTATAGTTTTACATATTAGATTTAGGTCTATGACCCATTTTGAGGTAATATTTTTCAAGGGTGTAAGTTCTATGTCTAGATTACTTTTTTTTTTTCGCAAGTGGATGTCCGGTTATTGCAACACCATTTATTGAAATAACTGTCTTTTCTCCAGTGTATTGCCTTTACTCTTTTGTCAAATATCAGTTGACTATATTTATGTGAGTCTATGTCTGGGCTCTCCATTCTGTCCCATTGATCTATTTGTCTGTTCTTTTACCAATACCACATTGTCTTGATTACTGTAGCTTTATGGTAAGTATTGAAGTTGGGTAGTGTCAGTCCTTCAGTTTTGTTATTTTCTTTCAGTGTTGTGTTGGTTATTCTGGGTCATTTGCCTTTATATATAAACTTTAGAATCAGTTTGTTGATATCCTCAAAATAACTTTCTGGCATTTTTATTGGGATTGAATTGAATCTATAGATCAAGTTGAGAAGAACTAATATCTTGACAATATTGAGTCTTCATATCTATGAACAAGTTTCTTTGTTTATTTTTTGATTCTGTTCATTAGAGTACTATAGTTTTCCTCATTTAGATCTTTTACATATTTTGTTAAATTTATACCTAAGTATGTCATTTTCTTGGGTGCTAATGTAAATGGCATTGTATTTTTAATTCTACTTGTTCATTTCTGGTATATGGTAAAACAATTGACTGTTGCTTTTTTAATTATTGGTTTATTTGTTTTTTTAATTAGACACTGTTTTTTTTTAACTATATATATTTATTTTCTCACAGTTTTAGAATCTAGAAATCTGGGATCAATGTCATGGCAGGTTTGGTTTCTTCTGAGGGCTGTGAGGGAAGGATCTATTCTAGGCCTCTCTCTTTGATTTGTAGATGATCACCTTCTTCCTGTGCCTTCACATCCTCTCCTTCTGTACATATCTGTGTCCAAATTTTCCCTTTTTATTAGAACAGTCATATTGGATTAGGATCACAAATGGTCAACAGGTATATAAAAAATTCTCAACATCACTAATCATTAGAGAAATACAAATTAAAATCATCATGAAATGTCACCTCACACCTGCTAGAATAGCTGTTGTCAAAAAGACAAAAGACAGCCAATGCTGGCAAGGATGTGGAGAAGAGGAAGCCCTTGTACACTGTTGGTGGGAATGTAAGTTATTGCAGTCATATTGGAAAATAGCATGGAGGTTTCTCAAAAAATAAAAATAGAATTACCATATGATCTAGCAATCCCACTACTGTGTATATAGCCAAAGAAAATGAAATTGTTATGTAGAAGAGATATCTACACTCCCATGTTCATTGCAGCATTATTAACAATTGACTTTTGTATCCTGCAACCTGCTGTAATTGCTTATTAGTTCCAGGAGTTTTTTTGTTGATTCTTTTGGATTTTCTATGTAGATGATCATATTATCTGCAAACAAAGACAGTTTTATTTCTTTCCTTTAAGTCTACATACTTTTTATTTCATTTTCTTATTGAATTAGCTGGTACTTCCAGTACAATGTTGAAAAGGGGGTAATGAAAGGAGACCTCCTTCCCTTGTCCCTGATCTTCATGGGGAAGCTTCAAGTTTCTTATCATGAAGTGTGATATTAGCTGTAGGTTTGTTTTAGATTCCTTTTTTATCAAGATGATGAAGTTTCCCTCTATTCCTAGCTTACTGAGTTTTTATCATGAATCAGTATTGGATTTTGTCAAATGTTTTCTCTGTATCTATTGATATGATCATATTATTTTTCATTTTTAGCCTGTTGTGAAGGATTACATAATTGATTTTCAAATGTTGAACCAGCCTTTCACAACTGGGATAAATCTCACTTAGTTGTGGTATATAATTTTATTATTCATTGTTAGATTCAATTTGCTAATATTTTGCAGAGGATTTTTACATGTATGTTTATGAGAAATATTGGTCTGTAGTTTTCTTTTCTTGTAATGTCTTTATCTTGTTTTGGTATTAGGGTAATGCTGGACTCATAGAATTAGTTAGAAATTATTCCTCCTGTTTCTTTTTGCTGAAAAATATTGTAGAAAATTAGTATAACTTCTTCCTTAAGTGTTTGGTAGAATTCACCATTGAACCCATGTGGGTCCAGCACTTTCTGTTTTGGAAGGTTATTAATTGTTGATTCAATATCTTTAATAGATATAGGCCTATTTGGACTATGTATTTCTTCTTTTGTGAGTTTTGGCAATTGGTCATCAAATTTCTAGGCACAGAATTGGTTACAGAATTTCTAGGCAGAGAGCAAAATTGTTCATAGCATTCCATTATTATCTTTTTAATGTCCATATGATATGTAGTAATGTTTCTACTTTCATTTCTTTCTTTTTTTTTTTTTTTGAGACGGAGTGTCACTTTTTTTCCCTGGCTAGAGTGAGTGCTGTGGCATCAGCCTAGCTCACAGCAACCTCAAACTCCTGGGCTTAAGCGATCCTACTGCCTCAGCCTCCCGAGTAGCTGGGACTACAGGCATGCACCACCATGCCTGGCTAATTTTTTCTCTATATATTTTAGTTGGCCAGCTAATTTGTTTCTATTTTTAGTAGAGATGGGGTCTCGCTCTTGCTCAGGCTGGTCTCGAACTCCTGACCTCGAGCGATCCACCTGCCTCGGCCTCCCAGAGTGCTAGGATTACAGGCGTGAGCCACCGCTCCCAGCCCCTACTTTCATTTCTGATATTATTAATTTCCATCCTCTTACCTTTTTCTTAGTTATCTTGGCTAGAAGTTTATCAATGTCATTGATATTTTCAAAGAGTCTTTTGGTTAAATTCATTTTTTCTATTGATTTCTTGTTTTCAATTTTATTGATTTCTGCTCTAATTCTTATTATTTCTTTTCTTTTGATTACTTTGGATTTAATTTGCTTTTCTTTTTCTAGTTTCCTAAGATGAAAACTTACATGATTGTTTTTAGATTTTTCTTCTATCCTAATATGTGCATTCTATGTTACAAATTTTCCAGTGGCACTGATTTTGCTATATCTCATAAATTTTGATAAGTTATATTTTCATTTCATTTAGTGCAAAATATTTTTTAACTTTTCTTGAGAGTTCCTCTTTGACTTATGTGTTATTTAGAAGTGTATTGTTTAATCTCCACATATTTTGGAATTTCCCAGTTATGTTTCTGTTTTGGATTTCTAGTTTAATTCCCCTGTGGTCTGACAGCAAACATTTTATGATTTCTATTGTTTTAAATTTGTTAAGGTATGTTTTATGGCCCAAATGTGTTATATCTTGGTGAATATTCCATGTGAACTTGAGACTTTCCCCAAATTAATGTCAGACACTAAATCACTGATCCAGGAAGATCAAAGAACAACAAAAGCAGGTGAAATGCCAAAAAGGACCACACCTAGGCATATCGTTTTCAAACGACAGAAAATTGAAGATAAATACCTCTATAGATAAGATGTTCATTAATTTCTTTAGGATTTTTTCTTTATCTTTGATTTTCTGTCGTTTGAAAATGATATGCCTAAGAGTAGTCTTATCATCTTTTCTCTTTTCTCTCCTTCTGATTTCCCCATTATTCATATGTTAAAGCTTTTGTAGTTGTCCCGCAGTCCTTGAATATTGTTATTTCTTTTCACTCTTTGTTATCTTTGATTTTCAGTTTCAAAGTTTCTGTTGATATATCCTGAAGCTCAGAGATTCCTTTTTCAGCTGTGTCCAGTCTGCTAATAAGCCCATCAAGGGGCATTTCTCATTTCCATTACGGTGTTTTTGATCTCTGTTATTTCTTTTTGGTTCTTTCTTAGGATTTCTATCACTGTTTATATTGCCTATCTATTTTTGCATATTGTCTGCTTTATATCAATTAGTGTCTTTTAAATATTAATCATAGTTGTTTTACATTCCTAGTCTAATTACAATATCCCTAGCATGTCTGGATCTGATACTTGCCCTGTCTCTTCAAACTGTGTTTGTCTTTTGGTATGTTCTGTAATTTCTTTTTTTTTTTGATAGCTGGACATGATGTATCAGGTAAAAGGAACTGCTGTGCATAGGTGTTTAGTAATGTATTGGCAATGTGTAGGGGGGAGGGGAAGAATTCTATAGTCCTAAGAATAGGGTATTACATTTAATCTATAAATTGCTTTAGGTACTATTGTCTTTTCAACAATATTGATCCTTCCAACCCATGAGAATGGAATATGTTTTCATTTTTTTGTGTCCTCTTCCATTTCTTTCATCAGTGTTTTATAGTTTTCCTTGTATAGATCTTTCACTTCTTTGGTTAAATTGATTCTTAGGTATTTTATATTTTTGTAGGTATTTAACATAGGATTATTTTAATTTATTTCTTTTTCAGATTATTTGCTGTTGGCAAATGTAAATGCTACTTCCTTTTGTACGTTAATTTTGTATCCTGCAATTTTACTGAATTTGTCAATCAGTTTAACAATTTTTGGCGGAATATTTAGGTTTTTCTAAGTATAAGATCCTGTCATCTGCAAATAAGGCTAATTTGACTTCTTCCTTTCCAGTTTGGATGCCCTTTATTTTTTTCTCTTGCCTAATTTCTATGGCCAGGACTTCCAGCATTATGTTGAGTAAATATTTGTGATGTCCGTTTCATTTTAAAGTATAGTTTAAATCAAATGTTTCTTTGTGTGTTTTCTGTCTAGATGATCTCTCCAATTCTGAGAATTATTAAAATCCCAACTGTTATTTTATTGGAGTCTATTTCTCCCTTTTGATCTAGCAATATTTGCTTTATATATCTGGGTGCCCTGTCATTGGTGCACATATATTTAGAATTATAGTCTGTTGCTAAATTGATCCCTGTATTATTGTATAATGAATGAATTTATCTTTTATTTTACAGTTTTGACTTAAAGCCTATTTTATCTGATGTAAGTATAGCTACTTCTATTCCTTTTGGTTTCTGTTTGTGGGTGATATCTTTTTTTCATCCATTTACTTTCAGTCTGTATGTGTCTTTATCTGTGAAGTGAGTTTCTTGTAGGTAGCATATAGCTTGGTCATTTTTTTCCCCCAATCTATTTAGCTAGTCTATCTTTTAAGTGGGGAATTTCATCCATTTACATTCAAGGTTATTACTGATGAGGACTTATTCCTGTCTTTTTGTTAATTGTTTTCTGGTTGTTTTGTATATCCTTTGTTTATTTCTTTCTCTATTATTTATAGTTGCAATTTGTTGGTTTTCTGTAGTGGTACCATTTGACTCCTTTCTTTTTCTCATTTGTGTATCTACTCTATCAGGGAATTTTATACTTTTGTGTGTTTTCGTGATGGTAGATATCATTCTTTCGCTTCTATATGTAGGACTGCCTTAAGCATTTCTTGTAGGTCTGTCATAGTGGTCATAAATTCCTTCAGTTTTAGTTTGTCTAGGAAGGGGTCTATTTTCTTTTAATTTTTTTTTAAACATGAAGCGAAATTGGCATTGTGTTTACAATTCTCAGCTTTAAATTCAGTCATCCAATTTTATTTTCTTCCATTCATTTATTTTAATGGTCATAAAATAACATGCTTGAATTTGCTTTATTATTGCATATATAGCTGGGAAAGGATGCTGTTTGTGTGTCAATATACTCTTAAAGATCCTCCAAACTCAAAAAAGCAATTATAATTTTGTATGATTTTAATACACATACTGTGGCTTTTATTACTAAAATGAGTGTTTGTTGTTATGTTAATATGTTTATTAAATTTTTATTTAGTTTTTTTTTTAGCCCTTCCTGTGCTACTCAAACAGTGTTTCTATTTTTATTACCTATTTGCCAGATAAGTTCGATTTTACAATGTTGGCTTTAAACTTGAAATGAGAATCTTGACATGTAATCCACATATTTATTTTTCTGGTTCAGTGAAGAAATTCTTTCATTATTAAGATGCCACTTCAGCATGATGTTGAAATAGAAAATTTTTCATGAAATGTTAATTGTAGCTGTTAAGCTTGATAGTATCTTTAGAAAAAGATGCCTCTGGCC
Organism: Lemur catta; assembly: GCF_020740605.2. Classification (NCBI taxonomy): domain Eukaryota; kingdom Metazoa; phylum Chordata; class Mammalia; order Primates; family Lemuridae; genus Lemur; species Lemur catta. Next base: position 48,240,916 of record NC_059128.1, on the reverse strand, counting down.
AAATGTTCAGTGTTTGAAATGAATATTACTGATGTAAATAACATAAATTGCACTCAGACTGTCTCTATTAGGGAGGGCTGAACAAAAGTCTCTTATACATATACCTCGAATTTATGTGAAAATTAACTTAATAGCTAATGTACTTGTCTACACCAAGAAATAGACCCACCAGTCTACAATATTCATCTTGGGGAAGGTTGATTGGATGTCTCTTTTTTTAAAAAAAAAGAATAAAAAATAACTTTTTCCTTGGGTGAAGTGTCCTTCTCTCTTTGACAAAAATGAAATGAAAGTTTCTGTGTAAGACAAGATAAGCCAATCCAATCTTCCGCAATTAATAATCTTGCCTAAAGAATGGAAGCAATTCATCATGGTTGGCTTCCTAGATTGCATTTCTTTTTCTCATCAGACTTTACGTTTGTTTTTAAGGATGGAGAAGTGCTTAAGGTTTAGTGAAGTTACTGAACTATTTACTCAAAGCTGTCTGTATCCTTTTTCTTTGTTACTAGGCTGAAATTGGAGTGCTTACCGTTTATAAGGATAACTTAAATTTTAAAGTTAAGTATGCATAGGAATGGTTAGAGATCTAGGCAGATATCCATTTAATAGATGTGAAATAACATTTTCGTTGGCAGTTTTCTTATTTCATTAACACTCTTGGGTGATTCAGTTCCCTGGGGGTGGTCTTAATGATGTGTTTGTGGAAAGAATGGCTTTCCTAGAATCTTAACCTTACAGTGCAATGGGTATTGATGGAAAATTACACAGAAGAAACAGTTCTGTTCTATATGGCTAAGCTCTAGTAGACAAATATGAGTTCCAGGAAATATCAGTAATTAGCATTTACTATTACGGTTATAGGATCTATTTAGCTGTAGATAGCTCAATGTTTTCAACATGACACAATGGAAAAAGTAAACATTGAGGGTGTACTTTTTTCTGATTGATTTAAACTCAAAGGTATAGCTCTCTGGTATGTATCAGCATTCCACTGAATACAAAGATTGTTCAGTAAAAGTGCACAAGACCAGCATGTCTAATATTTCCTACTCATTTGAGAAAATCATGATGCAGATAGTCAAACAGACCTTTGCCCCTAATTTTAGCCTTTGGCTTTTGACTAATTCTTATTCCTAATAATTTCCAGGGTCTGTGGGATAAGTAACATTTAATGTTTCTATTTGATATAGATACTTTTAACTAGCATGATAATTTCTGATTAAAAGCATCTATGATATATATACTGTAGTTCAAATCTATAGTTGATTCTTAAGAAAAAGATGCTAGAAACTTTTTGTTTGGACTTAAGAATCTCTATCAAATGGACCCAGTAAATTACCAACTGGTATAAACATTTCATGAAGTGAATCTTTATTATACTTCTAAATAATGTTTTTTTTTGAAGAATTTATCCAACTTAGCACATACAATAGCTATTTTTCTCTACTTTTAATTTAGAGAATACCTTTTATTTATTAATGGAAAATATGATAAAGAAGTGATGAGATTTTAGAAATTATCAGATTATGAGTTCTTCAACTTGCTATGTTTCTGTTTGCTGGAAAGAATTGAAGCTGAATTCTTTGTCATTTATTTTCTGATTGATTACACTCTGACCTCCCATTCTAGATTTTAAAGGTTGTATTTTATTTTTAATCTCTCATAGTGCCTAGTGCACAGCATCACATACAGAAAAAATATTTTTGAAGTGAATTAGTATGAAAGAGTCATGTTCATCCAAAAGCTTTGTTACACCTTTTGATAAAAGATACTTTTAAAGAAGAAAAATGGACTCAACTTGGATCATCATACTTGGCAATTCCAGCAAAATTTACAAGACTGCCATTCAGCCTCTTATTTGGAGTGAACAGATGAAGGTACTCCATCCTATATTACACATTAGCTACAATATGGGAGATCATTTAGCATAAAGGAAGCAATGCACATTTTGACCACATAAGGTTATGGGCTGCAATAGTGCTTCTGCTATATTAGGCTAGGGACAAGGTTTGAGAGTAGTCTGATAATACATCAAACCATCAGAATCATATTTTTGTTGTGTTCGTTGACTTGGAAATTGTAGCTGAAATGACTTACATGTAGTTGGATAATTATCCTGTTAGTATCCTGTTTACTGGCCTGTGTGTAGCATAGATCTCTTGGATATTATTGCAGTTTTCAATGTGGATTGTGAGAAGACCAAGCAATAGTCCTTTAAACAAAGATGGGACTCGTCTCAGCACTTACTACATTCATTGTGGCAAATACTGACTTTGCTTTATCATATCTGATTAGGCTTTCTGAATTTTGCGTATATTCCAGGTCACTGTAAGAAGCATTTTCATGACACTCTGTCTGTCTCTCCCTCTTTCTCTCTTTCTCTTTTTTCTCAGTAGTTTAGGAAGCTTGACTTAAAAAATAATAAACAACCAAGGGCCAGGTACAGTGGCTCATAGTTGTAATCCTAGCACTCTGGGAGGCCGAGGTGGACAGATTGCTTGAGCTAAGTAGTTGGGGGCCAGCCTGAGCAAAAGCAAGACCCATCTCTACTAAAAATAGAAAAATTAGCCAGGCATTGTAGAGTGCACCTGTAGTCCCAGCTACTTGGAGGCTGAGGCAGGAGGATCGCTTGAGCCCAGGAGTTTGAGGTTGCAGTGAGCTACAATGAGGCACTCTTCCTGGGGTGACAGAGCAAGACTCTGTCTCAAAATAATAATAAAAATAATTATGATGATGAACAACCAAATCATTTAGATAATTAAAATATGGGGAAAGGGAACTTTTCAGGTTTTTTTTTTCTGTTTTAATCTCAGTGACTGCTATATCAATAACAAAATACAGATATTAGGGAGAGAGTTGTTTAATGAACCTACTTGTCCTATACATATGGGAATTGGGGGTATAAGCCTTTTTTTAAGCTTTGAAATATAACTTTTAAGTATCCTTTTTGCTTCTTGGTTTCCATTACAATACTTTTGCTGGGGAGACTGAAAACTGTCATGAACCCAAAAGTAAATTTGTAAATAAAAATTTGTCTGAGATAATAGCCAGTTGAATTCTGTCCTACTAGTACAGTGGGAAGGACAGTGTTATATTTATGTAGTCTTCCACATAAAAACACTGTTTCTTCAAGCATTGTAGAACCAATGGGATTCAGCTTTTGCATATAGGTGGGTTAACCACAATGCCTGATGTACATAGCTTGTTTAGACTGTTGTCAAGCCTTGAAGCCAGAAATAAATGCCTTGAAGCCAGATGTGAATGCAGTCCAAACGTTAAAAAATATTAAACCACTTAATGGCACAAGCTTATAGATGGTGTTCAAGTTTCATTCAGGCTCTGGTATCTGAAAGTCGCTTATGACTTTCCTATTTCCTTTTGCTTCAGGGCATTGAAATAAGCCAGACTCAGAGACAAGATATGCATATTTATATGTGTTTTATAAGAACAACTAACCTTGAAAAAATGTAGAATAACTTGGAGAGGGCTGAATTATGCTGACTTTTCAAATTCCCAATAGTCCTTTATTTTCTGAGCAGTGATTTAAAGTCCTTCTGAGTGAAGAGCTTTTGAAAGAGGCATTTATTAATGTGCTCAATATATTTATTTATGACCAAATATATTTTAAAAACAGCTTGTATCCTAGATTTGGAAAATGTTATTAGGCTTTTTTAGTGTCATTTTACTTGCTTTGGAAGACTTATATTCTCAAAAAGTATTTAAATTTTGATTGGAGAAGAAGAAGGAAAGACAAAAAAAAGAAACCCACTAAAGTATTTTTACTATACAATTGTTTATTCAGAATTCTCTTTACCAGAATTCTCAAATAGCATTTCTGTAAATCACATGCAGTGATAATTGATTTTTATAATGATGAGTTTTAGTTATTGCTACATATTGAAGAGCCTCTGAATCATTAAAGAAACATTATGATTAGATGAGTTTTAGTGTTAAGTGTTTAACATTATATTTCCATTCAGGGTACAATACTTCATTCATAGAGAAGCCTTTCAAATTTGCTCATACCTAGGAAAGCTTGGCAGGGCTGGTTAAACATCCATTATGTTAGCACATGCTAGATTGAAAGGAGCCCTCTTCTGTCTTTCTAATGGCTTCATCTGTCAGAATAGTTTAGAGATAGGGGTCTGGATAGTGGCTGAGTCCATCCTGATCATGTTTGGTTTTAAGAGCCTTGGTCTTAGGCCCAATTTGGGCTATCCTCTGCATTGGTTGCCATATTTCATTTAGTGTTGCTATAAAGGCACACCTGAGGCTTGGTAATTTGTAAAAAGAAAGCTCTATTTGGTTCATGAGTCTGCTGGCTGGAAGACTCAAGATTGGACATCTGGTGAGATCCTCAAGCTGCTTCCACTCATGGTGGGAGGTGAAGAAGAGCTGCATGTGCAGAGATCACATGGTGAGAGAAAAAGCAGGGGAGAGAGGAAGGAGGTGCCAGGCTCTTTGTAACTACCAGCTCTTGTAGGAACTAAGAGTGAGAACTCACTCACTACCTACCTTAGGGAGGACATTAATCTATTCATGAGGGATTTACTCCCATGACCCAAACACCTCCCATTAGGCCCCACCTCCAACACTGGGGACCAAATTTCAACAAGATAAATGGTGGGGACAACCATATCCACCCTTGTCTTCTCTTGACTCTTTCCTTCTACAATCCATGCTTCACAATTTTAGAAATACAATATTCCTGAAACATATTAATACCATTATTTGTACCACACTTACAATCCTGGCATATGCTCCTCCTCTGCCTTCCCTTTCTCCCCTTTCAATCTCTGTCCTGGTTGGCATCCAAGTTTGAGAAGGTGGGCAATGGAGGAGAGAAAAGAGTATCTAGAGGAAAAAAAATGAGATGTGAAAAGAGGAGAAAAAACAATTAAAAGAGATAAATTTTGGTTCTTAGATGCTCAGGAAAAACTATTTACATTGTAGTTAATTTGAATCATAATACAAATTGGAAGTATTGCTTTATAATTCTCAAGATGGTTTCATTGCTTAGAACTGATGAGCCAGGGCTGATTTCCTTTATTAGAAATTATGAATTATTTTGCTGATTTGGAAACCAATGAATAATACTTCTGTTAATATTTTCCAGAACACTTTTGTTTTGATGGTCTAGTTAATTTATATTTCCAAATATTATTGGCATTTAAATTTTCCATTATGCATAATTATATTTGATATCTAGAAAATGTAAGATAAGTTGAGAAACTATCCTCTGGAATCTGACTGGGAAGGATCATTTCATTCTTTGGCTCCCATGGGGCTGTGTCCCATGGATAACACAATAGATTCTGAAAAGAGGTATGAGTTGGACAAGACAAAATTGTGAAGTTGGGGAAATTTATAATTCTCACGACCTTTGACTTCTTCATATGGTGTTTCACTTTACTTTCTAGCCTTCATTGTGACATCTTGTTATCTTGTTTTCTGCCTTTCACTTCTATCCCACTGGAGCTTCCCCTCCTAAAGAAGACAAGTTAGCTAGATGTGGTGGCATGTGCCTGTAATCTCAGCTACTGGGGAGGCTGACATGGGAAGATTACTTAAGCCCAGGAGTTCAAGACCAGCCTACGCAACATAGTGAGAACCCTGGCTCAAGGAAAAAAACAGTTAAACTTTATTGACTCCTACTATATGTCAACTCTGTTTACATTTTAAACCATGTTTGTTGCAAAATAAAATACAGATACAGAAAATCATACAAATCAAATGTATATGAGTTGATGAATTACCATAAGGTAATTATCACCTAGGTCAAGAAATAGAACTTTTCCAGCCACCTGATGAGCCTCTTCCATTGCCACATCCCAAATATAACTCCTCTCCAGCCATTATCCTGACTTTAAGAATAATGACCTCCTTGCATTTTTCTTTTTATAGTAGTTCTATCACTCAAAGATGTATACCTAGACACTCTAGTTTAGTCTATACTTTAAAAAATTTGATGCCTTTTATGTCTCTTTTAAATCTTTATATAACATTTTGGTAAATACCTTTCCAAAATTTTATTATGTATGATATATAGAAATGAAATCTTACTCTTTGTTTTATTTTATGCCCTTTTAAAATCTGAATATATGTGATAAATATATTTCCATATGAATAAATATAGACTGTATTGTCACTTTTGATATGTGGATATAAATGAAAAGATATTTAGTTTCTATTTTTGCACTGAAAATAATGCTTCTAAATAATTACTGAAAATACTACATAAACTATCATTTTGTGTTAGAAATGTGAAACATTTCCTGACCCATCCATATCTCTATGAATTTCAAATGGGCAGTGGAATAGAGGACATTTCATTCACCCTTCCCCCAACAAATGAAGGGTTAATCTAGGCTTCCATAAATTGTGACTTAGCTCAAAGAGATGAGATGAATAGTAGCAATCAGCTTTCTTGCTCAGCAACTTGGAACTGTAAAACTAATAAACTGTGCTTGTCACTGATAGTTGAATTGGGGGTTGTACAGTCATATTTGACCACATGAAAGCTGAGGATTAAGAAGAAATAGCAGTCAGGTGCGGTGGCTCATGCCTGTAATCCTAGCACTCTGGGAGGCCAAGGCAGGAGGAGTGTTTGAGCTCAAGAGTTTGAGACCAGCCTGAGCAAGAGCAAGACCCTGCCTACTAAAAAGAGAGAAAAATTAGCCAGGTGTGGTAGTGCATGCCTATAGTCCCAGTTACTTGGGAGGCTGAGTTAGGAGGATCACTTGAGCCCAGGAGTTTGAGGTTGCTGTGAGCTACGCTGATGCCATGGCACTCTAGCACAAGCAACAGAGTGAGATTCTGTCTCAAAAAAAAAAAAAAAAAAAGAAGAAGAAGAAGAAGAAGCAGAAAGACTATAGAAAGAGAAAAAATGGATCAAGCATGCAGAGCATCTACTATGTGCTACTCATTATTCTATCTGCTTTGGATACATCAGTGAATAAAACAAAGATCTCTGCTTTCATGTAGTGCACATTGTACAGGAGAAACTAAACAACTGACATTTTAAATGAGTGATATGGCATAATGGACTGCTATGGAAAGAATAAAAAGAAAAGCAGAATAAAGGGGACAGCAGAGTAAGGTTGTGTTGATGGATGATCTAGTTTTGTGAGGTGAATGGAGAAAGCTGCTGCCTTGATTTTGGCAATTTTCTAGTTAGTAGTTCAAGTTTGTGTGAATTCTTCCCAGATGTATTTATTTAAAGTACTTGGCTTTTTTGACATTTAGGTATCCTTCAATAATGTCTCTTTTTTCATTTGAACTAGTTTCAGTCTGTTTCTGTTCTTTTCAACTTTGATGAAAACATTCTTTTGCATTAACTTTTGGGTATTTATCTAATTATTTTTGTAGGATAATTTCCCATTAGAGGATCACTGGATTAATGAGTATGCATATTCAAATTTCTCACATACTTTTTAGCTAAATTTGTGTTTTAATTTCCTAACTCCCATAATATTGAGAGAGATGAATAAATACCCACATGACATAGTGCCAAACGTATAAGAATATAAGACAGAGTATAGTCAGGAGACAGAAATCACACCAGTAATTTGAGTAGGGAAAATTTGATAAAAAGTTTTTAATGAGATAAAGTTGGTTAACTATTAAAAAGAGAAAAAGAGAACACTAAAATGTACAGAGGTAGCATCTGTAAATAGTGACTGCTATCCTGTGGGCATCTACTTCAAAAGCTAGGGGAAAGTGAACAAGAAAGGAATTCAGAGGAAGGTTCTGCAAGGCTGATAATTCAGCCCCTGAGCAAAGGGTGTGGTTGCCACTGGAGCATGCTTCTCACTGCTACAGTGAGGAAGGAGCTTGATGCGGACTGCTTGCATTGACGACTTGAGAGCTACCACTGCTGCGGTGATGGTGATGCTTCCTGGATAGCACCTACTGCTGAAGTGTCAGGACAGCCACTAGCTGCTGGGACTTCTACAAATTCCTTCTTTCTCCTCTAGCCTGGCATTGTCCCTCCAGGGCTCTTGATTGGCTGTGCAAAACAGTGAAGCTAATTGGCAAAGAAGAAATGTAGGCTGTGCAGGGAAAGCAAGGTAGGTTTGGAGTTGGGAAGCAATATATTAATATACCTACAAATGTGGTCAGTGTTTTCTTCAAATCCATAAACAGAGGAGCTTTGACATAGTAGAAAATAAGGCAAAAATCATTTTGCTTTTTTCTACACAAAATAATGTATTTAGGTACAATCTTATTAGATATGAAGCTATTCTGAGCATGAGAAAAGTTTATAATATTTTAAAAATTACATCTTTGGGCTGTCAATCTGTATCACTATTTGGCAAAGTGATGGAATGGTTTGTGTTATCATTCAGTTTTACCACTCAAGTGAAGACCAGATAGTGCTTGAGTCCAGAGAGAATTTTATTGATTCAAGTTTAATACCATGTATTAATTTCACTGTGAACAGCCTTTTCTACTCATCATTTTCCCTATATTCTGCTTACAATCATTGTCCATGTATTACCTGCAAGCCTTTTCAAATGCATTTGTCTCATGGGAATCCAAAATCTCTAGACACATTCTTTTAGTTTGTATTTCAGTGATTGCAATTTCAAGGTGCAGCAGCACCTGGTGAGACCATCACAATTCATCTGCTGTCTCTTAGGAAATGTAGTAAGTTGTCAAAAAAAACTAGATTATTTAATATTTATTTTTCTCTTTTTTCATATTGTCTGATTAGCAAATTATACTAATGTAAAAGAAAATTTCTCTAAATGACTACATGTGTTATTTATATAGAATAGTCACGACTGCTGATTTTTAAATGAGCAGAAGCCATCCTCTTCCTACTACCCCATATTATACAGCCTAAGTTCAAGCTCCCATCATGACTCACCTATACTATTAGGCTAGCCTACTAAATTGTCTCCTGGACTCCATTCTTACCTGACACACATCTGTTCTCCATACATTTTTTTTTTCTGTGAGATCTTTCAAAAAGTCCTGATCTTGATAAATCAGCTCTTCTCCAGAGCTAAAAACTCCTAGTTGCTTCCCAGTGACCAAGTTCATTGCAAGGCAGACAAGGCCACATGTCCTTCTGCTCATCTTCTTTTACTCTGCACTTCCATTTCCTGAACCACTATTTTGCACAACTTTGTGCTGTTTTTTGCCTAGTGGGTTTCTATTCATCCTTCTAGACCCAGGTTAGAGGTTGCCATGAAGATGTCCCCGATCCTTGGAAAGAATTGTTTAAACTTTGCCACCACTACTTTCTTACAGAACTCATTTAGACGTTTCAAATATTTGAGCACCTACTATGTGCAGAAGAGAATAGAGAATGATGGGATAAAAGATGGGAGATTTTAGATAGAATGACTGACTTCTTTGAGGTAACACTGAATAGGGAAATGAACAAACTGATGGAGTGAGATGTAGCTCTCTGGGAAGAGAACATTTCAGATATAGGGTTCAGTAAATACAAAGGCTCTGAGGCAGGGATATTCTTTGATGTAGAAGGAATAACAAAGAGGAATGACTGGCAGGAGAAAAGCAAACAAGGGGGAGAGTAGATGAAGAAAATATTGGGTGGGAGTGAAGGCAGATCGTGTAAGACCTTGTAGGCTATAGTAAGGATTTGCAGCTTTATTCTGAATGAAAGGGGGAGAAAAATATTGTATAAAAGTATATAGGGTTGAGTACTCCTGTTTCCTTTTATAGTGGGGAATAAATTATTCTTTTAGAACATGAGGACACAATATTTTTGAATTAAAATCTTTTTACTTTTGCAGCAAAACCTGAAGTGCAACAATGGGTTAACCTGCTGTTTTGTCTTTTGTAGGTAGGAAATATATTTAAGTAAAATGAAATAATCATTCTTAGAAAAATCAATTTCTTCTTAAAAAATCTCTGAAAAAGGAAAAGGCTCACAATTTTTAAAACTTCTTGGAAAATAGTCTTTTAGTCAGGTTTTTGATTATGTATTAACCCATATTGCAAATCAAACTATTGCAATGGCACATTGGTTTTTTTTTTTGATCACTTTATATCTGAATACATAAGCTATATTTGTAATTTAAATTACTCTTTAAAAATTCGTAGTAAAATCTTGACAAAGACAACAAAAATAACACAGAAGTACACAATTGTTTTCAATATGGAAAGGACTTTTTAAAAGAGATGAGATCTTTATCATTTTATAGCATAAAGTAATGTATAATTTGCATATCTCTTTTGCAATTTAATGGGAATTCTAAAAGTAATATAAGTACACAGGCTCTAATAAATCTTGATTTTTAACTGATTTTTAACAATAAAACAGATATTTGAAAATGATGGACATGGTTGGGATTAAAATCAAAGTCTATGTTAGAAATTGTATATGAAAATCAGAGATGTGGGGGTCTCAATAGTGTCATAGTTTATCCAAAGTCGGTAAAGCTGTGGTATTCACTATATAGTATGTGGCCCATTTCACTTTCCAGTTTCTATATGAATTTCAGAAGTGCAATGTACTGTGAAACTGAGTGGATTATATCTCTGAAGAGCTATATTAATTCCTTTTTAACTGAGAATGCTACATGGCTAACATATAAACCTACCACACAAATTGATCAATAAAAAATGGATTCAGCTACATAAAACTGTACCAAGGAGATGTGAAGTACAATAGAGTCCAATGCAGCACAGATTTTAATCCACATTCATGTTTCTACTCTCAAAAATCTTACATGCGGTGCAAGAAAGTGGTGATGAAGTTGGTCTCCCTGTATGCTTAGAAGCAATCACACCAGAGAAATAGGGGGAGGATGAACCAGAATGAAAGTTTTTTAGAAACTATTTTAAGGAGATGTCCTTCTCCTACCTTTATCATATATTAAGTCTAGGTTATTTAGTTTTAGATACTTGGTGTTTTGTCAAAACTTTTCTGTTGAAGTCACATGTATACTCTAAACACTTCCTAGAATTTCATTTGAGTTCTAGAAGATATTAAATATCAAACTTTTTACAGATAAAAAGAAACTAAATGAATACACATCCCATCCCATTCTTCTCCAAGTTAGTCAAGGCCCACATAATCCAACAAATCAAAGAATACCAGAAAAGAACTATCAGTAAAATGGTGTTTGTTGGAGACAGATCTTTTCTGGCATTCTTTGATCTGTATATCTTCTCAGAATGACTAAAGACCTTAATATTACACAAATAAGAATGATTTGTGTAATGTTACTTAGCCCATCCACTTACAGTAATAATTTTTGAATAGGGCAGTGAATTTGGCTGGAGAGAACTGACAGAATGAACAAAGCCTGTGTTCAATACCCTTTGATGTGGCTTAGGTACCTGATAAAGCTGTGTGCAGGAGTCCTAGGAGTTCCAGACCCTTAGTTTGCTAGCTGTCAAAACATCCTCTGGCAAATCAGCCTGCCTAAATGCTTTTGTTGTGATGTGTTCTAATCCTGGTGTGTCTAATCCTGGGTGTTTTGGCCTTAAAGTGCCTGGGAGAGTTTCAGAAAGAACTTGGGAACAGAAATTACCTTGTTGGAGGGGAGATGGTGGTGGATAGGGACTGTCTGGTGATTTTTCTTTTTACCCTAGAGGACATATTTTTCCTATGTCTGTTTAGTCTGCAATTCCCATACATAGGTGAAAAATACCAGGACAGCAGATCCAGAAAAATAAAAAAAAAAAAAACTAATGCGCAAACAAGTGTTCTAACAAAGAGACAGTAAAAGCCAGAATCTGTGGAAACCAGTAATGGGAAATTCTTTAAAAAGGGAATTACAATAGTCTTGTAAGAGAACAAATAAGATGTTGGAATAGGATTAATTAAAGGCCAAAGAAAGAAAGATAGGGAGAAATACGGAAAAAGGAGATAGAGAAGGTAGGTGAACAAATGTCCTATTTATCTTCACATTACATAAAGCTCACTTGGCCATTTTTCCCACAATTTGTTAATATGATAAGTCATTTTTGGACAATTTGTCTCTGGTGCTAGAGACCCTGACATAGGAAATGTTCAGACTTTTCCATTCTGCATTTTCTGAACATTGATGGTTACTCTCACATGGTTTAGCTCTTTAGAGATGTTCTTGTAACTGCATTTCTCCTACTAATCAACCTGGCAGGCCTTGGAGGTTATTAGCACTGGCCTACTTTCACAGTCCTGAGTTGAAGCCCCAGGGTATACAGTTGGGAAAAGAAACACAGAAAGGAGAAATGGCAGGGTTTCTGTCTTTTTACAGGGAAAAAATCATCCCTGTTAATTAAATGAAGAGTTTGAGAGGTGCTTGGAGAATTGTTTGTAGCTCTCCTGCCGAAAGAATTTTCTTTGTCATGTCTTTGGAAGGTAAGGCTCCAGTTCCAAGCTTTTCCTTTGTGAATTAGGATTCGAACTCTTTTCATTAAGGAAAATTAACTCTTTGCAATCAAACCACTAATCATAAATAAAACCCATAGATTTTCAATGTAGATTGGAGTATCTACTCCTCTACCTTTAATTTTAGCTCTAGAGAAATGATTTGGAAATTCAAACTGGTGAAATACATCACAGACAGTAGCCCAACTTTTAATTGGATTTTAAACTACCATTTGTGTGATCTCTTATTACCTGTTACAAACACTGAGGCTTGAAAATGGCATCAGAAGGCAAGTAGGGCTTCAGACTCTGAGCCCAGAACTTCTTTAGCCTGTGTGTTGCTGCAGAATTGCCAGCTTGTTTACAATGCCTTGGCATTTTGCACATTAAGGAGCACAGAAGGGAAACTGTGGGACACCAAAGTAAGTCTAACTCTGTTTGCTAAAAAATGGGAAAGAGCTTGAATTTTGGAGCTAAAGCTGGGTTCAAATTTCTGCCTAACTTTTTTATAGTTGTGTCACCCTCGCAAGATCACTTACCTCTTCGATCCTTATTATATGGATGAGAACTTTGTATGCTGGTTGTGTCACCTGAGACGTTGCCAGGCACCTGGTAGACAACTGATAGATGATAGTTATTTTATTATTCAGGCATTGATTAATAAAATATTGGTTGTGTCACCTTGAATCTTTTCTTAGAGTCTGAATTAATCTAGTGTTCATACACAGCTCCATTCTTGACTTATGTACTTAAGGATTCAAGCATTTGGAAGTGATGGTTTTACTCTGTCTTCAAATTATTTGCATGCAAGTTTAGGCATTAAGTTGAATTTTGAGCACACATTACCTCCAAGATCATCTTATTTTCCTCCTTTTTATCCACTTTTTATTAGGGAGAACTGCATTTTGTTGCACTTTAATGTTCTCTGGACTGTTGCAGTTGTTACAAGAAAGGCTATTAATACCTTTTTCTTCATCCTCCACTCTAGAACTTAATACAAACATAAATATATATATGTAAATACATAACCCCTCCCCCCCTCCACTCATTCAGTAGACTGATAACTTCTCTCCTTCACTGTTTAAGGAAGTTCTACTTTACATTTGGAAACCCTAAGTCAAACTCATGTTCCCCAGGCCATTGTTAATTAAATTGGTATAAATATTAATTGTACAAGGTCATTTAAGATTACCTTTTAACTAACCTCTATTTCTTCTAGCTGCTTTATAATGTGGATTCTGCCAAGACTTTCAGAGGGGCCAGGTTTTTCATCTGAATATTTAAAATTAGAACAAAAATTTCAAATAGAATTATACTGAAGATCTTTCACATTAAAGTAATTTGTTTCTGATGTTACATTCATGTAGCATGCTTTTCCTAAGCATTAAACATGTAAATAATGATGCCTTCTTTTGCAGTGCTCTAAGAAATAGAATACAGTTAACAAGATAACCAATTTTGGTTAGGCAGGGAATTACAAGCTATAGTCACTTGGCCAAATATAGCCCACTGTCTGTGTCTATATGGCTTTTGATATAAGAATAGTTTTTATAATTTTAAATGGTTGAAAAAAACCTTAAAAGAACAATAATATTTCAAGATATATGAAAATTATATAAAACTCAAATTTCAATGTCACAAATAAAGTTTTATTGAAACATAGCCACTCTTATTTGTTCACATGTTATCTATAGTTGCTCTTGTGCTACAATAGCAGAGTTGAATAGTTACAACAGAGATCTTATGGTCTGCAAACCCTAAAATATTTACTATCTGGCCCTTTACAGAAAAAGCTTATTGACTCCTGGCTTAAAATCTTCCCTGTAGGGAATGTTATTTACCTGAATTTTGATTTACACTATACTCTCCTAAGTATTTAAGTATTTTCCATATTATTAAATAATTCACCTACAATCACAGTTAGTGGCAGAGTTTGGGTTTCACTTATCTTTTTCTCCAAGACCAAGATTTTAAACTTAATTTAAAGAAAAATATTTAAAGAATGTTCATGTTGGAAGAAAAACTTATATTTTAAAAATATATAATAGTTTCTCTTTTATTTATTCAGTAATGATTTGTTCAGACCCAGAGGATTTTCTAAGTAATTTATTGGATTCTTTGCAATATAATAGATTAGAGAATAAGTAGATTCATGAAATGGCTGGTGATTACATATAGGGTAATTCCATGGTATTGAGCTACAGATTTTGTATACACATGCACAATGAATTCAGCAGAAGGGAGAGAGTATCATGAGAAGCAGTTAATCTGGGAAAGAGTAAAAGAGTAGTATTCATTCATCTAAATTTTGTGGTATGATTTTAGATTTATCATAAAGATTCAATTTGACAGCTCAAACATAAAACTGTTAGATAAACTAGAATAAATTAGTTTTATATATTAATTGTCTTATACTAATTTATGAATAAATAAAATTCAATAAATCATAGCTGTCATTACTATATGATAATTTTTAATAGAAAACGGATGGATTGAAAATTCTGTAGGTAGGAAAAGAATATTTAAAGAATAAATGAATGATTTTATAATCATGTATAGATAAGAGGTAAACTTTGATCATTTTATAATCAGGCATTGATTATCTTCTTTTGGCTTAAACTTAATCTGATATGGTATAAGAATATACTGTGATTTTGCAACACATTTTAAAAAACCTTTTCATTAATGGTAATTTCAAATATATACAAAAGTAGAGAGAATAATATAATGAATCTTCTATGTAGCCATCACTCAGCATCAACAATTTTCATTTCAGGGCCAACCTAGTTTCATATTTAAAAGCTCCTACTCAACACTTGATTATTTTAAATCAAATGCCTGTAGATAGTGCCTGTATGTATCTCTAGAAGGTAACTACTTGAAAAAAAATTAGTAACATTATCACACCTAAAAATACTATTGTAAAGATCCAAGTAAAAGACATGCATTTGAAATTTCTTGCTATGTTTCCTAAATCTATAATTTCTCTCCCCCTCTTTTCTTCCTCTGTGCAATATATTTTTTGAAGAAACCAGGGTAAATTGTAGAATTTCCCATATTATAAATTTTGCTGATTGCACCACATTGGTGTCATTTAACATATTCCTCTGAGTACTGTATTTACTGTAAAGGGTATTTGATACTACAGTGTTGATCAAATTCAGGTTCAATTTAGGGCAGAAATATTTCTTAGGTGGTTCCATCAGGAGGCACATGAATATTCTGCATGTCTCTCTTTTTGTGAGTTAGGGGCCCGTATTATCACTGACTAGATCCATTATTTCATTAGCGTGACATTGTAATTCTATAACTCCTTCTTTCTTCATGAGTTAGAAACTTCTGTAAGAAGAAACTTTCCCTCATCAATTATATGCAATCTCAGGTATAGTTTGTACAGGGAAAACATAATGTGATTTTTACCTTGCATTCTCTCAAAGTGACATCTTTTTTTTCCTTTTATTTGCTTGTACATCACTGTGAACTCAATGATTTAAGCATTTTCCAAATTTCCAATTGTTCAAGATGTTCCATTTTGGCCAGTGGGAGTTTAGCCACAAAATTTTAAACATATTTTTTAAAAGTTTTCTTAATATATATCATGAGAGTTTCTATGTGTGATTTTTTTAAAGTTTGAGTAGTTTTAATGTATTATCTTTTATAAATGTAATGAATTCTGTTGTGCTTATTACTCAACCAAGGATTAAAACCTTTAAATTTGAGTTTTGTGCTAGAGATGTCAATCACCATGCCTCGTCTAAGGGGCAGCCCATCTTAAGTCCTGTGATCTGCCCGTGCTGGATAAGGATCCCTGCTTGTCTCTTCCCCTCTTACCATTTTCTTCTTATTGGAAGTGGCTTGAATGAGTTTTCTGTGACCAAAAAGATATAAGATGGACAAAAATATTCTTGCCAATAAATAATAGATTGAAAAAACTTGGTTCTTGTTCTGACTCTGGCACTAACTAGATAGTAATTTTTCTAATTGGTCTATATCTGCATTTTCCCCAATGATATCCCTCAAGACAGAAACTCTGTGGGATCCCCTGCAAAAAGGTTTCTTGCTCAAATAAATTTGGGACATTTTGCCTATTATTTTGAACTGTCACTAGGCCTGTTAGCATAAAAGGATACGGGAATTTTATAGGAAAAATATTTAAGTTGGTATAACTGTGTGGTTTCGCAAATCTACCTGGCCACAAAATCATTAATACTATCTTGTGCCTCTAGAATTTCAAGGAACATTTGGGAAATATTGGGCTAGCTAATGTCTAGGCTAGGTCTTTAGTCTTAACCCTGAAAGTTTGATTATAATGTCAAAATGTGTCAGAAATCCGATTTTTTTTAAAATGTGAAAACTGCTTTCCTTCTTTGTGTCTTCCTCTACTCAATCATTGGTACTGACTTTATCTTATCTTAGTGGGGAAATTTTTTCCTGTATTCCAGACTTCATATTGGATATGAATTTTTGTTGCAATCATTTTCTAATGAGACCTGGAGAAAAATAGGGCTAGCTTTGTCAAACCAGACAAAAAGTGGACTTGTAGGAAGATTAGTGCAACATGGCAGTATTAGATAATTAATTTAGAAGAATGAGAATTGGGGGTCATCCCGAATAGAGATTAAAACTTAAACCAAAGCAGTCATAGTGGAAATAGAAAGTGGAAGAATGAAGTTACTCCTTATCAACTGGGAGGATTTTGAAATCTCTAATACAAACATTTAGCATCACTGGAGCTTTTGGTTTATGGACCTGAGAACTATCTGGTACGAGCTCTGCCACTAACTGGGTCACCCTCAGCAAATCATATACCTCCCTGGGCCACAGCTTCTTTATGTGCAGAATGAGAGTGTTTCACTAAATGATTCCCACGGTCCCCTTCTGTTCTAAGTCAGTGATCCCTATGAAATGTGTTTAAAAGGCTTCAGTGTTTTGTATACTATTGGCCTATGGAGAAAAAAAAATCAAAAAGACTTTCTTTTTAAGTTTGTTTATACTCTCAAGAATCAACTTAGCTTAAAATATGGGGCTGGAATTTTCCTGAAGATATTGCTAATGTGCTTGGTGGAAATACACAGTGCTGGGAAAGGAATTAGTGACATGGAATTTAGAGTTAAAAGGGAGATATAGTAGAGCTCTAAAAAATCATTTTTTCTCTCCAATATGCAAATGAAAAAGTAAATTTGAGATAATTATTAACATTGGAATACTATAGCAAAAATTCTGAATGTAAATAGTTTTGATTATTTCAATAGATTGTTGAAAACCTAAAACACAAGAATAGGCAATAGCAGTGAAAGAACATAGACCCTGGAACAAGTAGAACATTTGAGATAGCTTTCTACACCGTGAAAAAGATCTTATGGGCAGGCTGGGACATCATTTCAGATTTTTATTTTCAATTCCCAGCATGTTGTTTTACTAACCTTTTTCTTTCTAATTACATTCTCATTTTATCCAAGCCAACAGCTTCAGAATTACTGTGCTTTTCGTTTCATGCAGTCGGTTTGCAAATAGAGCATGTCTGGGTTCCTCTGCGGCAAAGAGAATTTTAAAAAAAGTTAACTTTGATTCTGTGACAAAATGTCTGTAAACACAGCAAAACTTAGTCACGGTCCCATATGAAGTGGCTTTATTAAGCCATCTGATCATGACTTTGCCCAAAGCAAAGCTTTAAAACCCCTTAAACATATTTACTAGCCTTAAGCAATCAATGGCAAATGACCTTAATGTATACTTCTAATAAAGAACACCTCACAACTCGAGGACACAAAAGTAGTCCAAGTATTCAATGGTACTAAATAGAGTGACCAATTTTTTATTTATCACCTCAGGCCTGCAAAACTATTGCATAAAGCACTCATGAACAGTGTCCACTTTTAATATGGTATTTGCAATTCAAATGTTTTATTTTTCAATTTTAATCTGCAATTGCAAATTCTGTATTCCACTTTTGCTTGTCATATCCTCAGGGCTTTGTTCTGCCAAATTGTTGGCTCACCACTTTCCATGGTAATTTATAGAACCCATTTCACTTTGTGTCACCACAGGTTATAAATGAAAATGGAAACAATTTGCTGTTAAGAAATCTTTCTGAAACAAAATGCAAATAACATATTGAAACAAACTAAGGCTATTTTAAAAGAGTAGTGCAGTAAAATTATAGGGATTGTATTACAGTAAATTTCTTTTTTCTTAATTCTCTCTCTCTCCCTCTCTCTCTCACTGAGGGTTTTTTTCTGTATTTAAATTAAAATACTTTCTCTTAGGAACCTCTTATCTATTTCTGTTTTTCCCAATCAGTTGGCTTCACTGGGCTGTTGTTGGAGTCGGGGGTCTTGAAGTTATTCCTGAAGGTCTGCAAATCAATCTGTATACCAAGCACTGTCATTAGACTGAATAATCTCTTTTCCACATTCATGGGCCACTATTATTAAATATAGCAGAAGATGTGATTTAAGCCATTTAAAATTTATTTAAAACCAAAGTAAAATCATGGAAATTTTTTTCTATTGTGCATTTACTTAACAGTTTCTCAGAATATCACCTGTATGAAATAAGTATTTTACATGTAAATCTAGAAAGGAGCTTCTTTTTTTTTTTTTTTTTTTTTGAGACAAAGTGTCGCTTTGTTGCCCTGGCTAAAGTGAGTGCCGTGGCATCAGCCTAGCTCACAGCAACCTCAAACTCCTGGGCTTAAGCGATCCTACTGCCTCAGCCTCCCAAGTAGCTGGGACTACAGGCATGTGCCACCATGCCCAGCTAATTTTTTCTATATATATTTTAATTGGCCAGCTAATTTGTTTCTATTTTTAGTAGAGATGGGGTCTTGCTGTTGCTCAGGCTGGTCTCGAACTCCTGACCTCGAGCGATCCACCCGCCTCGGCCTCCCAGAGTGCTAGGATTACAGGCGTGAGCCACTGCGCCCGGCCTAGAAAGGAGCTTCTTAATACTTGTAGTTGTGAGCCACTTCTCTAATTTGTGGAATAATAGAATTAAATTTGTTATTAAAAGAATCACTGTTTCTAGTATGATTCTTATAGAGAAGAGTTTCTTAGTCATGAGTTCATGGACTTTTGGAAATTAAACTTGCAAAATTTTATGTATACAACATATGTGCTTTTTTTTTTCTGAAGAGAGACTTCATAGCAATGTTCATTCAGTTTTTAAAAGTACCTGTGACCATAACAAGATTGTGAACTTGAGGGAAAGTAATGAACCTGAAAAGAGTGAGTAAACTGAATTTTCTTGGAACGAATTATATTTTTAAAAGATGAAAAAAAAAATTCTCAAGTCTGCAAGTAAGAAAAGCTTTTGTATATTGGTTTTGTAGGAGACAGTGACATATTCCAACAATAAATTGAATATACTCTTGTACTTACCTAGAAATAAAGAAAAATTCAGATATATTATTCATTCTTTAAGAGAATTACTACCAATACTAACCTGTGTTTTTATAGTTAACTCACTTTTATTTTGTCCTCTGTATTTGAGAAGGAGCTATCATTTGCTGGAAGAAATACTTCAGACAGGTTGATTGGTTTTAATTTTTTCCATTACCTGATCATTTAGCATTGGAAGAGATAATAGTGACATTTATTCTGAAAACTGGCAAATTAATTAAAAACAAATCTTTTTTAGTTATCTGATTTTCAACAATCACAACCACCAGGTAATTGTTAAAAATGTTCCCCTTTAGGTTGAGCATGCTGGCTCACGCTTGTAATCCTAGTACTTTGTGGGGTCCAGATAGGAGGATTGCTTGAGCCTAGGAGTTTGAGACCACCCTGGGCAACACAGTGAGACTCCATCTCTATTAAAAAAAAAAAATTCTCCTTTAAACTAATCACACTGGTACCAAGTAGTTATGAGTTTATTTTCTCTTTGCTTCAATATTTCTATTGTGAAACTAATTCAAGTATATATTTCCATTTTACTTAATTGAAATGGTAAGAAAAATGGCTATTATCTGTAAACACATAAAACTAAGAGAACTGAAAATATGTCTTGTATTTCCTGGAAAACTCGGACTTAGTTATCAGAAAATACAAAGCATACAGACCATATAATTAATGATTTCTATACTTTCTTCCCCATAGTTCATGCTAATCCAACACCTTGAATTCTAGACCTATACCTCTGATCCCAGATAACCTGGTAATATAATTTGGGCAAAGGTAGATTGTCCTTTAGTACTGACACAGTTATGTCCATAGTAAAATATGTAAGGGTGCAACATTTCATTTTCAAACATTGGTCAAGATTGTGCTATGTCCAGCCACCAAATATGAAGCCCTACTTAGGCTTTCAAATATCACAAAATTCCTCAACAATATTCCATCTTTGGGAACTCATATATTCCCAACTGGCACCTTATAATGTCATTTCATCAGTGACTTTTAACTAGTGAGCTAGAATATTTTATATTTTAAATACTTTATTGAGATAAATTTGCCTACCTTGAAATACACAAATTTTAAATGTAAAGTTCAACGAATATTGAGAAATGTATATGTATGTAAATATGTATGTATGTATGCATCTCAATTCAAATACAAAACATTTCAATCTCCACTAGTTCTTTGCACATACCACCCCTATAAGTATCCATTGTTCTGATCTTTATAACATCACTATTGACTTGTGTGGATTGTATATGAAGTTTATGTAATAATAAACTAATATGTATTGTGTCTGCTCCTTTCATATGCATATATTTTTGAAATTTGTCTTATTGTTTCTATCCATAGTTTGTCTGTTTTATTTTGTCCTCTTTTATTTTGAGTTCTTTCCAGTTTTTGGCTACTATGGATAAAGTTGCTATAAACATCTTGTACAAGTCTTTGTATATATATATGTTTTCATATTTTTTGAGTAAATAAATAGCGAGGAGCAGAAATGCTTACTTATAGGATAGGCATATGTTTAACTTTATTAAAAATTGTCAAGCAGTTTTTCAAAGTAGTTGTACCATTTTAAAATCCCAGCAGCAATGTTATGAGAATTTCAGTGGCTCCACATCCTCACCAACATTTGATATTGTCAGCCTTTTAAATTTTAGCTATTCTAGTTAGTGTGAAATAGTATTACCATTGTGGCTTTAATTTGCATTTTCCTGATGACTAAAGATACTGAATACCTTTTAATATGCTTTTAATTTCTTTTATGGTATAGTATTTTCCCCATTTTAACAGTTGGACTTTTTATATTATTAGTTTATATGAGTTTTTTTATGTATTCTGGATACTTTTGTATGTGGTGACTACTTCACTTTTCATTTTCTTAACAACACATTTAAAAATGTGAGCATTTTTAATTTTGATAAAGTTCAATTTATCATTTGTTTCTTTTATGGTTAGTAATTTTTTATACTCTCTAAGATCCATTGCCTCCCCTAAGATTGAGAACATATTCTTCTATTCTTTCTTATAGATTTATAATTTTAGTTTATTCCATTAGGTCTATGATCTTTCTTGAATTGATTTTTTTATTATGGATTGAAGTAGTTTGCATTTTGGTTGGTTATAGCCTCATCATTTGTTGAAAATATTCTCCTTTCTCCATTGACCCTAAATGCATTGGTTTATTTCTGGAACACCTATTCTATTCCATTGATCTATTCTTCTGCCTTTATGCCAATGCCACACTATCTTGAAAACAGGTTGTGTTAGTCCTCCAACTTTGCTTTTCTTTGAAAAAAAATTTTTTTGGCTATTCCAAGTCTTTGGGATTTCTTATGCATTTTAGAATTATTTTGTAAATTTGTATAAGTAAACTGGCTGGGATTTTGATAAGAATGGTATTGAATTTATAGATGATTTGGGGAGAATTGACATCATTTCAAAGTTGATTCTTTTAGTCCATAAACATGGCATATTTCTCCATTTATTTAGGGTATCATTAATATCTATTAAAATGTTTTGTAATTTCAGGTTTTGTTATTGCAGGTGAAATTATTTTTAAATTTCATTTTTAGTTATTCATTGCTAATATACATAAGTACAATTGTTTTTTCCATGTTGACTTCATATTCTACAGCCTTATTAAATTTACTTATTTCTAATATTTTTTTGTGGTTGGTATTTTATATATAAATTTACATAATAAATTTATATATTTTATATTTCTATGAATAAAGGCAGTTTAATACATCCTTTCTAATCTTTATTAGAGATTTTTTTTTTGTTAGAGATTTTTCTTTTTGTCCTTTATCACACTGACTAGGATTCCTGAGCTTAGGAGACAGAGGGTAATATTCAGTATTTCACCAGTAAATATTATGTTAGCTATAGGTTTTCACAGATGCCCTTTATCAGAATGAAGAGCTTTTCTTCCATTCTTAGTTTGTGAATTTTTATCATGAATGGGCCCTGAATTTTGTCAGATGCTTTCTCTCCTTTATTCTGTCAATGTGACAATATGTATTGATTTCTTTTTAAATGCAGACTCTACCTTGTCATGAAAAATTCTGTTTTTAATATATTTCTAAATTTGACTTATATTTTAAATTTTGCATCTACATTCATGATAAGTATTGGTGGGGTGGAAAATCCGATTAAAAGAGTTATGCTGCATAGGGAAATTAAAAAATGGGGCAGTAACTGGTAGGAAAGCCTTAAAGGTGGGAGAAATTAGAAGCAATCTTAAAAAAGATGTTCATTTTATTTATATTTATATATTATTTGCTC
Source organism: Lemur catta (assembly GCF_020740605.2). Lineage (NCBI taxonomy): Eukaryota > Metazoa > Chordata > Mammalia > Primates > Lemuridae > Lemur > Lemur catta. Next base: position 48,217,897 of record NC_059128.1, on the reverse strand, counting down.
ATGCTCACTTTATTCCCAAGTCTTTAAGGTGAGATAACAAAAAAAAAAAAAAAAGAAAAGTAAAAGAAAAAGGGAAGATTCAGTAATTTTGCTTTTTTAAAAAAGCCTTGCAATTTATCCCCCTTAGGAAATAGAATAGGCATCATTCTGTATTTTGGAAGAGGAAAAGGCATAGTTATTATATAACTTGCCCAGGTAGACAACAACTCATAATGTAGTGACTTGGATGCTGGTTTTTAACCCTAAGATATACACATCATAGAGCCCTACCTCCAGTTTGTGAATCATTTTGTTGTTGTTGCTGATATTAGAAGTAAATAACTTCGGTACCTGTTTCGCCTAGCTGCTCCCAAAATCTGATTTAAAGTTGTTTTTCTTATTAACAATTAAAATAGCATAATGATATGCTAGTCAAATTGCTTTTTTATTTATGACATGAGTTCTGAAATGTTATCTGTCTTTATAAGCAGAAACACACTGCATTTTCCTACTCTTATATTCATAATTTATTCTCAAGGTTATGCTTATTAACTCTACTTTTAAATTTTATAATCATCATTGGTCAAGCATAATAAAATTGTGCTTTTTCCTTTTTAAAATTAAATGTGGAAAGGTTTTACTTCAGAGTAGATGGGCTATTTTGGCTGATCAGCTATTATTAACATTTGTAATTCATATTAGCTTTTTAGTTTTCCTGATAGCTACAAGGATTTAATGAAATAATTTCCTTATAGATGAGATACCTTCTTATCAGAAAAGTGAAACTATTTTTATCCTCCGTTTTCTTGGACTTCTTTTATTTGTTAAAAAAGGAAGATTCACTCAATCTGGCCACCATATATGAATCACTATAAGTTAAGAAACATATTATTCAACTTTCTTCTTAGATTATGAACTCCTTAAAGCAAGGCTCTTTTTATCCTTATCACCTAGAATAATATTTGATATGTGGGGGGGGGGTAGTTAGTAAATATTTAAAGGATCAAATTATTGGTTTAAAGTTTCTAAATAGTATTTCAGTCCTTTATTATAAAATCTATTCTCCAAGTTGCTACTGCTTATAAATATAGCTGGTACTATAGATTATTTGGTAGATCTACTCTTATGAGTAATAAAACCTTTATAGATTTTAGAACCCACATTGTTTTATCTTCAAATTAAAATTGAAATTTTAAGAGATTTTTAACAGATTTCTAATTTACAATTTCTTTGAAGGATTATAAAATATTTTGAAGGATTATTAAGTAGATTATTTAATATACTCTAACTTCTCTTAAAATATTACTTTTGCCTCTTTCAATTTTTTTCTTTTGTATTTTGAAGCTTCTGTTACACACATGCTCTCCTCTTAATTTTTGCATTTCTTCTTTTTATGGTAGTAGCTCTTGAGAACAACCAGATCTTTGTGTCATTTCAGTTGTGACTTGTAGGATCTTTTGAAGCCTAAGGAAGTTAGTTGAGACTTTGAAAGCCAAAAAAGTGCATGAATCCATTTCATACCTGCAGTCCCTTTGCCTATACATCCAGGTTTCTTTCCATGTATTTAGAAAATTTCTTCTGAATGTTCCTCCTTTCCCCAAGGGTTGATAAACATCCATATTTCAGCTATTTTCTGGAAACTAAAGTTATCTCTTCCTTAGTTTTATTTTCTAAGATTTACTTATTCATTCACACTCTTCCTCTAAGAATACTACTGCATTAAAATTCTTAGTTCAAACACCATTGCAAGAATTTTCATAGTGATAAAGTGATTTAAAAATGCACTGAGAAGGTAGAACTGTCATGAAGTGGAATTTTGCTACATATCTATCATCACTTATTTTAAGGAACCACTTGTTTATATATCAGAAACATAAGCTCATCCAACAGAGCAAAGAATGCTTCCTGTTTGGCTTGGGATTCATTGGTATATTAATCCTAGGCACCCTGTGAAAGAAATGTGCAGGGTTGAAATATAAAGGCACATCTAGTGCAGGAAAAAAATAAAAAACGTGTCATCTGGATCATGATTTACTCGTCTTCATTTTCTGAGTTGAACCCCTAAAAACGTCTAGTGTGGTGAACAGAACGAATGAGAACAAATTAACTTTCGTTTTCCAGCAGGGGGAGATGGGAGATGCGCAGGAGTGAATCAATCACTCTGCCACTCGCTGCACTGACAGCATTCATCCGCGTGAGCAAACTTCTGCGTGGGCAATGCCAGTGAAATTTATTTCTTGAGCGAGTTTACTGCTTACATTCAGGGCGTCTCATCTTTCTGGCAATCAGGATAAATTGTGTCTCAGTAATAACATTGTAGCAAGCTATTCTTTACCGTGAGAGGCCGGTAATGACTGTGTCTTACATTTGCATTAATTCTGACAAGATTTACTGGTGCTTGCTGATCTGTAAATTTCAAAATGGCAAACAGCAGCAAAGGTCAACACAGCAATAATATTAATAGCTTTAGAAAAAGGTTGAGAGACTTGGAGATTCCACGTGATAGCCTGGGTGAGAGGGAAATTCAGTGAATGTCTGTTATCTTCACCCTTTCCATTACTTCACCTTTTCTTTTGTAAGGTAATTATAGTACCCTAGCAAAAGAACCTTGAGGTCAAAAAAGGAATATAGTTTAATCATAAGTCATGTTTTTCCAGAATCTATTTCTTATTAAAAAAAAAAAAACTTGGAAAATCTGATGGAAAGATATAGATCCTTGGATATTATAGTTTTTAGCTATACCACATAGTTGGAATTTTTTGAAGGTTAAAGACAACTTACTAACACTTTACCATTCTCCTGTATAATATATTCCTCATTAAATGGAAAAGCACTTTTAAATATAAAGAGATATTGTTATTTTGATTATTTAGGTTTCTAATAGGAGAAATGTGTTCCACATCATCCTGGATTTTTCATCTTGTGTGAAACCTTTCCTAATATTTCTAGAATGAGTTAAGCATTCCCTCTTCTATATCATCTCTTATCCAGATGGCATAGAAGCTTCTTGCTGTTGATGCCCTCTTTAAATTGTCCTGTAATTTTTTTGATTGCTTATCACTGACTCTTTCTAAACTCTACAGGGTAGGAACTGTGTACTTTTCATCTATCAGAATACCCAGCTTATAATAGATGCTTCATTAATATTGTAGTCAAAGCCAAACTGCCTGGAGGCACTTTGGCAACTGTGTACTTTGTGGTCAGACACCTCTTTTCTCTATATATGAAAAGAGGGGTCACATAATTTTAGTGTATGGAGCAAGAGGTTCTTGTGGGAAAGATGTGATGTGTAGAACATCCAGACTGGACTCACCACAAGGCAGTTGATTAAAGTTGTCATGTGTGGTTTGACTAATCCAGATATCCATCTTGAATGAAATCTACTGAGTTCTTTAGTTTAGGCATCTTGAAGAACACAGAAGAATGGAGGTAGATAACTGAATCCACTGTGTGGGGAGAGAACTAAATGCAGTTTGATCTGTAGTTAAACTTTAGGGGTATTATGTCCAGCAAACTGTAAATGATATTGAGAGGTCTGGTATAAAACCTGTTAGTTTTTTTCTCACTGAAGACATGGAGAAAATTCTAAACCAGAAAAGAAAATTTGTCCTGATTTTACCTGAATTCTCTTTTTATTTTGTTGTTTCAAGTTTTCTAGGCCCTGTGGTGATCTGAGCCAATATTTTCCTTGCATTAGAAACTTATTATTCTTTGCAGAAAAATCTCAGTCTTTACTCATAGTCTTTGTTGATTAGATTCCAAAGCAAGTTTGGTCCCACTAATGAATTGGTATAAATGCTCTTGGATAACATTTCTGTCTGTTTGTAGCCCTATTTGTCTTTCTCTGATCTCTGCATGCTCTGAGTTTTTCAGGATGTATCTTAAATTTTCCCTGATATGGCAATTGGAGAGGTTGTATTCTGTCCTTTTGGTGAGAAAAATTATTTCCTGAATGGGTTCTGAGCCAAAGCAGAGCTTACATTGGGCTGAAGGGCCATGCCAGCTTCTCTGTGACACAGTTCAATATATTTTCTGGCTAAGATGATTCATTGTTTACCTTTTGAATCATTTCACATCTGGTGAGACACAAGCCTAGGAGACATATACAAGAAAGTGGGCAAACACATGTATTAATATTTATTCAGACACTTGTAACTCCTAACATGCCTGGTGTCATTAAAGAACCGAATTATAAAGCATGGCCACTATGGGGAGGAGACCTCTGCTCTTCTCAGCAGATGCACTGTGATAGAGTGAATTACTACCCCTAATTCTTCACCTGTCCTTATATTTGTGTGGTTTGCTATATAAATGGAAGTTCTTCCACTGCTGGCCAAGTGTACTCCCCCCCCCCAAGTTGGAGCTTATGATTTGCTTTGGCCAATGGGATGTCAGCAAGCATAACACAAACAGGGACTTGAAATGTGCTTGAATGGCTCATTTCTTTGCCATTGCCACGTGAAGAGTTCCCTGTAGATAGCTGCTGTCCTTTCATCATGGGCACCAGAATGAACATACTGGGGTAGATCTGGGCCCAACCTGTAAAGAATAGATAGGCCCAGAAGAATCTGCAAGTTGAAGCCAATTTGCCTGGCCCAGGTATGCTGACCTTTCTCCATGTGACCAGCAGTCATGTGAATGAATGAGAATAAATGGTAGCTGATTTAAGGAAATACTTCTGAACTGGGTGCAACGTTGCCTCTCCAGGGACATTTGGTTATGTCTGGAAGCAGTTTTGGTTGATACAAATTGGGGGATGCTACTGGCATCTAGTGGTTAGGAGACAGAAATGTTGATAAACATTCTATAATACACAGGATAACCCTTACTATAAAGAATTACCCAACCACAAAATATTGATAGTGCTGCTATAAAGAAACCATGTTCAAAGTAATAGCTAATAGATATACCCACCATCTTCTAGTAGTTGTTCCCTGGTCCCCATGAAATAAGAGTCATAATAGGTCAGAGCCTCAAACCATCATTGGATCAAGGTTTACTAGTGAGCAGAATTTTTATACCTTTAAGGCATGACTCTATGCTATGTTCCAGTTTTTGTCACCATAGTTAATAGACCTATACAAGACCTATGTTCTTGGGGGGAAATCCAACCATCTCCTTCTTTTCTTCTTTTCTTTCTCTAGAACGCTTTTGCATTTCTTTCTCACTCCTATTCTTTGTTTTTGGATCCTTCTGAACTTGCCTCCAGGCCCCATGATATAGCTTTGGTTTGATTAAGTATGAGGACTATCTGTTACTTGCTCAGCTATAAATACAATGGTACTTTAATTTCCATTCTGCTGTCTTGCTTAGTGCGTGGGACCCCTGCAGGAACTCCACAAAGACAGGATGCAGGCAGTTCTTGGTATCAGGAGGTAATACCATTAAGTAGCACTGAAACCTCTCCCTTAGAGCCTCACAGGCTCACTGCTGTTAAATTGTCTGGTAAAAATGTTAAATTCAATAGAAGTTCGAAGAAGGAGGTGTAGAAGTCACTGGGAAAGACTTAATGGATAAAATGGGAAACATTCAACAACTATCTGTTGAACCAATGTTGAATGAGTACACTTGGCTTTTGAGTATTCAGCACCTTTCAAAATGTAGCCTCATCATTTTTTCCAGGCTTGTCTACCCTAGTCTTTTTCATGCACTTCACACACTAATCAAACCAGAAGACTTACTGCTCTTCATTTATGCTTGAAGTAATTATTGATAGGTAAAGAATTACTCTTGCCATTTAAAAAGTTTTCTGACTTTTGTAGTTTGTTTGTTACTTTCTTGTTCTATTACTTTCTTCATTAGTAACTTGATAATTTTTTTTCTTGTAGTAGTATGCTTTGATTCCTTCCTCTTTATATTTTGTGTCTTCTAGAAGTTTTTTCTTATGGTTACCATGAAACTTACATTAAGATATGTTATAGTTACAACAGTCTATTTTTAAGCTGCTAACAACTTAACTTCAATCACAGTCTATTTCCCCCTCACATTGTATGTTGTTGATGTCACAATTTACATCTTTTTCTATTGTATAATATAGTCATTAACAAATTATTGTATCTATAGTGATTTTTAATATTTTTGCCTTTTAACTTTCATACTAGAGTTAAAATTGACTTACACACTACTATCATAGTATTAAAGTACAGGCATACCATTTTATTGTGCTTTTCTTTATTGTACTTTGCAGATATTATTATTTTTACAAATAGAAGGTTTGTGGCAACTCTGTGTCAATCAAGTCTATCAGCACCATTTTTCCAACAGCATGTGCTCACTTCTTGTCTCTGTGTGACATTTTTCTAAATCTCACAATATCTCAGAATATTTCATTATTATTATTATATTTATTATGGTGACCTGTGATCAGTGATCTTTGATGTCATTACTGTAATTGTTTGGGGTACCACAAACTGTAGCCATATATACGGTGACTATTCCACCAACTGCTGATTCCCTCATCTTCCTCTCTCTCTTTGGGCCTCCTTATTTCCTGAGAAACATCAATATTGAAATTAAACCAGTTAACAACACTTACAATAATTTTTAAATGTTCAAGTCACAGGAAGAGTCACATATCTATCACTTTAAATCAAGAGCTAGAAATGCTTATACTTAGTAAGGAAGGCGAGTCAAAAGCTGAGATAGGCCAGAAGCTAAGCCTCTTGCACCAAACAGCCAACTTGTGAATGCAAAGAAGAAGTTCTTAAAGGGAATTCAAAGTGCCACTCCAGTGAACACACAAATGAAAAGAAAGCAAATCAGCCTTATTACTGATATAGAGAAAGTTTGAGTGGTCTGGATAGAAGATCAAACCAGCCACAATATTCGTTTAAGCCAAAGCCTAATCCAGACTAAGGTCCTAATGCTCTTCATTTCTATAAAGGCAGAGAAAGGTGAGGAAGCTGTAGAAGAAATGTTTGAATCTAGCAGAGATTGGTTCATGAGGCATAAGGAAAGAAGTTATGACCATAACATAAAAATGCAAGGTGAAGCCATAAGTTCTGATATAGAACTGCAGTAAATTATCTAGAGGATCTAGCTAAGATCGTTGATGAAGGTAGCTACACTAAACAACTGATTTTCAATGTAGACAAAGAGCCTTCTATTGGAGGAAGATGCTATCTAGTACTTTTCATAGCTAGAGAGGAGAAGTTAAAGCCTGGCTTTAAAGCTTCAAAGAACAGACGGACTTTCTTGTTAGGGCTATGGCAGATGGTGATTTAAGTTGAAGCCAATGCTCATTTATCATTCTGAAAATCCTAGGGCTCTTAAGAATTATGTGAAATCTACTCTGCCTGTGCTTTATAAATGGAACAACAAAGCCTGGATGACAGCACATCTGATGACAGTATGGCTTACTGAATATTTTAAACCCACTGTGGAGACCGACTGCTCAGAGAAAAATATTAGTGCTCATTGACAGTCCTTTTCAAAATATTACTGCTCATTGACAGTGCACCTGGGTTATCCAAGAGCTCTGATGGAGATGTACAAGGGGAAAACATTGTTTTCATGTCTGCTAACACAACCTCCATTCTGCAGCCCATGGATACAGTAGTCATTTCAACTTTGAAGTCTTATTATTTATGAAATACGTTTTGTAAGGCTATAGCTGTCATATGTAGTGATTGCTCTGATAGATCTGGGAAAATCAATTGAAATCCTTCTGGAAAGCAATCACCCTCTAGATGCCTTAAGAAATTCTGAGGATCATGGGAGGAGGTCAAAACATCAACATTAACAAAAGTTTGGAAGAAATTGGTTCCAACCCATATGGATGACTTTGAAGGATTCAAAAGTTCAGTGGAGAAAGTAATGGCAGATGTGATAGAAACATTGAGAAAACTAGAATTAGAAGTGGAGCCAGAACATGTGACTGAATTGCTGAAATCTCATGATAAAACTTGAACAAAGGAGGAGGAGTTGCTTCTGATGGATGACCAAAGAAAGTGGTTTCTTGAGATGGAACCTACACCTGGTGAAGATGCTGTGAATATTGTTGAAATTCCAACAAAGGATTTAGAACATTGTATAATTTTACTTTATAAAACAGTAGCAGAGTTTGAGAGGATTGACTCCAGTTTTGAAAGAAGTTCTACTGTGAGTAAAATTTTATCACATAGCAGCACATGCTAGAGAGAAATCTTTTGTGAAAGGAAGAATCAGTTGATGTGGGACATTTCATTGTTTCTCATTTTAAGAGAGTTCCACAGCCACCCAAACCTTCAGCAGCCAATATCCTGATCAATCAGCAGACATCAACATTGAGGGAAGGCCCTCCACCAGCAAAATGTTTTTGACTTGCTGAAGGCTAAGGTGATTGTTAGCATTTTCTATCAATAAAGTATTTTTAAATTTAGTTGTGTACATACTTTTAGACATAATACTATTTCACACTTAATAGATAACAGTGTAGTGTAAATATAACTTTTATATGTACTGGAAACAAAAAAGCTTGTCTCACCTTTTTGGAATATTTGCTTTATTGCAGTAGTTAAGACTGAACCTGCAATATCTCTGTGGTATGCTTGTATTTTCAATTTGACTATGTACTTACTTTTACCAGTGAGTTTTATACTTTTTTATGTCTTTATGTTATTAATTAGCATCCTTTTGTTGAACTTTAAGAACAACCTTTAGCAGGTCTCATAAGGCAGGTAAAGTGGTTAATTTCCTCAGGATTTGTCTGTCTGAGAAACTCTTTATCTCACCTTAATTATGGACAAATAGCTTTTCTAGTTATAGTATTCTTGGTTGATAGTTTCTTTTTCTTTCAGTGCTTTGAATATATCGTCCTACTCTCTTGGTCGCCAAGGTTTCTGCTAAAAAATCCACTTATAGTGTCACAGGAGTTTCCTTGTATGTGAAGAGCTTCTTTTCCATTACTGCTTTCAAAATTTTTTCTTTGCATTTGACTTTAAATAATTTTATTATAATGTATCTCAGTGTAAACTTTTTTTGAGTTGATTCTATTTCAGAAATTCTGAGTTTCATAGATCTGATGCCTCCCAAATTTGGGAAGTTTTCAGCCTTTATTTCTTTAAATACGCCTTTTGTTCCCACCCCCTTTCTTTTATAATGTGAATTTAGCTATTCAGGTGGTATCTCACATATCTCATAGACTTCCTTTAAGCTTTTTTATTCTTTTTTATTTTTTCTCCTATAACTGGATATTTTTCAGTGAACTTTATTTGAGTTCATGGATTTATTTTTTTTCGTGATCAAGTGTGCTGTTGATTCTTTATTACATTTTTAAAATTTCATTCTTTGTATTCTTGAGTTCCAGAATTTCTGTTTGGTTATTTTTTATGATTTCTATCTCTTTGTTAAAGTTCTCATTTTGTTCATGTATTTTTTCCTAATTTTGTGGAGTTCTCTATCTCCTTTCTCTTGTAACTTGCTGAGCTTCCTTAAACTATTAGCTTGAATTCGTTTTCAGGCTATTTATAAATCTTCATATCTTTGTTGTCTTTTACTGCAGCTTTATTAGTTTTCTTTGGTGATACCATGGTTGCCTAATTCTTAATGTTATATGTAGTCTTGCATTGATGTCTGTACATTTGAAGAAGCAAACACCTCTTTGCAGACTGGCTTTGGTAGGGATAAAACTTTTTCTATAGGGTTTCTGGACTGATAGGCCTGCCTCTGGGATTACAGTTGATTAGTGCTGGAGCAGGGTCACAGGGCTGCTGCTGGGTCTGTGGGCCTCTTATCAGATGTGGTTCCTGTGTGATTCAGGTCAATGGGAATGTCTCCCAAGCGGAATGGGACTGCCTCCAGGACCATGGTCAATGGGACCACCTCAAGGACCATGGTTGAAAACAGCTAGAAATTGGCCGTGGGGCTGCTTCTGGTTCTACAGTCAAGTTTGAAGACAGTGAACTTGTTACCAATGGTGTGGATGGGTGTGGCTCCTGCCTAGTTACTGAGTGGGCTCCCCCTGGGGCTCTGGGTGGGTCTCTGAGTGAGCAGGACTGCCTCTAGAGCAGTGGTAGAGAGAGACTATAGCTGTTTCACAGGGCTGCTTCAGGATCTGTAGTTGGGTCTGAGTTTGGTGGACTTCTTACCAGGGACATGGATAGGTATTGCTCCTCAACAGATGGGGCTCGTTTCAGAATTGTGACCAAACAGGCCTGGAGCTAGGGCTGCTTTCAATCTGAATGGGAACACATTCGGTAAGGTTGCTACTGGTGTGTATGTCTACTTTCTCAAAGTGGCCCTCCTTTATTTTGGGCTTCACTGGGCTTTCACATACTGAGATTGCAAAATTCTACAAAGGCACTTTTGTCCACAGATGGATGCCAGATCATCTTTTTTGGTTTTTTTTTTATGAGGGATGTGAGATGGGCATCGTTTATTCTGCCAGCTTGCTGATGTCACTCTCTCACAGATGTATTTTTGAGGAATAATAATAGAGTTAATGTTTGCAGCTGTGGGAAATGAATGTAGAAACCTCCTTGAGATTATCTATTATTTAAAAATGAATATTTAGGCATCATAAAGTGAAAAACTGCAGAAAATGAATGTCTTTCCATCATGACAATTGGCTTATGTTACAAAAATCCCAGTTTATGATGAACTATATTTCTTCTAAGTTTGGATGTAGAACAAAGCTTATTAATTGTGTAAGAAGCTTTTGAAATTTAGGCTGTAATGAATTTGTTAGGAACTCCTAGGCTTCTGACTTACTGTGCTAACAAAATGACCTCTTAGCTTTAGGTTTGAATGAGCAAATGACCCTTGGGAGTTTTCGGAATGTAATCAAGTTGATTTTTAAAAAATCAATACCATGGGTGATTTGTTATTAGAATCAAGGAATGGGCAGGAGATATAGTTTTAGGCTCAGATATCAAGCTCCAGTGTATTCTCCATTCTTCTGTTGATTCTGCAAGTGATTAAGTAATTCATCTGTGGCACTAAAAGAAGTCAGAAGAACAGTGATCTGAACTCTTTGACTCCAGAAATTTTCCCCACTTACATCTTCTTTGGCTCCTGAAATGCAGCATGCCTAGGAAAAGAACCCTGTGAGGAAGGAATAGTGACCTTCCAATATAACTAGTAAGTATGATATAAGGATGGGATTGGTCAAGAACAGTGTTAGTATATTTATCACAGATCTCTTCTCCTAGAAGAAAAATTGAAAAATGATAAAGAGATTGGAAAAGAAAAGTAAGAGAGTGGTTAGAAAGTGCAAACATGAATACTTGAATTCTGACCTTTTGCTCTCTGACCTTTCTGAACCCATTTATTTATTTATTTTGACTTTTTCTTTCCTTTTTTTTTTTTATTTCAGCTTATTATGGGGGTACAAAAGCTCAGGTTATATATACTGCCCATGTCTCGCCCATCCCCCTGAGTCAGAGCCTCAAGCGTGTCCATTCCCCAGACAGTGTGCCTGGAGGTGGGGGGTGGGGGGAGGGGATGGAGGTATGAGTACATTTATTTTTCAGTTGTGTTCTTGTCCTCACTCGTTAAATGTCTTCTTTCCTTGACATCCATATTTATAGCTGTTCTTTTGCATAATAGAATACTCTGCTTGTATGAGTTTAATGTGTCTCCTTTAAATATATGATGAGTGTAGCTTCTTTCTGTGCTGCATCAAGAATATTTGTCTCACAAGCACAGGAATAATACACTTAAGATGCATTAATGGAACGATGTTTAAGTGAAAGCCATTCTTCATTTCATATCATCTAGCACTATTCTTTTAAAGAAAAGTATATTATTCAAAGGCATATTTAACGAGAAGAATTTTCCCCAGAGTTAGCCACGATGTCACAGAGCAGAAATGAAAATTGTATGCTACTTATAGCCCAAGCGCAACTGTCTTATTGAACATTTAGCAGATTGTACCAATGCTATGATTATAGAGAATCTATTATGAGTTTTCTAAGTTACAGGCCAAGAAATACATTGAATTTCAGTCAGATATGGTACTTGTTGAATTATAATTATTAGTGGAGTCTCTCTACTCTTTTTTTAAAGGGGTACACAGCAGACCAACAGCCCTCTGTTCTTTGCTTTGTATTCCTTCAGACAGTTTAAGTGACCACAATTGAATCTCCTGTTAATTTTTGTCCAAACTTATTTTGCTATCAAATAAATGATGCAATTTTGGAATAATTTGTTCAGATACTGTGATTTTAAGGTTTCCATTTTTGTTCACTGAACAAATTCTTAATTATCTAAGGGCAATTGAAATGCTCCACAAATCTTTGTGCAGTCAAAGTTATTTCTGTGAATAATGTACAAACTAACCTCTTGGGAGCCCATCTATATTTGAAAGGTTTACTAATGGGCTGCTTCTTCCCCTTGCACATATGCTGGTTTATAATTTACAGCAGCCCTCCAGGAGCTATGTCTAATCCCACAGCCCTGCCACACATCACAGCACATAGCTCTTAGCTGCCACAAATCCCTGGCTGGAAACTTTCTGTTCTCTTTTTCGCCTACAGTTTATGGCATTTTGTTTCTACAGTTTTAGTATTTCCAGTTACTTAATGGAGTACAAAACATATTCAGTTTTATGTCATTAAAATCTTTTAATAACTTCCTTCTTTGATGCTATAGATTTACATTTTCTATACTATTTTTAAATTTTTATCTCAAGACATGAGTTATTATGTTTATAATTTTATAATTTTTTATACTTTTTATGATTTTTATCATTATTTCTTTTTATAATCAAGTGATTGGTTAAGGAGTCAAAACAATTGGAATGTTCTGAGGTTATTTTTATGGCTGTTTCTCCCATTGCTCTTCACTACCACCCATCATTCTGCCAGATCTGTTGCTTCCTTTGCCTTTGTGGATATTTCTTCAAGGATAAATCTCTTTGGGAATAGCAGTTGTCTTTTGTCTTTGTGTTTCCTAGGCATATGTTCACACTTGGATTTGTGGAATGGAAGAAAGCCAAGTTAATTATACTTTATTCCCTCAGTTCTTGACATGCATTTTCAAACAGACTGCCATCGTGTTAACATAATGTCTCCTATATTAGGGACCTCTATTAAAGGAAATGAATATCATTATGTTATTTTTAGTTCCTACATTCCTAAATAATTTAAAGGACAAACTTTAGGAATATGTTTTTAGCATTTTCTCCCCATTTTATTATCTATTTTATTTCTTTCCTAAATACAGCCCAATACCTCTTTTTTATTTTATTTTTTATCTTTTCTCCTATTTGACTGATTTTTATAATTGTGCTTTTCATCCTACTTCCACTTAGATGCAAAGGAGATATATTTGCTTTGGGGTCTGAAACTTCAGACAAAGACTTCAGATCTTTCTCTCCAGAGGAAATTTCCTTCTTACAATTAATGAAAATTTCCTTTAGCTTGTTGAATTTAGAGCATAACCTGTAGTCAAGCCATTTAACTTAATGGATCATTTTTTTTCTTCTTATTGCTTCCAATTTTATTTTGCTTTTCTTGCCATAATTCTAAGCCTTGTATATTTTAAAGGGAAAAATACTTTATTGTCTGTCTGTGGTGTTAGGAAAGTTAGTTTTTGCATCAGTACTTCAATTTATTAAAAGCTGTGGTTACAAAAAAATCATCATTAAGAGCAAGTTGTTTGTTGTAGTAATCATCTTACTAAATCTTTTTACTATTTCTTGAGCTTCATCATGTCCTTGGGACTATGTCAAAACTAGCTACAGGGACAAGGAATATACTGTATGGAAAGTCCTTCCACTTAACACTCAATTTTGCTGTGAAACTGAAACTGCTTTAAAAAAGTAAAGTTTATTAATTAAAAAACAAGAAAAAAAATAACTAGCCAGATGTCTACAGAGAAGGGAGAGTCAAGCTATCTTGAATACAGCAGTTTGGAATAGCCATGGGAATATAGCATTCAAGCCATAATGGCTGATTTATATTGGTAATACAACATTCTCCCTTTCCTATTAAACTTTTTGTCAGGAGAAATGATTAATCACGTGGCATTTTCGTTTTCATTACATTGTCTGTGATGAGAATATGAGACTGTGCAATGCCTAAATTTTATGAATGATGGCTGGGTACAGTAACATTTTGATTTGGCATTTGACTACATTATATTGTTGGCCAACTCTCATTCCATTTGACTATGCAACATTTTGACTGAACGGTTCAAAGAGTTAGATAACCCAAATACAGAATACTAAGAACCTATAATTCAAAGACAGCATAAATCACACAAGGCTATTGTCCTATTATTAATAAAACAAGATTGTAGTGAGATATCATAATATGAACCGTTCTCATTAGAAGATTGTTATTTAAATTGAACAAGGAGCAAATTGAAACTAATCCTACTCAAACTAATTTATTGCATTTTTTTCCTTAAAACATACAGTAGCACTGACGAGCCATTGGGCAGTTTTAGCATTTTTAAATACAGATACAAAAGGCATAAGAAGTGTAAGTATCATACTTTTGAGCTGTAGAATGTTAGTGTCAATTACTGGCCCTAAGTTACTTATAAACCCTCAAGGGGTGGCAGTAGCCCTGGGACATAGGAAGGAATCAGGGTGCAACAAGAAGCATGAATGTACTTTCAGTTCTGTTAAGTAGTAGGCTGAGCACACTGATTAATTTTTTCATTTTCTTTCTTTCTTTATCTCTTTTTTTTTTTTTTTTTGCTTCAGTCTCCTGTTGTAAGAGATTTCACTCTTATTAGTCTGGATCATCATGATCCTTTCTTGGATACCATGACAACATTTACTCTGTCTTCCTGGGGAGAACAACTGACTATTGGGATTTTTTGAAATATGGGATGAAGATGTTCAACAAAATCTTCTCACTAATGTCAAAGGTATTGCTATTCACTTTGGTTCAATGATGTGACAGCTCAGGTCAAATTCCTAAGGTGACTCTCAAATGAATTCCATTGTCTATGAGTCTCTTGAGTTATTAATAGAGAATGACAACATGCTAGTTGATACACTCTGCCTTTGTACCTCCATCACCTTCATGAAACAATAACCACTTTGAAAACAGCAACTCTGAATTTATCATTGTATTCATCACAGTTTTAAGTGTATGGTACCTTACATTTAATAGGTATTCAGTAAATATTTATAGAATTGAGAGCCTCATAAGAGAAATAAACTTACATTCCATAGCAGATAGGATTTTAATTGCTTTCACTGTTGAGGTTACTATGTGGATATTCAGGGACACTAAATGGCTGTTTCTAAACGTCTCTTTATTTGTTCTACTACATTTATTGAGTCCTACATGCCCAGTGTTGTGCTGGGAGCTGGGGACAGAGAGGGTTCATTAAGAGGCCAGGCCCTCAAGGGGCTCCCAACAACAAGATATCTTTAGGGATATTTAGCTAAAGTAGTTGATAGATTAGATCAGAGGTTAGACAACAGTGTTGCTGAGGTACAGATAAATGGTTTAATTCTTTCAGCTTATTTAGCCAGACACCGTTCTTTATGGCTTCTCTTAGGCCTATGTTGCTAGTCACAAGTGGGACTTGGTGCTAGAACATGTGTGAATCTGTGTCAGATCATTACTGCTGTGGGGAAAACTCTTCCAAAAGATGTTAGCAAAGGTGATCAGTAGCATTATCTCCTCTTACGAAGAACATTTTCAGACTTCTAAGACTTTTCTGTTATTGTTGTTCTTCTAGCCTTACAATTATGTAAACTAATTCTTTGAATTTCAACTCCTTTTTTTCACTTTGTTGAAGTGAAACATCTATATATCTACATAGTTAGATAGTTAGATAGAATGAACAATATTTGATAAACAGCAAAGTGAATTTCAACTTTTGTTTTCAATTTAACCCTGGATGCTTTACAGGAAAAATGGCTTGGTCTGTGGGACCTTCTTTGTGTAATTGTTGTTGACTTTAGTTGTTTTAAGATAGGCTGTAGTGCTAGTAGCATTTGTCCAAGATCTGCTAGCCGACACAAAGTCTTTGGGAGAATTATAAAAAGGAAGTTTTTCTAGGAAGGTGCCTTTTTTTTTCTGTAGCCAAATGCAGTGCCACATTAAGGTACAGTGAGCAGAGCTCAGACATGAATGGGGTTTCAGCCCCACTCATACCCTCTGCCATGTCTCTTTGTGCTTTGGACAAAATGTACAAATCTAGGTGGTATCCCTGACACTTGGCATTGAAATGAAATTTAATTTGTGCCTCTATTAATACTATATGCCTAGATTTTAACCTTAAAATGAGGGCTGATCTTATTTTCATAAAGATCGTCCATTTAAAAATAATAATAAATATGTATTTACTGATGATTAGTGATGCTGAACATTTTTTCATGTTTGTTGCCCACCTGTCTATATTCTTTTGAAAAATTTCTGTTTGTGTCTTTTGCCCAATTTTTAATGGGGTTGTTTTTTTCTTATTTCAATTCTTTGTAGAGTCTGGATATTAGACCTTTATCAGATGTATAGTTTGCAAATATTTTCTCCCATTCTGTAGGTTTTGTATTTACTCTGTTGATTATTTCCTTTGCTGTGTAGAAGCTTTTTAATTTAATTAAGTCCAATTTATTTGTCTTTGTTATTGCCTTTGGGGTCATAGTCATAAATTATTTGCCTAAGCCAATGTCTAGAAGAGTTTTTCCTACTTTTTCTTCTAGAATTTTTATGGTTTCATGCCTTATGTGTAAGTCTTTTATCCATCTTGAATTATTTTTCTGTATATGGTGAGAGATAGGGGTCCTGTTTCATTCCTCTGCATGTGGCTAAAGGATAATGGAAATGAACAAGGAGAAGATGGGAGGGAGATGAATGATAAAACCTACCTGGTACAATGAACACTATTCTGGTGATGAACACACTAAAGGCCCTGACTTAAGTATTATACAAGATATACATTTAACGAAAATATTTGTACCCTCTTAAGATTTTGAAATAAAAATAATAAATAAAAAGAGTGAGAGGAAGCTTTTGGAGTTGATAAATAGGTTTATGGCATAGACTGTGGTGATGGTTTTATGGATGTATATTTATCTTCAAACTCATCAAATTGCACACATTAAATGTGTACAGCTTTCTATGTCAATCCTACCTTAATGAAGTGTTTAAAAATTTTCTAATGACACATCTCAGGACTCATTGTGCAAGTTCTCTCACATAATGCTTAAGAGAACTTGGTGTCTTGAGAGATCAGCTTAGTGCTACTTCATGGGTTCTCTGGGATAGGTGTGACTAGAAATTTCGGGAAAGTGAAGAGCATGAAACAATCTAAGTGTTTCTCAATGAGTGACAAGTGTGTAGTACATGATACCATCTTTATACTACTTGACAAATAATGTTTATACTCTCCAGTTTATATTGCTTTGTGAAGAGCCTAGCAGAATTGTCATTTTTTTAACTACATCATGGTGTATTGCAAGATTTCAGTGTTAAAGGCCAAAGTTTCCCTTTAAACCTAATGGATTAAGAAGTGTCTTCTTAACACATTTGAATCTAAGCAGGTGGCTCTATACTCCTAGTAACATAGCAGTTGTCCATCTTCACCTACCCATCTGAACATGTATTGTATTAAATGCATTTTTATATTATTTAATTTAAACAAGATCAAGAATAACTTAAACTCTCCTCTACTTGTTTGGCACAGCAGAGAAATAAATAGTATCATGTTGAACTTGATTGCTTCTGATTCTTTCTTCATTGCAAGGTGAATTCTGTTGGGACAAGGCCTTATTGTCTGGTTCATTCCAGTATGTCCAGATTCTGTAATGGTGTCACTACATTGAATATATTTCCAATATATATTTGAATAAATAAAAAATTAATGACTGTTAATCATTAATATTTGCCATTTGATATTGGAATACATTCTTAAATGTGGTTATGTTATACATCATTTTAATGTGCATTTCTCACTTTATGTTTTTTTGCTAATTACTTATTACTTGATGTTTATTTTATATGTATTTTAGACTATGGAAATGATGTTAGAGAAAAAGCAAATTTGAGCGATTTTCTTATTCTAGTTCAAAATGGATTGTACAGCAGTGGAGACAACTTGCAACAGCAACAATGCATTTGGCCCACGAACTGCTAATGAACGTTCAGTGCAGTGGTGGTTCAAGAAGTTTTGCAAAGGAGGTGAGAGCCTTGAAGATGAGGAGTGCAGTGGCTGGCCATTGGAAGTTGACAACAACCAATGGAGAGCAATCATCCAAGCTGAACCTCTTACAAGTACAGGAGAAGTTGCTGAAGAACTCAGCATTGACCATTCTACTGGTGTTCAGCATTTGAAGCAAATTGGAAAGGTGAAAGAACTCGATAAGTGGGTGCCTCATGAGCTGACTGAAAATCAAAAAAATCTTCATTTTGAAGTGTTGTCTTCTTGTACACGACAACAACAAACCATTTCTTGATTGGATTGTGATGTGTGACAAAAGGTCAGTTTTATACAACAACTGGCAACGATGAGCTTAGTGCTTGGACCAAGAAGAAGCTCCAAAGCATTTCCTAATGCCAAACTTGCACCAAAAAAAGGTCATGGTCACTATTTGGTGCTCTGCTGTCAGTCTGATCCACTACGGCTTTCTGAATCCCAGTGACACCATTACATCTAAGAAGTATGCTTAGCAAATCAATGAGATGAACTGTAAACTGCAACACCTGCAGCTGGCATTGGTCAACAGAAAGGGCCCAATTCTTCTCCACGACAACACCTGACCACATGTCGCACAACAAATGCTTCAAAAGTTGAACAAATAGGGCTACGAAGTTTTGCCTCATTTGCCGTATTCACCTGACCTCTCACCAACCGACTACCACCACTTCTTCAAGGATTTCCACAACTTTTTGCAGGAAAAATCCTTCCACAACCAGCAGGATGCAGAAAATGCTTTCCAAAAGTTCATGGAATCTCGAAACACAGATTTTTATGCTAGAGGAATAAATAAACTTATTTCTTGTTGGCAAAAATGTATTGATTGTAATGGTTCCTATTTTATTTAATAAAGATGTGTTTGAGCCTAGTTATGATGACTTAAAATTCATGATCCGAAACCACAATTACGTTTGCATCAAACTAATATATCACATTAAATTTTCATTAAATTTAAAACGTGCTAATTTTTCATACCTACTCTAGGACTAGGTGGAATATCCAAAGAACAACTGGCAATTAAACCTAGAACATTTTTAGTAAATTTTGAATTGATTGCTGGCAAGTTTCTTTGTCTAAGAAAAGCTTGTAGGGAGCCTATAGGGAATAAATCAATCTGCGCCATAAATTAAGAGAAAACCAGGTATGGCTGACTGGAAATAAGAGGGTGTTTTACTCAGCCATTATCTTAGCCCTCATCTTATCTTTGTGGGAGGTTTTGGCCAGAAGGTAGCTAAAGAAATGAGGGTGGAACAAGTTTAGAAAAATGTACACTAAATGGAAAGGACATTTTATCAAGCTTGGATTTGCAGTAAAATTATATTATTAATTTTAATACATATTTTTTCCCAATTTTTAGTATCAACTGAATACATTTTCTGGAAAGTTGATTATGTGGTTTGTTTGTGGACCTAACCTTCAAAAATATAGTGAATGGAGGGTGTGTGTGTGTGTGTGTGTGTGTGTGTGTATATAAAACTGTTTAAACTCTTATTTGCCAAAAATACTCCTGGTTTATTTTAAAAATACTTGTGAGTTCTAACATGAATTTTCTACATTTAGGAAAAATAGGAGAAATCTTGACAGATTATCTAAAATCACATATGAATGTAAATCAGGTGATGGTTAGCATTTTCATTTGTGCTACTAATTAATTGGCAGATATTTGTAGCTCTACACAAACCAACGATTTTGTAAATTATTCCACTACGTATTCAGTAAGTCAGAATATATTAGAATGACGCTGAGATAGGATCATAATTTGAAGTGATACACAGTATATGTCTTGTTCTATAACATCCTAAGAATAGACAACATAGTTCAGCATTATAATTTCATCTATATGAGATTCCAGTGTAGAACTGACTTTACTATGTGGCAGAGAAGTAATAATGTATCCTGTTTTAGAGACTCAGGGAAGGGCCTTACTTGAGAAAGGGCCCTTTTCCCCAAATATCTCTCTCCTACTTAGGGGTGATCATACCTCCACTTTCCCCCAGACCAGTCATGTTTTCTGTTTGTTGCCAGAGTATGATTATCAATAGTGCCCCCTTCACTCTCAAAAGTGTGACTGTTTTGGCCAAAAATTGTCTGGACATACTACCACCAATTATTTGCCATGAACACTAGACTTAGTCATTTATACTTTAGTGTGAATGCAATTTAGAATCTTTCCTAAAGATAGGGTTTTTATTAAAAAATCAAATAAGGGGGAGACGTAGACTCTAAGAAGGGGTACATAACTGGAAGTTTGGGGAAACAGAGGCTAACTTAATCCATTTCACAGTTTTTCCAGAGAAATACCTTTCCAGAATCTATACTTTAAGTGGATTTACTCAGTTTTATACTTCTTATTCCCCTTCTCTTTGATGTGGTAACTAGAACAAGAAAATCAGAAACAAAAAACCTGGAGAAATTATTGAACATTTTCCGTTAATCAATAACTGTCTATTTTTTGGTCATTTTTATTCATAGCATTTCAACTTTAATGTCTGTCTCCCTCTGCTTCTCTTTTTGTCTCTGGGATTCCTATTATGTTTTCCCCTTTCTAGTTTACTCTTTTCCATATATGTCTGTCCCATTCTCTGTCTGCCTCCCTCTGCCCTTCTCTATCTCATCTCCCTCTACCTCTTCCTATGTTTGATGCCATTTTGCCTTTATGTGCTTTCTCCTAAAATAGTAAGTCCAAGACCTTGACATATATAGCAGAGTACTCTGAAATATTTACAAAGTTTGAATTTTGACACATGCTGATATAATTGTTAGCTTTGGACCGCTGTGATTTATCAGTTTTCTTGTGACCTTAATTATATTTGCATAACAACTTCTTTGCCTTTTCTTCAGACAGTAGCATTTTTTGGAGCAAGTGATGTAGACCCAGGACTTTGATAAGCATTGTGGGACCTTTAGTCGGGTAGAGCAGTAACTCTCATATCCAAAAGGTTGGTTACAGTGTGGTTAGGGAAAATGTCGACATGATTGCAACACTTGAAATTTTAGTGCACAGTGCAAGTCAGAATGTGGACTGCTACCAATTTATAAATAGGGTATGTTTTAAGATTATTTGTAAGATAGTACCTTGGAAATCAGAATGCTTTTTCCTCACAGAAAAAAAAAAAAGACATCAATGTGGCCATAATAATCCCATCTAGAGAAGCTACTTATGCTTATAATTAATTGGATTAATGGATCTATAGAGTTTAAATGCTCCTAGAAGAAGATAATCCTAAATTTTAACTGGGATAGTAGAAACATATCTTCCTTATATGGGGCTGGGGTATGCCTCTGGTAGCAGGAGGATAATTGAGAACTATGAAAAAGGGAGACATAACCATTTGGATGTAGAGGTGGTTTCCAAAGCTGGTGTTTACAATTAGGGCAATTTGAGGATAATAAAGTCCTAACCTATGTGGTAGAAAAGTTACATACTATAGAAGGTCTAAGGAAAAGGATATTAATGAAAGCTTGAGTGACCATGATAGGCTGGAAGAAGGATATAAAACTTTAATGATATTAAAAATTGATGGATTCTTGTCCACATTTTGTATCATTTCCTACAATTTGTTATATTTAGTTACTTCTTGGGTTAGTCCATTTCTTCATCACCAAATGTCTTAAAGGTTGAAATATGCCAGTTGGCTATTCTCATACTGTTTTAGTGTCCATAAAGCATCTTTCCAGATGGTAGAGAACAAAAGTATCAGGGGAAGAGAATCTTTAAGCATTGACTTCATACTTCAACTATATGCATTTGACTTTTATCTGCAATAGGACCATCTGTATTTGCACATTATCTTTAGAGATATAAGAAGGCTGAGAAAATTTCTCTTTGACACCTCACATGAACTCGGGATATATTCGTACACTGTTCAATTTCATGTTAAGGTTTGTATATTCAACTCTGCTAAGTAAAATTGGAAAGGTATGCTTTTTCTTGAAAGCTAACAGAATGCATTTGAAAGTGTAATTTCAGAAATTTGGATATAAGACCTGTGTGACAAAAAATGTGCCACAGTAGGAAAAGCGTTAAATTTGGAGTCAGAAGACCCAGGAGCTAGTTTTGTTGGCTCAATTTATTAGGTCTGTGATCTTGATGAAGGCATTAACTTTGAGGCTGTTTCTTTATCTGGCAGAAGTAGCCATTAATACAGGCCCATTAATCACATAGGATGTTGTGAGGTTCAAATGATATAAAGAAAACATGGCATTGCTGTGGAAATGGCTATATAAATCTACAGGTCACTTTATTATTCTCTTGGCCTTGAATTATAATCTCAGAGTACATGTGCTAGGACTTCTAGAGTTGGATGGTACCTCAAGATACCATCTATTCCCCTGCCTTTAGTCAGGTAAATAAAGGGATATTGTCTCAACTTATGAATGCAGAAATTGAGACCCAGAGAAGTTAACTGACTTGTACATTGTCACACAGACTACAAGTAGTTAAATACTGAAGGTAGCACTTTTTCCACTATATCAGGCTAGCTTTTGCAAAACATAATGCATCTCATTGGAGCAGAATATTTTTAAAGTGTCCAATTGTTTTTTGCTTTAAAAACAAAGAAACATAAC
This sequence comes from Lemur catta, assembly GCF_020740605.2. NCBI lineage: Eukaryota > Metazoa > Chordata > Mammalia > Primates > Lemuridae > Lemur > Lemur catta. The sequence continues at coordinate 48,195,268 of NC_059128.1, read as the reverse complement.
TTTTAAAGTTTTTTCGTTTTATATTTTTAAATTGACATATAATAATTGTACATATTTTTGGTGGTACATAGTGATGTTTCCATACATATAATGTGTAGTGATCAGATAAGGGTAATTAGCACATCCATCATCTCAGACATTTATCACTTCTTTATGTTAAGAAAATTCAATATCCTCCTCTAGCTATTAATATTTGAAACTATGTAATGTGTTATTGTTAACTATAGTTATCCTGCAGTGGTATAGATCACTAGAACTTATTCCCCTTACCTAGCTGTAATTTCGTATGCTTTAACAAATCTCTCCCCATCCTCCTTTCCCCCATCCTTCCCAGCCTCTAGTAGCCCTCTGTTATACTTTTTACTTCTATGGGATCAACTGTTTTAGCTTCCGCTTATGAGTGAGAACATGCAGTGTTTGACTTTCTGTGCCTGATTTATTTTGTTTGACATAATGTCCTCCAGTTCTGCCCATGTTGCCGCAAATGACACAAGATAGTTTGCAAATATTTTTCTCCTATTCTGTGGGTTATCTTTTTATTCTGTTGTTTCTTTTGCTGTGAAGAAGTTTTCTTTAAAGAAGAGATATGGAATATCTATAATAGTTACCACTTTCAGAGTGTGAGTTTGGGACTTAGGGTATAGAAGATTCATAATTGTACTTCTTAGGTAGGACATTATCCAGTTGAATTTAAAATATCATTAAAATGCAGAAGAGTTTCTATTTGACCCTTTTTACTTGAGTAACTAAGATCAGTAAACATTTCACAGATTACTCATCAATGCCAAATTTGTGGGAACCAGAGCAAATATAAGTATCCTGTAAATAAATAGAAGAGTATTTACAATGTTTGCTAATTAAAGCAATTGATATTATTTAAAGAGGAGGGTAAGCCTTTATTGAATATTCTAGCCAAGTAATTAAAAAAGATCTATGGAGCTCAGCCTCAGATAGCTGAGAGCTGTAAATTGGGAAAAAATTACTTTTATCCAACATTTACCTTACTTATCCCTGTGGATTTAGGGGGCTATTAGTGAGGTGTGCGTGCAGTGAATCAACAGACTATACTATATATTACTCTCCTGATAATTTACTGCTCTAGCAGTAATCAAAGCAGCTTAAAAAAAACAATGAACAAAATAAAAATAAGATCAGTAAGCAACCAGCAGAATTTTCTTTAGTCCTAGTTCTATTGTTTATAACTAATTGCTACAAGATGACACAAAATTTTCCAATGTTGCTTGGCTATTTTCTTTACTCAAAGCATTCACTGTGCTCAAGAGCTTTTTGAAGTTGGTATGAACCTTGATTTATGGTTATTTGAATAGAGCAGAAGCTTGAGAAAATTGTCTGCAGTGCTATTATTTAATTGGCTCATTACTATGCTTGATATGAGGTGGTAGAATATCATTCTCCATAGTAAAGTCTCAAAGAAACAAATACAAGTTTAGCTATTTACTCAAACCTTCCCAGTTGGAAAAATTGAGTTATAAATCTGTGCTTTCTCAAGCATCTTCTAGTACTTTTGCTGAAACAGAAAATCCATGAGAAGAGCTTTGTACAGATGATCAGTTACTTCTGGTCTTAAATAAACTCAGAATAGTGGGATTGCAGAGTAACATAACAATTGCATGGTAACATAGTGAGACTGCCCTAACTTTCCTTAGTCTCTCAGGACGCTACATTTTCCAGTCAAATTTCTAACTTATCCAATCTAAAGTCTTGGTCATTATATATAATGATCAGTTTTATGATTACTGTAGTTCTTTGATGTCTATAAGATGATAACTGTGTAAGTTAGAGAAGAGAACATGGCTGATGTGATCACAAAAATGTATTACACATCTCTAGACCAAGAAAAAAAGTGAAAAACTCTGGTCAACTCCTCCATGAATTTAGAAAATAGCCCCCCCGCCCATGTTCACAGCACATTTCTAACTCCCTGAAAGTTTAGGGGTTACATTTTTGGTGTGAAAATTTGCAAAGGGAAGTAAAGTCATCAAAACCTGTGAATCTGTTCCTTGATTTTTATTGACTAGAGGTACTTAAAAAATGGTGATTTGAGAACATTTTGGGGGAAAATAAGCAAAGGAAATATGAACAATAGAACAACACATTGAAAGTAATTCCGGTTACATGAAGTATAATGAAATTATAGAGGAAATCTTTTGAATAAAATTTAAAATGTAAGTAGACAAATAATTGGATTATAAAATTAATACATGTTCATTATTGAAAATTTGGAACAGAGAAGATCTTACCACATAGTAACTATTGTTTGCCTTTCCAGTTGTTTTCTCATATACATTTTTAAACAAAAATGGAACTCTTCTCTTCATGGTATTTGTTAACATGAGTCATCTGTTAAAAATATATTGTGGACATTTTCTAAAATAACATTTTACAATTTAATTTTTAATGAATACATATTATTCCATTAAGTTAACATACCCTAATTTGTTAAATCAATCCTCATTAGTATTTTTTTAGGTTATTGACCAGTTTTTACTATCATAGGATGAACATTATATGTGTGTATGTGTGTATATGTATGTTTATATGTATCTATGTATGTATGCAATTATATAATATGAGTTGTTGGATCAATGGGCATGCCCTTTAAAATTTTTGTTGCTGTACACAAAAGCTGTATTACTTTATATTTCCATAAGTAATATAAGTGAGTGCCTATTTACTTGCATCCTTGATGAAGGTGAGTATTATCATTGCTAAAGCAAAATTAAAATGCAGACCAGGACTGAAAAATTCCTGAGCAAACAATACCAAAGACCTCAGAAATAGCCTTAATCTTGCTTAAATGACAAACCTAAGTGAAACTTAATTTGGGTCTTAACTACAAATATAAGCAAACCTTAACTTGGGTCATTTTTGATAAATGCTTAGATTAGACAGAAATAAAACTTAACCCCAGCCAATTACAAGCAGTCAACTAACATGATTATATGACTAGGGACTTTCCAAAAGTTACCTTAAAAAGAGCAATTTTATAATTACAAATCAATAAAATAATTTCTTCATTTGCTTCTGCATTTTCCCAATCAATATTTGCCTCAGACATTTTGTCATTGGAACACTAAACATTTTTCAATGTGGTGTTCCCCAATTAATGAATTGCTTCTTACTCAAATAAACTCTTTAAAATTTTGTTGTCCCTTGTGTTTTTCTTTTACATCATTTAAATAAATCTTTACCAATTTCCTAGGTATAAGTTGTGCCTTATTGTTTTAATTTTCACTTCTTTGTAAGTAAGGTTTTGACCATTTTTATTTCTTTTTTGGGCCATTTTTATAGCTATTGCTCATTTTTATTTCTTGTAGGTTATTTTCTTTATGTAATTCACTTGGTGTCACATAGAAGTTAAGATATTTCTTTTCTGGTGTGTCACTTGCATTTGCCTTTTTATAATCTTTGTGACTTATGGATATGTTTAATTTTTATAAGTATCTGTTAGATGGTAACTGCTTTCTGTGGCATACTGAGAAAGGTGTTTTATACTCTGTGAGCAGATAAATATTATTTCTTCTAGTAATTTTATGGTCTAATTTTTTATATATAAATAATGAATTCTTTAAGAAAGCATTTTTTGGTAAGTTGTCACCTATGAATCTAATTTTATTTTTTTGAACATTTAGTTGTCATTAAACCATTTACTGCATTTGCTGATAATGTCCACTTTTCTCACAGATTTTAAATGTTCTCTATATCATATATTAAATTTCTATGGGCATTAGGGTCATGTTTAGGATCTTAATTCTGTTTCTTTGCTTTTTCATGCATTCTTGTACCAGTACAAGAATAATGGTTGAGACATTAAACTTCATTTTAATACCTGGTTTTATAGGTTACTTCCCTTTATACAAGTGTTTTTGTAAATTTTTGATTACTCTTTCAGATAAAATTTTGAATTATTTTATCAAGTTGTAAAACAATTTCCAAAGGTATCTTAATTACATTTTCATTAAATTTGTTAATTAATTGTGAGAGAATTGTGTGATATAGTGATTCAAAGTGCTGTTTTGACCCAGTTTTGAGGCCTTGGGTAGAGGACAGTCAGTTCTTCTTAAAAAGCTGATTTTGTCAACACTCCAACCACTTCCCCAACACTGTGGGTCACTATACACCAACCCGAATCACCCCAGACAACCAGAGCCATCCTCTAGGCCCCACGGCTAGCTGAAATTATTCAAACTAGCTAATCCTAAACCTGGTTGCCCTGGCTCACCCTTTCATTACTGCAGAAACCACAATACAGATGCTTGCCTACAGTTGCCCTCTCTCCCTTTGCCTGATGACTGACCTCGATGCTTCCTCTGAACGGCCCTGTGTAGCATGCTGTTTTCTTCCCAGCGAACTGTGAATGTAACAAAACTATAAAACTTTCCAGTTTCTCTTTCTGGATCTGTTCTGGCCTCACCATACCTTATTCAATGAAATATGGAAAAAACAAATTGATATTCTATAATGTTTTTTTCAATCAGGAAAATGTGTATTTTAAAACTGGTATTTAAAAATACAAGAGATAAAATACTAAATAATATTCTCCTAATCTGCAACTTATGTTTTCATTTTCAAAATGGTGTCTTTTGAAAAGCAAGTGTTTTAAATTTCAATTAAATCAAATATACCACTTTTTCTCTTATGTTTTGTGTTTTTTGTGTCTTATCTAAGAAATTTTTACCTAACACAAGATCACAACGATTTTATTATGTTTTTTTCTGGAAGTTTTATAGTTTATCTCTTACTCTTAGATCTGTTATCCACTTTGAATTGTTTTTTGTGAATGATCTGAGGTAAAGGTATCTAATTATTCCAGTGCCTTTTGTTGAAAAGACTATTTTTCCATATTGAATTATTGTAACACTTTGTTGAAAATCTATTGGCCATATATGTTTGAGTCTATTTCTGGAGTCTCCCTTCTTGCTATTTATATGTTCCTTATGCTAATAGCATACTGTCTTGATTGATATAGCTTTATTTTAAGTCAAAAATCAGGTAATGTAAATCTTTCAACTCTATTCTTTAAATTTTTCTTTTGCTATTCTAGGCCCTTTGCATTTACATATTTTAAAATCCTCTTATCAATTTCTAAAAAAATCCTACTTAAATATTGAGATTGTATTAAACCTATAGATCAATTTGGGGGGAAGTGCCATCTTAATAACATTAAGATGTTATATATTTAAGTAAGACTTCTTCAGTATCTGTCAGCAATGTTTTATAGTTTTCAGTGTACAGGTCTCCCACATACTCTCTTAAATGTACTCCAAATTATATTTTTTATTTCATTGTGAATGGAATTTTTAAATTTTGTTTCAGATTGTTGCTAGTAGGTACAAATAAAACTGATTTTTTATATTGCTCTTATATAATGCTACATTGCTTCATTCACTTATTAGTTCTAATTGTTTATTTGTAAATTCCTTATGATTTTTTACATCAGAGGTAAGAATTTTTTTTTCTGATAAAGGGCCAAATGGAAATTATTTTAGACCTTATAGGTCATTAGTCTGTTACAACTACTCAAGTCTACAATTGTGGCACATAAACAACCATAGACAATGTATAAATGAGTGTTCTACATATAGAATCATGTTATCTGTGAATAGAGAGTTGTGCTTAATCCTGTGTGTGCCCTTTTCTCCCTTGTCTTACTGTACTGGTTAGGACTTCCTATATCATGTTAAATAGAAATGCTGAGAGTGGACATCCTTACATAACTAATCCAATTGCAGTTTTGGGACATAATTTTTCATCAATCTTGTTTTTTCTCTGTATGCTTTGATTTGGATAACTTCTATTTACTTATATTTAAAATTACTGATTCTTTTTTTGTTTCCTTTCTAATGTGCTATTATCTCACCTAGATTTTATGTTTACTAGTTTATTATAAAGGATATAAATGAAGAGATGCATAGAGCAAATTATAGAGGAAGGGATGCAGAACTTCCAAACCCTCCCAAGGTACGCCATGCTCTAGGAACCTCCTTATGTTCAGCTATCCTGAAGCTAACTGAACCCAGTCCTCTTGAGTTTTATGGACAGCCATGTCAAAATGCTATTAGCCTTCATGGTATGGGGTGGGACCCTCTTTGGAATGAGGGTGTTATGACCCACAATGAGAAAAGAGAGGGAAGCCAGAGAGAGTCTCTTTCCTGAGACCTGCTCCTGAGAACACATCCAACACTATATGAAGACACTATAACAAGAGCTATTGGAGTTATGAACTAGGAACTATGGATGAAAAGCAATATATATATCTTGTCTTGGAATGTCTATTGATTTTAGGTTGGTAAATGGACACTGTAATAATTCTGAACTTTCAGTTTTCAAGATGGTTGGTGTTTTATTTTAGAAGGAAATTAACTTGGCTGGATTCAAATTATAAAACCTATGTTCCCTGCAGTGTGCAGCTGCTATCTTTAACTAGTAAGTCCTCTGCTGTCTTTTGCTCCAGGGATATGTGTGTGTATGTGTGTTAACAATTTTAAAGGCACAGCAAATTCTCATGTTCCCTCAGCCTTCCAGTTTTAAAGGAGGTCTCCAGTAAGCATATATAATTTAGCCAGGAATGTGAGTTTTTGTCTTGGTTCTTCTACTGTTCTCTCATATACTGAATTTTGCAAGTTTACCACCTTTAGACTTATACAGGCAATAAAGCCACAAGCTTGTCATTTTTAACTAATGAAGGATTTCCATCAGCGAGAATGTATACTTTAAAAATCTTTCCCAAGACTCCACTCATTTATTTTAGTTTTATCTTATTGGCAGCCCTATCTGCAAGGGAATTTGGGAAATGTAATTCTTTGCCTTCCTAGGCAAAATGTGGATTCTGCTAGGAAGGAAGAAGGAAGAATAAATACTGTGGTAGTATGTGCCACAGAAGATGGCTGTCATAAAGTTCAAATCTGTACTAGATGATATGTTCAAGCATAGCTGTGTGTGTGGAGCCCTTACCTTTTGGTGCCATTACTGAACACCATTCTCAGAAGATTGCCAACTCGCCTGGTGGTCCTGTACATTTTTGGTTTTCTCAATATTTTTCTTTAGTTAGTTCCAGCTGTTGTGAAATAACAAGTTCTCAGTGGTCTTGTTCCTAAGCTCAAAGCCTTTCATCTTCTAATGTGATATAGGGCAATAGCCTTCCACCTTGTCTCATAGCATCTGCCAAAGAATTTCTTTCCAGAAGGATGTGTCATTCAACTTAGGCAGCTAGCAAGGTCAAGATATAGCACATGAGTTTGGGAGGTGGGTGTGGAGTTGGCAGGGATATTAAGAGAAAGAATTGAGACAGCTGAAATTTCTCTTAGGTATTAAGTTTATATTGAGACCCCTTCACCCAAACATTGGGAAACATTAGCAAACATTTTTTTAGTCAGCTCTTTGAGGCCCAGCTAAAATGTCATCTCCTTTGTAAACTTAAAACTCCAAGAGTTAATATAACTCTTCACTCAAACCTGTATTCTAGCTCTTTTTATGTTGCCTTGTAATGATCTATTTGTATATTTTTATTCTCATTGGATTTTGTCCTAAGGTGATTTGCATCTTTAGTGACAAGCACAGTACCTAGCTCATAATAAGTAAATAATACATCTTTGTTGAATGAATAAAGGAGAAGATTTGGGTTGCAAAATCATTTCATCTGACAATTCTTCCCTTTTCTTCTCCCCTCCCCTCCCCTCCCCTCCCCTTCCTTTCCCTTCCCTCTGCCCTGCTAGGCATTCTAAATTTATAATTCTTATAATAAAATAAAAAAAAAACTTTTAGCCTATTTTTGGTTTTCCTGTTTTAAAATATGGTGTTTGGATATCACTCAGTGTTTTTTCCTCAAATAATTACATTGTTTAAAATATTGTTTTCTGTGGGAAAGAAATATCTAAAATCATGTTCATTCATAAACATATACACAATTGTTCTTGAACTGTGCTCAATAATTTGTTTATTGTTTATACATGTCTTTCATCATCTTGGTACTAGGATAATTCTAGGATGTCCTCAAATGCAAATTCCAACCATTCTTTCATAGAAGTGCAGCAATCTGTTAATGAACAAATTCACAATTAACCATCTACTATAGTTTTAGAAACTTCAAGAATATTTCCTAACCATTTATCCTGTAGAATTTAAATCTGTTAACAATTCTGGTTTTCAGAGGGCTCGGCATCAGTCTCACTCAGTGAATTATATAGATTAAAAATATTCTTTGGTATATGTGCTCCCAGCAGACATTCACATCTGTAATCTATCTGCTGAGTTTCAGTATTTCAGCTACTGAAATGGCAAATAGATTGCTCGTAGCTGAAAGATACCATCCTCTAAATTTTTGGTTATAGAACATTTTCATATTGGCTAGAATTCAGACTATGCATCTACTTCTCAGACTGCAGGAAAATAATGCCTTAATTTCTTCAGGCTTGCTTCTCAAAACTATCACCTAACTAAGTGTGTGCATATATGTAGGGTGAGGGGAAAAAGAATGAGTATAGGACAAAATATGCTATTTTTCAACACCTCTTACTGATATTTTAAAGTTAAAAAGCATGGTTTATAGGGGGATGTGGGCTCCAGGGATATAAAGTTGAATAGAATCTAATTTTTCTGGCTGTATTACCCAATCGCCATGTAATTTCACAATTCCCATTACCAAGACATTGCAGTATGAGAAAAGCAGAGAGAATAGGTCTTTGCAAACTTATGACAAGTCAGGGTAAATAAAGTCTTAATAATAAAGGAGAAAGGGAATAGGCATGCTTCAATTCTTGTCTTTATTGGTCTCAAACCAGAGACTTAGTCCTTTAGAAATATAAGATTCATAGTGTCAAGAAAGAAACAAGTGTAATACTTATGATGACAGGATGTAGGTTTGCTGTAAGAACTGTTGAAATTATTTACATTTGACCTCTCTGTTTCCTGTATCATTTTCATCTTGAGGCATTGGCTTTTTATTACATTGGTGAACATGCAAAATATAAAAAACTCAAATCATGTAAGCTTTTTTAGAGATGTATGCTTTTCTATGTGCATGATTGGCTCTAGATTCCCTGAGGGTAGTTGGTTGTATATTTTATGGCTTACTGGTGTTAGAGACCAATTTTCCATGGTGTCTTGCATGCAGTAGTTCACATCTCTGCCTCAGTGTGTTAGCTTTTTCTATCGCTGTATAAAAAATTACCACAAAAATAGTGGCCTAAAACATCTGTTTATTATCTCACAGTCTGTAGGTCAGAAGTTGGCATGGTGTGGCTGGGTTTTTCTGCTCAGCTGTCACAAGGCTGAAATCAAGGTATTGGTCAGAGTTTATCCTCCTCTGGAGCCCTAATTTTCTCCCAAGCCCACATGGTTTTGGGCATACTTCAGTACTTTGCAGCCGTAGGGCTGAAGTTCCTATTTTCTTGCTGGTTGTAGAACTGAGGCTCTCTCGTTCTTGCTAGCTATTGGCCAGAGACCATTCTCTGAACTGAACAGATGCTGTCAGGTCCGAGCCCCATAGCCCTCTTAAAACTTGACAACTTTTCTCTTCAAAGCCAGCAGAAGGCTTTCTCATGCTTTAAATCTCTTTTTTCTGGAAAGCCCAAGTCATTTTTAAGGTCTCACCTGATTAGGTCAGGCCCATCCAGGATAATCTTTTTGATGAACTCAAAATCAATAATCTGGGATCTTAATTACATTTGCAAAATCCCTTCCTTCACATGTATCATATTAAGTTACTTAATCAGGGGAGTAAAACCCATCATATTCACAGTTAAGCTCACACATTCAAGGGGAGGGGATTATACAGGATATGTACACCTGGGGTGGGTTATTATGGGATCTGTTAGAATTAAGCCTATTCAACTAAACAGGAGATACCTAGGGGTCCAAATATGCTGAGAAAAAAAAATGCTGTTTCCTTTGTCGCATTTTCTTATTTATTGATTTCATCTTGTTGCATAAAATTTTGTAAACATCCCAAAATTTCAATTTTAGAACCATTGAGTTATAAATGAATCCTAAGAAAATTTGTTTAACTTGGATATTTGAGTGTTGTCAATTTTAAATTATCTGGGTCATATTTCCTCTGATTCATTCCACTAGCTAAGACAGCGTCTTTTTAGTTGCTGAACATTTTGTGATGGGGTCACTCAGTGATCAGTTCTATAATATCAAAAGGGAGCATTTAAAAGATTTTTTCATTGTGATGGTTAATTTTCTGTGTAAACTTGAGTGGGTTAAGGGATACCTGGATAGTTGGTAAAGCACTATTTCTGAGTGTGTCTGTGAGGGTGTTCTGAAAGAGATTGGCATTTGAATTAGCAGACTGAGTAAAGAAGATTTGCCTTCAGCAGCGTGAGCAAGCATCATCCAGTCCCTTGGTGTCTCTGGTTCTCCAGCTTGCAGATGGCATATCGCGATACTTTCTGGCTTCCATAAAAAGGTGAGCCAAGTCTCATAATAAATATCCTCTTATATATCTGTACAGATGTCCTATTGGTTCTGTTTCTCTGGAAACTCTAATACAATCGCTATACTGCTTACTGGTTTGTTTTGAAGTAAATACAGTTAGCAAATGAACAACTTTTTACTGATTTTTTTCTAATTACATAACGAATAGTGGAAAATTCAGAAATGCATGTTGCCTTGGCACCTCAGGTTTTATCAACCACAGAACAGATTAGTCCCATTGTCTTTAATACCAGATTACTTCAAGCAATTCCCATCGTGTCATTTCTGATGCCTGGTATAGAGTTGGGGGAGGGGAGTAAGAGTATTGTGAGAATCTTCTGGGTTTGAGGCTGAACTCAGCCATTTTCTTAGTGTATGAGCTTGGGCATGTTATAAAACTTTCTTAAGCCTTTTTTTGGTTTTCCAAATTTCATATTTTTTTTTAGAGGTGTGGTCTTGCTGTGTTGCCCTGGCTGGACTCGAACTTTTGGGCCCAAGTTATTCTCCCGCCTCAGCCTTCTTAGTAGCTGAGACTGCAGGCATGTTCAACCATACCCAAATAACTTCCCTAACTTTTTTTCTTCCTTTGTAAAATGGAAAAATAATCATCACTATAATTGTAGGGTTATTATGTAGATTAAATGAGATAGTATATGTGAAATGCTTAGCATAGTATGTGGCACCTAGGACACAATAAACGATAGCTATTACTACCATCCTTATTTGTGAATTTATCAGACCAATGGATTTTTCTTAATGTCAAACTTATTTAGTTTGTCTTAAAGTATAATAATTGCAATGGGATAAAAGGTGTACTTGAAAGTGCACAGTACTGGCAGGGTACCAGTGGGCAGGTGTTAGTTTCAGGGGGCAAAATTGAGGGTGATTCTGATGGTAAACTTTCCTTGAAATGTACATTTTCTAATACTAGTCTTGCTTCTTCCAATTTGTTCTCATTGGTGTCAGAATGGTCTTTCTCATAAAATTTGTGTTCCTTTCTTCCTCCAGATCTTTCAATGGTGTTCCACTGCTCAAGTGGTAAAATCTAAACTTTGGCATTGCAGACAATGTTGGTTCTTTATGAACTTGTCTTATCTGTCCATTTATTCCTATTGGCTACTTCTCCTTCTCCCCCAATGTTTGTTCTACTTCACCTTTTCTCCTCTTATGCTTTCCCAAATTATAAATTACTTGCAGTTATTTAAACATATCACAGATTGTTTTGCTGCTATGTTTTCCAAGACTTTTTCCCTTTTCCTAAAATGGCCTTCCTTTCCTTTATATCTGCTAAATTCTTGCTGCTTAGTCTCACTTCCGAGCTGTTGCTACTCTTAACCCACACTGACTCCAAAGGCAGATGTAGACACTTTGTCCCACTATACTATGCATAATCCTCTACTGTGGTAATTATCATGATGCATTTCTGTCTTTCCCACTAGATCATAAGGAGAGATCATGCATTGTCAGCTCTACCACACACTGGCCCAGCACTTGCTCATATGTTTCAGCCTCATAATTTAGGATTAAGGTACAAGATTTCTGTATCCAAGATTATTTTTCCATTGCTGAAATATTAAATTGTAGTAAACCCACATATATTTATTAACAACTGTGTTAAATCTTAGTGTTGCATTCTATAGATGGTAAAGATTTTAAAGTGGATATGTTTTAAAGGCCCTCTTGATCTCTTGATTAATACTAGGACAATGTTCTTTTCACTTGCTAGTAGTTGATCTATAGTAGGTATTAAATACATTTCTCAAAAAGATGAGTGGATGGATAAATGCTTAGTGATTACCAAGGCAATCCTTTGATATTGACTTATAAATAAAAACTGATCAGCTAGTCGCTTCTTTCTTAGACTCTTTCTGAGTTGGAAGAATATTTATTTACTATGGATTCCAATTTTGTATTAATATGACATGCCAAGGAAAATAGGTGAAGGAGTTAGAATATTATATGAATAAAGTGGCACAATTTTAATTAAAAAACAAAAGATAGCATAAAAGGAATTAAAATAATAGACACATGCATTAATACAATTGTACTTACATTAATAACAAAGTCTGATAGTTAAGGTGAAAAGGGATGCATGTTGAGGAATACAGTTTTTTGAAAGAAGAAGGCATACAAATTCATAAATTCATTTGTTGGGATAGGCTCCCTAGGACTATAAGGTTGAGGTGATTAATGAGCTTGACTAGATATTATCTGTTCAGTTCCAGGCAGTTGTCCTCAGAGAAAGATTTCACAGAAAAAATAATATCCTAATCCAAATATTCTCTACCATATTTGAACCCAAGGGAAACCAGTGTCAAACTGTCACTTTCAAGTATCCCAGAATTATAGCCAACTGCTCCAGGTTTTGTGAGGCCTGAAATTTACTGGAAATCCTCTAAGAAAAATAATTTAAAATTATGACTATAAAATTAAGTACAAATGTATGTATTTATTTAGAATTAAAGAAATCATAACAAATTGCAGATTTATAAAAGCTGACAGTTATCACAAACATTTCTTTCAGTTTTATTTTGGCTTCCACAAAGATATTTTCTTTTTTTAATGTCAAAAAACATTGAAAACTCTTGAACCAAAAAATATGCATTAGAGAATTTAACCCAATACTGAAGTGGCTTGGAGGAGGAATACTCATCTTGTATTAGCACATCAGTTTCTGAGTGCTGCTGATTGGTGCTATCTGGGCCAGTCAGATTAGTTAAGCACTAAGTGTTCTGTTGCCTGTTTTTGGATTTTAAAGGAAGATATATGTCGTTGTTGTATATATAAGTACTCATTTCCAGATTACTGTGTTATGTTGTGTTTGTTGCATAAGTGAGTTGCCCATTTCAGGATCGTGGCATGTCTGGTAGTTTTTCATAAAGTCAGGTATAAACAGCTGTCAGCAGGTTGAGTGACCATGTCAGAATTTATCATCCCTCCTTTTTATCATTCTGCTTATCCAGAGGAAAAGGGCTAAACATGATGTGTGCTATCTCCTTCTGGCACAGAATCATCACTTATATATCCTTTCTAGACAGCCTACTGTGTGATACATGTAAATACCTGCTAATGTCTCAAACCAAAGCAAAAATAATTATTACTGAAAAAAGAAAATTTCATTTTTATAAGTTGGAAAATTCCATATAAACCAGCCTCCTCTTTAACCTAGCCAAAATAAATACCAAAACTAGATTTGTCTTCCTTTGAGAGCCAATCAGCTTTTTTAAAAAGACATTTTTTTCTTTCAACTTGAAGTGTTAACCACAAACAGCAGAAAGTATTAGCTAGAGAACAGACATCCCTTTGTGAGGCCATTAAATACTCTAAAGGTGTGTGATCTCCATTACCATGATAGCAAATGACTCAAGGTTCTTTTGGTAGGCCCATATGGCATTTACTATCTCCTTTGGTAATTTGAGCCATGGAACTTTGCAATTACTGTTACTTCTAAGTACCTTTCAACATTTCTGTGAGATTCATTTTACTGCTTACAAAGACTTACTTTTTGCTGCTCATATCACAATCCAATGTTGTTAAAATTTTAATTCCCCCAGATGAATGGAAATTATATAACTTTTAGCTGTAATTCAGGAGGTAAGTATGTCCAGGACTGATCTTACAAAAACTCCTTTAATGAATCCTGAATTAATATTGTTTATAGATGGCTTTTTCTTTAAAATAACAAAGATATTTCCTGTGCAAGATATGTTAATATGTTATCATCATGGAATATACAGCCATCAAATCAACTCCACTGCCTAATACTCTATTTTCTCAAGTGGCTAACCTAATAGCTTTGAAATGAGTGTGTATTCTGGTACATAAAAAGTAAAAAAGGTAAACAGCATATAGTAGCTATATTTTAGTTCATGACTTTGGGCTGCCATAGATGGAAAAGGGATTTCATACATATTTAAGTAACCTGCTAAAAAATGATAAATTAATCAATGACATATTAGAAGCTAAGTGCCCAAGAAATACCCATTATTAAAGTATAAGCTCATATTTCAGAGATCGTGACAGAAGCAAAAGCAATGCCTTTACTGATTTACCTGCTAAATAAGCAGCTCTTGCCATTTTTCTAACCAAGTGGACATCTATTCTCATTAAGCACTCAGAAAAATAATTGGCTCAGTTTAGATAGACCATAATTGCTTACAACATCATTATTATATTTAACCTTTATACCATCATATAAGGTAAGTATGTTTGTTATTTAATCTGAGGCTCAAAGATGACAAATAACTTTCTTCAGGGGAGCCAGGATACAAACCCAGATCTTTAAATCCATGTGCTATCCACTACAATATATTGCCCCAGATGTAGTCTTCAATACTCCTTGGAGCAGTCATTCTTTTCCTGTTCAGTATTTTTCTTACTGTCTGATATAACTTCTCTTTGTAATTGCCCTTATTTTTTGATATTTCTGGAATAAATCCTTTCTGGAAACATACGAAGCTATTCTCTACACTTTACCTCTCCCTGCCTTTTTTTTTTTCCAAATTATTTCTTATTGTGGTAAATTAAATGTAACATAAAAAGACCATCTTAACCATTTTAAAATGTAAAGTTCAGTAGTATTAAATACATTTATAGTATTGTGCAGCCATCCATCTTCATAGCTCTTTTCATCTAGTAGAACTGAAAATCTGTACCCATAACTCCCCATTTTCCCCTCTCCCCAGCACCTGGCGATCACCATTCTACTTTCTGCCTCTATGATTTTGACTGCTCTAACTGTCTCATATAAATGGAATCATACAGTATTTGTCTTTTTGTGAATGACTTATCTCACTTAGTATAATGTCCTCAGGGTTCATCCATGTTGTAGCATATGTCAGAATTTCCTTTTAAGAAAAGAATTATTCCGTTGTATGTATATACCATTAACAATAAGTCTGAATTATATTGAATAATAATTTTGAATAACATTTTATTGTCTGTATATGCCACATTTTGCTTGTCCATTCTTCTGTTGATGAGCACTTGGGTTGTGCCTATATTTTAGCTATTGTGAATAATGCTACTATGAGCATAGGTATACAAATATCTCTCCAAGATGTTTCTTTCAATTCTTTTAGGTATATTACCAGAAGTGGAATTGCTGGATCAAATGGTAATTCTCTTTTTTTTTTTTTGAGGAATTGTTTTTTGTGGATGTACATCTCTGTCTTTGCATTGAAGGGTTAGCTACTTATTACAATCACCTCTGTCTGGCTTGTTTTAGTTTTTCTTGGATATGTTTGTTTAGAGATTTTTTTGCAGTTAACCTGTTGAATATCTTTCACACTAGATTACTGCCTCTTTTTTTGCACTACATGGTGACTAATGCCCAGCTTTGCCTTAACTTTAGCAAACATTTGGAGCACTGCCCATCCTAGATGGGGAGGCCCAGAAGATGCTGTCCTGACTGTGTGGGAAAGCTGGCTAGGGGGTTGTGCCCAAGGGACCCATGGAACATGCCTCTTGCTGTGTAATGCTGCTAAACAGCCACTGTGATTTGACATCTACTTTGCCTGATTTATAGAGCAGTGTTTCTTGTGCTGAGGATGCTAGACCCCCCTTTGTCTCTGCCTGCCCTCAGATTTTTTTCTCCCTTCAGACACTTGTGATTCTTCCTGTGTGTTGAGACAGTGACAGTTTTCTCTATACCTGGTGGGTTTTTTTTTTTCACGTTTCTGTTGCCCTGGGAACTATCTCATCCTCAGATTTAAGTTTTGGGATATTGTTGGTGATAATCTTGGTGCTGTATATTTGTTTTGGTTTTCTGTGTGGTGGAATGAAGCCAGATTGCATCTACTCTGCTATTTTGGTGATGTCACTCTCACCTACATTTTTGTGATTTTAGTAGTCTCTGATTTTTGTTGATGTATATGCATTTTTGTTTCTTAATATTCTAATAGCTTTTATGTGACTTCTAAGAGATGAGAGAGCAGTTTATATTTACTCTGCCTTTTAAAATTAGATGGGTCCCATGCATGATATTAATAAACTGGCTCTGTTTTCAACATCTGATGAAGAGGAAAGCTATGTGGTCATATTTGTGCCACGTGTGTCCCTTGCTTACAACTGGTTGGATCTGGAATGAATGCTTTTCCCAAGGCAAACAAACCAATTAGAACTGATTAAGCCAATTATATTCCCCCCACTCAGACTGAAGAATAGAACATAAGGGTAAATCAAAGTGGAAGAGCAATGAGAAAGAGAAACAGAGAATAGAAACCCTTTAATTTCTAAGAGATATAAATAGCATCATATCTCTAGTCCCTTTTTGTTCCCATGAGGCCTGGTTATAGCATGTCTTACTCTTCAATTCTGTGATGCCTTTGTTTTTCTATTAATATACTACCATTGTGATCTATGCAGCACATTCAGTATGTGTTTGTTTCTTGAATTTGTAAAAAATAAAAGTAAAAAAGGATGGTTCCAAACACAGGGCTGATGGCACTTAAATTAAAAATGCAAAAGATAAAACAAAATGGCATCACACACATTGGAGTAATGGTTTATATATAATGGAAATTTTTGCATCATAAATAAGTTCTTGGAAATACCTGTTTGTATATTGAAGAACACTTATCAAAGAGTTAAGGTAGGTCATATACAGTCCATGTTAATATGAGTTCATCCCAGAGATGGCATGTTGATTTGGTGTGAGACAGTAAGTTAATTAGTGCAGTAAATTAATATAGAACACAAGTGAAAATACTGTATCCAAAGCAATTTATTGGTGTTAATTTCTTCATTGCAAATGCACAAAGTTCACCTGTTAAAATTGATGTTTTAATATATACTATAAATTGCTTCTGAACTTGCACATTTTGTAAATTTACTGTAGTTTAGTTAAATTTGTGTGAGAGTGCTGGAGAAGACCTTCCCTCTTAACCCTGAATAATTGAGTATTTGTGTTTTATATATAGGGAAGTAAGCACTGCTCAGGCCATAGGCAGAATTTTGAAAGATTTACTTCTTTTCTGGTGTCTTCAGGCTCCCGTTTGATTGCATTTTCTTTACTACAGAGCTTGCTTTCCTTTCCTTTGACTTAAATTTTTATGTTCCAGGTTCTTTCTTTTTTCAAAAACAACCGTTAGGGCAGAATCTGAAACACATTTATTCTAAAGTTTGAGAAACTGATAAAAATGTTTTATTCTTAAGGTAATCATCAATAATATGCCTACTATTTATTTAGCATTTTATACTTTGCAGAACACTTTAACATACCACGTATGATATAAATTAATCACCACTGCAACTCTGTAGGGTAGGTGGCTTCTCAGTTATGAATGATGAAACTGAAATACTAAAACAAGGCTTTGCGTTCAGGTCTCTAAACTCTTACTTTCCATAGCAATAGCTATCTCATGAGAATATTACACATTTTTAGGAATAAGAAACTACAGCTAATAAAATGAGCCTCCAATCATAGAGTTTGTGGTATCACTTATTGTCTACAGTGAACTGGTTTTTCCTGTTTAACCATTTAATTCTTTACATGGTCACAGGCTCACAGACAACAGCAGTAATTAACAGATTACTGGGATGAAAGCACAGGGGTACCGGGGATGTCATTTAATTTAGGGGAAAATAACTGTATGTACTTCAATAGTGTCGATAGACTATTACAAGAAATTATGTAATAATTAAGACACTGTAGTACGGTGGAGAGAAGATGGGTTTTGGAATCCTGCAGACATGGGATTTGAACCCAGTCCCAGATCTGTCACTTATCAGCTGTGTGACTTTGGGCGAAGTCATTAAACTTCTCTGAGTTTCAGTTTCTTTATCTATAATTAGGGATATTAATACCTGTTTCATAGGACTGTTGTGAGGATTCATTGAAAAACATGTGAAATATAAATAACAGCAACTATTATTTGAGCACTGACTAAATGCTCCCTTAATTTGTACAAGAACTCTATGGGTAGGCACTATTGTTAACAGAATTAGTAGATGAAGAAACTAAGCTTTAAAAAGTTTACCAATGAGCCCAAAGCCACGCAACTAGTTATCTGTGAATCAGTGTTCCTTCCCAAGTCCACCTGATTCAGATTCTGATTCTGATTCTGATGTCTGTGCCACATAGTAATGTTCTGTTAACAGCACTTCCCTTACTTTGGGAAACTAATTCTTAGCCACTCTAACTAATGGAACTGTCACCACTCAGCCATAGTGACTGGTACAAAAGGTGAGTATGTGACTCAGGTAAAGTCAATCAGAACACTTCTTTGTGTTGTACACAAAGGAGTGAGAAGTCCTCTAATGCCTTCTGGATTTGCTATAGTAGGATCACATAAGCTGGAAACTGAAAAATAACTTAATAACTTGATCATGTGAGTCATATCACTCTTTCCACAGACATGGAGGAAGTCATCTGAAGTTAGAGAAATGAGGACAATGCAGAGAGCAATAAATATACTGATGAAGAAAGAATCTTGGTGATAGAAAACATTCCTGAATCAAGATTTCATACATAGTTCAGTAAGCCAATACACTCCTTCATTTGCATGACCTAATTTGAGTTGTATTTCTGATACTTACAGCTGAAAGTATGGAGAGGCTGAGGTGTTGACAGTTATTTCTTTTAAAATTCCAGAAAAAAAAAGTGTGCTCTATTGTAGTGAGTTTCTACTATAAGGATTTGAAATAAAATAATTTTGTACTTAAAAAGGAAGACAAATGTATGAAAAATTTTAGTTATAATTTCCCAGAGAGGCTGAAAAATGAATATTGTTTTCTGTAAAAGATACTTGAAAATATGACATAAGTAGTGATCATAATAATCATTATTTATTATACTTATCTAAAATACAAGAGAAAAATTTTAGACTGAGTAGTTTGACACCTTTATAAAAAATATTTTTTATCCCTAATGCTTAGAAAGCTCTTCCTCCAAATATTCAAGCATCTCCCTCTCATACTTCATTCGAATTTCTCCTACACATTACAGTAAGGCTCTCCTCTGAGTAGTCTATCTAAAAAGTACCCTCTTCCCAACTTACTTTTTACTTCATGTAATATATAACTACCTGACACTGTATATATTGGTTTATCACTGTCTTCCACACTAGAATATAAACTTCATGAGAACAGGGATTTTGTTTCCTTATTGAATGAGTGAATCTTTTTAGGTAGACTATTTGCTAGGAAATTTAATGTGGTAAAAATAAAAGTATCGAAGACAGACTGGCTAACCAGCTTTGATCAAATCTATATCCTTCTGTTCTTGTGGATAGGCTGAGTTCAATTTTTCAGTCTACCTTGTAGTTGGGTGTGGCCATATAATAAATTAGGATGTGAGCTGAAGTGATTCACATCACTCCAAGGCCTGGCCATGAAACTATCCTGGCATAAAGTTACCATCATCTTAGTGTGCCTAGGACAGTTATGGGTTACAGTTGTTGTCAAGTCTGATTCGTGGTCCTTCCACTCCCTAAAGTGTCCTAGTTTAGACAAATTGTACAGCTATGTAAGACACTCTAGGTCGTTTCCTTTTCTGCAGCATGTTGCACACAAGCCCTGTGACTCTGGAAGCTGCACATTACAGATTTTGTAGCCACCGGAAGAAAGGATTCTGGAAACTTGAATCGCCTCTTGGGATTCATCCACCTATTTTGGATTTTGAGTAAGAAAAATATTCTTTTGTGCTTGAACTATTATACATTTTTGGATTTATTTGTTATAGCAATTAGCTTACTCTAACTAATAGAAGAATCTAAAAGTCAAATTGTTAGTATTCGGAATATATAAAATTAGGAAATGTAGGTGTTTGTTTTTAACTGATACAAACCATTTGATTTTTCCATTATAAATTAGTGTAAAAGGCTTACTGAATTAAATCAGTATAATACTCCAATATTTTATGATTTGTCTTATAATGCCAATGTTATTAGTTAGTAAAAAATCAATTCAAAGTTGTAATAAATTGAGCCTGGACTGTCTGTTCCCACAGGGATGGTTAATCTGGCTATTCTACTGTGGAACATTCCATGTGCTTGTAGAAAAATATTATATCATTGGTTAGAATAATTTGATTACTCTATGTTCACCAACTGGAAAGTCTAGTCATAATATTCTTTTTGTCTTCATTTTGTCCCTTGATAACCAATTCATGAAACCAATCAAGCTGAATCAAATCTTTCTGGAAGGCAGAAGTATTATAAACTGCCTTTGATACCATCTGCTACACAAGAAATAAAATATAGTGTACTAATTGGTATGTTATGAAACAGCCAAGGGACTGAATGGTGGTGGTTTTGGAGTTAGTGGATTTCTGTGAGATCTCAGATTCTGAAGGATGCTAGAGGGAGTACACCGTACCTGGCTCTAGCAATGTGGAGAAAACTCCTTACCTGAAGCTTGACTGGCATTTCTCTGCCATTGTTCTCCCCCAGACAAGAGAGTAAAAGCAGATTTCTTTTGGGCAATTATTTGCATCTCAAGTTTTCAAAAAAATATTTATTTTTTAATTGGCAAGTAATAATTGTACATATTCATGGGGTACATAGTGATGTTTCAATACATATAATGAATAGTGATCAGATCAGGGTAATTAGCATCCATCATCTGAAACATGTATCATTTCTTTGTGCTAAGAATGTTCAATAGCTTTCTTTCAGCTATTTGAAACTAAATAATATATTATTGTTAACTATAGTCATGCTACAATGTTATAGATGAACTAGAATTTATTCATTCTATCCAAATGTAATTTTGTGTCTATAACACATGGTATCTATCCCTCCCTTCACCCTGCATCTTAATTTTTAAGCTAAACTAATACATGCTTGGTGAAACCGTATCCAAGGAATATAGAACTGTGTATTGAAGGATAAAATACTACTCCTTCACCTCTCCCTCTTCTAATTCTTTATGGGTAGCCACTACAAAAAAATTGTTTTTTGTCTCTTTTTGTACTAGAATATTTTCAAAAAAGTCTGATGATCCTTGGTCTTTGTTCATCAAAATGTTGGTTGGTTGTGGGGAAGCAGGTCCTTTTGACACATGAATTTAGCCATAAGATAATTGTATCTGGCAAAGTGGCATTTTTACTGTGGCAATAAATATTAATATCTTTAGAGACTTCCTCTGCCCCTGAAGTCCTTGGGGCCCCTGCCTAAAGAGTGTAAATCTGTACCTCATCCTTTTTTGGAAATGAGATGACAGGTGAGGGGCTTGTAACAGAGTAGTCACCCCTCCTCTCATAGATATGGAAGGGAAATGTTGACAGTGGGGAATATGTAACAGAGGGAATTGCCTAAAAAAATAGCAAAAATATTTTCTGTCTCTTTAAAACTTCCCCCACTCTTTTTGGGAACTGCAGTGTGGCCTGCATCCCTGCCTCAGGCAGGGAGAATGTCTTTTGTTCTTTGTGTTACAGGAGATAGCTCACACACCCTAAGCCAATGCCAGCCCCCCACATGGGCCCAGGTGGGCCCAGGTGGACCCTGGGGTGGATGGAGGTCAGAGGATTTGTCTTCAGAAAAGATGGGATGATTAGAATAATAAACACAGTAGCCTAGAACTGAGGGCCCCCTTTTTAAAAGCTCTGTATTTCTGCTTATGTTCAGGAATTTGGATTTTGAGATGAGAAAGTCTTACCATTTTTCCTCCTTTGCCAGCAAAATAATAACCTTTTCTTTCCTTCTCTTCAAATCACTTGTTCTCATTCTTCTGATGTGGCCTCAAGGACAAATGCTGGGCTTTTGGTAATAGGCTGAGGGTCCCAGTGTTCACTCTGAAGATTTTCCTTTAATCTCTAGATTTCTAATCTTAAGTCTCACCCCTTCTTCCAACTCAAATGCTCCTAAGGCTCCAAGTTTAGATCCTCTCAGTTCAATTTATTCTGAATA
Source organism: Lemur catta (assembly GCF_020740605.2). Classification (NCBI taxonomy): domain Eukaryota; kingdom Metazoa; phylum Chordata; class Mammalia; order Primates; family Lemuridae; genus Lemur; species Lemur catta. The sequence continues at coordinate 48,172,979 of NC_059128.1, read as the reverse complement.
AACCTTCCATGTCTGAGGTAGAGTTGGGCATTGCTGACTGTGAGATAGTTGCTGCATTGTTCAGGGGAAGGCAGAGTCTGGAACTTTTGGCATTTTTTCCCTTTGTACTCCATCCTCACCTTCTGGGGTTAGCCTGTGGCTTCATGACCCTTCAAGTGAAGTGGGATAAGGAGTCCCCCTCCCCATCCCACTTTCTCTGGATGATCATGTTTTATGGACTTAAGAATTTGCAAAATGTCTTCCATGATGTAACAAATGTAAGCAACCATACATACATAAAAAATGGAAAAAAAAAATTTTGGCTAAAGTGTAGTCTTTGTCATAATTTAGTTTCATGCTTATTGATATCTACCTCTATAGTCACTGAATGACTATTTTGAAGAAATACTTTAGCTTAATGATGATAGCTAGTATTTAGGTTTCTTACTGTTGTCCATGTAACTCCTTTAGAGGAAATGTTCTTTAATTTGATTTGAGTGGAATATTGTATAACACATGACATTTTTCTATTGAACTTGGTGTACTTGGCTCAGGTTTTTCTTATGGTGACATAGTTATAAAGAAGGAGGTAATTACTAGGCAAAAACTTTTATTGTATATTATTCTCATAAAACAAAATATTAGAATATTTTCTGGGAAAATGAAATAATCACTTTTGTAGGCTAACCATAAAGTTGACATAATAGTACAAAGTTTTCAAAAGAGTGGGGATCAGATTGCATACCACACTGACTATCTAAATAGCACACATTCAGTAGGGGATGTAAGGGGAAACTGGGAAATTCTAATTTTAACAAGGGTGATAGAAAAGTTATATTTCTTTATGCATATTAGTAATATGTGTTATCTGCACTAAAAACAACAGGAATGTCATGTAGTTGACAGAAGAATGAATTGGATCAATATAATTTGTATTCTAATAAAATCTCTGAGCAAGATTAAATATTAAATATTTAATTATTTTTAGTCCTAATAAATCTCTCTCTAAAGTTAGTAGGATAAGAAGATATAAGTAAAGATATCTTATTTTGTGGGGAAGTCCTCAGTCAGTCAATATTTGAATTTGTTGTTTAATATACTGAAATGTTTACCAAAATAAAGAAGCGGTACCTATATTGATCTGTGTATTTTGGTTGTTTTATTAAGAAAATTTTGAATTGGTTTTATTGTAAGCAACAGCAGATGTGTCTAGAAATGCATGTCTAGGAAAGCAGCCACATGCTCTGCGTTATTTCCTATTGCTGCCATAACAAATTATCTCAAATTTAGTGGCTTAAAACAACACAGATTTATTCTCTTATAGTTCTGCAAAAGTCCTATGCTGGTCTTAGTGGGATAAAATCAAAGTGTCAGCAAGGCTGTGTTCCTGTTCTTAAGGTTCTAGGTGAATCTACTTCCCTGTTTTTTCCAGTTTGTAGAGGTCCAATTCCTTGGCTTGGGACCCACTTTCTCCGTCTTGAAAGTCATCAGTGTAGCATCTTTCTGATCCTGCTTCTGTTGTCATATCTCTTTGTCATAGGAAAGGTCCTCCCCTCTTAAGGATTATGTGATTAGATTCAGCCCACCTGGATAATCCAGACTAATTTCCCCATCTCAAGATCCTTAACCTTAATTACATCTAAAAAGTCCCCTTTGCCACATAAAGTAAAGTAACATATTGAACGGTTCTGGGAAATAGGGTGTGAATATTTCTATTTTTCTGCCTAACACAGGTTCTAACCTTAAGTCCTTTGGCAAAGCAGGGATGCAGACTCAGTTCTGGATATAAACTCATTTCTACAGCATAGATTCTATACTATTTTCCTGAGGCTATTGTCACCATACCATAAGAGCTATTGTATTTTTTATGCACTTGGCAAATATATATTGAATTTCTATTGTGTTTCAATCACCTTGCTAGGTATTGATGAAATAAAAGTGAAAGACAGAGGTTCTATTCTCAAGGATCTTACAGTGAAGTAAAAAGGCAATTATATAATATCATGGGGGTGAGCATAAACTCCCATGAAATTTCATAGGCGTACTCACTGTAATCTTGAAATTTCAGGCAAACTGTTTTAGAGAGAATGACATCTAAGCTGATAAGAGTGCTCTGCAAAACTGGACTCTCTGTGTATATGTGTGTGTGTAGAAGTGAAGCAATAGTAAAGGTTGTAGGACCATTACATTTTTAATATTACTGCTACATTCTGGAGATAATGGTGGTACAAGAAACAGACAAGACTTCAGCCTTCATGGAACTTAAAAGAAATGGATAGTCCAAAACCCAAGAGGTTTACTGTCCTAATCTAATATACAGATTTAGCAGGAATGAGAACCTTTATACATCAAAGGTACAACAAATAAGAACAGAGAAAGAGTGGGAAAGAATTTCAGCAGTCAAGAGGGTTGACAGTCAAGAATATAAGTTGGTAGAAAGTTCCCACTTGAAAGCCTCCTTTTAGATTATAAAAACATTGAAGAGAGAACAAAGGTGTTTTGAACTTGAGGAAGTTTACCTTTTAGGGGTGTTTTTTTAAATCTCAGGGGAAGTGTTCAGTTGTTGATCATTTTGAGTGGTTTCACTCTTTCGTTGACATTCTTTTAAGACTTACTTAGGTTTGAGTAAAGAAGTTGCTTTGTGCAAACAGAGCAGAAAGTGTTCTAAGCAGGGGAAAATAATTTTTACAGAACCCAGGTATCCCTTACTAATTTACAAGTACTAATTTACAAATCGAATTCATTTGCCTGGGCTTATTTTTTGGATTATAATGCTAAACAGTTTATGTATTACCTGACTATGCAATGATCACTTATCACTGCAAATTTCAGCAAACTTTTGCAGAACGCTTTCAGTTGTCCCCTATCACCCTTTGCTGTTACCACCCACCCATGCCAAAACAAAACAAAACGAAAACAACCTGGTGAGTTTGGATGGCACTACTATCCCGATAACTCCCAAAGGGACTGTATAACTCTGAACAAGTTAGGAGAATTTTACCAAAATTCTTGAGGGACAAAGGAGAACATAGTAGCATTTATGAAGTATTATTTGGGAAGATGACTAATCTTTTTAGTCCCAGTAGTACCTGTCCTGCTCCACTGCATTTTGTACTTCGTATTTCTCAAGTCTGGACACCGGCTTATTCGTACTAAAACATCTTCTTCTGGAAAGTTGGATTAGGTCAAAGAACCTAATTTAACATCAGAGTGTTATTGCTTCATCTTTTCACAAAATGCTAATCACTTTTAGATAAAAAATCTCAGTCCTTCTGTATATTGTGTTAATTATCTAAATTAATCTAAATATCACATCGACAAAAATAGATGAGTAACTACATTTTAAATTAGAGTGGCAGGAGGTGAAAAAACAGACAGATGTGCTTATTATTGGTTTTGCATAAGAACTTGGAATTCTTAAATCCGATTCTCATATTACAACTTAAGAGGATAGGAACTCCAGAATTTTCAAGTGAAATGGGGGCTTTTGTAATAAAATAAGAACATGCATGTTATTATATTATAAAGGTTTACAATTATACCTTGATTGCAGCCAAGGGATTACATGTTTTTAATGAAGTGCACATTGTCAGTATGCAAAGCAATAAAAATGAAAAAAGTTACAGAACTGAAAATTTAATATATATGATAATACACATAAATCTGTTAGAGAAAGGAAAGCAGAATTAATTATAATTCAGTACCCAGTGGGTGAATAAAAATGATAAAGAATTATGAAATTAAAAATTTATTTTGCAATTAGTTTAGCATAGTAAAATTAGAAGTCAGTTTTTTTTTTTAAAGGTTCTGCTAACTTGTAAAATATTTTATGAAAGGGAAGCAGGAAAAATGTTAATTATAAGAAGTACCTAAAAGGTGGTGGGGGGAACCTCTGCTGTCTTGAAATAACAATGATTAAATTTCTAATTAATTAATAATTTCATTTTTAAAACTAATCACTACAATGTTTGGAATATTCTAAATATTCAAGTGAAATTCAAAGATATCTTTAAAGCATTTGTGATGCTAAAGTAGTTTTGAGCACCAATAATTCTCTCCAAGGATTTTCTGGAAAAGCAACATGAAGTTAAACTGTTTTTTCTCTTTGGGGTTATTTCCCATAGTTACTAATATTTGTGAGGAGAGTTCTGATGGGCTACTGACCTGTGTATGGATTTGTTCGTAACACATCAGGAATTACATTTTTTGTTATATAAATGTTGTTTCCATGGTAGGGTTTTTATTATGATAAAGAAAATATTTTAAAGAAGCAAAGTAAAGATACAACAATCAGAACTTACTCTTTAGGCTTTACATGTAGTGAGTGCCTACAACAGTTTTAAAGCCACCTAGCTGATAATTCAGGCTTGTTACATGCACATGGTTTCTGAACCATCATAGAACAATGGTGCACACAATTTTGGGTGAACCACATTCTTAATCAGCACAGGGGTCAGAGAGATCAAAAGTTGTTTTCTGTGAATGATCATGGTTAATAGATTGACCAAAAGTGATTCTTGGACTTTTCAGTAATCATTCTGTCCCTGGGGAAGTAGGTATATATCAAAAGTACTCTTAGGAACAAATATTTTAGTATATTGTACTACATGTCAAGATAATTGTTTTTTTTTTTTTTCTCCCTTTGGTTTCCTTCTTTATTTATTTATTTTTTTTTTTTTATTTTTTTTTATTTCAGCTCATCATGGGGGTACATAAGTTCAGGTCATATACATTGTCCCTGTCCCGCCCATCCCCCCGAGTCAGAGTCCCAAGCGCGTCCGCTCCCACTCTCCAGACAGTGCGCCTGGCACTCGCCATGTATTCATACCTCGATCCCCTCCCCCCCCACCTCCCCGGGTCTGCACCCTCAAGCATGACCATTCCCCAGAGGGTGCGCAATGCACTCGTCACGTAGGCATACACCCATCCCCTCCCCCCACCCCCCCATCCCAGTCTGATATCCAATTGGTATCCTTCCCTGATGTACATTTAGGTGATGATCAGGGAAACCAGTTTTCTGGTGAGTACATGTGATGCTTGTTTTTCCATTCTTTGGATACTTCACTTAGTATAATGGGTTCCAGCTCTCTCCAGGAGAACCAAAGAGATGTCGTATCATCGTTATTTCTTATAGCTGAGTAGTACTCCATGGTATACATATACCACAGTTTACTAATCCATTCGTGGATCAATGGGCACTTGGGTTGTTTCCACATCTTTGCGATTGTGAATTGTGCTGCTATAAACATTCGGGTACAGGTGTCTTTGTTAAAGAATGACTTTTGTTCTTCTGGGTATATGCCCAATAATGGAATTGCTGGATCAAATGGTAGGTCTACTTGAATCTGTTTAAGGTATCTCCATATTGCTTTCCATAGGGGTTGCACTAGTTTGCATTCCCACCAGCAGTGTATGAGTGTTCCTGTCTCTCCGCATCCACGCCAACACGTGTTGTTTTGGGATTTTTTGATAAAGGCCATTCTCATCGGAGTTAAGTGGTATCTCATTGTGGTTTTGATTTGCATTTCCCTGATGATTAGGGATGTTGAGCATTTTTTGATACGTTTTTTGGCCATTCTTATGTCTTCTTTTGAAAAATTTCTATTCATGTCCTTTGCCCATTTTTTGATAGGATTGTTTGATTTTTTCTTGCTGATTTTCCTGAGTTCTAAATAGATTCTTGTTATCAGTCTTTTATCTGATGTGTAGTATGCGAAAATTTTTTCCCATTCTGTAGGCTGTCTGTTTATTTTCGTGACTGTTTCTTTGGCTGTGCAGAAGCTTTTTAATTTAATCAGGTCCCATTCGTTTATTTTTGTTGTTGCTGCAATTGCCTTAGGGGTTTTCTTCATAAATTCTTTGCCTAGACCAACGTCTGTGAGAGTCTTTCCTACATTTTCTTCTAGAATTCTAATCGTTTCCCATTTAAGGTTTAAATCTGTTATCCACCGTGATTTGATTTTTGTGAGAGGTGAAATCTGTGGGTCCTGTTTCAGTCTTCTACATGTGGCTATCCAGTTTTCCCAGCACCATTTATTGAATAGGGACTCTTGTCCCCAGAGTATGTTTTTGTCTATTTTGTCAAAGATTAGATGATTATATGAGGATGGTTTTATATTTGGGTTTTCTGTTCTGTTCCACTGGTCTGTGTCCCTGCCCTTGTGCCAATACCAAGCAGTTTTAAGCACCACAGCTTTGTAGTATAGTTTGAAGTCTGGCAAATCAATACCTCCCATTTTGTTTTTATTGCTTAAGATTGCTTTTGCTATACGGGGTCTTCTCTGTTTCCATACAAAGTGTATAATTATTTTTTCTAAATCTGTGAAAAATGATGTTGGTAATTTAATAGGAATTGCATTGAATCTATAGATTACTTTGGGTAGTATAGACATTTTAACGATGTTAATTCTTCCAATCCATGAGCATGGTATGGATTTCCACTTATTTACGTGTTCTGCAATTTCCTTCCTTAGCGTTTCATAGTTCTCTTTATAGAGGTCCTTTACCTCTTTAGTTAAATATATTCCTAGATATTTTATTTTCTTTGTTGCTATTTTGAAAGGTCCTTAATTTGGTTCTCCAATTGAATGGTATTGGCATATATGAATGCCTCTGATTTGTGTGTATTGACTTTGTAACCTGAGACATTACTGAATTCGTTAATTAATTCCAGGAGTCTCTTGGTTGAGTCCTTGGGGTTTTCCAGATACAACATCATATCATCAGCGAAGAGTGAGAGTTTGATCTCTTCTGTCCCTATTTGGACACCTTTGATTCTGCTCTCTTGTCTGATAGCTCTCGCAAGGACTTCCAATACAATGTTGAAAAGTAATGGGGACAGTGGGCAGCCTTGTCTGGTTCCAGTTCTGAGTGGGAATGCTTTCAATTTTTCCCCATTCAGTATGGTGTTGGCTGTGGGTTTGTCATATATGGCTTGTATTATTTTTAGGTAGGTCCCATTTATGCCTATGTTGTTAAGTGTTTTTATCATAAAAGGGTGTTGAATTTTGTCAAATGCTTTTTCTGCATCTATTGAGAGGATCATATGGTCTTTATTTTTGCTTCTATTTATGTGGTTAATTACATTTATAGATTTTCGTATGTTGAACCACCCCTGCATCTCTGGGATGAAGCCTACTTGGTCGTGATGAATTATTTTTTTAATCAGCACTTGGATACGATTTGCTAGGATTTTATTGAGAATTTTTGCATCTACGTTCATGAGAGAAATTGGTCTGTAGTTTTCTTTTTTTGTTGCATCCTTTCCTGGTTTTGGTATCAATGTTATATTGGCTTGGTAGAATGTGTTGGGGAGAATTCCATCCTTCTCAATATTAAAGAATAGTTTATGTAGGATGGGCACCAGTTCATCTTTGTATGTATGGTAAAATTCAGGTGTGAACCCATCTGGACCAGGGCTTTTCTTTTTGGGAAGGTTTTTTATTGCTGTTTCAATTTCAGTTCTTGATATTGGTCTATTCAGGAATTCTATTTCTTCCTGATTGAGCTTGGGAAGGCTGTGTGTTTCTAAAAATTTGTCCATTTCCTCCTCATTTTCCAATTTGTGTGCATAAAGATTTTTGTAATATTCATAGATAATGTCACATATCTCTGTGGCTTCGGTTGTGATTTCTCCTTTCATGTTCCTGATGGAAGTTATTAAAGATTTTTCTTTTCTGCTCTTGGTTAGTCTAGCCAGTGGTGTGTCTATTTTATTTATCTTTTCAAAGAACCAACTTTTTGTTTTATTAATTTCCCTTATAGTATTTTTGTTGTCTTTTTCATTTAATTCTGATTTGATCTTAACAATTTCTTGCCTTCTGCTGGGTTTGGGGTCAGTCTGTTCTTCTTTCTCCAGCTCTTTGAGTCTATTCATTAAGTTGTCTATTTGTAAGTTGTCTGTCTTTTTGAAATAGGCATTTATGGAAATGAATTTTCCTCTCAGGACTGCTTTAGCTGCGTCCCATAGATTTTGATAAGTTGTGTCACCTTTGTCGTTTAATTCAAAGAATGTTTTGATTTCTGACTTAATTTCTTCCTTTACAAAATTGTTATTCAGAAGAAGGTTGTTTAGCTTCCATGACCTTGAGTAGGAATGAGAGTTCCTGTTAGGGTTCATTATTACTTTTATTCCATTGTGGTCTGAGAAGATGCAGGGTATGATTACTATTTTTTTAATTTTTTTAAGACTTGCTTTATGGCCTAGGATATGGTCAATCTTAGAGAATGTTCCGTGGGCCGATGAGAAGAATGTATATTCAGTGGATTTAGGGTAGAATGTCCTGTAGATGTCAGTCAGGCCCATTTGTTCTAGCCTTCTGTTTAAGTCTACTATGTCTTTGCTTATTTTCTGCTTGGAGGATCTGTCCTGTGCTGTCAGTGGGGTGTTAAAGTCTCCAACTATTAAAGTGTTGTTGTCTATCATTTGGTTTAGATCGAGTAGGATTTGCTTTATGAATCTGGGTGCACCTAGATTGGGTGTATATATATTAAGTATGGTTATGTCTTCTTGTTGAATTGTGCCTTTCACCAGTATGTAGTAACCGTCTTTGTCTTTTATTACTTTTGTTGGTTTAAAGACTAAGTTATTGGAAATTAAAACTGCCACACCAGCTTTCTTTTGGCTACCATTTGCTTGAAATATCAAGTTCCATCCTTTTATTTTCAGTCTAAATGCGTCTTTGCCGGTTAAGTGTGTTTCCTGAAGGCAGCAGATACTTGGTTTGTGTTTTTTTATCCATTGGCCCAGTCTATGTCTCTTGAGTGGGGAATTCAGGCCATTGACATTTAGTGAGAGAACTGATAATTGGGACAGATTTTTGTTTATCTTATTGGGTAGAACTTCTTTTCTATGTTTTCTCTCTTGAGCCATTGTGGTGGCTAGAATTTGATCTTTAGTTCTTGGGTGGCTTTACATTCGTGGGCCTTTGTTGTGATGATCCGTGTGTAACTCTCTTTTGAGTACTTCTTGGAGGGGTGGTCTTGTCTTGGTGAATTCCCTCAGTCCTTGTTTATCTGAGAATGTCTTAATTTCTCCTTCATATAGAAAGCTTAGCTTAGCTGGGTACAAGATTCTAGGCTGGGCATTATTCTGTTTCAGAAGAGTGAGAATGGGGCCCCAACTTCTTCTTGCTTGTAAAGTTTCATTTGAGAAATCTGGTGTAATTCTAATGGGTCTCCCTTTGTATGTTACTTGTTTCTTTCTCCTTACAGCTCGAAGAAGTGTCTCTTTAGTGGATATTTTGGTCAGTCTGACGACTACGTGGCGTGGTGTTTTCCTATTTGCTATGAATCTACCAGGGGTTCTTTGAGCTTCTTGAACCTGTATATCTAAAGTTTTAGCAAGGCCTGGGAAATTTTCTTCTATTATGTCTTCAAATAGTTTATCCAGCCCTTGCTTATTATCTTCTTCACCTTCAGGGATGCCTATAACTCTCACGTTAGGTTTCTTCACATAATCCCACATTTCTTGAAGACTCTGGTCTTTTTTCTTATTTCTTTGCTCTATCTCTGTGACTGTCTTATTTAATTGGAAAGAGTTATCTTCGATTTCTGAGATTCTGTCTTCTATTTGATCTACCCTGTTCTTGAGACTTTCCACTGTGTTTTGTAGCTCCCTGAATAAATCCCTCATTTCTAGGAGTTCAGTTTGGTTTTTTTTCAATACGTCTATTTCTTTAGTGAATTTTTCTTCCAAATCCTGGAATTTTTTTTGCGGTTTCTTTGCGGTGGATATCAATTTTTTCTTGTATATCATTCAGCTTATTTATAACCCAAGACTGAAATTCTTCTGGTAACATGTTGGTATTCTGAAACTGGCTTGTGCCAATTGGAGGAGAGTTGGTATTTCTCTTTGGGGGCGAGGTTTCCGTTTGGTTTTTTGTGCTCCCCATATTTTTCCGCTGAGCCCTTCCCATCTGGCTCTATCGTTAGATCTTTTCTCACAGCTTTAGTCTAGTTAACAGCACGTCTTGTACTCTGTTCTTAGGCTGTGGAACAGTCTAGGAATGTTGCTTCCTTTATCTATAGGGGGAGACTGTTGTGTGCTGTTTAGAGTTTCTTTTTTCTATCTCAGTTGGGGGACTGCTTCTGATGGGTCCACCCCCAGAGGGTTGGCTTGACCTAAGACCAGTTTGGCAAGTTAAATCATTGTGTTGTGAACTTTCAGTTAGTAGGCAGGATTCACACTATTTGCAAGCAGAAAGCCTCTTCTCCCTCTCTTTTTCTTTCCCTTCCTTCTTCTTTTTCTTTTTTTTCTTCTCCCTCTTTCCTCTTTCTTCCCTTCCTCTCTCTTCCTCTTCCTTCTTCTTCCCCCCCTGACTTTTGGTTCTTCCTCTGGATGTGTGGTTTCTGTCTCTTTCTGCAGGAAAGACACTGGCTAGGCAGAGGAGGCAGTGCCCTCACTCCCTCAGTGCCCCAGCTGCTGCAGCTCCCACGGGCAAGGGTCTACACTGTCCCAGTGTTCCCAAGGTCCGGGCTCCACACTCTTGCGTCTGGGGAAGCACTCAGTGTTCACACCTGGGAAGGGGACCTGGAGAGGGTCTATGGATCAGGGGATGGAGCCTCCTGGGGAGCCGCCTGGCACCCTATGGCTCTGCAGCAGTTAGACCTTGGCCCTCACAATTGCTGCTGCCCACCCGCAGTTCACTGGTACTGGGGGGCAATATTCAGGGACCAATAGGAATCAGACCTGGGGGTCTGGAGCACTCAGGAGTATACAGTAGCTCTTGGGCTGGAGGGCCACCGGAAAGGAAAAAAGAAAAAAAAGAAAAAGAAAAAAAAAAAAAAAAAGAGAGAGAGAGAGAAACAATATGAATAACAAGGAGAATAAAGAGAAAACAAGAAAGAAAAGAGAAAGAAAGAAAGAAAGAGAGAAATAAAATAAAAAAAAAGAGAGAGAGAGAAACAATATGAATAACAAGGAGAATAAAGAGAAAACAAGAAAGAAAAGAGAAAGAAAGAAAGAAAGAGAGAAATAAAATAAAAAAATAAAAAATAAAAAATAAAAGAAAGAAAAAAATCTCGTTTTAATATTTCACACTCGCGGCCCCTCGCCTTGGCGCAGGCCCGCGTCTGTCCCTTTAAGAGATAGGGCTCCAGAGACCCGCCAGAGGCTTAGCTGTGGGAACCAAGATGGCGACCGCGCATCCGCTGGTTGCAGGCGCCCGGGGAGAGCGTTCAGAGCTCGGCAGGCGCCAGGGCCCACAGCAGCTCCCCAGCCGGAGAGCTGCCGTAGGGGCAAAAAAAAAAAAAGCAAAAAAGTCCCGCTTTAATATTTCACGCTCGCGGCCCCTGGCCTTGGCGCAGGCCCGCGTCTGTCCCTTTAAGAGATAGGGCGCCGGAGAGCCGCCAGAGTCCAAGCTCTCGCCCGCCTATGTCACCTGTCCTCGGAGCTCCAGGTCTCCCGTGGTGATTCTGCACCGATTTCAGTCAGATCCTTGACCGAGTGGATGTGGGGGTCAGTGGGGAGATCAAGCCGCTTTGCTGTGGGGCTGCACCCGCCCCACTGTCCGGTGAGGCAGGTACGGCCGTCCCGCACTCCGCTGTCTGTTTTCCGTCCCGCACTCTCCAAATTATCTCGGTCTGATTTCCCACTCGCCTCTGTTTTTTACTGTTCCCTGTGTCCGACGGTGATTCTCCGTGGGTTCACCTCACCCTTCCTGTGGAGGAGCAATCCTCCAGTATTGTGGCAGGTGGAGATCCACGCCTTCCTCTCCGGGAGCACAAATCCAGGAGGTCACCTCCACTCCGCCATCTTCTCTCTCCTCCCATGTCAAGATAATTGATACTGACATTACTTAACTACTTCAACTGAGGTTGTCAACTAGAATTTCTGATTCACTTCACCAGCTCATTACATAGAAGGCTAATGTGCTATGGTTAATACTTTTAGACTCCTTCAAAATCTCCTTGACTTCTTGTTTGCTCTGTTTTGACTAAATGATCTGGTATTATTTCATGCAACTGAAATTACTCGTTCATGTGGAATTGAGTATCTGTTATGGACTGAATTGTGTCTCCCCAAAATTCATATGTTGAAGTTATAATCCCCAGTGTGACTGTATTTAGAGACAGGGATTTTAAGGAGGTAATTAAGGTTAAATGACGTTATACGGGTGAAGTCTTAATCCAATAGGACTGGTGTCCTTAAGAAGAGGAAGAGAGAACAGAGATCAGTCTCCCCTTGCATAGGTACAACAAGAAGTTGTCTGTCAACAAGCCAGGAAGAGGTGCCTAACAGAAACCAACCCTGAGGGCACCTTGATCTTGGAATTCTAACTTCTAAAACTATGAGAAAAATTTCTGTTGTTTAAGCCATCCAGTCTGTGGTATTCTGTTATGGTAGCCCATGTAGACTAATACAGTACCTAACTGAATGAGCTGACCGGATCAAACCAAATATTTTGTGATCACATATTTTGATATTGTTGTGTAGACAGAATGGAGATTAGATTATCAATGCATTGAAGACCAAGCCATATTCCTTGTATTTGGTTTTGGAGCTTGCCTTATTATGGGTACTGTGTAAATATTCAGAGAAAATAATGCCACGATCAACTAAGCAGCCTCTTGTTTTTTGTTTTTTTTTTTTTTAACTTTGGTTTCATATGAATTATTATGTTCTTAATATAAAACAATTCATAAATTTTATGATTATTTCAGTGGAATGTTCAACATTTTATTCACATTTTCTTAGGCTAGTGTTTCTAATGGTTTCAGAGCAATGTGACCTGATGGTAATCTCAATACAGGCCTACCTCTTGGTTCAGAGTTTTGTGCCTTTTTCATATGTGAAAAGAGTTCACAACAGGTAAAGATATGTTAATGTGTATGATTCTATGCGGAGGTTGTGGGAAGGATACTAACTCCTCTTCATTAAGAGCATTTATTTTACTATTTATTTTTAAAAGAAAGCAAACTTCATAGATTCTATTTTCTTGGTTAAGAACTAAACAGTTGGTAGTAATCATGTCTTCATAAATTAAAAATACTAGTTTCTTTTCCTCTTCAACATTTCATTGGAGTGTTTTTTATTCTTGTTATATAAGTCAACTGAGATGAAATAGTTCTTTGAGTGGCATGCTTTCCAAAAGAAAAGATGGATAGACACAATGGCTCACACCTGTAATCTCAGCACTTTGGGAGGCTGAGGTGGAAGGAATGCTTGTGGCCAGTAGTTCTAGGCCAGGCTGGGCAACATAGCGAGACCTATTTCACCAAGAAAACTAAAAAAAAAAAAATTAGCTGGGTGAAGTGACTCATGGCTGTAGTCCTAGCTACTTGGTAGGCTGAGGCAGGAGGATTACTTAAACCCTGGAGTTCAAGGTTACAGTGAGCTATGATAGAGCTACTGCACCCTAGCCTGGATGACAGAGTAAGACTCTTGTCTCTTAAAAAAAAAAAAAGGAAAAGATGTTTACGGTACACATATCATTTCAAAATATACTGCTATTTTACAACTTTGCAAAAAATTAAAACTTTTTTTTATCTTGTGGTTTTGAAAACAAGTACTATTTCACAGTATTATGTCTTTTACTTGTAACAGTATGATACTATGGAAGAAATATGGGCAGACCGGGACTTGAATCCTAGCTGTGCCACTTGACTTTATTAGTCATTTTACTTTTTGACTTTGGTTCCTGATATGTAAAATGTATAATAATTTATGTCTTAATGGGGTTGTGGTAAAGACTATGTAAGAATATTGTATGTGTTATACTTAGTGAGATACACTAGTGACAAACACATAAGCAATGAAAGTTATCTTTCTAAAGAATGAACTTTTGAAGAGCTTCTGTTACTTCACTACCCTCAAGATTCCTAAAAAATAGGGTTGGGCCTGTCAGCATAGATATTTTTTAGAGTATCCTATATGTCTAGATGGTGCTGAAATTAGTATACAGGCTTGAAACTAATCTGCCATTTTGTCCCTGTAGCCTCACATTTTGCTAACTTTTCAGGGTCTATGAAAGTATGACATGAGATAATGCATATCTGCAGAGTACTTTTTGTAGCCTCTGTGATGTAATAGGTGGCCATTGCATGGTGAATGGTAGCAGTGACATCAGGATCATTAATCATGTTTCAGGAATCAGAACCACTTATTTCCCATTCTGGTACATCAGTGGTGGTTCTGGGCAATGACACAATGATTTCGGGATTGACTGTATCTCTAATTCTAGGAATTTATTTGTAAGAAATTCTACACTGAGGCCGGGCGCCGTGGCTCATGCCTGTAATCCTAACACTCTGGGAGGCCGAGGTGGGAGGATTGCTCGAGGTCAGGAGTTCGAGACCAGCCTGAGCAAGAGCGAGACCCCCATCTCTACTAAAAATAGAAAGAAATTATATGGACAGCTAAAAATATATATAGAAAAAACTAGCCAGGCATGGTGGTGCATGCCTGTAGTCCCAGCTACTCGGGAGGCTGAGGCAGAAGGATTGCTTGAGCCCAGGAGTTTGAGGTTGCTGTGAGCTAGGCTGATGCCATGACACTCACTCTAGCCCGGGCAACAGAGTGAGACTCTGTCTCAAAAAAAAAAAAAAAAGAAATTCGACACTAAATCAAGCAGTACTGAGGTACAGAGTGAAGGCTCCTTAATATACTTTCGCATTATTCCATCTAACTTTTCACATGATATAATGGGTGAACGCACACAAATTATTTGAAAAGAGATAAATTAAAATTGAAGGTGTCTTGCATAGATTTCATATTTTTTTTAGCACAGTGTTTGCAACCAGGAAAATATTTCATTAATATATAAAAGTGGTGGATATCCTCTGTTGGATAATGGTTGGTAAACTATGTGGTAACATGAAAAATAAGTGTACCTAGTTTAAGTTGTGACAGCAATTAGAAGTAGAACTCATCTACATAGCATTAGAAATAAAAATAAATCTCCCTTATTAAGTTTTTCACGACCCATGACTGGTATTTAGATGCTGGAACATGTTGATGTCTGTTGTATTTCCAGATGTGTGTATACATATTATACAGGGCAATCAATGTTTTTCCTTGAACAATTTCTGTTTTTAGTAAAATTGTTAGGGTATGTATGTAAATTATACTTAGAGAAAGGAAACTAATGTCAGGAAATATCACATGTGGCGGATGAATGCAGTAAAAGCACTGAATTATCATAATGATCACCTTTGGTACTAGAAGGAAACCAAAATGACCACAAGATATAGACACTAAATATATATTTATTAAATGAATTATTTCCTGGTGTATCAAAGCTTATATATCTTAAGGATAACTTCTTTGGTGTGATATGCATCTATTTCATAAGTATATAACTTACATGAATGCTTTTCTTGTATTAGTCTATGATGTGACATAAATAATAGGAAGGAGACTGAAAAAAATCTTTTCTTTTTTTTTAAATCCAAAAACAATCAGGAACTGTTAAATGGAATATACTTCTCTGTGATGCCATAGAACCAAACTCTACAGTTCTCTCCTCCTCTTTGACATGTCTTCAATCTAGGCTTCTTATATCCACTCATCCCCGGTAGCAGCCTGTCTTCTTAAGACAGTGTCTCCAGTCTTCTCTTGTTCCACCTATCAGCATCTTGGAAATCTTGATTTTCAGAGTTATTCACTTAGCCCTCTTTGAAAGAGGTAGAAGGGGCTGAGAACTCCTTAGCATATATTTTTATTACACTAGTATCAATTTATTGTATTTCTTTTTGTCTTGGTGATACTCTTGCATTCATTGAATAACTCAATGAATATTTGCTCAATTAATTTATGGACGGAGGTTGCCTAGGTGAAGAAAGAAAGCGGGGGAAAGGACAAAGTTGCTTCTGTATCTGAAAAGCATGTGAAAGGATGAAGCACAAACCATAACAGAATATTTTTCATGCTGTCCTGAGTGAGAATGGGTATGTAGCAGAGTAGAAGGGACACCACATGGGAAGAACTGAGCCTGGGGACCAGACCTGGATTATCAAGAGCAGGGCCACATGTTTCATCTCTTGTCCTCTCATTTTCATTTCCAGACTGGGAGTTTGGACTCGGTTGCCTCTAAAGGGCTATTGCACATCTCAGCTTTTACAATTCTTCACATAATAGAATTGATATTGTTTCTATTAAATTATAGATGACACTATTTTGAATAGTTTCCTAATACCTTGGAAAAAAGGTATAAAATTCCATGTGTCATTTGATAAATTGAAGCGATGCTTCATAAAATTGAGATTAATTTTTTTAGAGAAGAGTATGATTTAATGTATCAGAGATATTTTAAATTTATCCTGATATAAACTGTCCAAAGGAAACTCCTCCAAACAGGGTAGAACAAGTAAGTCACTTAACCAGAATCATAAATTCAAAATGAGTGAGTAATTATAAGTGTTTATTTTTAACAAAACTATTAGAAATAGTTAATCATCTTAGAAAGCTATTTTATTTTAGGATATTGTTATTCAAATTTTATCAGGGAATTGCTCTAACATTGGTCTTTGGGTTTTAGTAAATTTCTAGAGAAGTGAGAGAATCAAGAAGATGAAATATAATAATGCACGTTTGAAAAGGGATTCTAAAAGAATCAACATATCGAAGATTTTTAAAAATTAAGATGAAGATTCATAACAGTTTTCAAGCTGTTGAAAGGGAATTATGAAAAGGATTGTGTTCAATTATCTTCCATCTCTACTGGGGATTGAAAGAGAAGTAGGGGTCTTAATTTGCAGCTAGAAGAAGAATTCATTTAGCCAGAGAGATTTTTATTTTTGCTCAAATTATGATTAAACATTGTAAAGCTGACTGAGATCTGTTAGGAGTCCTTCTTTTAAAAAAAAGTAAAAGAAATGAGCTTAAATACTTATTTATGTGAATATACATTCTCACTTCATGTTTCTTTGATGATCCTATAAGGACTCTAGCATGTCTCCAGAGTTAAAAGCATTAAGCAGAGATATATTTATTGTAAGCATTATTTTTCTCTTATCATTTAAGATAAAGCCCAGCACATATTGTCTGCTTTGAAATCTTAACAAATTTATGAGCATTCAGGCCAAAAGAAGTGTTAGAGTCCAGGGAAAGACCTTTTTTTTTTTTTTTCCTTTCCTCTTTCTCTCTGGTGACAGGGTAAATGTAAACTTGTTTGAGCGGCTGCTGTGAAGTCCTGTGGGCTGCTGCATTCCCCATCAGCATACTCCAAGGGCTGCCAATGCCTCTGAAGGAGGCAGGCTTGACTTGTGGCACTTTGCAGGTTTGTTTCTTCAACTTACTTCTGTGAGCTTTTCAAGTGACTCCAGGGAGGTGGAGCACCTCCCTACTGTTCTATATTAAAGCAAAATTTAGCAGACACTTAAAAGCATTTCACAGTCTCAGAACAGAAACATAAAATAAGTTTGAGTATTTGGATTTTTGCCAAGTCCTTTAGAGAAAACTCAAAATGTCTCTCCTTTTTCAGTGGGCATATTTTAAAAATTCCCTTTAGGTTATGGATATTAAATAGAGAGAATCGTGGCTCACATCTTTCTAAGTTCAGACAAGAAATTACTGCCCCTTTAGGGTGTTTGTCTAGCATTAATATACCCCAGAGTTGGACTGGTTAATAGTTGCATTGGGGTGTGTGTGTGTGTGTGTGTGTGTGTGTGTGTGTGTGTGTGTGTGTGTATTGTTCTATACTTGGAGCACTCAGAGAGCAGGTAATAGCTAAGAAGGAAAGACAAGAAGACAATAAATATTTGGAAGTTAAAAGGAGGTCACAGAAAATCTAGGAAACATTATGGTTATGAAGGCAAGTTCTAGAGATATGAGGTTCTAATTCTGGCTCTGTAGCTTACTTTCTACCGTACAAACCCTTGAGAAAGTTAGTTAATCTCTCCAGTCTCATTTATTTTATCTATAAACAAGAAACAACAAAAAAAACCTATCTCACAGAATTGTTATGAGAATTAAATCACACAATGAATGAAAAGTGACAATTACATGATAAGTATTCAATATTTTGTTTATGACTGCTAACATTAAGGAGAAAAAGTCAAAGAATACTATGACAAAAATCTGTGGCTAAATTACCTGTTTTCAGAGAAATTTGTGACCTCAGCCTTCTGTTGGGAATTCCTGGACAAATGCTCTTCCCTGGTAGCCTGGATGTTATTTTTTGCTGATATGCACTTTATCTCCTCCCAGAAGGCTCTTATTCTAGACTCACTGTTTTAAAGTGCACTTGATGCTCCTATTGGCAGTCTCTTGAGGATGCAGGGCTTTGGCCAGCCATGCCAGATCAAGTAGGGTAATCTCCTGTCTCCATTAGTATGTGGCACTCAGGGGTTTCCAGCTGCTTCCTTGCCATTTACTCCTGGCTTCCTCCCTGAGAGGTAGATGGGTAATTAGCATGGATTTTATAGCTACCTTAGGGCAGAAAAGGAACTAACCCAGCAAATATGAATGTGGTAGAGAATTAAATTTGATGCTTCCTTTTTAACAACCCACATGCAATGCGCAAATATTTTTTAGTTCCTAAAGTTCACCTGTGGTGGAATTCAAGTTCTTTTACTTTTTAAATGATGGTTTATCCCAAAGGAAGTTTTTCTCATTAACAAGAAAAATACACTAATTTGCTACTTGTCTATGATGATAATTGTTCTCTTTCATTTATTTAAGTAGTTAAAGTTGGGGAGGAAAACAAAAACTATGAAATATTAGGTTTCTGTGTATCGAGCTACTTTATGGATTCTCTTTGACCTTTGGGAGAGAAAGTTAACAAAGTGCCGTCCATATTCAAATAATTATATTAATGAATCCTTGCTCACCCCTTTCTCTCTCTGTCCCCCTTGATGCCTATGCATTTGCAGAATCTGAATTTTTGATTCATATGCATTCTTATAACAGAGGGAATGGCCTGAAGAAAAAATGGCAAAAATATTTTCTGTCTCTTTAAAACTTCCCTCACTCTTTTTGGGAACTGCAGCCTGGCCTGCATCCCGGCCTAGGGCAGGGAGAATGTCTTTTGTTGTTTGTGTTATAGGGGATACCTCAGCCATCCCAGGCCAGCTCTAGCCTCCCAGTTGGGCCCAGGTGGGCAGAGATCACAGGCTTTGTCTTCAGCAGAGATGGGACAATTAGAGTCATTAACAATAGCCTAGAACTGAGAGCCCTCCTTTTAAAGCTCTGTATTTCTGCTTATGTTCAGGAAATTTGGATTTTGAGATGAAAGTCTACCATTTTTCATCTTTTGCCATCAAAGTAATAAAATTCTCTTTTCTTCTCAAACTGCTTGTTCTTCTGATGTGGCCTTGAGGACAAGTACCAAGCTTTTGGTAACATTCTGAAGAAATAATAATAATGAACAACATTTTTTGGGCACTTACTATGCACCAGGCTCTTTCCTAAGCCCTCATAGGCTTGTAGAAGATGTAAATGTAAGATAATCAAAAGGATCAGAATCCAATGTTTATTACAGTGAACAGCTGGGAGTAGCTACATAGACTCTGGAGGAATGAGATCAGTGGTCTGAAGCTAAAAGTTAAGTTCTTGCTTATATAAGCAAAAAACAAAGAAATTTTTAACAGGATTATAGCATCTCCTATACAAGGCTGGTTTATGAGTTACAGTGACTTAATGAGTTACAATGACTTAGTTAGTTTTTCTCTTATGGCATGCTTTTGTTTCTTTTTCAATTTAAAAGAGTACATTTGGCATTCTATATTAAGACAAAATAATAGTCAGAAAGTCTTTGTGTGAGAAAGGTAAGAGGGAAGTTAATCTATAATGAAGATCAACAGTTAAGAGGGAGGGGGTCTTCCCTGTCATCCTTAAGTCATTCACAGCATTTCATAAAACAATGCAGGTAAGGAAGAAGGCTAATCTCTAATCAGAGGAACACAGGGTTACCACTACCTGGTTACAGCTGGCTGTCACATGGCTGAGGCTTCATTATCACATTTTTTAAGGCTCAAAATTGTAAGGCTGGTGGCGGGCATGTGTGTAATTTTGTCTAATTCAGAGGTTGTTTAGAAATTAATTCAAAGCCTGGATTTGGAGGGGAGGGGTGTCTGCCACTAACCTTACATTAATAAGTTAGAATTCCAACAGCTTAGATTTTGAATTACTTATTTTCACAAAGACATTAGGAGAAATAAGAAAAGACAAAGTAAAACTTCATGCTTTTTGATATTTCTTAGAGTGAAAGCTCAGTGACCTACTTTATCATTTTGATAGAGAGATACAGGCTTGTGAATTCACTCCTAGGAGAGCTCTCCTGGTTTATGTCAACCCATGTAAGTGACTGAGGCAAAAATCTCAATCAATGGAGGTTTATTAAGCCAAGATTTTGAGGATAAACCCAGGAAAAACACAAAGGGCAGACAAACTGTGGCTGTTTTTCTGGAAAAGTTGGAACCTTCAGCATTTTAAAGGCATACAGAGAAAATGAAAAAGGCTGGTGGTAGGGAGCTGATAAGGCAAAGTGGTTACATTCTTATGAGGCCCAAGAAATCCACATTTTCATTAAATAAGGGAGTGAAGGAAGCATCAATTATGTAGATGTCCCTGGGTAGGTGGAAGAATTGTGTTGTCTCCATTTCTGTTACCTGTAAGATAAACTTGTGATTAATTATTAGTGTGGAATCGGATAGGCTTCAGTTTTAGGTGCTAGACATAGGTACAATTTGCATGTCCTTGCTTATGGGTGATTAGTAAGGAATTTCCTTAATGAATGATCTGAGGTTTTTACTTCCCTTTGGCATAAGGAGTTGAGGGGTGTACTTGAGACCAGCACTGATTTTCTTTTTACATCTACATGTATTTTGATTTTGCTTTGAAAAAAGGTACTAGTTTATTACATTAGTCAATTATTTTTATAAGTGCCTTTGTCCTTGATGGCTAATTTTAAATCTTGTTTGAACTTCTATTTTTTTCCATATATGGGCTCCTATTTTAGGTTCAGATCATGTAAGCTAATATGATTATTGGTTTAATTAATGTACATTTTGAAAATTTGTGTCATTAAATAAATAAAATGTTTTTTCAAAGACAAATGTAAATTGATGTTAGGATTGACTGAGGCTTTAAAGAGGGAGGGCAATTAATTATAGCCCTAAAATGAAGGGAAACAATATTACATTCAGCAAAAGGGTTTTTCTAAAAATTTTAAAATTTAATTTACTTTTATATTTGGCAGCTAATGTGAACCAAATACAACCAAATACTGTTCTAGAATCTGAGAGCGGGTACAGATAGTTCTTATCACTAATCCTCTTTTAAAATTCTACTGTTCTGCCCCTTTTAAAAATGTCTCTTGAAAGATCTGCATTTCATCCCTCATCACCTTCTTGTCCTTATTGGACAACTTTTGCTTACATTTCATCTGCTACCCCACTAATTGGATATGACTTCAAGGTGATTTTTATCCAGGAATTAGTTTCATGGGAAAATTGCATTGAAAACTTCCTGCATAGCCATATTTTAATTTGAGTAGGCACAAATTCTTTTCATGTACCCTTTAAAGCATCTTCCTATACTAGAAAGTCTAACTTTGTAGGGTTCTCACTCCATGCTTCACTAGCCTGCAGAGACATGAACAGGCAACCAGTAGATTGTTATGCTCAATGTCTCATCTTCTACATATCCTCTGAAAAAAATACCTTGGATTACTTTGGTATGTATAAAATAGTAAATAATTAACTTTCATTGTTTTACGTCCCCAAACATATGATGTAGATCTCAAATAATACTCACCTAGAAAAAATAGATTTATATAAAATATAGGTAAAAAAGATAAGAATAATAGGATGATGATTAAATACATTACAGTATAGAGAGAGAGAGAGGAAGAGGGTTTAAAAGAATAAAATGTTCAGAGAATTAAGTGACATAAAAATGTAGTATTGTTAGGTAGACAACTAGGACCTCTGGCCCCTCCTGGGGACAATGTGGGCAACTGCCATAACTAGGGGAGGAGGAAACACCCTACAAATCTGCCAGTCAGAACTTAGCATGCCAACTGCAAAAGAATAAGGAGGACTCTCTAGCCCACGGGCCAAGCAGCATAATTTTTGACTTCCCCAAAACTTAACTACTATTAATAATAGCCTACTGTTGACTAGAACTGCAGTCCCCAACCCCTGGGGGCATGACCTGGAAGTGGCCCATGGCCTGTTAGGAACTGGGCTGCATATAACCACCTGAGCTTTGCCGCATCCCTCCCACACCCAGCCCATGGCCCATGGAAAAATTGTTTTCCATGAAACCGGTGCCTGGTGCCAAAAAGGTTGGGGACCACTGGACTAGAGCATAACATACTTACTGATAACATAGTCAGTCAACACATATTTTTTATGTTATCTATATTATGTACTATATTCTTACAATGAAATAAGCTATAGAAAAGAAAATGTTATTAAGAAAATCATAAGGAAGAGAAAATATATTTACTATTCATTAAGCAGAAGAATATCATCATAAAGGCCTTCATCCTCATTGTCTTAACATTGAACAGGCTGAGGAGAAGGAGGAAGAGGAGGGGTTCATCTTTCTGTCTCAGGGGTGGCAGAGGCAGAAGAGGTGGAAGGGGAGACAAAAGAGGCGAGCACAGTTGGTATAACTTTATAGAAATACATTGTAATTTCTGTCTGAGTTTTTTGCTTTTTCATTTCTCTAAAAATGTTCCTATATGGTATCAATCCTTCTTCCTCCATTTGCTTTAGTTTTAGTGCCCATATTATAGAAGGGTTCATGCTGTAAAAAGAAGTCATAAGCAGTCTTGTATAATCAGGATCCTTCTGCCAGTTTGTCTAATGTCTATTTATTTTGTAGTGTTGCTGCTTCTACATCTTCTTCCTCACCATCTGGCACTGTGTTGGAAGCACTCACCTCCATCAAGTCATCTTCTGTTAGTTCCTCTGAATCAGTGTCTATCAGCTCTTGAATTTCTCAAGGTTCCCTATTTTGAAACCCTTCATCCCTTATCTTTTTTAAAATTTTGTCATAGCCATAATCCTTTCATGTTTTCCTTGATTGTCTCTGTCATAAATCCTGTGAAGTCATGTACAACATCTAGACATAATTTTCTCCAGCAAGAATTTATTGTTTGGGGCTTGATGGCTTTCAATGGCTTTTTCTATAACAATGATGGCATCTTTGATGTTGTAATTCTTCCAGACTTTCAAGATGTTCTATCAGGGTTCTCTTCCATAGCATTGACAGTCCTTTCCATAGAGTACTATGTGTAATGAGCCTTAAAGATTTTCATAAATCCCTGATCTAGAGGCTTAATTAGAGATGTTGTTTTGTGGGGCAAATAGGCCACTTCAATGACCTGGTGTTTAATTCTTGGGTTCTGGGTAGTCAGGAGGAGCATTGTCTAATATCAAAAGAATTTTTAAAAGATAGTCCCTTACTGGCAAGGTGATTCCTGACTTCAGGGACCACTGATGGAAGCAGTGCCAAAAAAGGATTCTCATTGTCCAGAACTTCTTGTACAACCAAAGACTGACAGCTGATATTTATCTTTTCCCTTTAAGGTTTGAGGGTTAACACTTTATAGATAAGGGCAATCCTGACCTTAAACCCAACTGCATTTGCACAAAACAGTTGAATTAACCTATCCCTTCCTGTGTTAAATCCTGATGCTCACTTGTCTTCCTTACTTATCATAATAATATCCTCTGTGGCATTTTTTTTTTTCCAGAATAGGGTACTTTCACCTTCATTAAAAACCTATTCAAACAGATATCCTTTCTTCTCAAATGATTTCCTTAATGGTGTCTGGGAACTCATCTATTGCCTCCTGGTCAGTAGAAGCTGCTTCTCCCGTTATACTGATATTTTTAAAACCAAACCTCTTTCTAAAATTATCAAACCATCCTTTGCAGGCATTAAATTCTTTAGCTTTGGATCCTCTACCTTCCTGTTGCTTTAAGTTGTCACATAATGACCTCAACTTCATTTTTTTCTTGAAGCATGTTAAAGGTTATAGGTATGCCTTTCTTATAGCAATCCTGAACGCACATAAAAGCTGCATTTTTAATATGAGATAAAAAGGGATTTCACAAAAAGTGCAAGGTTTTTGCATCTGTAATGACAGCTTCATGAATTTCCTTCCTTTTTTCCTACGATGGATCTTACATACACTGCGTTCATTCATCTTGAAATTTAAGACCTCAATCTATGGTACATATCAGACAATTCAACTTTTTCTTGTAACATAATGTCATGACTTTTCTCTGTTTTTTGGGAAGATTTCCAGCATCACTATTAACACTTAGCACAGGTCCCATGGTGTTATTCAAGGTTACATTATTGCACTAAACATGATGAAAAATACTCAAGAACTGTGAGAGATCAGATTTTACTGTAATACACAATTTACTGGAAAGACTAACTGCTCACGCAGAGATGATTAGTGTCACACAGCTTTTTAAGCAGATACTTGCAACACTTGAGCTCAACCACTGCCATAGGATCAAGAGGTGGCTATGAAATTATTACAATAGTAAAGTATGTATTAGAGTTAATTTTATGTAGTTACGATTTAATATTGCGTCTTTACATTTGCTTACATTTCTCTTGCCTCAAATGGCACCATGAATGGTCTGTGTTTGCGTAAGTTTTAATAAATTTTAACTTTTTATAATAGATTTGTATATGTTTTATGGTAATAAATGATAAAATAGCCTAGTATGTACATATATTTTATGCATTCATGACATACTTAACTTTTTCTTCTTTTTTTTCATATATCTGGGCTATGCTAGTCATCTGCTTTTTTTAAATTGTTGCAAACGTCCAAAAACTTTTACAATATATTTATTGAAAAATATCTACATTATAAGTGGACCTATGCAGGTTAAACCTGTGTTGTTCAAGGGTCAATTGTATAAGAAAAATGGGAAAAATGTGTTACAACTTATTTCAAGTTCCTACCAGGTCTAAATTATTTCAAATTTTGAATTTGATTGGTCTAGATCCATGAAGTTAAGGATGATTTGTTTATATATGAAATATGGGATGAGAGGAATAAGGAAAATTGAATTTTCTTTGACATGTTAGATGCCATTACAGACACTGTGTTCATTCATGCTTATAATTGTACAAGCATTTTAAATTATGTAAAACATCAAACTTAGAATCTAGTCATTTGTTATATTTCTAAATTCCCACAAGATGGCAGAATTTCAGAGCATTTTAAAAATATGTGCCTGGATAGGTAGCTAGAATTATTTTAAATCTTATAACTAGGTTAAGCACAAATTCTGTTTTCTGATCAGTGATGCAAATAATACTCACACAGAGAAGGGCTCAATTCTTCCTCATTATTTATAGATCCTACCAAATTGAAGTAATGAAACAATGGATTGCATGGGGTTTACAATTCTCAGGTAGAGTAGCACTTTCTTGTTTTATAACACCAATTTGAGGTCATTCATAATCACCTAGGAACATACTGCTTCATCTGTGTGTTTCATTTGTTTTATTTATGAGGGTCAGAGGTGAACTGGGAGGCAGGCTTTAACAGATGGAAAGGCACATCTTGGTATTTCAGAGGTTCCAGCCACATGGCAGCGTGGTTCTGCAAGCAGTGAGAAGCAGTAAGGCCTGTCCATCATCAGGCTTGTGCCCATAAATATTTAAATGATTATGTTTTGCTCTTTAAGGGTTTGATATACTCCAGGTGATAAGGCTTATTGTTCCCAAGTGTTGGATTCCTCAAGGAAGCTAACTCCTTTTCAATTTCCCTCCCTCTCTCCCTCTCTCCTTTCCTTCCTCCTCCTTCTCCCCTTCCTCTTCCTCATCTTCTTGATGTTGGTAGTGGTTTTATAACTATTAGTGACTGTCACCAAAGACAGGCCTCTAAGCATGTATTAATGCTTCTGTCTTTGTTCAAGTTGTTATACAAAATACAATAGACTGGGTAATTTATAAACAACAGAAATTTATTTCTCACAGTTCTGAAGGATGCAAAATTTAAGATCAAAGCATCTTCAGGTTTAGTATCTGCTGAGAGCTTGCTTTTTTCTTCATAGATGGCATCTTTTAGCTGTGTCCTCACATGCTAGAAGGAACAAACAAGCTTTCTCTCTGGCTTCTTTTATAAGAGTACTAATTCCATTAATGAGGGCAGAACCCTAATCATCTGTCAAGGGCCCCACCTCCAAGGTTTCACCATATGAATTTTGGGGAGACACAAATGTTCAGACCATAGCAGCCTCCATAGCCTAAATTCAGACCATAGCCTAAGAAAGGAGAGGGAGTTTTTGTACCCAAATTGAAATAAGTTACACCACTTAAGAGTATAAATTTAAAGATATCACTGTTTCAAAGCTTGCTTGAGTTTATATTTATCTTCCCTTTATCTTAATAGATGTAGTTTTTATATGCTTTAATGTCTTGTATTTCTTTATCTATGGGTTGGGTCATCTAGGGATAAGTAATATTCCTTTTTGGAAATCACTTTTTAAAATTAGGGTATAGTTAGACAATTAGACATTTCCTTCATTTGGTAAGTAGGACATATGGAATTTTGAAAATCATCGTAACTAAGTGATAAACCTGGTGCTAAGGTTATAATTCTGCCTCAATCCAACTAGAATTTGTCTAGTACTAATGGGAAAGTGTTTATGTTACAATATGCCAAAGCTCATGAAAAGATAACAAAACTACTAAATTACTGATGGCAAGCACTTCTAAACTAAAGATGAAGAATTTGTTATCTTATCATGTTGCAATCATTAATTATGGTATCTAAACTCAGGAAATGATTGCATTGGGTGGTAAGGTGGAGGCTTGTGTTAATAACACGTGGGGGGAATGTTTATTTATGTGAGTTAACCCTGAATTGTTGCACAAACTTTTCCAAAAGGTTTATGGCCACTGTGAGGACAATATTTCTCAAGATTCTACAAACCAAGATGGTTTTAACTTTCTAGTGACTACATAGAGAACATATCCACTAAAAGGGGACACCTCAGTAGCAATAACATACAATAGTTTTTAAATTTGCCTAATTGGGTAATTATAATGCCAAAGATTCCCTTTAGAAGGGATATAGGACTCTCCTACATTCTATTTCCTCACCTCTGATATGCAGACTGAATGGCACCTATCTATTCCATCTTAACATACACTTAAAAAATTCAAGGTCATTCTGTCTATAACAGAAAGCTGTCAGTATGAAATGAGTATCTTCTGGGAAGAAAACAAAACACTCCTGATTTCTTTTGGTTCTTTTCATTTTGATTTTTGGAAACACTCAGCCAACAACATAAAAAAATTAACTATATTTAAATAATATTTCAGAGATGATCTTTATTTATACCCTTCTCAAATGATTAAATATACAGATAAAAATTTCAGTTGCAAATAACTGAATCCACTGTAACTAGTTTAAATGTAAAGGGACTTATTACTGAATATTAAATAAAATACAGAATCATTGAGAGGACTGAAGGTATAGACTCCCTCAGTCCCACTACAGAAATAGATTATAAAGTTGCTGCTGCTTCTCCATCAGTCAGCTGTTTTCCTCTTGACTAGGGAAGTTGCTGCAACAGCTCCTGGCTCCAGAACAATGTTGCCTCTGCTGAGGCATATCAGCAAATGAATTGAGTTGTGCTTGCCTTTCTCAGTTCAGAATTCAACTCTCTCATAAGTATGTCTAAGGGAAAAAAAAAAAACACCAAAAACCTAAATCATAATTTGAACGCTAGCTGCAAGGGAGTTAGGCATTTTGTACAATGCAAATTATGGCAGGAAAGATAATAACTGAATTTTTAGAGTTAATTTTATCTTTATCTAGATAAAACAGCCAATTGCACTTGGAATGCTGAATTATATTCTGTCTCAAGTATTTACACAAAACAGTTTTAGGAATTTTCTTCCTAAAGAGACCAACCTTCTCTTATGTATAAAATATATACAAACTTCGACATGTTAGAATACTGTATGCAATTCTGGTCCCAATATATAATAAAAGGCAAACAAAGCTTATGAAGAAAAATACACTGAAAAGAATCAAGGCAATGGAACAGTTTCAGATAATGTTGGGAAAGGTAAGTAGAGAAAATTATGGCAACTGTAAACTTGAAGGAATGCATAGGAAGAAAAGGCAAAACTAGGATTTGAATCTTGAATGGTATGTTTTAGTTTGTATAATATATAATTGATGGATAGTGAATCAGAAAATATTTTCTTATAATTATTGGCCATTTAGAGCAGGTAATATTATACCACAGCTTATCATTATGCTCTTTTTTCAAGAAAAATGCCATTATCAACTCCTCTATAGCAAAACGTAGTGAGCACATGATAAGCATGTTTCTGTGTGTGTATTATTTATTACAGTTTAAATGAAGAAGAAAATATTTTATCGTATAGTATCCTAATATATGATATCTAAAATAAAAATAATTCAGAATCTATACTCTGTATCCTTGTGCAAAATTGGTCTAATTTTAGATTTTTCTGTTGTATTCTGTTTTGCTAGTAAGAGTTCTATGATAGGAATATATGTATTTCTACTGATGACAATTTTCACTTTGCCATAGCTTTATTTCTCAGCGTAAATTAAACTTGGACCAACTTTAATTTTCAATGTTTGTTGAAGTGGGACACAATCTGCTTCAACTTGGCTATCTTTATGAGACAGTTCTGTATGGATAATGTCAGAGAGTGACATGGGCCATTGCCCAAATAACAGTAACATTCATTTTACAATTGTCTTTCAATAAACTCCTTATAGTGCTTCAGTGACATTAACTGGCAGGTGTCTTTATTATCCTTTTTTATAGAGCTGGTCTCCTAAAATTTGAAAGGGCAGGGGTAAGTCAAACATTTTCCAAAATAATGTTAAAGGGAATAAGAAAAGCATCCAACACCTTTATCAATGTTTCTCTTTGAATCTCAGATTTCTGATTTTCATTTAAAGCCATCTTTTCTTTACTAAGTTCTGCATGCATAGTCTGCTAGTGTGTGACTAATAAACTAAGTGCTTCTTTCCCAGTGGAGAGAACAAGATCATTTGGAAGAGATTCAATTTCAAATCTCCTCTTATCAGGTTTGCTTTATTAGTTTTGGGTTTGGATGTACACAATATACCTTATTCCTTCTGCAAGTGAAATTGTTTACTAGGAGAGGAAAACATTCTTTGCCCTTGAGAAACCTTCAAAGTGAGTGAAAATTGCTGTGATGCAGACTCTGGGAAGCAATTTGTAAACCTTTGGGCCACTGGCATTTGTATTTCACATCTTTGTGTCTGTCCTTCCTATTTTATCACATTTTTTATCTGCCTTGTTATGTCAGAAGAACTATTTTGTTTGCTATAGTAGGACCAGGTATATGATCTGAGTAGAATATCAAAATGCCAAGGCAATGTAATCAAGCAAGCAAGGACAATGCTGGAATTTAACGAAAATTCCATAGAAATAAGATTTGACTGGCTAAGCTTTTCTTTTTCCCCTTTTCCTTCAGTCATTTCTTTGGTAGCCTATTAGATTTTGTTCTTTTTACTTCTGATCTTCAAGTACCACCATCTCACACTATTATACTACTAAAGATTACATGCCTCTTCTTCAAAAGCATAAGTGATTTATGGGCAACAGTCTGGATCTGTCACACAATGTTGAGTAAGTGTTTAATGAATTGAACTGAGTGAAAAAAATCCCTAAAGATTTTTGAGCACAGACTGTTTAGCCTTGGAGTTCTCAGGAGGTTCCCTAATACAATGAATGCTCTGTCCAAATTCTTCACCTCAGGATGGGGTCTTTTTTATTTTATTGGGGAATAGAGGACATAAATAGCCAATGCATTTATTTAAAGAAAGCAAATATTTTACCTTACAATGTATTCTAAGACATAAAGCAAAGTAGCAGATTTTGAGAGAGAAAAATCTCAAAATTCAGGAAGTCAGAATCATCTTTCAAAATATAAGAGAGAAAGGAAGTTGGTTACTGCTATAGCCTGAATGTTTGGGTCACGCTCAAACTCTTATGTTGAAATCCTAATCCCTATGATGGTGATGGTATTAAGAGGTGGGGCTTTTGGGAAGTGATTAGGTAATGAAGGCAGAACCCTTGTGTTAGGGTTCTCCAGAGAAACAATATCATCGAGAGAGACAGAGAGAGACACACACACACAAAAGGCAGTTTATTATGGGAAATGCCTCTTGAGATTATGGAGGCAGAGAAGTTCCAGAATATGCCGTCTGCAAAGTGAAGAACCAGTAAAGCTGGTGGTGTAATTCAGTATGTGTCTGTAATTCAGTCAGAGCCTGAGAACTGGGGGCTCTCTAGTGTAAGTCTTGAAGTTTAAAGGTCTGAGAACCAGAAAAGCTCCAATGTCTGAGGGCAGGAGAAGATGAATGTCACATCTCCAGAAGAGAGAATGAATTTGCCCTTTCCTCTAGTTTGAATGTTTGTCCCCTCCCAAACTCGTGTTGAAACTTAATTGCCATTGTAACAGTATTAAGAGGCAGGACATATAAGGGCTATGCCCTCATTAATGTATTAATGCTTTTATCTAGGGAGTAGGTTCCCTATAAAAGAACAAGTTTGGCCCCCTTTTGTTTCTCTCTTATTTAGTCTCTGACCCTTCTGCCCCTGCCACGGGATGACACAGCAAGAGGGCCTTTGCCAGATGTTGGCCTCTCAGTCTTGTACTTCCCAGCCTCCAGAAGTATGAGCCAATAAATTTATGTTCTTTATAAATTACCCAATCTTAGGTATTCTGTTATAGCAGCCCAAAAGGAACAAGGTGACCTTCCTTCACCGTTTTGTTCTATTTGTACCTACAAAAAATTGAGTGATGCCCACCACATTGATGAAGATGGATCTTTTTAACTCAGTCTACTGATTCAAATGCTGATCTCTTAAAGAAACTCCCTTACAGACAGATCCAGAAATGTTTTACCACCTATCTGGCTATCCTTTAACCAAGTCAAGTTGATTCACAAAAGTAACTATTGCAGCTATCATTCAGTGCCCCCGTTAAGTTCACTAATATTTAGTATTGGACCTTTTTGATGTTAATAATAATTATTAAACTAAGAGTATGTAAGAGAGAAGAGTGATAATAGTAAATGCTTCACAAATCATGATACAGGGATGAGGGTGAACTATAAATACTGCTGTCAGGATATATGCTTTCAAAGACACTAAAAAAGATTGTCATGTGACACTGGGGATTGTGCTATAATTACTGCTGGATGGTTTAGTTGTTTAGTGAGTTTGAAACCCTCACATGTGTCAAGAAGAATTATAATATATGAAATGGGCTTTTAACATAAAAGCTGAAAACCTCTGAAAAGCTTCTTAAGGGATTGGAAGCCAATTAGTTCTTTGTATGATATTTTACCTGAAATGATGTATCCTTAAGTACTTGTGGAGAAAAGTAATTAAATACGGTCATAAAATGGAAAAAAAAGATGATGTGAATTTCTATTATACTTATAAATTAATTTATTCAATTTTTCTCCAAACTTCCATTTAGTGAGTTCTAATGTTTTATTTGGAACTACAGAAATAATAAAAAAAAAATCAGTGACACACAGTTTTTTCCTCAAAGAGATTACTGTTTAGCTAGAAGGAATAGCTGGGCATGGTGGCTCATGGCTGTAGTCCCAACAGCTAGAGAGGCTGAGGCATGAGGATCACTTGAGCCCAGGATTTCAAGGCTGCAGTGAGCCATGATTGTGCCACTGCACTCCAGCCTTGGCAATGGAGAGAGACCCTATCTCTAAAAATAAATAAATAAACAAACAAACAAATAAATAGAAGGAATATATGCATGAGAAAGCTAGAGGATATTTGTGAGGTGACATGTAAACACTGACCGAATGTGTTACTCTGGACTCACCCAGCCTAATTAGTTTAAGGAAAATGAAGTTATTGGTCCACATAAATTAAAAATATAGGGGATAAAGCTATCTTTTCACCTAATGGATACCATTAGGCCACTTATTTTCTCCTAGTCCATCATCTCTTCTTCTGTTTTGGCTTTAATCTCAGGCAGAATCTTCCTGAATGGTGGATATTAGAAGGAAGTTATGTATTCATAATCATAACTAGCAGTTGCAATGAAAAGAATATGCCTCTTTGCTGTTACTTGCAACTAAAGTCCCAAGGAACGTTGTGACTTGTCTGGCCTAGGTTATGTGTTGCCTCTGAATATCCTTGTTACTAAGCGTTAGGGTCTCTGGCCAACCTTGGTCACGTATTAATCCTTGTGGAAACTGGGGATGCAAAGTAAAGGGTCATCACATGAGTTTTTCATGAAAAAGCCTATATAACAAGGGGATGAGAAAAAGCATGATGAACGGACAAAAACTATGGTTATCACAGTTCACTATCATTCATTATTTGGCTGCTTAACAAGCAGCTCTTTTCTCATATGCACTGTTTAAAAATGCCACTGCTTGACAATGGAAGTAATGGACAATGGAAGTATTAGACAACCAATAATAAAAGCATTCTTAAACTAAAAGGAGGCGAGTCAATGTCTCATCTAGGTACTGCTTTCACTTCTTTATCTGTGTCGATGATAGGTCCTCATCTGTATCGATCAATCTCTTCCACATTTAAATTCTGTTACTTATAACACTCCACTTCCTAGTATTTCTGTATGAGTCAGGATTCTCTTGCACAAAAGTAACAGAAAACCAGTGGAAACTATTTTAACCCTAAATAAATGTATTATCTCCTATAAATAAAAAGCTAAGTTAGCTCTCAGGCATGATGGATTCAGGGGTAGAAAATGATGCTATGAGGACATTACCTTTCCCCACCTGAGTCTTATTTTTCTTTTAGTTGGTTGAATTTGTGGGCAAATTTCCTACCATAGTTGCAAAGCTGGCCACTGGCATCTCTAGGCTTACCACAAAGGCACAGCCAGCAATCCCAGTGATTAGTGTTCACTTCTTCAGGGTCCAGCAAAATTTCTAGAGATGGATCTGATTGACTTGGGGGAAATGCCCACCCTGAACCAATTGCTTCAGCTTTGTGTGTGTGTGTTTGTTGGGGGTGGATCTAGGTGGATGGAGTACTCTAATTTGTTGAGCCTGTGTCATGTGACCACCTCAGTAGTAGTGATGATAGAAAGAAGTTGGCCCCAAAAGGACCACATGGAGTTCCCATGAAAATTAGAGCCTACTTCCGGCAGAAACAAGTTACAAAGAAAGACAGTGTGCTGTCAAAGACCATAACTACCACACTACATAATAAAAGATAGAGTGAAGAGGAAATTAGTCTTTATTAAGTTCCTGTAATGCATCAGGTATCTGGCTGTATTATTTCACATTTATTAGATAAATTTGCTCTAAATCACTTAGTAGTAAGTGGTACTACTAGGACTTTCTGAGAGTCTACTCATGACATTTCAGTGGTATTCTCTATACCTTTAAAGAAGAGATTCTGAATTTCCTTCTTTGAAGAAGTTTAAGATTTTGGAAAACTAGGGAAAGCCTTAGAGCAGATAATCAGAAAGATGGATGGTGATGGGAAAGAGGAGGACGTCTAAGAAATAAGGTTGGCATCTAGTTTGATCCGAACTGATCAGAGGGACCCCAGAGGGGAACTATGAGAAATATTAGTGACCCAGGCACACTGGAATCCTTTCACAGAAGGCCTTAAATATTCAGCTGGGAAGTATGGATTTGTCCTGAAATATGATTTAAAAAAACCCAACCTGGCCGGGCGCGGTAGTTCACGCCCATAATCCTAGCCCTCTGGGAGGCTGAGGCGGGTGGATTGCTCAAGGTCAGGAGTTCGAGACCAGCCTGAGCAAGAGCGAGACCCCGTCTCTACTAAAAATAGAAATAAATTATCTGGACAACTAAAAGTATATATAGAAAAAACTAGCCGGGCATGGTGGCGCATGCCTGTAGTCCCAGCTACTCAGGAGGCTGAGGCAGTAGGATCGCTTAAGCCCAGGAGTTTGAGGTTGCTGTGAGCAAGGCTGATGCCACGGCACTCACTCTAGCCTGGGTAACAAAATGAGACTCTGTCTCAAAAAAAAAAAAAAATAAAATAAAATAAAAAAATAAAAATAAAAATAAAAAATAAAAAAAACCAGCCTAACTCAACATGTTGAGCAGAAAGGATTTGTAATGAAAAGGGTATTGAGATCTTTACACAATGGTGTACAGGATGAACTGAAGAAGGCACTAGAGGGAAAGTGATAAACTGTCAGACTATTATCAGCTTCTTGATGTGTAGTGATAAGAACCCAGACTAGAAAAGCAGCAGGAGCATTTGAAAATCCAGATGCAGATGGACGACTTTAAAACTCTGAGGTACAGAAAAATCCCTGGAGTGAGCTAAAATGCAGATTCTGGGGGTCCTCTGCTGCATGTTCAGATTCAATAGGTCTGGAGCAGGGCACAGCAATATGTATTTTAACAAACACTCGAGATGATTCTGATGCAGGTCATTCACAGACCAGTTTCTTTCCGAGGAGGAGTAGGCAGGTGTTTGATTAACTATGAAGGGCAATCAAGCTGGGAGGAGAGG
This sequence comes from Lemur catta, assembly GCF_020740605.2. Classification (NCBI taxonomy): domain Eukaryota; kingdom Metazoa; phylum Chordata; class Mammalia; order Primates; family Lemuridae; genus Lemur; species Lemur catta. The sequence goes on along the minus strand of NC_059128.1, from coordinate 48,138,542 downwards.
GAAGTCTGCTGTTGATGGTAATTGGAAGGTTGGGAAAGGGCCCTGATTGTAGGGAGAGTTGATGAATTCTGTTTAAGGTGATTGTTATTCACGTTTATGCTTGAATCTTGGGTGCATGGATTTCAGTTGGTGTTTTCTGTGTATATAAAGTTGTTGATAAAAAGATGTCCTGGAAAGAAAACTATTAGGCCCTTGTCCTTGATCAGCAATACTGGAATTGTACTAGGCAATTGCAGCTTTGGGTGGTTTGGGGAAGATATTGAGGTACATAGAGAAGCGAATATAATAAAAGCCATGTTTGAAGCTGCTGTGTTTTTAGAAATGCCTAGGTGGACATTCTTTTCCTTATCTAGAAATTATGACTGTCAAAACTGATCAAATGGTACCTGAAAATTCAAAATGAAAGAATTTTTGCTAGTGTGACATACAGATTCTAAAATTCTTTTAGCTTGTCTCCCACTGGCCAAGATGTTACTAAGGTTACTACTGTTGGGGGGGGCAAGGAATGGGGAGATGTCGGTCAAAGGGTTCAAAGCTTTAGTTAGACAGGATGAATAACTGAAGATCTATTGTACAGTATGGTGATTATAATTAATAATAATGTGTTTTATACTTGCAAATTGCCAAAATAATAGATTTTAAATATTCTTGCCATATGAAAATAATAACTATGTGAGGCAATGGATATATTAATTAGTTTGATTTAATCTCACAATGTATACATATATCAAAATATCATGTTAGATACCATAAACATATATACATTATTTATCAATTATACCTTAATGAAAACTAATAATGCTAGTAATGAACTTTTATTCCATTAAAGCAATGGAATCTCTTGGAACAAATTGTTATTTCTTTTAATCTAAGTCTTTCTGTATAGGAGATTTATAGTCCTCTTTTAATTTGCCTAAATAGTTTAAGAAAGGTCCACTACTCTGAGAAAATGCAACATTGGTAGTTTTTCTTATCTCCTTTATTTTCGGACCTGGACTATCCCTTCCTGGAGCTATGTGAATTCTGCTGGCCAACAAAGATATTTCTGTGATGCAATCACTGCTTAACCTTCCACAGCTCCCTGATATGATTTTGGTTATTTTAGTGAAGGAGGGAAAAGTTCCCATAAGTTATACAATGTTTCTAAGTATCATTCACTAAGGAAAGCCTTTGTCTAAAGCATTTTCTCTCTATGATGTTCTGAGATTTTTTTTGTGAAATATGAATTATATAGGCTTACTCATAGGTGATGTATTTATTCAGCCTTCGTTTCTTGGTGCTTACTCATCCAGGATGTCAAGTGGGGGTTACCAGTTCATTTTCTTCATCCCAGTTCATGATGATGCAGGTCAATGCATATATTTGTACCAGAGTAATGCATGATTAAATGAAAACTTATCTCTTTTCTCCCAGTATTTATTACCTTGCTATATCCAGTCATAGTTTACTTTTCTCTATTTTTTATGATAAGTGCTTATAATTTTAATCCTTTGAGACTTTCTCCCCAATTCTGCAACATTTTGCCGTATACAAGTACATATTACTATTATATGTCTTTCATGAAGGAAAAAAAAAACCTACGAAAATGAGTGACTCAAGTATTTATAGCAGCTACTGATTATTAATATAAGCTATCCACTACCCTTGTTCTCCTTTTTGTTAAGGAGTTTATTCTATGCAAGAAGATACATTATTATTTGGTCTTGATATATCAAGTCTGAAAGAGATAATAGCTTAGGAGTTACATGATCTCTTCTCTGTTATTCACCTTTCTCTTTTTCCCTCTCTCCAGTGTATTCTCTCTAGTATTGTCTTTCGAGGGTATCAAGAAGGTATGTTAGATTTTTTTGATGTAGGATACATAAACTATAAAATGCCTTCCCTGAAAAATCCATGGATTCTTAACTTACATAACATGTATGCAGCTATTCTCTCAGTAGTTGATCTCTCTTCCTGCCCATCTTTCATTTGAATCCAGGAGTGGGAAGCTAAACTTTGATTATAAATTCTGGAGGAAAGCAGTGGTCATAAAGTGTTCATATTGTTTCCTCTGCCACTTTGTTCAGATCCCACGGATAACTTTTGAGATGGCATATGAGAGTTGATAAAGTCTCAAGCAGGACTATAAAGATATTTGTAATTATGACTTGAGAGATAATGCTGCCCCACTGAATTGTTATCTTAGGCAGGTTGGCTCCCTTTGGAGTCATCTTCTGTTTATGGCCCTGGACCAGAGTACATTTGGCTGTGTCTCTAATCGCTTTACTATATCATCAAAAAGTGGATGGCTGTAAATTTAAAATAAATCAACACATACCCCCCACCCCAGGAAAACTAAGGGTAACATAGCTATCAGAATATAGTATGATTTAATTTTCTCTTGATACAGACAGTGATGTGTAGGTATATTCTGTTTGTTTTTCACCCATCAAGAGAGGATAAACAACAAATGTTTGCATTTTATATTTTGTATCCAAAATGAAAATGTATCTATTATAATTCAGTAGCTGGAAGGCAATGTGCCTAAGGGATATTGGGTTTGATAAACTTAATTAAGAAATCTGCCAGAATCATGTTTGGAAAATTTGTTCCACTTCTCTGAGCTTTAGTTTTCCTTTTCTAAAATAGAAATGCTAAAACTCTTTCTCTACCATTAGACTTTGTGAAGATGAATGAAGAAAAACTATGATAAAGGAAAATATGAATAAAATTGGGGAAATTATTTTTGAAACTAGTACCAATATTTTAGGAGTAATGTCAGTTAATAATGACCATACAAGAGATGGAATATACTCTAAAATAGGGTTTGAATGAAGAACTTAAAAGATTTAACACTATTTTGGAAAAATGTTAGAAAAATTTTCATCAGTGTACATGCACTGTGTTAATTTGAATGAATACCGTGATATGGATTTATGACCAAGATTTTTTTTGTACAATAGTATTGTCCTGATATATTTTCTCTCCTAAAATTTTACTTTTAAGCATTTTGTTCCCTTAATATTCTTAATAGTTTTATTGAGGTGTAATTTTTATAGCATAAAATTCATCCATTATAAGCATACAATTCAATGAATTGAGATAACTTATAGAGTTCTGGACATTCTTTTTACCACAGTTCAGTTGTAGAGCATTTTGGTCACCTCTAAAAGTACTCTCAGGCAGATGATTTCTGGTCGAATGTTATTCTACTTTCTGTCTCTATAAATTTTCCTTTTTGTGAACATTTCATGTAAATGGAATCAATATGTAGCCTTTATGCCTGATTTTCTTCACTTAGCCTGATATTCTTGAAGTTAATCCTTGTTATAGTACATATTGGTAGTTGACTCCATTTTATTGCTGAATAGTAATCCATCATATAGATATACTATTTTGTTTACCTTTCACCAATTCATAGACATCTAGATTGTGTGTAGTTATTAGCTATTAAGAATAATGCTGCTATGAATATTTACATTCATGTTTTTGAGAGGACGTATATTTTAATTTTGGGGGGCAGATTCTAGGAGTGGAATGGGGCATACTATAAGTGTATTTTTAACTCTATATAATACTGCTATACCATTTTCTAAAGTGGCTGTATTACTTTACATTCCTACCTGCACTTCTCAAGGGATGCCATTTCTCTGCATCCTTGTTAACATTTGGTATTGTCTGTCTTTTTAATTATACCCATTCTAGTGATTGTGAAGTGTTATCTCATTGTGATTTTAATTTACATTTCTCTGATGACAGATGATGTTGAGCATCTTTTAATATGATTATCAGCCATTTGTGTATTTTTTTGGTGAAATATCTATTCAATCTTTTGCACAGTTTAAAACTTGGTTATTTTTCTTATTTTTGAGTTGTAAGAATTGTTTATATATTCTGGATACAAATTATTTATCAGATATATGATATATCAGACATATAAGAGGGATATAGTATATCTGATATATCACACATATGATATATCTGATGTAATAATGCATACTGGATGAATCAAAGTCTTTTTTTAATTGGTAGTTCTTTTCCTCTCCCCAGACAATGCAAAAACGTAGAACATTCTTCTCTATTTACTTTTCTCCCAACACATAATCTACTCTTCTCACTTATTGTAATTATCTTTATAGTTAATATCTCAAAAGACATTATTATTAATATGTTATAGAGTAAATATTCATTTAGATTTACCTATATATTTACTCTGTTGGTTTTTATTTCTCTATGCATCTTTGAACTTTGATCTGATAATTTTTATGCCTTCATTATTTCTTCTTCTTTTCTATTTTTTGTTTTTAACCAGCTTTGTTGATAAATAACTTTCATACCATAAAGTTCAGCCATTTAAAATGTACAATTCAGCGTTTTCCCACTCCCAGATCTAGGTAACTACTAAGCTACTTTCTGTCTCTATAAATTTTCTTATTCTTATATTTCTCATAATGGAGCTGATTATGAATTCTCTATTTGTCCATAATGTTCTTATTTTACTTTCATTCTAGAATATATAGAATTCTGTGTTGGCAATGGCTTTTAGCAATTTAAAGACATTATATTATATTATAATTTTTATAATTTCTATTGATAAGTCATTAGCAAGCTTTTTGCTTGCTGTTGTTTTGAATATAATGTGTTTTTTTTCTCTGGCTGCTTTTAAGATTTTCTGTTTCTCACTGTTCAGGTTAGACATTAAAAAAAAAGGAATAAGATTTTCTCTTCTTACATTTTCAGTAGTTGTACCTGATGTGCCCAGGTGTCTTTATTCTGTTTAACTATTGCTGTGTAAGAGATTATCCCAAATTTGTTGGCATAAATCAACAACCATTTTATTTTACTTAGAAATTCTTGTCAAATGATTTGGTCACGGCTCAGATGTTACTGTGAAATCAGAAAGAGTACAGCATTGTTCCACTACGCTTTTGAAAAACTGCTGTATCTTTCATACTAGGTAAATAGACACAGTTCCAACAGGGAATATACTTTTCTATTCTAATTCTTTTCATGCTGATGTTACATAAAGCAAGTTCTAAGAGCCAAGAATGAACAAGAACTGCTTCTTAAAGAAGAAAGAATAAAGCAAGATAAAGACATCAAAGCTGTTGCCATTACATTTTATCCTGAAAGAAACAAGAAATTACCAGGAAGGATCATAACTTAACAAAAAGGGGTTACTGTTACAACTCTGACTGAGAGTTTCAGAAGGGAACAGGAAATTTTCAAGGGAGGAGATATATTTATCCAATGAACAATAGGTCTGTGAAATTTTCTAGTTAATGCAAACAAAAGGCAGAGACTTTAATACACCTACTGGGTACCTGATGTTTCAAACTTTCATAGGGAAACACATCTAAACATGCATAAAGTGAAAAATGTCTAGAGCCAGACTTTGAAAAACTTTTAAAGACACTTTCAAGATTCTCAAAGTACAGCTTCACTGAGAACTGGTTTCACTAAGAGCCAACCTCAGTATCAGCCAGCAACGGTAGATTGTTAGGCCTAAGGTTTCCCATGGTGTGAAGCACCGAAGAAACATTTCTTGTTATTTTGTAATATTTTATTGGTCCAAAAGGTACTTTAAAGCTCCCACTCTTTACAAGGCACTGTGCTAGGGAATGTAGAGGATTCGAAGGTGTTTGAGGTAATTATTCTGCCCTCAGGGAGAAAATAGTAGTATGAAGTAGCAATTGCAGACATCTGTAAGAAAGCTTATCAAAAAATTAATTTAAACACAATCAATGACTTATTAGGACAACTAAAATATCTAATAGTTTTAGCTTAAAAAAATATTTTTATTCTAGCTGCACACCTGATTTCTCTTTTGTGACTTGTGTGAAAATGCCCCTGCCTCCTACTTGTCCTGTTCAACTGTATTGTGTGTGTCCTGAGGATCCCAGCACCATTGAAGAGTGTAGGACACTTGTGACCCCAGGTTTGGAACGGGCAACTTGGGCAACTTCCCTCAACACTTACCCGCTTTCTGATTTGAGCAATTCCCATAGTCTCCCTCTGCCTCAGTTTTCTATTCTGTAAAATGGGGTTAATAAAGTTGACTTTACAGGGTTAATTACTGATTAAATAACATTTGTAAAGCATTTAGCAAACTATCTAGCAAGTACATGTTAAGTGGCAGTTTATTATTTTTAAAAAATATAAATCAAATAACATACTCATCTGTTTAAAACTAATTTGTTTCCATTGCATTTAGTAGCAAAACTACCCCTACCCCTTAAGACTGTTGTTCCTAATTCCTGGGTGGTAAAGTGGTATCAGTCTGACCATGGCCTGTTAGGAACCAGGCCCAAAGCAGGAGGTGAGCAAGCAAAGCTTCATCTGTATTTACAGCTACTCCTCATTGCTGGAATCACCGCATAAGCTCCTCCTCCTGTCAGATCAGTGGAGACATTAGATTTTCATAGGAGTGTGAACCATCCTGTAAGTGGTACATACGAGGGATCTAGGTTGTGCGCTCTTTATGAGAATCTAACCACCCCTACCCATGACCAGGAGCAATTATTTAAAGGCATTTTATTCTTTCCTTCCCTATAGTTTCCAGACTAGCTGATAAATTATATAAAATGCTATCACAAGTTGCACAATGTGACCCTCACCCATTATCTTCATGTTTCTGGAATTTGTGATACAAAGAAGAATGTACAGCCAATCAATAGCTTATGTTCAACTTAAGAATTGCCCCTTCTTTTTTCCTTTAAAAAATCCACTTGTGACTGTTGATAATCAGTGCCTACATTCAGGAAAACCTGAATCTGTGTCTCTTAGACTGCAGTCCTCAAATTTGGCCCAGATAAACTTTCTACCTTTTATTAATTTTGCCTCAGTTTCTTTCTTTAGGTCAGCAAAGTCCAAAGACTAAATCTTAGTTTTATAGGTTTTAGCTCACAATTTCATAAGTCTTGTTTTCTAACTGCTTTGTGCACACACATCTTCTGTGAATTCTCCAGTGCAAGAACACATTTATTTTTATTTATTCACTTATTTTTTTTAAAGACAGGGTCTTGCTCTGTTGCCCAGGCTGGATTGCACTGCAGCCTCAAACTTCTGAGCTCAAGCGAACCTCCTACCTCAGCCTCTAGAGCAGCAGTCCCCAACCTTTTTGGCACCAGGGACTATTTTCATGAAGACAATTTTCCATAGACCAGGGAGAGGGGAGATGTTTTGGGATAATTCAAGCCCATTACATTTATTGTGTACTTTATTTCTATTATTATTACATTGTAATATATAATGAAATCATTATATAACTCACTATAGGTTGGGGAGCCCTGCTGTAGAGTATCTGGGACTACAGGTATGTACCACCATGCCCAGCAACTAAAAACAAATTTTTTTAGAGATGAGGGCCTTTCTTTGTTGCCCAGGCTGGTCTTGAACTCCTGGTCTCAAGAGATCCTCCTCCCTCAGCCTCCCCAGTATCTGTGATTACACGTGACAGCTATCATGCCCCACTTGGAATACACTTTTTTTTCGCATCCTCTGGTAGTTGGTGCATCATAAGACAGATAAAAGTTTTCCTGTATAACTCCAATAGAATTGTATTAAAAGATTTAAAAAATATTTCATCTGATAGGGATTAGCTGAATCACCTTTACTTTTCTGGGTTGCATATTTCTCCAGTGGAGTCTTTACAACTGACTTTTGAGTTTTTTACTGTAAATCAGCCACTCTTCACTAAAAAATGAATTAGGGGGAAGTTTAAAAAATGTGAAAGGTATTTTTTATAAATTTAAGATGACAAAACTATTCCTATATCACGTTACTATGGATAGAAGTAAGTTCATTGAGGTCAAGAAAAGGTGTAAAGATTTTTACCCAATGGAATTTTAATTAAATAAACACGTATAGTACATGGTGTTTTCAATATAAATCACAGTGTTAGGGTGTACCATGTTAATTATAACAAGTTATTCATTCATTAATTCAGCAAATATTTGAGTGCTTATGATGTGACAGGCACTGAAGATGCATGAATGAACAAAACAGAAAAATCTCTGTATGTAGTAAATATTATTAGTATTTTCAGTAATATTTAACTTGGGCAACATAGTTTCTTCAGTAACTTCTACCAAGTTTCCCACTTTTTAAATCTACCATAAACAAGTTTAAGTAGATATTTTTTTCCAGTTAGTATTTTGCAAGCATATGTTGCTGTTAAAGCATGGAATGGTAGACTTGAATAAAGAAACTGAAGAATTTGCTCTCAAGGAGCTGATACCAATTGAAAGGAAGGGAACTTTTCCATGGGCGTGGGTGGTGGGATGGAGGGGGAAAGTAAAGTTAGAACTATGCATATTAAAGCATGGGTGTAAGATAGTGATAAACACCTTGACTTTTAGAGACAGGCCAGTAGGTTTTGAAAGTTTATTATTATTATTAATTTTATAATTATTAATATATAATCTTATTCTCTCCGCCTGGAATACCTCATCCCTGGGACAGCTTTTCCCCATGCCCACTTCTCTGCCTAGGAACTTCTATTTGTTCTTTAAGAACTTGATTCAGATGTCACCTTCTCTGAGAAGGCTTCCTACGTCCCGTCTCCCCAAACCTCCAACCCTCTGGAATCCCACAAAAATTTGCTCAGATTTTTATTATAGCCCAAGTTGTATTATAAAGTGTTCATTTTTATACCTCCTCCTTGTACTAAATTCAGAACTCCTTGAGGGCAAGGACTATGTGTAATTATTCCTTGTGGTTCCAGTGCTTAGCTCAGCTCATTGTAAGTGCTCAGAGAAAGCGTGATTGAATGAATCAATCATCAAACCTCGAGGACGCTGTTTTACCGGGTACCCTGCTAAGAGATATAAAGTTAAAAAGATCAGGCCTTTGGTCCCTTAAAGTTCATAAACAAATTGAGGCAGTATTCCTGTCTTTCAATTCTACATTATAGAAACCCAACACAAATTTAAAAGGAAAAAAAGAATGTGTGCAAGGGAAAGAATTTATTTGTTTTAGGCAGGTTATTTCTATTAATAGTTTCAGCTATGATTAGGTCTCTTTCTATAACCTGCTTTTGGGTGGCTTCATTCTCATGATTTTTTTTTCCATTTGAAAGTTTTTGTAGCAAAAATAGAGGTTTTTATGCCAATGGCCCTAGCAAAAGTCCTAGGACTAATTCTCAATGCTTTTAATTGAGTCACCTGCACTTTGCTGAATCCATTATAATAATCTGAATAGGCCTACGTCACATGCCTACCTCTGGATTTGGAAGTGGGATTGATCTCATCCAAATCATATGGATTAAAAGTGAGGGAAGGTTTTTCACCAGAGGAAAATCAAGTTGCTGTTACTAAAAGGGGTAGAAGATATTAGGCAAGTAAAAACCAACGCATATCCTCCATAGAGGAGATGTCCTATACATCAGTAATTATATGGCAAGGCTAGGAGTGATGCCTGTCTTAAGTGCTCACAGCAGAAAATTGTGTAGGAGAAATGGATCACTTCAAGGACAGCTGTCCACAAACACTTTCTAGGAGGAAGTCTATGAACTAGGCCTTTTGGACAGGTAGGATTATGGTAGGTGAAGATGAGGAGGCCTTTCAGATACATGGAAAGGCATGAAAAAAGGCAGGGAGATGAGGATCCTTTGGAGGTTTTCTAAGTTTGCTGGAAACTTTTGGGAAATAAGTCTGGAACTTTGGTTGGGGGCTAGATCTATACGTAGTCTAATAAGTGCTAATCCTTTATGCAAATTTCTTCCATATATGATCTCAAAAAAGAATAATTTTGGCAGGCACCAGGAGTAGGATTATTCTTCCCATGTTACCGATGAGGCAAGTGAGACCTAATGCAAGAGATGCCTGCTGAGAATTTACCCTCTTGTGTCCAGAGACGGAACAGCACAAGAAGCCCAATTTCTGTCCTCCAGCCCAGGACTGTGCCCCTCTCCCCATCCACAGTAAAAATAAAATCTGGGGTTGTAAATCACCAGGACAGCAGCTGTGCCTCAGCCCCAGGGCCAGCCTGAGGACACCTTTGGAGGAAGGTGGTGGGAACAACCATATAAGCAGAAAGAAGGTATGGGACTTGCACAATGGCTAAGAGCAGACTCTTGAGTCAGACCTGGTTTTGATTCTCAGTTTCATGAGTTAAGGTGTTAACTTGGGCAGATTATATAACTTCTCTAAGCGTTAGTTTCCTCATCTGTAAACAAGGTAAAGAACAGTACCTATCGTATAGGATGGTTCATGAGGTCTGAATGAGGTATTGCATATTAAGAACTTAGCACTCTTTTTCCTTGTCCTGACTGGTCTCCTCTTCCAGTCTGGTCTCCTCTTCCTCATCCTGTTTCGTCTGGTCTGGTCTCTTCTTCCTTGTCTGGTCTCATCTAGTCTCGTCTCCTCTTCCTCTCCTGGAATGGTTTCCTCTTCCAATCTGGTCTCCTCTTCCTCATCTGGTCTTGTCTCCTCTTCCTCGCCATGTCTCAGTTTTGAAAGTTTTGAATCATCAAATGGTAGGACAATGAATAAATTAAATGCCCCCCCCATGAGTGCTTACTGTAAGGTTGCACTTTTTCATTTTCCTTACTGTCTCTTGGAAAACAAAGCTTTAGATAGCATTTTTACTTGCTTGTAAGCAAAGGATTTGCATTTAAAATAGTTGGATCTTTTATAACGATAGTAGCCTTCTCTGCATAACAATATAGTGAATACTGTGGATTCTACACATTTATAGTTTTAAGTTTCATGGTTTTGACCATTTGTGATGCAGAAAATGCTTAGTATTTTTAGTGAAAGAATTTGAGTTAGGTTCCCTACGACACTAGTACCTAAAGAGAATCACTAGGCTAGTGAGTATGTCTAACTTGCATTGAGAATCAATGTTTTTGTGGCTCTTACTCTCTTAGAATGAAACCAGCTTGGCTATTTCTTGAATATTTTTCATTAACTAAGAGAGAATATAATGTCAAAATTGGAACAGTAAAATTGTGATGTGGGATATGCTCAGGAAATAAATGAATGGTTGGAAACATGACTGAGTAGAAAGAAGGAGTTTGCATAGTATTTAATAATCACAGATTTGGAGATTTGCTAAGAACTAGGCATATTTTTATGGCATTATCCAACACCTATTGTTTGAGTCTATTCTTTTTACCTTGTTAATATTAAATCCTATATTATTTTGATAAGTATTTTTGTGTTTTAATTTTTAAATATATACTGCTTACTGTTACACATTGAGGGTGGCTATTAAAAGTGTCAAAATCAATTATTTGCAAACTCATTTCATGTAACCAAAATATTTGTACCCCCATAATATCCTGAATTTAAAAAAAGTGTCAAAATCAAAATAAAAATGTAGAGATGAATCTGTAAAGTTAATATTTTACTTGGGAAGAAAGAATTGCAATTCAGGGCACACATGCAGAGCAGGTGGTCTTTGGTATTATGGAGAACAAAAAGAAGGTTGCGGGTTTTATAAAAAAAGGAATGTTATGTGTGGTCTTGAGAGGCAGTTCATTGGTAGTGGTAGAGTGCTGAGGAGCTGGCAAGCTCCAATTGGTGGGCAATGGCAGTGGGCAAAATTAGTCCTAGAATGGCAGCGAGTTATCTCACAGCAATAGATAAAACTAGTCTCGGTTTACAACAGGTAACTTCAGCAGCTGGACTTGCAGAGACTTACATTTCTAGAGCAATGTTATATACTCTGAGTGCTTTTCCCCCCAGGCCCCTCAACTCTGATTTAGTTGGGTATGACAAGACTTATCCAATTCCTGTGATGAACTTGCACAAAAGTATGAAACTCTTACTACTGATTTGCTTGTTAGTTATTTTATTTATGTAACTTCTCCTTTGAAGTGTAGGGACATGAAGAAATTTTATTGCAAGCATTTTGACTATTTACACTGTTTACATTTCAGTCAATAAAATTATTTCAAAATCTTTCCATTTCTACATCTTGTCACATCAATAATGTCATGTTTCACAGCTGCGGTAGCATTTGCAGCAATAGCTTGCACTGATGGTTTAGGAAGAAAAATTCAGATGAAGAAGTATGTATTAAGTTCTTACTAGACTACATCTCAGTGTTTTGCACATGGAGTATTTTATAATTGCCTTCTAGTAGTTTACAATCTTGTAAGAGAGGTAGAAGTATGTACATCAGACAATTAGAGTATAAAAAAAAGATCATTTGAATACAAGCAAACACCAAAACTATGACAAGTATGATAAAGGCTCTATGTTCAGGGAAGGGTTAATGGAGGAAGTGAACCTCACAACAAATCTTGAAGGCCTGGTTCTTCTCTAGAATGGAGTAGAGCAAATGATCCCTAAAATTCCTAAGTAAATCTATGAGGAAGGAACAAATGTGGTTTCTGTAAGAAACTGAAGATGTCAACTAGGTTGGAGAGAAAGGTGTAGGGGGAGGGGAGCTTCAATACATTACCTGGGGCTTGCTGGTATCTGACCTGCCATGCATCTTTGTTTATATCAATTATCCTATGCTAAAATTGGTTTCATTGTATAGTACATCTCTCTTAAAGTCACAGTTTCTAAGAATCAACGTATTGAGACATTAAGTGAGAACTTACTGTACAAGACTTTATTATCTAATTAAGAAAAACTTGGTAATGCACTGTCTGTATTTGATTTAGGAAATACTTATTTTTGGGAATAACAAAGAGGGAACTCTCCAAAGACAGTAATTTTAAATAACAGAATTCAGCATAGGTAGTGTGACATTTACTCAGAAAAAATTAAATCTAGGACAAAAGTTGAGAAGAATAGTTACAAATTGACAAGATTCTATAAAGAATGGGCGTTTTAGAGGACATAGTCTTTGTCACTACTCCTTACAGAGAATCCCTTATGGTCTAAGGTATATGTCTGATAGAAAGCCATTTGAATATTGCTTTATAATACTTCTTAAATATTCTCTACAGGATTTATTTTAGTATATCTATAGGATGTTTTCAAGAAATTTTTAGTGATATGAGAAAATGATTATAATATGAATAGAAAATGGAAATAAAATTGTAAATACAATAGCATTTAAATTCTTCAATTAATAAAATAAATACATACAAAATGAATTTTAGGAAATACATCACAATACTTTTTGGTATTTCTTAAATTATAATTTATTAATTTTTTTTCTGTACATATATGTATTTTCTAAATTCTTAACATTGAACATTTACTCTTTTTTACTTGTGGAGGAAAAGACAGTCTACTTAGTCTTGGCTTTTATTTTTTTAATTGATGTTTTGGTATTTTTTTCATAGATTAGAATGAATTTTCTTTTTTTTTTTTTTGAGACAGAGTCTCGCTCTGTTGCCTGAGCTAGAGTGCTGTGGCATCAGGCTAACTCACAGCAACCTCAAACTCCTGGGCTCTAGCAATCCTTCTGCCTCAGCCTTCTGAGTAGCTGGGACTACAGGCATGCACCACCATGCCTGGCTAATTTTTTCTATATATATTTTTAGTTGTCCAGCTAATTTCTTTCAATTTTTTTTTTAGTAGAGACAAGGTCTCGCTTTTGCTCAGGCTGGCCTCGAACTCCTGACCTCGAGCGATCCTCCTGCCTTGGCCTCCCAGAGTGCTAGGATTACAGGTGTGAGCCACCGTGCCCGGCCTGAATTTTCTGTATATCAAGAAAAATTATCCTTCAATGTTATATCAGTTGCTTAAATTCATTTTGTATTATAAAGTGTTATGGATAGTCTTTAGTCTCCTGGACAATGAATCTTTTCCAAGTTCAGGAGTTTTTTAAAGCGTGTCCTTATTGCAATGTACATAGTGATAAACTTTCATTTATGCTTCATCATAATGGAAATGTAGATCTATTTTAGTTTATGATTTATATTGAAAGCACAATATGATGAGTACATTAAAATTATTAAAAAAAAAACCACATAGCTGCCAACCCAGCAACATGTAGTTCTAGGGATGAAGAGATGTGTAAATTGTTATGTTCCAAGTGCTGTTACTATTTGGCATGTAATCATCCGTGTTCAATGAGATGAATGAAACAAGTTCAAAATGCAGGTTGCTTCTTGCTTTATCAAAAATTTAAAAGAAAATGTTGTAGTTCATTTTAATAGGTGAATCCTAGGACCTAGCCTGGCTAGGTAATTTCATTTTTCTTGAAGGCCTAAATATTTATTCCCTGAGGATTAGTTGGCTCTGAGTACAGTGTTTATGAATTGTGTAAGAGGTTGTTCAAAAGAAAAGGAGTAAATACTATGTGCTTTGCTGAACAATTTTTTAAAAAGCTATAATGACCCTTAGAGTAAAAATGAGTAGCTCTAGGACTGTTTAAAAGATAAAACAAAACAAAACTTATTGTTGAACTACTGCTGAAGTTTTGCAGTGTATTCCATGGCATCAAATGTATTTTTAATGTCTTCCTGATTTATATTTGTTTTGGGGACTTGGGGGATAGTGGAGACACATCTAAAAACATATGACCCATGGTAATCTAATTAGTATGCTTTAAATACTCTTTTGGGAGTCAGGATGTATAACTAGACCCATTGTGAGTTCCAATTCATTCTACTTTATGAGAATAATAGAAAATTATGTTATTGTATGGATTTTTTCCACGTTCAGGAGTTTTTTCTGCGCATCCTTATTGCAATGTACATAGTGATAAACTTTCATTTATGGTTCCTCTTAATGGAAATGTAGATCTGTTTTAATTTATGATTTATGTCTAAAAATTGAACTGAATAGAAAAATTTGGTGCTATTGTATAATTCAGGTAATGTCAAGAAAAAGCAAGGGGGCCGGGCACGCTATATACTCATGCTTATAATCCTAGCACTCTGGGAAGCCGAGGCGGTAGGATCACTCGAGGTCAGGAATTCGAGATCAGCCTGAGCAAGAGCGAGACCTCATCTCTACTAAAAATAGAATGAAATTATCTGGACAACTAAAAATATATATAGAAAAAATTAGCCTGGCATGGTGGCGCATGCCTGTAGTCCCAGCTACCAGGAGGCTGAGGCAGAAGGATTGCTTGAGCTCAGGAGTTTGAGGTTGCTGTGAGCTAGGCTGACACCACGCCACTCTAGCCCCGGGCAACAGAGTGAGACTTTGTCTCAAAACAAACAAACAAACAAAAAAACAAGGGGATATGAGTTCAGATTATGGTTCTACAGCTAAAATTTTACGTCATCCTAGAAAAACTGTATCAGAATAGTGTAATGGAAAGAATACCCACTGGTATTTTTTACAGATTAAGTAAATGGTATTTTATACAGATGCTTGTATGTCTTCTTTCTCTTTAACCATATGTTTAATCCAGGTTGCATAGTTCTCTAGGGGTGGCCCCTTTGAGCCTCCATTTATGGAAGTTTTCCATTTAGAGAACTTCCTAAGTTTTGTGCAAAACTTCGTGTTTGTACTTATTTCTGGAGAGGATATGAAACTGTCATCAGATTAAAAGATATATTTTCATCATACTTTCTCAGCTTTGAATTGAATTAATTGATTATAGATAATCATACAAAATAAGACCTTTCTATGGCTAGGAGAACAAGAATCTTTAATATTTCATTTTAAATACACATGGAAAATAATGTGAAATTTATCTACAAAATATTTTATCTTACTTAGTGTTAATATAGGTTGAGCATCCCTAACCCAAAAATCCAAAATATGAAATGTTCCAAAATCCAAAACTTTTTGAGCACCAATGCCACAGTGGAAAATTCCACACAGAAGTACTTAACACAGACTTTGTTTCAGGTGCAAAGTTATTAAAAATATTGTATAAAATTACCTTCAGGCTATGTGTATAATATGCATATGAAACATATATGAATTTCATGTTTAAACTTTGGTTTTATCCCCAAGATATCTCATACGTATATCCAAATATTCCAAAATCTGAAAAAAATCCAAAATACTAAACACTTCTGGTCCCAAGTATTTCAGATAAGGGATACTCAATCTGTAGAAAGGAAAGACTTTTCTTAAACTCTTTAAATTTGAGTCTTTGATTCTTTGATTTTTATAGATAACATTTAAGTAATTTGCAATGTCTAATGCCTCTTATGTTATGCCTTATAATTTTAAGGACCAAGAGTATGCTAAATATTTGCTATTTTAAATGAGAGAATTTAACTCATAATTTAAGCTTTTCTGTTAGTTTCATTTGTATGTTTACTTTAACAAATGTAAACACTCATTAGGAAAAAGTCATGAGATGAGAGGTAACTAAAATTTTCTTTTTAAGAATTATAATATAAATCTACTCTATGACTTTACCTTTGTAAATAATTTCTGTGATACTCTTGAGGGTGAATTATTAACCCAGAGATATGACTCTGAAGCACACAACAGGAATTCAACTGGAAACTGAAATCACATCAAATTTCATAGGATAATTTGTTATTAATACTTTAAAATGAATAATTAAAAATGTCAGTCATTTTGTCACAAATTGGAATAATTAGTCATTATTGGTCTTATTTTTCTTTTTACTTTTTTTCAAGAGCTTATTATGTGCCAGTATTGGTGCTAAATGTTTTGCAGACATAAATGTATTTAGTCTTCTTAACAGGCAAGTATTATTTCCCACTGTATAAATGAGAAAACTAAAAGATATTTATTCATCTGACATCCAGTATTATCGAGAACATACTATAATATAGACACTGGTTTTGGCTCTGAGGATAGAAGTCAATGAATGAAAAAATGTTCTGCCATCATGGAGCTTATATTAAGTTAAATTGGGGAGAGATTGGGAAGTCAATAAATAAATATGGTGCTAGCATTATCAAGACAATATAAAGCAGGGTCAAGAGTTTAGGAGTGGTGAGACCTAAGGTGAAGTTAAAGAGTGGAAATGGAGGTCTTGGGATTCTAATTTAGATAGTATAGTTGAGGTAGACCTCTCTGATTGTGTGTCATTTCAACCTGAATGAAAAGAGGGAAAGATCCAGGATGATGTTTGGGGAAAGAATAGTGTAGGTAAAGGGAATAAAATAAATGCAAAGATTGAGAAGTAGTAGTTTTCTTGGGGTAGGAAGACCAGTCTGTTTGGAAAGTCATGACTAAGGGTGAGAGTGACAGGAAAAAAGTCTAAGAGGGAACTGAGTATTAGTATTAGGAAAGCACAGGAGGGGGGTAAATCATGTTAGATGTTGTCTTTGATCCTGAATGGTATGGAAATCACTGGAAGATTTTAGGAAGAGCAGTGATATGTTTGATGTACATTTAAAAATATCATTCTAGTTGACTATAGTAGGGTGATAGTGGAAGTAGAGAGCATGCTAAGAAAAATTCCAGTAGTATAGGCAAGAGACTAGATTAATAATATTGGGGAAAGAGCATGTTTTGGGATAGAATTAGGTCAAGACTTTAGATTGTGCTAAACATAAAATTTATGTTAGATATTTAATTTATGTTAGATATCTAAGCAGATGTCAAGTTAGCAGTTGAAAACAGAGCCTATGGCCTGGGAAAAAGATCATACTTAAAGCCATGGGAGTGGATAAAATCACATGATGAGTATTTGTCGATACACAAGAGAAGAAGTCTGGAGAAGATGAGGAGAATTCAAAAAGATACTGAGAAGTTGCTGCCAATGAGGAAGTAGGAACCCAGAGAGAAACAGAAAGAGAGAGAGAGAAAGATGTTCTAGAAGCCAAATGAAAAATGTATTTCAGGAAGGAAGACATGATTAGGAGGTGGAGCCATAAGAAAAATAGGTACTAACATTTGGATTTCACAATGTGGAGATCATTGCTGACCTTGACAAGATGGTGGAAGGATGGGGAAGTTATCTTTGGTGACTCTTACTTTTCCTGTAAATTAAAAAGCAAGGAAATTAGATGAGAGTAAGGAGGGAAGTTGGGATTTTTATTTTTATCCAGAGAAAGTGAAGATAATGAAGGACCATGAAATCTAAATTGGGTAAGGATAAAAAAATATTAGGGAGGTAACAGAGGAAAAAGAAAAGATGTCACTAGATTAGACGTTCTAGTGAGGCAAAAAATTGTTGGAATAAAGACATTCCAACAATATCCTAGGTGTGGGGAGGGGGATGTTAGACACTGAGACTGTGGATTGAGTATAGTTATTGGCAATAACAAATTGTAGTTACTAGAGTTTAATTCAGTGACTCTCAAAGTACAGTCACTGAACCAATGGCATTGGAATCACCTGGAAACTTGTTAAGGAATGCACATTGTTAGGCTCCACTCCAGACCTGCTGAATTCTAAGCTTTGAGACCAGACCCAGAAATCTATATTTTTAACAAGGTTGTTATACTGCTCACTAAATTTTGAAAACTACTGTTCTAATGAATGATCATTGGAGTATATGGTATGAGTGAGGCATCAGACAAGGTATTTGTAGGTAAAGAGGTAAAGGAACTAAGAAGATGCTAAAATCTTCAAGAACTATTTTAGTTGTGGTGAAGATAGTAATGAGTCAGGGGTTAAATTTTCAAGAAAGGGAGGGAGTGTCCTGGAGCCTACAGATGTCTGAAACAAGGAGGAATTTTAAAAGGACACAGAGGTTTTCAGGGAGAAGGGTGCAATGGTGGTTTGCAAATAGCAATGAAGACCAAAGAGTCACCCTACTCCTCTTTTATACCAGTGTTACTTGGGGTGTGGGAGAGAAAATAGCCCCACTTGAGCAACCTGCAAGGGAAAGCGGTCATCCTATGGGAGTCAGGTTTTGGAGCAGGATGGTGAGGTAACCGTCAGAGTTGTTAAGGACTCAGGTGATTTTGCTGATGATAGACTGAGAGTTTCCCAGAGGGCTTAGAGTCACAGGCTTCTTGTGGTTACTGAAGGCAACTAGGGCCTGAGGAACTAGTCTTGACAGAGTTTTAGGAGATGATAATCAAATCTAATTAGGACCACATTCTAAGTCAGTAGTTCTCAATTTTGGCTTGAGTTTAGAATCAGCTGGGGGAAGTTTTAAAACTCCCCAATGCTCAAGCAATGCCCAGATCAATTAAATCAGAATTCTGTTGGGGGGCCCAAACATCAACATTGTTTTAAAGCTCCCAGGTGATTCCAATGTGCAGCCAAAGCTGAGAATCAGTTTTGTAATTTGTGAAGCCAAAAGAAGCAGCAAGAAATTTTGACTCTGGAGGCTGGGATCTGCATCATAAGATAGAACACCTCCGGCACTGTGTGCATGTGTCCTCCTCGGTCAGATCATCTAATGAGCTAAGACCTATTAGAAAAGCAAACAGATCACTCAAAACAGTCCAATAGATGTGTTTGTGTATATCAGCCAGTAAAAAGTAAAAAAAAGAAAGTTTTCTCCCCAGGAGCTGAACAATCACAGCTTGATGCTCTGTTCTGCAGGACAGCAGGTCACCGCTGAATTGGCAATTGATTATGTATACATTGCTCTGAGTGCTCCTTGAGAACTCTTACTCTTTTGGAAGAACATCAGGTGAAAGGTTCACAGCACAACTTTTCACGGTTAATTAGCAGTTAGAATCGCTTCAAGAAATCAAATAGGGAGGAGCAGATGGACTCCACAGCTCACCTTCGGGCCATAATTTGTAAGTCCCAGCCATTAGTCTTGGCTGTTAACAACGTTATCCAGAGGTAACGTGATCTTATATTTTTACATATTTTCCACTGGATTGCTAAATAATTTAACTTTAAAACCAAACTTGTTAAAAAAGAAAACTAAATGAAATGTTTCTATCAGAGCTCTTTAATTTGTAACATGTTTCCATCATACTCTCCTGGCATAGGTGTAATGCTATAAAACATATCTGATTGCTTTAAGTGCTGAGACAACACTGATATGCTCTAGTAAGTGAAGAATTCCTGCTGGCAAATTACAAAGAACACACTATATTTTACTGACATCTCAATAAAATAAGTTACAGGGGAGTAAAGATTTGCTTTTGTTTTAAAACTTTTCACTCAAATGGTTCTGTTTTTTGAACAAACCTGGTTGTATTATTTTAGAAAGCCAGCATTATTTTCCTTTTGTTGTGGGAGCAGTTAGTTTGGCTACATTTTAAAAATAAGTTGTTATTCCACAAACACTTATAGCACTCTGAAAGGTTTTAAATCTTATTTACTAGTGCCATAACTTTCAAAATCGAGATGTAGAAGTGAGATCTGCCATAAACTCTTTTGCATTTTAAATCTGTGTGCCTAAGAAACAACATCAATCTAGGAAAGGGTAGTGATTCTTGTCACCTTCCTGCACATGAAACTATGTGTTAGTTCTCTTTGAAAAGAGGCATTATTTAAATTTAACTTATCATTTTCCCAGTTGGAGTGACAGAGAATGCTGGGTGACCTTTGTGAGGTTACTTATTGTCTCTGTGAAAATTTCTCCATCTGAAGTAGAGAAAATACCTGCTGAGCTAAGAACTACGGTAAAGACAATACTTGTCAACTATGATAAATAGGGTTTCAGGACAAGTTTCTAAAAGTCACCTGTGCCAAACTTTTCTAAGTCCACCTACTTTTCATTAGGCTTTTGCACTCTCCTTAAGCCATAATGATGAATCAGAATTGGTTCTAGGCAAAACATTGCAGTGAGCAGCTTTCTGTGTTATCTTTTTGTGCCTTTCTCCTCCATACATCCAGAATGTGTCTATGAATGTTATCTTCTATATACTCTAACATACGTGGCACCAGATGAAACTTTACCTTCCTACCTAAGGACTCTATATGCCAAAATCAGCCCCATCTCAAGTCTTTAAAAAACAAACAAACAAACAAAAAACCCTTACTTGAACCCTACCCCAAAACAATTAAATCATCAACTCTAAGAATATAGTGTGGAGAATATTTAGGTTTAAAAGTTCCTCAGGAGATTCTAATGTACAGCCTGGGCTAAGTACCACTGTCTTAAGTCAAAACCAAGGCTCCTTATGCATCTAATTCTAAAGAGTTGGGTGGGTAAAGAAGAGATTTGTAAACCAGAAATCCTTATGTGCTATTTGTGAGCCTAGAAACAATGAGATGACATTATCTTATCAGCCTAAAGAGTGACAGCAACAAAGCTAACAATGGTATTTTCTATTGCTATGAAATTCCTCAGTGGCCATGACCCTGTTTTTTTTAATCTCAGGCACTGGATTGCTTGTGATCATCTACTACACATTGAATGTATAATTTTTCTTATATTTCCTAGCATAATGTCTACTAACAAGATACAAACTTCCTAATTTTGGTGGGTGGATGGGGAGAACTACAAACTCATTTAACATTATGTCACAGTGAATTTCTGGTTGTAAGAAACATGCCCAATCACCATAATTACAGTAGAGTTATCTGTTGTTTTTACATGCTTTAGTTAACTTAGTGAAGCTGTGTTTGCTTGGAGTTAGCTGTCAGTGTTCAGAATGATTAGGAGGAATGAGCTCAGAACTGCAAGAATGTTGGGACATTATGCACAGCTGTGGAGACTTTGGGTTCAAATCCATGGTTTCCTAAGCCTCTTGCTTTCTGGAAGTTGGATCACGTATTAGAAAATAAAGGAATGTAATTGGTAGCTCCTTGTATTCGTCAAGTAAGAATTTACATTTACATATATGGTGAAGATAGAAGTCTTTGGAGGAAAGTTGTATGTGGTAAAGATCAATATGTTCATTTTTAATTTTAGTTTTTGAGCCCTTTTGAACTTGTGCCTTGAACCTGAAAATAATAAATGAAACCTAATTTGTTGCTGTTTATTCAATTTAGTAAAATGAAGAAATCTGCCACATATGGTTTCTGTTCAAGTCCTTATCTCTTCTGCTAACCCATGGTTTAGAAGACATATCTTTTATATATCTGTTATGGGCAATCATCCTGCCCCACTCTCACAGTAACTCTTGAGAGGAGTGCTATTATGTGTCAAGGTCAAGAATATTATTAATTAAAAGTATTAGGAGTTAAACTTTGTACAATACTGGAAGAGACTAAAATCTATTATATCCATTTGGTGGCTGTTTGTTGGTGCTATTACTTATTTCTTTGGAATGTTATTTTCCAGTTAATTGTTTCAATAAGACCATCTTGTAGATATTTCCTGGGAATGTAGGCCTTGTGGATATTTCCTACTTGCTCTGGGAATGATTGGGTTTGAAAAGCTTAAGTCAGATGATTTATGCTTTTTAGAGAAACTGCTATTTTTCCCCCTGATGTGTTATCTCCATTACTAAAAGGGAATATTAATAATCAAAGAACATTGCGGCCTTAAGGACTTACTTGCTGCTTTGGCCTATTATCAACAAGAAGAAGACCTATGATATGCAGGTGTTTTAGTCAAAGCTGGGGGACTGCAAAGTCCTTTGGGGTCTATTTATTTTTAATCATAAGTACCATTTTTTTCTTGGGTGTTTAACATAAGTGATTTATATAATCAAAGCATAATTTTATTTTTATCTTCTATGTCATGAGAATTTATTCAGGGGCAGTGCTCTTTCCCTGACCCTTGATGAAATCCTGGCAGGCCCAAGTCATTTCTTGTTCTTCTCTGGTAATCAATAATCTTATGGCTTTGGTCCTTTCAAGTCACAAATACAGTGTTAATTCATTAAGTAAAAGTCTCAGTCTATATCATATTCAATACTTTAATCTTCAATGAAGATTATTACTTCTTCCCCCTCTATAGGAAGTCAGATGCTGGCAGCTTCTCTTTTCATTAGCTAAGACTTTTAGTAGATGAGACCTTTAGTAGATGCTCAGCTTTTATTTTTTCACGTTCCTATTTGTCTGAATGTTTGTGGAGAGGGTATAGAAAAACCTTTGCTCCTTCCACCCGGTGAGGACATAGAAGGTGCTGTCTACGAACCAGGAGTAGGCTGTCACAAAATATTGACTCTGTCAGCACTTAGATCTTGGACTTTCCAGCTTCCAGACCTATAAGACATAAGTTTCTATTGTTTATAAGCTGCCCAGCTTATAGTATTTTGTTATAGCAGCTTGAATAGACTAACATCTTTCTTCCTACTTCACTTTCTCTCTCACTCCCTGTCTTCAACGAATGAAAATAGGTGGAGAGAAGAGAGAAAATGACATAAGACAGAGAGATATCTTCCTGGGAAATGTCTGGTGATGTCATAAGCTTACTTCAAGCTTTCTAGGCCTTGTAGATGTTCCAGGCTGAATTTTTTTCTCTTGGCTGCTTGTGTGTGTGTGTTTGTGGTTTTAAGATTTCTATCACTGAGGACTTATCCAGCTCTATCTTTCAATCTCTCATGGGATATGCAGTATAATCCATTTCTTATTCTACTGCTCTTCCTTTAGCTCCTAATTCTTTTCTGGTAGTCAACACCATGAAGAAGTTATTGGAATTTCTTGCCTTTTCCAGGAGGTACACTTGGAGTTAAAATCACACTACCCTTTCTTTATCTCTTGCCAGTATGGCTCATCATCTTGGGCCTGGAAGTTTCTAGCCAGCCTCAACACAGCCACATTTATTCTGCTTCCCCAAGCCACTTTAAGACCCTGAAGCATACTCTGTAACTTCAAGCTTTAGGGAGTTGACATTCTAAGATCTGACAGTGCTACAGTGACAATGTCCATTACAAGGCTTTAAATGAAGGAGCACCTCTCACACTTATCCCTTCCTCCTTGGGAGAGGGTGGGGATTTCCAGCATGCCAACAATTCACAAATCCACTCTCTCCACACTTTGATCCAGTTTATTATCTTTAATTTGCTTGAGGAGTCCAAGAATTATTGCTACTGACATTTTCTTTGTAAATTTTGCATGTGAGCATCTGTCTCACACTCATTTTCATATTTGATCAGTATCACATTTTTGCCTCAATTGAAATCAAAGCAGAAGGATTCGTATTTTAACATCCAGTTAGATATGGCCATTTGCCTAGAGTATCTACTCTTTATATCTCCTTTAAGAACCAGTGGTGAGAATAGGCAGGTGAAAGAGAATTCAGATATAGTATTTGGTATCATCCCATCTCATCATGATCAATCCTCTTCTGATTAATGAGAAAACTGTGGCTTAGCTTGCCAAATGCAGTTTCTCATAGATTTTAGATTATCTACTATAGCCAGGAAAAAGCTCTTTGAAATAACTACTATAAAAAAAAAAGTCAAGTGGGAAATGTTGAGACCTCCTATAGGAATAGTTTCCTATAAATTGAGTCAGAAGAATTGCATTTACTTTATAAGATCTCCAGTAGGTTAGATAATTTAGATAAGCTTTAGGCACCAAAGAGCAATAGAGTGTGCTGGGTCTGTTCTAATTCATGAGGCTGGAAAAACACCTCCTAACTTTTCATCTTTAATTGGCCTTCTGTACCCAGCCATCATAGCTCACATTAAATGGACCATGTGAGTTGAAGTATTGCTGTGCTATCTGAACATTAATATTAGTGCATCAGGCTTTACTGGCTTTGTAGGATTTACATAGTTAGGACATTTGCAGCATTAAGAACTGTGATTGTATTTTTATAAATTTAATTCTTTTTAGCCTCTGTATTATGGTGAAATGAAATATTTTTCCTTTCCTGCAAAGTGTACAAGTTTTTTAGCTATAGATTAGCTTGTATCTTTTATCCCTTAAAGGTGAATACTATCATAATTTGAACTATAATTTTATACACTGATGCATATGTTTACCATATTTGCATGTTGGGAAGTTATTCTATAAGAAGTTTTTTATTAAAGTGGTTCCAATTTGTTTATGTTCAGTGCTTTCTTTTTTGGAAGAATGCAATCATAATACTTTATATGCAATAGAATTGGAGTTTCACGGCTTTAGAGAATTGTTAAAGAAACATAATATATATACTGCATTGATAAAAAGAGACTCTTAGAAGAGTGTTGAACAACTAGATGGAAGGATCCCGAGTCCTGAAATGACTATCTGAACCAGGTAGGCATCATATCCCTCCCTTAGCATGCTACTGACTATGACATGTGACGTGACTATGTCATGTCTACTGACTATGATGGGAGAAGGAGAAATCAACTATTAGCATATTAAGTTACCAGTATTTGGGGGTACTTTATTTTAGCTTTATTTTACTTAGTAAATCTTTGTTTGTTTGAAATTGGTTGCCAATCTGTTCAGAATGATTAGAGAGGACTTTTCCAGAACTAAAACATGATATAACTATGATATAAGCAATGTCACCTATAAGCCATATTTTAAGTTAAAAGTCCAGAGTAATTAAAAATACAGGACTATATGGAGAATATTATCTTATCCCTTGTAATATAGCTCAATTGGTTTGGGTATGAATGTGCTACCAAAGCAGTTACATTCTAGAGAATTGAAGGAGGTGAAAAAGCTTGTTCATTGGAAACTCCAGAATTTTAACAATGGGGATGGGTTGAAGTTGTAAAGAGAAATAAAAGATACATGGTTGGGTCATAAATTAAGACAATGAGGTCAGGAATTTAAAGTTAGTGGCATATAAAAGAGATAGTATAGAAAAAGTGAATCTAATGCCTACCTGCATTAAAGACACTTGAATCTTTGTTGCAAATACAAATTCTTGGGCCTCAAACAAGACTCACTGTCAGAATTGCCACTTTTAACACAGTTACATGAGTGTGAGGCCTCACTTTATCTGTGTGAGGTTTAAATGAAATAATCTATATAAAGTACTTATGATAGTGCCTAGCATATAGTTATAATTATGGCTGTGGTCTTTTACAGTAAAAGGATTCAAAATAAAATCAGCAAAGGGAAAAGATGTATGGGGCAAAGTACCAAGGAAACAAGTTATAAACTTCTAAAGAATCCTCCCCTAGTAGAGTCACAGAGGATGAATTTAATTCCCCTGCAATGAGTTGTGATGACATGTGAAATATTGTTTACCAAGGCAGCCCTTAAGAGACTCATTTCCCAGAGTTTTTATTAGGGGCTAATCATGTAGGCACCCTGTGCCTAGCCTGTACCAACTTTCCAAACTCCCAGTGTTCCACATAAACTACATTGCTTTTACAGAGTTTAGGCACAGTGAGTGACTCTTATCAGTTCCATGAATGTTAACAAACTTTCTTCCCAGAAGCCAAATTCCCCGATGCCAGCCAGACAAGCACCAACTTTGCAAGCAGGTCTTTGTAAGCATATATTTACTCTTTTCTGCACAGTGACAATAATAGAACTTTTAGGTCATTTTTTTTTCCTAATTCTTTTTGTATCACACTTTATGCAATTTATTCTTAAGCAACCTATCATCTGTAGAGATGCAGCTGTCATTCTACTTACACATGGATGCCACAGACTCCTGACTTTTCCACCTTTGAGTCATCATATTTCTTCACTTTTCTCTAAACAATTATCTTGATGTACCACATATTTGGCTGAGCAGGGTTCTGTGGAATTTTACCGTGTGCTCCCTTCTTTCTTCTAGTCTCTTCTCTAGTCATCACATATTGAACTCATGGCATACCTAAGTTACTTTGAAGGTTAATGGAGAAAAGATCCTTCATTTTGAAATGTCTTCTACATTAGGTTGTAATTTATATTCTTAACAACTCACAAAGCTACTTAAGGTCTATCTATAATATTTCTGATTGGAGTTAAAAGATAATATTTATGGCAAATTATAAAATTTAATGAAATCACATAAATAGTGTTAACTAAAGTAATTATAGTGTGGAAATGTATTATCCAATAACAGTTTACCTTGTGGAGAAATATACACAGATATTTTTTTACTAGACCGATGTTGCATTTATTGGGCGTCAGGCTAGGGAATTGCTAAGAAGGTTGTGGTGATGAGAATTGTGGCACACCAAATTTTTGTTTGGCTATATTTTGTTTTGAAATATTTTAAAACAATATAGTTTACATAGTATCCTCTGTTTTTGTATTATTCTATACCAAAGGTGAAGAAGTTTTTACTTTTATTTATTCCTAGAAATTGCTTTTATTCACTAAATCCTTGTTATTCAAAATGTGTTCCATGGACCAGTAATGATGGTATTACCTGGGCATTTGTTAGAAATACAGAATATTAGGCTCATTTCCAGACCTACTAAATAAGACTTTGCATTTTAATAAGATCCCTAGTTGATTCATGTGAGTATTAAAGTTTGGGAACTGCTGCTCTAAATCCTGCCACTATCCTTGCTAAACAATGCGTTTATTGTTCCCTAAACAGTCCCTTTACTGCATTAATTTGGGAAGTGCAAACAAGAATTCCCTAAATTGCATTAATTTGGGAAGTACTCCTGTACCATCAACTATTAATAAATCTATTGTTTCTCCAATGATGGTATGTGCCTTCGTAGCCTCCAGCCATAGCCCCTGTTGACGAATACTTTTCTGAGTGCTCCAGGCAACTGTCTGAAGGATGCAGTTAGCACAGTGTCATCAGCTTCAACACTGATGCCCCTAACTGAAAATCGATCACTTTCACCTTCTGCAATGTTATTTCTAGGCAAGTAGCCACTGAGCTGTGTCATGATAAGCTGGAGTTATCCAACTTTCTCTTTTTCTTATATTTTCTGATCCCTGTTCTCCATTGGTAGCTGCTTGTGCCCAGATTCTAGGACAGACCCAACAGCCCATAAAGCTTTAGGCAATTTAACGATTCTCTTGGCTCTGTCTGGAGTGTCTCTTGGTCAGGAAGAGTTTAAATCTTTTTCCCTCTTTCAGTCCCATGATTGAACCACTTGCCTTCATCTCTGGTTCTTTTTACTTCCAGGTATTCATCCCTTCCCTTAATTGATTCACCTTAAGCCTTGTACTTCTCACTTATAAGTTTTAGTGGCTCATATATCCTAGTGAAATATTTCACAACTAAAAATTTTGGTTACATAGAATCATTGCCCTTCCAATTAAAATGCATGTTACTATGAGGACATAATTTATCGAAATAGAAATCAAATTTCATATAAATTATAATTTAAACTCTATTTGAATTTTATTATTCAGAATTTACTAGAAAGAGGTTAATTAACAGTAGAATTTGATCTGCATATTGAGCAAATTTACTTATTATAATGGAGTTCATAAGTATTGAGCTGATTTATACTAGACGGAAATATTCTATTTAGTAATTTGAATTCTATTTCTAAGAGAAATAGTTTTACAGTTTTCTAAGGCTAGGTAAAGTGATAGAATTAAACAAACTATAAGAGTGAATGGGTCTGATTTTTTTTCCTACTATGAAGCTACATTGTTCTCTAAATAGCAGGGTACTTTTTGCTACTTCTTTCTTTTAAAATGGTATTTTCATAACTCAGAGTAAACTGGATCTACTCAGTGTAATTTTGCTGAAGTCAGTAGTCCTAGTGCTAGACTTATTATTTTCAATTTATTTTGTGTGGTGAAATGGAACAAAATGTGTTTCATTCTGGATTTATCTTGAGAACTCACTATGAGAACAGAAAACTTTATTAAAACTAACTGAATTCATCTGGGATTTGTCAAAATAATTTTTAAAAACTTTGAAACATGCTATGCTTTAAATCTCTTAATATGACCATTTTTACTCTTTCTTGCCATTATAAACCACTCTAAAGTTCATGCTATAAATTTAGATGTGCAAGATAATGAAGCCATTGGATGTAACAAGTGCATATCTAAAAGGAAAAACAGGAAAAGAAAGTTTTCTTTAAAAAAAATTCTCTTGGGGTCCAGGTTTGATGGAGTGCTCCACTCAGCCTATCTCTAATAACAGGTCAAATAATAAAATACCTCCCATTAATAGAAGACTTCTAGGAGTTGCTGCAAACTCAAATGCCTTCAGGGTCAGGAAATTCTCAGATCAGATCCAGAACCTGAGCTATAGAATGTATGTGACTGGTGGCATACCTAATTATGATGATCAGGACATGTCTAATGTTATAGCTTTCTAAAACTATTTATAGTTCATACAGTCTAGATGCAATCTGGAGACCATTTTTTCTATAAGTAAAGTTGCCTAATAACAAAGTTGATATTCTATATTTTTCAGTTTTCCAGGAAAACTGAGCCACAAAGTTAATCAGAGTTTAACTTTCAAAAGGGTGTTGGGTTTTGTTAACTCTTTATCTATGGAGCCTAATAAAAAATAACCTTGAGGACAATAAAACAGTAATTATAAATAATAAATAAGTTATTTATTATTTATTCTGCTGTTGCAGAAACTTTTCTTTGTGAGGATTAAAATCTTACCCTTTAATAGTCTGATGGTGAGCAACTGCAGAGGAGATCCAAAAGCTTCTGTTGACATCATCAAAAGTTATTATGAAGCCCAATAAGCAGACAGTGCAAGTTAGAGACAGAAGGAAAAGATATATTGAAAGAAGGTAGGATCCAGACCTTTTCAATAATAACTTAAAAATTATTGTGGATAAACTACATTTGCCTATTTACTAATAATTACTACCTTTCATTTGTTTAATGATTTTTTTTACACCATTCCAGGTACTTTATTAAGAGCTTCATTTATATTAGCTTATTTAATTTTTCACACAACCCTATGACTAGATACATTCATTATCTTTATTGTACAGATAGAAAGCTGAGGAATAAGAAGTTAAATAACTCCCCTAAGGTCACATAGCTACAGAATGACAGGGCCAGACAGTCTGACTCCAGGGGTCATACTCATAAGAAGATGCTGATTCTATTTACATGCATACTCATTACCATTGTTACATATCTAACAATTAACTTAGGCACAGAGGCAATTAATTTTACTACATACTCAGAAGCAGTCTTGTTTAATCAGAAAGCAACTCCTTCCTAACTGAAGGATTAATAAACAACTCTAGTCAATACGGCGGTGTAAGGTAAAAAGTGAATAAAATGAATCATACAGACCACATTGCTTTCCTAAGCCAGTGGTATGCAAAAATGGTTAGAAATTAGAAATCTCCTTTTATAAACACGGAACTCAGGGGGCCAGACTATATTTCTGAGAACGGTTCCTTTTGAGAGACTGCCGGGCATGAACCTACGGATCTAGTAATTGAGAATTGACAGTAAAGGCCACTAGACAGCACCAGCCATACCACAGGTCCTCTAATCAGAATTGCACAAAGTTAGATTTTGGTGGATAACTCTGTTAACACTGAATATATTTTTACAATTCAGAGTAGAGGTTTTAAAGTTAAAAATTTCTAGCTGAGATAACTGAGTCACTGATTATAGATTACATCTCTATATCCACTTAGAACATTTCTCCCTGCATTAAAATAAACTGGCAAAATGCTGTCAGTCTCCTGTGTGGTGATGGTGGTGGTGTGTGTATACGTGCATAGACACATATATATTTATTGTGTCAGGTATGTCAACAACATTCAGTGACTGTTCCTCATGAAATTATCTCCCTTATCAGAGAAGCAGTCCTGCATTATGACTGGGTGGTGGTGGTCACTGGATGGGCTAGGAATAGGTACTTCACCTTAAGGCAGATCATATGCTGGATAGTAATTTGTGAGGTAGCTGGTGTGGCAGGATCTGAACATATAATATTGGTAAAGATCCTCAGATATAAAAAAAAAGTGGTCCTTGGAATTATTAATAAGAAAAATATAGTAGAAAATATTTTTTTATTTTAGGAATGCTACCTAACCTGTCTAGAATTGGTGTTCTTTCAAAGAATGTGGAAAATATTTAGTGAACTCAATCATTCCATTTTCCTCTGGAATTAGACAGAGCAGTACAGAGAAGAATGGCTGGTTGGTGATGAGAAGTGAACAATGGGGCAGATGTGGAGAGAAACATTCAAGAGTATAGCAGAATCAGTTAATGGTAAAGTTAGGGATTGCAGCGTAGTTCTTCTCATTCTACCCACTGGCCAGTCAGTTCAAAGAAACCCAAGGCGGCATAGCACCTGAATCAGTAGTAAACAAAGAAACCCAGTAACAGCAGCATCAGTATATATTGGGAGAAGAGAGATAACAATGTTAGCAGTGTCACTGATTAAAGTACCATGAGAAGCACAGACATAAAGTGAGATACCAGAATGGCCATGTATTAGAGTAAAGCTGCTGTTTTACTTTTTCAATAAACCCTTATTATTTAGGCAGAGTATGTCTTTTCCTTATAACCCAAAGTGTTTAAAAAACCCTCTTTTCCTCTCCAATGTAAAGCAAATTTTAAAAAATAAATAAATAAAGGCTTAGGCTAAAATTATAGCTTTCCCACTAACATTAAATCATTATCAATAGGTGTCCTATTTACCAGGGGTCAGGGTCAGGGGAAGTGATTGGCTCAAAGGGGCGGAGGAAATGTTTTAGAGTGATAGAACTGTTCTATATCTTTCTGGTAGTGATGGTTATATGACTTGTATAAAATTCCCCAAATCTATCAACCTATACACTTAAAATTAGTGAATTTTATCTAACACAAATTATACCTCAATAAAGCTGTAAGAAAATCCAGCCAAAAAATAAAAATAAAAGCCCTGCAAACTTCAGCTGTAGGAAAGTTAACATTTGGGTTAGATGTGTATGTCTCAGTGGAAAGGCTAATTATATTGTAACTTGAAGTAGAGGGGCCTGTGAAACCATTGGTTGAAAAAATTGGATGTAACATAATAGCCTAAGTATCTTATAGAATTAATAATAATACCATAGGAACTTTGTGAAAAATTGAATTTCTTTATAGAGTACACTGAGAAATTAACTCTGAGAATGATTAAGCAATCTGCTTAAGGTTATAAAAAGAAAGAGTAAAACAAGAAAACAAAAAATTATTTGAATTATCTTAAAGTTAAGAGTACTTTGGGGAAAATGTATTAATATATATATTTTTTTCTAGTGTTCTAGTAGATTTGATAGAATGAGAGCTGATTACCTTCTTAATAACTAGTGATAACTAGTCTGTAAACTTGAATATTTCAAATCCACCAACTTCATTATATATTTTATATTATTGAATGTCCATTTCACAGGTTAACTTATAGCTCTATTTCATATAATTTACTTCTTTCCCACCAGCACTCAAAATTAGTTGTGCAGTTACTGCAAATTACAGGCTAGCTTCTAGGCCCTATGAGTACACTTAAAAATTGCAAATGGTCAAATCTGACCTTTGGATTCTGACAGCTGAGGGGTAATAGCATTGAAATCATTACTTTTTCAGGGAGGAGAAGCTTGCTGAACATTTGCCCCCTGCTTAAATAAAATGGGGTTATTTTTTCCTTACCAGGTGAATCTTTTGACACTTGATGCCAAGTGTCATTACATTTGTCAGGTCTTGTGAATTGCTGAATTCTCTGTAAGTATAATTTAATAGCTTGATCTGTCATGAAATATTTATGGCTTTTTTTGTGCTTTTAAGATTTTGAATTTTACTTAAAACCGTATTATTGAGATAGCCTATATAGAAAATGCCACAATGCATCATATTTATCTTCTGCAAGTACAGTTATTCTGATACAGTATCTTTTGGATCTTTTTATGGAGTTTAGATAATGTCTACTGAAAAAGCAAATACTTGGTCAACCATGTGGACATAATTTTACAAGTTTAAAAAGATGATTCAATAGACAGAATAAGTCAGTTTAACTAACATACACACACACACACACACACACACATATATATTTATATATATATATTTGAGACGAGGTCTTGCTCTGTCGCCTTGGCTAGAGTGCAGTGGTGTCATAATAGCTCACTGCAAGCTTAAACTCCTGGGCTGAAGTGATATTCCTGCTTCAGCCTCCTGAGTAGCTGAGACTACAGGGACACACCACTGCACCAGGCTATTTTTCCTATTTTTTGTAGAGACATGGGTCTCGCTCTTGCTCAGGCTGGTCTTGAACTCCTGACTTCAAGCAATCTTCCTGCCTCAGCTTCCCAAAGTGCTAGGATTATAGGTGCGAACCACCACATTCAGCCTGACACTTTTAATTAAGTTTTTAAACTAAAATTTGAAAGCAGAACTTTCAATATTCTGAGAAATATATACAAATAATAAATCTTCATTGAGTGCTTACAATTATGCCCGGCACTGTGCTAATTACATATACATTAACGAATAGTACTTCCTAATTCAAAGAAATTTTCCTCCATTCTTCCTACTTAATGTGTACGTATGTGTATGTATATGTGTATATAAATATAACTATTTTCATCGAGTACTTACAGTGTACTCAGGCACTAATCTAAGTATTTTATATGAATTGACTTTTCATCTTTACCACAAATTAATGAAATAGTTACTATTATCATTCAATGCTAAGGAGAAGGAAACTAAAGCACAGTGCTATGGTTTGAATGTATGTGACCCTCCAGAATTCTCATGTTAAAACCTAATCACCAATGTGATGATGTT
Organism: Lemur catta; assembly: GCF_020740605.2. NCBI lineage: Eukaryota > Metazoa > Chordata > Mammalia > Primates > Lemuridae > Lemur > Lemur catta. Next base: position 48,105,408 of record NC_059128.1, on the reverse strand, counting down.
AGGAGGTGGAGCCTTTAGGAGGTGATTAGGGTATAAAGACGGAGCTCTCATAAATGAAATTCATGCCATTATAAAAGAGAGTCTAGAGAGTTGCCTTGCCCCTTCACCAACTGAGGACATAGCCAGAAGGTGCTGACTAGATACCACAAGCAGGCCCTCAGCCAACATTGAATCTGCCTTGATCTTGGAATTCCCAGACTCCAGAACTATGAGAATAAATTTGTTTTTCATAAGATATCCAATTTGTCATATTTTGTTACAGCAGCCTAAACAAATTAAAGCAAAGAATTTAAGTGGCTTCCCCATTTCACCAAGCTAGTTGAACTCAGATAGACTATTCCATAGCTAAGGATTTTGCCACTACAGTCAATATTCTATTGTATAAGAAAAGCAAAATTCAATGATTATGTCATTTAAAGGAAAATATAAACATAATGGCATAAATTATTTAAATTTTAAATTTTAAAAATCAAGTTTTCTATACTAATTTCTTTTAAACATCAACTGGTTTTGTTTGAACTTATTAAGTAGCCATTTTGATATTCAGGTTATACTTTCATTTTTTTAAAAAGATATACTTTACTGTTTATCTAAATGTACATTCCAATTAAAGTTAAATTTTCTTTTTTAAAAAAGTAGAATAGCCTTTTCCCTACTCAGAACTCTTTTATTTCTATTCCCAGCTTAATGAAGGGAAATTGACAAATAAAAATTATATATACTTAAGGTGTAAAATATGATGATTTGATATATGTACACACTGTGAAATAATTACAAGAGCAAGATGGCTAAATAGAAACCTCCAGCAATCATCCCTCCACATAAACACCAAATTCAACAACTATCCACACAAGGAAGCACCTTCAGAAGAATCAAAAATCAGGTGAGCAATCACAGTACCTGGTTTTAACATTATATGAAGAAAAGAGTCACTAAATAGGGCCATAAAGAGTCTTACATTGCCTATGCCACCCCTCCTCCATCCCTGGGCAGTGCCAAGCCAGCCCACCAAGTGGAGAAAGAGTCTGTATGCCTGGGGGAGGGAGATAAAGTGATAGTGGACTTTGCATTGGAACTCAGGGCTGTCCTGTCATAGGGGAAGATAGAACACAGCAGAATTCTCCTAGTGCCCATGGAAGAAGATTTAGATGAGCATGGCCAGAGGGAAATCTTCCACCCTGAAATACAAAATCCAGCTAGACCCATTACTGGCTGACAAGAAGCAGCTTGGGGGCTGAAAAAATTCATAAAGCAGTCATGCTACAAAGGCCACAGTCCTTCGGTAATTGCTCCCAGGTCACTTGGGGAGCATGTAACACAGACACCAACAATGGTAGCAAAGCCAGTGCCTATGTCACCCATCCCCAAACTCAAGGGGTGAAGCTCAGGCAGTGAAGATCAGGGACAGTCATCTTCCACATGGGGAAAGGGAAGAGTTCAGAGGACTTTGTGATTTAGGTATGAGCTCAGATACAAGCAGACTCCTGAAACCCCTGATTCCAGGCCTTAGTTCCTCAACAGCATTGCTAACACCCTCCCTGCCCAAGGCCAGAAGGAAATATGCTGTCCTGGACAGAAGGACCCAGTCCTGGCAGGATTTGCCACCTGCTGACTAAGGAACCCTTGGGCTTTGAATAAATATCGGAAATAGCCAGGCAACAGTCTCCATGGGCTTTGGGGGAGACTGGGCTGGCTTCAAGTATGACCTGGCACTGGTGGCCACGAGGAAGTACCTATGTCACTCCTCCCCCAACTTCAGCCACCCAGCATAGAGAGTGAGGGAAGAGAGTAAGAAAGTTTGCCTGGTAATCCAGGAAGTTTTCCTATATTACCCAAATTTGATAAGGCAGTCCCACCAGGAGTCTGCAAGAGTCAAAACACTACTGAGCTGTGATATTGCTGTAGTACTGATATGGCTACAGGAACCAAAGACTTAGATCAGAACATTCAATTCTTTTTGAATATCTGGAAAGCCTTCTCAAGAAGGATGGGTTCAGACATGCCCAGACTATTAAGATTAAAATAAATACCTAACTCTTCAATGCCCAGACATTGATGAGCACACACAAGCATCAAGAACATCCAGGAAGATATGATATCACCAAATGAACTAAATAAAGTACCAGTGACTTATCCTGGAGTGATGGATATATGTGACTTTTCAGACAAATAATTAACAATAGCTGCTCTGTGGAAGCTCAACGAACCTCAAAACAACACAAAGAAGAAATTCAGAAGCCTATCAGAGAAATTTAACAAAGAGATTCAAATAATAAAAAAGCAGAAATTCTGAAGGCAAAAACTTCAATTGACAAACTTAGAAATGCATCAGAATTTCTCAACAGCAGAATTGATCAAGCAGAAGAAAGAGCTAGTGAGCATGAAGATAGGTTATTTGAAAGTACACAGAAGAGAAAAAAGAGAAAAGAATAAAAAAGAATAAAGCATGCCTACAATAGCTAGAAAATAGCCTCAAAAGGGAAAATCTAAGAGGTATTGGCCTTAGGAGGTAGAGAGAGAGATTAGGATAGAAAGTTTATTCAAAGAAATAATAACAAAATTTTCCACAACTGGAGAAAGATATTAATATTCAGGTACAAGGACTTTCTAGAACACCAACCACATTTAACTCAAAGAAGACTACCCCAAGGCATTTAAAAATCAACCTCCCAAATGTCATGGATAAAGAAAAGGTCCTAAGGGAAGCAAGCAAGAAAAAAGAAAAATGTGACTTATGAAGGAGCTCCAGTATGTCTTACAGCAGACTTCTCAGTGGAAACCTTCCAATCCAGGAGAGAGTGGCATGACATATTCAAAGTGCTGAAGGATAAAAACCTTAACCCTAGAATAATATGACCTGTAAAAATATTTTTCAATCATGAAGGAGGAATAAAGACTTTGCCAAAAAAAAAAAAAAAAAAAAGCTGAGGAATACCAGACCTGTCCTACAAGAAATACCAAAAGGAATTCTTTAATATGAAAGGAAAGGATATTAATGAGCATTAATAATTCATCTGAGGGTATAAAACTCACTGGCAACAGTAAGTACACAAACATAGAATACTTTATTGCTATAATTGAGATGTATAAACCACTTATCTTGAGTAGGAAGATTAAAAGACAAACCTATCAAAAATAATAACTACAACAACTTTTTGAGAGTAAGATAGTATAAAAAAGATATAAATGGAAATGGCAAAAAGTTAAGAGGCAGGGATATTAGAGTTAAACTGTAGAATTTTTTTAGATTTTTCTTTGTTTGTAAGCAGAGTTAAACTGTCATATGTTTAAAATAATTGGTTATGAAATGTTTTCTGCAAGCTTCATGGCAAATTCAAATAAAAAAACCTACAACAGATAGACAAAAAATAAAAAGCAAGAAATTAAGGCATACAAGGAAGGAAGGAAGGAAGGAAGGAAGGAAGGAAGGAAGGAAAGAAGGAAGGAAGAGAGGACCACAAAACAACCAGAAATCAAATAACAACATGGCAGTAGTGAGTCCTTACCTATCAATAATAACATTGAACATGAGTGGTCTAAGTTCTCCAGTCAAAAAACATAGAGTGGCTGAATGGAGGAAAAAATATGAAACCCAACCATATGTTGTCTATAAGAAACACACTTCACCTATAAAGACAGACATACACTGAAAATAAAGGGATAGAAAAAGACATTCCATGCAAATGGAAAACAAAAAATAGGAGGAGCTATACTTGTGTCAGATAAAATAGACTTCAAGACAAAAACTATAGAAAGAAAAAAAGAATGTCATTATATAATGATAAAGGGGTTAAATTGGCAAGGAGATATAACAATTCTAAATATATATGCACCCAACAGTGGAGAACCCAGATATATAAAGCAAATATTATCAGGGAGAGAGAGAGAGAGAGAGAGAGGGAGAGAGACGCCAGTATAATAATCATTGGAGACCTTAACAACACATTTTCAGCATTAGACAGATCATCCAGACAGAAAATCAACAAAAAAAACATTGAACTTAATCTGCACTGTAGACCAAATGGAGCTAATAGATATTTTCAGAACATCTCATCAAACAGGTATAGAATACGTGTACTTCTCTTCAGTTCATTCTCAGGATCATTTTCATGGATAGACCATATGTTAGGCCACAAAACAAGTCTTAAAAGATTAAAAAATTTGAAATCCTATCAAGTATTTACTCTGACCAAAATGGAGTAAAACTAGAAATCAATAACAAGAGAAACATTCCGAACTATACAAACACATGGAAATTAAACAATATGCTCCAATGGGTCCAAACAATATGAACCAATGGATCAATGAAAAGATTATGAAGGAAATTTAAAAAATTCTCAATACAAATGAAAAGGAAAACACAACATAGTCAAAACCTATGGACAAAAGCAGTTCTAGGAAGAAAATTTATATCAATAAGTGCCTACATCAAAAAAGTAGAAAATCTTCAAATAAACAATATAAACGTATCTCAAAGAACTAGAAAAACAAGAGCAAACCAAACTCAAAATTAGTAGAAGAAAAGAAATAAGATCAAAGAAGAAATAAATGAAATTGAAAACAAAAAAATACAAAAGATCAATGAAATGAAAAGTTGGTTTTTTGAAAAGATAAACAAAATTGACACACCTTTAGCCAGACTAAGAAAAAACAGGAAAAAAAAACAATAAATAAAATCAGAGGTGAAAAAGGAGATATTACAACTGATACTGCAGAAATTCAAAGAATCAGTGGAGACTACTATATTCCAATAAATTGTAAAACCTAGAAAAAATTGATAGGTTTATAGACACATACAACCTACCAATATTGGTTCAAGGCTAGTAATTTGACATACAAAGAGAACCACCCAAACTTTTAACATTTAAAAATGAATCCTAAACCACTACAAACATTTAATTAAGTTGACAAAAACAATAGATGAGTAATACTTTGTAAAATGGGCTTAAGAATTCTGTCTTGATCTCAAATAGTTCAGAACACACTGTGCTTTTTTGAAGGCATTATCTTATACTAACTAGCCAAAAATTAAGTTTTTATCTTTTACAAATAAAAATATCAAGTATTGGTTAATATTGAAATTATTAATACAAATGCTTCTGCTTCTGAGAATACTATGCATTGGCAGTTTTGTAGACCATAAGAATCTACTCTACTTTTATTAAAGCAAACACCATACTATGCTTGTAAAGTCAAAAATAATGAAAGTATACTTGGCACACTAAGAATAAGCCTATTTTACATCTGACAGCATGAAGAATAAACCTTGGCAGCTGCATTTCAGCTATGGCAGAAACTATCTGACAGCTTTCCTCTCTATTGCTCATAAGAGGATGACTTAAATGAATTAATGTCAGGTGGATCAGTAAGATTCTGCTCAAATTGACAGAAGATCATGTCTGTACAGCTACTTCAAAATTTCAACATTAGTCTGAAGAGCAGGAGAATATTTAAGATTGAATTTTTGAATACTCAATGTATTTCTTTTCTTTGAAAAAAATCAGAATTACTTCTAATGTGGGGGGTACAATTTAGTCAAATATAGTATTAAGGGTATCTGATAAAACTGGGTTATAAGTTATATACTTATGCAGCTATGTTTTTACCTTATAGACTTATAATTGATTTGGATCAGATGAAATGAAAAATCAATACTCAATGTCTAATAAAAAATTTTAGTCATAAAAATATAGTTTTTAAGAGTGACAAAGACCCTTTAAGTTCTTCAAATAAAGCAAATGCTTTATTTAACAGATAAGGGACTAGGGTATGGAGCAAGAAAGTGAAGAGTTACCTGAAGTCATATAGCTAATTTTAGAGTCAGAAGAATACAAATTTGGCTATGTACTCATACCACATAATTTTATTAATTTTAGAGCCTCTACAATGGCTAACGGGCACCAAAGGATAAACAATATCATATATACAATTATGGAACAATTTTGGTTATTTTTCTTTTTTTTGAGACAGAGTCTCACTCTGTTGTCTGGGCTAGAGTGCCATGGCATCAGCCTAGCTCACAGCAACCTCAAACTCCTTGGGCTCAAGCAATTCTACTGCCTCAGCCTCCTGAGTAGTTGGGACTACAGGCATGCGCCACCATGCCCAGCTAATTTTTTCTATATATTTTTAGTTGTACAGCTAATATCTTTCTATTTTTTTTAGTAGAGATGGGGTCTCACTCTTGCTCAGGCTGGTCTCGAACTCCTGAGGTCAAACGATCTGCCTGGCTCGGCCTCCCAAGTGCTAGGATTACAGGTGTGAGCCACCACGCCCAGCTTGGTTATTAATTTTTAAATAATTATACTTAACAATTTGTGTTTACATCTGACCTTTAGGATTTCTAACATTTAATTTAAGTTGTTTTAGGGAGTTATGTACATGATTAGAGCTCTATATGATTTATTGAGTTGCAGTATGTAGAATACATGAGAATGAGAATAAATGAGAAATGAGAAATCAATTGGAAGGCTGTTATAGTCTAGAAAAAAGGTAATAAGGGAAAAATTATGGTGAATTAGGATAGGAATTAATAAATTACTACAGCTATCAAATAAACAATGCTCGAAAGAAAAGATTCCCCAGAGTACTAGGATCAAAAGCCATATGGTACTAGGTTAAGGAGTGGATAGGCAGTGAGAAAATACAATCACTGACTCTGGAATATTGTTCAATACTTTTTACAAATTAAATAAAAGTGATAAATAGGAAAGTATATGAAAATTAGGGAAATTTTTGTTTGAAATTTTGTGTAAAATGATCATGTTGGCAGGCTAGTGGAACAAGAACTTGACAATACAAAGAAAAGTGGATAGATGATAGTGCATGGCACTTGGAAAGAAAAAAATATATTCCCCTCCATCCAAGCCAGTGAAAACACAGAGAAAAACAAAGATAAAGGTTGCTAAATTTAAGTAAGAGAAAATAAAGAAAAAACAAAGATAAAGACTGGTAAATCTAGCATAGAGAGAAAAGCAGCTCAGATGGTTCAAAGTCTGGTGACTTTCTTCTCCGAGAAAGGCACAGTATCTGTGAAGTAAAATAGAAATAGGAAAGGTGAATTGAAGAGAGCAACAATAGTTTAAAACATTGGTACATATCAATTTCTTCCTTCTCAACTTGATGTAATATATTACACCATGATCAGTAACATTTTCCATACAGAAAACTCCTCAAATAAGAACAATGAGTGTAGCAGAAAGAACCAAAGATAGCCACCAACAGTCCTCTTTGTATTCACACTCTGTGTAATACCCTCCCCTCTGAGAGTGGGCAGGATCTGTGACTTGATTTTACAGACTATAACTAAGGTGATGGGATGTCACTTCCATGATTATGTTAACCTAAGACTGTAACTTCCATCATCCTAGCAATCTCTCTCTCTTGCTGACATTAATGAAGCAAGCTGCCATGTGGGAAGCTGCTGCCCTATGGAGAAGTCCATTTGCTCAAGAACTGAGGATGGATTTTTCTCTTAGCTTATCAATTATACTTCTTTAAAAATCATTTTAGTGGTTATCCTAAAGTTCACAATAGAAAATATTAATTAATATAAGTCCACTTTTAAATAACTATTCTGCCTCGTGTGTACTATAGTGACCTAATAGAATATCCTGATTCCTTCCTTCCATCCCTTATGATATTGCTATCATTCGTTTCACTTATCGATATATATAATAATAACCCAATTTATCACTTTAAACAAACAGTTATTCTTAGATCAATTAAGGACAAGAAAAACAAGAGATTTTATCTTTATTTTAGATGCTCTTTCTTTATGTAGATCCTAGCTTTTGATGTACCATTTTCATTCTAATGAATCTCTTTTAACATCTCTTGTAAGGTACGTCTGTCGGAGATGAATTTCCTTAGTTTTTGTTTATCTGAAAAAATCTTTACTCCTTCTTCAATTTTGAAGGATAATTAAAGTAGATATAGAGTTCTAGGTTAGTAATATTTTTTCTTTCAGCACTTTAAATATTTTAGTGCACTTTGCCTTTGCTCACGTGGTTTCTGAAGGGCAGTCCAATTTAATCCTTATCTTCTTTCTTCTACAGGTAAGGTGTCTTTTTCTCTGGCTGCTTTCAAGATCTTCTCTTTGTCTTTAGTTTTCTACAGTTTGATATGATATATCTAGGTGTAATTTTTGTTTTTTGGTTTCTTTGAATGATTGTTTTTTGGTATGCATTCTTCTTGGTGGTCTCTGAAGTTCTTGGATCACAGGTTTGATTGTCATCATTAATTTTGGAAAGTTTTCATATATTATTACTTCAAATATTTTCTTTGTTCCTTTCTTCTTTCTCCGGTATACTAATTATGTATATGCCATATTTTTTGAAGTTTTTCCACAGTTCTGGCATATCTGTTCTGTTTTCTTTTTTCATTCTTTCTTGCATTTCAGTTTGGAAAATTTCTACAGACCTAGCTTTAATCTCACTGATTCTTTCCTTGCCTGTGTCAAATCTTTCAGTGAACTCAAAGGCATTCTTTATTTCTGTTTATATATATATATAAATATAAATATTATATATGTTATATATAATATATATTATGTTATATATGTTATAACATTATTATATATATGCACATATTATTCCTAGCATTTTCTTTTGATCCTTTCTTAAAATTTGCCTCTCCCTGATTACATTATCTATTCTTGAATTTTTCTGCTTTTCTCATTATATCCCTTAATGTAGTAATCATAGTTTAAAATTTTTCTATTAATTTCACCATCTGTGTCATATGTGAGTTTTACTTGCTTTGTCTATTCTGATTTTGTGTTTTCTTGCCTTTTTAACACTTTGTGATTTTTTTTGTTGAAAGCCAGACATGTTGCATTGGTCAACAGGAACTGAGGTAAAATATGACCCTAATGTGAGGATTTATGCCAATCTGGCTAGTAGTTGGTTTTAGCTTAATGTCTTCTGTAGATACAGGTGGCAGAAGCTAGTGTTTTTGTTTTTATTTCCCCTTTTGACTTTGGGCTTCCCTAAGTACTCCTTCCTTCAACACAGTCTCTGTCTCTCTTAGATCTTTCAAATATCCATTATTATACTGGACCCCATTGGTGTGCTCTTGGTAAGGTATGGAGACGGGGACATTCTATAATATTCCAATCTGATCTATATTTTCATGGGCCTGTGTTGCTGGCCAGTAACCTTTACACATGCTTTTTCTTACATAGCTTTCCCTTCTTTAGGTGAGATAGGAAGGATTGAGGGGGTGGAAGTGACATGAATGACCTTCCTCCATAGTTCTGGGACACATCTCTGGTAAAGTTTTTCGTGCTGGAGATTAGATCTCTTGTTGAGAAGATTCTGGCTATACAGGTTTAGCATCTTAAATTCAAAATTTTGAAGTCTAAATTGCTCCAAAATTCGAAAAATTTTGAGTGCTGACATAATACTCAAAGTAAATGTTCATTGGAACCTTTTGGATTTTGGATTTTAGCATTTGGGATACTCAACAAGTATATTATGAAAATATTCCAAAATCTGAAAAAATCTGAAATCCAAAACACTTCTGGCTCCAAGCATTCTTGATAAGGAATATTCATCCTGTTACTCTCCCTTTCACTTAGCCAGAGCCACAGGGAATCCTTCTCAGGTCTTCACCATGAGACTATCGTGGGCCTCCTGTAGGTAAAAACCATAAAATTTTGGCATGCCTCTAAAGCCAGAAGTTGCTCACTGATATATTAGTCTACACTCAGCCTCTTGCAAATTCATCAAAGTTATCACTAAAGGGTTTCTAACAGTTTATGGCTATAGTGTCTTCTCTTTTAGTAAACATATATTAGCTGGATTTAAGTGGCACTCCAAATTTCCAAGTGGAAGTTTGCTGTATTCTGTTGGAGAACACATCCACGAAAACTTGCTGATTTTTAGTTTGTCCAGATTTTTCTTGTTGTAAGGATTGTAGTGAAAACTGTCAAACTCTTTAGATGCTGGAACTGAAACAGGAAGTCACTGTACATTGCTTTAAGTCAGTAAATTTGTGGTAATTTGTTCTATATCAGTAGATAGCTAATACAATGACGTACCAAACAATAAAAATTGATATCACAAACCATATTATTCAATCACTGTGAAAGGCTAAATAAGCTTTTGGGCATAACAAAGAATCATATAGTGCTATAATAAGACTCTCTGAACTGTTACTTATTTCCAGTGACAACTCAAAAATTCCATACATATCACCTTCTAGTACTAGCTTTTCATTTGAAAAATCTTCAAGTTTATGTTCAGTTTGTTGAGTGGTATTGGAGCACAGTCCTCCATATGCTGGTAATTTAAGTCCAGATAAAAGAATTTATCACATACTTTTTTTTTTTCTTTTCTGAGACAGAGTCTTGCTTTGTTGCCTGGGCTAGAGTGAGTGCCGTGGCGTCAGCCTAGCTCACAGCAACCTCAAACTCCTGGGCTTAAGCAATCCTACTGCCTCAGCCTCCCGAGTAGCTGGGATTACAGGCATGCGCCACTATGCCCAGCTAATTTTTTTCTATATGTATATATTTTAGTTGGCCAGAAATTTGTTCTATTTTTAGTAGAGACGGGGTCTCGCTCTTGCTCAGGCTGGTCTCGAACTCCTGACCTCGAGCGATCCACCCGCCTCGGCCTCCCAGAGTGCTAGGATTACAGGCGTGAGCCACCGCTACTTTCTAATTCAAAGGCCTTTTATCAGTTTTTATGTCTTTTATGCTATTTCACATTTATCTCCCTTCTTGAAATACTCAATTTCCACTTTTGTCCTTATTCTTCTCTAGGCATCCTAATTTCTTACTTCAGTTGCATATTTTCCAGCTTTCATTGCTATACTCTACTTCTACTATTTTGTGAACTTTCAAAGTCAATATAAGATATCACCTTTGAAACCAAAAGCAGACTCAAATCTCATTAACTCCTGGACACTCCTTCACTTTATCTTCCTTTTCAAAATGTAAATAAATTTTGAGCTTATTTCTCAAAAGGTAGAAGCTTTCCATATAATACATTATTTAGTACATTATTAATAAAGTTGCATGTTCTTCCAAGAGGTTTAATCAAGCACTAAATTGCAAAATAAGCATTAATCTTCAAAATACTCCTAAGAGATAAAGCTAAATTAGAATGAGATTCCTCTTAAGGTTTAGATTCACTGAAAAGGCAAGGCAAGGAGTTTATTGTTAAGAGAAAGACACACATTATCACACAAGTTAAATTACTACACGAATCCAGGAATTCTAGCAGCATTTAATTGGTGATGACTAATCCAACTCTCATTTGACAAAGAATCATTTTTTCACTATTAATCTTCTGAAAATTACCCAACCACATATTTCATGAATCCTATACAGCAAACTTGAGATTTACATACGATTTTTAATCTAATACTTCTTTCTTACTTTGCCTAGCTATTTTCTTTTTTAAATTTTTGTTTATTTTTACCATTATACTAACAAGGATTAGCTACTTTCTTTATCTTCTATAAAGATAAACAATATTTCTTTTGGTTAGGCTCTAAATCCTAGGTTAATAATTTGTCATCAAAATTTGACTGCATTTGATAGAAATCTTTTATCCAGACATATTGGGATGAACTATATTCTAATCTGGATGATTTATTTCACTAGGCATTATTCCCCTAACCCTCAAAAATAGTACCCTCAGAGTTCTAGCTATAGCTAAGTGAGGAGAATGGCAAGTTGTTTCTTTATAAAAAGCACTATGAATCTGAAACATTTGCCAAAAAAAAAAAAAAGTAGGAAAGTCTATCCTCTGAAAACCAAGCAAAGGGATATAATAATTTGGGAAGCATTTATGTTTGAAAAACTGTGATAGTCAGTTAAGAACAGTGAAAATCCGCTGTAGCATTCTAGCTTGGGGATACTTTCATCCACACCTCCCCAAATTTGGTGTGTGTGATGTTTGCTAGCCTTGGGATACTTCCTGGACCAAACCTTATCCTGGATGAGTCTACGTACATGCACAGCTATGTCAGAGAGTCTCCAAGTTATTCATACACTCCTGGCCTACCATGAGGCTGTAAACTTTTGGGGTAGAAATTTACAAGCTGATCCTAAAATTTATGTAGAAATGCAAAGTACATATAGCACCCCAAAACAATATTCAAAAAGAATAAGAAGATTGGAGGACTTAACTATCCAATTTCAAAACTTGCTATAAAACTAGAATAACATCTTTCAAATGATGGATATTAGGGTGCAACATCTTAAGACCAATTAGAGATTTTATGGAATTTGTATAGTTTAAGTTAAAGCTTTTGCTTTGACACATTTTGTTTGTAAATTGCATTTGTATTTTACAAACAAGTCTTAAGTTTTCAACTTTCTATCTTAACACCAGGATAATAATCTCAGTAATTATAATCCCATTTGCTAAAGTTTACTTAAGCAAAAAACTAACCTTGACAGCTAAAACTCCAAAGAAATAATTTAATTGATTCACTAATTTTCCTTCTGTCACTTTAGACTTTTACCAGCTTCTGGCTTTCAATCAAAAAATTTTTTACGATAAAGAAAATTCACTCAGCAAAATAAATTATAAGGCACAAAATAAGTGTCAGAAGTGATTGAGAATTAAACATTCTCTCAAAGGAAAATTCAATTGTCAAATTCTTTAACAGTTCTGTTTACAAATCTGCTATTAATTCTAAACATGGCTTTGCCTAAATATTCTGCCTTTATCATTAATTAAATATTATACAATTGAAGCATTTGAAATTTCTACATCTTATATTCCACAATACACAACAAGGCTTGGTCATATTTTGACTACCTATAATCAAGGTGCCAAGATTTATTTAAAGTAAAAAATTATTTATTATAGAATAATGATCATCTATTACTACTCTCTGTTGAATATAAAAATAACATTGGACTCCTCAGATCCATACTAAGAGTTAAAGGCTTGTTCTTTTTGTAGTGCTCTTGGGTATCAGTAATAAAAGAGTATTGAGAAGGGAGTGATGTGAGCAGGAACCTACTAACTGCTCCGCAGACTCCATCAGGAAATCCACCCATGACCACATGGGATACTTCACCTGTGGACTCTACCACAACTGGCCTATGAGCATTCCAAATACTCCACACACCTTATCCCCCAAGGCCAGCTTCCCAATTGTGCCTTCACAGAGAGCAAGTGCACTCTCATGCAGACAGCCAGCTTGATTCTGCAGGATGGTGAAAATCCACAGAACATTTTAGGATATCATCTTAGGGAAAACTAATGGGAGGCTCTCAGCACCTGGCCTAGCTTTGTAGGATTAAGAGAAGGCATACAATCTTTAGAATCCCAACCCTTCCAAGAAGAAACAAAAAATGTGCAGAGGATCCATAGAAAAGGTCTGATAAAATCCTCAGAATCCTTAGCTAAGCTGATTGATGCAGGGGTTTCTCTCCCAAAGGCTGTCAGTAAAGACTTGCAGAGGTGACTGCTTCTTCAAATGTGAAGACAGCAATGCAAAATTTTAAGAAAAACAAAAGAATCAAGGAAACATAATACCAACAAAACAACACAATAATATTCTTCAAGTTTCTGCCCATTACCCAGTTCTAAAGCTGCTTCAACATTTTCAGGTGTCATGGCAATGGTCCCACTTTATGGTACCAATTTTCTTTCCCCTAATCCATTATCTGTTCCCATAACAGAATACCAAACTGGGCAACTTAATAAAGAAAACAAATTTATTTTTTACAGTGCTAGAGGTTGGTATGTTCAAGGTCTAGGGGCCACATCTTATGCAGGCTTTATTACTGGGTCATAACATAGTAAAGTACATCACATGGAAAGAGGGCAAGCACATGTGAAAGAGATTGCAATAGCAATGCAAGCTCATCTATTTTTTCTTTAACTAACTGGCTCTCTCATGAGCTAATTCACTTCTGTGAGAACTCAGTCACTTCTGCAAGAACTAACTCCCATGAGAATGGCATAAATCCATTTGTGATGGCTTTGCCCTCCTGACCCAATCACTTTTTTTTTTTTTTTGAAACAGAGTCTCACTCTGTTGCCCGGGCTAGAGTGAGTGCTGTGGCCTCAGCCTAGCTCACAGCAACTTCAAACTCCTGGGCTTAAGTGATCCTACTACCTCAGCCTCCCAAGTAGCTGGGACTACAGGCATGCGCCACCATGCCCGGCTAATTTTTTCTATATATATTTTTAGTTGGCCAGATAATTTCTTTCTATTTTTAGTAGAGACAGGGTCTCACTCCTGCTCAGGCTGGTCTTGAACTCCTGACCTCGAGCAATCCTCCTGCCTCAGCCTCCCAGAGTGCTAGGATTACAGGCGTGAGCCACCGGGCCTGGCCCCTCAGGTCAACTTAAACTTTCTACTGTGAAAAAAGACATATATACTGAGAGAACATAAAATAAATATACAGTTTAACAAGTAGCTATTACGTAAATGCTCACACAATCACCACTTAGGTCAAGAAATAGAACTCTAATGCAGCTAAAACCAAAGTGGTTGTTTTCCTATTTTTGCACTTTATGTAAATGAAATTATACTATACGTATTCTTTTGTATCTTGTTGCTTTAACTCAGTATTGTTTGTAAGATTATCCAAAATGGTGCAGCTAGGTGTAGTTATTTCATTTTAATTGCCATATAGCATTTATCCTTGCACTGGCTAATAGACATTTGGGTTGTTTCCAGTTTGAGCTATACAAGAAATGTTATTCTGTACATTTATATGGTGTGTAAGCATACATATATATGTATCCTACCATACACATGTACAAATTTTTCTAATGCAAATGCTTATGAATGAAATAGAAGGTAATAAAGAATGCTTATCTTTAATTTTGCTATTAAACTAAACTGTCTTCTAAACTAGTGGTACTCATTTACACTCCTGTCAGCAGTTTGTAAAAGTTCCAGTCGCTCTGCATCATCACCAACATTTTTTATCATATTAACATTTTGACCAGTCAGGTGAGTGTCTAGTAATATCTCTTTCTAAACAAAATTATTATTTATCTAATTACTAGTGACGTTGACCCGTGTTTCAAGTGTTTATGAGTCACTTGGATTTCTAGTTTTTAAATGTTCCTGTGTATGTCTTTTGCTTATTTTTCTTTTATATGTTTGGATTCTTTTTACTGACAGTATTTTTATTTTTTCTGAATACCAAGTCTTTGTTAGACCTAGTCTAGCAGCAATTTCTCCCATTATGTTGACTGTGTTTTAATTGTGTATTAACAAATAGTTCTTAATTTTTACTTGGCCAAATTTGTTACTATTTTGTTTATCGTCCATAACTTTTGTGTTTTGTCTACAAAACCTTTCCTACATTGATGTCATAGAGATATCCTACTGTATTATCTGCTAAATACTATATAGTTTTGACTTTCCCATTTGATTTTACCATTGATCCATCTGGAACTGATCCATTTCAAGTGTAAACTTTCCTTCTCTTATTCCTCATTTATCTAACATGTTGCTGAAGAAAACTAGCATTTCTCAGAAGTGATTCTTGAGATATTGAAGATAGTCTGCTTAGAAATGGGAATATAATATGTGGTATACCAGGAATCTAGATCTACAATGAAATGTAAATTCAAGTCCATATCATTGGATATTAATTGTGCTAGTCTGCATTGCTCAGGGGAAATATATGAGTAAATCAACAAATGTCATTGGATTTAGTTTGCTAGTTATTTTGTTGAGGAATTTTGTGTCTATGTTCATCAGGGTTTTTGGACTCTAGTTTTCAGCCCCCACTACAGGAGGCCCCAGCTTGCCACCAAGTCCTAGTGGCAACATATGCCCCACGTGTATCCCAGTCTCATTCCCAGGAGCACTTGGTTTCTGGCACCAGCAGCTGCAGCTTATGCCTCACTTGCTTCTTAGCACTGGCTGCAGGAACACTTTCTCCTTGCCCCCAAGTCCCAGCAGTCACATCCTGAGTTTCCCTAATGCTTCAGTCCCAGCCTCATTGGGTCACAGGACAGTATGTAGTCTGCTCAAGGCTAGGTTAGGAAATGGCACCTTGCTGTAGCTGCTTAGGTCTCAGAAAGGCTGTGAGACCCAGCATGAGCTCCCTTCCTCAAGCAGTTTCATTCTATGGTCTCCTGGCAGCTCCCTGTTAGTTTCAGAGCTCGAGAGGGTTGAAGTGTTCTCCTGTGTCCAGGATTGCATGATTCCATGGCGGGAATGAGTGCCTGGGTCTCTCACTCACCGTTTCCCCACATGGGGAAGTTACTCCCAGCTCCCAGCTGATCCTGGCCTAGCAGGCTGCCTCTCTTTGTTTTCCTTACCTGTTTTCAGTGTTTCCTGTTACTTCTCTGTTGAAATCCAGCATTCTCTCTTGGATAATATATTCAAAGTATGATTCTCTATACACTATTTTGGTCCTTCTCAGTGGAGGAGGTGAGCATGAAGTGCTTTTAGTCAGCTATCTTGAGGCCCCTCCCTCAAGGATTTTTAAAAATTAGGATTCTAACTACATGCAAAATAAACACAAAATAAAAGGTGAACTATCAGCAATTTAATTGGTGTAGAATATTCCAGTTTCTATAGTAAATTAGCAGAATTTATCATCAATGTGGCTTTTTAAAATTTTTATTTATGAGTGAGTGATATATCTGAGATTTGCTTTATTTTAATGCAAAAAATGTTGGTGAGTATAGCTAAATAAAGAATGGCAGCAAGTTACTGCTTCCGAGTTGGTGATAGGTGTGGGGATGTTCATTGTACTCTTCTCTCTTTTTTTTCTGTGTCTGATAATTCCCGTAATAAAAATTTAAAAAGATACAGCTGTTTTGCAAGGAAGTATGTGTTAAGGAATGAAAAGTGAAGGCTAAAGGTTAATATGAAATTTTTTTCTGGGGTAGCAAAACTACTTTGTAAACATACACACACAAACACACATATTTATTTCTCTACCTATCTTTATTCATCTATTCTCCCATTCAAACATCTAGCCATTCAACAATTCAATTTGTACTGGCCCCTGACTATTCTAAGATAGTATACAGATCACTGTGGAATTATAATAGTATTTAAGGCAAAGTCAGAGAAACAAAGAAATTGTATAGCTTGAAGAAACTTCGGGACTCATTTCCTGCAACCTACATTTTATAAGTGATTACCTTGAGACTCAAGAGAGGCAATTTCCCTGAGATCACATGAAGTTTTTAGTGACAGAGAAGCATCCAAGATTGAAGAGATTTTTTCATCTTACATGTGATAGGTCATGTAGACTTGAAGTAACAAAAATATTTGTTGGGTTCCATCTACTACAATTGTGAATGCTGCCATATGAGTGATAATAGAATTGTATTTCCCTTATCTTCTCTCACAAAAACTCATTTACTAGCCACAGTGGACTGAATCCATTGAGTTTTTCAGTAACATCCAATTCTTCTATATTCAGGTACATCTTCAAGTGCTGTGAAAAAAAGATTTCACAAATGTGGAAGTGGTAGGAAAGCATGCATTACAAACCTAAGTAACTTTGGCAGATTCACCTTAGGGATTTTGCTAGAAAAGGCAGTTTCTGTGGGATAAAAAGTATTTTGACATCAAAATATCTTAATAACTCTATAAGGTTGTCAGTTTTTCTTAGGGGAATTTTTTCTATCAAGATAAATTATAATTTTGCCTCTTTTGAGGTTTCAAAATGAAGGTTGCAAAGGCAACTCTGCTGGTGCCTAGAAAAGCAATAAACTTGCTCTGCCTTAGTTATAACTATATGAAAAATACTTGAAACTTTGGCACTGCTTGTCATAAGAAAAATGTATACAATTTGGAAATAAGTAAGGCTGTTTAGACTGGTGGCTATCTGAGGCTTTGACCTTTACCAATTACAAAGCTGCACAATCTAGGACCAGTTACTAAACCTCACTGTGACTATTTCCTTATCAGGTAAATGACGTTTATAATAAAACCTACTTTATAGTGTTTGGGTGAAGATTAAATTACATAAATAATTTAAAGTTCTCAAGCCAGTCCCTGACAAATCATAAGTGTTCAATTAATGCTAGTTAGCATTAGTAATAGTGTTACTTGATTCAACTATATAATAATTTATCATAGACAATTCATTAATCACAATTAGCTAAGTTGGCTAGAGCCCTCATTTTCAAATCTGTTGATAATTTGTAACAGTGATTATTAGTTGCCAATCCAGAGATGCATATTATTGTCTGTTCCCTCTACTTCCTTAGAAAGGGGAGCCAGTTTTACTTGGGATGGCAAGGTGTTCAGCTATTAGGTGATGTATCCTGGGTAAAGTCCCGTCTATAAACTCTTGGTTATGAGATATATGTGTAAACATTATCTGGGATATTGGGAAAGCTGCTTAAAGGGAAATCCCTTAACTTAAAAGTGCTCCATTTTCCCCTCATCTCCTTTTTCTCTTGTTTTTTGCCTGGAAAGAGAAAAGAATATTGAGCTGCTATTTTGGAACATGAAGTAACCATGAAGATGGAAGCCATGATTAAAAATGGCAGAGGAGAAAAATAAAATAGTGGCTTAGTAAAACTTACATACCAACTTGGCATTGTCTATGTCCTAACTACTAAAAGAAAAATGGAAAAATAGAAACGTATACTGTATTTTTACCTTAGTTATTTCAAGTTTTTATTTCTAGTTGTATAAAAATTTTAACTGATGCATCACCCCTTAGGGAGAATGTTGAAAATATAGGTTCTCTGTTCCAGAAATTCTCATTCAGTAGGTCTTGGGTGAGGCCCAGGGCCAGCTAGATTTGAAACAACTATATTAGAGAATAATACTATAAGTTTCTGGGTCATGGTGATTTCATTCCCGGGATGTAAGTTAGCTTTTGCCAATTCTAGAAGGCAAATTCCTGTGAAGTGTCAGAAGGGATAGTAAAAAGAACTATTATGTGGGCATCATGTAGGCATTACTCAAGGAAGAAAACCATTTGAAAAGCCAATTATATTTCCAATGTGTCAACAGTCGCATTTTCATGAAGAAAATTTATCTCTGGAGGAAAAAAAAACATTAGATGGACTTTTTAAAGTTTTATGAGATACAGGTTGGGCAGGGAAAAAAAATAATTTATCACTTTGCCAAAATGATGGAATAATCTAGAAATCTCAAAATCAATTGGGAGAAGATAAACTTTTATAAGGAAATTCATTTAATGTGGTTAGTTTGTGGTTATCAACAGAGCCAGTCAGCAAACTGGCTAAGTCGTTCTGATACTAAGGTGACATGTACTAAATCACAGTAATTTCAGATAAAATTTGTGAAAGATTAATACTTAAGGCATGCTTATGTTAAAGAGAAGAAAGTAACTATTCATGGCTCAAGAAAAGAATCCTCTTGATAATCATTTGCACACAAACATTTCTTGGTATGAATCAGAGAATATATCCTCATAGCTGCCATTGTACATGAATATAACAAGTGAACCTAAGAAATCAGCCAGTCCCAACTATGGTAGTTTCATTCAGCAAGATCAAAAAGCCATTAGCAGTGTGATGAAACCTTTTCTGTGAACAAGGTCTGCAAGGGTCAGAATTACCCAGCAAGTCAACCTTCATTACCTTTCTTTAAAGTAGAAACCCACTTGGATGATATTTTAACAGTACATCTCTTTAATGGGGTGGTTACATTGAGATCCTGGGTAGTAAAAAAGTATGCCAATGTGATTTGGATCCATTTTGATACCTTCTAAACCTGAGCTCCAGAGCTGCAAGGTCAATTTCCTTACCACACAATAGTTTCTACTTAGAGTTGGACACAAAAGCCTGTATTTGATGTTTGGGCACCCTTATGAAGAGAACAAAAATCAAGGTTATATCACTTCATGTGAAAAATAAAAAGCTTATGATATCTCTTTTAGATGAGAGGTTATACTGTTCTCCTTGATGATCATTTTCTGAGCTTTTGTTACTGTGCTGACTGCTATCACCCTTCTCAGAGTTGACCGCATTTCTGAGTCTGAAGTACTTGTGGGTCCTTTGGGATGAAAGAAACTTTCCTTGCTAAGTGCTAGCCATTTTATTGTTATTATTGTCATTAAGTCAATTCCCAAAGTCACATCCACTAACATGGCATTTTCAAAAATGACATATTGCAGCAGTGTACTGGGAAATGCTGTTCAGCTGGCTTGCTTATGCCAACCTCATAAGTATTGCCTTTGTGGTGGTACTTTTGGGAATGACAATTTTCTTTGGTGTTTCAATGTGCCCACAGGTAGTAAGCTATTAAGGGAATAATGATGGGCAAAGGCAGGTGGCAGATACTTCATGACAGGCTCATCTTCCACCTAAGGCATCTGTTGCTTAAGAATGTGTGTAGTCTCTGTGCATGAAGACTGGCTCTTGAGAATAATGTAGAGTGATGATATTCAGACACATTCTTTGAGAACCGTTAGAATAATTGGTTTAAAATGCACTATGTTAGTAGACATCAATTCCAAGAAATATGTCAAGTTTGTGGAAGCATGACTTTTCTATTTAATTTCCAGAGGGAATTTATATAATGCCTTTTCATTATATAATGGTGAAATCTGCAGTGCACATATACCAGAAATTAGGCCATTGTACAGAATGAGGATCCAGGGAACAAAGTTATCATCCAGATTTTCATAGCAGTAAGGTAAATCATGAGCACATACCAAGGATATAACTCTCAAAAATATTTATTTGATGGTAATGATTGCTAACTTCAAGAAATAGAAAACTGCTTTTTAGGAAAGATTTTTGAGGACCTATATCTATACATTGCTTTGAGTATGATATAATTTAGTTTTCTAGTATGAAATAATTTAGAAGAGGCTATTTTTATTTTTTTCTTCATTGAACCTGGTAAATGCTACCTGTCCCAGATAAGGGACTAAAAGGGAACAGTGAGTGAGTTATCGGCAGAGTGCTTAGTCTCAGTGCAGGCTTTGTTTTAGAAGCTATTAGTACATACCCCCAGCCGCATTTCTCCAGACACACCTTATCAACTAGAAATCATAGAGGTTGCCAGGGACTCCTTAAATAGGCTTAAATCCCTATTTAACCCATACATTCCTTTGGGGATCACATGTAGACACAGTACGATGGCCTTCATAAAACTAGATAGTGAGCACCTGAATGGCAGGCTTCATGGTATATTTATCTTTATATAACCCACCCTGGCTCAGAGTGCCTCAAACACAGATTCAAAGTGTATATGCTGAATTTGATTTTGATCAATCCATAGAAAATATAGGTAGCATTCCAGGTGTTTTGCCCATACTAAAAATTAATGGAAAGGGCCCTTTTAAAAAAATGCAAAGTAGACATGTATACTATTTCATTTTCTTTTTTGGTTCTATCTTTGAATACAAGCAGGCATAGTGCAGGTATTTTTTCTTAAGAGAAAAGTTGAAAGGAAAAGAAAATTTGATCACAAATTCCTTATGGAAAATTTGAGTCCCTGTTATTAAAAGAATTCTGGACTTGATATTTGTTCACAGTGGGGCCCGGTCATACCTATGCCTACTATCTTTAAGAAATCATCTCCTATAATTCTTGAATAACCAGTTGCTAACCACTGATTTTAAAAGGTTTGCCCTCTGCATAAAGAAAAAATGAAACCTATGTATCTGATTTTTAAAACAAAAGGACACCACCAAATTTTATGTAACATAAAGAAATAAAAAGGACTATAATTGCCTAATTTTGAGGAATACCTATTTCAGAATAATTGTAAAACTCAGAATGATATGTCTGAACACTTATAAAAGACAATCCCTGCCCAAATTTCCCATCCTTTAGTTTCTTATCTTTTCTTCTGATCCAGGTTAGAGAATCGTTAGGACATAATATTGGCATTCTCCTTTGGACAATCAATTAATGTAACAAAGTCTTTGCTAAAAGTGACAATATATAAATTTAGTTAGCTATGCTTTTGAGAGCCAAAGTCATTCTAGTCTCTTCTTCACTTCTTATTTTAGGATAATTGAGAAAAGCTGAACATATATTCAACAACAAAATTAAACTGAAATCAAAAATTATGATTCTAATTGAATAACCCTACCATCCTGCATGGTTCCGGATTGGCCAAACTATAGCTTTCATCTCTCCACAATGAGAAAAAAATCCAGAAATTGATTAGAAATACTGATTGTGTCAAATTTGGACCTGTGCAGATTATCTAATGAGCAACAAAAATTGAAATTTCTATAATAA
Organism: Lemur catta; assembly: GCF_020740605.2. Taxonomy (NCBI): domain Eukaryota; kingdom Metazoa; phylum Chordata; class Mammalia; order Primates; family Lemuridae; genus Lemur; species Lemur catta. The sequence continues at coordinate 48,083,269 of NC_059128.1, read as the reverse complement.
TGTAGAAACGTGCAAATAACCATAGCTTTTGATCAATAAGTTAAATATGATGTATTTGTATTTTCATTTAGTTTTAATAAAGATGAGTAAAATACATGTTTTAGAGGTTCTATTGAAGAAACCATACATTAATTTATATGCTTATTGATAATGATTTTTATTTCCAATTTAACTTCAATATTAAGTAAAATCTAATGAAAAGCCAAGATACTATATATAGCTGTGATTTTTTTTTCTCAGCAATATTTTGTGACTTTATTACAATGAAAAAAATTAAAAAGATGGTTTATTCTGTTATTCCATATATTTATTCATCTTTCTCAATAGTTTACTATGATTCAATTTCTTTTGCTCTAAACTTATTTTAAAAATAAAATCAACTACCTCTATTTCTGGACCATCAGTTACTCCTCTAAGTGTTTTATTACTTTCTTTATACTAATCCACCTTTAATTTTCTTTCTTGCTTTGGTTAAATTATTTTGTAAATTCAGAGCTTACATTTGATTTGCACCATTGCTGTTAATACTTTCTTATCTTTCATAAATTGCTCTTGACACTCTTAATGAAAACTTCAAATACTCAGTAGAAATTAGGTAAAAGGAAGCAGATGAATCTAGTTAGCTAAGAAAGTACTATTTTACAATAGGCACTTATAGTAATTCATATTTTTCAAAAATACATTATACCAAAAGAGGTAATAAAGGAATACATGGATAGATGGTTATTGTTCTATAAAGTTGAAACTATATAACTTTTAAATAAATATTTCTAGGTCCTTTCTAAATTTATCGTTTATGAAAGCACATTTCTCTAGGAAGGAGGATGATTCACAGTATTTTTGAACAATTGAAGATAAGAGTAACAAGGCTATCATGCTGAAATATAGAAGACACAATTTCTAGTGCATAAAGGAGAATCATGAAGTTCTAATATAAAAGAATTCTACAATTATGAGCCTATGGTGATTTATTTAAATTGGTAATTTAAAAGCTATTTGAGTCTAAATTTTAATGGGTAAAAAGAAGAAAGCATACTGGAGTGGTGAGAGCACTTAGTCTTTGAAATAAGTGCTATGAATCTCTGTTTTGTCCCTTACTAATTATGCTACTATAGGTAGGTTACTTAATCTTTCTGAGCCTCAGTCCGTTTTACATAAATGATTATAACAATGAATATCTATGATATTGTGAAATATATATTTGGTCTTTGTCCTGTTTCCATTTCCTGGCATACAACTCTCAAAATCTTTGGAATCTCCAAAGTGTTGTCTTTTCGTATGCTAATGTTGGCCAATAGCTTCAGGATGGGCTGGTCACCAGAAAGACATGGCATGATTAGAGGGCTGGACTTTCAGCCCCAGCCCCATAACCTCAGGGGAGAAAAGAGGGGCTGAAGGTCAAGCTGATCACCAATGGCCAACGGTTTAATCAATCATGCCTATATAATGAAGCCTCCATAAAAACCCAAGAGGATGGGATTCAGAGGGCTTTTGGGTAGCTGAACACATGGAGGTTCCTGGAGAGTGGCACACCCAGGAAAGGCATGGAAGCTCTGTGCCCCTTCCCCATATCATGTCCTACATATCTCTTCATGTGTTTCCTGTGTAATACCCTTTATAATAAACCAGTAAACATAAGTAAATGTTTTCTTGAGTTCTGTGAGCTGCTTTAGCAAATTAACCAAACTTAAAGAGGTGGTTGTGGGAATCTCAACTTGAAGCAAGTTGGTCAGAAGTTTGGAATGCCCAGACTTGTGACTGGTATCTGAAAGCAGAGGGAAGTCCTTACTCTGTGGGATCTGATGCTATCTCCAGGTAAACAGTGTTGGAATTGAATTAGAGGACATCCAGCTGGTGTCCCATTTGGTGTGTGGGGAAAAACAGCCACATTTGGTAACAGAAGACTCTGTTGTGGTATAAGAGCAGAGGAAAAACAGTTTGAATTTTTTCCATACACTTAGTAAAGTTGTCATAATAATTGTGATATCATGGGTAGGCACCCAATACAATGATTTATGGTATGTTATATCCTGATAAGTCAAGAATAAACATCAAGACAGAGATCAAATTTCCATGACAGTAAACCATCAGGTAGACATTTAAGAGTGCTTCTCTGACCTTTAGTGAACCATACAATTTTGCCTCAACTCTATTGTAACAGAGGTAAAGGCCTGAAAAAGGGCAAAATGTTTCACTAGTTGTTTCTTTTAAACCTCTCACCCTTTTTGAGGAAATAAAACCTGCATTCCTGCTTGAGGCCAGTAATCAGAGGTGCATAGGAGTGTTCTTTATTTTCTAATATCTTAAGCCATAGAAGATGGCTCAACAGAATTATCTGGACAGAGGTCATGAGATCATCTTCACCAGAGATGCTATAGTTAAACAGCAATAACCTGAAGTTGAAACTCTCTTTGTAAACCTTGTATTTCTACTTTAAGGGGGGATGATGGTTTTTTTAAAGACAAGAGTCTATCATCCTCCTCATTTGCTGACAAATTAATAAAGTCTTTCCTTTTCCTTGTTCTTGTTCTTTGTTCAGCCTCAGGGACAAGTACTGAATTTTTGGTAGCACTATGTCTTTGAGAACTTTTTTAATTGGCTTTGGTTAAAAAAGAAAAAGGTCAAGTTAATATCTTGGCCTAGATTTAAATAGAGTGTTTTGAGAAGGATTTTTACTGTATTTAGTGGACAATAAAGACCTGCTGATTGGAAATGATCCTGGGGGCCACTTAAGTAGCACATTTTCTGAGAAGATTCATTTAGGAACTCTTACTTGAATGGTAAATCCTTTCAAAGGTTGAGATGATGACAGTCCTTCACAAATTTACATATTTATGTAAATTAATTCAATCATAGTATGTTTATATTTCTTAATACCTTATAAAACTAAAGGAATGTGAATTTGGGAGGTTAGCCTATGGGGAGGGAAAAAAAGGGTCACTTAGAGAATTTACGTGTTATCAGAAGTAGGTGAAGAATCTTAAGTGGAATTTATGGAGGCAATGGTCACCTTGTGAGCTCTGCTTGTTTCTGGTGAGAAAAGACAATACTCAAATACATGTATAAAGGTGTCAAAGACAAAATTTCACTAATTACACATTTTAAGCTAAAACACGGAATTGAAAACATCATTCTTTTTTCCTCAGTGTTTAAACTGCTGTGGGACAGTGTCTTACAGGGAAGGATCCCCACCTACTGACCCCCTGGGAATTTGTGGCCATTTTAGATATGCTGAAGTGAATTGAAGAGATCAAATTCTACATTACAATTAAATTGATCTGGCTTTGAAATGAGTTTGGTATCCAGTCTAGCCCTCATTTTAATTTTTGTCTTTTGGGAAAATATAGGCCTTTCTTTAATTTTATTTGTACATGCCTAGAGGCACTATAATGGATGGGTTTTACTAGGAGAAGAAAAAGCTATAAACAAACACATTCATCACTGCTGGTGAGTAAATTCTACACTTATATATTGTTAAAGTAATGTCTTTGAATGAATATATTAACTCTAGTGAAAAATCAAAGATTATAATTTTACTAAAGTTAAATTTATTATACTTTTTAGGTAAGCCCTTTAAGTAGCTGTTATCTTCTTCCGTTTAATTTGTATTGTGTAGTGGATAGTGATGCTGCTTTTTGTTCCTCTTAAATGACAACGTGCTATCTGCTGGCATTTTCAGCCTGCTACTTTAATATGCGTACATCCCATTATGTTCTATGGTTGATGCTTTTAAGATGAGATTTATTTTAGCAACTGAGAAAGTATCAAACCATTGAGGTTGGATCCTATTAATCTTTGCTTGCATTCTATCTTTTCTCTCTATAATTTTTCTGAAAGCTGAAAAAGAAAGAGCGCTACCAAGTATGTATATAATAGAAAAAATGTTTTAGATTTGATGTGGATCACAGTTTTGAAATTGTGTTTCATGACATTGGTATGATGAAGAACTGTTTTAAAATACACTTATTTGACTTGCTTGAAAGTTCCTACATCATATTAATATGAAAGTTTTGAGGTCTAAATTTTTCTTTCTTTTAAGAAAGAAAGCAAGTGTTAATGTACCTTATAAATAGTATACAACATTACTCTTGGAAGAAGTAAACTTATATATGTTTCAATAAATGGATTCCAATTTTCCAAGAAAATAATTGGTTAAATGTGAAGACATGTCTTATTTTTAAGTTGGAGCATACTGACCATAGAGAAAGTGTTCTAAATTTGGTCTTTTTTTAAATATTACCTCTGCCCACTAACTTATTTATTTGGAAAATTTTTGCAACCAAAAATGCAAACAAGTCTTGAAACTTGTACCTAAAATATTTTTCTCTTTATTAGAATAGGAATTCTGATGGGAAGCAGATGGTGATTCATATCCTGATATCCTGTGAAAAGTGAAATTATCTTATAGGCATAAGAAAATAAAGACTTAAAAAACTATTGATTTGAAATAAAATACGAGTACTACCACAATTTAGTTTGTCTGCCATATCTGAAAATGTCTAAGTATGAATTTGAGTGTTTAGTGGTCCTAGTATTACTTAGACTTTTAACAAATGTTAATTGTTAAGAATTATAATTATACAATATTTATCACTGATTTGTTTAAACATCAAACATTTATCAGTCATTTATTATTAATATTTTAGTTATTTATTGTTATATAACAAATTAGCCCTAAAAATAGCAGCTTAAACAACAAATGCTTATTATCTCACACAGTTGATGAGATCAAGAATCCAAAAGCAGCTTAGGTAGGTGGTTTTGGCTTAAGATTTCTCATAGGGCTGCAGGTATCTGAAGGCTCAAATGGGCTGGAGGATCCATTTCTAAGCTCATTCATGTGGCTATTGGTAGGAGACGTCAGTTTCTCCTTATGTGGGGCTGCTCATGACATCACAGTTGCCCTTTCCTAGTTCAAATGATCCAAAAGGAAGAGGGTATACTCAAAACAAAAGTTATAGTTTCTTTTATAACTCAATTTTGGAAGTAATGTTCATCACTTCTGCCATATTTTATTGGTTACACAAACCAACCCTGGTACAACATGGGATGCCAATATTAGGAGGCATGGGAATCACTGGGAACTATGTTGGAGGGCTATTTGCATATCTCCCATGTGCTCAACATGGCATTAGGCATTAGGTACAAATATGGACACTATACAGACTCCTTTCTGGGTTTTTTTGTGTAAGACAGTAAATTTAGGATCAGATTTTTTAAAAATTGTTTTGATAATACTTCTAGTTACAGCATAAAACCACTCATTTAAAAATTTCCTTTATAAAGTTTCACACCTAATGGAATACTTTAGATAAAATTTAGGATATAAACCCTTAAAGAATAATTTAAGAGAAAAAGTTTCTGATTTTTTTTCCTAAACACTAAGCCAGACAAGTCAAAATTATTAAGTGAGATGCTCCCTTCAGCATAGAAGAAGCAATTTCCATTAACACTATTTCTTAGACTTCCAGAGCCAATTTACTCAGTAGCTTTATTCAATCCCAACTTCAGACCTGTTCTTTCTTGAGAAGCTATTTAATGTATATAGTTAGTTAATGAATTCACACACACAAAAATGAATTTTTGCTTGCATTTCACACAAAGGTAATAGTAGTTTGAATTTTAGTTGACTTTTATTGATTGAATGCTTATTTTTTCTTTATATATCCTGTTTCTTCATTTTGAATAAAACAATGAGAAAGAAGTACTTAAACTTTTTTTTTTTAATTTAAGGACTAATTCACATGTCTATTAAGACTCTCTCTTTTCCAATACATAAGTCCTGAGCGATAGGGTTCATGCAAATAAGCTTTCTTTAAATTTTCTGTTTTTTAACAACTTCCTTTTCTATAAACATAGATTAAACATTTAAATATTTATTATATGTTAAGACACCATATACCGTAGTTCCAAGGAAAAAAACTCACTTGCAACTGTCTAAAAAAATGGGGGAATTTATAAATAAGGACATTGGAAAATCTCATGGAATACAAGGAGGAGTTGTGCATTTTTGCCTCTAGAAGGAGATTCACCTGTTTCTCTGATTTATGCCTTTTCTCTAAATGTCCGTTTCATTGTTTTTTTCTCCTTGCAGATTGATCCTCCCTTCCTCCCCCATACCCCTCAATTTTTAGTTTGGAAAGTGCTCTGGATAGCTACTGAATTTTACATATCACATATCTAGCCATAACTATATGATATAATCTCATAGATCTAGTTTTAAATTCATAGGGAAAGGATATTTTAGCCCCATTTGGTTGAGTTGTTCATCTCTCTGTTGTTTAGATGAGCCTGACAGAAATACTGTGAATCAGAATACAGTTTTTGTCTCATTGATTGATTCTGGACCAATTAACTGTGATGGAGGTAGTATCATGTTTGTGAATCTATCATCTGACAACCACATGAATGCAGATCAGGAGCTTTTTCCTGGAAAAATTTGGGTAGTTAATAAATATCTCATTTTGGCATTATATGATTTTATAGAATTTTAGCTCTTTTTGTTATTTAATGTGAAATATTCTTTTTATGTCTATTCTTCTCATTTTCTTCTCTTTATCTTACCTCTCCAATTTATGTGTTTTATGTATGATAAAATCATGTGCTCTGATTTTATTTACTTTGAAGAAGGTCTTCTTCTTATTTTGACTTTCCTACACAATGGCAAATTAATCAAACTTGTTAAAACTTAAGGCACTCTATAAAATATACCTAATGTTACTATTAAAAGAAAATACTGTATTTAAAATAGCAACTTTAAATAAAACATTCTACTTCAATAGTTTTATTTACTTTTTAATATTTCTATTTATTTTAATAGTCAACTTACATTTAGTTATACATTGTGGAAATAATTTAAGTGAAAAAGAAAAATTAATTGGAGGCATAGTAGGGTAGCTTGGGGAGTCAAAGGAGATTTAGGCAGGGATAGAAACCTGAAAGTCATTAGAAGTTGGAAGTCACTGGGAACCCAAGCATCTACCCATCATCTCTCTATCTTTCTATCTATGAAGTTATCAGAGCTTTGCTTCTCTTTCCTTTCTCTTACACTGTATCTCCTCTGTCTCTTCTGCACTCTATCACACCCTCATCCTCGGTCCAGCTTTCACTGCTTTGTTAAGCATATTGTTGAGCACATATTCCCCCAGTTCCTAACATTATGTGTTCATAGTCCAAGTGACATCAGAAACAATTGAAAGTGTCACAGATTTGAATACCCAGAAGGGGAAATCTGATTGTTCCATTTTGTGTGAGGTGTCCAGCCCCAATCCAACCAGTTAGTTATGGCTGGTTTGATGGTCATATAGTAGAAATATGGCTACAAAGACTCATGAGGAGAGTGTCATGAAGAAGAGAAATACACAAAAAGGCATCTACTCTACTTTAGATTTGAAATATAACCATCTAATGCTTATATTAAAATTCACTGCTGCATATGTTTATGGAACTTCCAAGTATTCCATATGCTTGGAGTTAAGGGGATAAGTTTAAGAAGACTTAACCGTGTACCTAGAGAGGTAAGCAAAAGCCAGGGCATTAAGGAACTTGAACATTTTTCTATGGATAATAGTAGCCAATGAAGGCTTTTAAACAGGGAGAGTGAAGGGCAGAGTTAGAATTATTTTTTGAAAAATTACTGACAGATGTGTGACAATGAATGAATTAGAGTAGAGCAAGAGTGGAAGAAGAGAGACCAGTTAAGAGATTTCCAAATAAGACATAATGAGAAAGCTAAACAAAAGTAGTGGCAGTAAGAAAAAGGAGGGATATTTTCAAGATTTATTAAAGCTACTACGTAGGTAAAGGTTAGATGACTGATTAAATATATTAAGTCAAGGAAGAAGGCAGTACCCAGTTTCTCTGGCTTGAGCAACTAGCTGGATTTTTACTGAGCTAGGGGAAGTCAAGAAGATTAGGGAAGGAAAATGAAGAGTTTTGTTTGAGCTTTAGGTTTCAATGAGACAAATAATCTGGAATGGGTATATAAACATATAGGTCACAGTAAAGCTGAAGAAACAGAATGAGAAGATGTTTCGGGGTATTATGTGACAAAGCAGAAGATGGACTTTAAAAGGACTCTGAAGAGTTACAACCCCATGCTTTGGAAGGAAACTAGATGAGGAGTATTAAAAGAGTTTAGAGGGGGGAAATTTTTAATTAGATGTGGTTGATAAAGTTAAATGCTGTAGAGGGGTCAAGATAGATGAATACTGCCCCGTAAATTTCATAACATATTAGGCATTTTTGACCTGAGCCACAGCCATGTCAGTGGAATAGAGGGTGGGGGCAGAAACCTGATTGATATAAAATGAAGAAGGGAAACAATTAAAGGAAGTGATTTTAAATAAATCTTTCAGGTGGCTAAGAGCAAAAGAGAATGTAATTGTCAGGAAGTGATAAAGGATGGGGGTAGTTTTGAGGAAGTGATTTTAAATAAATCTTTCAGGTGGCTAAGAGCAAAAGAGAGTGTAATTGTCAGAAGTGATAAAGGATGGGGGTAGTTTTGGGGATTGTTATTGGTTTTTTGTCTTTTGATTTTATCCTGTGAAATATGTATTAGACATATGAGAACAAACTAACCAAAAATGTGAAGATGCACAAGATAAAAAGGTAATTGGTGGAGCAAGTTTCCTGAAGACAAAGGAGGTAGAAAGCACAGCCTAGGTAGATGGACAAGCTTTGGAAAGAAAAATGGATACCGCTTTATCTTCAATGGTTTTCTTTGGTTTACCTGGCCTGCAGTATGATTGAGCCAGGAAATGCCCAGTTCCTTCTGTTATCCATGTACTAACTAGGATATGGTACCTTTATTTCAGGGTTTGTTTGCTTATTTGTTTTTTTATTTAGGATATTGTGGGGGTACAAACATTTTGGTTACATGTAATGCTATTTGCCCCACTCAAGCCAGGCTACAAGTGTGTCCCTCCTCCATACAGTGTGTTCCACTACCATTAGTTGTGGGTTTACCCCCCTGCCCCTGAATGGCACGCAGTGAGTATTGCTACCAGTAAACATGTTAGTGTTGGTCAGTCAGTATCAATTTCAAGGTGAGTACATGTGGTGCATGTTTTTCCATCCTTGTGATACCTCATGTCGAATAATGGGCTCAATCTCCATCCAGGATAATATAAGAGGTGCTAGATCACTGTTGTTTTTTGTAGTTGAGTAGTATTCCGTGGTATACATATACCGCATTTTATTAATCCACGCATGTATTGATGGGCACTTGGGTTGTTTCCCCATCTTTGCAATTGCGAATTGTGCTGCTATAAACATTTTAGTGCAGATGTCTTTATTATAGAATGTCTTTTTTTCCTTTGGATAGATGCTTAGTAGTGGGATTGCTGAATCAAATGGTATTTCTATTTTTAGCTCTTTGAGGTATCTCCAAATTACTTTCCACAGGGGTTGTACTAATTTGCAGTCCCACCTGCAGCGTCAGAGTGTTCCAGTCTCTCCCACATCCATGCCAGCATTTGTTTTTTTGGGACTTTTTGATAAGGGCCATTCTCACTGGAGTTAGGTGATATCTCATCATAGTTTTGATTTGCATTTCCCTAATAATTAGAGATGTTGAGTATTTTTTTACGTTTGCTGGCCATTATTCTGTCTTCTTTTGAAAAGTTTCTGTTCATGTCCTTTGCCCATTTATTGATGGGGTTGTTTGACTTTTTCTTGTTGATTTTCTCAAGTTCTATATAGATTCTTGTTATCAGCCCTTTATCAGATGTGTAGAAAGAAAATATTTTCTCTCATTCTGTAGGTTGTCTATTTGCTCTAATGATAGTTTCCTTGGCTGTGCAGAAGCTTTTTAATTTGATCAGGTCCCGTTTATTTTTGTTGCTGCTGTGATTGCTCTGGGGGTTTTCTTCATAAAATCTTTGCCTACGCCCATGTCTGAGTCTTCTTGACATTTTCTTCCAGAATTCTTAAGGATTTGTGCCTTACGTTTCAGTCTGTTATCCATCATGAGTTGATTTTTGTGAGAGGTGAGAGGTGGGGATCTAGTTTCAGTCTTCTGCATGTGCATATCCAGTTTTGCTAGCACCACTTATTGAACAGAGATTCTTTTCCCCAATGTATACTTTTGTCTGCTTTGTCAAAGATTAGATGACAATATGAGGATGGTTTTATATCTGGGATCTCCGTCCTATTCAAAAGGTCTATATCTCTGTTCTTGTGCCAGCACCATACTGTTTTGGTTACTATAGCCTTGTAGTAAAGTTTGAAGTCTGGAAGACTGATGCCTCCCAATTTGTTCTTTTTGCAATATTGGCTACACATCCTGAGGAGCTTAAGTATGTCCTACCTACTGTCCGACAAATTTCTTTTTCTTTGCCTCCAATGATGGTGTTAATTGAAGCCTTTGTTTTTGTTTCTTAATATGTTTATTAAGGTATAACTGAAATACAATAAACTTCACATATATAAAGTATACAATTTGGCAAGTTATGATGTATGTGTACCATGAAACTGTCACCATAATCAAATAAGGAACATATTTATTACCCCCAAAAGTTTCTTCCTGCCCCTTGGTAATCCCTCCTGCCCCTTACTCTGGGAAACAACTGATATTTTTTCTATCACTATAGATTAATTTCCATTTTCTAGAATTTTATATAAATGGAATCCTATAGTATGTACTATTTTTGTCTTGTTTCTTCCACTCAGAATAACTATTTTGAAATTCATCCATGTTGTGTGTATCAATACTTTCTTTTAATTGCTGAATAGTATTCAATTGTATAAATATGAATCAGTTTATTTTTCCATTTACTTCTTGATAGATATGTAAGTTGTTTCCAATTTAAGACTATTACAACACAACTGCTATGAGCATTCATGTACAAATCTTTGTGTGCACATATATTTTTACTTCTATTGGAATAATCCATCCATTCCAATAGATAGTAAATTGTCATTTAAGAGGTCAAATACAAACTCTTATGCATTTTGATGATATTATAAGTTAAACTGGATATTATTCTAAGACATAGTTATGGACATTCTGTATACCAAATCCCAAACTCACACTCTGAAAGTGGTAACTATTATAGATATTCTGTATCTCTCCTTTAAAGAAAAAACTTCTGCCCAGCAAAGGAAGCAATAAATAGAGTGAAAAGACAACCTATAGAATGGGAGAAAACATTTGAAAATTATTCATCTGACAGGGGATTAATATCCAGACTATATAAAGACATTAAACATCTCAGCAAAAAAAAAATTGTGATTAAAAAACAGGCAAATGATCTGAATAGACATTTGTCAAAAAAAGGCATACAAATGATCAATAAATATATGAAAAAATACTCAACATTACTAATTATCAGGGAAATGCAAATCAGAATTACAATGTGATATCATTTCACCCTAGTTACAGTGGCTATTATCAAAAAGACAAAAAATAACAAATGGTGTAAGGATGTAGAGAAAAGGGAACTCATGCACTATTGGTGGGAATGCAAACTAGTACAGCCACTATGGAGAATGGAATGGAGGTCTCTCAGAAAGCTACAAATAGAACTGCCATATGATCCAGCAATCCCTCTATTGGGAATTTATCCAAAGGAAAGTAAATCATTATATAAGAAATCTGTACCCCCATATTTATTGCAGCACTATTCACAATAGCCAAGATATGGAATCAACCTAGGTGTCCAACAACAGATGAATAGATAAAGAAAATGTATTATATATATACACCATGGAATACTATTTGTTGTCAAGAAATAATGAAATCCTGTCATTCATGGTAATGTGGATAGAACTGGAAGACATTATTTTAAGCCAGGCACAGAAAGTTAAGCACCACATGTTCTCACTCATATGTGGAAGCTTAAAAAAGTTGATATCATAGAAGCAAAAAGTAGAACAGAGTATACTAGAGGCTGGGAAGGAAAGGCGGAGGGGTGTGGGAGAGATTTGTTAAAGGCTGCACAATTACAGGTAGTTTTTTTTTCACCAAAGATAACTGACTAGAAGCATTTCCAGCATTCCCTATACACTTTGAAGAACCAAAATAATGTGTAAACAATGATACTTTGAATATGGTATTCAAAAAGGAACATGGGAGTTCAACAGAAAAGCAAAAGGAAACTTTAAAATCTAGTAAGAAAAAAGAGAGGCAGCCCTTGTGGCCAAGACTAGCCGGGAACTAAAAGTGAATCCGCAATATAGGAGAGGGTGAGTGAGTGTCTTTCTATGGTCTATTTTCCCACTGGGGAGTTGTACAATCCATGCCAGGGGAGAGTACCTCGACCCTCCCAAACCCTGAATCTAATTTAGGGAGCAGCTGGGAGACTATATGAAGGAACTGCTCCAGGGAGTGTTCCATGCCCTTTTGGAGACCTAAGGGGCTGCTGTAGGATGCCATTCTTGATCCTAGCTCTTAAGAAACAGCACATGGTCCTGAGAACCAGTGGTGTTAGTCCTAGCTGTTAGGGAAAAACAGTGGTACCTATGTGACCAGGGCTTGAGTGGGGGATAGGCTCCTGCAACCAGGTCTGAGCAGTAAGCATGGCATAGTCTCCAGCTGCTGGTGCTGGAACTGGGCACACTGCCTCCTCACCAACCCCAAGCTGAGCAGGAGAGTTGCCTTGAAGGCTTTGTCTTGAGCCAAGCAGTGGCTCCTATCACTCCTAGTACAGACTAGGCACAAACTCCCAGAACAGATTGAATAGTGAGGTTGGCTGTGACAGCCAAGACAGGGAAGAAAGACCCCATGGGACTATAGGGTGAGAAGGATGCAAAGTTCCACTCCCACCAGCCAAAGCTATGGCTGCCAGGACAGTCCGTCCTCCCCATACTAAGACCTAAGCACAGCAGTGGTCATCCCTCACCCAAGCATTTCACCAAGGGTCACCCCATGCCACCCATAGTCAAGGTTGGTGCATGCAACTCTGGGGGGCCTGAGTGCAAAGTTTTCTTGTCCAGCTTTCTCCATATTCATGCCCCACCAGACCCCAAGAGACAGAGCATGGGATCCAGGCTCCTGGGTGTTCCACAACCCAAACCTACCACCCAAGCACTTCTCTCTGGGAACAGAGGTTGAGCATAAGCTTCCTACCACTACCACAGCAGCAGGCTATTACCTGCAAGGACCACCTCCTGGCCCAGAGGCTGGCCCACACAGCCCATTGCAACCACTGCTAAAATGAGAGCACAGCACTCAGGAGCTAGAAGAGCATATTACAAGCACTGTTACCACCATCACCCATGTCATTTCAGCTACCCTGGAGGTCAAGAGGCCACTCAATCACCTGGTACACCTCTACTACAACTGGCAGCTGAGAAAGCTACCCTACCCATGAATCAGTCTGCCTGGTACTGCCAGCACAGGTGCCATAATACGCTGCTCCCAGTGACAAAGATAGACATGCTCAGCCCACCACCACTTCCACTGAAACCTGCAGACGGGCCCATCATATATTCTAGTCCTCAGCACAACACCCTCCACCAGTAACTACACCCTATCGTATTACAGAAACCACAGACACCATTAATGCTCTTAAAAGCTAAATGAATCATATGGAGACTTCACTAATGCTCACACATTTCTTTCCTTAGCTTTCCTCCATCTGATATAATTTTCCTTCTGCTTAATGAATTCTTTCAGAATTTGTATGTTTGAAAAATCTATATTTTACATTAATTTTAAAACATGTTTTTGCTGTTTAGAATTATAGATTACTGTTCTTTCAATTAGTACTTTAAGGATGTTCCTGTACTGTCTTATCACTTATATTGTTTCTGATGGGAAATCTGCTGTCATCTTTACCTTTGTTCCTCTTTATGCAACATCTCTCCTTGCTTCAAGATTTTTTCTTGCTGATACCTTAATTGTGTTTTAAAGACACAATTATAGAGATAATTAGCTTTGTTTGGATCTTTGAAAAAAAAATTTTTTTTTTTTTTTGAGACAGAGTCTCACTCTGTTGCCCAGGCTATAGTGCTGTGGTGTCAGCCTAGCTCACAGCAACTTCAAACTCCTGGGTCAAGTGATCCTCCTGCCTCAGCCTCCTGAGTAGCTGGGATTACAGGCATGTGCCACCATGCCCGGCTAATTTTTTTTCTATATATTTTTAGTTTTACATATAATTTCTTTCTATTTTAGTAGAGACGGGGTCTCACTCTTGCTCAGGCTGGTCTCGAACTCCTGAGCTCAAACGATCCACCTGCCTCAGCCTCCCAGAGTGCTAGAATTACAGGCATAAGCCACTGCGCCAGGCCGAAAAAAATTTTTTAAAATAAAGTTAAAGACATAAACTTTAGATTTCATTTATATATTTATATAACAGCGTATATCTAGATACATACATATAAAGGATATTAATAAATCCTTCATTATACATCATTATGTAATTTTTATGTAAAATCGCTAAAATATGTTATGCCTATATTAATAAAAGTTGTTTGTTACCAAAAAAAATTTTTCTTTTACACAGGTTTTGACTATAATGTGACTTGGTGTAATTTCCTTGTGGTTGAGTCTTATTGAGCTTCTTAGATCTGTGGGTTTCTAGTTTTTATCAAATTTAGGGAAAAAAACAGACATTATTTCCTCAAGTATTTTTTCCTGCATCTCTCTTCCCCCTTTCTTTCAGGGACTTCAATTACATGCATATAATGTTTCTTATAATTGTCCCACAGCTCACTGTTCCTCTTTACATAAATTCCATTTTCTTTCTTTGTTTTGTTTAGGATAGTTTCCATTGCTATTTTCAAATTCACTAATATTTTTTCTGCAATGTCTAATCTGCCAGCAGTCCCATCCAGTGTGTTTGTTATCTCAGGTGTTGTAATATTCATCAGTAGAAGTTTGATTTGGGCCCTTTTCATTAATATCCTCCATGCCTCTGCTTAACTTTGTGAACATATGGCACATGGTTTTAATAATATTTTAATATTCTTATTTGCTAATACTAATATCTGTGTAAGTTCTAGGTCAGTTTCAATTGACTGACTTTTTACATCTCATTATGGGTAGTATTTTGCTACTTCTTTGAATGTTTGGTATGTTTTGATTGGATGCTAAACATTTT
The DNA here is from genome assembly GCF_020740605.2 of Lemur catta. Taxonomy (NCBI): domain Eukaryota; kingdom Metazoa; phylum Chordata; class Mammalia; order Primates; family Lemuridae; genus Lemur; species Lemur catta. The sequence continues at coordinate 48,068,225 of NC_059128.1, read as the reverse complement.
GAATATGACCTGTTGAGTCCTGGATATTTCTGTATTGCTGTAAATATTCTTGAGTTTTAGTCTGGGATGCAGTTTTTTGGAAGCAGTTTGATCTTTTGGATCATGCTTTTAACATTTATTTTATTTTATTTTTTTAGGTGATACTGAAACAGTGCTCAATCTAGGGTTGATTATTTTACATGACTAGAGCAAGATTCCTACACTCTACCAACTGGCCTTGTTTTTTCCCATTATTCAAGCTTGAAATAGTACCTAGAAATGCAGCAGCCATCAAGTGACCATTAAAAATTAAGAGTGGTAGGTCAGGAAGATACATGTCCTTGTGCAGCCATATCACTCTATAGTATTGACACCCAAACTTTTTTATTTGTGTATGAGTAAAAATAAACTACTAAAGTATAAGTCACTATTCATGAGGTTCTCTACTGAGTTCAACCTACCTAACATTATCCTGATTGATATAATCCTTTTTTAAGGCCAAATCAAAATATTATGTAGGCCCCCATTTCAGTCTGAGTGACTGTGACTTGTCATTGACTATTGGATCAATCACTGTTATGATTATTAAGTCCCTCATTCTCCATATATAGGGAAAGATAATGAGTAAGGAGACATTCATGTCCTTTAAAGAAGAATGAGAATAAAGAAAGTATGTGATTAGTTTTATATATTTTAAATTTTGTGTTTTATTCTACATGCCCTAAATTCTAGATCATCCAAAATTATTAAATACTAATTACAACTTACATGAAAATTTTCCAAATATGTATTTTTCATACATATATGTGAACACTAATAGTAGAAATGTTCTATTTTATTATATATAACACTTTTACATGTTTCTTTAAAATGTTAATACTGTTGTTTTGTGCTATATTATTGCTGCAAATGTATTTCTTAAACATTTCAAAGAGAATTTTTCACAATTCTGTAACCAGTGCCCTGTTTTTCAGTGCACCATGTTGAAATTTTCCTGCCTGTTTTTTGTTATGCTCTTAATGAGGAAATACTCTTTCTTTCCACCAGGCATTTCCCTGTACAAGTTTCCCCTAATTGTGGACTTGTTTAGAAATTTCAGAGACTGAGTTTAAGACAATCCAGACCCCCATCAGATTACCACAAGGCCTCAGTTAATCTATAGATAAACAGCCTTTGCGATGGCCCAGCCCATTCACAAGCTGGAGCAATAATTCAAGATAGTCATCAGGAACAAGTCACTCTGACCAGCACCTCCTTGCCACTCCTGTATGTTCTTCATACCAAATTCCCTTTTTAAACCCCTAACCTTTTTGCTACTGGCAAGTAGTTGAGCCTACACTCAATTACAATACCACCTAGATAAAAGTGTTGTGAAAAATAAAGCTACATAGATGATCACATATTACTAGTAGTCTAGGTGTCAGTGGATTTTATTTCATGTAGAAAAAAAAAACTTTATTTAAAAAAATTTCTTTAGAGTTATTAATTTTAAGCACCTGCAAAACAGCATGAGTGGAATCAAAATATAGCATACCTTTTTATTTCTTCTTTGCTAAGTGATAGGGTCATCAATATCCAAAGTATTTAGGTATTCATTTTGCCTGAAATTTTAGTTCCTTTTGAATAAGGGTACATTGATATTCATACTCTACAGAATGAATAACCACTAATTCTAATCTATATTTAATCATCCATAGTGACTCATACATTAGTGACTCACTCCGAAATCAAAATTTCAAAATATTAAGCTATTTTTAAATAAGCCATCTTCTTCCTGTCCTGCAAAGGAAGTTGTTGAATAGGATTTCAAGAAAGGACCAACTAAAATACAATTTTTTCAGTCTTATTTGAAGTTTTGAGTAAGTTTAAAATAGCAAGAAATATTGCTTCCAGGGGAACACGAATTTCTAAAGTAGTTGGCTTTTATTAGTCACTTTTTAAAAGAAGTCTGTGACTTATAAAGTTGCAAATCAATCAGTTTTAGCCCTGACCTTACCCCTGTATCCATTAGCATCTTTCTTCTGTATTCGAAATTTATTCATTGCCATGACTTAAACATGTCTCATAATGTAATCATTGTTTTACTTCTAGTTCTTCTACCAGGATTCTTTGATTTGGTCAAATTATATTATTATTTTCCTTATCACCCAAGTGTAACATTTTTCAGTTAATTTGACTTTATCCAATTTCTCTACTTTCACATCTAATATGTCTTCAAATTCTATGCGGACTGCAATTACTGTATGAAATAATCTCCCTTTCCTCTTCCCCATTTACAGTTCAGCTATTCTTCAAGCTGGCTCAGGTCTACATCCTTCTTATAAAACCTAGACCCTGATCATTCACGTCCACAGGAATCATTTCCTCCCCTCATCTTATGCATATATTGTGCTTCTCAATGATTTGGTATTTATTTTAAATGCTTTTCACATATTTTGAAAGCTATTATAACAGGATACTTAGTGTTATTTTCATGCTATTTGGGAATTGCTGACAAAGACTCAAAGCTGAGTCCAAAGAAGCATGAAGAACTCCTCACATTTTAAAGAAAACTTAATAATTCAGGTCAAACATTCTCAGACTTATGAAGAGGCCAAAACTATAGTCAAAATTAATTTATATTTGCCCTTAGGGTTACCCTTTCAAGTGGTCTTTATTCCTTTCTACATTTCTATGATTTTTTTTTTCTGCCTGAAATGTAGAATTTCTGTTTAATCAGCTTTTATTTTTCTGAAAACATATTTAATTTGCCTTCATTTTCAAATATGTTCCTGCTGGATATAGTATTATCTCTTGGTGATTATTATTATTTAGCAATTGAAAGATATTTTTTCTTCATCTTCTGCTTTCATCATTTGTGTTGAGAAATAAGCTGTTAGTCTCACTTCCTAAAAGGCAACATGTCACTCTTCCTTTGCTTATTTTGAGACTTTCTCTATTTTTGGTTTTCAGTTGTTTTAATGTGACATTCCAGCTGTGGTTCTGGATATTCATTTTCCTTGAGCTTTTTACTGAAATTTTTCAACCTATAGATTGATTATTTTTTGTCATTTTGAAAAATTCTCAGCCATTGTCTCTTCAAATATTACTTCTTCCCCTTATTTCTGTCTCTTCTCCTTTTAGGACTCCAACTGCATGTATGTTAAAGCTTTTGGACATACTCCATATTTTTATTATACTGTTAAAATATTTTCTCTCTGTGCTTCACTTTGAATATTTTATATTGACATGTCTTCCACTTGGCAAATTTTGTATTCTGCTGTTAAACATATCGATTGAGTTCTTATTTTCAGAAAATTTATTTTCAGTTTGAAGATACTTAGTTTATTCATATGTTAGGTGCAATATTTTAGTTGAAAGTTTCTAAATATTTGCCTATCTTATTTATCTTTTCCACTATTTTTCTTACCACATTAACATGTTAAGGTTTCTTCCATATTAACACAAATGTCTAAATTACTTTGGTTTGCCTCTACTTTTGTGTCTTGATTTTCAAGACATTTGACTTCATATGACTTTCATATGACTCTTTTTCTACATAGTTTTTTTTTTTTTTGGTATGCTATTTTCTATCAAAGAACTGCAGGAACTCTTGATGATGATCTCTTCTACTGGAGAGAGTTTTCCCCTTTTTTGATATTAGAGCAAAGAGGTGATTATCTCACTTCATTTCATTCAAGGATTGAGATGGGGTAAAGTTGAATAGCAATTTTAATAAAACTCAAATCTCTTTGGTTTGTACCCATTCCTGAGTTGTGACCTCCATAAGCTTTTGATGATTAAGAACCTGTTAAGTCTTTGTCTCTTCATCCATGAAAGGTTGTAGATGATTCAGTATTTCCCACATGGGATTTTCATCTTATCTCTTTAATCCTCTGTCTCATGTACCTTCAAAATTTGCCATATGTGCTGAGAAGACTAATGGTCAAATGTCTGAAGCAGGCCCCTTCTCGCTGGTGGGCAGGGCAGTTAACTTGAGTCCACACATTCAAATGCTTATCTCATCTGGAAATACCCTCACAAAAAGAATGTTTAATCTGGTATTCTGTAGACAAATTGGCACATAAAATTAACCATCCCACTTGATACAAAATTTTTTCTTTAATGTTTTTTAAAAAAATTACTTTATTGTCTTAACACATTCACCTTTTTATATTTAGAAAAGTTACATGTAAACCTAAATTTTTATTGTTTATTTTCTTTCTCCTTAGAGACTTTCAGAATCTTCTCTGTCTTCAATATTTTTAATATTCCTACTGTCATGTTCACATGTGGTTTTCAATTTTACTTTATTATTGAAACATTAGAACTTTTTAATTTTTAGTTCTATAAAATTTGTCTCCATTTCTTCAATTTTTTAGGTCATCTCCATCTGTTCCTTTTTTTTTTGTATCTCCTATTATTCCAAATTGGCATTTCCACTTCCATTATCCATGTTTCTTAGCTTTGTTTTCTTTAATGTATGCTATTTCTCTGTAGGGGAGTGACTCCATGGAACCCTAAATGACATTGCAAACATCTACATAGGCCATGTAGGCAAGGTTTAAACCATAGATAATCTGAGTCTTGGCAGAATGTCCTATAATCCTCCTGAACATGAGAACATGAAAGCCTTGTGAAAAGCTGCTAAGAGGTTGTTTTTTATTCATCTCCCTATCTACCAAGAAGGCTGTAATCAAAGTTTTTTATTACCTTCCTAGTTCCAGTGAGGTGTGATTATGTTTGTTTCACCCATCCTAAGGTACATAAGAGGCTCTCAAACTGATTTAGCTGTAGCATGGCATTGGCTCCTGTTAAACTAAGTTTAGCTTGAAGCGGCCTCCTTACATATTGTTAGTTCTGCTTAATGATTTCTCCATGTGCAGGGTAACTGGATGTGTAAACAGGCTGGATACCTAAAGGACCTACTCTTGTACCAATCACTGAGTTTCAGCCAATCAAAAGCAGCCAACTGTTCAAACTTCGTTCAAATAAGGAAAATTCCAACCTGTAACCAATCCAGATTTTTCTGTACCTTCCTTTTTCTGTCCACATATCCTCTCTAACCACATGGCAGTGTTAGGTTCAAGTCTGAAATGTCGGTTCTTGGCATGCTCATGGCTGAAGAATGACCAGATGCACCAAAGTAAGGCAAGCATGAAAATGAGGTTTATTGAGGAAAGAAAGATAGCATTATAGAGCAAGAGTAAGATATAGGTTTACAGAGTGTGATACATATGCCACAGATGACAACCAGATCCATTGTCGCAGCAAAGGGAGAACAAAAAGACGGGTGCCAAAAAAGGGGGTTGGTTATGATCTCAGTCTTAACTACTCATGCAGGTTGTTCTAGGTCAACTTCCAGACTCTATGGTACCTATGTTGCTTGGCCCGTGGGCTAGAGAGTCCTCTGCATTCTTTTGCAGTTGGTGAGCTAAATTCTGAGTGACAGATTTGTAGGGTATTCCCTCCTTCCCCAGGTATGGCAGTTGCTGGGGAGAGGATTAGGGTGGGGCAGGACCAAGATGGGAGTCTGGGGCCCTTCCTTGTCCTTCTTCCCAGGTGGGGCAATTGCACTAAGGCAATAGCACCCACTTTCGTCCCTAGGAGACCCGGAATCCCTCACTATCCACCTAACAGCAGCGCTGGAGTCATCTTGAACCTATTCTGAATTGGGGGTGTTGCCGAATTTGCTAATTGTTCTTTACTCAATTAAGCTCTGTTAAATTTAGTTGATCTAAAGTTTTTATTTTATTAATTCTTAGCAACATTGTGTCCTATTGTTAGGTAGATAGTTGGGATCTCTGGCTCTTCTAGGGACGAGGGGGTCCTGCTTTGGTGCTGTCTTGAGTAATTACTCCACGTGGGAAGAAAGATAAAGACGGGCACTTGGTTTTGGTGCTGTCCCACCCTTAATCCTATTCCAAGCAACTGCTACACCTGGGAAAGGAGGGAATTTTTTTTATCAATCTGGGAATTCCCCAGCCCAGGCATGCTAGGATTTGGAAACTGACCTAGAGTAACCTAAGGGTAATTATGTCATTAGTTTAAATCTATATTGTGGCCACAGGTGGGCTTTTGGAGAGGGAGCTCATATACACAGATGGAATTTTGAGGACACCTGTTGATCAGCTGGTAATATTCTACACCTACCGAGAGCCCGCCCCCAGACTGCGGAAAGGAAACAATCCCAGAAGTGAGAGAGAGTGTGAGAGTCCGTAGATCTCTCTCCACTAGCAGAGACAGACCTGTTTTTTTTCTACAACAAAGAGCTGCTCTTGTGAAATTGCTTCCTGCTTGGGGTTACTCCCTCATATTGGCCCTGTTGGTGATTTTTCCAAGGTGAGTCTGGACTTGACACTTTGGTGTGTCTGGTCATTCTGTGGCCGAGAGTACACCAAGAACCGAGGGCAGACTGCCACCCCGAAACCATCATTCCTGTTGCAGCGGGCGGCTGCCGAGGCTGCGGCTGCAGGGCGGGCGTAAGATGGCGGTGGCGGCGGGACCCCCGTGCCCGCTGTGGGGCCGGCTGTGGCGCGAGCGCTGCTGGAGCCGCAGAATGTGAGCTAGGCTGACCTAGAGGGGCCAGGCGACTGCTTCAGCTGTGCCCGGCGTCCCTTCTCCGTGTTCCAGTGGCGGCGGGCATCTCAGCGAGCCTGCTCTTCGCGGTGAGGGCCCGGGCGAGCGGCGTGGGGGGCGGGGCGCCGGCCGGGGCGGAAGCGGAACTGCGGGGAGAGCCGGAAACGGGGGCTGCGGGAGCCCGAGCCCTCGCGGGTGATGCGTGGCCGAGGTGGCCGTGAAACATGGGTGGAGACAAGGAGTTCCGGGCGTGGACGAGTGAAAGGGTGAGGATCGAGGGGAACGCTGGGCCCCTTCAACGTCAGTCCCCTGAGGTCGCCTGGGGTCTTGTGCACCTTCTCCCTACCTCCAAGGGTCCTCAGACGAGGAAGCAGGTTGAGTGTGAGTTCCGGCAGAGACCCCGAGGCCAGGGACAGGAAAGGGCCGGGACAACCAGAAGTAGCTGTGGCCATGGAAGCTGAGAGGTCAACGCAGGAGCCAGACGTTCCAAGCAAAAGGAATGGGTTCATCAGAATCTAGGATTTGTGAGGACACTAGGTTCTGAGAGTCGAGGGGAACAGGGTGAGGTAGGCCCTATGGTTTTGATTTGTCAACTCATGGACATTTGTTTGTTTATAGGAGAGTAGAAATCTGGTTGGAATAGGGTGTGCTGGAGTCTGAGGCTTCCGAAATATGGAAAGATGTCAGGTTAGCTGCAGAACAGGCCTTAGGGCTTGAGATGGAAGGAGGAGTGGTCATCTTCAAGGAATGGAGAGCCCTGGGGCTTATTAGAGGACAGGTGCATTGAGCCAGCTTCTAAGTGAGTTTAGCAGAATTGCAACATCCTTTGCCTAACCATGTGCTCTTGGTAAAAGTGATTTGACTTTTCTTTGGGTCGCTAATATTTGCTGTTTAAGATAAAGATAATCACTGAGGATTTGATGTGGTGATTTTGTAATGTGGACTTACAGCCGTGGGTGATTTTGATCAAGTCCACTCAGACCAGGAAAGGAGACTTCTTTCAGCACAGGTTTCAGGTAATGAGGGTGGCATGTGACTCTCTTCTGTTCATTTTGCCTTTATCCAGAGCATAAATGATGGTAATGCAGGACTACCTTTCTAGGATGGAAATATGTTACAGATAAAATAATCTGTAACTTTCTGAAAAGATAGTAGTATCTGTTTGCCCGGCCACAGTCATCTTACAGAAGTGTGTAAAATGGTATGTCTATGAGTATGTGAAAGAAATGACTAAATCCATTTGGACAGTGTCTTTTACTCCTGTTGCCACTATGAACTCTCTTACATATTTCAGCATAAGTTTTTCAGCTGACTTTGAAATGCTTTAGATTTAATACTTTAAATCTCAGTACTTTTCTGTGATGACAGAGATTTTGGTAGCACAATCACATTCCTGTAGCAATCAGTGATGCACACCTGACACGTAGTCTACTTGTAATCCATTGTGTTCAGTCTGAAACATGAGTACTTTGGGATCAGAAACAATATCAGATTCATATTTTATAAAACAACCAGATGTGAGTCTATTGATATGCCAGCTGGACACTGTTCACATTTAGGTGAATTTAGAAAATCATATGCATGTTATCATTGAAGGGTCAATTTAATATTTAAGTCTTAATTTGTATTGTTTCTGTGGATTTTCTTAATTTAAAAGTTAAAAGATATAGGAATTTAGATAAGTAGCATGAGAATAAATTTTGGCTGTCACTGTTCTTTGGTACATGTGTTTCTTTATTGGTCATGAATCATTCTTGTTTTCATGAATCTGTTTAGCTGTTTAAGAGATTTTTCTCTAAGTATTAGAATTCTGTATACTCAGGCTTAAAGAGATAAGTATAGGCTAAAATATTAGGGTGAACAAAAGAAAAATACTTTCCTCAGGCACCTTTAACATTGTTAAAATGTAATCATGAAAATCATACTACAAGAATGCTTTCAGGCACTGTCATAGACCTAAATGCTTGAAGATAAAGCTGACTGAAGAAACTAGGGAGTCAGATGGATCTTCTCTGAAACCCTGGCTCTCATATTTATTAGCCATAGATCTTGGATGGATTATTCTGGGTTTTAATTTCTTCATCTGTAAAATGGGGATAATGACACCTCATGGAATTTTTGTTGAGGATGAAATGAGGTATGTAGGTAAAGTACCTAGTATATCTATCCATAGTAAATAGTAAATGGCTTTAATAATAAACGAAGTCAGTAGAAGGCTTTGTATGTAGGAGGTACTCATAAAATATTTTTCTCATTTTTTGAGATGGGAATTCAATTCATTTTTGTTATTTTCCAATTTTATTGATATAAGAATCTAAGGATAAAAACCTTTGTCTGATCACTGATATGAAGTATATTCATTACTATTAAATTTTAAAATGTTTTAAGTTTGAGCTCCTACTTTCATCCAAGAGTTGTTTAATGTAAAAAGTTTTGATATTTCCAGATGTAAAGACCTTTTGGGTTTTGGCTTTTGAAATTCATTTCTAATTTTATTGCATTCTTAGTAGAGAGTGTTTGTATTATTTTTGCCAGAGAGATTGGGGACTTATGAAGAATACATGATCAATGGAGTTTTATCTCAGGTTTGTCTCCCCGTGGACCCATTGTGTCCCTAAAACTACCCTGTGGTCCAAGGTTTTAGTAGGAATAATTGGAATTGATGTACTCAGCAATTGGCAAAATTCCCACATTGGAAATTCTGCCAGTTATATAAAGGGCTCTTAGGGTATGCAAGGCCAAGTGGAAGCCAGTAGAGCTACCTGTGATGGTTAATTTTATGTGTCATCTTGGCTGCCATAGTGATGAGATATTTGGTCACATTATTCTAGATGTTTCTGTGAAGGTGTGTTTTGGATGAGATTAACATTTAAATTGATAGACTTCCAGTAAAGCAGATTATCTTCTATAACATGGGTAAATCTTATCCAATCAGTTGAAGGACTTAATGGAACAAAGACTGACCTCCTCAAGCAAGAAGGAATTCTGCCAGCCAAAGGCTTCTGGATTCAAACTGCAAGTCTTCCCTGTGTCTCTAGTCTGCTGGGCTCTACCACAAATTTTGGACTTGTCAAGCCTACACAAACATCTGAACTAGTTCCTTCAAATCAATCTTTCTCTCTCTTTCTCTAGATATATCTGTCTAGTGATATAGATCTTTAGATACATACTCATTCTATTGATTCTGTTTCTTTGGAGAACTCTAATACATTCCCTATATTTTTCCAAAATAGTAAAATGAAAGCAGTACCACATTCCTAAAAGTATTTCAGAGATTACTACCATGACTTCAAAGATACAGAGTTATTTATCTCTACCACTACTCACTCAACTTGCCTCTTTTACCTATGAAGAAGACGGATGGAGTTTATGAACAGTGGATTATCATAAACTTAATAGGGTCATGATTCCGATTGTAGTTGCTCATACAGATTTTTTTTTTTTTTTGGCAAGATCAAATCAGTATATGCCTTGATACTTGATATGCAGATTTGATATCTGGCAAATGCTTCTTTCTTGTTCCTTATTAGTAAAGACTATCAGATGCTGTTTGGTTTTAGCTAGCAGAACCAGCATTGTACCTTCAATGTCTTACCGCAGGGGCATATCAACTATCCAGCCTTATTTCAAAATGTAATCTGCAGTGAATTTGATTGATTATCCTTTTCATAGGAAACATTGGTCTATTATATTGATATATCATTCTTATTAGACCTGGTGATCAGGAAGTGTCAACTATTCTAGGTACCTTGTTAAAACACATACAGGTCCAAAATAGAAAATAAATTCTACAGAATTTCATGTGGCTGTCAATTCCATAAGATTTCTAAAGATCCAGTGGTCTGGGTTATGCTGAGATATCCCTTCCAGGGTGAAGGGAAGTTGCTACATCTGGTTTATTCTACTTTTTAGAAAGAGACACAGTGCCTAATGGGCCTCTTTGGATTTTGGAGACAGCATATACCTCATATGGGTGAGCTACTCTGTTTTACCAAGTTACTGAAAAACTAAGTTTGTAGTGGTGTATAGAATAAGTAAAGACTCTGCAACAGGTCTAGGCTTCTGTGATAGCTGCTTTGCTTCTTGGGACATGTGTACTAGTAAAATGCAATGAGGCTTGAAATGTCTGTGGCAAAGAAGAATGCTGTACAGAGCCATTAGTATGCCTTTAAAGTAAATCACAGCACAGACTATTAGATTTTGGACAAAGAATGCCATCCTCCACAGATGACTATTCTCTTCTTGAGAAACACCTGCAAACCTTAGTAAAGGCTGAATGCTTGATCATTGTCCACTAATTTATGCCATGATAAACTAGCCATAAATTAGGCATACACAGCAGCCCTCCATCATGGAAGTGGCATATATAATACCAGGCTTGAAAAAGTTTGGAGGGCACTAGGAAATTGTGTGAGCAGGTGGCCTGGGTGTGCATGATCCTACAGCCTGGCTACATTGCCTCCCACTTCTCAATCTCTACATGAGCATGGTTAATAGATGGTTCACCTTCAGAACTGCAGTCCCTGAGGTCTTCCTGAAAGATGGTGGTATAGGAAAATATCCCAGTATACCAGGTTAATTATTCCAGCTGGAGGGAAAAATAGCTAGAGATATGAATCTATACTGAATTTACACAAAGTCAATTACATCGTTGGTGTTCAGAAACCAATTAGAAAATTGGTGACAAGGAGGTTTGGGGAAAAATTTGTGGATATTTTGCTCTAACTGGGCAAAGAATGTGCAGTTTTATGGCTCATGAAAGATAAATCTCAATAGAGGAAAATCTTAATAGTCAGACATAGGAGACAACCCATTTTGTGGGCAATAGTAAGGCTATTTCAACAGCCATACCTTTTCTTGCCCAGTAGGTTTGTGTACAAAATTGCTCTGACAGCTAGAATGGGGCTGCATGAACTCAGAAACATGGACTTCTATTCATCTAGTCCAGTCGGAAGACTACTTATCTGTTCTCCATCTTTATAATGTTATCAGTGCCCAAATGTTATATGAATTTACTCATGCAGTATGTAAGCTTTGAGATTACCTTTTTCATACAGCATAATGGCCTTGTGATTCATCCAAATTGTTCTGTGTATTAATAATTCATTTTTATTACTGCATTCGATTGTATAGAGTTACCATAATTTGTATTAAATATGTTCATTCACCCACTGAGGGACACTTAGGTTGATTTCAGTTTGGGACTATTACAAATAAAGCTGCAATTTATATACAGGTATTTATATGAAAAGTTTTTATATCTCTAGCATAAATGCTCAAGACTATGAGTGCTGGATTGTATGGTTGGTGTGATGATTAATTTTAAGTGTTAACTTGACTGGCCCAAAAGGTGACCACATACTTGCTCAAAACATTATCCTGGGTATTTCTGTGAGGGTGTTTTTGGGTGAAATTAACACTCAGATTGGTAGATTGAGTAAAACAGATTGCCTTCCCTAATGTAGGTGGGACTCATTCAATCAGTTGAAGGCTTGAATAGAACAAAAAGGCTGACCCTTCCTTGAGTAAGAGAGAATTCCTCCCATCTGACTGCCTTTAAACTGGGACATTATTTTTTTTCCTGCCTTCGGACTCAAATAAAATGCCAGCTCTTACTGTGTCTTCAGCCTGCCAATCTTCAGACTGGAACTATACTATTGGCTCTCCTAGTTCTGCTTGGTTACTCGCCTTGCAATTCTTGGGAGCTAGCCTATTTCTGTTGTGTGGGCCAATTCCTTATAATAAATCTCTCTGTCTCTCCATACATGTGTGTGTGTACTCCTTGACTTATGATATTTTCAACTTATGATGGGTTTATTCAGACATATATATATATATTGTAGTTCACTGAACTTCTTTATGAGGATTCTGAATTTTTTTTATCAGTCATTTTATATATTTCCATTTCTTTAGGGGTCATTGTTGGAGCCTTAATAGTTTCTTTTGGAGGTGTCCTGATTCCAAGATTCTTTGTGTCCTTGTGTTGGTCTCTGTTCATTTGAGAAAACAACCACTTCTTCCAACCTTTACAGGTGTTCTTTGGCAGGTATAGACCTTCATTAGTTTGGCCTGTGATTCTTGATAAGTAAATTGGTAACAACCCCAGGCAGATAAAACTTGCTGTCAGAATCTCTAGTTGACTGGGCTGCTGCCTTTTCTCTGAGGTTGGGTTTGGCTATTTGGGCTCCAATGCCTGGTAAAACTACTGGCAGGGCTCTGCAATCTGGTAAAGCTGCTGAGCTGTCACTTCAGTCACCACTGATTGGACAGGATTGCAGGGTGTATTCCTTGGGTGGTAACACTCTTTGAGACCTACACTTGGGCAGGGCTGCAGTGACCTCTAAATTTTGGCAGAGTTGCTGCTTGGAATGGATAAGTCCAGAGTTTATGTGCCATAGGAATACATGGTTGAGGCTTGCCTCCCTGACTAGGTGAGGCCTTAGAATGGCCTCTGAGTCTGGGCTGAACTGCTGGGTGGACTCCTGGGTCAGGCAGGTCCCAACCCCTTTGCTCCACAGAAAGGTGCTTTGGTTGTCACCTCCTTGCCTAGGGAGAGCCTTGGAGTGGTTTTTGAGGCTCAGTGAGCTGCTATTTGGATTCCTAGATTGGGCAGATTTAGCTCCCGAGTGCCACAGAAATGCAGTATGACAGGCATTTCTCTGCCTAGGCAGAGCCTTGAGGTGGTCTCTAAGGCTGAGCCAAGCTGCTGTTTGAACTCGGGCTGGGCAGGTCTAGACCCCACACTCTGCTCATGTGCTGCCATCTCCCTGCCTCTGTGGGGCCTTGGTATGGGTTCCGAGACTGGGTATGGAGGCTAGCCATCTGGGCACACAAACCAGGTTGAACTTTCCACTGTACTTCTGGGAATGACCAGCTTGGTTTTGTGAGTGAGTGATGCTGTTGTCTGGTGTCTCTGATCAGGGGCTACTGATGGCAGAAACGCAGAGCTATTACTAAAATCTGCACACTGGTCATTGTGAGCTCCACTTCCTTTCTTTGTTTCTACCTGAAACCAGGTGCTCTAGCCTCATTGTTCTCCATGAGGTAAGACAGGAGTGGGCTTCTGGGAAATACCTCAGAATGCTAAGGAAGCTGGATGTCCACCTCAAGTTCTCTTTTCCCACTGTAAAAACTATGGGCCTAGGGGATTCCTCTCTGTGTGTCACTGTGCTGACTTGGGGACAGGAGGTAACACAGTCAAAGTGAGACTGTTCCACTTACCATTTTAATACAGTTTTTTATTAGGTTCTGTAGTCCACAAAAGTATCTCAGTCTCATTCCCAAGTCTTGGGGTTTTCACAAAGGTGTTCTTGTCCTGTACATAGTTGTTACTTGGACTTTCTGAGGAGGTATGTAAATCCTGGGACCTTCTATTCTGCCATATCACTGATGTCTTTTTGTTTTTTGTTCTTTTAACTGTTTTCATTACTCTCCTCAATTATCATTAAATTTTAAGTCAAATTCTTTTTTTCTCTGTGGTACTTTATAATTTCTTCTTCATTTTAAAAATCTGAGATATTTTACTTTTTGCTTCAGTTTTCTTCTTGAATTCAGATCTTATAACTTCACATCTTCTGGTTTCATCTCTTCTCTTTAATTTTTTAAATATCTGCTTTAAGTTTTTCTAAAAAAGTATTAAGTACTTATTTAATAATATTTCAGATTTTAGTGTCAGACTACATATTTCATTATTTCCTGGCAGATTATGAGGGGAGAATTTTTATCCATAAAATATTTTGATTCTCATTTTTTTGTAATGACTTTGTGTAGATATAATTTGCCATTTTATGTTCTTTTGAAATGTCATATTTCCTGAATCACCATTAATCGGTGATGCTATCTAGGAAGGAGTGAAGAATTAGAGGATCTTTTTATACTTTTTAGTTCAGTATTTTCTCCTGGTATGAAGTTCTGGGTCTTTAATATATGGTGCTTTTTTTGATGTCTTCTGATTTTGTGATTTTCCTTTGTTTCTGTAGGATCTTTAAATTCTGCCTGCTGCTTCTGCTTCATTACTGAATAGCTAAAGTACACATGCTCGTTCTACGTCTCTTTTTTCTTCTCCTTAGAAAGCGGTACCTTCTTAAGACTGTTGTTCCAAGGCACTTTTAAGTTTCCTGCCTTTAATTCCTTTATAGTTAGTTCTCTGAACCAACATGTCTCAAATTTCTCTCAGAAGAGGGCAAGCCTCTTCTTCGGTGATAGTAATTTTATTTATTTTCTTTTCCTTCTAGGCCCAAGAGTTCTCTCCTATTTCCTGTACAGGGTTTGCCTGACTTTCAACTCCAGCCTGGACTCTGGAGCTGGCTCTGCCATGTAGGATGTCCATTTCTCTACATACATGCAAATTAAATTCCACAACATGTTCTGTCTTCTGGCTATGCTGCAGCCATGGATATAAGTGGTTCTCTTTATTGAGCAATATGGTTTTTAGATGGTGTGAAGAGATTCATATCTAGATGTCCATTCTTATTCATCAGAAACCTAGAATCTTCTCCCACATATACCTTAAAAAAATAAAGAACACTAAAGCATGAATATGTCTGGCATTAAGAAGATAAGCAAAATAAGTCATAAAGAATAATGATACCTAATGGTGACTAATACTACCAGAAGTAACCACAGCTTTAATTATGAAATTCAAAAAAATATTTTTTTCATATCGAGAAAGGGAGAGACTGTTTTCAAATAAAAGAATTTTGTATCTCAAGCATATCACAGGAACTTTTATTTAGCACATATACTATTCTCTGAGAAGGCTACAAACATAAATACAGATTCAGAATTGTTGAATATATAATACATTGATGAGAGATCAATCTTGAAAAATGTCTCTGGATCTGAAGCAGCCTGCAAGGTAGAGCTGATTTGCCATGCAGGGAGAAACAATGAGGAAGTAATTTATCTTTGTTAACAGTTGGGCAATAGACATGCACATGTGAGCTTGGTGTCTCCGTGGATAATATTTTGTACTGATCTATTAAGAAAGAAAAATATTTTCTCATGAGTGCAATCAAGCTATAAAGAATAAGGTTTTAAATTCTCTCAGTACTGAGCATTCCAATAGGGGAGAATTAAGATTATGTCTCATTACCATGCATTTTAATTTTGTGGTAAAATTATCAGAGGAAATTAAAATGCTTGAGAACTGAAAGGGGTAAATGATGTGGCTCTTCTTGAAAGAATAATAGACCTTGTGATGCACATAATAATTCCACCAACCAAAAACAAAGCAGTGTATTTTTCAGGGATTTTTAAAAGTGACTTTTAAAATATCACCAAACTTTACCTTGGCATTTTAGTTTTTTGGTTATAGCAGTTAAAAGTACAATGTTATAATATGGGTAACTATGACATTTGAGGGATGGAATGGTTTAAAATATTGAGTTACTGTTTAACGTATACCTGATCTTCCATAAAAAACCCCCAATTAATGGTAAATATCAAACATTTCCCCATACCACTAGGGATAAGTATGTTCAATCTCATCACTTCTATTTAACATTGTACTAGAAATTCTATCTAGTCCAATAGGCCAGTTCAATAATTCACAGATATAAAGAATTTACATATGAGAAAAAATGAAGCTTATAAAAGTTAAACCACTAATTAATGGTCACAAAAATAAATTGTAGACAAGTATTCAAATACTGCTCTTGGGGGTACTTTTCTTGGGAAGATTCTTAACCTCTGTAATGTTAGGACTATTCCTGATAGGAAAGAGACAACTTTTAACTAAGACTAATAGCTGACTGATGTTGAAGTGCTAGTAATAATATAGATGGTCCCTGACTTATGATGGTTTACTTACAATTTTTTGACTTTACAATGGTGCAAAAGTGATAAAAATTCAATAAAAACATACTTCAAATTTTCAATTTTGATCTTCACCTGGACTAGCGTAGGATATTCTCACAATGCTGGGCAACGGCAGTGAGCTGCAGCTCCCAGTTAGATTAATTGTGATCACAAGAGTAAACAACCAATACTCCACAGTGTACTGTGTTGCTGGATGTTTTTGCACAACTGTAGGCTAATGTAAGTGTTCTGAGCACATTTAAGGTGGTAGGCTAGGCTAAGCTATGATGTTTAGTAACTTACATATATTAAATACATTTTTGACTGACAGTATTTTCAACTTATGATACTGTTATTGGGACGTAACACCATTGTAAGTCAAGGAGCACTTGTAATCTGTATTTCTAACTATTAATAAAAACTAAAATTGTTTTCCAGAATACTAGGTATGGCTAAATTTAATTAGCTTTTTTTGGGTGTAATTTCTATACTCAGTGAACACACTGACAATTTAGTTTTTGATTTTAGGATACATGAAGAGTCCTTTACACTCATAGATGTGTAATGAGGCAACAGAAGGCAACAACAGGTGAAAGTATTAGCAAATATTAGATAGAGGCTGAGGAAGAGTTTAGGTGATGTCCTATAAGTGCAGATTGTCAGTCTTGAATGCTTCTAAATTATGAGTGGACAGCCAGGACAAAGGGAGAAATCCTTTTCTTAAAATAAATTGAACAGTGAAAGTGAACCTGAATCTTTTAAGCATATTTTAGGTTATTAAGTATGAAATATCCAATTTCCTTAAATACTAAGTTTGACAGTTGATATCTCTGACATTTCACTTTGACACTTCTTGTTTTATTTTTATTGTGAAGGTGCATCCTCAGCCTTTCAAACAAATAGTTTGGCTTGTGATTATCTTTCAAAATTTTTTAGAGCAATTTTTATGAAATCATGGATAAGTCAAAAATTCATGTTATTTTCCAATATGAGTTCTGTCATGGAACCAATGCAGCACAGACATATCAAAATATCAATGAAGTGTTTGGGACGGTTGTGGCTAATGAACACACAGTGCATTGATGGTTTGAGAAGTTCCGTTCTGGTGATTTTGAACTTGAAAATCAGCCATATGGGCAACCTGAGACTGAGGTCAAGGTGGGTAATGATGAGCTGAAAGCTGTAGTGGAAGCAAATCTATCTCAACCTATGCGTGAATTGCCAGCAAAGTTTGACATTACTATTTCAATAGTATTAAACCATTTGAAACAAACTGGCAAGCTAAAGAAGCTGGATACATGGGTACTGCCTGAATTAAGCATCGCAAGAGAAATCATCTTAAAGCTTGCCTTTCTTTGCTGTCACAACATGAAGACAAACCATTTTTACATCATATTGTTACATGTTATGAAAAATAGATTCTTTTTGACAATTGCAGACATTCGGCACAATAGTTGGATAAAGATAAAGTGCTGAAACACAGTCCAAAACTGAATATTCATCAAAAAAACCTAATGGTGTCTGTTTGGTGGTCCAGCATTGGTATTATCCATTACAGCTTCATGAAACCTGGTCAATGGATTACAGCAGATGTCTACTGCAACTGATTGCACGAAATGATGAGAGTGCTTGCGATTAAGCAGCCCAGATTGGTCAGTAGAGTCAGGTCAATCCTCTTGCAAGACCACATGTCGCAAAAAACAACGCTGCTCAAACTACGGAAGCTGGACTTAGAAACTCTCTGTCATCAATTGTATTCACCAGACCTTGCACCAACTGACTACCACTTCTTCCAGGCTTTGGATCACTTCTTGCAAAGAAAAATATTCAATTCTCAACAAGCTGTAGAAAATGCCTTTCGTGATTTCATTGCCACTTGCTCTCCAGGCTTTTTTGCTGCTGGCATAAGCAAGCTACTGTTAAGATGGCAAAACTGTGTTGATAGCTTAGGCACATACCTTGATTAATTGTACTGCTCCTTGATTGAGATATAATAAACTACACCTTTGATTCAAAATTGGACATTTCATATTTAATGACCTACCATGTAGAGGCAGGCCATAATTTCACCCCTGTTAAAAGTATCACATGTAGATGTGAAGTGCTTTAATATGCATGAATGCTTGCTGCTTTCCATGACAGACATAACTAGGCCAGACTATATACCTTCTAATCCCTTAGAGCAAGAGTTGAGCTTCCTGTAGTAGATAGTTACGGCTTCATTTCTCCCTATGGGTAGGGACTTACATTTTATCAGGAAGTAAGGCTTCACAGTGCATAGAAACTGGCTTGGTTCTTTCAAATAGGGTTTTTAAACTTTAGAAAGGCTAGATGGTCACATTAGGCAAAGAACTGTTCATGACGATAATTTTATCACATTTATAGGGCTAGAGGATATGAGAGAACTGGGATGGAATGTGAAAGCTTCATGTGTATTTTCTCAGTTTTTAAAATAGCCTGAAACTTTAGTGTCCGGAATTACTCTTAGGAAAAGACACAAAATTGCTGAGGGACACTGTCTTTTTTTAAAAAAAAAACTTCTTTTTTAACTTCTAAAACGATTTCTTTAGGGGGAAAATACTGATGTTCTGTGTTTATTTTACTTAAGTATAAAGAATCATTTCAAGGGTATATGAAATATTTTTACAAGGTGTGGAATTAAATTTACATTTTTGAAAAAATGCAGGTAAAAGCTGTTGAAAGAATAAAAGAGTAAAGAGTGTGACTTTGTGCCATAAATTTTTCTACATTTTGAGAGAGTGTGAGATAGAGGCATTTTTGTGATCACAGTGTACTATCTGTTAAGATTGGAAATATCTTGTCTTGAAAGAACACTAACAATTCTGAAAAGATCTATAACCTTAAGTGTGGCAGTGGTAGCCACTTTCAAGTGATTAATTTCTTCAAAGATGGGATGCAAACAAATGTGATATACATTGTCTTTGGCTTCTCTGTTAATGTTGGTGCCGCAAAACAGGATAAAATTAAGTAAATTTTTGATTCTATTGTTAATTTGTTTAGTCTTTGCTGGAGTACTTGATAATTAATAAGGCTAATACATTATTGTAATTGTTATTAGGTTCACGTGTTTGTGACTTATGTTATACTTTATTTTTCCTTTGTGGGTAGAAATATATGCTTAGGCCTTTGAACGAAATCTACTTAAGTCTTGGAAACTCTTGAGCAATATTGTGTAATGTGTCATTCAAAATCTAATAGAGGGCCGGGCGCGGTGGCTCGCACCTATAGTCCTAGCACTCTGGGAGGCCGAGGCGGGTGGATCGCTCAAGGTCAGGAGTTCGAGACCAGCCTGAGCAAGAGTGAGACCCCGTCTCTACTAAAAATAGAAAGAAATTATCTGGCCAACTAAAACATATATATATATATATATAAAAAAAATTAGCCAGGCATGGTGGCACATGCCTGTAGTCCCAGCTACCCGGGAGGCTGAGGCAGGAGGATCGCTTAAGTCCAGGAGTTTGAGGTTGCTTTGAGCTAGGCTGACGCCACGGCACTCTAGCCCGGCCAACAAAGCGAGACTCTGTCTCAAAAAAAAAAAAAATATATATATATAATAGAGGTAAGTATTTTATATTTCCAAAGAGAAAAAGACTGTTTGTTAACAAGACTAATTTCTGTGAACTCTATAAAAATTCATTTAATTCAGGAGAAATTTCCTTTAAAAACATGAAATCAGAGGATAAAGAGGTTGGAAACCTGAAATGCAAGGAGTTAAATAGACTCACAAATTCATGACCTTACTTATTGGTTTGATTTTTGATACTGATACAAATCTCAGTCATGTTGATCATCAGTGTTTGTTTTATTTCTACTTAAGCATTTCCTTCTATCACAGTCCACCGTGAGACCCATTTTTTGGTTTTGGGATTATCCCTTTTGGGCTGATTTGAAATTTTGCACAAGTACACGTGAAGATGACTCTCTGAGTCTTCAGCATTATAATTATATAGTGAATAGATGTCGAATCACTCAGCACATAGCATTGAAAGGGGTACTGCATTGTCATTTAGTGTTAAAGATGAAAATATCCACCAAAGTTATTTCAAAGAAGACCTTCAAAATTATAAAACATGTTTCTGTGTTTCTAAGTTTTTATGTTTACTATGTTTACTTATCTGGAATGAGAAAAAAATTTTATCTCTATATTAAAAAATCAAACTTTTCCTACTTATTCTTGTTTTTCCATTCTTCTGCATAGCTGCGTAAGTCAAGAACAGCCCTACTCAATTAAAAAGACAAACAACATGATATTGGGGCAAAAAAATAAGTAAGACTGAACTTTTGTTTCCAAGTTGAGTAAGTATATGTATCTGCTGATATAAGTAATACTATCAATGTGTATGATAACTACATTTTAAATAATAATGGCACTTATATATCCAAGAAGAAAATGAAACACTACATCATAGTTTTTACTGGAAAATCCTTTTCATCATTCAAGGAGTAACACAATCTTAATTTTGCATAGAATCCTTTGGAGAATAAGAGGAAACACTCCCCAATTTATTTTAAAAGCTTAATATTACCTCAGATTCCAAAACCTGAGTATAGTTGCTATATACAGTAGCACAGATTAATCTAACAAAATGTTGAACAATTATGCAGTTCTCGAAAGAATATATAGAATAGAATCCCTTTATATAAAGCAAGAAAAAGCTGGAAAAATAAAATTAAATGTTTCAGGTAGCTATAACAATGCTAAAATCATGAAAACAAAGATAATGTTTATCACAGAGGTGAGGATAGTGGTTAACTCTGGGCTCAAACAGGGAGTTGTGTTTGGGAAGGCAAAGGAGTGTGCCTTGGCAGTGCAACAAAGGTTCTGTTTCTTAACCTTGGAGGTAGTTAAAAGTATTTTATTGTTTTTAAATTGTATGTATATATTTTATACATTTTTCCATATGTCATCATGGAAAATATTTATAAAGGTTGGAAAAAGGACATATGGATAAAAATTCTCCAAAGGAAGAAAACTATATTTCTAAATTGCAGTGCAAGGAAACATATGTTTTAATATCTTACACAAAGAAGCTCATCAGCAGTATCTTGATTACATGGGTAATATTTCCTAGTAGCAGCTATTAAAGTCCAGTGTATATGTCTAGCTATAGCTTTCTTCTAGAGGATATCAATGTATAATATATACTATGCACTTAATTCATGTGGTTAACGTAAAACTTATCACAGTGAAGAAAAAGTGTTAGTGGAGGAAGTATCAGTCTTGCTGTTTTTAATAGCATTATATATTTGATCTTTAAATGAATTTACTTTGGATCAGAAATGTAAACTGTAGCTTTTTAGAAAAGCAAATATATTATCAAAGAGTCATGGAATTTTGAGATTCACGTCTCGTCTAAGTTGAATTTTTATTTTTGCATTACCTCATTTTCTTTTACATTACCACTTTTGCAGGAGTGGACACATTTCAGATGGATAATGGATCTATTTTTAAATACCTTTAGATAAGGAAATTAAAAGGTTTAAAAACTTTTCATGATTATAGTCTTGTGTCTTATAATCTTGTACTCAATTTGGGTAGTTACTGCTCACAGGTTTAATTTGGAAAGATTTAAGGAAGTAGTGATCAGTGGTCTTAATTTGCACAATAAAATTTTAACATGACTTTCATAGTTTGCATATCATATTTTTGAAAATCATAAAAGGGTTATAATTAAGGAAAATTAAATATCTGTCAAGTTGCTCTAATGCTGATATCTTTAGAGACTTTTCTTATGAAGTTCTTTTTTGACTTAAAAATATTTGTCTCTGTGATATAGGTAGAAATACATTGAATCCATAACCAAGGTACTGATTATTTTTACAAGTGCTTTGTGCCATAAAATCTTTATTTCCAGTTTATGTATTCATGTTATTTGGACAGATTTGTATGTCAGACATATACTTTTCTCCTAAATTAGAGATGGGAATGATTTGTTGGTTTATAAATTTATTTCATGTAATTGTCACCACCTCTCTCAACTTATGAACAACAAAATAACTATTAATCTTTGTCATGACATGAGCAGAGGAAAAGAGCAATGATTTAATTAAGTTACAAGCATAAAAAACTTCATAAAAACTTAGTTTGAAAGGGCGAAGAAAAAAGGGTTGAGAGAAAGAGGCAAATACTGATTTCACATATACTCTTCCCCTGATATTACTAATTCCCAAAATGTTTCCTAAATTTAATGTCATGAGGGAGCTGAGTCACGTGCACATACAAATCAGTGGCATCTTCACACGTAGAACCACTTTCCAAGTTTCTGACAACTTATCCTCCAAAGGAAATAGTATTTACCAGACACACTTGCTCATATCCTTTTTTGGGCAAGACATCATTAGACTGACACATGCTACTTGTATACAGAGGCATATTTGCGAAACTTTTATTAAAACCTTGGTATGAAAGACTTACTCTTGGGCATTGTAATAAGTATTATAAAGTGCCTTCTCTCGTTTAATTTTCATAGCATCTATGTAAGATTAAACATCATTACCCCCATTTTGAGGATAACTTCCGAAGGCTCAGTATGATTAAATTACTGATCCAAGGATGCACAACTAGTAAATCAAAAATCTGGGGGTGGACCTTGATCTACATGATTGTAAATGTTTTCTTTATCCTAATAGGGTATGAGGTAAAGATCCTAAATAATCCTAAGTGTTTTCTTTATCCTAATAGAGTATGAAGTAATGCTACAGACCTGACTTAATACTCTTGTTACTTTGCAGAGGTATTTTATTAATGTCCTTCAATCCATGAACTGGCTTTTAATTTCTGTCCTCTGAATTCTCCCTCTTCTCCATTCCCTTTTCCACTTAGGATCTCACCATCTCAATCACTATGGAGCTTCCTACTTGTTCTTGCAATCTAATCCAACTTTCTCTCTAAAGCACTATCCATACTGATACTATATTTCTAAAATGCAATTCTGAGAAATACAGCATAATAGTTAAGAGCATGAGTTTGGGGGTCAGACTGGGATTTAAATTCTAGTTGACTTTTCATCAGTTATGTAATTTTGGATAAATTACCTTCAGGATAAAGATACTCTTTATCTTGCCACATTCTTTGTGGTGTGGTTCCTGCCTGTTACTCTAACCTCATCTCTTGCCAGTGGACCACTAATCACTCTCCAGTTTTGAGGAACTACTTAGAGTCCTATCTTGAAATTGTAGAATTGAGTTTATATGTAAAAGTTGGGAATCATACTTAAATATCACCTCAGGGATCGGGAATATTTGAGATTTGTGTCTAGTCATATGCTATTGTTCCTGGCTGAAATCTTCCTCATGTCCTTTTGTTGATTAGTTACTCTCCTTACCCCTTCACACACACATTTGCTGTCTCTAAATCTTGTATAAATGAAGTCATGCACCCTTCTTTTAGTCAGGCTTCTTCCATTCAGTGTTGTGTTTGTAAGGTTTATCCATGTTGTTGCATTTAATTCTAGTTCATTCATTCTTATTGCTGTAAAGTATTTTATTGCATGAATACATCAAATGTTTAATCTTTCCTACTGTAAATAAAAATTTGAATTGTTTTGCATTTGAGACTATTACAAATACTGCTGCTCTAAGCAATTTTTGTTCATGGCTCTGTAAACATGTACGCAATTCTACCTGAAAGCAGAATTTTCTGGTCATAGAGTTTACATATGTTCACCGTTAGTAGCCTCTAAGAATTTTCCAAAGTGTTTACAACAATTTATACTCCATTTAGATAAGAGTTAATTAACCTACCTTTTTCCTTGTTTTAGTGATATGTGTTTCAGAGGGAAATTTCATATCTAGTAC
The DNA here is from genome assembly GCF_020740605.2 of Lemur catta. Classification (NCBI taxonomy): domain Eukaryota; kingdom Metazoa; phylum Chordata; class Mammalia; order Primates; family Lemuridae; genus Lemur; species Lemur catta. The sequence goes on along the minus strand of NC_059128.1, from coordinate 48,044,072 downwards.
TCTTAATTAATGGATATTGGCAAACCTATTATTTTCTATAGTTTAAGAAACTAAAAATATCTTAGTACATTTTTCTTGTAATACACGTGATAAAAATATTAGCTTTAGAATAGTTGTCTGAATGTAGACATTTTAAAATTAAAAATTATAAAATATAATTATTAGAATATCTTCAAATATGATTAAACTAATTAAAATTTTAATGAGCTACTTAATTTGTTTTGTCACAAGTTTCTGGTATAGACCAACACTGTCATAATTTGCAAGGGATTCTACTTAGGATAGCCATTTGGCTTACTCTTCCTTTTAAATCTCAGGAATTATAAAATCTGAGGTTTTATATTCCACATTAAATAGAACAAAGAATCAGTTTACATTATTGCTGGATTCCTGGATGCTTGAAGATTTTGCTAGGTGACACAAAACCTTTAAGAAGCTTCTACTTTGACACTCAGAGAAAGGCTTGGACAATTCTTATCATTTTCCTAGAGAGAAATGATAAATATATTTACATAGATGTTGAGGAAATGGATTCCATACAGAAGAATGCCGCTAGGTAAAAAGAATTGAATTCTTAGAGCTTCACCTCTCCCAAGGATCTCTCAACCTAATGATTTCTACTACTACTAACTAGTTTTCAGGTACTAAATTCTTTCTAATTACAATACTATCCATGAACAACTGGGATAGGTTCCTCTGTCACAGCCAATAAAACAGTCTAACAAGTCAAGAGTAAGATCAAAGTTACAAAAAAGGAAAAGAACAGGAGATCTTAAAATAAGGCCTATCTTTGGCAAGGACAAATATAAATTCTTGTCCTCCTACATCCATAAAATTGTAAGTTGATGACTTATGTTAATTATGCATTTAGCCTTTCTCCTTTTTTAATGGTACTCCTTAAAAGTCCTATATAGGTAAATACTCAAGGAAGAGAGGAACCATTGGTTTGAATTGTGATGTCTCATTTGTTATATCTTTAATTTTATTCCATTAATTCACACTTCCATTGCATGTATAGGAAGGAGAAAGGTAGAACAGTGAGCATATATATTGAGATAAGATTTTAACAATGAGGAGTCTGAAGATCCAGCATATTGCTCAAATTCTGATAGAGGCATGGCTACCGAGAACCTGTCCTAGAATTTCTCTCTGGCCTTCTAGATGTGCTTTAGTCCCTCTGAGAAGCTTGGAACTGAGAGCCATGTAAAGATGTGCCTGAGATCTGTATCCCACAAAAGCCTGGTGAACTCTTCCTGAAACTTAGCTCTAAGAACCAGAATTTTGTGTCTGCCTGTTACTATGTTTCTCTCCTGTCTTAGATAAACACTGAAAAATGCTTATTCTCTTAACTCATACATTAAACAAGTGCTAATATCTTGTCTTTGAAATTGTGAATTGTAAACATATTAAATTTTTGTCTATTAAAGTTGTTTCAACATTTTTCAGTTAAACCTGAATGCATTCCATGATATAATTCTGAGGTATAATTAAAGATACTTAGACCCCAGGTTTCCAGGTTTTATGTATTATACATGACATTTTAGAAAACATATTTTTATGTTTAATAAGAAAGAGAAATAATTACCAACAAAAGCTTTATCTTTGTTTTTATTTACTTCTTAAAAAATTTAGGCATATTTTATGCTTATTCAAGATGATGTAAAATTTTTATATTATATCATACTAGGGTACTTAATACCTTTTTCCCTCCTTTTTCCTCATGGATTACTACATACCTTTACTTGGATAAGCATCAAAAGATATAATTAATTCAAACTGGAATAAGTCTATTTTTCCTGGGAAAACAATTTTTTAAGTAATATCCAGTACAAGGAGTTAAAAAGGCTTTTTGGAGGGTTTATAGGCTTTTTTCAGGGAAAACTAAGATGTTAAGTAGCGTGAAAGAAATATTCACTCTTGACTATGGGTTTTCCACTGCTTACAAACTGGATGAAAATTATAAGCCTAGGAAACCACGCTAATCTCTTCTGGGCTGCCATGTGTCCTCTTTGCTTCACTGAAAAGTGCTTTCTGTTTTCTTCTACACTTCAGGTGCATAAAAACCAAAAGCTATGACTGGGTCTTAAACCAATCTCCCCCCATTCATCCCTCCCCTAAACAAACCAAAAACCAAAACAACCCCAATTCTCCATTCATTAGAATGTGTGCCGCTGTTTTTGTCTTATTCCTCTTATTTCTTTGACCTAAGAAAAGCCATTTATTTATTTAGACTCTTCAGTGAGAACGTATTTGGCCTTTTGATAGTGTGGATAGAACCAATTTTCATGTAGTTCATTCAGTGCAATTGCTTTTCATAGAAACGAAGTGTAACAGGGTCAAATTTTTTATGAAAATTAATATGAAGAAAAATGTAGCTATTCTATTTTCTATAACTGATTTAATTATTAATAGGAACTTCCAATTAGCTGGACTGGGACAGCATTGTATGGGGGTATGTGAATGTACTTTCCACTGAAATTTAAAAGTATCTTAGTCTCTTTGGGTTTAAGCACCCTTAATGTGGTTACTCAGTCTTTTTTGGAGAGCTGGTCCAGTCTGCTCCACTTATCCCTTGCCTTCAGATGCTGGGTCTCTGCCCATGGCTCCTTTTCTTCCCAGCTGCAGGCTTCTGCTTCACTATTGGCACCCTCTGCATGTTCTCTATGGCACACGTGAGAACTGCTTTCACTCCCATGTTAAAATGGACATGGTGGTGAGGTGACTCGGGTGTATCTTAGGAGCTTCTACACTCCCCCAAGCCACATCCAGGGCAGCACATCCCTAGCTCCTATGCTCCCCTACTCCTATCTGGACATTTCTACCGTTTGTCTCCTCCTTCTCACATTGAACATCAGGTTTGAACTATGAATAAAAGGAAAGGGACATTGGCATCTTTAGTCAATATCTTGCCATTTCTGTTATTCCTTCCAAAAGCCAAAGGGCAGAAATGTGAGGGGATACCTCACTTTCTGTTTCCTCTTCATGGCTAGTGGATCCTAAATTAAGTCACATCCTTCTGTTCCCCTATTTGCTTTCCTCTGTAGTCTTGGGCTATAATGGTGAGTGGGGGCAAGGGAGAGAAACCAGCTTATTGAAAAGGACAGTTACAATGGGAGTTACTCCAAAAAGATTTTCTATATTAGGCAGGTTCTATCTTTGTGGTTACCAGCTTGTCATTTTTTCATCTATTAATGAATTGCTAAAGTGAGAGATAAGGGAACTAGCAAACAGGAATTAGACACCTTTAGATTTTTTTTCATGTATAAGACATTAAGCTATCAGCTTACATTAACTTTGAATTTCTGATTTACTGCACATTTAGAAGTAAGACCAGAAAGGCTCAGAGATAGCAGGAAAAGTAATATCCCATGGTCTCTACAATAACCAACTTATCGTTATAATCATGATCATACCTGTACCAACTCAGTATAGCAGCCCTTTAGTATAAATAATAATCTTTAGTATTTTTATATTCTGCAAATGCCTGTCTCTACAGACTCTGGATAGATTGTTTGAACCCAGGATTATCCAGTAAAAATTTGATACAATCTCGCAACATTAACCAGGACACAATTGACACTGCTTGTCTCATTGTGATATTTTATAGAAATCCTGGTAAGGGGTTTTTACCATAGTCTATGTGCTGTTGAAATTACTTTGTATATATTCAATCATTTATTCTTCACAAAATCCTATTAGGTAGCAACTAATATTCTTATTTTGCAGAGAAAACTGATGCACAGAAAACAAGTAATTTCCTCAAGATGACAGAGCAAGTAAGTGACAGAGCTGAGATTTGGGTCCAAGGAATATATTCTTGAGTCATAAGAATACACTCTCTCACCATACCATCTCTCTGATAGGAAGAGAAATGTATGACTTATGGCTGTGTAAATACGCAGTTGTTCTCACTTTACTATATATTCTTTAGCAAAATGCATCTAAGACTACTTTGAAAGTTTAGCCACATAATCACAGACATACAAACAAACACATGTGAATAACAAAATTTCTTTTGACTTTAAATTACAAAAATAAATATAATTTAAATGATTGAATAATTTAAAGAAAGCCATTTTCACTGGAGTTAGGTGATGTCTCATTGTGGTTTTGATTTGCATTTCCTTGATGATTAGAGACATTGAGCAATTTTTCATGTGTTTGTTGGCCATTAGTCTATGTTCTTTTGAAAACTTTCTGTTCATGTCTTTTGCCCATTTTTTAATGGGGTTTGATTTTTTTTCTCGCCGATTTGCTTGAGTTCTTTGTAGATTCTGGTTATCAGCCCTTTATTGGATATAGAGCATGCAAATATTTTCTCCCATTCTGTAGGCTGTCTATTTGCGCTATTGATTGTGTCCTTGGCTGTGCAGAAGCTTTTTAATTTGATGAGATCTCATTTATTTATTTTTGTTGTTGCTGTGATTGCTTTTGGGGTCTTCTTCATAAATTCTTTGCCTAGGCTGTGTCTGTAAGAATTTTTCCAACATTTTCTTCTAGAATTCTTATGGTTTCATGCCTAAGTCTGTTATCCATCCTGAGTTGATTTTTGTAAGAGGTAAAAGGTGTGGGTCTTGTTTCAGTTTTCTACATGTGACTATCCAATTTTCCATCACCAGTTATTAAATAGGAGTTCTTTATCCCAGTGTATGTTTTTGTCTGCCTTGTCAAAGATCAGATGGCAGTATGAGAATGGGTTCATATCTGTGTTCTCTGTTCTGATCCATAGATTTATCTCTGTTTTTGTGCCAGTGCCATGCTGTGTTGGTTACTATAGCCTTTGTAGTATAGTTCAAGTCCAGTAAACAGATGCTGGTGAGGATTCAGAGAGAAAGGTACATTCACACACTGTTGGTGGGACTGAAAATTAGTACAACTTCTATGGAAAGTAGTATGGAGATACATCAAAGAACTAAAAGTAGACCTACCATTTGATCCAGCAACCCCACTACTAGGTGTTTACCTAAAGGAAAAAAAAGACATTTTATAAAAAAAAGATACTTGCATTCAAATATTTATAGCAGTATAATTCACAATTGAAAAGATGTTGAATCAATCTAAATGTCCATCAGTACATGAGTGGATTAATAAAACATGGTATACGTATATAATGGAGCACTACTGTGCCATAAAAAATGGTGATCTAGTATCTTTTGTAACAATCTGGATGCAACTGGAGGTCATTCTTGGTGAAGTATCACAAGAACGGAAAAACACCACTTGTACTCAATACTAAGTTAGAACTAATTGATCAACACTTATGTGTACATATGGAAGTAAAACTCAAGGAAAATCAAGTGGGGGCAGTGAGGAGAGCATGGGTAAATTCACACCTAGGGGTACAATCCACACTAACTGGATTGAAGGGCACACTTACAACTTTCACTAAAACTATACAAAAGCAAATTATGTAACCAAAACACATGTACCCCCGTAATATTCTGAAATTTAAAAAAATAGTTTGAAGAATAAACACAATCTAAATATGGAACATTCACATCTTAATATTAGCCCTGTAAATAAGTCAAGATTCCCAGAGCTCACCCACTTAAACACAAAGCTTTGTACCAGTATGGTTATCATCCTTGTGATAGCAATATTATAATGAAGAAGCAGACAGCATTTGTTAAGTGATGCTTAGCAACATGCATCCTGTATTTTCCTCCTGTATGCTGATTTTCTCACTGATTTTTACTTTGCTTCTAAGCATAATGTGCACATTCTTTCTTTTGTTTGGCATATTCATTATTCATATTTCCCAGATTGAACTCCTTAGGACAATTAATAACTAAGAATGCTTCTCCCAGTTCTGTTCATTTATCCATTCTAATATACTTAAAGGTAGCATTACATTTTCTTTATTTGAAACTTCAGAGGAGAGGGACTAATGGAGCAATCAGACAAAAGGATACAAGCAGGTAGAAATGAAAGATTGCCTGTCATTAATTTATGACTATGTGAACTTATTTGTGTTCGTTTTTAAGAGGAGTTTGTACTGTCTTTCATCTTGTACAAAGCAGACATTAAGTGCATGAGAGGAAAATGACAGACAAAATGTGGTAATTGAACTGGCCAAGCTATGTTATCATCATCCCAAAGCCAGCTAATAGGATCCTAATATAAAAGGACCCAGCTGAGTGAAGACAAAAAAATAAAACTCCTGCAGCTAATAACTTAAAAGACGTGAAAGTTTCATTCAGTTATGTAATCTCCTTAAAACTTTAAATTAGAGAAAGCATCACAGTTGGGATTAGACATAGAGATCCTAGCATATTCAAGCAGAGACTATGAAAACCTTAAAAGTCTATATATGACTTTTATGCTCCCCCCTTTCAGTTTTCTTTTTGTTTTTCAGGACACAGAATGTCTTGCAGAACTTGAGAATGAGTGGTTTTAGAATTCTTTTTAATGATCAAAGAAAATTATACCATCAGTTTAAGTTCAATGCAAATGACCAGCACAATTGACCATGCTAGTGAATAGTGAATTCAATCAAAATGGTTAAAGCACTGTGTGAGACATTGCTTAAGAGTTGTGCAGGCTTTGACCATACCAATCACATCACTAGTCATATTTTTCAATTTTCTTCCCATGATAGATATTATAAAATTACCCAATCCTAATCTTAGGGTCTTTATATAGAAACTGTGGGCAACATAAACACACTCTAGCAAGTTTATTCACATTATTGAGGGTATATATATATATATATATATATATATATATTGACAAATTGGTCAACTTGCAATTTGGTGTGCACAAGGTGCTAATGTTTTTAATTGTAACGGCCAGTGGATTTTTGTAATAAACTGTTAGGAATCACTATTTCTAGACCTAATTTTGAAAACTATCATCATTAATTTATTAAAATATGTAATGCATTTATTTCTGTGTGCTTAAATTTGTTTTTCTGATTCTCCTCTGCTTTGATATTATGTTTTTAAATATTCTCTTTTCCCATCTTTGACATTCCTGAGTGCCTAAATTTTACTTTAGCTTCATTATTCCCAGCTTCAGCTGGCATGGAAAATATCTAATTTATTTAATTAAGGAATGTTGGAAAGTCATTGCATAGCTGGAAATTCTTTGAACATAAATGTTGTTTTGATATATTGTGGCTCTAAAATCTGTATTTAGAAAACCCTTTTAAAATCTTAAATTTTTTGAAAGCTTTCTATAAAACTTTAAAAAAAATGAATAGGCAATAGGCTAATGTTTTCTTATTTATGTACATAATTATGGCTATTTCTGTTCATACATATTTGTCATTACATTTAGGTACGTCAGTACTGTCAGAATCTCTTTTCCTTTTAAAGGGGTAATATGACTGGATTTATAACTTCAGCTCACGATGTTAACAGAAGACAGAGTTTCATAGCTTGAAAGGTTAAAGACATGTGGGAATTTATAATCCCCAGAACCTGTTTAGACACTTTGGTGGGCATCAGCTACAGTGACATTTTCCCACCTGAAGGAACTCACAGGCTAGCAGTGGAGATGACAGATGGTAGAGCTCTCATTGACAGTCTTCTTTTACTTTTCTTTTTTAACCATTTCAGAATGCATTCAGTACTTTGTTACACCCCTCTTCTAAGCCCATCAAACATTACAAGGCAATAGTAAGGAATGATTTACTAAAGATTTGGTAGGGAAGGGAACTCACATTGCCAAACATACCAGGAACTTAATACATTTTTTTAGTAGGTGTACATATTCTCTCCAGTGTTTCTCAGTTGTCCTGACCACCTCATTTCTCCACTTTTTCCCTTTTGTAGAGACTCTATGGATCTGCTTTATTGTCCTAATCAGGTTTGTCTAGCTACTCCATTTGGCAAAACATAAACTTCTTAATAAGTGAAAGGGTGCCAGGAGTTAGCTACTCTCCCAGCAAAATAGGTCCCAGGCAGGATTGTCGCAAGAGATTTGGAAATAATAGAGACAGAGAAATAACAGAGACAGAGACAAAGTGTAGTTTAAAGTGATGGGGAAGTCATGGGTCCTCCAGCATTCCCATGAGCTGTGAGGCACTGAGTGAAATCCCACATCAGTATTTATTGTTACAGCAAGTAGTTGTCCTTAGTTAAAGAATTATGTGCACAGCTCATTCGTTGAGGTTTCAAGGCTCCCCAAAGGTTTCAAGGGACTCTTACCTAATTCAGTCTATAAAAATAGACGGTTACAAAAATTTCCTAAGATAAATATGTTAAGCCCTAAGTTAAGAACAGACCTAGCTGAGCATAGAAATTAAAAATAAAAATGTATAAAGCAGGAACACTGAGTCTGTATACTAATCTAATCTATTTCTCTAAATACAGGGACATGTGGTCAGGAGTGAAGCAGGAATAGCCTTGAAGTTTAAGATAGTTCCAGCTGCACGTTGTCTGCTGGGCAGGCATTTCAATCAGCTTCTCAGCCTTGGGCCCAAATTGAACTCTGCTGTGCAATAAGCTCTAGGCGATAGCTTGCAGTGTTGAAACATTGCTTTGCAGATGTCCTCTGACAATGCCTCCCTTGTTGGTAGGCACCTTCTAGTCTGTGAACTAACACTCCCATAGATTCAAGGGAAGGCCCTGCAAAACTCCTGAAACCTTTCATGTCTCTTAGATCTCTTTCCCAACAAAAGGGTAAATAATAATACTTGTTGCTCCTCAAACAATCACATTTGAAGGATCTCACTGCAGCCCGGGTAGCTGGCCTAAACAATGTTTCAACAAATTAAACTCATTGTGTTAATGAATCATGAGCTAATAGGAGCTCAGAAGAACATGCAATTAAATCTGCCCTATGTAAGTAAGATTTAATAAAACTAGTTCCTTACGATCTAGATCTGAAGGATACATAGTGATCTTCCAGGGAGATAAGATTGGAGATATATTTACGATAGAAGAAAAGAGTAGAAGGAAATCGTGAAGAATGAAAAGTGCATGCCTTGGAGGAACTTGTAGTTTGGTGTGGTTAAATTATGGCTATTGAGCATGTTAATGTAAATTAAAATGGAGACCAGGCCTGAAGAATGCCTGAACAGACAAAGCCAGCTAGGCCTCGTAAATGATCTTAACCTTGCTTATTTTGCAAACATAAGCAAAACTTAACTTGGGCTCTTTCTTGTAAATGCCTTTATTAGAGGAAAATAAAACTTAAGGCTAACCAATCAGAAGCTGCCAACTAACTTATGATTATATTAATAGAACTAGGGATATTCCAGCAGAGTAGACCAAATAAGGCAACTGTAACTAATCAAATATTTTCTCTGTTTTACTTATGTGTTTGTGCTCAAAAGCCTTCCTCTTGTGTTCTCTCAGCAGAGCTGCCAAACCACTTCCAGTTTGGAGCTGTCTGATTCATGAATTGCTATTTGCTCAAATAAATTCTTTAAAATGTTATTGTTCCTAAGTTTAGCTTTTAACAAGAGCAGGAGAGTGGCTAAATAAGACAGTCTTAAATGTCATACAGTGGAGTTCAGGTACTTCCTTCAGGTAATGGTGAGTCATAGGAAAGTTATCCCTAGCTTGATAGCTAGCTAGCTAGATAAGTAAACAAAATAAATATCAATTATTAAATTTTTAAGAATTATTGCCACGGGCCGGGCGCAGTGGCTCATGCCTGTAATCCTAGCACTCTGGGAGGCCGAGGCAGGTGGATCCTTTGAGCTCAGGAGTTTGAGATCAGCCTGAGCAAGAGCGAGACCCTGTCTCTACTAAAAACAGAAAGAAATTATCTGGCCAACTAAAGTATATATATAGAAAAAATTAGCCGGGCATGGTGGCACATGCCTGTAGTCCCAGCTACTCGGGAGGCTGAGGCAGTAGGATCGCTTAAGCCCAGGAGTTTGAGGTTGCTGTGAGCTAGGCTGATGCCACGGCACTGACTCTAGCTCGGGCAACAGAGTGAGACTCTGTCTCAAAAAAAAAAAAAAAAAAGAATTATTGCTAGTACTTTGTTTACTTATTTCATACAACTATATACTCATTTTTATAAAAATTATTTTATACTTGTAGACATGTTATAAAGTAAGTTATGACTATTTTTATTTTCTCTTTATCATCCTTCCTTTTACTCAAACATGCTTCTTTCATATAATAATGTCATACCACAATTACTACTCTCTACTTACTAAGATCAATGCAGTATATATAATAGCTTCCAAACTCAAGACATTTCCAAGTAGATGTTAGGAATTAGAATGCTTTCATTATTTCCTGCATTTACTCATTTATTTATTAATGAGATATTTATTAAAGAATTACTGTGTGATTAGCCCTGTTAGCATAGCACAGTGCCTTTAAGTAAACATCACTTATAATTTGTAGATCAAGAAACCAGATTGGGTTACATAAGGAGTTAATACTTTGTACAGATGCTATAATCAACAAGAGGCTGAATCAATCAGTGAGCTTGGTCAGAGTTTGCTGATGTTATAACCTCAAGGAAGGCAAAAAATTGAATGACTGTGTCGCACCTATAAATATCAGGAAATTCTTCATTACTTCGGGGATAGATTCAACATTTACACAATTAATGGATTACTGTTTTTACTTTTTTAAAAATTTAAAAAATGCTTTTGGACTGCCTTTTAGATGAATTAGAGGTTAGTAATTGCATAAGTTCACTGTAGAGCTCTAGTGTAGAGACAATGGATTTGAAATCAAAAGAAATGATTATGTGTTCAGGATCCACCATGTTCTATTGAGAGATTTTGTCTATAAATAATGGCAATCAAAATTCTTATTTCAAATCATTATTTTATTTTGAGAAGTGCTTTGCAAAAGTATAAAGGGCTATACATATTAAAGAATTTAATCAAAACAGTTATTAAATATTTTTAAAAGTGATAGGAAGAAGTGATAGTTTCTATATGATTTTAAAAGTGAATTTTAAATATTTAAGATATTGGAACTATAAGAGTAACAAGACCAATTATTACTTTTCTTTCTTTTTTTTTTTTTCCCCTTCTTTAAAGGTGACTCAGATTCTGTACTTTTTGGATCTGGATTTTTCTGTTTTATTATTTCAATAATCTATGCCTATAAAACTACAGTAATTCAGGTTTTTATTCATATGGTAATCTTAACAATTGGTAATAGTTATTGAGTATTTTCAGTGCACAATACAGCAATGATTTGCATGAAGTATCTCAATTCTTGAAACAATTATTAATAGAATTATTATATTATAAACCCCATTTTATAGCCAAGAAAACCTAGAAGTTGAGGAACTTTCCTAAGTTCATGTAGCTAGTAATTGGTACAATATAGAAACAGAATCAAGATTTGAGTCCAGGGATGTTAACTCTAGTATCTAAGCTACTGAATGCTCTATTAGCTAAAATTATTTGTTAGTTTACTAAAAATGAGTTTAATGTAATTTTAATCTTGTAGTATTATATAAAGATTGTGAATAAACCAAATTTGATTTTGTTGTCACATATCATGCTAAAGACTAAACAATGAATATAGCATATCCCCTGTTCATTGAAAATTTTAAACTATTTTTCTGCCATACTGAGAAAAGGCCTTAAGCAAATGTTTGTCATCTTTTTAGTTCATCCTCAAGGTTGTGCATTTTTTTACCCTTGAGGATTTGCTAGAGTGGCTTGTACGGTCACATCAGCGTCAAGTCACATCTGCCTCCCATCACCAATCTCCTGCTAGTTTCAAGAACTCAGAAGCAAAGGTTGAATGCATTAGTAGACTGAACAGGTGCTCACAGGTACCTCTAGTTATTTGGCATAACTAGATTCAGCCTTATTCAAGCCTGTGAACTAAAAGGTCATCCAACTGAGCATGTCTTCCATCTGTTTTTATTATTCTTCTGCCCAGCATTGTGTTTTTCTGTTTACACATACAGTGAGTCCATAACAAAGAAAAACAATTCATTGGCCATTTGAGATAAAATGCTTTCACTATTAAGTGTTTGATAGTGTGACAATGATGGTTGTTTTAAAATTTAAATATTATAGGCTCCTTATTTCAGAATGACAATTATAAAAGCAGAAACCTAGACATATTCTTCATGGTATTACCTATCATTAGTGTTCCCTATCATGATATAGATAAAAATATTAATATTTTAAGTTTTCTTCAAGAATGTCAGGACAGTGCTGATATACTTTGCCTAGAGGTCTGTGGTTTTAACCTGTATATTACTTATTTGTTGATTCATTCATTCATAATTCTCAATTATCTGTTCTATACCTACTATAGTTAAATGTAATGGTGATCTAGTAATGCACAAGATAGACCTAATTTCATTCTGGAGAGGCAACAAATATTAACCTGAATGCTACATAACTAATATTTGTATTATAATTATGACATATATTTTAAAGGATAAGTACATGGTACTAAGTGTTTATAAAATTAAGTATTTTCACCAATAAGACAAAGTTAGTGCAATTATACCAATAAGTTTAAAAACCGGTTATGAATACCTACCAGATATTAATTGACTGACCCAATCAATTCACTTAGTAAAATTCATATTTATGCCAAGAATTAAATAAAACTGGTCATAGCACCTATTAGCTTGTAGTCTGAGGGTAGAGACAGAAGAGTAAACAGATACTGGTAAACTAGGTTGGTAAGTGCTATGGTGGGGAGAAAGATGAGCCCTGAAGTGTAAAGAAGGACTCACACACCCTGTGGGCCTGGGGAGACATACTGACTTTGAATCTAAGACCAAGGAGACTTGGAGTCCCCAGCTATATATTTATATCTTGTCACTGAGAACTTACTAGCGGAATTACTAAATTTGTGTATATTGTACTAAAATTGTATGTGTCATGATTGATAACATATAATTTTAAACTCTGCATATAAAAACTACAATAAACAAAGGGGGCAAAAAGCCATGAAAAGACATTTGTAACATACGGACAGGTAAAAAGTTATCAACATTAGTATATACAAAGCTCTGTATGAAGCAATACAAAGAATACTCAATTGAAAAAATAAAGGACGCAAAATAGCATTTCAAATTATAAATACAAATGGCCAACTAAGATGTGTAAATGTCGAGCTTAATAGGAATAATAGACATGTGAGTAAAGCAAAGATATTATATAAGCAGAGATATTTTTTAATATTTGAAATCAATATTGGTGAGAGTAAGTAAAGCAACACTCTTCACCCTTCCTGGTAGGAGTGAAAATAAAGTGAAAATTTTGGAGTATTTTGTCAAAGTATACAGAAAGCTAAAAATATACATATTCTTTTGACCTAGGAATTCAAATGTTAGAAATTTATCCTAAGGGAAGTGATTGGACAATTGGATGAAGGTTTAGGTTTACTTATTATAATATTTATGTCAAAAAATAATTAAAATCATATCAATGTCTTGTTATATTGGATTGGTAAATAAAATTTGGAATATACAGTGGAATACTCTTAAGTTATTATAATTATTATGTACATATGTCTTTAGCACGTAGAAGTAAACCAAATTCCAAAACTAAGAATGTTATTCCATTTTAAAAATATAGCATATTCATATGCATAAAATATGAATCTTATACTCTAAAATATAAGTAGTAGAATTATAGGTGATTCTTTTTAACTTCTCTTTAGTGTTCTGCTTTTTCAGCAGTGAATATGTATTGCTTGTATAATAGAGAAATGCATACAAATGAAAGTTTTAAAAAGACTGAAAATTCCGAAACAAGTTTTACCCCTTTAAGTTTGACCTGGATTGTAACTATAAGACCAAATGAAAATTGAGTGCTCAAGAATCAGGATTAATAGTTTATTTTAAAACTATGGAAGCAATGGAATTTTGAAGATAATCCAATGTCTACCTAAAATATAATATTGCTTCATTTATAAAATTCCAGGAGGAATTTATTTTTTAAAACAGTACGATATAAAACATATTAGGAAAATTCAGAGTCATAGAAGAAGGTGAAATATGGTCATTAATAAGAGGAATGAGGAAAACATAAATATGTCCAAACACAAATGAAAGACCTATGTAATCAAAATCAGCTATAGTTTTACATAAATGAATATGTTTGTATGTATACACACACAAATGTTGAGTCTAAGGAACCTATTGTAGATAAATTAGTGAAGTATAAATTTTATTTAATGGTGGATCTTACAGGGTTTTAAATTATAAGGATATTATAGTGCGTACAGAAAATAGTATTTTAGTAGAGGAGATACTTTATATTAGGTTTATAATGAAACTAAAGCATGAGCTTCCAGATCATGTAATCCATCACCTGGCTTGGTTAATTGCCTGGGATTCATCATTAAAGTCCAAGATCTGTTCTGTTAAAGTGTTTCTTATCGTTGTATCCTTAATATCTTATACTCTTCCCGTCACATGATAGAATGTTGACTTTCTCCTGTTAGATAGGCAGGTTATTTATTCTTATTCTTTTAGAAATGTAGAGCCTGAAGCTCAGGAATAATGATAAGCTCAAGAGACAAATTTTAAAATTATTTTCATTCCAAATCCATACTTTTTTTTTTGGTTTTGCCATTCTAGTAAAAGATAACCAGCAAGTAGTTAATAAGAAAGGATCCAATACCTTGGACCACAAGATAGGGTGGTAAAGAAGATTTGAGAGGGCATAACAGTGAAGATTTTTGAAGCTTATATCACAATTTTAATTTGAATCAGCACCTCTGCATTCCTCTAGGAATAGAATCTCTTGAGCAGGATGCTACTAGCTATTAAATTATATGTAGATGCCCTGGAAATTGAAGATCAGTAAAGAGGCATCTGAGTCTGTTAAGACATAAGGTTCATACATAGCCTACTGAAGAAACGGTTTTACCTATTTTGAGAAAATATTTGTAGAAAGAGAATTGACAAGATTCCCAGTACTCCACTTTATTACCTTAACAGTCTTGTAGTCAGGATTTATTTACTTATTCTTATTTATTTACTTATGTACTTATTATACAACTCTAAGCCTGCTGATGAAAAGAAAATCTAACATTTATCAGTTAATTTGTGCCAGGCACTTGCTTAGATCTTTCCATTTACTTTCTCAAATAACCCACCCAACAATATTGTGAAGTAGGTATGTTATTTCTGCTTTCCAAATGGTAACATTTATGCCTGAGAGTTTAAATAATTTGTCTAAGATTATTTAACTTGATACACGATAAATGGGAATTTGAATAGGGTCATGTGATTACAAAGTCCACTGACACAAGAACACTTCTTTATCCTTACGTATATTTTGTGGCATTTAGGAAATAATTGTGAAATACATTTTTGGTCAGCATTTATTTTTTGAGGATATTAAAAATTTGCTGTCTTTCTTTAAATGGAACAATCTATCTCTCTTTAAACTGAATTTGTATATAAAACAACAAAATAATTCACCATGTTTACATCCAGATAGTTCCTGAGAGTTCTCACCTATAACTGCTTATTATAAGTCTTGTAATTTGAGCACTGTAACTAGTTAGCAAATATATTTTATATATAGATCATATATATAGATCATTTATATATACTTAATATTGAAAACTCAAAAAAAATTACTTGGTTGCTTTTCCACAGTAACTAAACTTTGTGTCAAAGAAGGAAAAAAGATTAGAAAGAGAAGCTGGAAATGGTGAAGAGAATAATCTTTTTAAATATAGAGTATATGGCTGTTTTTCTAATTTATTTGAAAGTTTAAATAAATATATGCCTTCATAGCAGTATTGAGATACTACAGGTTTTCAAAGGAGATTTCCAAAAATCTGAATGCATCAAACACAACTGTCTACATGATTAAATATCTGTGTACTGGGTAAGTGTGGCAATCGTGTATTATATAATGCTTCTCCACAGTAATATTACAGATGCTGTAAGCTATGTACTAACAGAAAGCACATTCGTTTTCATTTACAAGACTAGAATTCCACTAAAGTAAACATTTTCTTACTTTCATCATGGTACATTTTATTGTTTTCATTTGAAGGAAGATAAGACACTGTGACTTTAATCACACATAGTTCAATAAAAGCAGAATTTTTTAAAAGCATAATTTGAAGTTATATAATGGTGTACAGATACTTTGCCAATTTTTTAAAAACTGTTGCGACACTTTATACATCCTTTTATAGAATATGCTTTTTAAAAATTATTTCACCATGGTAAGAGCACATAACATGAGATCTGTCCTTTCAAAAATTAAGTGTACAATACATTATTGTTGACTATAGGTACAGAATATGTTTCTGAAGTACTACATCTGGATCTTAAAAGTTATTTCAGAATTTAGAAATATACATATCAGACCTTTTCCCCAAATTATCAAATATTACACAGGATGTGATCTGTACCAAAATCCTTTCATATATTCTTGTGTTACATTCTCAGATAGATTATGTACTGACATCTTCCATACACTGCTCCCTTATGTAAACACATTTTCTTATCCTGAATATAATGATTAATGGTATTGGTTAACCATGAGATTTATTAAATTCAAATTTTAATTTAGTAGTTTTTCCTTATACATTTCTATACATATATATGTATATATGTTCTCAGATATTTGTTGAGTCCATAGAATAAATCCATGAATTTGGCTAGAAATGAGAATGTTTCCTTGAATATGTTAATGGGCAAGAAGGTTAGCATAAAATATTCTGTATGGTCTGGAACATTAAATGAAATAGAAATATTTATTTCAAAAGCGAAACATGCTCATCTGCAGCAAATATAGCACTCTTTAAATGATAAATATATATATGAGAAATGCAAACAAAGGCAACATTTACAACCTCTACTCCAGCATAAGTCTCTAGGAGTGACCTCTTTCCCCTGTGGGTCATACATGGCTTAAAAGTAGGTAAACTATTTTAGTGCATTGGTTTGTTTGATCATGAAAAATCCCTTTACAAAATGATGAAGGCTAGGGCATTGCATAACATACAGAATACAGTGATAAACAAGAGTAAGTAAACAAGTGATGGAGGGGATAATTCACAGTAGGTAATCGCACTGTCTGTGGCCATCACCTAGAACATAATAATGTTATAAAAATTTCCATATTGGGCCTGGAAACATAACCTAATGTGTGCTTTAGTAACTTATCTTTGCCCCTCCATTTAAGCAGCCAAAGTGGTGTCAACTAAGTCATGTTTCAGTAACCCCAACAGCCCTCATACAGAAACAGGCACAGTTGACTCTGAGTATATGGCATGTCTCCAAGATCAAATACTTTTGCAAAATTAAAACACTTTCTCTCCTTTACATCCCTCCCCTTCTCCCATCTTTTCCCTTACTGAGAGAGATTGTAGACATGACTGGAAGAATTCCAAGAAGATGGTGGCAGTTTGTGGTAGATCAAAATGTTTTAATTGAAAAAACTAAAATATTTGGCTACATTTAACTTAGATAATAATGTCAGGGAAATTTATCAACAATTTCAAATGCATTGTGGCAAATAGTTAATTTATGATAAATATTCATGTATGTATTATGAGTATTCAGTTTTCAATTTATTATTTGGTCATAGTACTATCTTTTCTATTAAGCAGTCAATACTAAACAATGAAGATAGAAGCAGTACTGACATCATAATCTTAATTAGTGGAAAGTTTGATTCTACTAAATAAGACATTAAGTTACGTCCATGACTTAAAATGAGGCATATCAATGTTTGTGCTATTTAATCGTTTATACTTTATGTCATTACGGTTCTCTATTTAAAGATGATTACCATAGGGTGACTCCAATATATGCATATTACAGTTTCTGAAGAATAAGTGAAAATATCGGAAACTTTCCATTAATTGTAGCAGGAACTTTGTATCATAACAATGATACAGGTCTTAAGAATGCTTGGAGGAATGCAGAGGTTGTCAATTATTGATTCTGATAAGCTATTTTGGTCCTATGACTGGAAAGGAAAAGGCAACATTACACAGGTTGGCAGCATTTGAAGATGAAGAGTAAGAGATGCCCAAGGTTGTAACAGACTTCTGACAAGAAAAATACATTTTGATTAGCTTTTTTAGTGATTTAAGTATTTGACTTATCTATTTACCATATATGGCTGAGTCTTATAGTTGCCACTCCAATATCCATCTGTCCTTCATCCTTATTAGTAAAATCACAATTTTGGGGTAGAAAACATGTTCCAATATCTTGCAGATTGGGTGGCCATGTGACCTAATTAAAATCAACAAGCTGAAGGTTGATGCTATTGAGTAGGGCTTAGTATTTCAAGGTATATCATCAAAAAAGATGAAAAGATAACCTAAAAATTGGAAAAAAAATTACATATCAGATATCTGGTGAGGGATTTGTATTGAGAGTATATAAAGAACACTTACAACTTAACAGAAAGGCAAATTACCCAATTAAAAATGGGCAAAGGATTTGAGTAGACATTTTTTTCAAAGAATGTATACAAATAACCAATAAGCACATGAAAAGATACCCACCATCATTAGTTATTAGTAAAATGTGAATCCAAACCACAATGAAATATCACTTCACACCCACTATGGAGGCTATAATAAATAAGGCAGATAATAACAAGTGTTGTTAGGGATATAAAGAAATTAGTGCCCTCGTGCATTCTCATTGCTAATGGGAACGTAAAATGGTGCAGCCACAAGGAAAAACATTTTGCAGGTTCTCAAAAAGTTAGAGTTACTATATGACCCAGCAATTTCACTCTTAGGTATTTATGCAACATAATTGAAACCATATCTCCACACAAAAATTTGTACACAAATTTTCCTAGCAGTATGTTTTATACATTGTCACCAAAGGAGGGATCACCTCAGATTTTTTATTAACTTTCTCAGTGTGGAGCAGAAGGAAAAAAAGGGAGGGGTGAGACTTAAAAAGTATCAAGTGTCAAATAATAGAGTCATGACTTTATTACACTATATTGTTGATAACAGCCAAAAAGTAGAATAACCTGCATGTTCATCAACTTTAATAGATACACAAAATATGTATATTCATATAATGGAATATTACTTGGCAACGATAAAGTACTGATACATGCCACAACATGGAAGTCCCCTGAAAATATTATGCTAAAAGAAAGAAATTAGTGACAGAAAACCTGATAATATGTGATTCCATTTATATAAAATGTCTAGTTTAGACTACTCTATTGAGACAAAAAGTAGATAAATAATTGCTTAGAGCTGAGGGGTGGGTTGGAAATAAACAGGAAGTGAGTGCTAATGGGTACAGGTTTTCTTTTGGGGGTGCTGAGGTATTCTACCAAAAACTAAATATTAATTTGATTATGTTATTATCATGTTGCTCTTAGTTCAGGTAAATTTTCTGTTCCTCAATATTCTTTTTGTAAAATTGCTCTATTTTCTTCATTGTTCTATTGTGATGATAAGGCATATAAAATGTATATAACATTTAATTGAAAAAATGTAAAGGACTATTATTGTTTACGTTGTTTGATTTTGGAAACTCATGAGTAAAATAATAATTAGAGCTCTCTTTTGTACTTTGTTACCATTATACACCAGTAACTTGCTGTGCACTTTATATATGTAATTTTATGTTGTTCTCACAAAACCTTGCAAAATCAGGATTTCATGTTTTTACAACTAAGGAGATTGGCATTTATGGAGATTAAGTACTTAAGATGGTGTTGAAACATTTGTCCATCTAAAGTCCATATTTTTTCTATACATAATGCTGCTGCTTACATAAAGGTTAATTGTTTTTTAGACTTTTCTTCATCTACAAACAAGCAAATTTCCAAATGTATCATATGAATGCTCTGAGTAAATATGAGGTTATAAATAGCTTCATTAAATTGCATGTCAACAAGATGTTTAGAATTTCATACTGCCAGATTTCAGATTTTATCTGTTTTTAATTCACACCAAATGAAAACATGACTTTGATAGCCTCTGTAAAACACGTCATGTACAAAAGTAAAATGGAAGAACAACCTGAAATGAATTCACTTCAGGGGATTTTATGAACCATCAACTCAGCTTTCAGTTTGCTCACGATGAGAAATGGATGTAATAGGTAAAAAATCAAAAACTTAGAGTGATTCTCTTGGTCACATAATGTATAGGCAAATACAGGACTAACAGTATAGGAAATTTCACAGAAAGTTAAAAAGTGTAGAAATCATTCATGGTTAGAGCATAGACATTTAGAAAATATTGAATTGTAAAATATTATAAAACTCATAATTGATTCTCAAAGAAAAATTAAGAATGTCTGAAAAATATTACCTTAAGTCGAATGAATATATCTTTTGATTTCACTCTCAGATAGTAGGTGAGAAACACATTTGGAATAGTATAATGTGATTGTTCCAACGATGTTATTAACCTTATCTGGTAAAACAAATGCTTTTTACTTTATGAATTAACTATCTTTTAAGTGTAAGGAAATGATTGTTTATTGATAGCTTATAAATTCAGAGTCAGGTATGATGGTGATGCCAAACAAACACATCTTGCCCACAGAGGTGGCTGAGATAGTGATACCTTTGCTTTCTGACGGTTCAATGCACCCAATCTTTTTTCCATGCACAAAATTATTTAAAATATTACATAAATTTACATTCAGGATATTTGTATAAGATATATATAAAACACAAATGAATTTCATGCTTAGATTTGGGTTCCATCTCCCACATATCTCATTATGTATATACAAATATTCCAAAATCTGAAAAAAATCTAAAATCCAAAACACTTCTGGTCCCAAGCATTTTGGATAAGAGATACTCAACTAGTATTAGGAGAGAGGGAGAGAAAAATAAAGAAGAGGAAAAAAGAATTAAAACAAAAACATTTTACCTCTCTGAATCTCAATTTCTCAATTTTCTCACCTCCTGTATGATAGTACCTACTTCAAAGAGTCCTTGTAAGCAGTTAGTTACTATATAGAAAGTGCTTAGAACAATTGCATGACACATAATGTAGACTCAATAAATACTAGTTGGCATTAAAGTATTCAAGAAGAATACCATGAATTAACTATTGAACAAATGAGTGAGAACAATAATAAATAAGGTAAATCCAAGGTATTTGAAAATTTTCTGAATTTATAGCTGGCAGTGTGATATAATGTTTAAATGGGACATAATGTTAAGTCAAAAGACATGTGCTTGAATTCCAGCTCCTCCACTTTCTTATGGTGCAAACTTCAAGCCACTTAATATTGCTGAGCCTCAGTCTAAGGATGAAATGCTAAAAATAATATCCATCTTGAATGGATATAATACAGAATAAATCAGAATCATATGTGAAACATTTTGAGCAGTGTTTTGCATAACATAAGCACTCAATAAATGCAAAGTCTAGCTATAGAAATTGAACAATGAAATCTTCACATTGAAAAATGAAGTTGAAATATTGGCAAATTTATAAAATTGGGTCTTTTTAGGTAACTAAATTTAATCATTCAGAATGAAAATATCTTTTGGCTTTTTTATAAAATGTATTCCTCATGTGATTTCCTGAAGAAATAGTATATGTAATTCCTGAAGAAATAGTATATGAACTCCATATTTCAGATACATAAAAGTGGGGAGTTAATTGCTATCTATAATTACATAAGTTGAGGCCAAAGTCATTTTGTTTCTAAAGGATCTGTTTCAGCTGCTTACACAGCTGGACTTCACTGGTTAATAATCATGTTTTATCAATTTGTTTAACCAAGGTATCATCTTAAAAATGTCATTTGTACTTTCAGTCTCCACCATTATTTTAAATGGTAAATTGCATTTAAGTGTAAGAAATTTGAAAAAATTAAACTCTGTGAATAAGTACCTAGATTAGAGCCTCTGGAAAGATAAAGGCTAATAAAATAAAAACAACATTTGGGATGATGTAAAGAATATATCTAGAAAACTAATGAAAAAAACAATAAGTTATTTTTTAACAATTTGGATAAAACTGCCTTATATTATAACCCATTACCTCCAAATTCTTAAAAGAAAAAATCTAAACACAATATTGGGCTCATTTACTTTGCATTGCCACATTATACAAGTTATGCAGTTTAAATGAAGAAAAATATATAAGTATTAAAATATTCTAATAGGCCAAGAATTAAGCTTTTGGGTTAATGTGATTATATCCACTTATCAATTCTTTAAAGGTATTAAATATATTCCTAAGAATGGCTGGTTGAAATTAACTATAATATCTCGATCCAGGCAACTTTAATGACAACAGTTAGTTACTTGGAACTTTAAACATCAGAACTAAAAAAGAAAAAAAAAAAAAGAGCAGTAGGCTTAATAGGAGACATGTATACCAAAAAAATAGGACTTTTGTAATCTGAATTTTATAGTTTTTCTGAGAGCTGAAAGAAGAAATAGGATAATTTTCTGCTTTTGCAGGTTTTATTTATTCTTTATAGCTTAATTAAGAATTGAGGGTTGAAATAATTTTGAAGTATAAAATTTGAATTTGAGTGGTTTCTCTTCAGCTTAGCAAAAGTTTTTGACTATAGTTCATTTTATTTGTTTTATTTTATTTTTTTTTTAGTGTCTTAAATTAGGGTATTTATTTCAGAAGTCCAGATTTAGACAGATGAAAAATAATATGGAAGTTTTGAAAAATCGTCAGAGACCCTCCTTCTGTTTTCTCCTCTGCTGCCTTTAGTGCTTTGCTTTCTACCTTGAAGTCATAAGAAGTATTCTCTCTAGAGCTCCAGCCAACTATTGTGTCTAGTATTTCAATTAGGAAAAACGGAAAGGGCAAAGAGATGAACAGACTTTTCTGAACCTATCTGTTGACTTCCCTCAAATCTCACTGGCATCCCTAACTGCAAGAAAGACTGGGTAGAACAGTTTGTGAACACAGTTCATTTTAAAACAAAATCAATTTTAATCTGTTACACTTACTTTAATGATTAAATTCATGCAATTAACAGATTTTTTATCTTAAAAAAATAGGCACATCTTCCATTAAGAGACTCCAATACAGAGAAAGAGAACACCAACTCTACCTGAAGGCTATTTGAGTAGTAGCCCTTTTAATAATTATTAAAGTTACTCACCAAATGTACTGCTTTGTTCCAATGAATTTATCCTCCATTTTTATTGAGGTACAATTTATGTACAAAAAATACTCAGATTTTAAAGGTGACATTAAATTCTTTACCCATTTTTTTCATTGGGATGTCTTTTTTATTCTGGATATAGGTCCTTTCTCAAATTGTTTCTATTTCCTCCTACTCTGTGGCTTGCACATTTTTCAATGGTTATTTTGATGTGTGTAATTTTTTACTTTTGATGAAATTTAATTTATCAATTTTCTTTTATGCTTGTGCTTTTTGTGACTTTTCTAAAAAATCTTTGCTTCCTAACTCAAATTAGCAAAGACATTTACCTATGTTTTCTTCTAGGAGCTGTCATGTTCCTTTTTCATGGAGTCTCTAGAAGGAAGGACAAATTTTCTTCCAGTAGCATAAAATGCCTTTTGACCTTCTTTTAATGGCCATTATAATAAAAAGTAGTGCAACTTTCTAAACTAATTTAGTTTTGCCTATTTTAAACTTCATAGACATTAAATCATATAGTATTTAATCTTTTCTCTCTTATTTCTCACATTATTTCTTTGAGAAACATCAGTGTACTTATAGCAGTATTGTTGTTGTTGTTTCTGTTGATTTGTATACCACAATGGGTTTTTCTTTCTATGTAGAGGAACAGATTTCCTTTTTACCCTTCTCAGTGAATCTTCTCATCGATAGACCCAGGGAATCACTGATCTACTTGCTAACACTATACTTTACATTTTCTTTTTTTAGAGTATCATAGAAATAGAATGATACAGTATATACTCTTTATGTGTCTGGATTCTTTTGCTTAGTATAGTTTTGTTGAAAAAGTTTATATAGTCTCGTGTGTATCAGTGCAGTAGACAGAATTTCCCCTGCCCCCCCCCAAAAAAAATTTGTTTGCACCCTAATCCCTGGAACATGTGAATATGTTATATTTCATGGCAAAAGGAACTTTCCAGGTTTTAAGGTTATAGACCTTAAAATAGGGAGATTATCCTGGATTATCCAGGTGTGCCCAATCCAATCACATAAACCTTTAAAAACAGAAATTTCTCTGACTAAATTCAGAAGACAGATGTGACTGAAGGAAAGTCAGAGATATTCCAGGCATGAGAAGAATTCAGTGTGGTGTCCTGGTGTTGCTGGCTTTGAAGATAAAGGAGTCTATGAACCAGGGAGTGTGGCCTTTAGTTGATATCCAGTATACCAATAACTAGGTCATTTAAACCAATAGAAATTTATTGTCTTATAGTTCTTGAGGCTAAAAGTCCAAAATCAAGGTATAGTCTGGGCCATGCTCTTTCTTGTGGCTGAGGGGGAGAATCCTGCTTTGCCTCTTTATAGCTTCTGGGATTTGTTAGTCATCCTTGGTGTGTTCCTTGGCTTGTAAATACATCATGCCATCGCATGGCCATCTTCTTTCTGTGTAACTTTATATTATTTTCTGTCTGTGCATGACTGCCCCTGTGTCCAAATTTCTCCTTTTTGTAAGGACACCAGAGTCAACCCTAGTGACATGATTGTAACTTGGTTACCTTTGTAAAGACTTTATTTCCAAACAAAGTCATATTTTGAGGAATTGTGGGTTAATACCCCAACATTTCTTTTGGCTGGAACACAATTCAGCCCTTAGCAGCCTGCATGGAAATAGGTACCTTTAGTCTTCCAATGTCAAGGAACTGGATTTGGCCAGTGATCTAAAGTTGCTTGGAAGGAGATTCTTCCTAGAGCCTCTAAATAAGAGCCCAACCAAACTATATCATGATTTTGACCTTATGAAACCTGGAGAGCGAAACCATCCAAGCAAATACAGACTTCTGACCTGTAAGATAATAAACTTGTGTTTTAAGTTTGTGGTAATATGTTACAGCATCAATAGAAAATTAGTAAAAGACAAATTGTTTCTTTTCATTACTAAATAACATTCATATTGCAGATATACTACAAATTATTTTATTTTTAAATTTCATCATTGATGCATAACAATTATACATATGGGTACAGTGTGATGTTTCAATGCAACTGCACATTGTATAATGATCAAATCAGGGTAATTATCACTTTATTTATTTCAAAATATTAAAGGGGTACAAATGTTTTTGTTACACTGATACACTGTAGAATACTGAAGTAAGAGCTTTCAGTGTGCCCATCATCAGGACAGTTTTCATTATACCCAACAGGTAAGTTTTTAACTCTCACTCCCCTTCCCTCTCCCTTCTTAGTTCTCAATGTCTTTTATGTCTCTTTATGCGTGTGTGTACCCGTTGTTTAGCTCCCACTTATTAGTGAGAAAACATGGTGTTTGTTTTTCCATTCCTGAGGTGCTTCTTTTAGGATAATTGTCTCAAGTTGTGTACAAATTGCTGCAAAAGATGTTATTTCATTTCTTTTTATGGCTGAGTAGTACTCCATGGCATATATATACCACCTTTTCTTTATCTACTTTTCAGTTGATGGGCACTTAGGTTGATTCCATATCTTTGCAATTGTGAATTGTGCTGCAATAACACCTGGGTTCAGGTATCTTTTTTGTAAAATGACTTCTTTTCCTTTGGGTAGATACCCAGTACTGGGATTGCCGTATTGAATGGTAGGTCTACTTTTAGCTCTTTGAGGAATCTCCATACTGTTTTCCATAGAGGTTGTACTAGTTTATATTTCCACCAACAGCATATAAACATTCCCTTTACAATGAATCTGTGTTAACATCTGTTGTTTCTTGAGTTTTGAATAATGGTCATTGTGACAGGGGTAAGGTGATATCTCATTGTGGGTTGAATTTGCATTTCCCTAATGATTGTTGTTTCTAACTTTGTCCTATTACAAGTAAAGTTGCTATGTGCATTCATATGAAAGGTCTTTTTGTGGACATTTGTAGAATCGTTGAGATGGATAAGAAGTATAAATTTTAATTGTTTTATAAAATATAAAATTTTTCAAAATAATTGTAGCATTTTACATTACAAAAGAGGATAATATTTCTAGTTCCTTGTATCATTAAAAATACTTGGTATTGTCAAGCCATTTAATTTTAGCTATTCTAATATGCACATATTTGCATCTTATTGTAGTTTTAACTATTTCCTTGAAAGCTAATGAACATATTTTTATGTACTATTGGCTTTTTATAGATGTTTGTATCCAAGGTCTGTTTCAATCTTTACTCTTTAAATAAGTGTTTTTCTTTTCAAAATTCATTACTAAGACTTCTTTATATATTCTAGATACAAGTCCTTTATCATATGTATATAGCAAGTATTTTTTCCCACTCTGTAGCTTGCCTTTTCATTTTCTTAACTAACTTTTGAAGAAAGTTTTACTATTTGTGAAGTACAATTTCTCAAATTTTTATTGCCTTTTTTTTTGGTTCCTATCTAAGAAATCTTTGTATAATCCAAGGTTACAAACATTTTATTTGTTTTCTCTTAGAATTTTCTATAATTTACCATTTAAATTCACAAACATTTTAAGTTAACTTTTGTATATGGTATGAGGTAAGGGTTGATGTTCTTTTTTTTTTTCTATATCGATATTTATTTCAGTACTACTTGTTAAAAAGACTATAATTTCCTTGCTCGTTGACCTTCCTATTTTTGGACTCTTTTCTATCCATTGATACATATATATATATATATATATATATATTTTCATGCAGATGCCACATTGTTGTGAATTCTATATTGAAAGTCTTAATATTTATTTGAGACCTCCAACTTGTTCAATTTTAAAAATTGCTTTGGTTATTCTAGATCTTTTGTATTTCTTATAAAGTTCAGTATCAAATTGTCAATTTCTAAAGTGGATCTGCTCAGATTTTGATTTGGGTTGTATTAGTTGTGTAAACAAGTTTTGGGAAAATTGAACTTTAATCAGTATTTATTCTTCATATTCCTAAACATAGTATATCTATTTATTTTTAAAAAGTCCTGATAATTTTTTAATAAAATATTTTATAGTTCCCATTGAAACAGATCTTTTGTATGTTTTAAAAATATATCGTTTAATACTTAAATGTTTTTGGATACTTTAGTAACAGCCATGGAGATTTAACTTTAAATTTCTAATTGGTCTTTGCTAATATATAGAAATAATTTTGACTGGATATTGACCGTATATCCAGTGAGCATATTAAACTCATTTATTAGGTTTAGTAGGTTTTTTTTGTAGATTCTTTGGGATTTTCTAAGTAAGCCATTATATGGTCTGCGAATGGAGATTTACTTTCTCCATTTTAATTTTATTGTTTATCTTTTGAAAAGCCTTGTATTTTTAACCATTTATTATGAAGTTGATGTTTTTGGAGATACCTTTATCAGATTAAGAAAGATTTCTTCAATTCTCATGTGCTAAAAGTTTTACCACAGGATAGTTTTCAATTTTTTTATTATTTTAAAGTGTATATTTTAATACTTATGTGATTTTGCCCTCCTTACATTTGTTAATATTATGAATTACATGGATTTGTTTTTGAATGTTAAAACTACCTTGCATTCCTTGGATAAACCTTGTGGTCATATAGCATTATTATTTTGTGGATTCTTTTGCTAACATTTTGTTAAGGATTTTGCCTTCATTTGTGGAGGATAGGTTCATCATACATAATATTTTTTATAGACCTTTTGTTTTTCTTGCATTTGAAATGTTGTTTTCTATTTTTTTTGGCCTCTATCCTTTCTAATGTCAGCCTCATACATTTTGTTCCCCTGTATATAATATATATTTTTTCCCTAGTTTCTTTGAATATGTTCTCTTTGAGTTTCAGAAGTATACTTAGGATGTGATCTCCTTTATCTGTATTCTACTCAGTGTTTGCTGAGCTTTTAGGGCCTATAATTTGTATATTTTACTACTTCTGTGATACTCTGAGCCATTAAATTTCTTCAAATATTTTTTCTTTCTACCCCACTCAATCTGTGACTCAAATTACATATGAGACAGAACACTTAATATTGGTGCATAGATCCAAGAGATTCTGTTTATTTTTCCTCAGTTCTTTCCCTTTTTTATTCTTCAGTTTGTAAAATTCCTATCATTATATCTTCAAGTTCATTTATTCTTTCTTCTGCCAACTCCAATTTGCTGTTAAATTCATTCAGTGTATATTTTAATTTTATTTATTTTACTTTAACTTCTGAAATTTGTACTTGGTTCTTTTTAAAAAAAATACCTTTTACTACATTTCCAATCTGTTTATTTCTTATGGCAATATTTTCCTTTAAATCTCTGAGCATATTTGTAATAATAACATCATCTGGGTCCTTCTCAGGGTTGGTTGTTATTGAGTACTCTATTTTCTTGATAATTGACATATTTTCATGTTTTCTTCCATGTTCATTGATTTTTTTTTTACTTGTATATAACAGGTTGAGTAATAAATTTTAGTGATTCTGGATTTCATTGTCTCTCTGCAAACTGTCCAAACTTCATATAGCAGGTAGTTGACTTTGACTGGATTCAAACCATAAACTTTGCCTCCTCTGCAATGAGTAGCAACTAAATTGTTTACTCAGTGCTTTCAGTTTCTGACTGACAAATGATATTGAGCCTACTTCATTTTCTTCCTTTTATATGTAGTTCAATCATCAGCCAAACATTTGAATGCATTCATACGTAGATTTTGGAGTGCATACATTCTATAGCTTTCTTTTGTCCAGTATCCCCATCCTAACTTCTCACTCTACCAGAACTGAACTAAATTCTCCCATACTTCCAGCCAATAATGCTATGATGTTGTCCCAGTCTTAGTCATGTTCAGAGTAGGGAGTCTCCTTAGGCAAAAAGCCAGAAACCTGCAAGTGCCACATGCTCTAGTTCCTTTATGTTCATAAATTGACACACTTCTACAATTTTTGACTGCTTTTGATTACTTTCTAATTTTTTTATACAATTGTCTCTGTGTGCATGGCGTATGTGTTTGTTTTTGAGGTTTTATAATTGTTTTGAGATTTTATAATTTTTCTGCAGGAGGGTGAGTTTATGCAAGTTACTTGGCTATTTCTCAGAGGCTAAAACTTTTCTAGTTCACTTTTGACAACCTAACTCAATTCTACCTATGTTTGATTTTGAATCTATCATCTTACTATCTGCTTTTAATATTACTCACTCATTCTGTCTTTTGCCTGTCTTTTCTTGAATTCTTTTTGATTGATACTTTATTGCATTTTCCTTTCTGTTAGCTCACAGTTACAAACTTTATGGCTATACTGTTAATAGTTATCCTTGAGATTATGAAATACATTATTGATTTATTAAGTTATAATGTTATTTATACTTTCATCGTCTCCTGGGAAACCCAATGATGGAAATATGTATATATGTATTTCTATATCTTTCTATATAAATACTTTGTATACTGTAAATATAAGTATTTATATTCATAAGCATATACATATAACTGTAATATATTATTATAGGATCTATATAATAAATTTTCCCATTTTCCCTTATATATATATATACATATATATATATATATATATATTTTTTTTTTTTTTACTCTACCTTTCTTTGTGATTTCTTTTGGGAAGATTTTTCTTTTGCCTAAAAATCCTGCAGATTTTTTGTTTTTTTGTGGAATATTGGTCTAGCAGTTTTTCACTGCCTTATGTGTTCTCCAGTGCCTTCAGAAAGGAAAGTAATGGAATATATTTGTGAATTCTTCCTAATTTTTCACAACATGAAGGGTTTTCTGAAAAATATGTTTAAGTTTTAATTGCCCATTTATGTTTTTCAAGATTATTAAAAATATATACTTCAAAATCATTACCTTTTACAGTGGCAAAATATTTAATGATGTGTCTTTATCAGGATATTTTTAACCAGTTCTTTTTGTTGGATTATTTACAAGTTTAATTGAAATAAAATATACTAAGGGAAACAGTTCTTTTTCATAAATCTTTATGACAACATTTAAATTTTCCTTAGAATAAGTTGTAATAAACTTCTAGCAATATAATTTGGGCTATTAACATTTTAAAACTGTATTACAAAAGGCAGAAAGTGACTTGTCAGCCATACTACATGTATGAAAGGGTTTTTATACACGCTCGCAAAAGACCACATTTTATTTTACTTTCTTTTCAATTATAACTGATTGTTTTAGCCTTCAGGTGATTGATTAACTGAGTTTAAATATTTTAGACATGCTCATTTTTTATATTTTTTAGTTGTGAATTTTCTCTCCACAGGTTTTGGCCATTTTTCTACTGAGAAATCACATTTCTTATCATTTTTGAATGTATTTATATATTAAAGATAAGTGTCTTTTCAATTATAGATGCAGCAAATACTTTCCTCAGTTTGTTGTGTTTCCTTTTGCTTATATTATTCCAAAATCTCACATTTGAAGCAGTAAAATCTATCAAATTTTTTATTCATGTGTGGTTTACTTTGCTTTTTATGCTTAGAACATAAATATTAGTAAATATAAATATTTACATATATTCCGGCTTTATATATTTTAATTTTTTAAATAGTTGACTTTTTAATTTTTCTAAAAATTTATTTTGCTGTTCTTTCTGTCATCTTTGAATAACTGAATTTTTCTCAGTCTTGGGTCTTAGCTCTTCAAAGACACTGTCTTTGGCTTATCCCTCTGTTTCTCGAGGTTCTTTCCATCTGCCTTGTGAAGTCCTTCAAAATACTTTTTTCACACAGAAGTGTTCTTGATTATCTTTCTATTTACTTATACATTGTTGGTCTTCCTTCACTAGAATGTAAGTTTCATAAAGGCAAGGATGTTTTATACTTTATTTTTTCTGCATTATTTTAGCTGTGTAACTATCTTGCACATAGTAGAAATGGAAATATATTTGTTGAATGAATAATTTATTATACCAATTATTGTGGCTTTAAAGTTTTTTATTAAATGGGAATATCAAATTATTTTCATTTCTTTTTCAAAATTCCTTCAGTATTAGATTATAATTCAAGACTACTTTTATAATCAATCACTGTCAATTTATCAGAATAATAGTAATTAATTCAAATGACCAAATCATCTTAAAAAACTAAACAAAAAATACATGTCTCAAGTGAGACTTAGAAATACATCCAGAAAAAAAGAAAGACTTTCACTGATACTTATCAGCGTAAGAGATGGAAAAAAAATTAAATGCCAACAGTATTCTAAAACAAATAACCACAATTAACTTCTGTTCATTCAATTTTTTTAATTATTTCTCATCCTACTGGATTTCGGTTGAACACTATCCTTTTTTAATTTCATCTGCTTCATGACTAAAAAGAGTTCTGGGATTCCTGCTTCATTCCTTGGTATAGTGTACTCATGGTAATGATGTCAGCTTGCACTGGGGCCTCTAATATGCAAGATTCTTTTAATTTAAAACAGAAGAGTTAATAATATTCAATACGAGCCTTTCTGTCCAGGCTCTAAAATTGTGTGTTTTTATTGAAAATCCAATTTCTTGCCAGTTTATTTGAGCACAGCCTTGAGATAAACATGCAAGTGGTGTTAAGATTGAATGGGTCAGGTTAAGTTATTACAGAATCAAGAAGAGTTAACATTCTCCACTGAGATTTAACACATTTTATTTAATAAAGACTTGATCAGTTTTCCCCCTGTGGCTAAGAACATATAAAAAATGGGGACATTGAAGAATTTCCAGGCCCTTCCAGTACATCCTATAAATAGTATGTATTTATACTAATAAATATCTACCTGTGCAAAAGTTTAAAAATGAAACAAGAACTTGGAGATACTTATGACAGACAAAAAGACAATTTTGTTGTTACATAAAAGCTCATAAATCAGCAAGAAAAAGATGAATAACCTCCAAGATAGGTGAATAAAACACAGGCATACAGATTTGCACAGGAATTAATACAAATGGCATTTTTAAACTTCACTAATAATTTAAAGTGTTTATTAAAACATAATGAAATATCAATGTTTGTATAACATTGGAAAATAGTAGATTTTAAAAAATATTTCAGAGAGTTCATGGAACATAGATACTATGTATCTCTGTTCATAGGCGAGAATAAAAGTTTCAATCATTTTGAGGATAATTTAACAATATACATGAAAATTTTGGAAGGGAATAAAATTTACTTCAGCAAATTAATTTTTGGAATTTTATCCTATAAATATTTATACAATCACTTAGAAATATATAAAGGATGCTAATAACGACATTATTTGTAATTTAAAAAGTTATCAGAAATATAAGTAACCATTATTATGGTCTTATTGAATAAAAATGGTGTACTTATACAGTGGAATATTAAGCATGTGTTAATGAAACTGAGAAAATCTCTCTGACAAATATAGAAGATGTCTACAACAAATTAAGTAAAAAAGATCAAGATGCAGAATGATATGTATAGTACGGATTTAGTTTGCATATATGTGTACACAGATATGTTTACATGTGGTTAGAAACAAATCTGGAACATTCAAACTGAATTTTTTTAATGGTCACTCTGAATTTTTTGAATGGAGAAAGGGTAAGAAGACCAGAGTTTTCACTTTTCAATATTGTCTCTGTGTGTGTACACATATGTATGTTTGTAAAGACTATCACTTTTATACTGAAAAGTAATGAAGATCTATTTAAAATTAGTGAAAACAGCTATCTGTGCTTTGAAAATTTACAGTAAACCGTTTATTTCCAAGATAATTTCTTGAAAGTACAGTTGACTATTGAACAATGCAGGGGTTGGGGGCACTGACCCCCATGCAGTTGAAAATCTGCATGTAACGTTTGACTCCCCCCAAACTTAAGTATTAATAGCCTATTGTTGACCCAAAGCCTTAACAATGCCATAAAGCATCGGTTAACATGTATTTTGTATGTTATATGTATTACACACTGTATTCTTACAATAAAGTAAGCTAGAGAAGAAAACGTTAGCAGGAAAATCATAAGGAAAAGAAAATATGTTTACTCTTCATTAAGTGGAATGGATCATCATAAAGGTCTTCATCCTTATTATCGTCTTTACATTGAGTAGGCTGAGGAGGGGTGGCTATCTCAGGGGTGGTGGAGGTGGAAGAAATTTCTCATATAAATGGACCCATGCAGTTCAAACCCATGTTGTTCAAGAGTCAACCGTGATTATTTCATGGCACTTTCAATTTTTCTGCATCTTTGATCAAATCAAGTTTTCCTCATCTTTAGTCTTTTATACAAATGTATATTTTTCCCTGTGTCTGTATTTAGATCATTTTTCTTAATTTTAATTTTCTGTTTTGGTTGACTACTTTTTAAAATGGATACATTACAGTTGTGCATATTTTTGTACTATGTGTGATATTTTGATACCTGTGTACAATGTGTAATGATCAAATCAGGGTAATTGCAATTTCCGTCACCGCATATCTTTATCATTTCTTTGTGTTAGGAACATTACAATTCTTCTCTTTTAGTTGTTTTGAAATATTGTTAACCATAATTTCCCTACTGTACTATTGAATACTAAAACTTATTCTTCCTATCTTACTGTGTTTTTGTACCCTTTAGTCAACTTCTCTTCATCTCCCCCATCCCCCTTCCATTCTTGGCCTCTGGCAACCACCATTCTACTCTCTACCTCAATGAGATCCACTTTTTAGCTTCCATATATGAGTGATAACATGCAATATTTGTCTTTCTGTGCCTGACTTATTTCACTTAACATGTGACCTCCAGTTCCATCCATGTTATGGCAAATGACAGGATTTCATTCTTTTGTATGGCTGAATACTATTCCTTTCTGTATATACCACATTTTCTTTATTCATCCATTGATGGACACTAGGTTAATTCCCTATCTTGGCTATTGTAAATAGTGCTGCAATAGCGTGGTAGTGCATGTATCTCTCTTTGATATATTGATTTTTTTCTTTTTATTACATATCCAGCAGTGGGATTACTGAATCATGTGGTAGTTGTATTTTTAGTTTTTGGAGTAATCTGTTTTTTTTCATGTTGACTGTACTACCATTTTTTAATTTGAAATGAATAGTAGGAAGAATTTTAGAATAATCCTCAACTGTGCACAACCATGTATAATCTCCTCACCTTGAATGTGGGCAGGACCTGTAATTCTTTTTTCAACAATAGAATATGGTAAAAATTAGGGGATATCATTCCAGTGATTCTTTTACATCATGTGTTGATGTTGAAGGGATTTTGCAATGCAGGTACAATTAAGATTCCTAATTAGTTGACTTCAAATTAATGCAAAGGGATTACCATTTGTGGTAATTTGTGACTCTATAACCTTTTGCTAAAAACACACACACACACAAAATCAAAGTGGGTGTTCCTTCACAAAAAGGACCCTTTCGAGAGATTAAAACTTTACCTCCCAGATCTTCTCAAACTAATATGAGAGCCCTTGGGAAGTTTACTAGTGGTGGTGATGGTGGTGTCCATCAGCCGCCTCAGCAGGAGGACAAGATAGAGAAGAGATTATCTCCAAATGAACTGTGGGTGTGGCTTTTGTCTAGTGCAGTACAAATCAGTGAAATTCATGTAAAACACACAAAGTTGTTGAGAAAATTGTTTCAGTAGAAATGATGCGTGCATGGACAAAAGGTAGCAGAGACAGTAGAAAATAAATGGAGGCTATCAGACCCCAAAGAGTCCATTGTCAGGAAGCAGGCTGAGAAAACTACCCAGCTGCTAACACATGCTGGCCTTATTGGAAAAGGAAGGATGACTCAAATGGCAAAACCAAGAGCCCAGATAGTGGAGCCAAGAACCACTAGAAATTTTTCCCAGATCTTAAAACCTAGTTCAGTAGAATACAACATCTCCAAACTAAATTTCAGAGCTGTCATGTCTTTTTTTTACCTTCATTTTCCTCCTTTTTGAACCAGAATGCCCATAACTTTTATAGTCCACCTGTTCTCCCACAGTATATTGAGAGAGTCAAAGAACTTGTGCCTGTAGTTTCACAGGTCAACAGATGGGGAGAAATTGTCTTCCAGTAGCTACCCTTCGTGGATTAAATGAAGAAACCTCATCTGCTCCTAAACTTGATTTAGATTTTGGACTTTGAACTGATGAAGTGATGAGATTTTGGACTTTGAACTGATGCTGTAATGGGATGAGACTTTTGGGAAACTTCGTAGGGTTGAATATATTTTGTATTTGGGAGAGAGATGAGTTACTGCAGGCTAGAGGATGGGCTGTGAAAGATTAATATAAAATGTATGTGTTATGATTGGATTTTATAAACTTATTTTAAATTCATAGAAGACAGTTTATATCTCCATTAATTTTATTTGAAAATAATCCTGGCTATGTATATTAATTTTGATAACTAAATATATTACCTTAACTTAAGAAGACTCGAATTCTTCAGTTAATTAAAATAATATGCAGTTTACAATTTATTTTTGGAAATATTTGGCTGTTCTTAACAACACATTACTTATTAGTAATTCTTTCCTCCTCACTGTTGTGTGAAAATTCTGTCAGAGAAAAGAGGGGAAAAAGGTGTAGGGGTTGTCAAATCTTGCAAAAAGATTTCTCAGTCTTTCTTGAGGAAGTTTAAAGAATGGAAAAGCAGGGCTTACAAAGTGGGAGATGCTTTTCATACTTGTCTATATTTTGTGCATGTATGAATCTATTCTTATTTCAGTGAACATGTGTGTACTACATGGCTTTTTAATAAATCTTTTTAATTGTTCACACTACAGAGAACATACTGCAAAAAATGACATTGCTTATTTTAGTGTCATTATGCCCATGTTATTCAAGAAATCTCTGAAAATTGACCTCATGCTGTTTACTTTATAAATGGTTTAATAATTCAGACTGTAGAATAGCTAATAAAAATGGAATCTATATTCATATAAAATAGCATGTTGAGGTATACAATTAAGGTTAATTTATATATTCTTCAGAGTGTTAACAAGTTTTATTTAAACATAGTTGCCTAATGTGTGTGCTGACATGCAACAGCTATGAATACGAAAGTAAGTGGTGGCTGATAAAATGGAGTCAACAAAATGATTTAAAATTTGTAGTCTAATGGACTAAATAAACAACATTCTGACATGTGGAATGGTTACTGAAAACTTTAAAGCTCTGATTGGAGGGTAAGGAAATGATTCTTCATGTAACACCAAAATGTTCAGTAAATCACTTCTAAGGGTCAAAGAAATCTGTGTGAAAAATTATTTCTAAAATATCGCTATAACTAAAAATAGCCAGGACTGCTTGCCTAACCTATTTGGTAGTTCATCTTTGATGTACAGTCCCTGTACAGATGTTGTTACCTGGTGTGCAAGTGAACATCAACTTGTCAGTGAAATCTCTTCATTCAATTAGAGGATAGATAACTAGTTATTTTCTTTTTTTAGAAAGGTGTGTTCAGGAAAAATGAAATATAGTCGTAAAAAATGAAACTGAAACAAGTTACAGACTACATGCCTCCTCTACCAATTTAATCCTCCTATACATATAAATTGAGGGAGATTGCATGTAAAATTTAACAAGTAGGAAAATAAGAAATCGGATGTAAGATCAGTTGCTTTGCTTTTAAAACTTCAGTGTTGGAAGAACAATGATGGTAGAAGAAACCATTACAATAATTACATGTAAGCTCATATAGCCTATATTTGATATGTTATTGTAGATAAAAATTGAAATAATAGAT
The DNA here is from genome assembly GCF_020740605.2 of Lemur catta. Taxonomy (NCBI): domain Eukaryota; kingdom Metazoa; phylum Chordata; class Mammalia; order Primates; family Lemuridae; genus Lemur; species Lemur catta. The sequence goes on along the minus strand of NC_059128.1, from coordinate 48,007,478 downwards.
TTAAATTCAAAATTGGATGTTCCCTCAAAGCATAGCACTTGTATAATTGAAACTTAAACTGTCTTTAATAAATACTTCACTAGGCGTTTTTTAGATCACACACACACACACACACACACACACACACACACACACACACACACACACAGAATCTAAGTAAGCTAGGCACACTCCAGGAATACTAAAAGTCAGTTGCCTATTTTCTTTCTAAGGTATTTAGAATATGGTATTTTGATTCTAAAACTTACCTCAAAATAAGCATTGAAAACCATTTAGAGTAACACGCATTTTTTCTGTCATGCTAACAAATTTTTCATCAGAGATCCCTTGCCCTTTTTTGAAGTCAAACCTGAGGAAACAAATCAGCTGAACAACTCTAAGGCTAAGCTAAGTTGAAAGCTAACACTTAACAGATGGCTTAGGTTGTTGGGTTGTCTATATGTTAGACAAAAGGAAGAAAACAAAGTGAAATAGTTTTCTGGGGTTTTACATGAATTTGGGACCTATGTTCAAGCTCATTAAGAATAACATTTTATAATAATTGAGAATTATACATCTTGGTATAAATATTTACTATTACTTCATTATTATACCAAGTCGCATGTTCCGCTGTTAGACAGAATTCAGAGATAATCCCTCAAACATCTTTATTGGCCAATGGTGAAAACAAACCTCCATAACATTTCCTGAGATGTGCACTCTTTGTTTAATGCAGTTACTATCTCTAGTCCTGTTATTGTGTGAAAAACAAAATGGTGAACTTACTGGAAATTGATTGGTGTTTAGAAGAAGGTATAAGAGATGATCCCCAACATGGTAGCCGATTCTGAGATACCTGAAAAGTGGCTGAATATAGAGTCTGCATCTTGTTGATTTGTAGTTGTGACTCTTAAATGTGGCAATTACTTTGATATTGCCATCTTTTTGTCAATTTTTCATATATCTATGTTTTTTCCTGTTTATTAATTCATATCCCACCATCCTTGATCTTAACTTTTAATTACTCTTCAAAAATTTAGTCTCACTTGCTTTCCAGTTCTCTTTTAAGATCAATTGATAAGTTTTTTTTAACAGGCCATGATATTTTATATACCTGAATATGTAAGTGATAAAATAAAAATTGATACCTTGAAATATCTGAAAAGAAGAGAAACAAAGCTTAAATAGATAGTCATTGTTATAGTACACACATACACATGAGAGCTGATTTGAGAGAAGTACTAAGAAAGAGGAAGTATACACTTTGGAGAGACATTTTGGGGAAACACTACCATCTGGGGGTTGGAGTACAGAGATGTGTGAAATGAAATTTAGACTTCAAACTTAGTTATAAGGAGACAGGAATTAAGAGAAGCTAGTTTGTGGAGACAAATATGCTAAGTGATTAATGAATCACTTCAATTTGAAGTGAAGTTGTGACAGCCAATGAAATGAACAGAAGGCAGGTAGAAATTTGTTACTCAAACTCCAGTTAGAGTGAAGGCCTAGAAATTTATTTTCTCCCCAGTTCTGGAGGCCGGAACTCCAAGGTAAAGTTATCAGTAGGTTTGGTTTTTCCTGAGGCCTCTCTCCTTGGCTATCAATAGCCATTTTCTCAGTATGTCCTCACATGGCCTTTCCTCTGTGTGTGTGCATCCCAGATATCTCTTCCTTTTCTTATAAAGACACCAATCACATTGAATTAGTTCTAAATTTTGGGGGAACACAATTCAGTTCATAACATGTGGGAAGGCATATGAAAACTACAATGGAATCCCAGAGATTGACTAAGTTTGTATGAATAAAATGCAAAAAGGAGTCACAAGAGAGGCAATATTTAATCTAATGAATCTTGAGCAAAAAAAAAATAAAACATTTTAAGAACAGCAAAGAGCACATATGACAGTGAAAACATGTTGAGGGGGGTTGTGGGTTATCAGTGTGAATGGAGCATAGGTTGCAAAGGAGGAGGTGGTAGAACATGAAAATAGTAGTACGTTAGAAACAACTTTATTCACCTGCATCCTATTGGCCCCTCTCCATCCTTCCATGTCCAATTCACTGTATGAATTTTGTTTACCTCTTGAATCTGTTCTTTTTTCTGTTTCTACCACCCTGGTCCACAATATACCGATCTCTTGTCTAGGAAACTGAAATAGCTCCTTTATCAACCACCTTCAGCTTTCATTAAACATGATATTTTCATAATTTAAATTTAAAATTGTCATCTCTTCTTAAAATCCCTCAAAATCTTTCTGTAGCACTTAGGATGATAATCTTAAACATGCTCCTAAAGCCCTGCATTGACTAGGCTCTACCTACCTCTCAAAACTCACCTCTCTCTGTTGGCACACCAAACTCTCAGTCTCATCTATTTGCCAGTTTTTTTCCAGCCCAAAAGGCTTTTGCATGCTTTTTCCCACCTCTGTTTGGAATGCTTTTCCTTCCTCTGTCTACCTAGTTAATGTTGACTCATCCTCTAAACTCAGCTGACGTTTCCTCTTTGGAGATGTTTTTCCTTAGCTTCCCAACTAGATCAAAGAAACCCATTCTTAAGGTAAGCTTTGTGTACTTCTCTTCTGTAGAATATGTACAGTGGGGAATTTTTATCATCTTTTTTTTTTTTTTTTTTGTACTTCCTCAGTTAAGTATGTAAGCACCATGAAAGTAGAAACCAGGCCAGGTTTTGCTCACAGTTGTATTCACAGTGATTTACACAGTTTATAGCACATAATTAATGCTCTTTTAATATTTTTTGAATTATGATTTGGGATTCCAAAATGTAGTAAGCAGTGAGCATTGATATTTTTCACTGTGCAATCTAAATTGAATGATTCATATAATATAGTCCTCCTTTGGAAATACATTTATTCTAAGTGACATAGCATATTAATTGCAAAGATTTAAAGCAATAAAATGACCCACATACCCACATTTATTTACTTTAACTACTTATAGTCCAAGCTTTCTTTAAGTGTATCCATTTTGATATATATTTTCCATAGCTCTAATAATAGGGTATATAAACCTTGGAATTTAGATCTTTCACTTTTTGTGTTGTAAAACATTTCCTGTATTGAAAAAAGATCATAATCTTTTACATTAGACTGATGTACAATAATTACCCTGATGCTTTGGATGTGTCACATGCTTAGGATATTTATTTTTTAATGGACTTTATTTTTAGAGCAATTTTAGGTTTGCAGCAAAATTTAATGGAAATTACAGAGTTTTCATGCTTCCCCTGACCCTACCCAGGCACAGGCCCTTGTACTATCAACATCCTGCACCAGAGTATTACATTTGCTACAATTAATGAGCCTACGCTGACACATCATTATCATCCAAAGTAGTCCATAGTTTACATTAGGTTTCATTCTTGATGTTTTATATTTTATAGGTTTGGACAAACATGTAATGACATGTATCTCCCATTATATTATCATACAAGATATTTCTCTGCTGTAAAAATCCTCTGTGCCCATTTATTCATTCCTCACCCTCCCTCCCAACCCCTGGCAAATACTGTTGCTTTTACTGTCTCCATAGTTTTGCCTTTTCTAGAATGTCCTATAGTTGGAATCATATAGTATGCAGTCTTTTCAAATTGGCTTCTTTCACTTAGCAATATGCATTTAAGTTTCTGCCATAATTTTTCATGGCTTGATAGCTCATTTCCTTTTCGTGCTGAATAATAATCCACTGTCTGGGCAGTTTATTTATCCATTCACCTACTGAAGTATATCTTGGCAGGTTGCTGTCAAGTTTTGGCAATAAGGAATAAAGCTACTGTAAATATCCATGCACAGGTTTTTGGGTGGATATAAGTTTTCAACTCATTTGGTAAATATCAAGGAGTAAGATTGCTGGACTATATGGTAAGAGTGTTTAGTTTTTTTAGAAACTATCAAACTGTCTTCCAAAGTAGCTGCATCCAGCAATGAATGAGAGTTCCTACTGCTCCATATCCTCATCAGAATTTGGAGTTACCTATTTCTATTTTTCTTTACTATTTATATATAGTAGTAAACAACTCTTTTATTTGAATTATTTTCTTAGAATAAATTCCTGGGGTAACATAACCAGGTGAGATAAAGCAAATCTTTTTCTAGGGCTCTTGAATACCAAGTATTATATCATCTGCATATAGGTGACACCTGATATACATCTCTAGGACTGATCTACCCCCTCTCCATTTTTACATCTTTCCCTGTCATTTAAAAATCACTATATTAAAGAGGATCTCAGATCATGTTTATCTGTATTTCATAATCATAAATATACTTATAATCAAAGACTCCATTCCACAAATTTATAACATTATTCATAAAATTCATGCTTTTTTTAACCCAGCTAAAAATTGAAATAAGAAATAGTAGTGTGCATATTGCACTTGGAGTATATTATTACCTCACATTACTTTTATTAACTGATCACCAGATATTAGTTAAAAATCTATTTTGAACTTTTAGGTCAGTTAAGTTTTAGAATTAAAAAGGTGAATAAAGTAGTAGGTTCTTGTACTCTTTTCTCTATTGTTGGTATTATTTTTATTTTTACAAGAGGAGCTGGCAGCTTTTTCTAGTTCTAAATGTGAAGACATCAAATTCCCTTGAATAACTGATGACTTAACTACTTGTATGGTTCATTTTGGTTATGCATATAAAAAGTCAGTGGATGCTAACTGCTCTGGGGTAAGGTGATAGTACAGGCTGAAATTACAGCTCTGTAGACATGTTGAATCACATCTCACACCAAAGAAGACACACAAAATGGAGATTTTTGAGACTGTGATATGCAAATTTGCTTTAGAGGCTCAGGGCTCTTTGGGGAAGTCTGCTATGGAGACCTTTTTCTCTTTGCAGTTCAATGTTATTATAACATCTCTATGGACTAAAGGGGTCCTGACTGTAGGACAGTAACATAAAATAATGCTAGAAGCTCCCAAAGACCAGGGAAGACCCTTCATTTGTAAAGGGAGAATCCAGTCTGGTGATTCTGATGATATAGAATCAACTCTCAAGGTGTCTTATGCAGAGCTTTCTCAGAGGTTGTGGAGTGATACTGTGGTTCCCTTCTATACACAGCCACTTATGAACAATAGCAATTGCAACAACTATTATAAAGTTAAAGGATATTAAAGATCTGTGATGTCGGGAGGCAGGCTTATTGTTTCATGATACAGCTATAACCCATCTTTATAATTTGGAATAATATGGAAGATGTTCCCCACATCTTAAGAAACACTTTCAGACTGCCCATCAGAGAACAGAGATCTTTGTCAGATAAACAGGTTTTTCTCCTCTCTACAAGAGAGCATATGCAGAACTGACCACTATAGACATAAGCACCCCCACTTATAATTGGCTTAGCTTGGAAAGAAGGCCCCTCATCAAAGGAGGGGATCTGGTGCTGGGAAGGAAGATGACCTTCCGTGACTTCACGGATGGGTTTTGTGACCTAACTCTAACTCAAGCTGCTAAAGAGAGCATTTAACAGTTACATCACTACACTCCTTAAAAGTGGTTGCCATTATGGGACAAAAGTGGAAGCTAGACAAGATGTCAACAAGGAGGATGGCAGTGGAATATTGTCTGTCTATATGGTATTCTTCTGATAATGAAGTTAAGACTGAAGGAGATTTGCAGAGCTGTTCAACGGGTATATGATGTTTCAGTCCTGCAAGATAACTTCTAGAGATCTGCTGTATGACTTTGTGCCTATAGTAAATGATGTATTGTGCACTTACAAATTTGCTAAGAGGGTAGATAAGATCTCACGTTAAGTGTTCTTACCATTAAAACAAAACACCAAACATTGAAGGACATTCAAATCAACTTTTTTTTCCAGCTTTGCCCCATCGTGATCTCATATTACACAGAAGTATAGGCAAATATTGTGCTATTTCTTCCAGTTGGTGTTGGTGGCTTAATTACACAGCTGCTAAATATTGCTCTCATATGTATTTTAGTAGAAAGAATTTTCAACTCAGGCATTTATATAATTAATAAGAATTTCAATTAATCCATAATTATGTGTTATGTTATTATAAGCATGTGCACTCACTGGTTTCATTTTTATTATAATACAGTAATTATTTTGTGCATTGTCAATATGATTTTACTTTGTCATCATGACATATATTTCCTTGTGTAAAAAAATTAAAATTGAAATCTAACTATAAAATTGCCAGGGCACTCTGAGAATATCCAACAACATTTTTCCCCCCACAACACCCTTCTTTTCAGCACCATGAGGATGAAAATATGACTAAATTTATATTATTTCCAACAGCAGTGTAGAAAAAGGCATTTTGTCTTTTCCATTTTAATCTTTTAATAATATATATGTTTCTTGAATTGATAGCTTATTGTTTCAAACTATATTATATATTAAAATGTTTAGCCACATCCTAAGGTGCAAAAATGAGTGCTTCATAAATAATTAAAATTTTTATTGTTGTATTGCCCTGAGGATTTACTTTAGGCTTAATAAAATAGACAATTTAAGTGATTTGTCTCAATTTACGTTCAATCCAGACGCATTGAGCCTCCATTCTATCGTGTGCATGGTGTTTGTAGAATAGAAAGTCTGATAAAACAAGATCTTTGCTTATGTGTTGGTCAAGGGTTATTTTAATCTAAGTTTTTACAGTAAATTCTAAATTCCTTAAGATTTAATTAGAAGTTTCATTATTTTTAAAGGGATCCTAAATTATTTACTCCTGTGTGTGAATATCCTTGGGCTGTGAAAGTTCTTTTATCTTTAAATCCTAAAGAATTAAAAAATCTTTATGAATTTGACAGAAGTAATGGTGGAAGGCAGCACTTACAGGGTCCCCCCCTTGTGCTGTTGTAGAGATTGTACACAAGTTCTCTCTGTTTAGGAGAGCCACTGTCTTGTGGAAGTTCTTGTCTACATTATACTTTCCTTGTGGTCCTTAACAAGAAGCTGCCTTCACATGGTTCTGTCCCAGTCACCCATCTGTGAGCACCACTAGCTATTGTCATATTTAACCTTATAAATGTTTATCCCATAATTACATTACCCCTCAATCTAAATTTCCCTTTGAAGCTCTATACCAAGTTTTAATTCCCAAATATGTAGAGAGAAATTATTTTATAATTGATACCATTTTGTGTTGTAAGTTTGTTCACATATTAGAAGAATATCTCATGCCAGTAGTGGAAATACTTGATTTCTATTTCTAAGGAAGAAACACAAATAAAATATTTATCTTGATTTTTCTTTCAAAGTTTTTGAAATATTATTTAATTCATATAAATGTTTATTCAAAATTAGATTAATCCAATTAGTGATAACTCCTGTCCTTCTGTGAGGATTAAAATGTGGCTCAATTTATATTTTTTTCTAGCAGCACTATGGAAAAGAAGTCTATAATCTACAACTTATAACTTACTCCTTTGTCTCTCATTTCAAAGGATCAATGCATATATTCCTAAAGTCATCTCAACTCTTATTTTTAATGATGCTGATGAGATCAAATAACATAGAATTATGTCATTTCTTCACTTCAATTGACAGTGTTTCCAGACAGGAGGCAGGCATTAAGTTATTTCTTTTACTTTTTGGCCATATAATGTTACTTTTAAAATATATCTAAATACAGATTGTAAAAATGAGAACATCACAAATTATATAAACAAATGCCAGGTCAGTAGCCCTCATAAATGAGTAAATTTCAATTTGCTTTCTGGTTAACATTAGTCCTTCAGTTATAAAATGAATTTATTAGGAGTCAAAACATATTCCAGCATTGTCCTCAGGAGATGTTGCCTTTAGTTGAAATCCCATAGCAGCATTTCAATGTTCTCCATAATAGGAAAGCCTCTGTTTAAGCCACCAGTCTCATCTCCTGAAACCCTCTCCTTTTCTTCACCTGCTCCAGCCATCTTGTGCTTTTGCCATTTCATTTTATGTGAAATTTTATCTCTTATCTCCACTACTTTGAGATACAGTTTCCTCATTCAAGTATTCTCTTCACTATGTTTTTACCAAGTGAACTCTTCATAATTAAGTCTTTTTTTCCTCAATGAGAACTTCTTAAGTCCCCTGGAACATATCATAGGATTTCCTGTCTTACGCTCCCATACTTAACTTTCATGATATTTAGAAATATACCTTAATCTGTTTAGTGTCTAAATTCCCCTTAGGATTTATTTCTTGTGACAAGTCTCTCACAAGGCTGAATATACTCAGGGTGAAAATGCTACATGCTATCCTTCTATTAATGGACATACTTGTGTAAGGGAAACTTTTGATACTTATGAACAACTTCAAATATTCAAGATTTGAAAAATTTCCCTCTATAGAGAATGTCTCACCTTGTAATCTCAGCTCTAAGACTCATTTTCTTTGAAGATCACTCACTAATTACAATCTTGGAAGCACATATTAAGTAACCTGCCAAAATGTATAATAAAATTAAATCCAGATCCTTTGATATTGTCAGTAAAAAAAAAAAATCTCTAATTTTAAGAGGATTGTGGAAAGAGGAGTGGTTGGATCTCATAGCTCACTCATGGAAGAAGAGCTGAATTGATATTTTTCCATTCAGAATCTTCCACTAATTACCTTAGGGTTTTAGAGCTGGGGGACCTTAATTTTTTAATTCATATATTTGTTTTCCATAACATCTACTTATGAGAAATCTGCTATATTTTCATAAAAATAAATTCACTCTGTACCCTGTATCATGTATGCAGTAGAATAACTTTGAACTGCAAACTTTATACAAAAGCATAATATATAAAATAGACTAAGAAAAAGTATACTCATGGAAAGCTCTGTGTGTGTGTGTGTGTGTGTGTGTGTGTGTATATGTGTGTGTGTATGTGTGCAGTTGCTGAAGCATCTACAAAGCTATTATGTTTATAGACATATATAGGAGAGATTTAGCTATGATCTAGCCCAGGAATGGCTAATTCCAGGCACAGATGTCATCAATGACCCAATCTCATGACTAAGGCAGATGTTTCTAATATATCACATTTTTACCTTCTGGCTTGAAGGTCGCATAGCCTTTGATTAATTTTGCAAAGGTACTTCATGTAGCCACTTCCATTCATTCAGAATTGACCCATAAAGAAAAACCTATTTTCCATCTCTAATTCGTCTAAACTTCTACATTTTACATTAGGTGAAGCAATGGCATGCCGATGTTCACCTACTTGCTCAAAATCACACATGTTGGAGGGTAGTGGGATTAGAGATAGTAATCTCTCTGTTGTCCTCAGTTCCTTTACAATGAATTCTGTACTCTCCCATGGTCTTGGGAAGTTTTTCTCGAATGTTATTGTTTTAGGGAGATAGTGTTATTCACTTTGCCAAATTGGATTTTACACATGTCTTTTAAGGTGTTTATGTGTGTATACACACATACACACAGATACATATTTTGAGCACTGATGAACTGGGAAGCTCATGGAAAAGACAAAGCAATAAGATTAGATTTTGTTTTCTCACATTTCATGAAGAAAATATATATTAATTTTAGTACATCCTGGATAGTGCTTTTTTAAGGGGTAGAAGGACTTCTGTAGCTTAGTGTCCTTATTAAATGATGATCGAGAAAATACATAAACAAATTATAACATAATGCCTTTTGTCCTCATCTGTTAAATTTTCCTAAGTGAGAAATCTTGCTCTATAAATGTGTTGTTCTAGGATGAATTTGCTGAATTTGATTAGAATTGTCATAATAGGGAGAAGCATGTGACATTAGGGTCAGCAATAGGAAAGAGGATGGAATTTTGGGAGAAAAATTTGCTCTGGTGAAGGCCTAAACTTTAAAGTAGTGAAAGCTTTTCATTTTACAAAGTGATTCTAAGCTGGAATAATATGCATTCTCTATTTAATTTCTTAAAGGTTTTGGCAGAAATTTAAAGACTTACAGTTCTCACTGAACTTTACCTTGATCTTTAAATGTAATGTCCTAATGTGAATAATGTTAGGAACATAAATATGTTGACAGCTTAATGCTCTGACATTCTATTTTCATTGTCTGATTTTATTTTCTTTTTCACTGATGCTTGGGCATAATTACAAGTACTGCCTTAGAAAGGCATTATTCAAAACTCACAAAAGGCTATTTTGTATTAAGGAATTAAAAAGCCATTCACAATGGAAAATAGGGAACTGCAACTTTGATTTTTAAAATGATTTTCCCAAAGCCACTATCACATTTAAGAGAAGAAGTTCTATAGGGCATGTTTGGCAAATTCTCACATAAAGTATCTACAGAATTACCAGGCTATATCTATTTATTTGCTAATGCATTCGGTAATATAAGAGTTTAGTGCAGACTTTATTTAAACTTATACAAGGAATGAAAGATGTAGATTTTGAGAATTCACAAGGGAATAGTACAACATTAATGATTTGATGGATAGCTTGACTATCAGCTCTTGAAATAATTACATTTTGCAAATGGAATTCATAAAGAACTCATCAGTAATTCTGTAATGCACTAATGCATACAGAAAAGCTAATATAGTAAGCTTTGGCATGTAAACTTATTTTCTGCAGTGTTATTCAAAAACACTATACTATTTGGAAAATTATAATAAATATATTATGCAATCAGTACATCCTCTTTATGAAGATGTTCATAGCAACCATGTATTTTATATCTCTAGTTCCTGGCTTTATTTTCAGTGAAATAAATATTGTAAGATTTTTATGAATTCCCAATTGCTATAGTCTCCTTCTAAAGCAGTTTTGTATAACTTTTATTACAGAAGAGCTACCTAATTGAATCATCTTAAGGTAGTACAGGAAATATTCCAAAATTTTCAGGGCACTTACTTGAGAGAAAGCACCCAGTGTACTTAAGGCCATTACTTTTTTCAGATCCATGACTAGGGCATTGGGAAACGATTCCCATCTCTCGCTGTCTCTCTCTCTCATGTGACCAGAGCAGTGTTTACCTTGGAGGCAGCATGGAGTTAGGAAGAGAGTAGAAATTGCTCCAGAACTGCCCTTACTTACTTAAACCGCTCTCTTGGGCGAGTTTATGAAGTTGATTAAGGACTACATTACCTTTTTTTCAAAATAAAAAAAAAAATAATAGGTTAATATAATTAGAAGATGATTTGACATCTAAATAAGATAACTACTTTAACTTTTTTTTTTTTTTGAGACAGAGTCTGACTCTGTTGCCAGGGCTAGAGTGCCGTGGTGTCAGCCTAGCTCACAGCAACCTCAAACTCCTGGGCTTAAGCGATCCTACTGCTGCAGCCTCCCGAGTATCTGGGACTACAAGCAGGCGCCACCATGCTCGGCTAATTTTTTTATATATATATGTTTTTAGTTATCCATATAATTTCTTTCTATTTTTAGTAGAGACAGGGTCTTGCTTTTGCTCAGGCTGGTCTCGAATTCCTGAGCTCAAACAATCCGCCCGCCTTGGCCTCCCAGAGTGCTAGGATTACAGGTGTGAGCCACCGCGCCCGGCCTACTTTAACTTTTAATAAATGTGTTTCATTGGTAATATCAGAGAAGTTACATTATATTCTCAAATATTTTTATGAAGAATTTAAAAATATTTGTTGAATGGAATATAATTAGTTTACTAAGAAGAGAAAACATGCTATTTTAATAGTCAAAAATATGTAAATATAGATTAGTGCTGTATTTGTGCCATAAGAGATGAAAAATTGACTTTAGAATTAGATATACTTCAGTTTGAATTCTAGTTCCACCACTTACTAATTATGAAATTCTGTGTAACCTACTTTTTCTTTCTAAATGTGTTTTTATCTCTGTAATTGAGATTAATACTATATTTAATAGGTAGTTTATATGGGTATTTTATGGTAACCTAGTATTTTAATGTCTCTAGAGATGGCATTCAGTAAATGGTAATTTTTGTTGATGTGGCTGCTATTATTATCACAAAATCATGCTGAATTACTAAATCCTTTCATTGTCACATGTCACCTCCAGGATGAAATTTGGACTTGCCTAGTTTTGTATTACTATATATATGTACAATATACAATATATACTATATACATATCACTATGTGTATAGTGGTCCATATACTATGAATATGTAAATAATGTAAAAAGGATCTTTATGAGAAGTGGATAAGTAAGGAATACAAATATGACAGTATAGATCAACTCATAATAATCATGGTATTAACCTTCTTAACACTTCATTGGCTCCTGATTATCTACAAATGAATTCCTAACATCTTGTCAGGACCCAGCTAGCCTTTGAACGTGGTCCTGCGCTGTCTTTTTATTCATATTATTTATTTATTCAATCATTTATTCATTCAATTATTTGTATGTTCATTTAATAATGGTAAAAATGTTTTCTAAAGGTATAATGTGTGTCAAACATTATACTAAATATTGAGAAAAGGTCAATGAATAAGATGGAATTGCTATTATAACTTATCCTGTGGTCTCACAACAGTTGATGTGCAGACAAATGATGACACAAAATGATAAATGTCACAGCAGAGTTATGAAATTATATGGAAATACTGAAAGAGAATAATTACATTTACAAAAATGGTATATAAATGGTCAAAACTAACAACTGAGCTGGGTGTTCAGCGGTAAATGGATTTCAGATTTTCAGGAAAGAAAATGAGGAAATATGCAAGAGGGAAGTCTAGAAAGGTAGAATAGTTCTATAATATTGATTTACAGTAAGAAAAAATTTGAAGCTTCTCAGACGTCCAGTATCTGAATACTTTATAATATTAATAGATGAAAAAATAAGCACCTCTACAAACATTAAGGAAGCATTTGGGGAACAATAATGTCTATTTTTGTTAAAAATTCTTTATTAAAAAGAACTAATGAATTCAGATGTTTTATGGAAATATATCTCAAATCAAAAAGCAGCATTGTTAACAATGGTGAAACATTAGAAAAATTTCCATTACAATAAGGATGAAAAACCATGATTGTTATTTCCACTGTCATTTAACAATGTTTCCAAATTACTATGCCATGCAATTAGTTCATAGAGCAAAATAAGAATTATAATTATTGGGAAGGAGAAACAAATCTTAATTATTTCTAAATGGTATGATTTATACTTGTTATTTCAAGAGTTAATTGAAAAATCTATAAGAAACATTAAAATAATTCAATCATGGGAAAGGGCATGTAATTATTAAAATACTGTAATATTAATCAGTTAAAATATAAAAATTAATTACCATTTATAATAGAAACAACATGCATACCACAAAATCCACAAAGGGAAACTATAAATAAAAATAATGTTTAATTACATAACAATTTTAACATTTTATTTGTAAAAAAACACGTTAAACAAAATGAAGACAAAAGTAAAATTTCAATGGAGGGAATATTACACCATAGGTAATGACAAGGGATAAACGTTCTTCATTTTCAAATCACTATGCAAAACAGAAGTAGTTAAATGGAAAAAGTAGGAAGAAATATTAAAAAAAAAATTCCCAGGGTAAAGAATAACCAATGACCAAAATCTTAATGTGCTAAACCTAACTCATAATTAAATGCGTGCATATTAAGACAATATCTTAATATCATTTAGACTTAAAAAATTGGCATAATTTTTCTTTTAAGTAACAGTACTCAAGGATGGCAAGAGGGTAAAAAATTTGGGAGGGAAACTTGACAATATCTATCAAAATTTCATATGTATAGAGTCTGATCCTATAAGCCCAAATCTAATGATTTAACTTATATATATATATATATATAAGTATACAGCTATGTACACAAAAATATGCAACAGGACTCACATAGACTGTGGCTAAGAGTATGGGCTCTGGATTCACATGGCCTAAATAAATGTATGACCCAAGTTGAGTTATTCGACCTAAGACCATTTTTTCATCTGTAAAATGAGAAAAGCAGTCATATGTACAAAATTTGTTTGCTGTGAGGAATAAAAAAGATTGCATAAAATTACTTAGTAGGAAAAAAATTTAAAGAAAAACATTATAAATTTGACTATATAAAAAGTAAGTCTCTGTGGATCAAAAGAAACCATAGAGTAAAAATTTAAGCTACAAACTTTGAGAAGATAAAAAATTAATTATATCGTACAAATCAATAAGAAAAAGACAACCCAAATAGAATTGGGTAAAAGTCCTTGTGTAGACATCTTCCTCTTGTCCCTCCTGGTATATATTTCTCTTCCTTCAATCTGCTTTCTGACCCAGGGAGCTGATGTGTGTGATTACATCAGTAGGAATCCTACGGCCTCTGTCTTCATGTGGATTTTGGCTAAGGAAGAACTGAGGATAGTAGGGGAGAGGAGAAAAATGTTTATACCTTGGTTCTCTCTCTGGTAAGTTACTTCAGGCTGTATCTGACTGTTTTTTTTTTTCTAAATTAAAAATTATATTATGATACAACTTACCAACTAAGAGACTTGTTTATAAATCTCTCATCTAAAGACAAGGGTTCCAAGTTTGTTTCTTTGTTAAGTGTCCCCATGTTGGGGATTTTTTTTTTTCGTTTGAGCTGTATTACCTACTAACTGTACCTCTCATTTGCCACTTCTCATACATTTCTCTGCATTGGTGCTTTTCTTTCTTTCTTTTTTTGTTATTTCAATAGATTTATGGGTACAAATGGTTTTTGATTACATGGAGGAATTGTATTGGTGATGTCTGGGTTTTTAGTATGTCTGTTACCTGAATAGTGCACATTGCACTCAATGGGTAGTTTTTCTTCCCTCACTCCCCTCCCAACTTTCCCCCTTCTGAGTCTCGACTGCCCATTGTACTACTCTGTATGTCCCTCCATACCTGTAGCTTAGCTCCCACTTATATTAATATTTGAGAACATGTGGTATTTGGTTTTCCATTTCTGAGTTACTTAGGATAATGGCCTCCAGTTCCATCCAAGTTGCTGCAAAAGATACTATTTCATTCTTTATTATGCCTCAGTACTATTCCATGGTGTTTATATACCACATTTTCTTTACTTATTCCTTGGTTGATATGTACTTAGGTTGATTCCATATCTTTGCAATTGAGAATTGTGCTATGATAGACATACAAGTGCAGGTGTCTTTTTTTCCCCTCTTTTTTCGAAACAGGGTCTAGCTTTATCACCAGGCTCAGGCTAATAGCTCACTGTAACTTCAAACTTCTGAGCTTAAGCGATCCTCCAGCCTCAGCTTCCCAAGTAATTCATGTTTTTTTATATAATGACCTCTTTTTTGGGGGGATGGGGGGTAGGTACCCAGTAGTAGAATTCCTGAATTGAATGGTAAATCTATTTTTAGTTTTTTAGAAATCTCCATACTGTTTTCCATAGAGGTTTGTACAAATTTACATTCCCACCCACAGTGTTTAAGCATTCCCTTTTCACAACATCTGTGCCAATATCTATTGTTGTTTGAATTTTCAATAATGGCCACATACATGACTGTTGTTGGAAGGTCTCTGCATTTTTCAAGGTTGCCAAAATTACATAGATCCTTTTCTGAAACTTACATTAGATAGACATTGAAACTTTTGATATTTTTTCATATCTCAGCTTTAATTCTACAGTAGTAATGTGACATTCAGGGATATTTTTTCAGGTTGAACTTCAAAGACACTAACTCTTAAACTGTGTCCATTCAGTTATTAAAAAAAAAACTAAAGGGGATTTTAATTTCAGTAATTATATATTAAAACATATAACTTTGTAGTTGTTTTTTATAACCTTTTTCCTGCTTTATAACACTGTACTTTATCATGGATATACTCTACTTTGTGCATTTGTTAAGCATACTTACTGCATTAATACATTACTGTTATGATTACTCTATCAAGTCTCTTTCTTTAGATGTGTGTTCTGCAAATTGTATTTGTTGGTTCTGCATTAGTTTCTTGGCTTTCCTAAAAATATTGATGATTCTTGATTATGGCCTTATATTCTGTGGTAGAATCCTTGATGCAACTAGAGATTAATGTGGTGGCTTCAATCTGCTTTCTGCTTTTGGATATCTCTTACAGCTTCTTGTTAACAGGATCTCCTCCTGGTTTATAATCATGCTTATAAATTTATAAATTAAAAATACAGATTTTCTATAAACTTTCATCACAAGTATATAAAGGTATTTTTTAATATTTTTCTATGTAAAAGTCAGGAATTGTTTTTTGTTTTTATTTTGTTGTTTTACACATGATTGGGTTTTGACTGTTATTTAATTTTTTTCTTTAAAGTTTTATATGATTTGCATAGTAATATCGTGTGCATCCTGTACTATTTTTGATTTTTGGAATTTACTGAGACATCCTTTGTGGACTAAATAAAAATTAATAGAATTATTTTGTTAATGTATTATTTAAAATATTTCAAAATCAACATTTCATGGTGATTAAAAATGGTACCCAAATAATTAGATTAATTTTAAGTTCTCACAGAAAGTAATACAATTTTCCAATAGCAATCACAGTATTATATTTATATTACATTGATATGGAAATGATATAGAAATACAAAGATTCAAGTATCGTATATTTGAAGAATGTAATATTCTGTCCCTCATAGCTATCTTCTAATGCTTTGGTAGCTACCATAATCTCTCATCTTAGAAACATTTGTAAAACCAATCTCTAGAGGAAAGACCTGCATAGTAAGAATACAAGATAGTTTCCAGAGTGCCAGTTAATAAAAAATGCTAAAATATCACTGGAATAAATAGAATTTGGTCCCATTAATTTTCATATAAATAAAGCATTTGATAGAAACTAAAAACAAAAATATCCCCAGAGTCAGACATTTTTATGTTCCATAAATGTTAGTTTTAAACAGACTAAAATTATTAGATTTCTTGGAACACACACATCTTTATTTAACTATATTTTTTGTAGCTTATTTATCTGAGCATATTACATATTAAATTAAAATGGATTTTGTTGTGAAATTTTACTTTAGGAAATTATTGTTATTGTGTTAGTTTTTAAATAGTAATTCATGGGACCCTTTCACTGGCTGAAACATTTACAACCATATTTTCTCTATGATATCTATTCATTAACCACTCAAACCAAAAGCACTAAAAAAAAATTCTCTTTGGTAGTATTATCTTTATTTTCCTTATCTAAATTTGAAGCAACATTTTGTAAGATGTTAGAAAGAAAAATAAAATGAAATTATGGTGAGATTCACTTTAGATGGAAATACAACAGAATTTGGTATTCTGCCCTTTAAGTTCTTTGTTAAAAAAACATACATGTAGGCTATAAAAGAATCCTAAGGGTATTATAACGTGGTCTTCAGAAGTCAGCAGACAAAGTTGTAATGGTAGAATTGTTGAAAGTCTGATTGGGTAAACCATTTGGGACGAAAAGCCATATATTCAGTAAAAATATTTCCAAATTACGGAAATGAGACATTTCCATTTCCAAAGTTTGTGAACCCTACACTTTCATTGCATGAGGCAAGAATTTTGTCCATGAGAAGTTTGTGGTGAAATCCCATGTATTGCTTTGCTTTGAAATTCATGGGCTAGTAGCCCAGCCAGCAGGGTAATGATGTGTAAAGGCAATTGAAAGCCTAATAAAATTGTGCTTCTGTGTATGATGGAGGCAAAATATAAGTTTATTGTCCACTCTAAATTGTACATTGCTTAAAGATGGACCCATGTACTGCCCATTTAGATAACATTTAATTCCTTTCTGGGATTAGTAATTGTTTCTTTCATCAGTGTCTACCTTCATAAGGGTTGTGAATAAGAATAACAAAACATTAGATTCTAACTCATGCTAGAAAAATTTGATTGAGGAAAGTGGTCATCTTTTTTTAGAAATTTCACTTTTAAGATAAATAATTTATCAAAGTCAAAGTTGTAAATATTGTAACCAGTGTATTTATTTAATTCTTTGCTACATGAACTATAACTTGAATATTAAATTTATCCCTGTGGACCTTGTATTGTCTTTTCATGAATTTATTTTCCTGGAAATTTTTCATCAAGTAATGTGCTAATATATATACTCTGTCTTGATGTTCAGAAATTCCTTCAATTATCTATTAAAATGCCTTTTTTTTTTTTTTTTTTGAGACAGAGTCTCACTGTGTTGCCCGGGCTAGAGTGAGTGCCGTGCCGTCAGCCTAGCTCACAGCAACCTCAAACTCCCAGGCTTAAGCGATCCTACTGCCTCAGCCTCCCGAGTAGCTGGGACTACAGGCATGCACCACCATACCCAGCTAATTTTTTCTATATATATATTTTAGTTGGCCAGATAATTTCTTTTCTATTTTTAGTAGAGACGGGGTCTCGCTCTTGCTCAGGCTGGTCTCGAACTCCTGACCTCGAGCAATCCACCTGCCTCGGCCTCCCAGAGTGCTAGGATTACAGGCGTGAGCCACCGCGCCCGGCCTAAAATGCCTTTTCTTTGTTACCAAATATTTTTTATATCATGCACAACATTTTTCTTAGATACAGCTATTTTACAAAATAGAAATTTTTCTTTGTAATTTTGTTTATGTAACTTTAAGCCTAGCTTGAAATTGCAAGAATAGTACAATAAAATTCCAAATAGTCTTGTCCAGATTTAACATTGAGGTATATCTTTTCCCATTATTGGGCATCTACCCAGAAGACCAAAAGTCATTCTATAACAAAGACACCTGTACCCGAATGTTTATAGCAGCACAATTCACAGTTGCAAAGATGTGGAAACAACCCAAGTGCCCATCAATCCACGAATGGATTAGTAAACTGTGGTATATTTATACCATGGAGTATTACTCAGCTATAAGAAATAACGGTGATACAACATCTCTTTGGTTCTCCTGGAGAGAGTTGGAACCCATTATATTAAGTGAAGTATCCAAAGAATGGAAAAACAAGCATCACATGTACTCACCAGAAAATTGGTTTCCCTGATCATCAATTTTTATTTTTTTAATTCTCTCTCTCCCTTGCCTGCTCCCCACATACACATATCTCTTAATGTATTACAGTTGTATATTTTTCCCAAACAAATCGCAAGTAAATTGGAGACACAGTTCCCTCTTACCATGAAATACTTCAGTATAATTTCTTAAGTAGAAGGCATTGTAAGTACAAGGATTGTAAACACAGTGCCTTTAAAAGAGGAATGTAGGAGGAACAAAGTCAGAGAGGAGATGGGACCAAGAAAGCAGAAATTGGGGTGATGTGGGGCCACAATTTAAGGAATATGGAAAGCCTCTAATAGCTAGAAAATACAAGGAAATGGAATCTCCCTGAGAGCCTCTAAAAAGAATGCAATCCTTCTGAAAACCCATTTTGGACTTCTGAACCCCAGAGCTGTAAGATATTAAATTTGTATTATTTTAAGCTACTGAGCTTTTAACAATTTGTTACACGAGTAATGGGAAACAGATGCCTATATTTTTAGATTTGATTTGCTAATATTTTTGAAAAAGATTTTTGTAGTTGTACTCATACTCATAAGGAATATTGTTCTGTACATTTTATTTTTTATTATTTCGTTAGGTTTTAGTATTAAGGTTATGGTGGACTCAAAGCAAATATGGAAGGTTTTTTTTTGTTCCTTTATTACCTGAAAAAGTAGAATATTGGTATTATTTCTTTCTTAAATGTTTAATAAAGTTTATCGTGAAAAATTGCCTGATTTTGCTTTGTTGGAAGATTTTAAAATTAATTTATTTCATACAGTAGTTTTCTAAGGTTATCACACATAAGAATCACCCTTAAGGTTTTATAGAACACGGATCTGTAAGCCCCCCTCCCAGAGTTTCTGGCTCAGGAGCTCTGGTGTAAGGCCTGAGAATTTGCATTTCTCACTTGTTTTCAGGTGATGTTGATGCCGCTTGTCTAGGAATCACACTTTAAAAACCAGAGCTTTAAAGATACAGGCTTTTTAGGCCAGACGCGGTGGCTCACGCCTGTAATCCTAGCACTCTGGGA
This sequence comes from Lemur catta, assembly GCF_020740605.2. NCBI lineage: Eukaryota > Metazoa > Chordata > Mammalia > Primates > Lemuridae > Lemur > Lemur catta. Next base: position 47,987,597 of record NC_059128.1, on the reverse strand, counting down.
GGCCGAGGCGGGTGGATTGCTCGAGGTCAGGAGTTTGAGACCAGCCTGAGCAAGAACGAGACCCCGTCTCTACTAAAAATAGAAAGAAATTATCTGACCAACTAAAAATATATATATAGAAAAAATTAGCCGGGCATGGTGGCGCATGCCTGTAGTCCCAGCTACTCGGGAGGCTGAGGCAGTAGGATCGCTGAAGCCCAGGAGTTTGAGGTTGCTGTGAGCTAGGCTGACGGCACGGCACTCACTCTAGCCCGGGCAACACAGTGAGACTCTGTCTCAAAAAAAAAAAAAGATATAGGCTTTTTAGTAAATTGTATTTTTTAAAGTATTTGTTCTTTCATGAGAGTTGTCAAATTTATTGGCATAAAGTAATATTTTTTATTACTTTATGTACATAAAATCTCTGTAGTTATATCACATTTTAAATTCTTGACAATGGTAATTTTCATTCTTATGTCCTTAGTCTTTCTAGGAGATTAGCAATTTTATTATTCTGGTGAAAAACCAACTTTTGCCCTTATTGATTTTCTCTCTCTCTCTCTTTTTGTTTCTTTTACATGGATTTCTGCTCTTTTCATTATTATTTCTTCTTGTACTTAATTTGGATTTCCTTCTCTTTCCTTTTTATTTTTTTTCTTCTTAAGACAGAAGCCTAGAGCACTGATTTTAGACCTTTCTTCTCTTTACTATAAATATTTAAAGCTATAAATTTTCTCTGTGCACCAATTTAGGGGCAGCACACAAATCTTGACATGTATTTTTATTATCATTATGTTAGAAATAATTTTTGATCCATGTGGTCTTAGTCTATTCCTGCTGTTATAGCAAAATCACACAAACTGTATAATTTATAAACAATGGAAATTATTTCTCATAGCTCTAAAGCTAGAAAGTCCAAGATTATAGCACCAGCAGGTTCACAGTGATGCCTCGTTGCTGTGTCCCTTGGAGGGAACAAACGCTGTATCCTCACATGGCAGAATGGCCTGAAGGGTGAAAGGCACCTATTTCACTCCAGCTCTTTTATAAGATCACTCATGAGGGCTCTAACCTCATGATTTAATCACCTGCTAAGGGCTTCATCTCCTGATACTGTTGCATTGGCAATTAAGTTGCAACATTGTAGAGGAAACATAAACGATCAACCTGTAGTACATGTGTTCTTTAGAACTGTTTTGTTTAATTTCCAAATATTTGTATCTCTTTTCTCTGTTGTATTTTTACTGATTTCTACTTTAATTCTGTTGTCAGAGAACATAGCAAGTAAGATTTTAATCTTTTAAATTTATTGGAAGTATTTTCTATAGCATATGGTTTATATTGATGAATGTGCTATGTACACATGGAAAAAATATATATTCTTGTAGGTGTATATGTCCTGTAAATGTCAGTTATAGCAAGATAGTTAATATTCAGATATTCTGTATGATTACTAATGTTTATTTGTTGGATCAAATAATGATAGAGAGCATTAAGATGTCCATGTTTGTGGATTTATATACTTGTCCTTTTGTTCTTTTAGTATTAAAAATGCATTAATCACATCTATATTCATTATTGTTATGTCTGAGGAATTTACGATTTTATTATGTTTTTTTATCTTTGACAAAATTTCTTGCATAAAAGTCTCCTTTATCTGATATTAATATGGCAACTCCAGTTTTCTTATACTTATTGTTTGCATGGTATATCATTTTCTATCCTTTTACTTTTAACCTAGAATCATCATTATATTTAAAATACAATTGTATCATACAGCATATAGTTAGATCTTGTTATTTGATCCAGTGTGACAATCTGTCTTTTAATTGGGGTATTTAACCAAATTATATGTAATACATTTATTAACTTCCTTGGTTTTACTATTTTATTGGTGCCTTATTAATTTGGACTCTGTTCTTCCTTTCCTGTCTTCTACTGAGTTTTTTTAGTATTGCATTTTAATTCCTCCATTGATTTTACCTATACCTCTTTACATTATGTATTTTTTAATGTTTCTTCTAGGGATTATAATATGCATTGTTAAATTATCACATTCTAATTAAAGTTAATATTATATCACTTCAGGTAAGATGTAAGAATTTTGCAACAGTATATATAATTCTGCCTACTGTCTAAACTTTGTGTTATTTGTATCACATAGATTACATCTACATATAATATAAACTTTACAACTTTGTGATATATGTGTGTGTGCACAAGCATACATACATTGACATACATCTACATACACACATATATATTCCAACAATCATATGTTTTGTTAAAGAAATTAAAAGACTAGCATATCTCCCATTTCTGATTTCTTTCTCCCTGTAAATTTAGGTTAGTATTTTGCATCATTTCTGTTCATCTAGAAAAAAATTTCTTTAGAATTTATTTTAATGTAGATATGCTGGCAGTGAAGTATCTTATTTTTCTTCTTTCTAAAATGTAATTATCTGAAAATGCTCTTATTTGAGATCCTGTTTTGAAGAAAATTTGTTTCTGGACATGGAACTCTGTTTTGGCATTACTTCCTTTCAACACAATAACTATGTGAATCTGGATTATATCATTTCTTATATTTAGTCAGCCATCACTTATGTTTCTGTATGTGTAATATGTAGGTTTGTTGTTGTGTGTTTGCTTTCAAGTTCTTCTGTTTATCTTTAGCCCTAATAGGTTGATTTTGTTGCACTAATGTAAAATGTTCTTTTATTCATCCTGTTTGAGGTTGACTCCTTTTCACTGACTCCTTTTTCTTTTGAATTTGAGTCATATTTTTTTTCCTGTTTCTTGGTGTGTTTTGTAATTTTTGAAGGTTTGTTGGACATTGTAGATTAAGCATTTCAGGAAGTAAGAATTTTGTCATTTCTCTTTAAAATTTGTTCTTGCAGGCAGTTAAGCCACTAGCCACTTGATTTTTTTCTGGCTTGTCTGTCTTGATCTTATTCTTTGCTAGAATAGATCTACTAGTGTTCTGAATTTAGTCCTATTGGATTACCTTGCTGTAGGACATGGTTCTCTCCTGATGAGTAGCATTCACTGGTCTCAGCTAAATGTCTGAGGTGCTCAGTGAGTTCTCTCAACTATGGATAGTCTGAAACTCTGATATCTCTCATAACTGATTTAACTCTGGTATCTCCAGTTTCATTTGTGTATATGCAAATCTCCTTCAGGGAAGCACCTACATGATTACATCATGTAATCTTCTGGGACACCCACCCCTGTCTTCTTAGATAAACTGGCCTGCCAGTTCCAGTCACTTTAGCAAAACTGGAACTCCTATCTTGGACTCCTCATTTTATTGGAACCTCGGCTCAGCTCAGGCTCCCCTTCTCTGCTCCTTAGCAGGAAATTCCCCCACGCAGAAAGCCAGGGTGATCATGGAACAATCATGGAGGTCACATTTTTTCTTTTCCTCCTCTCAAGTATGATGATCCCATGCTGCTTTCTATCTGAAACAACAGTGCTTCAAAACAGTTACTTCATACATTTTTTTTTCAGTTTTATGATATTTTTCCTATGGGAGAGAAAATTCAGTATTAACTATTCTGTCACAGTTGAAAGCAAAAGTTAAGTAAGAATTTTTTAGACAATTTATGAAAAAGTATACTGATTGGTAATATGAAAGCAATGTTTTTTGGATTTAATACATTTTTAATATATATATATACATATATATATATATTGATAAGAAAACACTAAATACTCCTAATTCCAGCATAAGTGGGTCAGGAAAAGAAAGGGAATAATTTGTTACTACTCTAATTTATTCAAGCAAAATCAAAAGTTCTAAACACAAACCTTCCTCAATGCCCTTTTTTTTTTCATTAAAATGTATACAGCTATTTCATGTGCTTCAATTTAGCTAAGACAGGAAACACCAGCATAACTTTTGTTTCATTTAGCCAGCAGCATGTTTCAGACAGAAAACGTATATAATGTCACCTTGTCAACACAGAATCACTTGGATTATATATATTCAAAAAGGGTTTTCTATTACTGTTGTAAAGTTGGATTTATTCAGAGTGATATTAGTGCTTAAGCACTAATGCATGCCACTTGCAAAATACTGCCATTTAAACATTCAAATAGGTATTCCACATCTCCATTAAACCATTAGCAATGTTATTCTCCTTTATTACTTTTGCACGTGGCCTGCTGCCTTTCAACTATGTGCCATTTGAATTACTCTGGAATACTTACAGGTGGATTATTCAAAATCATTCTACTCTTTTTTTACATAGGCATTGTATTAACCTAAATTTATTTATAAATGATAACTATAAATCAGTTTTTGGATTAATTTCTTTCTAATTAGTAAGTTATAGTTATAATTACTGAGCTTTTTTTGAGAAAGAAAACTAAAGTGGCAGTATAATTAATCACTTAAATGATGTCTTTTTTAGAATTCGAAAGGCTATTATAATACTTCATACTGAAGATACATGGGTAGAACATTGGCAATTGTGTTATGGACTTTTGAATGAGTGATGCATGGAGATAAGATTTTTTTTTTTACTGGTTTCCAGGTTTGTCAAAAGAACACTTAGAATAAAACTGATAAGTTACAGCTTTTTGTGTGCTTCCTCCTGTTGAGATTTTACTGGATCAGCTCTTATAGAATGTCATAATCTTTCTTGATGTATATGTGAAGAACATTGCTATTGATCATAATTTATGATGTTGGCATTTGTGAACAGTTAATCAGAGTAGATTTAAGGTTATCCCTATAAGAACACTTTTGTCACTTGCATTCTCACATGAATTCTTAAATTGTAAAGAAGGAAGGAATTATAGCTGGTGGCTGAGATGACCTGTAATTCCCCATCTATTTTATATGTATAGACATAAAGGAGCATATTCCATATGTGTAAGCAATCATATGTCCCTGCAGAAAAATAAATGTTTAAGAAGAGATGTTCTATGGTGTGATCTTTGTACACAAGGATGATCTTATTTATTTTTGGATCACTAGTGCTTGGCATATAGTCATTCAATTATTTTTTGAATGAATGATTGTATATGTGCATAAATGAATATAAATGCATGGAGAAATGTTGACTTTGTATTGAATGAGAACTGTTTTATGCATTTTATTGATTTATATTTTTTAAAATAACCTGGGTCATGGAGAAATATTCCAAACTGGCCTCTATCTTGAAGCTTAACTACCCATGTTTCCCTGATTTTGACTAATCTTACAATAAAATAGTCTTTGGAGAGTGTTGTCCATCTAAAATTCAATCTGTAAATATACCATAGGGTGCTCTGTGACAATTATTATCTACCTGCTTAAAATGGCTGATTAGATACATCATATCATCAGTACCTGGATGGCACAGTGACATAGTAATGTCTATAAAACATACTTTTAAAAAAAATGTAATATCTGAGATAATCATGAGATATAGATTATTGATCTTAGATAGGTTTTTATGTGGAAGCTCTTCTTTTTAAAAAGATCTATTTCAGTCTGTAAAACCTATGGTTCTTTCTAGTCATCTAGAAAATGGCCCAGGTGTTTTGGTCACTTTAGAAGAAAAGAAGTTGAGATAAATTTTGTTTATATACCCATCATAAATCTGAACTCTATGAGTTTATAAAATGCCATTCTCTTAATGATTTCATATTTTAAAGGCTGTACATAGGTTAAAGACACTTAATTAGTAATCTATTTTAACTAACTTATTTATATGAGTGTCTTAGTCCATTTGTGTTGCTATAAAGGAATACATGAGGTTGGTAATTTCTAAAGAAGAGATTTATTTGCCTCACAGTTTGCAGGCTTTACAAAAAGCATGATGCCAACATCTGCTTCTGATGATGGTCTCAAACTGCTTCCACTCATGGCAGAAGGCAAAGGGGAACCAGTGTGTGCAGAGATCACATGGCAAGAGAAGACGCAACAAATAGCAGGGAGGTACCAGGCTCTTTTTAACAGCTATCTCTCTGTGGGGAACTCTTGTGAAAACTAGTAGAGTAAGAACTCACTCCCCCTACTCTGGGAGGGCATTGATCCATTCATGAGGGATCCATTTCCTTGACCCAGACACCTCCCATTAGGCCCCACCTCCAACACTGGGGATCACATTTCAACATGGGATTTGGAGTGAACAAACATCCATACCATGATGCTGCAGTAACCTGCTTTCAATTAATTTGCATGACACTGGTTTTCTGTAACTTTGGATTTTTTTGCTGTTACTGATGTAATTCATTATATCTCTAGCTTACAGAAAGGTATAATTTCTCAAAAGTAGTGCATTGATTTGTAAAGTAATGCTGAAAATTAAATATAATTTTGAATAACATTTTAAAGTTATTGATAAATCAAATTCAAAATGAATATAAAATATGAATTTAAATTTACACTCAGTTGATCTTTTAGTGTATTGATTTTGCTCAAGCAATCAAAATGGAACCAAGAAATAAAAAGTATGACTAATCTAGTCACACATACAACAGCTTTAGTATTTATTGTATACCATGTGCCAAGTGTTGACATAGATGTCGGGGGTATAGCAGTGAACAAAATAGTTTCAACTCTTATGAAGCTTCTATTATAGTTATGGAAGAAAGACAGTAAAAGATAAATATATATGTATAAATTAATAATATTTTAGATGGGCAATAATGACAACAAGAAGATTAAAGCAGAATAAAGGAAATAATGAGTGATGGAAGTGTGGGAGGGGTTCTTTTATACAGCATGGCCAGGGAAAGTCTCTTGCTGATGTGATATCAGAACAGAGAATGGAAGGAAGACAGTAGATAACTGACAGAAGAAGTTTCCAGGTACAGTGAAGAGCAACTACAATGGCCCTGAGGCAGCAATGTGCTTGGCAGAAAAACGACAGCTATAGCTAGAGTCTAATCCAGGAAATTGTCTTTAAATAATGGTAAGACAAATAATTATTTACTTGTATTTGTATTAAATACTATGAGAGGAAAGCTGTACAAATAACATGTAACTTGTGCATGAATGTTACAGAAAACTACCTAAGAAAGTAATTTTCATTATGATAGTGGAGTGTGATGAGGAGTAAACCAGATGATGGATTTTGGGGAAAAGAAGGTGATTTTTCTGGAAAGGAAAAACAGTTGTATCGGGGGATAAACATGGGAAACATGAGGGAAAAGGCCTCTATAGTTGGAGCATGGTGTGTGAAGGAGAAAGGGAAAGTATAGAATTTGGAAATATAAAAAGGGAGAAGATCATGTAGATAGAACCTCACTTGTCCCATGCAGGATTTGGACTTCATTTAAAGGACAGTTTTTCTCAACTGTTGGTTTAAATGGGTGAATGACAAGGTTAGAGTTGCATGTTTTAAGCAATATTCTGAAGATTTGATGGAGGATAGACTCTTTGAAGGGCGCCATTAGCAATTCTTGATTTTGGAAGTAGCTTGGTAAAAGCAGTGTCATGGAAAAACACACTATGATAAATAATAAATTTAGGGGACCATGTTTAAATTTTTAGTTAAAGTAGGAAATTTGGCTGGTAATGATATATGGGTATGCTATTTCTTTATGGCAGTGAAATAGTCTGTAAGACTTTGACTATAGGCCAAATTGTACATTAGGTAGAGAGGTTTCCCTATTTTTGCATTTATATCTTTGAGAAATTAGAACAGTGAAGCCCTTGAGTTTACTCACATGAAGTATAGATGACTGTTCTCAGCATTAAATTCTTAGAAGCTTTTCAAGAAAGAGGCTATTGAGAGGGAAAACTTTTCCAGGCCACTGGAAAATAGTTAGGGCCCAGGAAAATGAAGAGAAGCCACTGAAGGAAACTGAAACTCTCTAGAGAATTTAGAAGGCAGGCAGAAGGGTGAACTGTCAGGATGCCATTAAAGTGGAAATTTTAGGACAGAGCAAAATATCTCCATTGCTGAGTGCTGAAGAGGGCATGGAATAAACAAATGAGAAAATCCTTGTTAATATTTAGAGAATCGTGGATTTAGGGCAGACATGGAATATAATTTTTGAAGTTACATGGAAAAAAAATAAAAGAATAGAATGGCAATGCAATATGCTAATCATATTTCATTCAAGTATATCTTCTAAGTTGATAAAGACTTTAGAGAATTAAATTTTTATAATAAACTTTATTTTGAAAGCTAAAAAAATGCAGAACCTGTTTCTATTAGATGCCTAATTGAAACTGGAATGAGCATTAATTTTTTTTTTTTCAAAGCCATGTTCAATTTTTTTTATTGAAACACCAAAAAATTTCTAGGTTGGCTAGACAGCTTTGCAGACCTACTAAAGCTCTGATATGTATTCAGAAAAAGGTATGTCAGGGCTAAGTGTGGCTTCTTTTTCAAGTCATGCCATTTAGGATAGCGTTATTATGCAATGTATGCTTTGCTATGAGAAGAAAAGTCACATATATTTTGACTAACTCATTTTTATTTATGTAAGTAGAAACATTACTTAAAATAGTTCATATAAAACCCTTCATAATTGTTAGTGATTAAAACAGAAACATTTTACATGTAAGTGAAGGTATAGAATGCCTACTAGAAATATGTCATAGATAATAGGAAGGCTCCCTTCTCTAGTAAAACATCCTACAATTCACAATTTGTTTTGCTTTTTTAGAGATAGGGTCTCACTCTGTCACCCTAGGCCAGAGTACAGTGGCCCAGTCACTGTAACCTTGATTTCCTGGGCTCAGTGATCCTCCTGCCTCAGCCTCCTGAGCAGCTGGGACTATAGGTGTGCACCACCATGCCTGGCTAATTTTTTATTTTTTATTTTTATAGAGATGGCATTCTTGCTGTGTTGCCCAGGCTGGTCTAGAACTTCTAGCCTCAAGTGATCAATTTGTTGTTTTGTACTAAGACTTTGTTCTTTTTAAAAATTCAATAAGAGGCAGTATGTTTCATTTGGAAAAGCCTTGGTCCAGTAATTAGAAAACATTGATTCAATGAGGAGCTTTGCCATTCACTAGCTAATTTTCTTGGGCAAGCCACTCACTTTTTCTCAGTTTCCATCCTCTAAAACAGATATTAAAGTGGAAAAAACATGTAAAATAATGATGATGATAACTCTAAGGATATTTGTCTAAAACCCTAACTTACCAGTATTAGGACTGTTAGGGGATGGGGAAAAGTTGAGAGAGATCCTCAACCCTTTTCAAAAACTTTGCATATTTTGGGGACCTTACAGGATTCAAAGGTGAAAGATCCAGCTTAGGGGAGAAGCAACTCCTACAGTTAGTTTCCCTCTAGTTCCGGTTTGATTAAGAGAAAGATCTAAGATTGTTATGAGTAGGCACTCCCTTTTCCAGAACGAAGAGATTGGGAAGGAAACTGAAGGAACCCATAAGTCTGCACAGGATAGTAAATCTAGGTAAATGATACTGATGGCTTTTGTTTGTGACTTGGAAGCTCTTACACTCAGCCCATGCTGATATGCCCACCAAAAGGAGGGTGACAAACATATGTTTGCTCCTTTTTTCTACCTGGACTGTTGCCAAGATTGATTACCTTGGATGTTAGGGCAGATTTGTAGAGTTCAGTGGTTATTGCAACCCTTTAGAAATTACAAACACTTTAAATCCTTAAAATCTTAGTGCCAATAAAAATTTCCCTTTCTCTTCAAACTGATCAGCTTTCCTGTGTACCAAAAGCAATCTTTTCTTTACTCAACCAATTTTTATTTACTCTTCCACTATCTATTCTGTTTTTTACAAAGTTTTTGGAAAAATCACCTAAAATTGACATTTATACCACTTGCTGTTTTTTTAAGTGTTTAAATTTGACATTATGCCAAATTTAATTTAATAATCCTAACAGTTCTCTTTGTTCTCTATGTAGCATTTGGCACTGGTTATCTTTCTCTGTTGAAATTTGTTCCTTTTTGCTTCCAACATATTGTGTTTCCTTCATTCTTCAACCCCTTTGAAGCTTTAAGTCTCTCTCTTGTTTACTAAATCTTGGCAGTCCTCATGTTTCCTGGATTTACTTGTGCTGTTTACTTAACTTTTATTTACATGTCTCAACTATAACCTCTCTAAAGATGACTTCTCAGTATATATGTCAAGTTTTCTCAGAGTCAGTGATTCTTAAATAATTAAAAGTAAAGAAACATTGCAAAAGTTACTTGCAATGTGACTGGAGAATTCTTGAATATCATAAACTTCAACTGAAAGTACCAGTTCTTTACTTTGAAATTTCAGAGCTTCCTCTTTTTTCTTTCTATAGTATAGAAATGTCTTTATTTAGAATGATATACTAAATTATTTTCTGATTATTAATGTAATAAACCTATGATATATAAACATGAAAATATAATGACTGAACTAATATTAATCATAACATTAGATAATATTGAAAATTTGACTTTATGACAGGCATTTTACTGAAAACTTTGTATTATAATGTAATTCATTTTTCACAACATTATAAAGGAGACATTAATATTATTTTCAATTTGTTTTTGATAAATCAAAAGAGGATACTAGGCCGGGCGCGGTGGCTCACGCCTGTAATCCTAGCACTCTGGGAGGCCGAGGCGGGTGGATCGCTGGAGGTCAGGAGTTTGAGACCAGCCTGAGCAAGAGCGAGACCCCGTCTCTACTAAAAATAGAAAGAAATTATCTGGCCAACTAAAAATATATATATAGAAAAAATTAGCCGGGCATGGTGGCGCATGCCTGTAGTCCCAGCTACTCGGGAGGCTGAGGCAGTAGGATCGCTGAAGCCCAGGAGTTTGAGGTTGCTGTGAGCTGGGCTGTTGCCACGGCACTCACTCTAGCCAGGGCAACAAAGTGAGACTCTGTCTCAAAAAAAAAAGGATACTTGCCTTGGTTCACATAGCTATTTAGAGATAGATATGGGATACAAACATGAGTTTATCTGATTTCAGAGCCCAATTTCTTGATCGCTACCTTATCCTATTCATAGATAACAACTGTAAAAATTGTAAAAAAAATTGCATCTTTCTACAGCCTCTCTTTATATGCTACACTGTCATCTCTCCCTAACAAAACTACTATCAAGATACATGAGAAAATCAGAGTTGTTTCATAATCATTTCTGGCTCATCCTAGTGGCTCATGTATATCCATAATGTTCCTAACTTCACTAGGGCCTGGCTTTTCCTTCCTACTGGCCACCCTAACCCTACTTCCTACCTCTTCTCTCAGTACAAGGCACTGTCTCTGCATGAGGCTTAGGAGACAAAATGGAGATGAGCGAGGCAGGCTACATTTCTCTTTCCTGTCCCATTCCTTTACTCTTCCATACTACTGTCACTGAAGGATAGGCAGGCATGTTAGGTTTTACTGAAGAGTTGGAGATAATTAAAGGAAATAGATGACACATCTAAATCTGGTTGCTACATATGACTGTTTGTTTATTCTACTGGCAAGGCACAGGAAGGTTAAAGCCTACTCAGAGCAATTTTTTTGTGGACTCTACCGGTTTCTAGCCCTGCCTCTCTGCAGATAGGTGTTCCTTCCTCTCAAAGAGGACATTTTTCCTTAAAACTCTCAGTTTGAGTATCTACCCACTTTGGGAAACCCTGCCTTATACCCACAGAAATCTGACCATGTGATTTGGACCCCAAAGTTCATGTGTTGAAAACTCAATCCCTAATGCAATGGTGTTAAGAAGTAGGACCTTTAAGAGGGCAGAGCCCTCATGACTGGATTAATGACATTTTTTACAGGAGTGGGTTTATTATTGCAAGAGTGGACTAATGATAAAAGGATGAGTTTAGCACCCTTCCCACTACCGCTGCGTCTCCCACTTACTCCTGCACACGTACTCTCTTGACATTCTGCCTTCCACCATGGGATGGCACATCCCTTGCGGGATGCTAGCTTCTCAACCTTGGACTTCCCTGGCTCCAGAACTGTAAGAAGTAAATCATTGTTCTTTATAAATTACCCAGTTTTAGATATTCTGTTATAGCAGCAGAAAACAGACTAAGGACAGCCCCCAAGTGCTCTCCTTACTTGTGTGAGAAGCAAGCACATCTGTTAATTCCTTGTAGTTCTCAAATAAATAACTACTGAATAAAACATAGATATTCACATATACCTCCCTCAGATAAGCATTAAATCTTAGAAACAGCAAACTGTAACTCAATTCAGCATTTTCCTTCACTTGTTGTGAAGAATATTTTATATATGAAAAGAGATCAGAATAGAATTCCTGTGAGCAATAGCAAAAAGGGAGCATAAAGACTTGCCAGGAGGAGGAACTACTTACACTAAAATTTTCCTCTAGCACCTGATATTGTTACCAGTAGAAAAATCTTCTCCCACCATAAAAATCATCTTCTACCATTTAATTAGAGAAATACGAAATAAAGGATAATGATGGCATAGTAATTTCTTTGGGAATAAATTATTTCTAGTGAGATTTTTGTTTTATTTCCCTTTGATAGTATTCTCTGAATGATTGCTGGCACTGACTTTTGTTTCAAAATATATGTTTTTATCACATAAAATATGTCTTAAATTCCTAGTTTCATATGGTAATTAAAATAAGAAATATTTTTCATTTTACTTAACTGATTTGAAACTAGGATAAGTTAAATCCCCACTGACATAATACATATAGAGGGAAGAATTGATGAGTAAATATTAACAGAAAGAGAGATGGTGCAAAATAGAGGGATTGGCGATATATTATGTTTTTCAAGGAATGAGCCCTATCATATCATGCTAACAGATTCTTACTTTATTCATTGTATTATACATCCTATTATTATTTCTATATATGTTTTATTTATTTTATTTTAATGTAAGTTTCTTGAGGTAAGAGACAGAAATAATGTGCTATGGTTTTGAGGTGTTTGCTAAATATTTGGTTCTTTATTAATTTTCTTTTTATTCAGCAGGATATACTCAAGGCACTTAGGGTTTTAGAAAAGGACAAAGGGTAGCCATATTACAATAAACTAAAAAGAAATAGGTGAGATTAATTAATTCTTGAATGTTTAATGATGCATTTCTTATACCCAAAATATTATTTCAAGATTTAATCAATATAATAAAATTATTGATATTTTACATTCATTTATACTGAGTCTTAAAAGTCCAGTTTGTATTTTACACTTAAAGTACATCTCAGTTTGGACTAGCCAGAGTGAGATAAAGGATTCAGATATAGTTGGTAGGGGAGGAAGAAGATACTCAGGTTCTATGGTGTCTAACACACCCGCTCTTAGCCACATGTGGCTGCTGGGCACTTGAAATTTGGCTAGTCCAAATTGCTAGTGTCTATTGAGATATAGTCAAATGAATTATATTTTGAAATAACATTTGGGGTATAATAAATATATTTTAAAGCCAATTAATCTTACCTGTTGTAGTTTATTTTAAATGGCTACTAGAAAATATTAAAATTTAAGATTTAAAATTACTTATGTGGCATGCCTTTGTGGCTCATATAGTATTTCTATTGGACAGTGCTGCTCTGTATATTTTCTAGAATTGACCTTATATTAAAAAATCTCTTACCTTGAAGAACAGCTTATATAGATATATGTTGGGAAATTCGCATCTTACAAAAGCAAATATTTTTTCTCTCTCAATTTACTCTTAACCATCTGACCATAGAACCAAGAAACGCTTATTTCTTAGTTTATAAGTCAGAGATAGCCACCAACTGGTCTTGTAAATCTCAATAACAGGGGCAGTAATACTTATTTGGATCAGAGAAAATCTTTCCAATTACTGTGATTATAAAACAATTTATAAAACACAAATATTTTTTAGGGAAAAATGTTTTTAAGCCTTCATAGTAATATATAAAAAATTTAAAATATCCTCTAAAAAATGTTTTTTTTCCAAATTGTTTAAAAATGTATTTGTTTATTTTTTAAAAGACAGACTTTCAGTTTCATTTTTAAACCCAGGTGACATACTAATTCATACTGCAGCCATGTTGTGGTCACTGCTATAAACTTCAATAATTTTTTTTTTTTAATATGGAACACTTCACGAATTTGCGTGTCATCCTTACGCAGGGGCCATGCTAATCTTCCCTGTATCGTTCCAATTTTAGTATATGTGCTGCTGAAGTGGGCACTTCAAGAACTTTTTTTCCTGACTTACTAGGGTAATGTAAGAAAACTAGTTTTGAGTAGCTAGCTGAAATGAATTTTATGAAAATGCCTATCTGCATTCTTCTTTGTAATGTTTTAAACTTTTAGACATTATAGAATCTTTCCTTTAATCTGTTTCTCAAGATACACTATTCATAGCATTGTTTTGGCTAGGACTAAGAACAATTTACCAATTAGTTTGAGTGTTGGGTTTCTGATTTTATTTGACTAGAGTAAATGGATTACATTACTTTGAGTACTAAGTAACTAATTTGCTAAACATATGTTTTACTCATTTTCTTACACTTAATGTCAATGTTTCATAGATACAATCAGATAATAATTGAGACATATCAATAAATAGAAACTTTATGTAAGGTATTAATATATTTCCTCTTTTAAATACTTTGTAGTCATAGAGACCTTCCACTTGTTTTTAGACCTTAACTACTACAGTAATGTTTTTTAACTACAGAGCTATTGGCATTTGGGACAATTTATCATTTTGTTGTGCTCTCTTGCACACTGCAGAACCTTTAGCCTTTCCTGTCTTTACTCACAAAATGAGAGTAACAAGTACCCTGTCTTCCCCAAGTTCCCAGTCAGTAACACAACTCCAAACTCCCATCCTTACACATTTCCAAACACCAGCTAGCCGGTGCCATTCCAGTAAACCACCTCAGACGTTTTGTTATTACTTCTCTGATAGTCTTTAATCTTAGTTTCCCATATAAAATATTATGAATCATCATAAAATACTATGTATTACTACGAAATACTATGAAAAACTATGTCTTTCAATTTGCCTATCATTTGTTGTGCACTTACTATGTGCCAGGCACTATTCTAAGTGCTTTATGTGGAATAACATCTCCTCCCAACAATGTTATAGATTCCATATCACTATTATCCTTATTTTACAGATAAGGAAATTGGAGGCAAGCGAGGTCAAGTAACTTGTCCAATGTACCCAACTAGAAAATGGCGCAGCCCCAGTTGAATCAGGAAGCCTGGATCCAGAGCCTCAGCTTAGAACCAATCTTTTTTACTTATAAATTCTTAAAAAAGTATTAAGAAAGGCAAACCTGAGCACCATTATGTTTCTCTGTTGTTTAGGTTCTATTAGAAGTTTTACTTACACATACCCTTTAAGATGGGGCCCATATGTCATGGTAATGCTAAACACGTAATTGGTAGTCAGAAATAGCTCATTCCTAAAAGTCAGAATCCAATTATTATTTTATTGTCCCTATCTCTTCATGCTAAATTCTTTACCAAGTCAGGAGTAGGGAAGGCAAGTTATCAGTAACGTGTTATAAATATGTACCTTTACATGAATGTGAAAGAAAAAAATATTTAAGTTGCCATCCACAGTCAGTGCAAAATCATGAGTCATTTTCTCATGCATTTAATTTTTCAATTGTTTTATATTATACCATGACAGCATTTCCAAGCATTCAACCATTTCTAAAGTATAGTATGATTTTGAATGACCTGTAACAAAACCTAATATGTAATTGTGTTTGAAATACAACTACAGTTTGTGTTTTGTTAGGGAAATTTATTAAACTTGCTTTTCACTGTAATTTAGTGATCTGTGTTGGGAAATGAAGCTCATTTGAATTTTTAACATGTAAAACAACAGCTCTTTGAGGTATACGTGAATTTAAAGCACGTATCTGTCTATATCCATGTTGCTACCCAAGCAAGTACATTAATTCTTTACAAAGTGGCCATAGATTCCACACAAAGATAGGAATTTAAACAAAAGACAAATTTCCTTCATTTTTCAAGGAACATAATTATGAAATTATTTTTTTTGTTTAATCTACATAGCTGCTAATTATTTCATTAGTTTTATTCATTACATAATTTCTACCTGAATTACCATGTGAAAACTTTCTTTGGTAATGTGTGCCTGGAAGAATTTTATTCCTCCTCAGATGATGATATAACTCCTCCATTTTGTTACTAAAAGCTGTGTAATTTAACCTCTCCGTTTTGCCTAGGCTGATAGGAAGCACTGGGCAAAAAGCATAAAGACACAAATTTATTCAAAGTGACCATGTTCATCTTAACTATATATTCCTTCTTCATGATATGCTATTTTTATTTTACCAAACTATTTTATATGTACTCTGTTGAAAGTTATTTCAAAACATTTTTGGAAAATAACACAAATAAATTCAATATTTATTTATAGGGAGCCAGTGGAATTTCTTAAGAAAAAAAGAAAGGGGTGAAGCAAGTAAGGAAGGAAGGAAGGAGTGTAAATCTGTTTCTAAATATTTTAGTTCACCAAAACTTGGTAAGGAACCCTTTAGGAACAAAATCTAACGTATTAACTGTTTGTTCCACCAACGTGTTTAACTGATAGATCTATCATTCTCTCACCCATTAACAGAGAAGACTCTTACAGAAATGTACACATTCTGTATTAATGAAGAAAAACAGCTGATCTGCTCTTAAGAGAAAGCAATTATTATTTAGTCCAATGAATCAGCTGGTGTATCTGCCCACCTACACCTCTATCAGCAGCTAGTAAAAATGTAGTGCATGTTGAAGGCATCAGCAACAAATTTGTTTTTGAATTGCACGCTGCTGTATCAAGCTCACTTTTAATAACATCTTCCTGTGAAATGACAGGTTAAACTATGTGTCCTCTGGAATGATATGTAGGAAGGATTAGGTCCCCATTGTAAAATCTCCCCAATGTTTAAATCACTGCCAACACTGAAATAACAGAAAAGCAAATGGTGACACTACTTAAAATATAGGTATATGCATAAGTCTAAAAAGAAATTTAAAGCATTCTTATATTTAAACTATTTGCGTTAATTTTTCTTTCAGTTGTTTGGGAGTGGGGGTTAAAATGTGTGCCTCACAAATGTTATATTCACAAGAACAATGAGAGATTTTGTAGCCCATTAAAATACATGATCATACTAAAACAGAATTTCAGTTTGAATGTGACATTTCAGTAAAAACTCTTAATGCTCACTTAACCAGCAAATCCAATTAAGCACAGATCGTATTTCTACAGCATCCCAATTTTTTTAGCTCTTAATATTACATAAATTTCATTATCTCCTTTCTAGGAATTGTACATAACTATAATGAGTTTCTTTCAGTTAAAAAAATAATTTTCTAAAGGTTTAATTACTCTGATTCATGCTAATATAGATTCATGAGAAATTAAGGTGTTTTATATAATTATGGTTTTAAATTTTCAAAAAAGCTTATAAGGTTATGTCCTCTGACTATCCATACTCTTCCATAAACCTCACAATAGACTAGATAACACTGTCATATACTTCAAGAGAACCTGTTAACATTCCTCATACTTAAAGTTTCTTGTTTTATATTAGCTATCATGTATAAACTATAAACTTCTTAAGGGAAAGAACTATATATTTCAATTTACCTATCAAATCTTCAACCCTATTATAGTACATGGTACAGAGTGGTTCTTAAGAAAGTTTTGTTGAATAAAGGAATAATTGTGTTTAATGCATGAATTAATAAATCTCTATTTTACAAACAGTGAATTTAAAACTTTAATAATAAAGATGTGTGTAATAGGAGCAGATTGCTTCTGGAGGAACTTCTTAAACAATTGGAAAATACTTTCACTTGCTAGAAAAGACAACCGGGTAAAACTCACTGTGAAAATAAGTCATATTTTGAAGTCCATATGTAATCTGCTACTGAAGTTTAAGTAAGTGAGATTTGTAATAATAGAAATAAGTTTTTTAGCAAAATACTGGAGTACTAACTCCAGTAAGTACTAAAGCCTAGGTCCTTTAAAATGACTATTTTTGGTTTTTATAATCTTTTCAGATGTCACAGACATAGGACTGTTGGCGTTGACAACAGTGTTGTAGCATTTCCGGATTTCTTGTTTCCAGGAATTCCAGTATTCCCAAGAGAAAATTTTAATTTCTTTGCATGTAGATATTTGTGAATCTTCTGAAGCATATGTTTATATAACATATGAGATAAAAATCACATAGTAATTAGAACAAAACAATATAATTTTGTGTTATGTACTTACTATTAACTCCCTCACCCTTGGCCTAGATGTTCCTTGCTGTGTTTCCCTTTAGTGTGACTGTGTAACTTGTCTCCTGGCTCTGATTTTCTCAAACAATTGCAGTCTAGTTTCTGCCCCCATGATTTCATTGATATTTCTTTCATAAATTAAGCTACTAATTCCATGTTACTAAATATAATAGATACTTTAATCCTTCATTGTATTTGACCTCTTAACAGCATCTGCTACCAATAACTTAGAAATAGACTCTTGTTTCAGGAGGAACAACATATTGTCCTGGTGTTCTGCCTGCATCTTCTGGCCTTACCTTATCAGTGTCTTGTGTTTTATCCTTTACTCCTTTCTCTTCCTAACTGTTGGCAGCCTCTGGGATTCCATCCTTAGGATTTGCTTTTCTTATCTTTCAATACCCTCTTTGAGTTATGTTGCGTACTCTTAAGGCTTCCAGTATTACAAATATGTTAATGACTCTCATGTGGTTATTTCTATCTCAGTTTTCTCATTATAGCTTAGACTCCATCTGCCTATTGAATATTTCCACATGAAGATCTAGTTTTATCTTAAACTCACATATGCCTCCCCATAGTCCTCCTCGTTATTCAAACATACAGCTCCCTTTGTGGTACCTACCTTAATGTACCACATACTATACACTCAATATTTTTCACTTCTCTCACTTCCATTACCACTAATTTCAGTCCTACATCACATCTCTTGTTTGTAATATGCAACTTTTTAGCTGGTGTCCTTTCTTCAACTTCATGTTCTCCAGTCTAGCCTCTGTATTTCAGTTATCTTTCTAAAATGCACATTTAGGCATGGTATTTCTGTGCTTATACTGTCTCAATGATTTTTTATTACACTCAAGGTAAAGCCCAAACTTCTTACAAGTCCTATCATATTCTCATCCTTGCAAATAACACAATTTCTTGATACCCCTCCCTATTATTCTAAAATCCAACTATATTAACCTAAAATCCCTATGTTAATATACTTTGGCTTAGTTTGTTTTATGCAACTATAAGAGAATACCACAAACTAGGTAATTTATAATGAACAGAAATTTATTTGGTTTATGGTTTTAGAAGCTGGGATGTCCAAGAAAGGGGCCATATCTGATGAAGGCCTTTTGTTTTGTTGTAACACGGTAGAAGGCATCACATGGAAAGAGACCAGGTGTGAGAGAGGAAGAGGGGCCCAAACTTGCTTTTTATAACAAACCCATTCTTGCAATAACAAGCCTACTCCAGTGATAACAACCTTTATCCATTCATGAGGGTGTAGGCTTCATGACCTAAGTATCTCTCCTTAGGCCATATCTCTCAACACTGTTACATTGAGGATTGAGTTTCCATCACATGTACTTTAGAGGACACATTCAAATCATAGCAGACTTCTTTGGTTTTATTTATATGCTATTTATCTCTGCCTAGGCTGCTGGCCACATCTACCTGTCATTTACCTAGCACTGAGTAGGTACTCACTAAATATGTATTGAACAAACATCAGCTAATAGACTATATGTAAAATAAAATGTTAATTCCATTGGGAAAACAAAATCCAATAAAGTAAAGCTTATTTCTTTAAGGAAAATTTAAAGGGTGTCAAAAAATAGTTGCATTTTAAGGAAAGAGAGACATAAACTTAAATAAATCAAACATTTTTTAGACCAAAAGAACCCCTTTCAATAAATATATAAGATGTTGAAAAATTATTCATCAAGTATGAGATTACCTTTAATAAAAGTCAAAATGTTCTTATGATCTGAATATATGAGAAATAACTTTTAATTCTTGTGTTATATTTTCAGGAAGAAAGTTAGAAAATCTATAGTGAAGGTATGATTATAGCTATTGAACTATTTTTCCATGAGTAAACATGGAATCAGAATTTGAAAAAGCACTTGCATACATGTATGTAATATGAATGTAACAGGACATTTTTTTTTATTTCAGAAATTATGGGGGTACAAATATTTTGGTTACATAAATTGCTTTTGTACCATTCGATTGCCCATCCCCCAGATACAAGACATTTAGTTAGATAATGTTTATAGCTAAAACAGTTCAGTATTCAAGTCAAGCCCTATTACTCCCTAAGCATATCCACTTAAATTGGGACTTGAATACTACTGACTGTTGGAATTGGATGATATCCCTTTTCCCACATTTCTATTTGCATTAATTAATTGATGAACTTTTTTACTCTAACCAGTGCAGTTTAAGTGTATGCAAATATGCATAACGGAATGGAGCAGCTTTCAGCTGTTACTAGTTACCAGGAAGAAAACAAAAGGACCTGGAAAAGAATCTCACTAAAAGATAATATTTTTTTGTAGAATAATTTATTTTAATATATAACATCATTTATATAATTTACCATTCTTGATAGTTTATTATTACATTATTTACCATAACCATAACCATGAACATATTTACTCCATGTAACTAAAGCAGTGAAATGAATGAAGATGTTCTCTTTGGCATATCAAAAATGTTCATGAAGGTGCTTCTATCCAATACAGGCAGATTCCAAGGGCAAAGAATATGTATACTATAATTCTTCTCTTTTATGGGTTTCTTAATTTAATGGAAAATATTTGGTAGAATAATTTATTTTAATATGCTTTTATAAACTTTTAATACTATATTTATAAACTGATTAAGAACATAAGCAGGACACACATTTTTCAGTTATATTTTACTATATTTTTATGGTAAAACTTTGTGTTAGATTGAGAGGCAGAAATTTAAGGATTAATAAATATTTCAGGAAAGGAGACTCCAGAAATCACTGCTGTGAATATCAGAGACCTTCTGCTTGCTGTCCACTTTCACTTTTCCCACAAATTAATTTTTTTCTTTGGTTTTTCTATGGATAGTTTTTTTTACTGGTTTTGAACTATAAAAATGGATGGACAATTCACCCAAGTCTTTAATTTCCTAGGCTCCCGGAAGACATAAATTCTGATGCAGGTTGTATTATAAGATTCTGAAATGTTTGCATTTCTGAGAACACATGATTAAGCAGACATAAATCACTCCTCAAAAAATATGGGAATGTTGATTTCCCCAAAGTGGTAGGTTGGGTTATTGTTCCCAATTCTTTACTCCCTTTCTGTAGAAGAATTATTAATTCACACTGTGTGTGTTACTTTGCAGTTCTATAAAAGTCTCACTGGAGTAGGTCAGGTATATTTTCCCTGCAGCATTGGCTTTGAGCTTCACCATGCAGCTTACCTTGGCCAATGGAATATTAGTGGATGTAACAAGAACAGAGAATTTATGTGTGCATCCATGCTTTGGCTTGCCCTCTCGCACTTCTGCCATTGGCCATTGGCCATGAGAAGATGATGCCTGGAGGAGGTATAGTTCAACTGTGAGAAGGCATAGGGAGTAACCTGAACACAAACCATGGCCTAGGGCCAAGCTCAGAACATCTCAATTGGCCTAGCAGGTTTGTACATACCCAGAGGCTATGTATAGACCAGTAAGTGAGAAATAAATGCTTACTGTTTTAAGCCACTGGGATTTAGGCAGTTGAAGTTGTTATATAGAAGTACTGCAGCAAAAAACCTGTCTGATGCACCTAGTATCATCCTGTCCTTGGTATTTACTGATATATCTCTCTTAATAACTCTTTTATGATGTTCAATCACATTTCAGAGTATTTGAAGGAAAATAATTTTGTAGGGAAGCTTTCACTTTTTACATAAAATATATTACAAAATGCCATATATTTTAAAAAGCTTGAAATAAATTGAGTTGTACTTTGTTTAAAAATTAATTTGAAATCAATTTATAAAATGCTTATTTTTAGTAAAAGCCTAGATAAACAATATTCTTAGCAGAAAACAATTAGGTTAAAGATGTCACTTTCAAAATTTCGATTCATATCACACATAGTTCAGTTGCTTGTAGGAAATCCATATTTTCTTAATCTTAAGTTCTATTTTAAGCCAGCTTTTCTTAGGACACACTTTAATATTTGAAGTTAAATTTTAGTTAAATTGAATTGGCATACTTTATTTTCTATTTGATAATTTATTAAAACTAGGGTTATACTAGTCACATTAAATTTTTTCTAAAAAAATAGACAAAATGTTACAGAACAAAACAAAACCACAAAACCAAGAAGAAACAAATAAGCAAAAATAGATGAAATATGTTTTGGATTAGTAGTAGGTACTTTGGGTTACTGACTAAACTCTGTGTCTGATTGGGACCACTTTTGCACTTGTATAGCATTTCTGTGAGATTAGGCAAGTAAATGATTCAGGAGGGAGTGACCGTCTTGTCATCTTTGGACTATCTGGACCCTTACAGTTTAAGTTCATGCTTCAGACATTAGGAAATGTGTTCTTCAGAAAAAAAATCCATACTATAAATGTAAGTAAATAATACTGTGAAAGGACTTCCACTAGTTCGGTGCAAAGGCACTATATAAATCCAAAGTACCATAATTAATAATTTATATTTGCTACAGTGCTTTCCTCTGGGGATCTCTTGAAGCACTTTACAAAACCTTATAAATATATTTATTTTCATAGATAGTGGAAGCTGTATTCTAACCCATTAGTGTGTCACATTTAATTAATGTGCCACTAGATTTACACATCAAGAACCAGGACAAATAACTCTCTACAGAGTGATAATTTAACAGCAGAGTCATGACACTTCTCAGTAGAAAGAGCGATTCAGCATTATCTTCTAATGCCAGCTCCAGACTGATTATGCTCATTCTAACTGGGGCACAATTTAGACCACTGTCAGGGTTCCATAATTTTCAGGGGCTGAACACCAGAACGATATCCTTGAAATTGGAATTTTCAGGGATTACTTCATTCTCTTGCCCCCTTTGTTCCTTTCTCTGACAAACTCCTGTTGTAGCTTGCAGATCTGAGTTTTAGGCCACAGTTAGAAACTACCCTCCTGGTTTGAATTTCGATTAGTTTCATTCTGCCTTAGGAAGACAGTGTCATTTAGAGAAAGTGCTAGGGGTTAGGTATATATAAACCCTTGTTCCAGTGCTGACTTTGCTCTTGGGGGAATGAGAAGGAGGAGGAAGAGGGAAGCAGAACAGTGTAATGGGGTTGAAATAGTACCTACCCTTTAGGGTGGTTGTGTGAATTAGTGATTAAAGCACTTAGAAGATGTTTGACATACTGCAGGCACTACAGAAATGCCAATTCTTATCATTATTGGTGTGGTCTGATTTGCAGGCTCATGCACTTGTATAATAATTCTGTGTTGAGGGCTGTACAATTACTGTTTCAAGTGTCTTGAGGATTATCTTTGAATGATATTTATTCATTGATTGTTTTCAGCACACTTGATAATTCTTATCTGTATTTAATTTTCTAATTTTTAGTATTCTTGTAAGAGGTTCATATCAGAATTCTGTTGGCTTCATAAAATGAATTGGTAGTGCTCCCATTTTTCTCTATTGTGGAAAAATTTGTATAAGATGGGCATTAACACTTCCTCACATGTTTAGAAGAATTCATGATTGAGACCATCTACTCATGAATATTACTTATGGGAACATTTTTATTTCTAGATTCAATATCTATAATTTTTATAGTGCTTTTACTGTTTTCTATTTTTTCTTGTCTCCATTTGGTTGACATTTTTTACTAGTCACTTTCTATTCCACCTAATTTTTGAAATGTGGAGTCCTAAAGTTATTCATAATATCCTCTCATTAGCTTTTAAACCTTTCTTTTTTTATGCTACTGTTGGTTATTTGTGCCTTTTATTCTGTGTTCTTAATTACGGTTGTAACGGCTTATCCATTATTTTAGTCATTTCAAAGAACAATTAAGTCTATTGTTTCTCCATTTTGTGCTTGTTTCTAAATTAATGATTTTGCTTTTATATTCCATATTTTAAAAACATTATTGTTAATTCTCTAGCTTTTCTGAGATCCACATTAGTACATTGGGTTGCAACCTTTCTCCTTTTTATGATGTACATTTAATGCTACAAAACACCCAGGAAGTATTGATTTAGCTACCTCTCACAAAGCTTTAATATGTTCAATTTTTATTATCATTAATTTCAAAATATTTTCTACTTCCAATTGTACTTTTTTCTTTCATCTATGGATTTATGGGTTTTGTAGAAGTACATTAATTAATTTCCAAATGGTGGTTTCTAGATATCACTTTTGTTATGGATTTCTAGCTCTGTTCCACTGTGCTTAGAGTACATGATCTGTACAGTTTAAATTTATTGAAAATTTGTTTACACTTGCTATATGGCTTAAAATATAGTCAATGTTTACAGATATCTCAAGTGATATTGAAAAAATGGTATGTTTTGTTGCTGGATAAAATATTCTATATATGTGAATAAAATCAAACTTGTTAAGGGTGTTATTCAAATATTTTACATCCTTACTGATTTTTTATTTACTTGCTATAATATTTATTGAGAGATATTAAACTCGTCCACTGTGATTATAAATTTGTCTATTTTTCTTTTCAGATCTACATATTTTTGTTTTATATAATTTGAAGCTTTGGTTTTATAGGCATCAAATTTAAATTTGTTATGTTTTTCTTGCAGATTGACTTCTTTATCACTGTAAAATGCCATCAGTACCTCTAATAATGCTTCTTGCATTTCTGTCTAATTTGTATATTATTATAGTTACACCAAAATTTTTTGAATAGTATTTGTAGAGTGTATTTTTGTCTATTCATTCACATCCAACTCTTCTGCTCCATCAGTCTTTGTCTTTTATAAATGAAGGACATAGTTCACTTACATGTAATGCAGTTAATGTTACATTTTGTTTTAAATTTATAATTTTATTGTTTTCTATTTTCTTACCTTTTTTCTATTTTTAATATCTTGTCTCCTTTTAGATTTCTTTTTATTCTAATTTTAAAGTTATATTAGCTCAGAAATTATGAATGCTTATTATGTATACTTTTATGATTATTGTATATATTATTGCATATATAAAATATGCATTCTTAACTTACCAAAATCTAATATTAATTATTTTTCCTAACCTCTTTCCAGGTGATACAGGAGTTTTCACAGCACTTATTTCATTGAATCCTTTCACACTTATGAGCCATTCAAGTTTTAATATTTAGTTCTATATATATTTTGTTCTAAATTTCACAGAATATAATTACTATTGTTTTATAAAGTTATTGTGTATTTATATTTAAGAATAATATTTACCCTTTTTTTTTATAATCTTATATGCGTGGTCATTTTCTTTCTCCTTTTAAAACACCCTTTGCTATCCTCCTTGAGTTAGGATCTGTGGTGACAAAGCATTTTATTTTTCTATAAATAGAAAATATCTTTGATTCACCACCATTCTTGAATATATTTTCTCATAATATTTTATTTTGGTTTGACAGTTATTCTATTTTGTTCTTTGAAAATAAGATTGTACTGTATTCAGATTGAATTTTTTTTGTTGAGAAATCAGCTGTCAGTCAAATTCTTACTCTTTTGAAGGCAAACTGCACTTTTGTACTGGATACTTCAAAGATTTTCTTTTAAGCTGTTTTACCTTAGCCTGATGAATATTTCAAAAGTATTCATACTCTTTTAGTGACTCCTTTACCTTTTCTGGAACTGGCAGACACTGTTAGAACCCCAAATATCAAGCTGTCTGTAATGTCCTTCCCTAAGATTTTGGTCTTTTAATTATCCCCTTGTTATCTCTATGCTGATATTAGGTAATGGCATTTGTATTATTACATATACCTTTTAAAAGTGTTCTCAGTGAAAGGGTTGTTTAAAATTACACACCTGCCAATACCTGAGGTAGGAGTCTTTGGATAAATTTTAAAGATATAATGTTGAACAAAAGAAGCTAGAAAGATTAGGATATATACCATATTATTCCATTTATAAAAGTTTCAAAAGAACAGAAGTATTTATTTATGGTGTAAAATTATAAAGAAAAGCAAATATACTAACATCATAACTGTTAGAATAACTTCTAGGATGAAAGAAAAATATTAAATGTCAGTTTTGAGAAAATTATTGTGCACTGGTAAGTTTTATGTCTTGACTTAAAGTGGGATGCGTTTCAATTTGTTAAAAAAGAAATTGTTAACCAAAGAAGGGAAATACCTTGATAGTTAAAGCTATAAAACATTAATGAAAGAAATTAAAAAGGAAACAGAAAGTGGAAAGCTATATCATGGTTATAGATTGAAAAAATTAATATTGTTAAAATGTTCATACTATGCAAAGCAATCCAAAGACTTAATGTAATCCCTATCAAAATACCAATGAGAATCTTCACAAAAATAAGAAAAATACTAAAATTCATGTGGAATCATAAAAGATCCCACATAGCCAAAGCAAAGCCATTTTGAGCAGAAGGAACAAAGCTGGAGACATCGTGCTTTCAAAATATACTACAAAGCTATAGTAATCAAAATTGCATGATAATGTCATGAAAACAGACACATAGACCAGTGCAACAGAATAGAGAACCCAGAAATAAATCCATACGTTTACAGCTAACTCATTTTTCATCAAAACACCAAGAAAGGAAAGAGGAAAGTTCAGTCTCTTCAATAAATGGTGCTAGAAAAACTGTGTATCCGTATGCAAATGAATGGAACTGGATCCTTATCTCTCCCCACATACAAAACTCAAACCAAAATGTAAAACCTGAAACTATGAAAATACTGCAGGAAAACATTGGGAACATTCTTCAGAATATTGATCTGGGCAGGCAAAGATTTTTTTGAATAGGATTGCAAAAGCACAGGCAACAAAAGCAAAAATGGACAAATGGGATCACATCAATCTGAAAAGTTTCTGCACAGGAAAGGAAGCAATCAACAAAGGGAAAACACAAGCTACAGAATGGGAGAAAATATTTGTAAACTATCCAACTGACAAGCTATTAAAAATCATATGTAAGGAACTCAAAACAACTCAGTAACCAAAAAACCCAAATCATCCAGTTAAAATGGGCAAATAACCTGAATAGACATTTCACAAAAGAAAATATAAAGATAGCACACTGGGATATGAAAAATACTCAACATCACTAATGATCAGAGAAATTCCAGTCAAAACCATGGTGAGATATCATTTCACTGGACTTAAAATGGCTGTTATCAAAAAGACAAAAAAATAACAAACGCTGGTGAGGATGTGGAGAAAGGGGAATGCTACCAACACTGTTGGTGGGAATGTATTAATGGAAAATAATATAAAAATTTCCCCAAATGCTAAAAATAGAACTATCATGTGATTCAGCAGTCTCATTTCTGGAGATACATCCAAGAGAAAGAAAATCAGTATATCACAGAGATATCTGTACTTCCATGTTTATTGCAGCACTATTCACAATAGCCAAGATATGGAATCAACCTAATTGTCCATCACTGGATGAATGGGTAAAGAAAATATGATATATATACAGAATGGCATACTGAAAGTATGAAATTCTGTCATTTGTAGCAATATAGATGTAACAGGAGGCCATTATGGTAAGTGAAATAAACCAGACACAAAAAGACAAATATCACATGTTCTCACTCATATGTGGAATCTAAACAAGTTGATCTCATAGAGGCAGAGAGTATTAATAGAATGATGGTTACCAGAGACTGGGAAGAGAAGGAGGGAGGAGAATATGAAGAGTGGTAGGTTAATGAGTACAAAAATACAGTTACATAGAGGAAATAAGTTGTAGTGTTCGATAGCACAGTAGGGTGACTATAGTTAACAATAATTTTATATTTCAAAATAGCTAGACTTGGAATGTTCCCAACACTAAGGAATGATAAATATTTGAGATGATGGCTATCCTAATTATTCTGGTTTGATTATTACAAATTGTGTGCATGTATCAAAATATCACAAGTATGCCATAAATATGTAAAATTATTATATATCAATAAAAGTTTTTTAATTTGTTGTAAGTTTTGGTTAATGGACTATCCTGTATATATGTTATATTAATGAAAATAGAGGATAATATATATAATTTTTATGTATTACAGGTACATATTTTAATTATAAATTATAAAATATAATTATATAATTGTAATTTGAAGGCTCACTTTAGCATAAGAATATATATGATCATTTTCCTTTTTTAAAATTCTTAGCATTTCAGGTATCTATGTCTATCTTAGTTATATTTTTGAATATATTTACATGTTGAATAACCTTGGTTACTTCTCTAAATTTAAATATCCTCATATATAAAAGGGATTATACATATTGTAACACTGGGGAAATTTATTATTTTTAAATTTAAAATAAATTCTATGTGCTCAAATAGATTTTATATATATTTATACATATCACTATTTTTATGAGGTACGTGTATAACTAAAATACATTTGGAATATATACATTTCCTACATTAAAAAGTCTACAGTCCCAGAAAATAGTTTATCTACTGAGTTTTTAAAATTTAATCATTTGTTTGATTTTATTTAATCTTTTCACTTTGGGCTTTAAGAAAGTAAAGGAAAAAAAACTGAAGTGTGTATTTACTCAAAGAATAATTTGGCTATAGATTTTTTTGGCAGTTGAGCCACTAATCTAGAGCAAACTGTTGACACACAAGCCATAATTATTATAATTATGAGTAGGTATATTAAAACCAGATAGTTTATAGAAACAAAAGCCTTTAATATCTTTATAGAACAAGCTAATTCTTATTTAACACATAAAAATTAATTCCAAGAATATTTTAGGATTTCAGAAAATTACATTATTCACACTCTTTCCTATAGCTTACCTGAAGTCTAAGATTTAGGGCCACCAAATAACTGTACAGTATTATACCTATGCTAGAGCCTGTTTATAATACATTACATTGCTGTAAAATGCAATTGTATTGTTGTATAAATAAGTATTAAAGGTTTTATCCTTTAAGACTTTTGTCTGAGTCAAATGAAATATTTAGGGCACTAGTATAAAACAAATGTACAGAAAAGATACCTTATAAGAAAACTATTAAAATAAAAGTTACTGCTGATTTAGAAGAAACAAATAATAAAGTCTACTAGAAATGACTGTAATATAGGCTGTGAAAGCTTGGTGTTGGGGATTTTAAAACAGATACTTGTAAACAAATCTCTTCTTAGTAAGGGCTATCTTTACTTTTGAGCACAAGCAAGAACGTATAATCTTAAATCCTGGAATGATCTTGACCAGACTTAGAGCTAGGCAAGCCTAGTTTGGCCAGTTATAGGCTTAGGTGTATATTTTCAACCATAGGATTTAATACAAATACTTAAGTTTTGCAGGAAAACAAAAGTAGTTGGATAATGTTTAAGGATGGTAAGCACAGAAAATAAGGGCATAGATGGCCTGAAGACACAGCATAACATTATGGTCCACTGGCTGCAGGTTGGCTAGATAAACTGAGCAGAGAAGTCAGGTGGATGGAAAAAAATAGTCTCAGTTCCTTTACAGGATGTGTTTGGGAGTAACAATAGGCTTTTTGGTAGATTTCTCCAGAGTAACACAAAAACAGCTAATTCTAAATATGTATCGAAGAAACACTCCTCTATGAAAAATTTGATACACTGATGAGCAACTGAAATTAAACCTATTTACAGTCCACTGGTGTATGATGAACTACAGACTAATAGAGTATTTGAAGACACTATATCAGAAAGCACGTTTGAACATAGGAACTTGATGCATGACTGTGTAACAGCTGCTGTGAATATTAATAATACTAGTTAATGATTTTTGTTTTCCCATGGCATGTTCAGAAATTATTTTAAATTAATTTTTAAAATGACTTTTCCTCATTGCCTTTTAGTAGTTTTTTTCACAGCATGAAGTCAGTTTACCCCATGGGCCTTTATGGATGCAAATATATAGCCAATCACAGGAAGACCTGATTAAACAGTGTACCTCTTTTAGAGTTGTGCTTTAACAATTAAAGCTATGTTTCAGGAACTTAATGGGAAATTTGTTTACATTTAAAATTGCAAGCAGTGATGCCAAATTTAACTCTAAATATTAAATTATTTACTCTTCAAATAGTATTTTTACTGTGCTGCTTTATTTAGTCATCAGTACTTTCAAGATGAATTAAACATTGGTGCTTTCAGCATTTTATAATCCTAGATCATGCCAAACTGAAACTGAAAAAGCTTTTGGGGAAAGTGACTTCTTTTCTGAACCAATCAGTATTTTTCAAACTGATCTATTTCATATTTGATAGTTCTAATTTCCATGCATACCATTTGTTTTTAACATGCCCTTAGGATTTTGTCAGCTACATAAAATTTGGATCATAATTTCTCTGGCTTTCTCTACTTTTTTATTGACTATGTATACAATAAAAAAGAGTTTCTTAAGAATATGACTAGCTGTCTTTAAAATGATAATTTTATGATTCTTTTTATACTATATGTAGATCATTAAAAAATCACTATTTTGGAGTTACAGATATTGTGGGAAATAGACACACACACACACACAGACATATACATATTTTAACCACTGAAGGTACAAAAGTTAAAATTGCAAAGTTTTAAAGTAATGGATTCAAATACAAATTGGTAGAAACTAAAGGCTAATCACTATATTTCAGCATAAAAACAAACCTGTCTAGTTTTAGGGAGTAAAATAATATTTGAGAATATGTCTAATGTGTGTTTTTATAAAGACTTATTTTTAAAGATAAATCATAAAATTAAAATAAAAAAAACTTAACGTCTATATTGTGAGCACTTACTAGGGGCCAGCATCATCCTAGACACTTTTTAGACATTTTTCTATTTAAGCCTTGTTACTGCCTTACATGATATATAAGGGCTGTCCAGAAAGTATCCAGCCACGTTAATGCCGTTCTCTTTATATTAACAATGGCTGGATACTTTCTGGACAGCCCTAGCGTATTATCTACATTATGCCAGTGAAACAACCAAGGCTAAGAATGATGGGAGACAGTTCTCCATAGTGTTTAACTATGTCTAGTATCAGCTTTTATTCCAGATTATCTTTTAATACAACAAATGATGTTAGAAGATACAGTATCTTTCAATTGAGATAGAGGACAGATTTTTTTTTTTTTCTAACCAGTATAATGAAGATAATATCTTCCTCTGTTTGGAAGTATTGCTAAACTTTGGGATACTATAGTTACCTAAGATTGTATTTCCTCAGATGTCATACAAACCCACTGTGTGCCCAACATCTACATGAGCCTGTGTTTACATCACTCCCTTGTGATTTAGGGGTCAAGAAGAACTGAAGCAAAAATGATACCCATGCTGACTTCTGTGACATTAGTAATGAAGTTCTTTGTCTCTAACCCAGGAGTTTCATGTCTTCTGCCAGAGTCCACAAAACTGTGGACAGATGGACTTGTTGGCTTGCAAGAAGGGTAAAATCTGAGATTCTTCACAGTTATTAACAAAGTGAAGTTAATTATCTTGACAAAGATGATGTAGGCAGTGAGTGGACAAAGCTTGCTGGTATTTGAGGCCAGAGTGATCTTCCAAAGATATCTGTACATGCTACTTGCCTTCATAACATTTTAACAATATTCTTTCAAGTCATGATCATGGAATATCTATTTGTGCTTGTTTCTATTTCTTTCACCAACATTTTATATCTCTTGATGTACAGGTCTTTCATCTCCTTGATTAAATTTATTTCTAAGTATTTTTTTGTAGCTATTGTAAATGGAATTGTTCTCTTCATTTCTTTTACAAATAGTTTGTTGTTAGTGTATAGAAATGCTATTAATTTCTTGTTGTGACTGCCTTTTCACTCCTGAGCTCGGTAGTGAGGGAAGGAATAATTACTGGAAACACATAGTGTTTAGAGAGAAGGGGAGAGACCAAAATCTGAAGGAGGAAATGGCCTCCTCAGCTAAGTTCCTCCCTGTATTTATTTCGAAGGACACTTGCAAAGAGGTGAGGGCCTTTTCCTAATTTCTTTAACAACTTCCATACGGGTCAGCTGTTTTCTGCTGACCTTTGCATTCAGAGAACAAGCAGCTTCAAGCAGGTGTTTTCACCTGACCCTTCATTCACCTTGCTCAGGTTCTTTCTATCTATCCATCCATCCTTTATTCTAGGCCCAGCCCCTACAATTTCTGTGTGTTGATTTTGTATACTGCAACTTTACCATATTTGTTTATTAGCTCCAATAGGTTTTTGGTGAAATCTTTAGATTTTCTATATACAAGATAATGTCATACAAAAGCAGTGAAAATTTCCCATTTTCCTTTTCTATATGGATGTCTTTGATTTTTTTCTCTTTACTAATTTCATTGGCAAGGACTTCCAATACTATATTGAATAGAAATGTTGAGGGTAGGCATTTATGGTGGCATGCTTTGCATACTTTCTAATTTTGTTTGTGTTTCTACTAAAGATTTTTGCTTTGTCATTACCATGAGTCATGCAAAGACTGTCTTACAAAAGCATATTTTTAGCTGATACCAATTTAATTTTGATTACATACAAATCTATACTTTTACTCCCTCTCCCACATTTTTTGATGTCATAATTTACATCTTTTTATAATGTATATACCTTGACAATTTAATTTATATATAGTTGTTATTGATGGTTTTGTCTTTTACTCCTTGTACCAGGGATAAAATTGTCTTATACACCATTATTACCATCCTAGAAGATTCTGAATATGTCTTTTACTTATACTATTGAGTTTTGTGCTTTTGTTTCATGTTATTAATTAGCATTTTTTTATTCAGCTTAAAAAACTCCCTTTACCAATTCCTGTAAGTTTTTATTTTTTCATCATTTCTGAAAGAGCTTTGCTGTCTAAAGTATTCTTGGTTGACAGCTTTTTTCCTTCAGCACTTTGAATAAATTATCTCATTTTCTCCAGGCCTGCAGCATTTCCACTGAAAAATCTGCTGGTTATCATATTGGCACTTCTTTGTATGTTATTGTTTTTTTCTCTATTTTCAGAATTTTTTCTTTGTATTTGATTTTTGATAGTTTAATTATTAAGTATCTTGGTGAAAACAAGGAGGGTCAGGCAATATGTCAATGCAGTATTCCAGGCTAGCTGTTTTCAACAGAAATGTTTTCTTTTAGACTGCCATAAGGAATGCTTTATCTTGTAAATATGGCTTATTGGTTAATCTTTAAAAGCCTTGTTATTCTACTTGTCTGAATCAAACAAGTATCTGTGTCTGTTCTGTAGGCCCCAATTCATACAGGAGAACACAGACAGCCACGCAATAACTTCATATGCAGTGGACTCCATTTCAGAGAGGATCCCAAGCTTATTGAAGCCAAATCATTTATAATGGGCAATAAACCTACCTGATTTTACCTCCAACAGATACATATCTTTATTATACTTGGTGATAAACATGCCTGCTCATTGCTGTAGAAGAATATTCTGCCTTGTATCACTGTTCAGTGCATAAATGTCCTTGATAAAATTGTCTTGAGCAAAGGCAATCAATGCCTTTGGTCACAAGATAGACAGAAATGTAAGATATCCATGAATAATTATACTCCGAAAGTTACATTTTAAAATAAATATGTGCATTAATAAACAAAGTGAATGAGTAAAAAAATGCTCCTTTATGGTATTTGAAGGTGCTTCAGTGACTCATATAGGGAAGACATGTGAAATTTAAAATTTATGAAGTTTTAAAATCATATCATTAAACAAGAAGTAATTTTTCCAAAAATCAAAATGTTCTTTCATCTTTTAACATTTATTGCATGATATTACCATTTATTGCATCTGTTTACTTAGATTTGGTAATTTTTCTATTCTCTTCAGAAGGTTACTCTAACCTCTGTCATATATTTTAAAACTTCCATCATAATTTTACTGTTCTTACTGTTCTTTAATTCAGAGTAATTTTCAGCATTTCCAGTCATTTTTGGTTGCTTATTTATAACAAAAAGCTATACAAATACCTATCTGAAATCAGTTTAACCGCTATTAATAAATATTGCTTGTGGCACACACTAAAAAACATTAAATTTCTATGGTACTTTCTGGGGAGAAAGCTCTTTTGGCAGTTAAAAGACTTTCTGTTTTTGCGAGAATTTTTTAATAATTCATATGCAAGAAGTTTGCCAATGTGTAAATTATCAAATCTATAGTGATGTGTCACAAATTAAGCTGCTATAGAAGCATGATTATCTAATTGCATTTAACAACTTTGAAAGCAACACTTTCTCCAAACAGAAAGAATTAGGAAGAGATCCTTTTTTTTTTTTTTTTACCACCTGTACCTACTTGGTAACAAGGGCTGAGTATTTTCCTAATATTTATTTTTTCTTTGCTTAACAAGCTGATGCTTGATGATAAGATGACTTTACTTTTAGGTGATAAATTATCTTAATTAACTTTAATTGTTTTCAGGCAATTTTATGTAAATGGAAACATTTAGGAAATAGAAACATAAACATTTAATAGAAGGGTGAGAGAGCCTGAGGAGAATAAATCTTTCTGTTCTTCTTGAAATTAAAAATTATTGATAATGTGGGATATAGCAATTAAAGATGGAGAGAGGAAGTGGAGCAAGTTGGCAACATAGAATCATTTAGTGATTGGCCCTAGCAAGAACATCAAATTGAATAATTACCCATGCAAGAATGTATCTTCATAAGAACTAAAAAAAAGTGAGAGATCACAGTACTGGTTTTAGTGTAATAACAAGAAAAGGCACGTTGAAAAGGGTAAAAAGAACAGTCTCACATAATCTCTGCCACTCCTCGCCCAACCCCAAGAAGTACAGCTTAGAGAGAGATTTGTGTGCTCGGAGGAGGGAATGCAAAGTGAGTGTGGGACTTTGCGCTGGAACTGGTGCTGCCCTGTCACAGTGAAACAGTACCAGGCAGAATGCCTCTGATAAGTAGAGGGAGCATTTAAAACAGCCTTGGGCCAGAGGGAAATCTGCTGCTCCAGTGGAAGGAAACTAAATTCCGGCCTGCTTTACCACTAGCTGACTAAAGTGGTCTTGGTTCTTGAATAAATTTCAGTGGCAGCCATGCCATAGTGTCTGTGGTACTTAGGCAAGCGCTGGTGCTGTGGTGGTCTTGGAGGCTATGGACTTGGAGTGGAACCTAGTACAACACTAGCTGCCGTGGCCATGGGAGTACCTGCATCACCCCTCCCCCTACGCCAGGCATCCCAGTGCAAAGAAAAATTCTTTCCAATTGGGGGCCATAGAGGGAAGAGAGTAAGGGATTTTGCTGGGAGACCAGAGAATTCTCCTTTATCTTCCCCAGGTCCCTCAGAGCTGAGTATTTGAGAGTCTGCAAGAGTTGTAGTGTACCTGGCCTCAGTGTCCCTTCTAAGTGCTGAAACAAGATGCAGTGACTATAGGCTTAGATAACTCAACACTAAGTTTATTTGAATTCTTGAAAGGCTTTCAGAAAAAGGAAGAGTACAAACAAGGTCAGACTGTGAAGACTGGAATAAATATCTAACTCTCCAACATCCAGACATTGACAAACATCTGTAAATATCAAGAACATTCAGAAAAATATTAATATGACCTCACCAAATGGATTAAATAAAATCCCGGTGATCAACCCTGGAGTGACCAAGATATGTGACTCCTTAGGGAATTCAGAACAGCTCTTAGGAGGACGCACAATGAACTTGACCAAAGCACAGAAGAGAAATCCAGAAATTTATCAGAGAACTTTAACAAGGAGATTGAAATCATATTTTTAAAATCAAACAAAAATCTTGGAGCTGAAATATTTAATTTATGAACTAAAATATCCATCAGTGTTACAAAGATAGAATTGATCAAGCAGAAGAAAGAATTGGTGAGCTTGAAGACCAGCTATTTAAAAATATACATTTAGAGAAGAAAAAAGAAAAAAAATAAGCATACAAGATACAGAAAATAGCCTCAAAAAAGCAAATCTAAAAGTTATTGGCTTTAAAGAGGAAGTAGAAAAAGAGATCAGGGTAGAAAGTTTATTTAAAGAAATAATAACAGAGATCATTCCAAACCTAGAGAGAGATATGAATATGTAGATACAAGAAGGTCAAAGAATACCAATCACATTTGCCACAAATAAGACTACTCTGAGGCATATAATAATCAAACTCTCAAAGGTCAAGGACAAAGGAAGTACCCTAAAAGCAGAAATACAAAAGAAGAAAGTAATGTATACGGGAGCTCTGATACATCAGGCAGCAGAAACAGGTTGCAAAGGAGTGGGATAATATATTCAAAATGATGAAGGGGAGAAAAAAAAAGACTTGCAACCAAGAATATTGTACCAAACAAAGATATCTTTCAAATATGAAGGAGAAATACTTTTCCAAAGTTGAGGGAATTCATCACCACCAGATCCTACAAGAAATGCTAAAGAAAGTTCTTCAGTCTGAAAAAAAAAAGATGCTGATGTGCAACAAGAAATCATCAGAAAATATAAAAATTACTGGTAAAAATGCATACACAGATAAGTACAGAATACTCTAAAATTGTAATTGTATGTAATCTCATCTTTAGTATGAAGACTAAAAAGCAGCTATATTCAGTCTAGTGTCATGATCCTGAAATTATCAGAAACCTGTATTCCAGAGTATTTATCAGAGTCCTTTCTGTGAATATCCTTAAAGATGAAAACATTTTAGGATTATAGTTGCTTATAAAAGCTTTCAGAAAAACATCAAAGTGAAGCAATTATTCTTTGTGTATGACAAGACTAACAATGTCCATGAATAAAAATTTGATGAGAGTTCATTATAATATGATGCAATTAACAAGAAGATTTGTTTATTTCTGTGGCATATAATGTTTTAACATAATAGGAATTATGACTGATAATATCAGATTTCTATGAATTCTATGTAACTTTTAAAACACTCATATCAGTAACATAAACATAATCTAAAGAAGGTTTAACACTGTTTATTTGACAATGCTCGGATAATGTATCAAATAAGCCTAATTATTTTAATATCTCTGTTTTTTTAAGAAGAGAAACATCCTTTGGGACATTCAGTGGCCCTCTGGAATGTCCTAAAGTTAGTTCAAGGTCAAAAAGAATTAATATGGAATATTATTTTTGGAAGTTTGTCAAAAACATCAAAAAGTTTAAAAAAAACATTTGATTAAATAGAAACGTCACTATATCTTTTATTTAATCAGGGTTATAATCAAGACTTCGATGGCAAATACAGAAAGTTGCACAGTTGTAGAAAATACCTCAGCGTTTTTAACAGAGAGGACTCAGCTTTTTTAAGTAATCAGAGACCTGATAAAAGATAATATGAAGCACAGAAAACTATTTTGATAAGACACAAATCTTTGTTTTCACTTACAATGTGAAGAGAAATCTTTCATTACACCATGTCAATACTCCAAAAAATCTTATTTTCAAGGAAAAATCTTATTTTCATAATTCTAGTTTTGCATGTATATTTTTTATATTAAGGTTCATTTTAAAAACTCTTATAATAAATTCATTCAATTTTAGCCAGTTTAGACACACACAGTATTCTCTCTTTGTCACTCTTTCTTCTTAACTGCCATTAGCTCAACAATCCTTTATATTTTAAGAAGACATATTCTGGTTTCCCACACCCTGTTACGTGCATTTTAGACTCACACTGAACCCTACATGCTGTAGGTTGAGCTCCCATGGAGAAGACTCTGTGATGAAGATCAGTATGCAGGGACTTTTTAGAGAGTGCTTTTGGGATCAAAACATATGGAAGAGAAGAGAAGGAAGTGGGATTGGACTGAAGGAGAATCTGGTGTAGTTGTGATGCAGTTTCAAGGAAAGCCTCTGTTGTCCCTGTGAGGAGTTATGAAGATGGATTGACAAAGAAGGGGTAAGAAGCCTGGGTATTTGTGCTTCACTGTTGATCACTCGTTGAATGGGAGTGTCGTGGAAGGGAGTAAGACTTTGGGGTATGGTGAAGCAGTTTTTAGCTAAGCCAGTCTCTAAGGGATTGATAGCCAGTGGTACCCTCAACAGCAGGAATTGTAGTTCTTTATTCCTCAAGGGGTCTGTGGGTGGCCCATCACAGTGATTACCGCACTATGTTTTAAAAATACTCCTTTATATATCCTGCCAGAAATGCAAACTCCGCACATGCCATACGCTAATGTGAAAGCCTCTTGACCTGTTCCAAAGCCACTGCCATTCTTCCACTCATGGAGGCTTCTAGTCATGGAGGCCTCTAGTCATGGAGGCCTTTCTTCCTCTTTATCACTTCCCAAATTCAACCACTTTTCAAATCCTGCTGCTGCTGCTCCCACAGTGTTTGTCAGTTTTCTGATCTTCTTTACATTCCTCCCATTATCACCTCCCACTTCTCACTTAGGTTGTTTCAATACTTTAATAACTGTTCACACTTCATAACTAGGAATATGGATGGCAAGGGCTTAATCATTCTTTTTGTGAAAAGACTATTAGGTGGTAGAGCACTGTGCTGCAAATAGTATATTTGTATTTCACTAAGTCTTTTTAAAGGTCATTAATGGCATTCCTATGAACAAAATAGGGAAATGAACCAGAAGTGAGCATAATTATATAAATTTGTATTTGGATGCCTGTGTCTACAAAGATGTCAAACTGACATGCTTGAATGCTGTTTCCTGTTCACTGATTTACTTTAAGATTTAGATGAAAATATGAAAAGAATGCTGTGACATTTTTAGATGCCACGAAACTGGGAGGTTTAAAAAATATTCTAGGTGACAGAATCAGGTTCCATAAAGGTCTCTTGACAGGCTGGAATAATGAACCAAACCCAGTAAGATAAAATTTAATTGTGACACATGTTGGGTCCTGCCTTTGTATTTTCAAATGATCTACTTTTGTATAAAATAAGTGAGATTGGATTTAATAGCAGCACATGAAAAAAGGACTTTCTTGAGTCTGCCTATACATGACAATCACCTGGCTGAATTTAAAACATTTCAGTGCTCAGGATCCACCTTCAGATTTACGTTAATTGGTCTGGGGTAAGGCCTAAGCATAAGAAGTTTCTCTGAAAGCTTTTGAAGTGATTTATATGTGCAGCCAAGTTTCAGAACCTCTAATTTTACCACAGTATGAGTTAGCTGTGTGATACCAGAAAGCAGCAGCACAGGACACCATCCTTAGTATCATGGGCTTTGGGGTGAAAAAAAAGTAGTTCCAGTTTCAGATCTACTCCTTTCAAGATATGTGACCTTAATCTCTCTCGATGTAAATTTTTTCTTCTTTAATATGACAATAATAGTACATACTTCTTAGGGGTGTTGTGAGTACTAAATGACATTTTGCATGTAGAAAGCTTAGTACAAAAACCAGCACATAGTTCGTGCTCAAAAAATGTTACAGGGGTCATTATTGAACTATATTAATAAAATAGTCAAATTTAGGATGTATAAACTACAGTTTGCTCTTTTCTGCCCTCTGCAAAATATAATAGGGTTTCCTTTCTAAGCACCAATCTTCAGGAAAGATGGATAGACTGGTTTCAGTTTTGATCATGGATGAACAAACTAGAAATATACAAGGAATGTTCAAAACCACTGACACTGTTAGTCTGAGACAAAAAACATTACATTTTTTTTTTTAAAGGAAAACTGAAATCCTGGTATGAGAATCAAAGCTTGGATCATTATGTTATACATCTAAGAGTGGAATTAGAACACTAGGCAGAAGGTGATGGGGAGGAATATTCCATTGGCCAGAGCCTGTTTTTCAAAATGTGCCTGCTTCCACTTTCTGTTTTATGGCCTCTATACTCAAAAGACTTAGTTGTGCTTTCACAAACATATATAGGCTTCCTTGAGTTTGTGCCTTTAGGTGTGTTCTTTCCAATGCTAAACTGAAATTCTATCTCAGTAAATAGCTCTAAGGTGTTCACATCTGAATAAAATTTTTCACCTTTTTTTACTGATGAAGTTTTTTTAGTATAACAAATCTGAAATATGTATTTTAGTATATGGGTTTAGCTTCTCTTACATAGTTAATTATGGATTTGAATACTAACATTGCGGTCTCTAGTTAGCAGCCTCAGATCAAATACAGTAGATAAGGGGTGGCCATATGGGCACATATACCATCCCTCCTCCTCTCATGCCTTTGGAGATTTTACCAGTTAATCACAGCATTCTTTACTACGGAGCCTAGGCTCAGCCTCATATTCCTCCTCGACACAGTGCCTCAGATTGGTCCAGTGGCAAGTTATTACGATTGTCACAAATATTAAAATAATTTTCCTATTCATGCAGGTGATCTTTAACATTTTTGTAGGACACTTAAGATCTTCATGAATTCACAGATTTTCGAAAGACATCAAAATATGTGTTCTAAGGATTTATATATGGACATACTACAACCTATCTCACAATATAATTGTTGAGATGGAGTGAATGCTTTTTCTTTATTCCTGATGATTCTTTCCATGCAAATGGGTCGTTATTAATGTTAGAGTCCTAGCTTCTCTCTGCCTTTACTTGGGCTGCTTTTTAAAAAATTAATAGACTTAATTTGGGGAAGGCACTTTTAGGTTTTACCAAAAAATTGAGTGTAAAGTACAGAGAATTCCTATACTCCCTCTCTAACCACACCTCCTCCCACCAATTTCCCTTATTATTAACATTTTGCATTACAGTGGTACATTTATTATAATGGATGAGCCAATATTGACACATTATTTTAACTGAAGCCCATAGTGTACGTTAGGGTTCACTTCTTGTACATTTCATAGGAGTTAAGAAATGTGTAATGGCCTGTATCTGTCATTACAGTATCACACAAAGTAGTTTTGCTGCCCTAAAAATCCCCCGTGCTCAGCTTATCCATACGTCTTTTCCTCCATATCCCCAACCCCTGGAAACTTCTGGTCTTTTTACTGTCTCCATAGTTTTGTCTTTTCCAGAATATCAAATAGTTGTAATCATACGGTATGTAGCATTTTCAAATTAGTTTCTTATACTTAGCAATATGCAGTTAAGTTTCCTCCATGTTTTCTCATGGCTTGATAGCTCAATTCTTTTTATCATTAAATAATATTTAATTTTATGGAGGTACCACAGTTTATGCATCCATCTACTGAAGGGCATCTTGGTTGCTTTAAAGTTTTAGCAATTATGAATATAGCTGCAATAAACATTTGTGAGCAGGTTTTTATGCAGATACAAGTTTTCAATTTATTTGGGTAAATACCAAGGACCATGATTGTTGAATCATATAATAACATTATGTTTAGCTTTTCAAGAAACTACCAAATTGTTTTCCAAAATCACTATACCATTTTGTATTTCCACCGGCAATGAATGAGAGTTCCCATTGATACACTTTCTTGTCAGCATTTGGAATTGTCAGTGTTGTGGATTTTAGCCATTCTGATAGGTGTATAATGGAATAACATTGTTTTGGTTTGCAATTCCTTAATGACATAATATTTGGCATTTTTTCACATGCTTATTTGCCATCTTTATATCCTCTTTGTGAGGTGTCCAGATATTTTGCCCATTTTTAAATTGGGTTGTTTGTTTTCTTATTGTTGAGTTTTAAGAGTTCTTTGTATATTTTGAATACCCATCTTTTATCAGATGGGTGTTCTGCAAATATTTTCTCTATGGCCTGTCTTTTCATTCTCTTAACAGTGTCTATCATGGAAAAAAAGTTTTTAATTTTAGTGAAGCCCAATATCATTTTTTGGTTTCATGGATCATACTTTCATTGTTGTATCTAAGAAGTCATCACCAAATTGAGGTTACCTAGATTTCTCTTGTGTTGTCTTTGAGAAGTTTTACAGTTTTGCATTTTACATTTAGGCCTATGATCTATTTTAAGCTAATTTTTGTGAAAGGTGTAAGGTCTGTTGCTAGATTCATTCTTTTGCATGTAAATGTCTGGTTGTTCTAGCACCATTTGTTGAAAAGATAGGCATAGCTTTTCATACCTATCATTTATTTCTGAGAGCATTCTCTTTTCTCTCACTAATGCACATTTGACAGGTTCCACATCCCAGCCCCAGACCGCAACAAAGAAAACAATCAGCAGTTGATGCTTTATTGGATTTATGACAGGCCAATATATGCCATCTGTGATTTCAACTAGTTATTTATTTAAATAAGATTTATAGATTATAGAAAGCTTTATATGTGACACTCCTATTGGCTTTGGCCACTTGCTCTCTGTTAGGTTAATCTGTGATACAATTTCTGTGTGCAATTCCTGTCAAAAGATCTTGTGATGGTGACTTCAGCGATAGGAAAAGTTAAGACTTTTTGCTACTATTAGGGCATTTATTGGCATTCAAATCAAGGAGTATACCACGAAATTGAGGTTATAGTTCTTATTTAAAGAACAGGAAGATCCTGGGTAGTGTTTTTCATTGGGTGTTCAGTGGAGTAAATGCATCACAGTCAGCTGAGGTAACTGTGAAAGTGCAGATTTCTGGACTATACCTACACCTAGTGACATGAGAATCTCTGATGATGGGGCTATGGGAAAGGATTCTGTCTTTTAATTTTTGCTTAAAAATCTTCCCGATATCTTTTGGACTGAGCACCAGGAAAAATAGTCCTAGTTGTAGTGGAAGTACCTGTGTTGGCATTCAAATGGCAAAATCCTGAGCTTTTATACCTGAGTAAAAAAAAGTGTGAGTATTTGTGTGTGTTGGAGGTAAAGGTATTGTTATCTAAAAGTCTCACATGCATTTCACATCTAACTTTTCTAAAGTTAAGTATATTATCTTTGCACCAAACATATGCCTACCGCAGTTTCTGTCTTAGTGATTAACATAAACACTCAGATGCACAAACTGGAAACCTGGGAGAGATTCCACAGTTTTCTTTCTTTATCCAATTTCAAGTCCTGCAATTGCTTACATCTACCCTTATTAATTGCTTATATATGTCCTTCTCCCTCATTTACATTTCAAATGCTTTAATTCAAGCCTCCACAATTTTATGGCCTGGTTTACTGCAATGGCCTCCTAATCTCTTCCTTCTCATCCACCTTTCTCATTGATTATTGTCATAATGCACTTTATACAATGCACATCTGCTGGTGTCATTAGCCTGATTGAAATCTTGCAATTTAAACTCATCAGCATAGCAGAAATCTCTTCATGATCTCAGCCTTAACTGCCTTCTACAGCTTTATTTTAAATTACTCTCCCAGATTTACAATGTGTTCCAGCCACAAATAACTACATGTATTTCTTTGAATATTTTCATTCTTCTTGGTGTAAAATTCATTCCTCTTTTATTTCTTTGCTGAAGATTCAACTCCCCATGTAGCCTTACCTGAAAGGCATTTGCCCTTTCTGCACTCCTGTGTTCTCAGAGCACCCTCATGGTACTTACGATATTTAACTGCAATTATTTATTTAGCTGTTT
Source organism: Lemur catta (assembly GCF_020740605.2). Lineage (NCBI taxonomy): Eukaryota > Metazoa > Chordata > Mammalia > Primates > Lemuridae > Lemur > Lemur catta. Next base: position 47,944,180 of record NC_059128.1, on the reverse strand, counting down.
CCCCCTTCATCAAGTGGAACTCCTAGAAGACTGAATTTCTTGTAAAAGTTTTTATATATATGCTTTTATGAAAATTCTGTTCCTTCCTGAAACAAACATTAAGGACTTCAATTACAGACAATGCAGAAGATCAATAAATTTTGGGGGAAAAGCTATGCAACTTCAGAAAAAGTAAATAAAACATTGCAAAATGAAACATTTTAAATAAATAGATGATCCTACAGGAAGGAAAGCAGCATCTCTAAAGTCCAAAATGTAAATAGAGCTACAATGGACAGCAAGAATGCTAAGCCAATTCTGTAGCTGCACTGGAGAGAGGATGAGTTGGAATGGGGGTTCTTCACATCTACAGCACTAAATCTAGATTTTGATACTCAGAGAAAGGAAATGAGGCCTTGTCCTCCGTGAGGTAAGTGAGAATAAGACCTTAGCTTGGATCTTTGAGGGGCCAAAAACTTGGTAAAAAATTAGACTAAATAAAATTGTGTTTGTCAGCAGAGAATGACAAAAAGAACACTTGTTTCTTTTTCATTGATCTCAGGTTAAAAAATAGTCACTCCTAATTATTCAAAACCATTTCTTGGAAGTTTGAGGTGAAATCGAGTTATACACATTGTCCAACATCCCCGAAGCTGAGAAATTAATACAAAAATTGATCCCAAGCCAGTAAAACACTAAAACTTCTTACAAAAGTAAACATTAAATACCTGGTAAGGACATGCTCTCAGCTGAGGTTGAATAGGCATCCCACGGGAAGAGTCCCACTGAAGATAAACCCATAATCTAAAATTAAGGAACACAAGAATCAGTAATCCATTACAATAAAGAGCATACACAACTAGGCAGAATTAGATCCCCCTAGAGCTATGAAACAAATGTGTTTTAAGTTACTAAAGATGTCAGTTGAAAACAATACTAAGACACCATGCTAAAAAAAATAGGCATATTTGAAACAAAACCAAATATTCTTCTAGAAATAAAACATAGTGATTAAGATAAAATCAAAATCAGTGAGTTGAACAGCAAAATAAATACAACTGAAGTAAAAATTTATGATTGGGAGTTTAAATCTGAGAAGCTTGCTATAAGCAATTTCAAGTGTGCAGAAGCATATAGGTAAGTACTTACATTAGAGGCATTAAGGTGAGGCATGAATGGGTCACAGAATGTCACAACAAAGGCCCTTTAGCTACCTCTTTAAGTAGGAGTTCACTAGATGAACAATGGGAGTAAAACCACTCAGAAAAAAAAGAATGCATGAGCCAAATGCATAGAGATATAGACACTGAAAGATATGGAAAATGTGAAAAAAGAAAGTAAGAAACATGAAGGAGAGAACATGAAATTCTGTCACATGACTAATAGGAATTCTAAAAATACAAAATAGTATGGCAAACAGTATTTGGAGAGATAACAGCAACACATTTAAAAAAAAGATATAAACTCTTTCTCTCAGATTTAGGAATTAAAGCCAACTGCAAACAAGATACATATAAATAAATCCACACATGGACATCCCTTAGGGAATCCACAGAATATCAAAGCTAACAAGATCTGAAAAATAACTAGAGGGAAAAGATTTCCTACAAAGGAAAAATAATTAGTCTCAGAATGAACTTCTCAATAAGATTTTATGACAGACAAAATAGAATATTATTATTAAAGTATAAATAATAAATACTTCTCAAAACTAAATTTTGTATCAAGTTAAAATATTGTTCCAGAAGAAGCACAAAACAGACATATAGGCAGAGTTTTTTTCTTTTAACTGACCCTCACTGCATGCCTTTCTTAGGAGACTGCACATAACGGAGTGAATAGCTGTTGTATTCCAGGCACAGCTCTAGATGTTTATCAGTGAACAAAGCAAGCATCCTTCCCATTATGAAGTCCACATTCTAGTAAGGATAGACAGCAATAAAAACTGCCATAATAAAAATGTGATTAGTATGTTAGAAGGGTTGATAAATGCTGTGGACAAAAAGAGAGTGGGTTAATGGTGATGAGAACTACGGGGGTGGTGGGAGGGTGCTTGTTCCAATATGAAACAATGTGGTCAGAGTCAGCCCTATTTAAGCAAAAGTTTGAGAGGAAGAAAAAAGTTAGTAAACCAGTTATCTAGGAAAACAGTGGTATAGACAGAACAAGCAACACAAAAGCCCTAAGTCTGGATTATGACTGGCGTCTGCCTGGAATGACAGGGGAGGTGGTATGGTCAGAGCAAAGTCAGTAAGGGACAGAGTGGAAAGAAATGAAAGAGGGGGGCATCACAGGGTTTTGAAAAGTGGAATGATGTGATATGATTTTTGTGTTTAAAATATCACGCTGGTGGCCATATTGATGATGGACTGACAGGGGCAAAATAGATGCAGGGAAACTAATTAAGAGGTGATTGCATCAGTCAAATGAAGAGATGATGATGGCTTGGACCAAAGTGAAGTCCTATTAACAAAATGTGATCAATAGATATATGTTGAATAAAGAAAGGAATAAACTCCTTACAAATATAAAGAAATAAATATCTTATAGATATAAACAAGTTTGTAAGGAATAAATTCTTTACAAATAAACTTCCATGTGTAGAGAAACATCCCTAGAATAATATTTGTTGGCTTCAGGAAACTTTTAATTGTGCATACCAAATAGATAATACATAATTTAAATCAGTTCAACAATAGGATGAAACTCAGCACTTTGTATAAGTAGTCTTAAATGGAAGATAAAAGAAGATAAAATCTCTGTTCTCAGAAGTCTTGTTTGGAAGTTGAGATGTTATGTAAAATGTATCCTAAATAAGTCCATGTAAGTCTAGAAAATAGATGATATAATTTATAAATATTTAACTGGAAAGCATTTCTTGAATTTGATTTTCCATGCTTCTTCATTTCCTTACAATATTCCTCCATCTCCTAGAGCCTTGAGTCTTACATTAAAGAAGTAAAAGGCACAATAGAGATAGCCATGGATATTTAATGATTAAACAATTGCATAACACATGGTTATGGACAGAATAATTTCACATCCATGATTTCAAGTGATGCTCATAAAATTCCTATGGAAAAGATGAAGCAGACCTTATTTTTATCCCCAATTTACAGAGGGGATACCCAGATTCAGAGGAGAAAGTAATTTTGCATGATTCACACTAGTAGGATTACATCATGAAGTGAAACTTAAACCAGACTTCTGGACTTCACAACTTGATTTTCTGTCTCAGTTCCACAGCTCTGATTAGGCTTATGCTGGACAGGACACCGACAGGGTATGGCCATCAAGTACCAACACCATCAAGGGTCAGAGGTGAATATCTGAAACAACTATGTCTCCAAAATTTATTCTCAGACAGTGTCATGGTAGCTGACTTCTCAACCCCCAGCACCACACACACACACACACACACACACACACACACTCACACTCATTCTCTCTCTGTCTCTGTTGTGCTCTGAAGCCCCAAGGAATAAGGAAGCTGTGGCTGTAAGATCAGGTTACATGTATATAAGACATTTTATTTTGTGCAAATTGTCTCTCTTAATAGTATTTGTACAGATGAACATCCATGGTCACACTGTAACTGATGGCAATTATGTTTTGGATTCTGCATCATTAAATATTATTGCTTATGTTGGAGCTTGGCTTTAAATTTACCAATTCCCACCCCAAAACAAAAACAAAAATCAACAAAAATTTATTTACGTTTGTATGGCCATTATTAATCTGGCTTGCCTGAATACATCAATATTTGCAAAGGCTAATCTGAGTGCAGCATGTGAAATTTAATCACTAAAATTCTACATTTCCCATGAAGCTCTGTGAATGGTGTGACCCACTTTCTCTGTGGCTCTATTTATCTACCATCAAGTTGATTTGCTCTCTAGAATTAGAATGTAAGTTTATCTATTAATAGATTTGGTTGAATTAAATATCTTTTTTACTTGGGTTTGTCTATATTAGTTTCAGGAGGAAAGCCTAGGGAAATAGCATTCTTAAAACTAAGTTATTTTTGCAAATAATTTTTTCCTAATATTAGTTTGTTTTCCATTATCAAACAAAATCAACCAAGACAAGTAAAATTGCACTATTATGTGACAACTATCAGATCCATATTTTCTTGATCTAAAAGGCAAAATAATACCTAGGATTATGGATGCATATGCAATGTTTATCAGATTTTGATATTCAACCGGATTTAAAACATTACTATGTTATATAAAATTATATTAAAACTAAAAATATGTTATGAAAATCTGTGTTCATTTAGCAATCCATGACATAGTCACTCCTAGCTTCTTGATAAATATCTATGATGGAAAAGAATAACTGAAAACTTATAAGGGTCAAAAAAATCCTGTGCAAGTAAGCACCTAGAGCAGTGGTTTATGTTGACAGGAACGTTGGGTTCCCTCTGTTTGTATTTCTTCTCTATACTATTCATCTGGTTAATCTCTACTCTTCCTTCAAATTTCAGATCAAAAGGAGACTTTTCCATCTGCCATTATATCCTGTGTCTAGGTGCTTTATAAAACAGTCATTCAAAGCATTTATCTTACTTTGTTATTTAATATTCTTTAGTGTGATTAATAACTGTACTATAAGCTCAGTAAAGTAAGAAAATATATTTTTTATATTATTCCTAGAACAAAAAGTAATATCTGGCATAAAATAAATTCTCAACAAACTATTTATTAATAAATGATTAAATAAATTGGCATAGTAAATAATAAATGATGGCCATCACAGTATTTTTCTTCTATATCTTAATATGATGGTAAGTTACAGTTTTCTCAAGTTCAGGTAGGATTTTTTTAATGCGATCCTTGCATCTTTATGCATTCACAATATAAATATTACTCCCTAATGGGTCTACTAGAAACAGTGAAAAATATTTCTAGCTGAAGTTGGAGTAGCACAAACGTTTCATAAATCCAGTTAAGGCTTAAGGGAATAGGTTGACAAAATTCCAAAACAACAGACAACTGAATGAGGAAAATTCCTACAGGAACCCAGGCTTAATTTCAAAAAGCCATTTTAATGAAGATACTTGAAGTGAATCTATTTAAAGTCATACAAAATACAAAACTGGACAACCATAATTTTACTGTCCAATGTATACATTTTTATTGGGCCTGAGTACTACTTTCTTTCATCTCAAACTTCCCCTTACAATGTTTCCTTTTAATGGCCCTTCAGTATATGTAACATTCAAAATACAGCAAAGCTTTAGGTAGACAAGGGCTGTCAGAGTTGGGTTTATTAAGAGAGGTTAGATTCTCTCAAGCAAGACACTCCAGTGGGACATATAGAGCCCTAGAAACAAAGCATTCTGAACATTATAAGTTCTCAAGTACTTCAAAATATCATAGAGTGGGATAGGATATGTTACTCCTCAGCTTAGCAGAAAAGAACCAAATGAATACCAAAAAGGAAGCACCAGACTGAAAAGTGATCGCAAAAATGAACAGCTAAATAGCATGAACATTAACTTTACATCCTTATATAGTTAGTTATGGTTGAACACAAACATAAGTAGATCTAACTTCTTGAGAATGAAAATGGGAGAAAAGCCAAAAGGAGGAGAAGGATAATACATACATGTAGGCACAGGGTTTATAATTAAAATGTGATACTGCTGAGCTAGAAAAAGGGAAAGTTATCTTTATGAATAAAAAAGAGCATAGTTTCCAATTTTTTTGATGAAGACTCTTAAAGGAAATTTCAAAGAATATATTATTATTTTCCACTCCATACAACAAGGCATTCCATCTATGAAGTAGGAGAAAGTCATGAGAATAGAGAACCCAGAAATAAAAATAACATTAAAGATGAAACTGAGATTAAAGTCAGAAATGGATTATCCAAGGCAGGGTTGGAAAAAAGCTAAAAATGTAACAGCAAAATAAAAATCCACAATGATGACTATAAGGGAGAGAATTGCCACTATGAAAATGCAGATCTCTGGATCATACTTGAGAAATACTCTTAGATGCAGTAGAGAAGGGCAAAGAGAAATGATGACAAAGAAAAAGTTTCTTGATCTGTTTTTAAAAATAACTGTGTACTTGAGAAGAACAATAAAATTGAACAAGGAAATAAAAATGCCCAATATTGAAGAAAACAGCTGAAAAAGATCTGACCATTCAAATTGAAAAGTTTACCTTCCTCTAGGCAAAAATCAATGAAAAGAGAGACACAAATTAAGTTTTTCCAATAGATATTTTGATTATGAGAGTAGAGAATAAAATCTTTTGGCTTTATGATGAGAAAAATTATAGGAAAAAAGTTAGATTGGTCTTAGAAATTCTCTCTTCAAAGCCAGTGACCAGAATATAATGTAACACTTATAAAATCTTGTTCTAATTATTTTACCCAGCTAATTTTTCTTTCGTGGGAATGCAACAGACATTCGCAGATATGCCAGAACACAGAAATATGCTACCTTTATAAAAAATTACTTGACAATGCACTCAAACTGAATGAGTGCTAAATCTTAATTTAAAGTGAAAGAATGGGAATTTCTATGGTCTTGTGTGCGTGTGTCCCCCAAAAAATCATGTGTTGAAATCCTAACCACCAACATGATAATATTAGGTCATGGGGGCAGAGGCCTCATGAATGGAATTAGTGTCCTCATAAAAGAAGCGTGAGAGAGATCTCTTGCTCCTTCCACCATGTGGAGAAAAAGGGAGGAATTGTCATGAACCAGAAGGTAGGCCCTCATCAGACACTGAATCTGCCAGCACCTTGATCTTCTCTTTAGCTTCCAGAACTGTGAGAAATTAATTTCTATTGTTCACAAACTACCTAGTATATGATATTTTGTTGTAGAAGCCCAGGTGGACTAAAACAGGAACTTAAAGAGTTTCTTCTAATTTCTTACCACATGGAAGGGACTTAGCTGATGTTTTTAATGCTAAATGTGATATTTGGAAAAATATTGATTAAATAATATTTTGATACATTTACTAAATTAAAAATAGGATATCTTCCTTTTAAAATAATAAATATAAGCAATAAAAACCAAAAATAACATGAAAATAAGTAAATAGGAAATGAAGATGAAGCTAGCATAGATGAGAATATGATCATGCATGGCTTCATAAAACAAGGTAAAGAATTTGGCTGATAGAGAGTAAAAGAGAAAAAAAATAAGGAAAAGTAAAGAAACATAGAAAGATCATAAAATGAGTTAAGGCTGAAGATAAGTTATCAAAATGTAAATACATTTTAAACTCATATAAAGTTAATCTGAGTTAAGAAGCTTTACTTTCAACACTTCTGGTAGGTATATCTAAAACAAATATAACACAAAGATTAAAGATTAAAAGGTAAAAATATATTATTTAATAGACAAGGACAAAAGCATAACCAGGTATAAAAGAACCCAGGAATTCAATAATAAAGATCAAGTACAATTCAAGGCAATAAAATTATATATAATAAAGACTCAATTTATATTGGTGCAGATGTTACAAAAATGGAATAATTATGATCCTTTTATTCTGAATAATTAAGCATTAAAAACATAAAGCAAAATATCATAGGATTGATATACAGAGGTAGTAATTGGGAGAGACCTTAACATACCTCATCATTTGCTACTTAAAGTAGATAAAATTAAATAAGGATACAGAAGTTGAATAATATAACTGGTAAGATTGAATAATTAGATTAATATCAAAATCCATAACAATTACTGGAGTATAGACTTTTTTCATGTTTACTATTAACAAACTTATTGTATATCAAAAAGTTACGTGATTAGAAGACAGGGAGCAAGGGAGAAATGAGAGAGATGATGTTAGAGAAGTAGGCAAGAATCAGGTCATTCATTGCCTTACAGATCAGAGTAAAGGATTTGAATTTAATTTTAAGTATAATAGAAGACACAGAAGAGTTTTAAACAGAGATTTGAAATAATCGTAACTACTTTTCCAATTGCTGCATGATAATGTATTAAAGAGGAGAAGAATTAGTTCAAGTGAGAGAGAAGGATGACTTAGACTTATGCATTAGTAATGGCACTGTTAAGTAGTTTGATTTTCAATATATTTGAAAGTAGAGACAAAAGAATTGGATGTGAAGTATAAAGGAAAAAGAGAAACAAAGACGATTCCAAAGATTTTGTCTATAGCAACTTAATGATATTGCCATTTTATGATATAGCAAATATCTGAGACTAAGCAGGTTTTACTAAGGGAAACAGGAAGCATAGAGGATGAAAGGTTCAAGTCTGAGGTGCTTCTTAGACCTTCAAGGACAGATGTTAAATAAGCAATTGAATATGCAAGTGGTATTCAAAGAAAGGCTTCAGCTAGGGAATTTATTTTGGGGAATCGTCAGCTTAAAGATGGTACTCAAAGCTACAAGAATGGATGAGCTCAGCAAGAAAATGACTCTAATAAGTGAAGAAAAGTGTATGGAAAAATCTAACATTAAGTTTGAGATGAGGATGAGGCATCTAGCAAAGAAGAGTTAGGAGGTGACATTAATAAGGCAAAACCACATTAAAAGAATATTTGCTATTACTCAAGCTACTTTTTCAAAAGTATTTCAAGAAAGAGGCAGTATCAACTATGTAACATTGCTGAGAGTCAAAGTAATAAAAACAGAATTGGCCATTGGATTTAACGTGAATATCATGAATAATCTTGATATAAACATGTTTGTTGAGGTTATGGGGATGAACTTGAAATTGGGACAGATGTAGGAAAAATGGAGGAAAGAAAGAATGTAGACAATTGAGTGTAGGCAACTCTTTTGAGAATGTTGACAGTCATGGGCAGCATTTTCTTAAGCTGAAAGGTATTATAGCAAGTTTGTAAGCTTATGGAAATGAACCAGAGAGAAGGAGAAAAACCCTGATGATGTAAAGGAGGAACTATTTGCAAGGGGGAATTTTCAGGTAGGTAAGGTGAGATGGTATCTAGTGCACAAATAGGAAGATCCTAAGAGGAATATCAACTGTCTATCCTTTGTGAAAGAAGGGATATAGAATAATATGGTAACATATGAAGGTAGGTCTCGTAATAGGAGAATGTGGATTTTCTCTTCCGGTGGCATATTTTTTCTGTGATTTAAGTAGTTAGGTTATTGTTAAAGGTAAATAGTAGAAAAGATTAGTTAGGAGTTTTAGAAGCATATTATTGAAACTGTCACATTTTAGAGTGGGAAAGTAAATTTAAACAGAGAAATGTATTAGGATTTCAGTTAATTCTTAGGACCCACTTGAGGTTTGAAAGCTTATATTTACAGCAACACTCAATAGCATGGTTACTATATTCCACTACCTTGGTGCAGACACAGAATAGATAAACAATTGGTTGTCTCCAAAGTAGGAGGTGCAAGTTTTTCAGAATATGGTAGACTGAAGAATGCCCCTCCCCAAAGATGTTCACATCCTAATCTCTGGAACCTGTGAATGTTACCTTATATGGCAAAAGAGAGTTTTTTCAGATGTGATTAAATTAAGGATCTTGAGATGGGAAGATTATCTTGTCCAAGTGTGACAGATGTGATCATAGGGTTCCTTATAAGAGAGTCAGAAGATCAGAGTGAAGAGAAGGTGATGTGGAGATGAAAGCAGAGGTTCGAGTGATTCAGTTATGAGCCAAGCTGGACGAGGCAAGGAACAGTCTCCCCTGGAACCTCCAGAAAGAACTGGATCTGCTAATGCCTTGAATTTACACCCATAGCACTGATTTTAGACTTCTCTCTGCCAAAATATAAGAGAATACATTTATGTTGTTTTAAGCCAGTAGTTTCTGGCAATTTGTTAACAGGAACAATAGGAACTAATACCCGGGTGGTTTTAGTGAAAGAGGGGCAAAAGGAGTTATGTGCAGCAGATAATTATATGATGGTCCATGCTATACAATCTAGAAAGAAGAAAGGACAAACACGAGAGAACTGATAAGTGATGAAAAGATAGTATAATTAGTGGATTTAATGTAAAAGAATTTTTGGAATGAAGCTACTAGAAAGAATGAGTTGGAAAAATAAAAACTGGCGTATAGAGAATAAGACTTTTGAAATTGAGAATTTTAGAGGTTTTGTGGGCTGAATTTTTGTGTCCATCAAAATTCATATGTTGAAGACCTAACCTCTAATATGATAAGGTTAGGAGATTGGGTCTTTGGGAGACAATTAGGTTTAGATAAAGTCATGAGAGGAGTGTGGAACCCTTATGATGTGATTAGTGTTTTTATAAGAAAAGGAAGAAAGACCAGAGCCTCTTCTCTTTCTACCATGTGAGCACACAGTGAAAAACCAGCAATTTATAATTTAAGAAGAGGGCCCTTACCAAATCCGACCTGTAGAACTATGAGGTAAATATCTATTGTTTGAATCACTCAGTCACCCAGTCTGTGATGTTCTATTACAGTAGCCCAATATGACTAAGGCAGAGGGTGAGCGTTTATAGTTCTAGGTTTGAATCATTAACATATAAAACTGAGATGACATGTAGTACAAATCACTGGAAGTGATAATGTTAAAGAAATGAGATATCAGGAGTGTATGAATCTTACAGGAGGAAATTTACATCATACATAATGCTGGCAGGAGTAGTGGTAGGGAAAATTTCCAGGTAACTGAGGTAATTGTGGCCATGTAAATCCAAAACTCTTAAAAAAAAAAAAACCCAAAAAACTGTAACGGATCAACAAGCATAAAATCCACAGCTTCAGCACAGAAGTCAGAGAACATATGAACCTTAAATTATTTGTAAATAGAAAAATAAACACTAATTCCCAGCAGAGTTACCTGCCAAGCTTCTACTATAAGCCCTTGCAGTGGGGTAAGGAGGTATGGAAAAACCTATACTGAACAAAGAAGGGGAACAAAGCACATAGGAATGAGATAAACTAACATCCAGAAAGAGAAAGGATACCCTTACGGTGAAATGATTGAAAGAGTCCTGCTAAATCAGACCACTGGCCACAGGGAAACAAAGGGCTGCAGCACATGTGTGGGTGTCTCAGGAAGACAGCACTTCCAGGGAAATAATAAAGTAAAAAAAGAAGGGAAAGTTTTCAAGTGGAGACTAGGTGATAACCAGTAAAAGATGAAAGAGAAGGAAGTCTAGGATCCAACAAAATAAAAATAAGCAAAAAATTTCAAAGGCATTATAACTCTTCTCCTATCCCTGCCCACAAAAGCCATCCTTAATGCATGGTGCATTAATTTACTAACAGAGGAAAAATATTTTAAATTAGGAATATTGTAAATCACCTTAAACCATCAAACCTCATGAGGACATGCATAGAAGTAAACATTCAGTACCCATGTAAACCAACTACATAAAGCTCATAAAAGTCACCACACAAAACTCAATACAACACTGATAACTAAATAATCTCATCCAAGTATTTTTAATTGTGAAGACAGAAAATAATCCTGTTAGGAACTCAAAAACTAAAAAAATAGATAGAAAATGGGAATGGATGAAATAAATGAGAGTTTATTGAATCTAAAAAAGAAATGGATGAAATAGACAAAATTATATCAGAAAAAAATGTTAAATTATAAGATGCCCAAGGAATGGTAGATTTGAATAAAAATTTAGGAATATTGAGGATAGAAAATAAGCCAAAAATATCACTAAAATAAAAAAATAAAAGAAATGTAATGGGCCATAGATAAATGGTTGAAAGATAGGCAAAGAAGATTTAACATTTGTGTTCTCTAAAGTCCCTAAAGAATAAAGCAAACAAAAATCCCCTAAATTTATATGTAAAATTATAATTCAGCAAAACTTCTAAAAAATGAAAGAGAACCTGAACATACATATTAAAAGGCGCCATGGAGCACATAAAAAAATGACCCAGAACACTAAAATCTAAGGCATATTCTAATGAATTTATCAGACTTTAAAGATAAAGAAATGAAATTCTCAGGGCCTCAAACAAAAGATCAAATAATTTTCTAGGGCAAGAAAATTACACTGGCATCAAAATTCTTAACATCAAAGGAAAACAAAAATGAAATAGCTTTTTCAAGATACTCTGGAAAAGAAAGTCTGAACCAATTACCCCCAATCCTCATTATTCACAGATTCTGTATTGTCAAATTTGCCTGCTTGCTAAAGTTTATTTCTAACTGCAAAATCAATATTCTTAGTGCTGTTGCAGTCATCTGTGGGCATGCACATGGACAAATCTGAGTCATCCACATGCACGTTCCCAGCTGATGTTGAACAAGGTAACACTGCCTTCTGGTTTCAGCTCTCATATTGTAAAAAACATCTTTTTGTGGTCTATGTAGTGCACTTTTTTTTCACTTTTTGTGCTTATTTTAGGGGATTTTGCTTTTTTAAAACAGCCCGCAAGTATACTGCTGAAGTGCTGACTAGTGTCCCTAAGTGCAAGAAGGCCTTGCAGAGAAAATATGTGTTCTAGATAAGCTTTGTTCAGGCATGACTTTGTCCAGTGCTGTTTACCATAAGTTCAATGTTAATGAATCAACAACATATTCTGAATAGGTTTCTTTAAGTAGAAGCACACATAAAACAATGTTATATATTGATCAATTGATGAAAATACTCTGATCAGAGGATCACAAGAACCTAAGCCTGTATTTCCCCTAGTATAAATAATTCAGTATTTTCTAATTCAGCATTTATGATAACTTTTTAGAACAAAACTAACCTGAGTAAGAAGAATCAATTGTATTTTATATCTAGATAATTGTTCTTTGAGTGTCAAGGTTCCAGAGAAAGGGTTTTAAAAATACAAACACCCAGGAATCACAGTACCCACTAGCCCTTCTTTAGGAATCTACTAGATATAAGCTTATAAGCTTTCTTCAAATTAAAAAAAAAAAAATTAGGAAAAGGTCAGCAAACCAATGATGGTGAACATTTAGTATATTAAGTGTAGATCTAAGATTAAAGCAAAAGTAGGGTGAGGTTGGAAGAATCATATGTAAATATATGTTATGACAAAGTAAGAATAATGAAACTAAAAACGTGAGGAGGGAAAGAGAAAAGTTATTTAATTGTTGTTCAGGAGTTAGGTGAGAGGTAAAGGATACCATTGAAATTGACACAAAAACATGTAAAACACACAGACAAAGATACAACACAGGGAAAAAAGTGTAAACCTTTTTAATCATCAAAAAAAGCTAAAAATGAAAGACAAAATGTATCACATAGAGAAGAAATAGTAAATATAACATAATTATAACAATAATATGACAGAGTTGAAACCAATCTTATCAGTTATATCAATAAATACGAGTGAGGTTAATTCATCTATTAAAAGGACTCCAAAGCAAGTCCCAATTGTGTGTCCTGTTCAGTATACACCTAAAATAATTCAGAAAGGGTAACTGTAAGGATAAGTAAAGTAATAGGCGATGTAAGCCATAAGAAAGGGGTTGCAGTCCTAATGTTGAAGTAGAATTCAAGCCAAAGAAAGGATTAAATGTAGTATAAAGGGCACTTTCTAATGCTAAAAACCACCATTCACAATGAAAATCTATTAGTTATGAATATCTGTTCACCAAATAACATATCAACTTCCTTTAACACATTGATGGCCACACAAAAAAAATCACACACTTTTTCTTGAGACCATAGAGTTTTATTATGAAAATAGAATAAAAACTTTGAGTGTAATTTAAAGGTAAACATAAATAGAAAAAATGAAATTTGTTGACTTCTATTCATTTAATCCACATTTTTAGAATTAAATTATCAATATTAATTGTAACAATAAGAATATCAACAAGTAAGATTTTATATATGCTTCACATAATGCCGGGGTCAAAACTGGAGTGAGTTAATACAACTCTCATGGCAGTTAATGTGTTACAAAAGAAAAACTACAGGAGTTTGCAAAGATAAATGGATAAAAACACACTAATAAAATGATTTCATATACTACTTTCAGTACAAGACAGATTGTAATATATGTACAGAATCCTAAATGATTTCACAGATTTGGAATCATATAAGATCTTACCAATATATCAAGTGAGAATATCATTACATATTCTGCTTGATATGTCAAATTAAGTTAATTATTTATGGCTATATTTGTGGTATGTGTGAGTGTGAGAAACTTTAATTCAGCTCTGATTTGTCTGGCCTTTATAACAGTGTAGAAAATGTCTATCAATCATCAAAATAAGATAAATGAAGTGTATGTTGACCCTTGTCTCAAATAGTTAAATTTTGTGGGAAACTTACTCATTTATTGTACTTCTCAGATAACATAATCATCTCTTATGGGGAAAGCCAAGGTAAATACATCAGTTGGCTTTTAAAAAGAGTGGCTACTTTAGATTTACATTACACTTCAAATGTTGACACACGTATTTAATAGCTCCTTAGACTCCTCCATCTGTACATCCTTGAATCATGCTGTGCACTGAACCAAAATGACATTTCAAAGTCTTTTACTCTAGCAGTAAGTACCCTTCTCTCTATCACGTCTGATTCTTACGTGAAATACTGTCAGACATTCTGAGAACTATCTATTACCAAGCAGTCAGATGAATGCAGAATCAGATTATTTCAATTGTGTACATGCTGAACAAAAGATAGCCCATTTTGGGAATGGGAGCAGAGAAAAAGGTCAATCCTATTCTGGTAACGTCCATAGTATTAAATCCTACATTTTCCTGTTGAATAAAATGATATATTAGAGATTTATGGAACTTCTTTCCTAGTTGCATAGAAGAATTAAAAGTTATTCAGAATGATAATTTCAAGGCAACAGTACCATGATAGAAAGTTCTAAAACATAAAATTTGGGCAAGAGACCTTTTTATTCATGTTCAGGGGATTTCTCATGAGGATTTCCAGGATATACTCAGGCTATATGAGGTTACATAAAAACAAAACTGGAATTTATACTGACATCTGTATTGTTATTCTCTCTACATAATCCCATTCATGAACTTTCTTATAACAATGAAAGAGATCACCAAACACCTCTTTACCCTTAATCAAGTTATGCATGTTTGTGTTGCTTAGTATCCTCCTCCTCTTTTCTTTTCTCTCTCCAGCTTTGCCTGGTTTTGCTTCCTTTTTCATTTGCTTTTTTCTTTCTTTCCACTTGCAGTCAATTTTCTCTAATCCTACCTAATACCTCTCACCTAATCTCCCCCTTATCCCACTTCTCAGTCTCTGAGACTGTACAATTGTATTTGTTCTATGCCTCATCTTCTCAGTCCCTTTTGCCTAGGTGCCTTTACCCACCACTATTTTTGAGACTATAAATTTTGACGATGTCTCAAATCCCTTCTCCTTCCTAAAACTAACCCCAGCAAATGCAGCTGATAATTATTTCTCCTCCTTTTGCCCTACATACTCATTTCCTGCTTCTTATGTAGATACTTTGTTTTGGTCCTTATTGTTTTATATCTGTATATTTCCTAACCCCCAAATAGAGAGTACGGACAATTTTCTTTTTCTTCTCGAAAGATGGATTAAGTATGTGTTTAGTAGATATTTGTTAAGGTCATCATGCCCAATAACTCTGCCATATGCTATAAATAAAATATATCTATGGTAATGAATCTTATGGCATAATTTTAATAGAAGCCAAGACATCTTTGATCTCTGACTTGAAGGAAAAGACTGGTTAGGTAGCATTAAAAGCAAAATGTAATGACAAACCTTACTCTAGGTGCTTCTGATGTTTGGGAACTATAGTATTTTGAGGAAAAAATTAACCAGCCAATTTCCACGAAATTAAAAAATACCTTTTCATTTCTTTGTTTTTCTTCTAACGGATACATTCCTACTGCTTATTGTGTTACTCCAGTGAAGAGTGCTTTATTTCCATATGGTGGGAACAAACAGCAGAAGCCGCTTATTTCTACCCTAAGGTGGTAGTCTTTTTTAGATCTTGCTGACTTGTTTAGATATTAGCTTTTGTGATATTTCGAATGCTGCTTTGTGACCATGATTGTTATTTTCCCACTGTATAGAATTGAAAAATAATATTATGCAAAAACCAATAAACATATATGAACATTAATCTATATACTAAATATATTTTTAAATATCTATGCTATAATTTATGGCAAAATTAATAATCCATTAAGGGTGGGGTGGGGAAAAGTGTAAATAAATAAGTTGCATAGCGTAAATTAGATGTTCCGCAAAAGAAGTACAGCAGGTTGTGATGCTTGAACTATCATTGCGGTAGTGAGAACTGAAAGAAATTAATTGGAGTATTTGTGAGGAACAGAATTGGAAAAAATATGAGTAAAATTTGGAAGAAAAAGTGAATGGCATACTAAGAGAAAGTTCAGTTAAATACTTCACGAAAGAAAAAATATGTAGTCACATTAATTGATATAAAAATTGTAAATAATAAAAACCAAATAAGCATATTAAACAATGCTTGATATCTTTAGCCATTAGAGAAATGCGAATTGAAACCACAAGGAGATAGTGATACACATCTATGAATGGCAAATGCAAGCAAATTCCAAATGACTAAATCTACTGGCAAAGATGCAGGGCAAGCAGAACTCACACATTGCTGGTAAGAATGCAAAATTATATGGCCACTGTGGAAAATGGTTTGCAGTTTGTCAGTTTCTTATAAGGCTGAATATTGTATTTACAATATAATCCTGCAGTCTTACTCCTAAGCATTTGCATAAGCAAAATGTTAACCTACATTCACACAAAAAGTCTGTATGTGAATATTTATAGCAGTTTTATTTGTAGTGCCCCCAAACTGAAAAAACTCAAAGTCCCTCAGCTGGGGAAATGTAAAAACTAAGTGGTACATCCATACAATGGAATGTCACCCAGCAATAAAAAGAGAATGAACTGTTAATACACACAAAAGCATAGGTGAATCTAAAATGTATTATGCTAAGAAAGCTGGACTAGATATACTACATAGTGCATTATCCCACTTATATTACATTCTAGATAAAAAAAAAACTATTGAATGAAGAATAAATCAGTGTTAGATCAACTTTTGTGTATTACATATCCATAAAATGTATTAAACATTTGAAAAATCAGAATTCAAGAAAAAGTTCATTTCAATCAATACTTAGTAAAGAAAGTTAAAGACTAAGAAAATATTTCCAGATTTGACAATTAAGCATTCATTTTCTACTACTAGGAGGACAGATACAGGAGTTATTTTAGAAAAAAAAAATGTATACAGTTAAGGAGTAGAGTTAAGGAGAAAATAAAGGTGGCCTAAGTAGTCTACCCCATGAGAAATTTACCAGTTAAAGGCAAGTAAGCCAAATCAAACCATACCTTGAGAAATGTTAGGATTTAAGAAATATTTTTAAGTTGAGAGAGTACATTATGTAATTGTTTATAGGTAGAATGAAAAAATAGAAGGGATAAATTAAAGATGTAAGAATAATTACTGGCAAAAAGAGATGATGAAATCAGAGATCGATGATATCATAGGGATCAAGGGATGGTATTTGACGAAAACAAGGAACGCTTCTTTACAGACAGCTGTGAACAAGAAAATGCAGTGAAGACTAGGGAATATTTGAAGGTGACGAGCAAGGATATTTAGTGTTTTCGATGATTTTGATGGGTTAAAAATGGACATGGGTTTGAGGGCTAAAGGCGAGTAGAGAAGTATTAGAATAGTTAGTGTGGGACATAAAATAGGGATTTTAAAATGGTAAAGACCAATCTTTATCCCCTACCACTTTTCTACTTCTACTAAACTGTTCCTTCATTCTTATTTTGAGTACTTATTTTTTAAGTGCTAGAATAAGAGGTCTATAAATTACATTATATTTTTATATCATAAACCATGTATATTACATATCCTATAATGTGCATCACCCTCAAAAAATTTATTTTATTTAGTACTGTATCCTCAGAACTTCTAATAGTGTCTAATATATCATAGGCATTAAGTAAATATATGTTGAATACAAGAATAAATAATTGAATGGATCAGAAACTTTATGACACTCTTTCTTACAACCCAGGAATGAAAAAAAGGGTAAAATATTCACAGGGCATGTGACCAGTGCAGTTGCAAGGTCCAGCTTTTATAAGGGCCTCAGGCTTGATTTAATGCTCTACTGTTACCATCTTGTAATTCCTAATAATAATTTTATGAGGCTCACATTTTTATATTGCACTCAACCCTGTGTATTATATAGCTAGTCTTGAATATACAGTTTTGTTTACCTAGTTTTAAAGGCTGCAAAAATGAAAACAGGGTAAAGACAAAGGGTAACAAATTCTTGGGTAGGAATAGGGTTGCTAAATTTTATAATTAAAAATATGGAGAACCAAGTTAAATTTGTATTTCTCAATATTGCATGGGGCATACTATACTTAAAAGCCATTTGTTGTTTATCAGATATTCAAATTTAAATGAATATCCTACATCTTTTCTGGCAACCACAGTAGAAGTAAGTATATCATTTAAATGGCTAACTGTTGATTCTAGGCAGATTAGGCAGATGAGTCAATGCTGGAGAATATGAAAGACTTGAAGAATAAGTACTCAAAGTAAGAATGAAGGAACAGTTTATTAGTAGTGGAATAGAGGTGGGGTAAGTAAAGATTAATCAGTGAAGGTGAATTCAGAGCATTAAATCTGAACTACATGGAGCTATTTTTAGTGATAAATTCTAAAGTGTGATTATGCCAGAGAGGAGTTCAAGTTGAGTGGGAATAGGTAACACTAGATTTAAGAGGCTTAAGCATGATCAAAGCCAGTATGCCAAAAGGGTCACCTACAGTCACAAGTGACCAGAGGTAAAGTAGAGAGACTAACTGAATCAGATGCTAAATTGATAAAGATAATTTAAAAAATGTCTTTGCAAGTCAGAGGAGGTAGATGAGGAAAGGATAAGGCAACTTTGTTACAATCACCTAATTCATGTAATGCATTTCAACTACTTGCATTAAAGACAGCATTTTCTTCAATGCCTTACATATTTAAATCCACTAATATTCTTGATTAAATATAAAAGCTCATGAAAATATAATCGTAACTTTTTTACGTTATGAGTTTAATTACATGATATATGAGATATTTTTAAAGAATAGAAAGTCTCCTATACAATATATGATTCTATAATAACTATTTTCTGCTTGATTTAGGGCCCTGTTTTTGAAAATGACTTATTGAAGTGTTTTGTAAACCAGAGAGTTTATAAAATTGTTATTATAGAAGTCTTATATTTGGAATATTATAATAAAAATTTCTGGTCTCTCTGAAGAAGGTTATGTGAGGGAGCTACTATTAATATTTATAAAATATTTAAGAGCATCATTCTATAAATGTCATTCTAAAGATAAAATGTGACAAAATACCTCATAATTTTTGAAATTTTTAAAATTTAACAGTACAGTTTGCATTAAATAATTATATTGGTGATTTTAAAGCAAAATAATCCCTCTTAACAATTAACTTTTTCTGATTTACATTGAAAAGCAGACAGACTAGAGAAGCCAAGGTCATTTTTAAAGATAATTGTTTTTAGCTGTCATTTTATTTGCTTATGCTCATACTTTAATTTTTAAAAGCTAGATGGTAGGGTTTTTACTTAGCAAGAAAAAGGAATGAAATATAGATATATGCTATAATATGGTTGGACCTCAAAAACATTATGCAAAGTGAAAAGGCAGATACAAAAGATCCCATATGGTATGATTTCACTTATTTGTTATTTCTAGTGTAGTAAAATCTATAGGGGACAAAAAGTAGACTAGTTTCTGCCTATAAATGGTGAAAGACTGTGAATGTGCACAAGGGATCATTTAAAGTGGGTGGAAATGTTCTAAAACTGGATTGTGGTGATGACTGCACAACTCTGCAAATTCACTAAAAATCATTGTTCACTTAAAGCAAGTGAATTTTATGGTATGTAAATTGTAGCTCAATAAACTCTTAAAAAAAACCTAGCTGGCATATAATTTATGCAGTATATGCATAACATTGAAATGAGTGAGTGAAATAAAGGAGAAATTTTATAATAGCATTAGTCACTGACTGGGATTATATTTCTTCAGAGGAATAGTCATGAGGAGCAACAACACAGAACTTCTTTTATACCACTTTTCTAGTAGCTAAACCAGCACTCTTCAGCAAGATAAAAGTGTACAAGTGTATGTGTACACCTTACATTGGCTTAATATGGTTACCATTCTTGCTATCGGCAGTTTGCATATAGATTATGTTTTCCTCCAGGAATAGAATTGGATGAATTGCCCTTTAATTGGGTAGAAATTCATTACAGATTCTGTGTTGGTTGTCACAGGGGTGACTTTGCTGTTTATATAAGCTTTTCACAGGAGTGAAAAATGACCAAAGTACCCAAGAATGAAGATGAGCCAATAATGAATGAGCTTGCTAAACTGGCCTGTTGTTTAAAGAGAGCTGTAATTTTCCTAGAGCCATTACCATTTTAAAAAAATCAATGGAAACAAAAAGATAAATGTGGAATGGAGAATAGAGTGATGCCTATGAACTCTGTGAGTTCTTCTGTTACTGCTAGGTAATATTAATCTTTAAATTGTATTATCATAGTAGAGTGATATATATTTTAAATTTTACAAATGGCAATTCTATCATTTTGCCCAAAATATATTTGAAAAAGAGAAGAATATATATTTCTACTTGGGGTCAAATTGTGCTGTCTGATAACTGTTTGATGCTAAAGTCAGATACGGGCCTAATTTATCCTATTCACTTTTCCTGGCAACCTGTGAGAGTGTTGCACTATCTCACAGGGCATGAAATTCTCTCCAGTGGAATCATTCCTTTGAATTCGTCAACACAGTATTATTATTATCTCCAAAGCCTCTTGGAAAAAATGCCTGTGTTTTGTTAGTCATTGGAGAAATTCAACTTTATCAAATTAAACTTACAGAATGACCTACTCAATAAATATTTATTGTTCCAAAAATATTTACATATATTTAAAGACACTGAATGATAAATAATATCTTTTTTATTTTTCTTTAGTTGATAGGATACTTAGAGATAAATACAGTGTTTAGCTTCTGTTATTAACTGTCCTGGTTTCATATATTCTTCAATTTTTAAAAATGGGATTGCTGGGTTATTTTAAATGTTTTATATTGTGCTCCACTTATAAATGTCTTTAAATTTTTTTGAAACTAGTCAAAAGCTACATTCAAAATAGTTTTAAAGACTTATTTTTAGCTTGATTAGAATAATTTTGCATGTATCTGGCTATTTTAAAAAGTCACATTAGAGTTTTATAGAATATTTTAATCATTGCCTCCATTATTTTTATAAAGAATGATTATCTGGTTATCACTTAGGGATGTGTAGAGGTAAGTGGGATCGAACATGTCCCACTAACACCTGATATACAGGAGCATGAGACAATAAACCTAGCCATAGATGGAAAGTAGAATAATAGCATTTCTTATGCTGTTTGTTTCTACACAGTTTGAAATTTATAAAATTTTGGTGGGAATTTGTTGAATAGTTGCTCAAGAAGTATTAATGGTTGCTTATTCTGCCAGATATTGGAGATATAGAGCTGAATATAATAAATATAGAGTATACAGTATGGGATTTATCTATAGTAAATTATATTTGTTATAAATATTTATTATAAACTCCACTTGAGTTCTCTCTCAAAATATCTATCATGACCAAGCAAGCCACCCTTTCCATAATTGGTCCTTATGAAACACTGATTTACAGATGTTACCAGATACAATAAAAAAGTCTTTGCAGATGAAAAATTGAGGAATGCTAGATGAAATAAAACTGAAGGCTTGTTTTTGTCCTTTTCTTTTTTCATTATTTTTTAACATACACAGCCCACACACAGATATACCTACATACACACACACTGCACAAAGATACACCCACGTACACATACACACACATCCTAAGCCATAAAACTGTAAAACCATAAAACTGTGCATTAGAAGTATAGATAGAGATGTTTGATTTTTGGCCCCTAAATCCCTCCAATTACCTTAGATCTGCCAACTTAGTGACTTGTATAGGCTTAGCTCCCAATAGGTTCCAGAACCAAGCCTTCTCTTAGTTTTGTGGAATGGAGCAAGTACTGGGTCAGTAGTTCAAAATGTCTAAATTAAGTTGACTTGGCTAATATTATCTCTCTTTTTATTGTAGTTCCCAAATAAACCTATCCTTTGTTCCTTATCAAACCTTATATCACAATTTCAGTAATTAAACTGCTTTCTTATTTTCTTACACCATAGCTTAGTAGCCCAATCTCAGTTTCTATTTCCAGTAGTCAACATTTCTCTAGATATCTTTGCCTATGGTAAGAACAAATACAAATTAAAAATGAGAAGCTTAACTCTCCATGATTGAAAATGAGAAAAATATTTCTCTTTTTCTCCCATTTTTGGGAACATTTACTTTAGAAAAAAATTAGAATGGTAAGTTCCTTCTAAGCATCTTTGAGATGTATGTGAATCATTAAAAGCTAAGTAAGATGGCCATGGAGTGTCTTTCTTAGGGACTTAGAAGACATCTGTCTGAAATGTAAACATAAAAGGAAATAATACCCCATCTTCCATTTTTTGTAAGAGGATAGGAGCCTACTTTTCACAGATGCCTGGCTCTAACTTGCAAAATAACCTCCCAACATAAAGATAGGAAAAATTTAGTTTCCTTTGTATAAAACCTGTTAACTAAGATGATCACCCAGGTAAGTTTAGAATGTAATATGTGTAATAAATGCATGCTATCAAGTCCTCTTACTTCAGGATGAATCATTGTTCATCTTGAAAACATAAAATACAACGTGAGTTGTATCTTACATAGCTTGGCTATATGAAGGGTGATATTTCTTTTTGTCTTTGCATTCTCTTGGATTGCCTGTGTGTGATACACATCACATTCTTGTTTAATTCTTCAGAATAAAATTATTTTCTTTCACCTTAACCTTTATAGAGGTTTTCTGGTTTGGGAATATTTTTGTTTTTAATTCTATTTCTCCAGTACTACTCCATGCCTCCATATTCTGATGACTTGACTTTTCAACATCTTCCTTCAAGAGGCAAGTCTCTTTCTCCATCCCTTGAATCTGAACTAGCCTTCTGACTTGCTTTGTCTAATAGAATATGGCAAAAATGACAATGTATCAGTTCAAAGTCTCATCCTCAGGGACCTTCAACACATCCTCTTTCATCCCGTCTTACTACCATGTGGACAAGCCCAAGCTAGCCTGCTGCAGAATGAAAGACCATGTATTGTGGTTCCGTAGTATTAATGTAATGGGTTAGCACTCTGGACTCTGAAAGGCCACGTGGAGCAGAACTGAGTTAGCTGATACAGTCCACCAGAGGCCCTGTGAGAGTATCTACCTCAAATCAGCAAACTGATCCACAGCTGCATGAGCCAGGTCTTCCATCCCTTATGTACCCCAAAGACTTGTGAGCTAATTAAATGTTTGTGTTTGAAGCCTTTATATTCTGGGGTGGTTTTCAATTCAACAATAGCTGGTAAACCTATTCAATCATGAAATGAGCTACTGCATATAATAATGATCTTATCTATTTGAATAACACTGAAAATCAATAAACATCTTTCAGGAATGCTATAGGAAGAAAAATTACATGGGATGGAACACATAGAAGATGATCTTAATTTCCCTTATACTATGAAGTCATCTTATTCCTTCAATCGTTACCAACTAATGGGATTATTTACTTAAGACAATATGGGAGCTGTCTATCCTATTGTTCTAATCTTTAAAAAGTAAAGGATAGCTCTTTGAGGTATCTCCGTGTTACTTTCCACAGAGGTTGTACTAGTTTGCAGTCCCACCAGCAGTGTATGAGTGTTCTAGCCCTCCACATCCATGCCAACATTTACTATTTGGGGACTTTTTAATAAAAGCCATTCTCACCGGAGTTAAGTTATATCTCATTGTGGTTTTGATTTGCATTTCCCTGATGATTAGAGATGTTGAGCATTTTTTCATATGTTTTTTGGCCATTAGTCTGTCTTCTTTTGAAAAATTTCTGTTTATACCCTTTCCCTACTTTTTAATGGGGTTGATTGATCTTTGCTTGCTGATTTTCCTGAGTTCTATATAGATTGTAGTTATCAGCCTTTTATTGGATGTGTGGCATGCAAATATTTTCTCCAGTTTTGTAGGTTGTCTGTTTGCTCTCGTGATAGTTTCCTTGACTGTGAAGAAGCTTTTTAATTTGATCAGGTCCCATTTATTTATTTTTGTTGTTGCTATGATTCCAAAATGTTTTAATATGGATTGATATTGTTTAGAAATGTATGCTTTTTTTCCTTATTGGGTAATCCTTCTGGGACTTGATACAGTTTTACGTGGAACATTTTATACACCAAAAATCAATCTTCATTAAAGTAACAAATTCAGTTCATAATGGCTTTTTGTTTTCTAAAATTTTTGCTTCATAAACATTTGAGATATAATTTAGTGTGTATGTTCAGTGATTGCTCTCCCTTTACTGCAACTGAAATTTTAAGATAAACTAACATTTATGATATGGTTTACAACTTGTTCTCTTGCTTATTACTTTATTCAGTTTTTACAACTGTGAGGTAAGTGTTGTGGCACTTTAAAAAGGTGGAAGCAAAAGGTTAAAGAGTTTGAGCTCTTCATTATGCCAGAATTAATATTTTTATAATAGATATCATACGTTTTTATTAAAACATATTTTTCTTATCTAGGAAAAATATTTCAATGTGTCACTCATCGTGTTGGAGCTGGAATGTTTTTTACCACATTTAGAAGATAAGGTCAGGATTATCTGACTTAAACTGTGACTATAGTGTTGTATGGAATATTCTTGTTGGGGACCCTGGGAGAGAGAGAGAGACAGCAGGGAGATGGGCAGGTAGTCTGCTGAGCAGTTTTAGGTTTATTTGTGGTTGAGCTGTTTCCCACCTGGGCATGGCAGGCCTTTATAGCAGTGTTCCAAAATCAATCTTCCAGGGTGTTTAACAGTAGGAATTCATTTATTTAAAAACAAGTAATGTTTCTTATTAGTAACATTGAGGAGGCCAACTAGCGATATATAGAGTTTTTTCTCCTCCTTATGACAAGACCTTCAAATAACTATTTCTGTATATTAAAACCATTTTTCCTTACATTGGAAAATATCTATTTGTTTATGTGATCTTCTTGGCCACAGCATATTCTCCTTTTTGAAGAATATGCTATGACATTAATGACTAAGAAGTGTTGTGGGCTTTGAGCTAGCCCCGAAAAACAACAAAGGCAGGTAGTTGCCCCTAGAGTATTGAATATTTTGGAGAATATAAACTCAACAACAATTTCGTCTTATTCTCTAAGCCTGACCATCATTTAAAACATAAAAATACAAAAATGATGCAATTATATTCATTATATATCAAAGCAGCCTACTTATAAGGGAGTAAAAGTTATTTGGTTATTCATTCAACAAACATTTAATTGGGGCCCGCTTTCATTCCTGTAATATCAAATATTAATATGTGAGAGTTGACTATATAAGCAAAGCAGTTTTCATTTTACATTAAAAACTAAACACACTAAGGCCAACATTGACCTTTTTAATATAGACTAAAAGGAAAAAGGCATTGAATACACAAACTTTCACATCCACTATCTTATACAGAATGACTTTCAACAAAAAAAAATTTTTCAGCAAAAGAACAAAACCGAGTTATAGAAAAAGCAATTAAAAACATAATCTGGAGGGACAGAGCTTTCATTAGAAGCTGACTCAAATATAATTTATATCTTGGAAGGAGCTTTCATACAAGAAATTTATAATAATTGTGATAAATGTGTTAAAGCCTCCAATGAAAAAAGGTGGAAAACATGCAAAAGCAAATGTGTAATTTCAGCAGAGCAATGCCAACTATAATAAAGAATTAAATGTAAATGCTAGAAGTGAAAAACAGAGTAACTGATGGAGAATACCTTTGAAAGGCTCATCAGAAAATGATAGAGCTGAGGAAAGAAGAGAACCTAAGATATTTCAGTAGAATTTACTCAAAATTATATGCAAAGAAAATAACACACTGTAAACAATATTAAAATAGGGAATGCAAGTGCTGCATGACAACAAAAAATGATCTAACGTATTCATAATTGAAATTCCAGAAGGAGAAGAAAAAGAAGAGAGCAGAAGAGATATTTAAAAAAAAATAATGACTGAGAAATTTCTAGTATAAATGACAGATACTAAACCATAAAACCAAGCTCAGAGAATACTAAGCAAAATAAATGAATAAATGTCTCCTGCCTTTAGGAAAAAAAGTAAAAGGAAAGAAAAGAAAAAGAAAAACAAAAATCAAACCTAGGCAGATGATAATTACACTGCTAGAAGCAGAACAAAGAGAAAAAAAAACATGCATAAGAGCAAAAAGATGAATTAGGGCAGACATTTCATAATAAACCATGCAAACTAGAAAAAAATGGAGTGGCATTTTCAAAGGGTTGAAAAAAAAATATCAACTCAGAATTTTATACCTGGAGAAATTATCTTTCAAAAACTGGAATCATTTTCTCTGTCAAACAAAAAGTAACAGATTCAGACTACTCTATAAATAATGTTAAAAAAAATCTGAAGAAGAAACATGATACCAAGTTGAAACAGGAATTTACACAAAGAAATGAAGAGCACTACAAAAGGAATAGTGAAGGTAAAATAATGTAATTTCTGAAATTATTCTAAAAGCTATATCGCTGCTTAAAATTTATTAGCAACATTTTTTATGATATATAAAAGTAAAATGTATGACAAAATGTCATAAAAGATGAGAGGAAAGAATTGGAAATGTACTTTTGCCAGGTCCTTACACAACACGTAAAGCAGTATAATAATATTTGAATGTGGAATAATTAAAGTGTGTATTTTAAACTGTAAAGCAAATACTATATTTTTAAAAAAAAGATTTAAATAATAAGTCAATAAAGGATATGAGATAGAATCAGAAAAAATGCTCAAGTAAACTCAGAGAAGGCAGAAAAAGGGAAAAAATAAAGAACACAATGGAGAAATAGAAAATGGCCAGCAAGATGATAGATTTTTACCAAACATATCAATAGTGTGAAAGGTCTAATCTTACCAGGATTAGCAAGAGAGAGTGAGGGAAAAAAGGAAGTAATGGTCAAAATCTTTTTGTATTTTCTGAAAGAAATGAATGTACAGAAACAAGAAGTTCAGTGCATGCAAAACAGGATTATTTAAAAATAAAACCAAATTTTCACATGGTAACCAAAGTTTTAAAAAATTGAAAGAAGCCAGAGAAAAAGAACAAATTACATGAAAGTGAACAACAATTTGAATGTACATAGATTTGTCATCTGAAATCAATAAGGCCAAAGACTTGTGAATGAATCTTTAAATTTATGAAAGAAAGAAAGGATAACCCAGAATTCTATATTGAGTGCAAATATGTCAGAAATGAAGTTGAAATAATGACATTTTAAGAAAAAAGAAAACTGAGAAAATTCTCATTAGCAGATCTGAATAAAAAAATGCTAAAAGTTCTTCAGGCAAAGAAACTATGCCAGGAGACTTGGATTACCAGGAAGAAAGAACATTAGAAATACTAAATATCTGAGAACATACAAAAGAAAAGACAAATGACTGTTTAAAACTTAAATACCAATATAGTTTTTTGATTTTTTTTCAAACATAAAGGATGGTAGGAGTGGAATAGTGACATATTATTGAAAGATTTCTACTTTTATCTGAAGTGGTACCAAAGTAACATTAAGTGGACTGTGAAAGCTTAGGGATGTATATTACAGTCTGCAGAGAAACTACTAAAAATTAATGAAAAGAGGATACAGAATGCTAATGAATAGATTAAAATAGAATTCCAAATAATAATCAAATAATTCTAAAGAAATGTAAGAAAGGGAGATCAGTGGAAAAAAGAACATGTGGGACAAGCAGCAAAAAAATGATAAAATATAGATCTAAATTCAACCATATCAATAACAACAGTAAATGTTAGTGATCCAAGGACTTTAACTAGAAGACAGTTTGTTAAAGAGAATAAAAATGCCAGAGCCAACTATATGATGCCTACAAGAGCCACATTTTAAATATAAAAAAGTTTTAGAATAATTGAATGGAAACAATTATGCCATGAAATCAGAAAGCATAAGAATATTAGAGTATAGATAATAGACTATATATAATAGACTTGAAGATAAAGAGTATTACTAGAGGTAAATAAAGACATTTCATAATAACTAAATGGACAAGAAGACAACATTTATAAATGTGCATACATTCAACAAGAGAGCTGCATGGTACTTGATGCAAAATTGACAGAAATAAAGGTAAAATAGATGAGTCTGCAATTATAGATTTTAATTCCAGCAATTGATAGAACTCATCAACTGATAGAACAACTAAAAAAAAATCACTGGTGACACAGAAGATTTGGACACCACCATAAACCTGGGTCTAATTGATATTTAAAGAAGACTATATCCAATAAATGTCAAATATACATTCTTTTCAAGTGTACTTGGTACATTCATCAAAATAGATCATATGTTGAGCCATAAAACAAGTCTAAATATAAAAGGACTGAAATTATATACAGTCTATTTTCTGACCACCATGGAAATTATTTAGAAATGATTTAACAATAACTTATCTAGGAAAACAATAAATACAATACTTCTAAATAATTCAAGGATCAAGGAACAAATCACAAGAAAATTAGAAAACATTTTGAACTGGATGAAAATAAATCCACAATATATCAAAATAGGTTGCAATGAAAGCAGTGCTTTGGGGGAAATTTAGAGCTTTAAGTGATTAAATGAAAAAGAAGAAAGATAAAAAATTAATGACCTAGGTTTTCTTCCTCAAAAAGCTAAAAATAGAAAAATAAAGTGAAAACAAAGTAAGTGGAAGAAAGAAAATTTAAATATAAGAGGAACAATCAAGAAGACAAGATACGTAGAGAAAATTAGTAATGCAAAAATTATGTTAGTGTTTTATAAATATTAACAATATTGACAACCCTACAGCTAGAATTAACCAAGGTAAAAAAGAGAGTATACAAATCACAAATATCAAGAATGAAAAAGTTTTAACTACAGATTCTACATATTCAAAAGATAATAGAAATATTATGAACAGCTTTATGCCAACAGATTCAAAAAGTCATATGAAATGGACAAATTCCTTAAAATATGCAAGATTCAAAATTGACACAAGGAAAAAACAAAAATCCATGTCTAGTAAAATATTGAAGTCATTACCAAATACATCTTTGAGACTATTGAGGCAATTGTCAGACCTTTTTTCTCCACAACAGTGTAAATTTAATCATTAGATTAATTCAACTCTACTGGCATTATCTCCAAAATGATTTTTATTGAAATAAAACTGTAAGTGTATTGATGCATACTAGATACAGATGCCCGTTCTATACCATATTTATCATTTTCAGAGGGAGTCAAAATAATAAAAGTATAAAATATTAGTGCCATTTGAACAACTAGTGAGCCAAAAGTTAGAAGGAAACAGCATTATTAGTACCTTTGACACAACATAAAAGACAAAGTTCTTTTTCAACTTGTGACTCAAAAAAAAAAAAAAAAAACCAGAATAACAGAATGGTTCATAGATTCTAGAAACCAGACTGCCTTGATTTGAAATCCCACTTTCCCATTTCATAGCTATGTGACTTTCAGTGATTTATATAACCTCTATATGCCTCAGTTTTCTCATATGTATAATGAAGATAATATTGTTAGGAAGACTAAATGAGCATTATTTGTAACGTGCTTGGAAATGAACCTGATGCAAAATAAACTTCTATAGGTATTCATTAAACTTTTTGAAATGTAAATAAAGACTAGAGACTTTAGTCACAGCATCCAATTAATGTATGATTCTATAGAATGTGTGGCTTTAGATCCATAGATAACACTATATAGTGATATAAATTAACACTTAATTATCATTGGAAGCAACTGTAATATATAATATTACTTCTTGAATAAGTTTTGTTTCATAAATTGGTTATTATTTAAGCTTCATAGGTTATTTTGCAAATTGGGGCAGGCAAATATCAAATGTAGCAGTTTTTTGTGTTTAACGCAGAATGAATTGAGTATTTTTCAGCAAAACAAGAACAAACAGTATGATGAATATCAAGCCTGGCACTTGGCTTTCTTAAAATCATATTAATTGATTAATTTTTCAATTATTTGTGATAGATTATATTTTCACAGATAAAAATTGACCCCCCTTCAACTTTCATCACAGTTCCATAGGTTCCAGGATTCATTAATATAGGATTCTTGTTGGCATTAAGGTGGTACTCACATATTGAACACTTGAAGTTTCAAAACACATGTTAAAACTTGTTGATTTTATACCCAAAGGCCTTTTTTTATGACTTCTATTATCGCTTAATATATTTTCTACTTTCATATTAAGGTATTAGGAATTAAAGAGATCTGAGAATTCATGGAACAACAACAAAAAAAATGTTCCAGTATGTATTTCCCTGCATGGCATGCTTTGGTTTATGGGTTAAACATGGTTTGCCAAATTAATTTTAATACAGTGTTCTGGTTTTTAAGATTTCTAATCCAAATTCAGTTTTTATGAATGTCAGAAGCACAGACTTCTAACAAGTGCCTGAAGTCTGAATATGTGTAAGTGCTTTTGTTAAAGTTTGAAAATCAAGGTAAAAATTAATTCTACCTAGAAATTGTTATCATGGAAGATAAATTTAAGAAAGCCCTGGTGTATTTTAATAACTGACAAAGGTAAGAGGATAAATACAGTATTAATTTTATGAGTTTTTTATGCTCAAGTAAACATAAGAATTTGTAATTATATTTACAGGGCTTGGCTGTGTTGAAAGATAAGGGATAATTACATTCATGCCTGGTGGGAAAAAGCCTGCACAAATTATGCAGGTTTTGTATGTTAACAAAATTGTAATATTAGAAAATTCAATCAAATGTTAATTAATTACAAGGCAAAGTGCTATCTATGAATGTATTACAGCAAGTAAATCTATATATTTTGGGAATTGGAAAATATTTTCATTTTTCCCTATTATAATTTCTTCTGTCATACATAAAATTAGCACAATTACGCTTTTACATCATTATGATTTAAATAATATTTATGCAGCTTTCCTACATAGATAAAATATAACTGTGAGACTTAATTCTTAGTCTTTACAAAGTCTATATTACTATTATTAACATAATGAATTATGGGTTAGATTTTTTTGTCTTACAGTTTCTAATATTATTAGTTCTAGAAAAAACAGTCTTTCCTAAATGCATTTTATGTATGTATTGATCTAATGTGTTTTTCACTGGTTGCATTTATATATGTTATAAATCCTATCCTATAATACAGGATAATCAAATTATTAACAAAAGTAATACAAATCAATTTTCTCATACTTTGTCCTTTATAAAGACTTTAGTCAGTGTAGAACACATTTAGTAAAAATTAGTAAAATAATTAAAATATTCAGAGTCTCGTTCAGTCCTGTAATCTTAAACCATGGAAGACTAGTCTCTATTCTTTTATTAGTGCATATGTGTTATCTAATGAAGACACATTGAACTTTTGGATCATACTTCCAACATCACTGCCTGCTTTAATTTGTCTTGAAAGTAAACACGACAAAAATCTTCTGAATATATATGGTGATGTGTTTGCCAATAATAAATATCTACAAATTGCATTAATTCCTTCAGTAAACATTCTGAATGCCAACCTATATGCAAAAGACTTTTATAGGTTAGAAAGGCAAATGAAACAATGTCACCTTGAGCTGCTTTGCCTTGGAATAAAAAATTAAAAGAAAATCAGGATGAGGTCATTTTAAAGAAGTGAAAATCTTATGTAATTTGAATGCTTGGTTGATTTGATTCACTTAAATGGTTCCATATCTTTTGCATTTGCTTTTAGAATTTAGATATTCATTTGTTTCTATTCTGATTAAGCTGAATAGAAGTACTTTATGGTTCAGTGGTTCAAATTTGTTCATTATTTTTATAATATAGTCCTGTGAATAAGTAAAGCATTAGATTTAGAAGAGATGTGGTGTTTGGATTTTCTGTTTTCTGGTTCATAAAGTAATGTTCTATATATGACTTTAATATTAATGGATATAACTTAGGTGTAAGCAAAATTATGATAACGTTTAGTTTTTTAATAAATAACTGACACGTATATTCAATTCCATTGCTGTTTATATAGATAGCTCCATGTTTTGTTTTTGATTCACTTATTGATTACATCTAACAAAAACTGGTAGCTGATGATTATGCTCTGATGAAAGCAGCTGTTTACACGAAGTTAGAGACTCACTGGCTTGATACAGGGATTGAAAGATAAATTATTCTTCTTATCCAGATGTGAATCTGCCTTTCTTTTTCTAAATAGGCATTGGTGAATTATGTAATAAAGACAGATAGCTTGACAACACATAATTTTTTAAAATTAAAATTGACAGGCTTCCATGCTAAATAAAATTGAAGTGCTAAAACAAGATTATTCCAGTGCCTTTTGGTTCTAGGTTTTTAGGTTTTTCAGCTGTATCAACAGCCAGCCCAGTGTGGCTCAGCTAGTGTATTTTTTCTCAACCAATCATCCTAGGTAATTGAAAAGTTCCCATGTACAAGTAGATGTACATGAATGTAGTATACTTATATATGCTAATGATACACTACATTGCTTGTTATATATATTTGCTATATTCCTTAAAACAGAGTGTAAAATTTGTCAGTTATAAATAAAAGATACAATCAAGCTATTTTACCATTTCATAATGATTTTTTGTTTCAAAATATTTTACAAAGTGATTAAAAAGTTCAAAACTGCAATTGCAAGGGGCTTAGGAAAAAAGTACTAATTTATGATTTTTCTGAAGTTCAGTCACTGCTCAATTCACTTTGATTGACAATTTCTGATTAACAGGTTGACGGATAACTAGGAATACATGAATTATGAGGTATGAATATTTGGCATCTCCTTGGCTGGATCTCTACCTTTTAGTCAGTTTGTAATGGATCTTTAGTCATCCTCACTATAATATAACCTGTGAAATGAATATTTTTTTTACTAACTTTTCCTATCTTTTTCTTTCATGAGGGATATTAATTTGTAGTTTTCTTTTTTTGTTGTTGTTGTGTCCTTCCCTGCATTTGATGTCAGAGTGATACTGGCTTCATAGAATGCGTTAGGGAGGATTCCTTCCTTTTTGATCTTATGGAACAGTATCAGTAGGCTAGGTACCAGTTTTTCTTTATAGGTCTGGTAGAATTCAGCTGTGAATCAGTCTGGCCCTAGGATTTTTTGTTGTTGTTAGGAGGTTTTTTATTACTGATTTGATGACACTACTTATTATTGGTCTGCTCAGGATTTCTGTTTCTTCCTGATTCAAGCTTGGAAGGTCATATGTTTCTAACAAAGTTTCAGTTTCCACTAGATTTTCTAGTTTGTGTGCATAGAGATATTCAGAGTAATCTTAGATGATCTTTTATATTTCTCTAGTTCGGTTGTTATGTCTCCTTTTTCATTTCAGATTGAGCTTATGTGAGAGCCCTTTTCCTGGTTAACCTAGCTATTGGTCTATGAATTTTGTTTATCTTTTCAAAGAACTAACTTTTCATTTCATTGATATTTTGTTATAATTTTGGTTTCAATTTCATTTAGTTCTGCTCTGATCTTTGTTATATTTTTTCTTCTTGATGCTTTTGGTTTGGTTTGTTCTTGTTTTTCTAGTTCCTTGAGGTGTGACATTAGCTTGTTACTTTGTGATCTTTCTGTCTTATTTATGTAGGTATTTAGCAGTATGAAATTCCTTATTAGAATTGCTTTTACTGTATCCCAGAAATTTTGGTAGCTTTTGTTGCTATTGTTGTTCAATTCAAATTTTTTTTTATTTCCCTCTTGATTTTGTCATTGACTAAATTGTTGTTACTTATAAGTGGGAGCTAAATGAGAGGTATATATCGTCATAACGTAGTGTAATGGATTTTAAAAACTACAGAGGGTAGAAGCCGGGAAGGGGCTGAGGGATCAAAAATTACCTATTGTGTACAATGTACACTATTCTGGCAATGGGTACACCAAAAGCCCTGACTTCATCACTGTACAATTCATCTATGTAACAAAAAACACTTGTACCCCCTAAGTCTGTTAAAATAGTAATAAAGAAATTAAACCAGTCAGTATTACCGATGGCTACGTCTACATAGCACAAATAAAAGGAGACATTTGATACTTAAAAAAAGTAATATTGTTCTAAGGATAAGCACTTTCCTCTCCAACCTACCCCACACAGCTGCTGGATTATTTAAAATCACCATAACGTTGCTCAAAGTCCTTTCACCTAATGTAGGGAAATGACCTAAGATTTGGAGTTAGACTTGGAATTGAGTCCTAAAGTTATCTAAATGTCATTGATCTTCATATTCTATATCAATAAAATAGGAATAATAAAATAAATATTGAGCTTCAAGTTATTAGAAAGAAAAAACAAAATATCAAAATTAATGAAGAAACTCATTAGATTTAAAAAATTCCAGTGAGTATTAAATTTATATTTACCCCTAAGAAGAATTTAAATACTACAATTAATATGAAGAATCTTGCTTATTAGATAGTAGACTAAAATATAATGAATAAGTATACTAGTCTTCCTAGGCTGTCATAACAAAATATCATAGCCTGGGGGGGGTTTAAATAACAGAAGTTAATTTTCTCACAATGCTGGAGGCCAGAAGTCTGAAATCAGGGTGCCAGAATGATCTGCCTCTGGTGAGGACTCCCCCCTTGAAATTCAGATGGCCACCTTCTCACTGTGTGCTTACATGACCTCTTCTTTGTGTGTGGGAGTGGGGAGACAGAACACGTCTCTGGTGTCTCTTATAAGGCCATTAATCCTATTGTAGGGGCTCACCCTCAGGACCTCATCTAACCCTAATTATATTACCTCCCAAAGGCCCCATTTCCAAATACCATCACCTTGGGGGTTAGGACTTCAACATATGAATTTTGAAGGGATACCAACATTCAGTCCGTAACAATAAGAGTTAAAAGGGCATTGCTATGATCCGAATATTTGTGTTCCTCCAAAATTCATATGATGAAATCCTAACTGTGCAAGATGATTGTATTAAGAGGTAGAGTCTTTTGGGAAGTGATTAGGTCATGAGGACAGAGGCCCTCATGAATGGGATTAGCACCCTTATAAAAAAATGCTCAAGAGACCACTTGCTCCTTCTGCTACGTGAGGACACAGCTGGAAGGCAACATCTGTGAAGGAGAGAGTGGGCCCTCACCAGACACTGAATCTGCCAGCACCTTGATCTTGGACTTCTCAGCCTCCAGACCTGTGACAAATAAATTTCTGTTATTTATAAGCCACCTACCTTACAATACTCTTTATAGTAGCTTGAATAGAATAAGACAGACATGAAAAAAGTCAGGGCTTTCCCTGGAACATGTCTCTACAATTTTAAAACCTGACTAAGAAGTAAGAAATCAAACTTTTTTTTTTTTTTTTTGAGACAGGGTCTCTCTCCATTGCCCAGGATAGAGTACAGTGGTATCATCATAGCTCACTGCAACCTCACACTCCTGGGCTCAAGCAGTCCTCCTGCTTCAGCCTCCCAAGTAGCTTGGACTACAGGATCATGCCACTATGCCCGCTAATTTTTCTATTTTTTGTACAGACAAGTTCTCTCTCTTGCTCAGGCTGGTCTCAAACTCCCGACCTCAAATGATCCACCTACCTTGGCCTCCCAGAGTACTAGGATTACAGATGTGAGCCACAATGCCCAGCATCTCAGGAACCTCTTAAAGAGGCAAATAAGATTGCCTTTTGAGAGTTATTCAGACACATATGAACACGCACTTTGAAAAGATACATATGCACAGCCTGAAAGACACGTAGACTTAAATAAGACTAGATTCTAACTAGATACAATATCATATCATATCTAAAGAAAGAATATCAATTAGAAGATTTTTCATTTATGGCTTAAAAAACATAAATCATTCATCAAGATGTTGGCAGTACCCCTCCAATTACTATTAATATCTAGAGAAAGGGAGTCCTACTCAAGAGATTTTCAGTATTCCATTCCCCTTGGCAAGATCATTTGAGTCTCAGGTGGATGCTGTAATTACCTGGGTTAGGCTTTCCTCCCTTGTTCTGATTTCATGTCTGACAAGGAACCACCTGAGTAGAAATTGGCTTCTGTCTGGATGTGGCTTTGTCATTATGATACCCTCCCCTAGGAGAGGCATATTTCTCGTTGTAAATCAATTAAACAGCAGTATGACTTTATGTATTAATCAGTTCAGCTTTTGGGTCCCCTCTTGAGAGATGAAGCCCTTTTCAATGTGCTAATAAAATCAGGTGCCTAAGATTACAGGAGTCAAGAAACAGTGGTAAATGTGCAATGTGCTAATCTGTGACATGTGATAGACATCACCAGCTCTTTCTTGTGGTATCTAGAGATTGCTCTCTATACTATGTGTGTCTTTTATCACCCACTCTAAACTTGTGCATAATACAACCTGCTTTATTATCACTGATAATATCAGTCTTTATATTACTTGGGTTATGGATGGCATGACAATAAATTTTCAATTCTCAATTTAATAATGAATGGAAACTAAGAATAGAGGCCATAAGAAGGAGATCATACAAATTCTTCTTTCAAAACTGGACTAGATCCATCAGAAGTAAAATGACTTTCTTTGTTTTATTTGTGTGTATTGGGGGGGGCATTACTCTACATTTTTATTGCTTTAAATGACACTAATTTATATAATTTCTAAATCATTTATAATCTTTCCATGTTTCATAACCATTTTCAAAGATCATTCCCACTCATAAGTTATTGTAAGTCATTCTGCAACTGTTAAGTATAATTTGTTGGGTGTTAAAGGAGGAATATGGCCTGAGCACAGATCCCTGGATTTCCTCACTCTGAATGCTCTATTTGGAGAAGCTCAAAACCCAAAGATGCCTGTTTCCAGCATCTTTGAGGCAACAGGTTTTGCCAAGATGTTCATGAAGAATCAGTAGACCCGTATCTTGCCTGCCTCATTTGACTTCTTATCACTGAGCTGAGTTCACCCAGGCAGGTATCTCCTTGCTTAGAGATTACATGCTACCACTGGCCAACTTCTGCTGCTACTATGAAACCTGTTATCTCTTATTGTTTCATTTGATATGACACTTATCAACTACCTCCTACATGTCAGGTGCCCAATAGGTAAAACTATTTCAATTTGCAATTTTTTAAAGGCTTAGACTCTTACTTTACATTTCATAAAAAGATAGTCTTTCCAAAAAGTAAGCTCAATCTAAACAGTTTATGCCTTGAAATTTTATATATACTTTGCCTTTTTCCTTGCCTTTTTCAATACAAATGGCTGGTTAATAGTTACTCTTATACCAGTATCTTCCACAGTGACAAGTGTTAGCTGAGTTGGACTCAAAGTACTTTGAATTCATTAATCAAAATCAGTTTCTTCATTTAAGCAACAATTCTAAAAATGGTGAGGATTTTCCTCTCATTATTGAAAAGTTTTACTGCCAGAAAATGAAGACTGGGTTTCTCATGTTGTGGAACCTTTTCTAAGTGTTCTCTATACTGACTGTGATTCATTACATATTTACCAACTACTAGATGCAAGACTCATTGAGTTATTGTGGTATGTGAGTCAATTGAGAAGCAGACATGCAGCATAAGTTTATTTTTAATTTAAAGATTTGTAGGTAACATTCTGTACATTTCTACCTCCTAGTATTTGTAGACCTTTGTATAGTATCTTCCAATTTCCATTTTATAAGATAATGAAATGATAATTACTACTTTACTTGGCACCAAATTTAGCATTTCTGAACTATTTATTGTATCATTTGGGGAAAAATAATAAAAATTGGCTAAAATGCGATTATATTTGCATTTCTCCTTGACATTAAAGAAGGTTAAAGGTATATCTGTACTATCTTAAAGCATTTTAATTTTTTCTGGACTCAGAAATGAAGTAGAATATTTTTGATATCTTCCTTTAAAGAAATCAAATTAATTAACAAATAACAAACACAAATTCAAAAGTTAAATACTGAATCCTTGCTGATCTCTCTGTTCTTTGCTCTGGAATATGAAAAAAATCTCTCCAAATGAAATTCTGTGCTATCTGGCAACGGCTTCTAAAAATTCTATCTATGCCTCAAAAAGTTCAAAACCATTCCTTTTCTGAAATGTCTTTCTAACTTTCCCTACTTGAAGTTCATTGATTTGTTTATTCACCAGTCTAACAGGAAATGTTCTGTTAAGCAGAAGAAAAAAAAACAGAAGTGTGTATCCACAGAAGCCAAGGCAAGAGAGTGTTTCAAGGAGAGAGTAGTCACCTGTGTCCAATACTACTGAGAAATCAAGTAGAAGGTCATTCTTTAATGACCATGATGTGGCAAAATGGAAGTTGTTAGTGACCTTGAAAAGAGCAACTTCAAAGTAGCAGAAGCATAATCAGAGTGAGTTGAGAAGAAATTAGTGAATCAGTGAAAACAGTTTGTTGGGTTAGTTAGAGCAAATGGAGTAAAGGGAGTTCTGGTCTTTTTTCTGTGTCTTTGCTTTCTTGTTTACTAAAGGAAAGGCTAAAATCAGCTCCTGGTTTTGGTTGTATGTGCCATCCTTGTTTACATCATTCTGTGAAAAGAACACAAGGACCTCAAAGAAATTGGTCTCAGTTCTACTCTGCTCCTGGCTAATGCCATTTTCATCATTATAAATTCCCTTAATCTTAGGTTGTCATGCAAGATGATGGGGTTAAACTTCCGTATTCAACATTCAATGAATTTCCACATTGACATCATTTGGAGTTTTTAAATTAGATGTGCTAACCCACATCTCTGTCAGTGATTTTATTTGACTAAATCTCAAGGATTTTTGAGATCCATGCAGAAATGAGGCAGGAGGTAAAGTTAGAATGAAAGGTTTGAGACAAAAACATTATGTATGAGACTGATGTAAATAGGTTTCCTCATGTGATTTTTTTCGGGGGTGGGGGGGGCAGTCAAAGAATGTGAACATTAAGACTCCTAAATTCAGATGGCAAATTATTCATCCCAAAGAATGAACATTGCTCTGCAACAGGCACTGAATATATCTTTTTAAATTTTACAATAGTTAATATATGTTATTATTATTAAAATCTGTAGGCATAGCTACATGTTTTCTTACATTAACTTATATATCTTTGATTACTAGTATGGCTAATGTTCTTCTGCATATAAACCATCTATTATTCTCAATGTAAAAATTAAAGATTAATATTCTTTGTTCACCATTCTTTTAGGGTTTTAATGTTTACTGATTTAATGAGGTCTTTATATGCAAAAGCTATATGCTAAACAGTCCTCTTAGATTGCTTGGAGAAAACTGTAAGAATGGGCTGTTCCTTTTAATGAATGGGTACACCCTAAGATGATATACAAGCATTGTTCAGTGTTTCTTCTATGAGACTGACTGAAAATCTCTCAGATCTCAGAAATGAGAAAAATTGTGCCGCTTCTGAATGGTTGTTATATTTCTTATTTACTGGATATGGATACTGAGGATGATTGTGCTATTTTTATTTCTTTAAGAAGCTAAGAGTTTAACTTACACACTAGCATTGATTATTACATAGACTATTTTCTTCTAATTGTATTTTTATTATTATTACATATTTCATCAATTTCAACCTTTCAATTTATGATCATTACCTATTGTAATAATGTATATATTTCTAGAAGCCACCTCAAATCCTGTTTTGAAACAATGAAGGGTAAAAAAAACTCAAATAAACAACTAATAATTGTTTTCAAAATTTATTGTTGAAGATTTTTCTCATTTCAGGTTTTTAAAACATGTATACTGAGCTGTGTTTTATGTATCAGTTTTCCTCTGTGATGTCTTCCATTCTTTTTTAAGCTTAGATTACAATAAAGTAAATGAGCCCTGAATGTTTAGCATGCATAGATGAAGGAATGAGCCATCAGGGAATGGGCCTGAGGCTTGCCCATTCTGTATTGTACTTCTACCTGTGACAACTTAGAGTGTGAATAGATTGAGACTTGTGGGCTTTACTATATGTATGAATGCACAACATCTTTTGAAATTGTGAAATTTGGCAGTCATGAACACTTTGGCCGTAAATAATGAAATGTCCAAACAGCATCATCTTCAACAAATAGATTTTTTTTGTCCTCCGCCTAAAATAAGTGTAAACATGCATATTTGGCATATTTGTGAATTTGTTTGGCCTTTCTCTCAAGATGATTGCCATATTCCCAAGTATGATGTCTACATTCAAGAAAGAAATTAACAGAGACAGAGTAACACCAGAAATTTCTGCTTGAATCTCAACAGATAGAATTCTTTTACATGGCCACCTTGGCTAAGAGACACGTGCTTGTCTCCTCTAGTACACAGTGGAGTTGAGCAAAACAAAACAGGGATGCCAATGAGAGTTAAGAATGATTATTTAATATTTGTATGTGAAGCCACTTTCTAAGTTTTAAGTTAATTGCCTCTTCTCAGTCAGGTTATAAACTCATTTAGGGTTGCTTCTATTCCTTTTGGCTTTTCCCTATAAGAGTATCAAGCAAAATGCATAGAATTAATATTTTAAATTATCTATTTAAATTTTTATCATAAAATAACTGCATTATTATTTTTTGTTAAGTGTACACTCTTATAAGGAGACATAACGTAATTTCATAAAAACTTTTTTATGGTATAAGCTTTTGCTACCTGCATTATAACCACAAAATTATTTTCCTGAGGATTTTACTTAATAGATGAGAATGAAGGTATACCCAGGTCCCAAACGAAGCTTAATGTTTTAGAACTATGTAGAAAATTAGATTACTGTTTGTATTAGTTTCCATTGCTTAGTAACAAATTACTACAATTTAGCAGCTTAAAATAACACAGATTTATTTTCTTAGTTTCTATGGGCCAGGACTTTGGGTATGAATAGCTGGCTCCTCTGCTCTGGGTTTCATCATGCTAAAATCAAAGGGTCAGGCAGGGCTATTACCTCATATGAGGCTGGAAGTCCTCTTCCAATCTTACTTGTTGTTGCCAGAATTCAGTTCCTTGCAATTAGAGTGCTAATGTCCTACTTTTGTTGCTGGTTGCTGGCCAGAAGCCACTCTTAGTTCTGAGAGGCTGTCCTTGCCACATGGCCTGCTCTTAAAGAAGCAACTCACTTCTCCCAGGCCAGAAGCACATATCTTCTGCTCTGAATTACTCTGACTTCTGGAATCCCTCCATGCTTCTAGGCTTTTTAAAGGGCTAATTTGATTAAGTCAGCCCCATTCAGGATAATCTCCTTTTTAATTAACTTAAAGTCAACTGATTAGAGGTCTTCATTACCTCTGCAAAATCTCTTCTTCTTTGCCAGATAAAATAACCTAATCACAGGAGTGATATCCTACCTTATGATATCCTATCCACAGACATAACCTATACTCAAGGGCAGTGGGTTACATAGGGCATGTACACTGGGGGCTGGAACTATAATTGTGGGGACCCTTTTGGAATTCTGCCCATTACAGTGACCAAACTTTAATGTTGTTTTTGATCTTTTCAAGGACTAATTATGAAGCATAGAGTTAGAAAAAGTAAAAAAAGTAATTAAGTACATCTGAGGATCTAGAGAAGTATCTCAGCTAATTTAAGGATTTATTTGAACATGGAATGTTTTTACTATAAGTATGATAAGGTCAATTTTATTCAAATCAGGCATACCAACTCCATTACCAATGTTTTTTACCACTATACAACACTCTTTCAATACCGTATGAAAACTTAGCATGGTCCATCTCACATAGAAATTGCTCAGTAAAAGTTACCTAAGATTTTTCTGTTTATGATGGATTAAAATGTGTTTTCTATTTGGCACCATTGCATGATTTTGAAAGTTGAATGACTAGCATTTTGTTAATGCAATGATTAAGTAAACCCATACCATGTGGGTAAAAATGGGCTTTGCAGAGAACTACAAAATGGTTTGACTTTCTGTACTTCAAAGAAAGTCAAGAAAAATTAAACTGATTACAAATTGACTAGGATTGAAAAGACTTTATGCTAAAAATGAATTTATTTAGAGAATTCTTAAGAATCATTTCTTGATTTTTTTTTGGGACATTGTACTGTTATAGTAATCACATTTATTCTCAGGAATTTCCATTGGTCTTATGAACTTTCATTATATGACACTCATTTCATCAGTTAAAATGAGATTGCTGCACAAAA
Organism: Lemur catta; assembly: GCF_020740605.2. Classification (NCBI taxonomy): domain Eukaryota; kingdom Metazoa; phylum Chordata; class Mammalia; order Primates; family Lemuridae; genus Lemur; species Lemur catta. The sequence goes on along the minus strand of NC_059128.1, from coordinate 47,901,931 downwards.
TTGGGATATCATTTGGGGAAAAATATATAACTGGTGATTTGATGATACCTATGTTTTTTTATAAGCATCTATGCAGAAAGAAAAAGAAACAGCTTATTATTTATGATACAAAAAGTCATAACCTTGGTGTTCATCTTGACTTTGCCCCAACTAGTGCTGAGAAATTAGACAAGTCTGACATTTTGAGAAAATTAGAGAAAAAATCATCTCTAAACTCCATTACATGAATAATGTCTTGGTAATGCCATGTACAATGCATTAAAGGATAATTTTCTAAATTTAATTAAATATATTTAATGTATGAATGTTAAACATTTTGTGAATTTTTATGTTGATTTTTAAGTGCACTGGATTTGTATCTTGTTTTTAGATGTACAAAAATGTTAATATAATGTTTTCATTCTTTGGTGAGATTTGAGTAAAAGAACTTTATTTTCAACATATGTATATTTTAAAAATACAGTGGGTAAAGTCAAGGTATAGGGTTATATAAAAGTACAAATTCATTCAATTCAATTTTATCAATAATTTTTCACCTCATTAGTCCACTTACATATCCAGTAAAGGACCTATTAAAGGAACAGCTAAGTAGATCAGACTGAGTATAAAACAAATAGCTATCCTACATTTATAGGAAATATTTATTTCTTAGATGCAACAAATCCTTGGCTCTTATTTTACTTAAGTTATGGAACCAAATTAAAATTATTTTTTAGGTATTGATGTGAATTATTAATGAAATTCATTTGTCTTCTAAAATTAAATTTTATCTTTTATATTTAATTTTGTTTTAAACTGCAATGCTTATTTCATTCCAAGTTGGAAAACAACTTGTCAGTTTATATATTTACTTCCAGGAATTTATATTAATAAATACCACCTACACTATTTTCCTCATGGTTATGGAAAGAAAACTTTTCTTGCTATCACTGGTATTTCAGTTAGAAATAGCATATTTAGAAGAAGTGCAATTTAGGATTTGTTTTTTCCCTTAATTTTTTTGTTATTTTGAATTATGGAGCTACTGGGATACATGGAGTTTAGAGGAGGTAGGAATATTCCTAGCTTCACAAATTAAAACTTTCATAGTTGCTTTTTTTGACCTCCCAGTGGTACACTTCTTTTTTCAATTATGATTTTTTCTGAAATTTTATTTTTCTTTGCCAAACCCTTTATAAACTCATGGTGATACTTATCAGATGACTTGAGGTAGAAAGCTTTTATTCCATTCCTACTTCAGCCTCTGATTCCTTGAATGACCTTGAAAAATTAATATTCCTCCTACTATCTCTAATGGTAAAACGAAAATACCAACTAACTCAGAGGGATTTTCTGAAGCTTGATTATAATTATGATTCATAATAAAGTCTATTGAGATATTTCAAGAGAAGGCATTGTACACAGATAAAATGTTATTATAAAACTCTCTAGAGTCTTCATTTGTACATTATTTACAGACTTCTAGAGAATTGTATTTCAGTGTGCCTGTAAGTTCTCTGATTTTTGTCAACCAAAATTTTTTCTTTCGATAATAAATGTTCACTAAACCATGGCTTCCTTGAAGAAGGAATAGAATGACTCAAATTGTTAAATAATGTGCATTAATTTTAAATTACCTTCCCTTTATAATGAAGTTGGAATGAGTTTAAGTTTAAAGTATTAAGATATGTAATACATACTTAGAGTGAGACTATATAAATTATCTCATTCATGTCACCATGCTTTTAAATTTTGATGGAGGGGAAAGGAGGTTCAAGATGGCTGATTAGAGACATCAGTCATCAGTTCTCTCTAGAAAGAAGAAAAAGATGCAGGTGATTAGGCATAGCCCATGTGTAAAAACAGACGTAAGAGTGCCAGAACCTACCAGAGAAGCAGAAAAACTTCAGGGTGAAAAGAATTGTGAAAAGTCATGACAAGTAAGAAAATCTGTCATTTTACACTGTGCTGCTATTCCCTCAAGCCAGCATAATGCCACTCACAGAGAGTTTCTCTAGACCCACAGTTTCTGAGGTGACACATGGACAGTTGATCTCGCCACTTGTCTGGGAATCTTCACAGTAAGTGCTCCCTGGTCCTATACCATGGGAACCATTGGGAGTGCCAGGAGGGCTGAACCACTCGGGGTAAATTGGAGACAAAGAGCAGGACACTGATCACAATGACTAGCACATGAATCTAGGCAACTACTTGGAGCTCTGACCAGCCAGGATGTCATGTTGAAGAGACTGGCTGAAGCCATAGTGCTTCAGGGGGCACAATCTATGGAAAGGTCTGAATTCCTGGCTGGATTTTTCACAAAGCCCAGGTGCCCACATGAAGAATTCTCCCGTCCTGGAAACAACTAAAACAACTAGAAGATTGTATTACACTACTTGAAAAAATGATTTTATGTGAATATTATTTTATAACATCACTAATTTTACATATTTCTCTTTTAAGTGATGAATATAACTCTAAGGAGAAAAGAAAAATGTTCTGTACCATAAAATAAATATTTCTCTGTTTTGCAATTAGTACCCTATCCTTCATTGTAATTTAAGAACAAGAAATATAGCTACAGGAACTATATTTATTTTATGTGCACACAAGGGATTAATGGACACTTCTAAAATATGGAGGCTTTCTCTAGTAAAATGATTACAAAATGGATATTTTTTGCAGAACATTTCAATATTATGCTAGAGAATATTAAAAACAGGAAATTAAATTATGAAAGATTTGTCTGGAAATATTATTTACAATGTGAAGTATTTCCATTACCTTGAATATGAAGGTAATATCACAAATCTTTCTCCTACATTATGCAATAATTAGCAATGAATGAAGTCTTTTCAAACATTAAAAAGGAATGTTTGGATGGGTGCACTCTCCATTTTCCCATGAATAAACTTAACCAAGGAGGTGACAGACTTGTACATGGAAACTATAAAACATCGATGAAAGAAATATAAGGGGACACAAATAAATAGGCTAATTCATTTTCATGGATTGCAAGACTTATTGTTAAAATATCCATACTACCCAAAAGTGATCTACAGATGGAATGCTATTCCCATCAAAATCTCAATAGCATTTTTACAGAAACAGAAAATACCATCCTAAAATTCATATGGAACCACAAAAGACCCAGCATAGCCAAAGCATCTTGAGAAAGAAAAACAAAGCTGGAGACATCATATTTCCTGATCTTAAAATATACTACAGTAATTACAGCAGCACAGTACTGGCATAAAGAAAGGCATACAGACTAATAGAACAGAATAAAGAGCCCAGAAATAAATCGACACACGTATGGTCAACTTGTCTTCAAGAAGCATGCCAAGAATATATAATGAGGAAAGCAACTTCAAAAAACTGTGTTGGGAAAAGTAGATATCCACATACAGAAGAATGAAATTGGGTACCATACTCAATACTATAAACACAATGCAACAATCACTATACAAAATAATCAATTCAGAATGGATTAATGACTTAAATAAGACTTGAAACTATAAAACTCCTGGAAGAAAACGTAGGGAAAAGTCTTCTTGACATTGATATGGGCAATAATTTTTTTGGATATGACCCTACAAACACAGACAACAAAAGCAAAAGTAGGTAAAAGTAGTTCGTATTGCAACTGAAAAGCTTCTGCACAGCAAAAACAAAATAAAACAAACAAAAAAAACAGTCAACAGAATGGAAGTTTTTAAGTTATTTGAAAACCTGTGTCTGATGAAGGATTTATTTCCAAAATATGTAAGGATTTCCTACAACATAGTAGCAAGAAACAAAACCTGATTTAAAAAAAGGGGGGCAAAGGATCTGAATGGACATATCCCCAAAGAAGGTGTACAAATGGTTAACTGACACATATAATATCCTCATCCTCATTATTTATGAGGAAAATGGAAATCAAAATTTCAATGGGATACCACCTCACACTTGTTAGGATGGCTATTAACAAAAAAACCTATAAATACTTTTGAATTCATTTTTCAGGAATAAAGATAATTCTCTTATAAATGACAACATACACACAAGGAAATGTAACATTATATATAAAGTAAACTTTTCCCAGTCATCCTAATAATATTCTTTATAAAAATATTATTTCTCTGATCTATGATGCAATGCAGGATAATGCATTGCACTGAATTGTCATTTACTGCTCAGTCAGACTCGGCATTGGGAGACATTTCTTAAATTCTTGAATTTTAATTTGCAGCTGTGTACTATTAGGGACATTTTCTAACTTCTCTGTACTTTAACTTGCAAAGATCTTGTGAGAATTAAATTAGAAACTATACAAAAAGTACCTTCCAGAGTGCCAAGCACATAGTTGGTGCTCAAAAAAAATTGTACCTTGAAAAAGGGATAAATAGCATATGTTCAAATAATAGATAATGAAATTCAGTCTTTAACTTAAACGTAGTGAAAGACAAACCACTTCCTTTTATCCTTTTCAGAATGCATTTCAATTGGCCAAGAGTAAAATGGTCAAATTCACTCTGAAAATAAAACACCTTGTGTAAAGACACTTTATTTCATTGAATGGTATAATGCTTTACAGCACATGATTTAATTACACACCTCACAATGAAAAGCAATAAAGCCACACAACCAGCAAGAAGAGAGTCAATCTCTTTTCTTCACCAGCTGTAGCCCACCAGGATTATTTTTCAAGGTTTCAGGACAGATTTTTAGACTATAAAAGAGCGATCTTTATTGAAATACAGAAAGAGGGTTAGTCTTGGATAAGAATAAATTGCTCGAAAATGTTTCTGTAGGCAAAACATTACCTCATGTTTATGCTTAACTAAACAATTACCTCAGAAAAGTGATGTGAAAAATAGCACTTTTCTTGATAAGGGACAGAACCCAAGAGAATAATTTGTCCTGCCATTTTTCTCCTTTTGTCTTCCTCACCTCCAAAGTGCCCAACCACAGCTATAACCAATTGCCTATCTTTCCAGAGGCTTATGGCGGCTTGTCCAAGTTAGCCAATAATTCTTTTCTTTGGAAACTGTTATTGTCACTGAAAATGGTTTTGGCCTTTCATCATAGCTGGTCTCATATTACTGTTTTATTAGATCGTAATATTAAGGCTTTTCTCCTCAATGAGATTGTTCATTATTGTAGAAATTGCCTAGCTCTTATGTTTCTTTTGTGTAAGCCCACCGTGATTAGTACAGTGATGAACACTTAAAGGTGCTAAAAGAGTGTATGAGGAATTGGTATTTTTAGTCTAACTCTGGGTTTTAACTTTCATCATCTACACAGTTTTCCTGGAGTGTAAAGCCACCTCTTTTGTCTCTACTTGCCTGGTGCTACTGAGTTAAATTGCTGATAAATCTGACTGCTTTAGACTTTTAATGACTTGCCACTTCCAATTATTTTGAGATAATTTTTTGAGATAAAATTTTATTGAGATTTTGAGGACTGTCATTCCTTATAGTACAGGAAGTATAAAAGGGAGCAGGGGTTAGGTAGAGTATCCTTGCTGGCCTTAAGATTCTCACTTTCCTCTGGAGAAGACTCTTCACCTGCTCTTTTCCTCTGTTCTTGCTGCCACAGTAAACTTCCTCTCAGTTTGAACATTGTTTTCTGGCCATCTTGTCCGTGCTCCATACATTATTACCATCTCCTCCTCACCTTGAAGCTCACGTTGTAGTCATAGTACCTCTCATTTGTGGCCTTTCTTATATACACCTGTTCCTCTTCCTCAAATACTTAAAATCTTTGCTTACAACCCTGCCCTCATTCTTTTATTTTTTGACACTAACATGATGTAACTAATTTTTCTTTGGACTAAATATGCAGATGTATTTACACTTTTAAAAAGTCCTGTTTCTAATTTTTTCATAAGGATATCCTATGGCCTTAACACTTCAGCAAAATATGTCCTTAATAAAATGAATATGCAAATCACAGACTCAGAGAAAATATCTGTAAACATATCTGATGAGGGACTTATAACCAGCATATATATTTCAAAAACCCTAAGTCTTAACCTATTTGGGCTGCTATAACAAAAATACCACGGAATGGGTAGCTTATAAACCAGTAGACATTTATTTCTCACAGGTCTTGAGGCTGGGAAGTAAAAGATCAGTGTGTTGGAAGATTTGGTGTTTGGTAAGGGTCAACTTTCTGGTTCACAGGCAATGCCTTCTAGCTGTGTCCTCACGTGATGAAAGGAATGAGAGGTCTCTTTTATAAGGGCACTAATCCTATGCATGAGAGTTCTGCATTCATGACCTAAAAAGCCTCACTGCCTAATACCGTAACACTGGGGGATAAGATTTTAGAATATGAATTTTGGGGGAACATATACATTCAGATGATAGCACCCATCAAATCAATAATAATAATATGAACAATCCTTTAAAAAGACAACATTTGAATAGATCCTTCTAAAAGAATGTTTTACTTTTTTCAATTATTTTTTAATTAGCAAATAGATATTACATATATTTGTCATGTACAACATGTTTTTAAATATGTATACATTGTGGAATGGCTAAATTGGGCTAATTACCTCATATACTTATAAATTTTTTATGGTGAGAACACTTAAAACCTCTATTAGCAATTTTTGAGAACATGATACATTATTAACTATAGTCATAGTGTGTAAAACAGATGTCTTGGCCTTATTCCTCCTATCTAAGTAAAATTTTGTATCCTTTCACCAACATCTCCCTAACACCCCCCCAGCACAGTTCCAGCCCCTGATAACCACCACTGTTACCTTCTATGAGTTACACTTTTTTAGATTTAGATTTAGGTAAATGAGGTCATGCAGTATTTGTCTTTTGGTACCTGGTTTATTTTACTTAACATAATGTCCTCCAAGTTTATCCATGTTGTTTGCAAATGGCAGTGCTTCCTTCTTTTTAAGGGCAGAATAGCATTCCGTTATGTATACAAGCCATATTTTCCTTGTCTGTTTGTCTGTTGATGGGCGTTAACATTGATTCCATTTCTTGGCTATTGTGAATAATGCTGTCATGAATATGGCGATGCAGATGTCTATTCACCATACTCATTTCATTTTCTTTGGATATAAACCCACTGGTGGGATTACTGGATCACATGGTAGTTCTGTTTTCATTTTCTAAGGGACCTCTATACTATTTTCTATAATGGCTGTGGTAATTTACATTCCCATCAGCAGAGTGCAAGGGTTCCCTGTCCTCTACATCCTCACCAACACTTGCTATCTTTTGTCTTTTTGATGTAACAACCATTTTAACAGGTATGAAGTGATATCTCACTGTGTTTTAATTTGCATTTCCCTAATAATTGGTGATTTTTGAGCATTTTTTTCATGTTTGTTGGCCATTTGTATGTCTTCTTTTAAGAAATGTTTATTCAGATCCTTGGCCCATTTAAAAAAAAATGGGTTGCTTTCTTACTATTGAGTTATTTCAGTTTCTTATATATTTTGTATATTGTTTGTATATGGTTTGCAGACATTTTTCTCGCATTCCATAGGTTTTCTCTTCACTCTGTTGATTGTTTCCTTGGCTGTGCAGAAGCTTTTTAGTTTAACTTAATCTAATTTGCCTCTTTTTCCTTTTGTTGGCTGTTCTTTTACGTTCAGATCCAAAAAAAATCATTGTCTAGACCATTGCCATGAAACTTTCCATTTATGTTTTCTTCTAGTAGTTTAACAGTTTCAGATATTACTTTTAAGTCATTAATCCATGTTGATTTAATTTTTGTATATGATGTGAGATAAGGGTATAATTTCATTCTTCTACATGTGGATATCCAGTTTTGCCACCACCATTTGTTAAAGTGACTGTCTTTTCCTCATTGTGTTTTCTGTTCTTAACAACTTTATCAAAAATTAATTGGCTGTAAATGCTTGGATTTATTTCTGGGCTCTCTATTCTTTTCCTTTAGTTTATGTGTCTGTTTTTATGCCAATACCCTGCTATTTTGACTAATGTAGTTTTGTGGTATATTTTGAAGACATGTAGTGTGATATCTCCAGCTTGTTTCTTTTTGCTCAAGATTGCTTTGGTCATTCCAGGTTGTTTGTGGTTCTACATGCATTTTAAGGTAGTCTTTTCTATTTCTGTGAAAAATGTCATTAGACATCTGATAGGGGTTATATTGAATCTGTGGATTGTTTTGGGTAGTATAGACATTTTAACAATATTAATTCTTCTAATCTATGAACATGGGATGTTTCCATTTGTTTGTGTCTTCTTCAATTTCTTTCATTGATGTTTTACAGTTTTCAGTGTACAGATAGATCTTTGCCTCCTTGGTTAAGTTCTGAAGTATTTTATTTTTTGCAGCTAGTGTGAATTGGATTATTTTCTTTATTTTTTCAGATACTTCATTGTTAATGTATAGGAAGGCTACTTATTATGTTTACCTATTTTGCAACATAACTGAATTTATTTATGAATTCTAACAGTTTTTCAGTAGAGTTTTTAGGGTTTTCTAAACATAACATTGTGTCATTTGCAAACATGGGTGATTTAACTGTGTCCTTTCCAATGTGAATGACTTTTATTTCTTTTTCTTGACTCATTGCTCTGGCTAAGACTTCCAGTACGATTTTGAATGAAAGTGATGAGAGTGGGCATCCTTGTTTTGTTCTGGACCTTAGATGAAAAGCTTTCAATGTTTCTCCATTTAGTATGATGTTAGCTGTAAGCTTGTTATATATGTATTTTATTGTGTTAATATACATTTCTTCTGTACCTAATTTGTTGAGAGTTTTTATCATGATATAATGTTGAATTTTGTCAAATATTTTTCTGCATCTATTGGGATGATCATATGGTTTATGACTTTCACTGTATTTATGTAGTGTGTCTCATTTATAGATTTGTGTATGTTGAACCATGATGGTGTCAGAGAAAAAAAAGGTGAATGATCCCTTTAATGTGCTCTTGAATTCAGTTTGCTAGTATTTTATTGAGTATTTTTGCATCTGTTCATCAGAAATAATGGTCTATGATTTTTTTTTTGCAGTCTATTTGTCTAGCTTTGGCATGAGGGTAATTCTGGCCTTATAAAATGAGTTTGAAAATATTTATTACTGTTTAAACTTTTGGAATAGTTTGAGAAGGATTGGTATTAAGTCCTCTTTAAATGTTTGTTAAAAATACTTTGAAGGAAATATAATATTGTGCCAAGATAAAATGATGTTAGGATAAGAAAAATGGAAATGTGATTTTGTTCAAATAACCATAAATGTACACCAAAAAAAAAAAAAGTTCACTTGAATACTGGAGTAGTTTAAGATTCTCAAGGAAGAAATATAATGAGTTGGAGGAACATTAAGTTGAAATTCTAATATTTAAACTATTTGGTTCATAGTTAAAGAAAAAATATTTATTTTTTGATGTGAGCTATTATTCTAGACCTTTTGATAATTTTTGCTTTCTGTCTTGTAGGTCAGAGATTAGAAGAAAGACTAAAACCATATTAAAGGCAAAGGAAATTGGCATAGAGAAAAATATTTTTTAAAGTAAAATGTAGATTGAATACACAAAGGATAATCATTCCCAGGATTGATTTTTAAGTGGTTACTATCTTGGTCATACAAGAAGGAGTCTGTGATATTAAGGAACAAAGCTGTTTTCAGTGGATTCTTAGCAAGATGACCTTGCTGGAATTATAACAGAAAGAAGCATGGCATATACAAGGTTTCAATAAGATTCAATTCCTGTGTTAAAAGGAAATTAAATGGTCTGTTCATATTTTGCAATAGATTAGGCTATTATGTCCTAACAGTGTTCTCTTGCTATTTTGAATGTTTACCTCTTATAAAGGGGAACATGCTTTAATTTTTTTTAAATTCTATGACTTTATATTTCCACTTAGTTCAATAGAGTTGCTATTTTTCTCTTCTAAATGTTGACTTTTCTCATACTTTCAAATATAAACTCAATAAAAGAAATGTGTTTAGTACTAAACTAAAATTAGCAAGAGAATTTGCATAAAACCCAAAAGCAATAAAAATGCACATCGTGAATAATAAAAGTATAATTTAATTTTTTAACTCATAACATATAAATCTTTTAAAACCAGAAACATAAGGTAAAAATACTAAATGGTCTCAATATTTAACTTAGTAGAACACTATATATTTCAAGGAAAATGTCACAGTTTAAAAGATGCATAAGCTAGCAAATTCTTATTTGTAAAGAGAATTGTAGAAAACATCAGGTCATTTTTAAAACATGAAATACATGAATTACAGGATAGCTGATTCATTTATTGGCTATACTAATGATTGGTGCAGACCACTAGTATGCTAGTGTACAGAATAGTAATGATAGTGAGAACAATAGAAATCAGTACACTGCCTGGGCTTCAATTTATTAAACATGGCTTTGGTGACAATTAAAAATTTATCTTTTGACTGTAACTACATATTTTAAATAATCTGTACTTTAGAAGCAGAGATAAATTAACTTTTAAAAAATTAATGGACACTACCATATGTTATCAATCCTACCTCTGGATTGAAATCAGGATCTCAAGGAGATATCTGGACCTCTATGTTCACTGTAGCATTATTCACAATAGTCAAGACAGATAAATGAGTAAATAAAATATGGTACGTACATGCAATGGAATATTATTCAGCCTTTAAAAAGAAGAAAACCCTGCCATTTATAACAACTTGGATGAATGTGGTGGGCACTATTGCTATGTGAGATAAGCCAGTCGCAGAAAGACACTTATATGAGGAATCTAAAATAGTCAAGAAAGCAGAGAATATAGTGGTAGTTGCCAGGGACTGGGGGAGGGGAGAATGGGGAAATATCATTTGAAGGAAACAAAGTTTCAGTTATGCAAGATGAGTAAGTCCCAGGAATTAATGGCACAGCATAGCGCCTATAGTTAACAATACTGTGTTGTAGACTTAAAAATTTGCAATGAGGGTAGATCTTATGTTAAGTGTTCTTATCATGCACAGAAAAGTTAATGGATGGTTTAAAGCAAAAACAATAATAATATATGTATATCTATAACAATCATGGAATTAGAATATATAAACTGATAGGAGTGTGAATCGGAAGCATAATATTGTAAGTTTCTTTAACTACATGTAAAATAGCATAATATTACATGATGGTATACTGTAATAAGCTAAACATTTATTTTCCATACATTCTATAAGTGTTTTAAACCTTGGCATTATTAATGTTTTGGGTCAGATAATTTTTTGCTGTGGGGGGGGGCTTATATATTATAGTATTTTTAGCAGCATCCCTGGACATACACACACACACACACACACACACACACACACATACACGTGCACACGCAGACACACACACACAGTCATGTGCTACATAGCCACATTTCATAAATATTTTTCACTAATATTAATTTTTAAAATGTATGTACTTAGATGCTTCCCTTTAGAAACAAATTTTTTATATAATAAAGCCAGAATAAAATAAGTTGCCTAAAAGTCTTTAATTTTAGAATTTTAAGGCTAGCTAGTATAAATCCTTTACATATCCTCCAGGTATTACTTACTATCTGTACTTATCCTCACATCCTTTCCTGCAATCTCATATAAAGACATTACCCTGCAATCTCTGTTTGATCTGATCCCTTCCCCAAATCTACTGGGTCTCAGCAGAGCAATTTTTATTATTCCTACTTTATTTTCAATATTTCTATTATCCTGTTTTTTTTTCTCCTTGACTAAAACATGTTCAAGTTTCTCCTATTAAAATAAAAACAAATACAAAAATAAAAAAAAACTCTCCATCAATCCTCTACCTGTTTCTAGATAACCTTTAGATTCCTTGCCTTTAGAGACAAGATCTCAGAATATGTCTCCTATACTTATATTCATTTTATCATCTTTAATTCATTCTCACTTTGTCATGGTCAGGCTTTTGGCCCCACCAAAGAGGCTCCAGCAAAGTTACTGATAACCAACTAACTGCTAAATTTGTACGTCTTTTGGGGATCTCATCTTACTTACTCAGCTCTCTTGCAACATTTGGCACCATCAATCACTTCCTTCATTAAATTATCTTCCTAACTTGCCAAACCATGGAAGGCTGTTTATATTATCTACTGGAACAGTTCCTGGACCTACAAATGATATCTTTTGTTCAATATACTGAAAAAGTCACTATCTTTCCCTCTAATATGACCTTCCTTCCTCATTTCCTATCTCAAGGATTGCAAATATCATTCAATCAGTCAAGCCAAAAACTTGGGTGCCATGATAAATATTTTCTTCTCCTAAGAGTCCTACCCCATTCCCCCTTGGTGACTGAACTGCATTTCTATTTCCTTGATATCTCTAATTTCTATCTTCTTCTATTCCTCTCACAGCTTTCATTAAATTCAGGTCTTTCTTCTGGATCATTTCATTAGAACCCTACTCTAATTCAGTTTTCCCTCTGCATTGCTTCCAGAAATAGCTGATTGTATCATTATTCTGCTTAAGATGCTTCAATGCCTCATGATTCTCCACAGCAGGAGGTGAAACATCTTAGTATAACATACATGACTTTTTATAATCAGTGTCCTTCCTACTGCCAATCCTGTATTTAATGTCACCTCCCAGCTGCCACTTTGACCTCGTTCTCCAGTCCAGAGAGTCATAATCTAAATACCTGCTATGAGGATTTACCACACTCCGTGAGACTACTTCAGATCCTGATTTTGTTCAAGCTACTCTGTATGATTATGATATAACATCCCATTTTTCGGCTGAATAGGTGAATGAATACCTATTCTGCTTGCAAGTTTTAGTCTTTATTTGAAATCTCTCTATCTTTGTAGAATTACAAAGGTAGAATTACCCTTATCTTCTTTCACCACCACTATAGTCATTGATATATCTAGTTAAACACTTGTAACACTTTTTTAAACCTATCATGTATATGTTTGTGTTGATCTATTTCTATTTCACCACTGTGTCTTCTTACTTGTATTTTTATCTCCAGTGCCTGGCTTTGTCACCTGCTGCTTAAAACAAGATTGATATAAGTTTAGTGTTCTATAGAAAAAGCAAATTTTTTTTTTTGTATAGTCTAACACAACTCACACTGGTACTTCACTTTTGGTCACACCAAGCAATCTCCAATTCTGAGTGGACACCAACTGGGTGTCCTGAAATTTAACTCAATTATCATGCTATTCTGGAGATAGTGTCAGATTCCACAGGTTGATGACCCAGTCTCACAAGATGCTCCACCATTTCAGATGCCAATCACAAGTCCAGGTTATCACCGTACTTCTGACCAACTGACTAAATCATACCATCTCCTTGGGTTTTATTATTTGCTAGGAAAGCTCACAGAACTCAGGGAAACATATTTAATGGTTTATTATAAAGGATATTGTAAAGGACAAAAATGAACAGCCCAGTTAAATAGGTACATAGGACAAGGTATGTGGGATTGGGTCTGATGTTTCCATGCCCTCTCCAGGCACACCACCTTCCTAGGACCTCCATATATTCAGCAACCTGGAATCTCTTCACACCCCATCTTTTTGGGTTTCTATGGAGGCTTCATTATGTAGACATGAATGATAAAACCACTGGCCACCAGTGATCAACTCAACCTTCAGCCCCTCATCCCTTCAGGAGGAGGTCAGGAATTAGGGCTGATAGTTCTAACCCTTTAATCATGTGGTTGGTTTCCCTGGAAACCAGCCCTCATCTGGAGGCTATCCAGTAGCTCAGAGCCACTGATCTCATTAGCTTATGAAAATAAATTCTATAGTTTGGAGATTCCAAGAATTTCAGGAGCTGTGTGCTAGGAAATAGGGTGGGGGACATACCTAATATATATTTCTTATTATATCACAAATACACACATAAAAACAATGTAATCAAAGAAAAAATTCTCTTAACTTCAACACTTTTCTATTTGATAATATTAAAAATATATCATAACTTCAAAAGAAATTGAGAACAGCAAATTATCTAAAAAGGAAGTCCATATTGAAGTAGCTTATGTAATTCAGAGAAAAATACTATCATGTAAGGAGCACACACACATACACACACCACACAAATGTAACAAATATCTAAAGTATAGTCAGTAAAGGAAATAAGGGTATGAAATAAAAATAATATCCTAAGCCCCCTTGACAGACTGAATGGAGCAACCCCCTTCACCAGTGAGACCCTAGAAAACCTATAAAAATTAAGTTTCCTAGCAATGACAAGATGGAAGGTTGGCCATGCCTCAATATACTTCTTTCCTTACAAACTGATCCCAGATTTCTTTCCTAAGAGTTAAACAGAAACTAGCTGTGGAAAAACAAAGAATGGAAGACGCACTCCTCTGTTGACTTCAGTCAGTCACCTAACACTATCACCAGACTCCCCTCCTGTTTTGCAGTTTGGACATGATAGCTGAGGAGTTTCACAGTGCATTCTTTCCTGATAAGTGACCACTGACCACAGACTGGTTCTGGCTGGTTTACTGAGGCTGTGCACAAAGCACTTTGATGTCCTCGGCTTTACCTTTTGAGGTATAGAGTAATTTTACTGCATTTCCATGTTAAGTCTCTACCCTGAAGTGTATATGGGATATATATAACATATATGTTTGCTTACCATGCAGTCACATGACCTCCTTCATGAATATTCATCACTCTTCCTATAATCTGATAAATATGTCTAGCCAACCCATTTGGCATAAAGTTTTGTTCCACCCTTCCTTCTTCCACATGTCTGCTTTCAGCCTTGGCTAGAGGCTCCACTTCCCTGCCTGCAGGTTGAAACCCTTCATAGGAAATAAAAATCTCTCCTTTCCAAATGTATTAATTTCATAATTTTTAAGTTGACAAGGGATACAATAAGATGGTAGAAATACCAACAGAAGAGTCATGCTGTAGAAATGAATGAACAAATAGTGCTGAATAAGAGGGAGATGTGTGCAGTTAATTCTATTATATTGTGAAATGGACTACAAAAAGTCAATACAGACTGTTTTGTCATTAGCATAAAATTTACACTAGACTACATGCTGAGACTCTTTCTCTGTAGGTTGAGACAGATGGCATCAGTTCAGTCCTGCCTCGTGCCTGAGTCAGTGTCACAGTGTACGGAGCAAATGTAGCAGTTCTACATTTTCAACATATCATGAGAAAACCTGACCTGTCACTTTTTGGACAAATCGTGCTTAATCACATATGACTTAAAATATTAAGTGACAAGTCAGGAGAATTTACTTTTGTCAACATCTGACAGTGTGCTATAAAATGGTTAAGGTCAGTATAATTTTGATATCTTAAAAATATGATTTGAGATTAACCTTGTTGATCTCATTATGTTTGTTTTATACTACTTAATTTATAAAATAAATACTTCAAAAAACTTATACATTCCGATTAAGTTAGGAAGGGTAAAAGTTCATATTTAGGAGAAAGTCCACATTAGAATATTTTTAAATGTACTTTTTTTGCATTTTGCTATATCTAGATTAAGCCGGTAGCCAATAAGATATTTCAGGTAAATACCACAACCTCCCTAATGAGGAAATTAAACCAGCTATTTATCATCATTGTTATTTTATTCATAAATATAAAATAACCATATTATAAGCATTGTAAAATTGCTGTTAAAATTATTCTCTTGTGTCTATCTCTACCCTGCTGACTCTACAATCTGATATGCAGTGGTGACTTCCTAAGCAAGCCATGCTTTTAAAGATAAATGTAAATGCTAGTCTGTCTGTAGTCTAATTATTCCTAATAGTGAAGCAAGTCCATGATTGAGTATGTGTGTAACACAGAGGAAAGAGGAATCATTGGGTTAGAGGGTCACATAATGACATCATATGGCTTTAATTTTCAGTGATCTTTGTGCTAAGTAGTTATTAGTCATATGAACTAATATGATGAACCAAGATCAAGATATCTATTGATTGGTATAAAATATTTTTCTAAGATATGACTCATTGCTTTACCTCAAGGGTCTTAAAGGACATTCAAATCAGGCATTTATTTACAAAGTCTAATGCTGGCCGTGCTAAATTTCATAATGAAAACTCTACGACAAGGGTCACACATTATCTTTAAGACAGAAAAATATTCTGTAGCCTAGGGCAATGGAAGAATATTGTTTCATTTGGGAACAATGGCTACCAACAATGTTAACTCCTTTTATATGAAGCTGTGGATGCCTTATCTAATAATAATATATACAATCACATTTTTGTTAAGTGCCAATGAATGTTTTGTTGTAGCAAGTAAAAAGAAAATGAATTTTTAAGTTTCATGAACTCCCCTGTGATATTCTTTTGCAAACTTAAATAAATCATGTTTCTGTAGTTATGTAAATGGTGTTAACTTCCTTCTGTTCTTCTTTCTAAGGCTAAGGTTACTAAAAATATGTAGTGCCAGACCATGGAGAATTAAATCTGATAGCATATGCTGATGGAGCCAAGAATTATTAAAACAGACACAGTACGTGGTGTGTTGAGAGACAAAAGCAGCTTAATTATTTAGTTATGTTGTTTCAACCTTCACAGTTGACTTTTCAGGACTAATGCATTAAAGAAGTCATACCAAAGAATAGAATCATCCTTCTTGCCTATTGTGGTTTAAGTGGGATCCTGCTTGAAAGCAGAAATATGAATGAGATAACCAAAATGAATCAATTAAACTGGCTGGTGTTCTGTCCTTGCCTTGACCAGTGATTCTCAAACTTGGCTGCGTATCAAAATCACCTGAGTAGCTTTAACTACCATTGAAGCACGGGTTCCATGCCCAGATATTCTGATTTTATTGGTCTGGAAGGTGTTCTTGGCTTCCTGATTCTAATGTGCAGCCAGGACTGAGAAACACACTGACCAAGTCAGAGAACATACTGGTATAAAACATGGATTTTAGAGAGTCAAAATAGAGCTAGTTAGAACCTCAGCCATAGTATGACTTAGGAAAGTCAATGATTTAGGAGCCTTTGAAACAGGGATGCTGAGAGAGCAAAAATAATGTTATTGATGTAAAAATTGGTGACATGGTATTTGTTATGTAACAGGCATTAACATTATTTTCCTATTCTGTCCCTTTGCTTCATCCCTCACCATCCTGGCCCTTTAACAAATAGAGATTAAGTATGGAAACCACTGTTTGGTGCCTGTGTGATATTTCTGCTTTATTTATATTCTAGTCCTGGTTTGAAGAACATTGCTAGGTAATATGGGAGATAAAGTTAAATAACATATTCTTATACCTCTCCCTGCAACCTGATTTCTGATTTTTTGCCTCCTGTTTATCCATGAGGCCTCCATTTGAATGTTATGTTCTCTGGGAAGCCCTTACTAACTGCTTCTCCCACCTCAACCTAGGCTGGGTTCCACTGCATCTCACCTCCATGATGTTTGTAGTGAATCTATGGAGTTTACTGCTGTATCCCTCAGGGAACATTGTGCCCACTTCATAATTTAAAAGTGAGTGAATAAATGATGGAATTTAAAATAAAATACTATTATAACTAGCACAAGGCAACACTCAGCTGAGTGTCAAATAGACAGTTGTAATATTAATGTAATTTTTATGAGTATACAAACTGCTTTTATATGAGTAATTTTATTTAATTGTTTAATTTATTATTTTATTTCCTTTTATTTTCCCAAAACATATTTTTAACTGGCCACTGTTTTATGACAGGCATTGTTCTATATTAGATGCTGGAGATATAGAAGTGAAGAAGACACTGGATATTGGATATACAAAAGTGAATAGTATATTGGTTCTCTTTGAACTTGCATTCTAGTCAGAGTAGGTAAGAAGAAATAAGCAAATGAGTAAACAGCATAGTATTAGGTCAGTTGTAGTAAATGCTCCAAAATAAAGGATATGAGAGAAAATGGCTGTGGTGTGTGTGTTAGGAATGTTGCTTGAGGAGGGCTGTCCTGAGAAAGTAACATCAGAGCTGATACCTGAAAGACAAAAATGAGCCAGCCACGTGATTGTCTTGTAACCACGGGATCAGCCCAAACTGGCTCACTCTATTGATAACAAAATGTTGAGTTACCGTGTAGGTATAACAGAGCCAAAACTTCAAATTATTTAGGCTGGGCGTGCACAAAAGAAAAATATTTGATCTCTAACAACACCCAGAACCAATGATTCCTCCTCTTGGAACCAAGAAGACCAAGGTATGACCAGAGCCTGAATTCCAGAATTCTTTCAGAAGCAAGGAGTTTGTTGGCCTGGAAGATCTGGGGCTACAATCAGCCTCAACCAACATACCTTACCATAAATGGCTAAATTTGAAGCCCTCCAATCAGACCTTACCAAACCAGCTTTCCTAATCCTTTCCCTTGCCTTCCAAGCCTGTAAACTTGCTCCAGACCCCAAATTGGGGAGACAGATTGGAACCCACCTCCTCTCTCCTTGCTAGTCATCCTTGCAATAAGCCTTTTGTTTCTCAAAAGCCAGTGTCACATTGTATTGACTTCTGTGTGCATTGGGCAGTGAGCCCATTTGCTCAGTGACAATCTGAGGGTAGAAAATTATAGGTCCATGGGACTGAAGGTGCAAATCCCCCAAGGTGAATCAGAATTGCCATATTCTATGAACAGGAAAAGGCTCATGTAACAACAACATAGAGAATAAGGATAGAAGGGTGGAAAATGAAATTAGAGACTAGTCAGGGACCAGTTTATGTATAGCCTTATAGGCCATGGTAAGAGGTTCATTTTTTATTCTAAATATGTTGGGAAATTTGAGGCGTATTAAAGTTTCTAGAGGCTGGGAATTTTATATGTAAACCTATGAGATTTATGTTTTTAAAAAACAACTTGGCTGACATGTGGAGAATGGATTTTCAGGGGTGGCAGGGGAGAGAAACGGGGAATATGTGAGTGCCAGAGTCGAAGCAAGGAGATGTGTTGTAGCCGTCCATGCAAGAGACGGCAGCAAATCATCCTAAGGGGCAGCAGCAAAGGTGAAGAAGTGGATGGAAAGAATACATTTTGGAGTCAGAGCAGGCAAGACTTGCTGATGGAGTGGGTGGTGGTGGTGGTGGTGGAGAAGGGGAGATTAGTTGAATGCATAAACAGACTAGCCCCACCTCTTTTGATGTGGGCTTCGTGTTTGGGTGGTATGTGTGGGTCTGGGTCTTCCATTCCTGAGGACTTCCAAAGCACACGGTTCAGGCAGTGATTCTTAGTCACCGCTCCTGAGTACAGCCTTGGCTGTGGTTGTCAGGAAAAACTTTGCTGAGGATTAAGGATCTCAGCAGTTCTTTAAAGGATGATTAGAGTTTGAAAGGTTGTGTGAAAAAAACATGAAGATAGAGAAGAAAACAACTTGGAAAAGTTTGAGAGGCAGTGAGTAGATTAGTTTGTGTGGATCGAGGATTAGTATAGGGGAGTAATGAAAAATACACATGGAAAGGAAACCTGGGTTCATTTTGTGGAGAACACTGAATATCATGCTAGAAATCATATTTTATGGCTCTATAGAACTACGGAAGTTTTTTTGAGAAAACCTGATGTGAAATCATATCAAGGGGATAGATCTAGCAGTGCTCGTATAATGGCTTAGAGGTAGGGAAAAGCCTGAAAGCAAGGAGACTCCGTAAATACCTTTCAAGAGGGATTATTCATCCACTAATCTGTTCACTTATTCAGTTAAAAAGCACTCACTGAATATCTGCTGTATGCTAAAAGCCCATGGTCACCAGGACTTTATTCTTACCTAAAAGCTATATATAGATAGATACCCCAAAGAGAGGTTAAAAATACAAATCTCTTAAATCACAAAAGCAAATGTCTGGAAAAGCAGCTTGCTTTTACTATTCTAATTCAGGGACATTGTGATTCATAGGTCTAGGGTGTGTTTGTGCACATGTGATTAATCATTTCTAAGAGATAGATTTTTAAATGCCTTTAATAATGCCCTATAATTTGTATATTTTATATACTCACAAATAAGTGTTTTGCTGGCCACCTGACTGATTACTATTTTAAAAAGTCAGACAATATAATTTAAATAAAACTATTATTTTATTTTATAATATTAGTATACTGTATTCCATGTGCTTTAACTATGGATGTATTTTACATATAGGTAAATTAGGTATAAAACTAAAAGATGTCCTTTACCATTAGATGATTGTGCTGAACTAAGTCCTTTTTAATTACTATATGGGGAAAACTATTAAAATGCAAGTCTTTTCCTTATTTTAGATTACATGATATTTGGTGTGAATTTTTGTGAGATGGAACTTGTAACAGTAATGTATGAAGTCCCAGCTAATTGTGTCAACACTGTAGTCCTTGACAAAAGGAGAAATACAGGAAACATAATAAAAGAAATATTAAAAATATGTTCTAGGAATTTGAAAACAGGGTAAATATCTGATTTTCTAGCCTAAACAGAAGAATTATGGCTAAAAATTGAAAGAAAATTTACAAAATTATTTAAAAAAAGCATACCAGTAAAGGGGAATGAAAGCTACCGCCAGCCACAGTACGGTGGGTATGTGATAATGATCAGCATGTTGCCACCTTCCCATTTCCTCCCAAAATGTTTCAGTTCTGTGATTAGGGAATTTTTCTTTCAGCACCTTCTTAATTTAATTAAAATGTCAGTGCAGAAAAGAAGGTGCTTGAAAATCATTTAGAAATCGTATTTTCAAGAATTTTAGGTAGTGAATTTGCCCTATATGCAAATGTAATTCTACTCTAGGCTAGAATGCCCTCACATATTATAACAAAGAAAATTTTAAATATTCCTGATAAAATTATTTCATATGGGAGGTGAAGAATTTGCCAGTCAACTCCTAATGTTGATTATTTTGCTATCAATTTTACTCAGAGTCTCTGTGGTTATTTTTATCTTTGCTTTGAATCCATTATAGCCAAACAATAATTGCATTGTTCTTTATTCTATCCTAGGAAGTAAAACATAACTTTGGGTTTTAATTACTCACATGAGATAAGTAAATTTTTCAAAGGTGAAAACCGTCTGATAAATTCATCATATGGACTTAAGCAAAATTACAGCTGCAATACATGCTTGGAAGTTTACACTCAAAGAGTATTTCCTTCACACAGCCTTTTTGAAAACCACATTCTGTTTTCAAGGTCAAACTGATATTAGGAAGTATGCTGATAATATCACATTTTCTTCTTGAGAACTTTAGAAACTTTCTAGAAAACATGAAAAATAATTATTGTAAATAATTTAACAATACTTCAAGTAAAACATTGAATAAAACTTCAGATGATTGCAATAAAACAGGTAAAATAGCCTTGTGTCTTATGCAAAATTCTTTATTTAGGAGCATATTGGTTAATGAGCAGTGTTAAAAAGGGAAAGAAGAGAATGGTTAATCAAGATGTAGCATTGCTCTCAAGCTCATTTAGCAAACAATTACTTCTGATTCACTGAAAACCAGCAGGCTGTGTCTTAAGTCAATTTTCAGGTGAGGCAAAGCCACTGATGTCTTGCTATGTGTTTTAAAACATAGACTAAGTTAACCAACCAAAATCAGCACAATTCAGGGCTATAAGACTATAAGTTTTTAAGCTAATTAAATTACTTTTCAGTAAACTTAAGATCTTGAAGTCATGCCCAATGGTCAATTAGTAAAGCATAATTTAGTCATACTTCTTTAACAACAAAGAATATTAGAATGTAAATGTATTTTTTTAAAGGATGGTTAAGGTTTTCAGTTCCTCAGCTGAGAATTTTGAACAGATGTCTTCACTATATAGAATATCATAATACCTAAAATTTCTCATGTGACAAAACTCCATGTAAAAATGAATTAATAGACACCATTCTGTTTCTTCTGATCCTATTTCCTCTTTTTTACAAAACAGTGATGAATGATTGAGTAATAGTGTTAGCTTAGAGAGAGTAGAGACCTTATGTAACAGATGAGAATAATATCTTTTGGGCAGCAATTGAATAAATGAACCGACAGTTGAATAGGAAACTGTGTTTATAGTGTTTGACTCCTAATGGCATCTTACTTTTTTCCTTTGATTTTATTGGTTAATAAAAATCAGTATACTTCCTGATTAATCAGTATACTGTCTACAACTATTAAAAATAGCTTTATGATATTGACGATAGATGATTTAATGATGCAAGCAGACACTCAGAGAAAATAGCATCCAAGTCTACCTGAGGGGATCAGGAGGCTTCACAAATGAAGTGATAGTTGAACAAGAAGATCTTAACCTTTCACACTTAAAATAGTGGGTGGGAAACACAAAATATTATTATTCTGAGCTATTAAATCCTATTTACTATTTAAAGAAAAATTAAAATTGTTTTAATAAGTCTATCTTATTAATTTTGCAGTTAAGCAAGTCAAATATGTAGTAAACTTTTTACAGTGAACATTTTTATGAGAGATGTTAATCATGTTATGAAATGCTTCTTTTTTATTTTTATCCCTGTCCCTTTTTTAATGCAGTCCTCAAGCAGTGTTTGAACCTACCATGTATACAGCACTGGGGCTATATAATATGAATTAGATATGTTGATTCACTCTTCATTCATTCATTGAAAAAAATACATATTAAGCACCTGCTATTTGCATGAAACTTTGCTTGGGAAAACAATGGTGAGGAAAAAAATAATTCCAGTAAATACAAAAATGCAATTGTAACAGGTGCTATAAAGGAGAGATATTTGGAGCAATAAGAGAATATAAAGGCCAGATCTGACCTCATCAAAGATGGTAAGAAGGTTTTTTCAGAGCATATGACACAAAAGCGAAAATACAAAGGATACTCACTAATTGACTAGGTATTAAGGAATGAGAAAGGGCATTCTGGGCAAGGGGAATATCATGTGCAAAGGTGGAGACTTTTAGGAGCAGAGCAAGTAAGATGAGTGAAAGAAGACCAGTGTGCTTGGAGAAGAGTGAGTCAGACCTTTTTAAAATTACAAGATAAATATTGATGTTTTTATTTAATCTTTTATGTAATCTATTATTTATAATTGATGCATAATTGTATAGATTTATTTATATAGTACACTGATATTTCAGTGCATACACACACAGTCTAATGACCAAATTGTGGGGTAACTACCACATCCAACACTTTATACGTTTATCTTTTATTTTCCTATAGTAACAACTTCCAAAATCTTCTCTTCTAGCTATCTTGAAATATATACTATATTGTTATTTGCTATAGTCACCCTTCTGTGTAATAGAACACCAAAACTTACTCTTCCTATCTAACTATAACTTTCTACCTTGACAAACCTCTCCTGGTCCCCCGTCCCTACCCCTACGCCCTCTCCTCCCCAACCTCTGGGAACCACTATTCTACTCTCTACTTCTATGAAATCAACTTTTTTAGGTTCCACATATGAGTGAGATCATGTGGTGTGTGTGTTTCTGTACCTGGATTATTTCACTTAAGTGCTTTACAGGTTCATCCATGTTGCCATAGATGACAAGTTTTCATTCTGTTTTATGGCTGAATTGTAGTCCTCTGTGAATATATATATATATTATATATATATATATATATATATAATATATATATATATACACACATATATATATTTGTGTATATATGTACATTTTCTTTACCCTTTCGTCTATAGATGAGCATTTAGGTTAATTCCATATCTTGGCAATTGTGAATAGCACTGCAATAAACATGGATGTACATGCATGATTTAATTTTTTTGAGAAATGGGAAAAGTTGTTGAAATGCTTTCAGAAAAGAGGTGAATTAATTAGATTTGTGCTTTGAAAAGATAATCCTGACCACAAGATAATTCTGGAGAACTTATTAATAGGCAAGAATGGATGTAGGCACAAAAGTTAAGTACGAAATCCCAAGGAAAGAAAATGGATTTTTTTTTTTAGGGAGTAAAATCAAATAGAATTTGGTGATGGATGCATATGGGGGTAAAATATGATCCCAAACTGTCTGGTTTATTTAACTAGTGGAATCAAAATGCCATTAATTAAAATAGTTAACACTGGGAGAGGATTAGGTATAGGAAATTTTTCTAAAATTTATTTATTTATTATTATTTCAAAATATTATGAGGTACAAATGTTTTTGGTTACGTGGATCACTTTTGTTATGCTTAAGTCAGGGTTGTGAGTGTGTCCATCACCCAGACAGTGTTCATTGTATCCTAATTTAGGTAGGTTTTCACCCATTCTTCCTCTCTCCTCCCCCTGCTTGATTTCCACTGAATTTTACTTCCCTCTGTGCACATGTGTGCTCATCAGTTAGTTCCAGTTTAAGAGTGAGTACATGTGTTTGTTTTCCCATTTCTTAGATATTTCACTTAGGATAATAGTCTCCAGTTCCATCCAAATTGTTTTAAAGGGCCTTAATTCATCCTTCTCCATGGCTGAATAGTATTCCATAGTGTGTATATACCATATTTGAGTACTGTTCATGAGTTCAGTTTTGGAGAAGTTGGGTTTAAGATGTATCTTAGAGGTGATATAAAATAGCATCTTAGAGGAGAGGTTTATTTCATGGTTAGATGTATGGGTCTAGTATTTATAAGGAAGTCTCAGTTAGAAATATAAATTTGTGAGTCATCTGTATATAGAAGATAATTGAAGCCATAAACATAGATGATCTTATCTCAGAAGAGTGAATAGAAAGAAAAGAAAGAGAACAGGATTTGGAATTGAGTCTTAATTTACTCAAAATTTTAATGGCCTTAAACAGCTTATATTCTACAAAGAAAGAAAAAAATATATACATACACTGAGCATTAAACTATACTTTGTTAATGGCCATAATTATCTAATTTCCTTCTATGTGGTCCAAGGCAAAACACAAGGCTGGTGTTGCCAAGGAGTTCTAATCAGTGTAATGGAAGAAAACATATACAAACATCCAAGAGCAATTACACAAGGAAGAGTGAAATCATTTCTGTGAAAATATCATCTAATCTTAAATGAAGGGGAGTTTGAGGCTCCATACATTGGGGATGGAGCACAAGGCAAGGATAGACAGAAGGTAAACAGGGAAGGGTAGGTGATATGAAATGCTTCAGGGCACTGGTGCAGAAAGTGACCAGTGAGAGGATAGTGGAAATACATGTGCACACAGTGGTTTGGGAATACAGAGAACATGGCTTCTAACTCCTTCTAATGGAATCACAGGGTCTTCATAGATTCTGTAGCACTTGTTAAATAGTCGTTTTCCATGTAAACAAGGGAGAGAAGATTAACTGTGTTTTTTTTTAATTAGAAAATATTTTTAATTTAAATTATTTTAGGGAAGAGATGGAAACTGTCTCCCCACTACTCATGAAATGAAATATGAGAAGAATAAGAGAATAAACTGAACAAATTTCACTGAAAGAAAAAGGGCAGGACAGGGAATGAAGGGTAAAGAGGGAACTACTACAAAATAGAGGATTGACTTTGTAAAAAATTTGCTTTAAAACTTTCTCTGACATCAAAGGAAGGAAGGATGGGTTCTGATCAGAAATCAATTGTGCAGAACATGGAGGGACTTAAGAGCAATTATGTCTCATTGTAAAGAAGTAGATGATATTATTGAGAGTGAGAGAACGGAGGCATGAAGTAGCTTGGGGGACTGAGTAATGATTTGTGTACCATGGATGTTTTTAAACAACAAAAACGCCTTAAATGTTGTGTGTGTGTCTATAAGTCAGTGTGTGTGCAGCCTTTGATCCATATGTGTACATAAATTTTACAAAATATTAATACATTTTACATGTAGTTTTATAGTAATATATCTATTTTGTAAAATGAAGTATCTTCTGTTTTAAATCAATACATAGGCATTAACTGTTACCTATTTCTTGGCATAATACTAAAATAGGTACTCTGCTATTTAAAAATCTATTTTTTTTACAAAATTATATTACTAAGGAAAGATAAAGTCTTACAGAAGCATATGCATCTGAAAAAATTTTATTCTTTTTGAAAGTTAATGAAAATAATAAGAGCCACCATTTATTGAGCAATTGCTGTGTTCCAAGTACTGTATTGAGGATTTCATATTTGTTATTCAATTTAGTCCTTATGTGCCTGGTTTTATCATTTTATCATTTCCATTTTGTAGAAGCCAAAATTGACTAGTTAAATCATTTTACCGAGATAACTGCATCCTAAGAGAGAAAGCAAGGTTTCTAACTGTGGTTTCTGAGTGCAAAGGCTTTAGCTCAAACCACTCCGTAGGTTTACCTTGATTATAAATTATTTATTTTTTGCAAATTAAATTCCAGGGGTTGATTTTTTTTAACCTACCTCTGGTAATTTTCATATTTACTGAATCTAGGCTTTTATAAAGAAATGTAGCCTGAGAGCAGCTTGGTTTCCTAGGGGTCGGTCTTAAGAAACCTTATATAATGCCTTCCCCCATCCCCAGCATACACACACACACACTCTCTCTCTCTCTCTCTCTCTCTCTCTCTCTCTAAGAGACACAAATAAATACATTCACACAACATGCACCTGACTCCTAAAATCGTAATGGATAATGTGTGCTTTTAATGAAGTTTTCAAGGAGCAGTGCGGGAGAAGGTTATAGTACCTTTTGCACTTTAGGAGTTCGTAAAAATCCTCTTTAAATGACAAACTTTCACCAAAGTTCCTTTTATACCACAGCTACTATACCTATTTTTCTGGTCTCTCTCTTATTTCTTTTTTTTTAAGACCTTGTCTCTAGCCTCTCCTTCTCTCCTTCCTTTCCTAGTTATAGCTATGATAGCTCATGTTTCTTCTTACAGAACCAAAACTTTTTGGAAGGTTCTATCCTTTTTTTTCTATACTCTCTCATTTGCAGTTTATCTACCAAAAGGGCTAGTCAAAAAAACTAATTTTCCTCAAGATCTGCTGTGGGGTGGAGGAAATGATCTAATACTTGTTTTTCTGTCATTGAAATTTTGAGACACTATCTATATAACAATTAAACTTAATATATTCAAATGCTTATAATGTGTTTTATTCTAGAAACAACTAGAAATATGGAGTTATACCCTAAATCCTAAGACTGGATTGTATTTATAAATTAAGTCCTAAACTATGGATTTCAAATTTGAAAAGTACATACAAAATATATTTTTAAATTTTGCTTTGGAAAAGCATGAGCTAAATAACTTGTGCTTCTTTTGTAAAAACAAACAAAAACCAAAAAACCTTGAACTTACCTTTCTTTCAGAAATTCTTGTCTATTATTTCTTTAAGCTGAGAAACATCTTGTGAATAACTTTGTAGTTCTACGGTCGTATTTACAGTATCTTCACCATATTAATTTTTAGGAAACTGCATTGAATGTATGAGTCTATAATGACTCATTATAAAAATGCAGGTAAATGTATACCTTATTTGCTATATTTCAGACATATAGAAAGGACAAGAAAGAAATAGAGAAGGCCTAGCATATAATTATCAATTTAATTATTAATGTGAGAAACCTTGGATGAAGTTGAATTTTAAAAATTATATGCTTAACATATATCAGTTGGTAATTAGCACGTCCAATTTCAGGTGTTAAACTAAAAGAGTAAAAATAAAAAATTAACTGAGCATAAACCATATAAAGAAACTCTTAAATCTTTTTCTTCTGCTTGAAACTGAAATGAAATAATGAAAGCACATTTTGAGGCTATTCTGAACTGAGATACAGAGCTAAATGTGCTAGAGAAATCGGAGAATTTTTGCACAGATGGTCTGCCACACAACTTGCCAAATTCAGCCAACCCACAGGAGCTCTGGGAAAGGCTTTTCTGCCAACAGGCAAATATAGTGCCTTTCAGATCTGCATTGCCAAACTCAAAATCTGGGGACATCCTATTGTGATACTGCTTATCTCTGATGAGAATCATAAATAACAAGAACATTATATAGTTAGGATAAAAACTGTTTGTGATACAAATCGATGGACTAAAAATTTAGCCCTATAGTGTCCTCCTTGCAGCCATTCTTGTCCGCCTCCAATCTCCTCTCAGCACTAAAGCCAATGTGATTTGCTTAACATGCAAATCTCATCTTGTCACAGTTCTGCATAAAATCGTTCAATGGCTTCCCTTTGTTCTGAGGATATAACCCAAATACTCGACGTGCTGCATGTCCTGCAGGATACGACCCTGCCTCTCTTCAGTCTGATTATGGAGTAGCTCTCTCTGACCCAGACCTATCAGTCATGAGGTTCTGACCCATGGACGTTTGCCATTTCCTATCTATGGAAACAGCCCACTGTCTATCTATCTTATGAGACCATTCACCAACTTACCCTGGCCCTTACCAAGTTAAGTGAAGGTCATGTCAAACTTTTTTTCAAGAAATCCTTCTCTGCCAATCTTCACACACATACCCACCCCCACTAGATCAGATTGCTCTATTTATGGAATCTCATAGCATCCTATATTTTCCTTTAAATAAATTAGCAAAGTTTAACAAAGTGCCTATAATATGTGTCAAATTATTATTTGTAGACTAGTGAATGAATATAACTAGATTGTTTTTAAACACAAGTTGGAAAATAAAAGTAAAATAAGAGACATTGGTATTAAAAATGTTTGTGGCATATATTTCAATCTCAAGGGAAGTAGAAATGAGTTTAGAAATTGTATTTATGTACATTTTTTCATGCAAGATTTTTAAAGACAATATGGTAGCTTACTATTTTACTGATTTATTGCTCAAAATGCAACATCCTACTGGTGATAATTGCACAAAGCTCTGAATACAATTAAAAAACCTCTGAATTGTACACTTTAAAAGGGTGAACTTTATGGTATGTGAAGTATATCTCAATAAAACTATTAAAAATGCAATGTCCTGTGTAACAGAGCTTAAAGAGAAAGATATACAGCACTCACTAGCAGTAGTTTATTCTTTATATTTTTGATGCTATCAAAAAAAAAAGAAAAGAAAAGAAATGCAGACTTAGGCAAGGAGAGACTTTATTCTAAGACTACTGCAATAGAGGGAAGAGACTATTACCATCAGGAGTCCTCTCCTACCCAAAAGATCTTTAAGTTTCTCAAAGGTCAGGCAGAAAGGGGTTTTCTTTTATAGGGAAGAATAAAAAAGTCTGGAAATAACCAGATATTAGGGAGTGGGATGAGTAAGTGGCATAATTGGACAGGTGAGCTGGGAATGTCTTTCTTTGTGGTAGCTGATTCCCAGAAGGGACAGTTAAGAGAGAGTTGTTAAGCATTACAGTGCTTGCTTAAACTCAAAGATGGGCCAAAGTTTAGGGACCTTAGAAAAGCAGAGAAGCATGACTAAACTTCGGTCAATTCAAATCAGCAAGCATTTTGTCTAGAGTGGTCAGTGGGGGCCAGCCTTTCATTTATGAGACAAAGAATACAAATTTGAAGAGTGTATCTGGCCTTGTCATTAGTAAACAGGGAGGAAATCCTCAAGTCTTATCTAAGTCATCTGGGGAAGAGTTATTCTCTGCAGCAAACTATTTCCTAGAGCACAGAAGGTTGGAGGGATTTCTTAACCTTCACTGTTTCCGTGAGGATGGGGCTCTGGTGAAGTTCAATATTGTCAGTACTCTCTGTTGAAAAGAACTCTTCCAAAAGATGTTTTTGGTTACATTAATTTATACAGTGGTCAGTGCAGACTGTCAAGTGGAACAGATTCCAGAAAACATTAAACCAGTGAATTCTCTGCACTCCATGCATAATGAGTTGTGGATATCTGCAGCAGATGGGTAGGCTGAGGAGGAGGTTCAGGTTTGTAGCACAAAATTTTTCTGTGTTTGAAATATTGTCACTTCATTGTAAAATATCAAAGTTCACAAATTTATTATTGCTTTGGGAAGCATTTCTGTGGGCATCCTGATAGAGGGGGTTAGAACATAGTTTTGGCAGTAATTGTAGGCTGTATTAAATATTTTATGAGAAATACATTAGTGTAAATCACCATTTTAAAAAGTGAAACATGAATCACTACCCAAAGAATTGGACTTCAGTGCAAGAAATCCTGATTTATCTTCACTGTTGATACTGTGTATGTAAATGCCATTTCTCAGAAGCATAAAACTCTGAGTATAATATATTGGTTAGTGTAAGCAGTATAATATATATTTTTCAGGCTGTGCTTGTTTCATTAATCATATATTTTAAGAATTTTAAGCTTATTTTTATGAGGCATTGCATTACATGTGGCATTGATATGCATGTGTAATTTATTACTTGGCAAGTGAATTATCCTAGACTATTTTATGTGCTTGATATATTGATTTTCAGTTGCGATAGATCATTTTAAGATTGCACGACTTTACTCATGGTGATTTATCCACAGAATCACATCGACTGTGGGGCAAGCTGATGCAGCCCTTTGAACACTTTCTATCAGCTATAAATAGAGTTGTTAACTGGAATTCTTAAGCCCAGTAGGGAAACATATTTAGCAAGTTTAAAGAAACAACTTTCATCCAAGATCTAATTAGTTGTTGAATAAGTGCCCATAAAAAGTTTCAGTATGTCTTTTTCTTCCATAATAACCTTGTAACCTCCCTCTTGTTTATCAATAGACAGTGAGGTATACTGTCAGAGAAAGAGATGTCATCAAATTGCTTAAAAGGTCTATCTTGTATGACTGCTGATTGTCTTCAAACACATACATATGCGTGGACTTGAATTATGATTATCCCTTTTCCTTGTAGAAAACTCCCTTTGAACAGAGTCCCATGGAGGACAACTATGCAGTGCCCAAACACCAAATGTGGGGTGGCCACTGGGGAAGATATTGCAAGGATAAGTGAAAGGGAATATTTTTTTAAAAATTCAGGCAGTATTTTTTGAAATCTTACTAGAATTCCTGATAAAAAATATCCAGGTCACCCTAAAAGATATGTCATTTTGTCACTAGTCCCAAGAGACTTAAATCACAGGAGCATTTGAAGAAATATTCCTGCATGTAGAAAGTTTATTGGCACTTACTAAGCACTTGACAAACACTGTTGAATCAGTTCAGGAAAGAATGAATAAGTGAATGAAACTAGATTTGAAACTACATGTACATTGTAACATAGTCATCACAAGTTGGGTCCTAGGGTCAGACAGTTCTTTAGCACTTCCTAGCTGTTTGGCCTTAGACTAGTTGCCTAATTTTGTAAGCCTCATTGTTCTCATCTGAAAGTACAGATAAAACAGTACCTTGTCTCAAAGAGATTTTGTGAAAATTAAATTAATTGGTATAGGTAAAGCACCTATCATACTTACCTGATTGGTAATATGCTCACGATACATATAAGCTGTTGTTTTTATCCTTCTTCTTCTTTATGTTCATTACCTACTACTCTTACCCTAAGCCCTTCCATGCATTTACTTTTGTTCACAAATGTGTTGACTTAAAAATAAGATCTATAAATAATGAAGATATGACTCTTATTTATTTGTTTAAGTAGAATAGCTTGCACCCAAAATGAAACATCAGATTTCAGTTTTAATATGGTACCTTTAAAATAATTTTGAATACATTCAAATATGGAAAAAACACTGATTTTATGAGATGATAAATATCGTGATTCCATGCTGTGTATTTAGAAGGGAGATATTTAAAGAATATGATCACATGGAAAAGTGTGCTTGGGAAAACAACATTATACATTCTTTTGATATATGGGGCTTAGCTACCATATGGCCAAAGTTGTAGAAAAAGACAATGTGACTCTAATATCTCATGGATCTATAGTTGCAGTAATGATTTAAAAGAGAGAGGAACTTGTAAATAAGCAGCCCAAACTTAACCTGTTACAGAATTGCATTCAAAGCACAGCAAATGGAATAATGGTTAGAACTCTCAGCTGTTGTTGCAAAAGCTGCCACTAGATGTCACAAAGTTCTTAGTCTGTCTCCTCACAGAAATTCTGTAGATTTTGTTAAAGAATACTGTGTCCTTCAGGCTCTTAATTGGCATAGGTAATAAGGTTTTGAGGTATACATTAGAATTTGATAAAATTAACTATCTCTACGATTGTATCTACCTATAGAACTAAGCAAATATTTTGATCATATTGACCTGCTGATTTAGTCAAACTTAGATTTAATTAATTTGATAAGTCTGCTTTATGGATTTGACAAATACTTGTCAGGCTTTTATCCAATTTTTTTCTCTAAATATAGATTTAAAATACATATATAGTCCGTGTTGTTCCATGTATTTATTCAATTTAGCCTCTTAGGAGTATTTTTGCATTAGTGTCCTAGAAAGTCAAGTTATATTGGGTCTGTGTTGTGAATTTAGCAGAGCTTATTCTAGAAGCAGAATCATTTTGCACTCTACTTAAGAATTTTATTGATGGAATAATAATAAAAAAACTTAAAATATGTTCAGAAATCAGAGGGAATGGTATTTTGTTTTTAAAATAATTTTTTAAAGAGTTAGTTTACATACTGAGATTTAAAATAGAATATCTAAACTTTTATTTTGAAGTTGGTCTACATTTCTTCACCAATAATGTTTGGAGAAAATTTATTTAGCTAAAAAAACACAGGGACTAAAAGAAGACTTGTGTTAGTGATATTGTTTAGCTTTCACTTATAGCTTCCTACTTGTGCCGTAAATTGCATGGCCATTTGTCCTATCTGAATTTTAATTTTCTAATATATAATTAGTGTACATAAGAATCACATGCAATAATATGTGTTAAAAACTTAGTAAATTTTATATTATTACAGAGTTAGAAAGTTCTGGCCATTCCTGTAATTTTCAGGTCAATGGGGTAGCAGGAGGTCCTGTAATCTTTCCTAATCTCTCCAGGGATAATTGAGGGTGGGGGATTATGGTTGCAGGAGGGAGTGAAGGACAGAGGACAGACTGATATATCTCGTAACCACCTTTTGTCCTAGCCCTGTTCTTTTGGAATTACTTACATTTGTGGAACTTCTTTACCTCGTGATAAAAATCAGCCCAATTTTTTATATTTTTAAAATACCACCAGCCATTAGGGTTGTGTTTGTTACAGAGTTTTTGATATTTTTGGTGAAGCATCTCAACCTTAAAATTGAATATTAAACTTCCTTGTTGTGTATTGGGTACCTGACTACTGGCATTTTCTCCCTGGCAGTGTTACCTGTAGGCTTCTGTCCCTGCTCTCCCATCCTCACTTCTCTATTTCCATCTCAGACCTCCAGCCTATTTTCTTCTTCTTTTATGAGCACTATACATTCCTTGCTAACTATTATGTAGAGTCAATTAGCTATCTTTAGATTCGCTGTTTCTTTCCTGTCAGGTTCTTGAGATATACAGGCCTCACTTAAAGTGGTGTATCAAGATAGACCTAAAGAAAAAATGGTTCTTACTCTGACTGGAACTCTTGATGCCAGCTGTAAAAATTACATTCTATCCCTTTTAAAATTCACATGGTAAATGCTATGTATTTTATTGCACTAAAGCAATAAAACCTGTAGACCCAGTGTAGATAGGTCTTATAGTATGAGAAATAAAGACTTCACATTTTCATAAATATTATAGATACTATTTTCTAACATTTTAAACTAAGGTCCACAAAATTAAATTCATTCTACTTTATTTCATGAAATGTTATTATATTGATCTGTGCAAATTCCCTTATTTGTTTTTATTTTATTATTATTTCCACTTAGTTTCATATTCCCACTGCCATATTTTTCCTAGTCTTATGAATTTAATGGATATTTATCAAATTTTCCTTTCATATATTTATACACATTTAAACACAGAATTGAAAATATATATGCTATTCTTTGTGTGTGTTTAAAATAAGTATAAATGACTTGACCCTATAAATCTCATTAGTTTCATGTTTTCAAATATCTATTTATTTTGCAACACATCCTGGTTGTTGTATGTAGATCTAGCACTAATGGTATATCATTTTGTAGCATCTTTTTTTTCCTGTGTTAATGTGAAATTATACTAAAATGGGGCTTATTTCTTATCTAAGAATAACTGCATTTAAATCATGCATAGTATTTACATGAAAAGTGCTTAATCAATGGTAGTTAATTACCTGAGACTAATCTGAGCATAACACATCTAAACCTTAATTCTAACATCTGTGATTACATATCTAAATGCCATATTTTCTATTTCTTACTTATGGAACTGAAATATTAAATTCTATAATACAATGTGTAATACAATACAAGGAGATAGAAAATTTTCTGAACAATTCTCTATGCTCTAGGTTAGAGATTTTCAGATTT
This sequence comes from Lemur catta, assembly GCF_020740605.2. Classification (NCBI taxonomy): domain Eukaryota; kingdom Metazoa; phylum Chordata; class Mammalia; order Primates; family Lemuridae; genus Lemur; species Lemur catta. The sequence goes on along the minus strand of NC_059128.1, from coordinate 47,867,827 downwards.
GGATATAAATCAGACACACCTGGAGACCTTATAAAAAAGCACTGATTTTTCAGCCATGCTAGCTGTTCTGATCAGAATCACTGAAGATGGCCCTCTGGAAACTGTATATGCATATGTGTGTGTGTGTGTGTGTATGTATGTATATTAATATATGCAGACATTCCAAGGCAATTCTGATGTAGCCAGTTCTGAATCCCATTGCTTGGAACACATGGTATTTCTGAAATTAATCAGAAATGGATAGGCAGATCTTCTACAATTGTTCTATCATAGAAAGAGATTAAATTCAGTGATATTAATGTTATCATATATTGTTTTGAGACTGGAGATGCTATTTGTTGGTTAAGCATTTAAAATCAAGGAAAAGTAATCGTGATAGTAGTTATTGCATAGAGACTTAGATTAATGATTTTCATTGTTAATATTAGCTAAAATTTGAAAATTCACAACACTTTGAATTTATTCTTCAGCTAATAATTTCTAGGTCTGAACATTTTGGTTTTTCTCTACATCAGTATTGATAAATAAAAGCATTTTTCACTATTATTTCAGATCAATCAGCTTAGTGGTAGCTCATTTCAGATCACATACATTAATGTGTGAGATTTCTAATTCTTTACTTATTGTAAACTTTTGTCTGTGCATGTGGATATTTCTTGGTAAAAGTAAAACTATGAGTGTAGATAAAGCTTGCTATACCAGACTTTACATGCTATTTTAAAGATCATAAATGTGCTCAAAATTCTTCTCAATACTTGTTCACTCACAGGATGAGTGCTTGGTCAATTCAGATAAATCCAGAACAAACTATTGAGTGGATGTATATTTACTGGTTGTAAAGGAGAAAATGGCTCATGAGTTTGCAAATCACTTGTGATTAAACATGCTGGCCTCAGCTATTTGGAAGGAAATGATTACTAGACATTTTATTTGCCACTCAGAATTGTACCACAACCATTTTTGGAGCCAAATTTGATGAGGCCCTATGAATATATAGACTCTGATCTGGCCAGAACTGATTATTATGAATTCATGCTAAAATTTTTTTTTAAACTAGTAGCTAGATGATTTCTAAAGCGAAGAACAGAAAAAAAAATACTTTCTAAACACAAATTGTTCAGATATTGTATACATATTGTTTCACTGAGGAAAAACACAGATGTTAATTATTAACAGATGGTATCTTACATTTTTTGAGAAGAGACTTCACTTATTAAATGGTGACAGAAGTGATTATGGAAGGTATAACACTGAGGCTGTATTCCCTAAAGATGTGGTGGTAGTTTTTTTTTTCCTTTTCTGTTAAGCTATCAGGAACCCGAGGCTTTTTAAACCCTGAAGGTTTGATAAGAGCAATTGAAAAGCTATGAACAAAGTTTTAACACTACTCCATTTCAGCAAAGAGGGATTAATTAAACTCAATTCATAAATCTTCAACTGCTTGTGTCAAGAGTTCAGTGGTCTAAGACTGCTAAAAGAGGAAAAGTATGTGACAACAAAAAATGTGCTATGTTTTTCTTCAAATGGAAGGGAGTAGAAATGAAAGATGAACAAGAAAAAGATGATCACATATGGTCTATGACTGACAGACTACAAGTTAGTCTAGACACTCAGAGGATTGAGTGCAATAAAATGTTGCTTAGTTATTGGTTTGTGGTGTATCCTTATTTAGCCTTAGTAAATATTATTTTACTTGAGCCTAAGGACTACTAAGCATCTCAGAATGGCTCCAAAGTTAGATAAATAGAAAAACAGAAACCTGGGGAAAAAAACAGCTACTTGTAAAAAGCATCAGATTTTGGCCATACATGGCTCAAGTAAGTATTGGGAATGACTAAAAGAATCTGTTAAATCACAAAAGTGAAAGATTCTGTTTATTAATTATTGAGTAAAATTCTGAATGTAGAAACTTTCAAGCAAGTCCCATTCATGGATTTTTATTTATAATAATTTTTTATCAAACCAAAGGTTCATATTAAAAACATAAAAAGACAACTCAATCAGGCAGTTTTCTATATGGAACATTTTCTAAAGGTTCTTCATTTTTACAGCTTTTGACTTTCTGTGTTTCATTCTGGTACTCAAGATCCATGAGTACTGTGTGATGGCATTTGCAATGTAGTTTTCTCAGGAAAGACAAACATGTTAATAATAATAATTGCAGCACCAAGAAAAGTAACATTTACGAAAACATTTTACCTTTAATTTTTTTAAATGAGAGCAAAGGAGGTATAGGCAAATATAATTATAGAACACATAAACATCATAAGCTTTATTAATCTGAAGACAGAATAATTATATGATCATAATGTATGTGTTAATATATTCACATCTATGGATTAAATTTTAGCATAAGTCAGGATGTTGTCTATAGAAGAGGAAAATATGCCAATAACTAGAATTGGATAAGAAGTCTCAGACGATACCAGTAGAAAATCAGAAAATATCTTCTAAGTATTATTTGTATAGATTGAATTTTTCTTTTTCTTCACTGGAAATAAATGAATTTCCTATTCTTGCATGCTAATTAAGTTTATATATTTTATGCCTATTTATTTTTATTGCTACCATGCAATAATGTCTGATGAGAATACTTTCTTAAACATTCCCAAGGGAAGTATTGATGAAATTTGCTTTTAGCATTCAGGTATAATTTGCTAGTAATAAAGGCCCATTGATATTTTTCTCAAAATTTATTTTTTAACTAGCAACATTATTTTTTTCTCTACTAACTCTTCTAAATCAAAACATTTCAATCAAATGATATAGTTTCTCAATAGCAACATAGACTCTTGCAAAGTGTTACCGATAACTGGGAAAAGCATATGGTACAGTTTTTGGAATCAAAACAAACAGTGGCAAAATCCTAGCTCTGCCATTCAAAGGACAAATGATCTTGGAAAATTGCTTAGCACCCCCTGAACCTCAGTTTCATTATTTCTAAGTTAGGGGATCCATATGTTACAGAGTTGATAAGATTAGATGGAGCAACACATGTAACATCATTAGTATAGTTCCTGGCATTTAATTACCTCTTAATAATGTTAACTATTATTATTATTACTACCATTAAAATTTTTTAACCCATTGCCTATGACTAAAACAGCTTTAATATCTCCCTCAGCTTGACTAAACTATGTACAGCCTTCTTCCTCCTGACTGTAGGCCCCAACCTAACATTTCTTAGAGCATTTAATTTAAAAACAAAACCACAACAAAAACCCTTGCAATTTTATGGTCTTTCTCTGCCCCTTTGAAATGTAAATCTTATAAAGAAGTTTCTTGCCAGTTGTATAAACCAGGACTATTTGCTCAAGGACCCTCAGGTCCATCCCTTTGAAATGTAATCATTCAGAAAGATAGCCTCCAGATGTCCCAGTTTCTGTAGAAAGTAATAGTCTAACTTCAATGGGTTATCTTGTTTCAAGTTGTATAACTACCTCCTGTCAGGAAGATAAGAGAAAGTTTACTGTCTTTTTTGGTAAAGCCAATTAACACAGATGGCCTATGATCCCATACCCAAGCTCTTAAAAACTCTCCCTCTCTTTATTTCAACAGAACTGAGCTTCCAGGTTTGGTCTGTGCTCTCTCCCCTATTGCTGGCAATAGTATTAGAATAAAATCAACTTGTATTTGTTCATCTGGTCCAATTTGATTTGTTTCTTTAATACCTAATGTATGGTACATACGCCATATATGGCAGTAGTTGATGTTGTTTTCAATATTATTAGAATAGTGAGATAAAGCATCACTTTTCCTCTTTATTTTCCCCTCAGCATTATTCAGTTATATTCCATAATAAAAAATTAAAATAAATGAAAATTGAGTACAACAGTGCAACATATTATACAGATGATGGCAATTTATTTGGGAAAAGAATCAGTCTACATTGGAGGAGGGAAGTATTCAAAAAAGAAAATAAAATAGTAACCAATTATTGAACCATGATTTAGAAACTAATGAGGTTGGCTTAATGCCTATTGTTGATTAGCTAGTGAGGACATTTTAGGAGGGAAGTGAAATGACAGATAATAGAAAAGGATGCATTCTGAAATTAAGGTATCCATATCCATATGGGTTATTAGGGTGAATGGTAGTTTTAGATCCAAATTGAGTAAGAATTATAGCAGATTTAAAACTTATATAAATACCTTGATATGGAAGATGTGTCATTCAAAGTGAAGTTTCGATCTAGAAAATATTCTATATGTGCTAAGATTTTGCTTTTATGTCCCTTCATGGAGAAGAAAATTTTGAGAGAATCAAAGAAACAAACATTCCACTCTACGAAGTAACGTTATTATATATATTAAGAAATACTGTTGTATAGCTTTATTCCAAGACACTGATAATAAGTAGATAAAAGTAATGTTACAAAATTAATACTCATTTGTAATACATTTGCAGTCAAAAAAAAAAAATCATTACCCAATGTATAAATGGCGTCCACAGGTGAATCTAGGAGGATACTAAGGACTTTGAGTCAGCATCTGATTTGTGTTTACCAGCTGCTGGTGGTTTGCCAATCTAGATTTCACTTACAACTATGGGGACAAAAGGACAAAGGAGGAAGATGTCTAATCTGTCGAATAAAAGATGAAACTGAAAGGGGAGGACTCCCTGTTTTTAAAACAGGCCGGAATAAAAAAGCAGAAGCCCTCCCTGTTTCTCAGCCTCAGAATGGCTAGCTAGACCCTGCCTTCACCCACAAAAGACCCTCTTCTCATGCTTTGTTGGGAGTTCTCAGCTTGTTAGCATACATAGCAGACTTGGGAGGAGAAAGGGACAGAAAGAGAACAG